>NC_061128.1:10664016-11926815 GCF_905220365.1 Vanessa cardui | reverse complement strand
TTGATAGGGCGGATGTTTATTATTCGATTACGTCAGAACAGTTGGACGGAATTGTCTGGAATATCACATAGGTTCCTTTTTATCACTTACGTGTAAACCACGTGTTTCTCCACACATGAACACGAAACCCCGGTCAGAAATTAATAAAATATATGCATTAAGTGTATATTTAGGCAGTCTTCAACTTACGTCGTTTCGATTTAAGTCGTTTCAATCGTAACAATATTTTGACACTATTTGTCAAGCATACGTCAATTTTTTCGATTTCCGGCATAGGAGAGATAGAGATTCACTTGTCGCAAGGTCAAGGCAAGAAGAAAAATATAAAGCTATCTAGTATGTCTCTAGTTATGCCATAAGTACGAAGACTGCCTGTATAAAATTAACATCACTAGTCGCCGAACTCAAATATAGCTGTGAACTATCCAAGTGACTCCTGAAATAAAGCATTTCATCGAAATCAGCGAGTCGCTTTGGTGGAGAAGATTAAAGAAAAATCGCACACCTTAAATTAAAAAATACCTGTCTTACGAATTATATTTAAATCACCTTTATAAATTATTTCTGTGAATCAAAGTCTAGTGTTAACCACAGAAAACATATTGAAGGAAGTATTTAGTAACATCTTAAGTAGCCCATTATGGCAGTAGGATGTCCAGAAATATGAGAATTCTGTCGTGAACCACTGTTTACTGACCATTACGTGGTTAAGCCAATGAAGTCACGACTTCCTCTAGTTCATTACATTTTTAACGATTATCATTTAAATTATTTTGTCCTTGTAATTCTTATTTTGAAAACAAAACGAATTAAAACGTTCATCCCGATTTATTTATTGATAAAGAAGATAAATTTCTATAAACTATTCTTAATATTATATACTTAAAAGTAAACCTATATGTAAATTGAATGTAGCGGAAGGCTGAGTGCGTGTATCAGCGATGTGGACATCACAATTTATTCATCAATAATTCCTCATATAACTAATGCGTAACCGACCTTCGAAACTAAGATGTTGTGTCCCTTGTGCCTGTAGTTATACCGTCCAACTAACCCTTCAAACCGGAACACAATAATACTATGTATTGATGTTTGGTCTACAACATAGACGGGATCATACAAAACTTTAGCTAAATATATACTACTAATGTATAACAAAGCATTTCAAATAGGCATCATTGCATAAAATCATATCAATCATAATTTTTTATTTTTTTATACTAAAACTCATAATAAAGCTACACTACCCGACGAGACTGCCGAGCCTTACCAAGATTTACTATCTATACCCTATTCCAGTAGAAGTGGGAAAAAATGAACAACCTTAAATATACGTATTTCATTCGCTAATAAATCAGCCATATTGTGCACTACTGAGAGTTTATGATTAATATAATATAAAACTTTCAACTTTAATTTTACTTTCAAAATTCCGATAATTTCGTCGAAGTTTAAAACGCCATTTTCGTCATTGCATTGATTATCATTGATCAATCAAGCACTCGACCAATCATATCGCGACAATGTGCTGTCAAATGTTGTTTATTTAGCTTTTTTCCTGTTATGATTGGATTAGAGTAAAGGGTTGGACTATTTAACTGTCTTTAGGTTTTTCTGTCAAGATATTCTCAGTTCTCCGTGCACTCACCTTAAAACCGAAACTTGAAAGATTGAAACGTTGAATTCCCTACATTCGTGTCAGGTCATCCTTTCAGACCACGAAAGTGTGTAATGGCCTTAATGTTGGAGGACCATAAATTATATGAACAGATTAATTTTGTATTTCATTAATTATAGTTACGTCCCTGACATATGATTTAACCAGTATTCATTTTTACAGGTGAAATGAATGTGCTTTATCTCTTCATGCGGTATAGATTTAATTGGGATGAAGTTCAGTTCAGCATGTTTTGTACATACAGCATTATTACCAATTTAGTAGGTAAGTCTATTTATATATTTAAAAAATTGTACACCCTCAATGTTACGTCAAGTATACAATGTAGTCCTTTTGTGTTACACTGGCTCACTTACAATTCAACACAGAAACAGCAATATAAAGTAATGTGTATTCCTAGAATAATTGCCTATGCTTTATAATTTTCTGGTCGTAAATGTCAACATATTAGAAAATGTAATAATAATAATTAGTGCCAAAGAAATTGGAAGAGTCACATTTCATTCGATTTCCATTTCATTAAATATAAAACGTTGTTATTAAAATACAATATATATAATTCAAGATTATCTGCAAAGATAATCTTGAATTATATTACTCAAAAATTTCATGCAGTTTTTACTATACAATGTTATTGTAAATCTTCTTTTTGCCAGGAACATTGTTCTCCATTAGTATCTTCAGCGATTTCATGAAGTTGGATGACACCGTGGTGGGCATCATTTCCTGCACCAGCAAGATCCTGGCCTCCTTCATATTTGCCTTCGCGAGTACAACTACAGAGATTTATATAGGTATAATATATACATAGTAATTTCTTTATTGTATTAAATATGTTTTGGTTTAAAATTTTCGAACTGGTAAGCTTGGAGGGGCGGGGGTGTTAATGAATAAGATATGAGTGGATTACAAATTGGCCATGTGATTTGAAGTGGTATACAATACAGGCATTGGCACAAATTAATTATTGGCACAAATAAGGGAAATTTTAACCATCACTTACATCGCCTATGCGCCATCAATCTTGGTACGCAAGATGTTAAGCCCGTTGTGCCTGTAGGTATACTGGTACTCGGAACAATATTGAGTATTGCTGTTTAGCTTTGATATGTGGGTCATACCTACCCAGACAGATTTGCATAAAATTTTTATATATGAGCATCATTACATAGTATAATACAAAGTCGTTCACCGCTGTCTGACCCTATGTAGATATACTTAATTCTTTAAAATTATACAACGGATTTTCATGCGGGTTTTTTAATAGATTAATTTAAGAGGAAGGTTTATTTGTGCAACACAGTAGAGAAACACTGACAGTTCTAGAGGTGCAAAGCCGCGACGGGTCGCTAGTTCTGATATATAAGTGAAGTAAATTAGTATTATGAAATATTTGTATTCAATATTGTTATACTTTTTGGTAAATAAATAAATACTTATATAGAGCTGAGTCGTTTAACGGTTTGTCTTACTAATATTATAAATGTTAAAGTAAAGTAAGTAAAATCGGCTGATTGAATCTGAATACAATTGCGCTAGTGAAAGGTATAATATGCAATAGCACATAGGTTACTGTTTATCCCGAAAAAAAATAACCTTACACTTGCACCCCTAGTCTATAAAGTAGTCAATTATAAAACTTATAATTTCACAGTACTGAAGATTATTACTAGTATATTTAATATTTAATAATTCATTCATTAAAAATTTCACGTTTCTTTATTTTTTTTTAAATATACTTAATGATAATAATATAATATAAGAAATTATATATGGTAATACTTTTATTATTAAAATCATCAAAATAAACATGTACCTTTCTATTTAATACTAGAGCCAATGTTGGGATAAGGAAACAATATAGGCATTATTTCATAGACGCACAAACCTGACATCAACAGACTTATTACATTACTATCGTTGACTGCATCGCGGTTGTTTAAAATATTAATACATAAATATTGGACAACATCACATACATTACTCTGATCTAAGTGCTTTAGCTACTTAAGTAGCTATTTAAGTAACTAAATCACTTGTGTTATGGAAAATCAGAAGTAACTATGGTATACCACAAATACCCAAGACAACGTAGAAAACTAATTAACTTTTTCTACATCGACTCGACCGGGAACTGAACCCGAGACCTTGGATTATCATACCCATAGAAACCGGTGGACACACTACTAAGAAGGTCGAAGCGCCCTTTTATATTTATTGTCTTTGACGATAAAATTGACAGTTATTTTAACAATTTGCTACCAATTCATTATATGGCTTATCTTTGATTAATTCATATTAGTTCATGTAATATTTTTACATAAGAATCAGAACTTTAAGAACCTAATTAGGTACAAATAAAAACTACAAATAGTTACCATACAAATCATAGCCGCGTGAAATGACGGCAAGAATGCTAGCAGCAGTTCCCTGTTGACGCAACATTCTCTAGGCATAAGATGCACCAACCCCTCACCATTGGAGGCAATGAGGCGAGGTTTTATATTTTTAATGAAGGTTTTGCATTACTAAACCAAATTCTAAGTGTATCCTATATTATTTTTTATTTATTTTATATCAGTTTAACTATATCTTCTTAGTCTAATGGCTCATTTGGAAATCGTAGTTCTAGCCTCAAACCTTGGGTCGTGAAACTTAAACAGCTTGAGTAAATAAATGAGTTAGCCTAAGTAAGGAAGTACTTGTTAGACTGTCGTTATATTATTTTCTGCGCAATTAACTTATGATCAAGATTAACCACTATGCGGATACTTGGTTATAAAAGGGCGTAAGGGCTACCTAGTGCGGAGGGTTGTGCATACATCCCCTAGGCAATTTTCACCCACGGTGCAATATTTACGCTTAGTTAGAAGTAAAAATAACCTAGAAAATAACATTTACGTTGAAAACAACCTTTACTAGCAATAATGTATTTTCCCAAGGGCATAGGGGGCGATCGCTCGGAGCCAGTTCCCCGAGGATTTATTTTCACTTTTATTATTGGATATCTCTTAAAGCCAATCAATATTTATTCAGGGCACAAAGTTTAGAAATACCCTTATCATTTGTCACGAGGTCATAACTCGCAAGTGCCTAATTATTATCAATACTTATATTCCGATTTCGTTTACATTCTCTATTCAGAAATGCTCGTGTTTCAATATGATTCGTCTTCATTGAAAACGCTTCAAACTATATTGTAGAGTGTCATTTGTCATAATGACATGATTTTAAGTCTCTAGAATGAAACAGGTGGTATTCAAATTGTCCACGAGAATACTATAGAAATTATATTTTTATAAAACATTCATGGAACAAACAGAACGACGGACAGACTGAAACTTAAAAACATTTTATACATTTAGTAAAAAGCTGTTATTTAAATAAACAATCAGACACTCCAATTTTATTATACGTATAGTTAATACCTATTAGGTACGTTACACATTGTATAATACAATTATACAAATAATCACATCCACAGAACTATTTCATGATATATAATTAACGTCATCACGAACAGCTAATGCAGTCGGATATTGTTACCATTAATTTTATTAATTAAATATTTTTCGTTTTAATGAAAATCTATTATGACATTGTATTCAATGTTCGTGTTCATAATTTTAACAATGTTTCGTCGTTAGCAGTTTATTTATTAGCGATATAATTTCATTTAATTAATATTATTTAAAATTATGCGTTTGTTATTGAATTAATTAGCTATTTAGCAGATAGAGATGTTGAGATTGATTAGGAATCATCATCTCATACCATACTAGTGACCCGAGCTTCGCACGGGTGCAATTACTATATACTCCAAAATTCTAAAATTATCAGTGTTTCTTTATTGTATTGGCCATGTATTATATACAAAAACCTCCCTCTACAATCACTCTATCTATTAAAAAAATCCGTTGCATAATTTTAAAGATCTAAGCATACATAGGGACAGATAGCGGTAAGCGACTTTGTTTTATACTATGTAATTAAGATAATAAAAAGAATCCCATATGCTATAGATAGGTGATTTATTTGTATGGAAAATAAATAATTTGATCAGAATTTGTGTTCGACAGGAAATAAATTAATAGGCTTATTACGACGAATCTTGAATCTTTAATTTGATCAGGTTATAATATTAAGAATATGATATTACGCTAGAATTTAAGGCATTAAAATACCATTACTGGTATAATCAATCCTATGCACGGAATGATAAATTTTAAAGTTTCTTTCTGGGATAGAGTAAATATACAATGTCGAACTGTCTATGATCAAGCCCTTCAGACTTGCTCGACTCTTTAGCTTTTCGAAGAGATGTGAACCAATTCACAACATACTCATATATTTTTCACGGAAAATGTTCCAAATTTTTTTTGGACTAATCCCGATCTCTGTATTATGCTCCGGACCAACGGACTTCCGGACATTGCGCCATGATTACAAATTTCATTTAAACCGTCTTGATCTCAATAAGTTCACGAAAGAGCGATTTGAGGTTTTCTGATTTGCACAACAACGCTGAGGAATCGGTTCGAAAAAACTCCACTTATTTGTTAAAAGAATTTTCGCAGTTCGATGCATATGTCTAAGGGCGGTGGTAGTCAGTTTCCAAAGAGCTGAGGCTTCCGCAAGTTTGTCCACTATGTAATGGAAAAAGGTATTGTTGAAAACTAGACGTATTTCATCTTAGTGTATTTTTTCAGCAATCAACGCAATTGATTGTAATAAATTCTTACGAATAAATTTCCATCTATTCTGAGGATGACCTCTATTTCTTATCACGATGAACTGATACCCGTTTTAAAAGTATTAATTAAATTTAATGGATTTAGGGGGTTTCTTTTGAGAAAGTTAATTAACACCGACTATTTTCATATTTATTTTATATATTCTTACAGTTTTTAAAACTGTTTGGATAAACGATATTTGTAAATAAATCGCGTCGTATTCGCGTTTAAATTACAAGTTTGGTTTTGGTTATTTTTCTATTTTTGAATATTATGGACAGCGCTAAGTTTAATTAAAAAAAAAGTTATATCCAACCTCAATGGAAAAAAATTACTTTGAGGTAATAAGGACTATAAAACTCTTAACGGAAATTTAAATAAGAAGAAGTATGCTGTTTGTTTATATTAAATTCTAAATATGAATTTAACACATTATGATCAGTGGTTGCCAGACCACCAAATCTTGGATTGGTTAAGAAACTATTCTATTGGGAATTTATTTTATAATTATATGTACATGTTTTGTTGGTGGAATGATTGAGATTTTTAATAGAATATATTTTACAGCGCCACTTGTGGAGATCTTCAACGGAACATCTTTCATTGCGATGCGTTCTATCGCATCTAAATTGGTGACCAGTGAGGAGTTGGGTGAGTGTCTATCATACTTTGAAATATTAATTAAAAAAAAAACAAATAAATGTGTTCTTACGGTCGTATAGAACAAAGTACATGTTTCCGACACATGCATGTTTCCTTAAAATGTTTTTCTTTGCTGAACACGAGATGGTTAACCAAAAATTTATTTGAATTTGTTTGATTCCACAATCTGCAGTTAAAATTCATTTGTGAAACGACTTTTATAGATACATGTATGGTGTAAGTTCTTACCTACACGTATGAACATACGTGTGTTCACACGTATGTTCATACGTGTAGGTAATGGTCGTTTTTCATGCATTTTCTTCAACCAAAATTCTTCAAGGAATAGATTATTGTTAATAGTTATTTATCTTCATAATAATGGATATATAAACGTGATATGTTACGTTTTCTTCGAAAAGGTTTCCAATTTTTGGTTTTATATTCTTCAGAAAATCATCAACAATTACACAATACTGTATTGTTTTTAGGGTTCCGTACCCAAATGGTACTTATTATTAAGACTACGCTATCCGTCCAGCTGTCATTGTTCATTATCGTTTATCCGTCTGTCACCAGGACCTCATGGACCGTGATAGTTAGAAACTTACCTTTTTGTACAAACGATGTATTTCTGTTGCCTCAATTTTAACAAATACTACAATCAGGATAACATAAATATTTAATTAGGGCTCCTATACTGTACAGAACCTTGCGTGCAAGAGTCCGTTTCGTACTTGGCCGGTTTTTAAATTGATATTTAAGTTCACAGAAACTTTTGCCACTCACACATATAATTTGCAATTTTTATGAATACTCAGCTATAAAATATTTTTAATCGAACTAACTCTATGAATGTGCTATGAATAATTTGATTATTAAAGAAGACCGTAAGAAATAAAAGATCATTGCACTTTTAAATGCGGTTTTTATACTTCAATTTCAATTTGATATGAAATTTACTTTATTGGTCGTTCACCTCGTCTGTGCCCTTCTATAAGAATGAGATTACATAATTTACTTTTATAATAGAAATTAATATTTAACATATAAATAGCTGGGATAACAATCTTGAATAATGAAATTTGATTTCAAATGCTGCAGTCTCATACTCGTTACATCAACCTCGCATTGTAACGAAGGTACGGCCGCAGCTTTACCTTTTTTGCTTCGTTTGTCAAGGAGTGTTATTTATGTGTTATTCTTACATTATATATCATAAGTATGAAATTAGTTTAATTAAGAAAAAAAATTGTTAATTCAGATAAAGGAAAAAACGAAATTATAAAAACCTTTTCAATTTTTCATTTCAATTAAAAAATATTAATACTAATAAAATATTTCTTTAAATTATTATTTATAGCCAATAGTCGTCGTTTATTTAACGCGATTAGGAAATTAGGATTAGCCTAGGATATTCTGGTTAAATAATTAATTAGTAAACACGGCCGCGTACAATGGCGGCAAAGCGGCATTTCCCCTTTGAATCGCATTTCCGATCCTCTGGGCAAAAAATAAATATATAAATAAAATATTCAGTATTTAATTAAAACTTCTAGCACTCATGATTATTTTTTACCAATTTAATAAGTTTAGCCTTTATGTTAACAAATAATCCAAGCCAAGGTGGCCCGCCCAGTGGTTAGAATTCATACATTGTAACCGATGTTTGCGGGTTCAAGCCCATCAAGCACCTGAATTTTTATGTGCTTAATATGTGTTTCTACTCAATCTCAAGCTCGTCGATGAAGGAATACATTGTGAGGAAAATTGGATATGTTTAATTTTAACGAGGTTCTGCCACATGTGAATCCACCACGCATTGGAACAGCATGGCGGAATATGCTCTTAGCTTTCTTCTCAAAGGGAGAGGTTTCACAGCCCAGCATTGAGCAATTTACAGGCCGTTACTATTTTAGTAGCACCTGTTTGACTACAGTTGAAATCCATTTAATCTATCAATAGTCTACTTCATACCTATTTATATATTTATTGCTTACATAGAAATTATGTGCTTGCAATATCAACTACACTTTTAATACACGAATTCCCCTGGCACCAGCTTTAATAGCTCAGACGAAATGAAATTTAATCCAAGCCTAAGCGGCTACTGCAAGCAGGTAAGCTCCATTTTGAAACAAAATTAAATAATTCTGGAACAAAATATAGTTATACTAGTTATTCACCGCGACTGTGCCAACGCTTATTTTTTCTCTTGTAAATTAGATGTTACTTTAATTTATTTAAATAGTTTATACAAGCGCATTTAGCGTGGACCCTTTGCCAGTGAATAAAAACAAAAAATCCAAACAAAAATTTTTGCTTTTGCAGCACTTATGAATATTTAAAGAACTATATCAAGTGAAGCTACCTAGTGAATAAATCTATACTTACGAATGTAGATTTAAAACTGAATATTATCAAATGCACTGTTCATGAGTAATATTAAAGTAGGAAATAAAATTTAATAACAATATTTTTACTAACAGTATATGTAACTCGAGTTAAGAATTGAAGATAGTGAATTAAAACAAATGATTAATTGAAATTTAAATGTTTTATGTTCCTGTAATCTTAATATTTTTCATTACTGGCATATTACAAGAATTATAAATCACGTAAATCTTAATTGAAGATTTTGGATTCATACTGAACAAGCACTATTGAGTTTGACACTTTATATAATTTTATTAATTCTTTCTCGCTGATAAAGTTACGTTTACTTATTAAGTATAGTTAAGTTGGAGTTTGAGTTTGAGTACACTATGATCACCATACTAATGCCATAAAACGAGATTTTGCGTAGAGATAAGGAGCTGAGTTGGCCCAGTGGTTAGGACGCGTGCATCTTAACCGATGATTTCGAGTTCAAACCCAGGCAAGCACCACTAAATATATGTTCTTAATTTGTGTTTATAATTCATCTTGAGCTCGGTGGTGAAGGAAAACATCATGAGGAAACCTGAATGTCTTTAATTTCATCGAAATTCTGCCACATTTGTATTCCACCAACCGGCACTGGAACAGCGTGGTGGAATATGTTCTAAATCCTCTCCTTAATATAAGCCTTAGCCCAGCAGTGGGCAATTTACGGGCTGTTACTTTACTTTTTTTAACTTTTATAATGGCTGTTACTTTTTATCTGTTTCTTTTTTTCTTATAATGTGAATATGATATTGTTCGCAGGTAAAGTAAATTCTCTATTCGGGCTGGCAGAGGCTATGATGCCCCTGGTGTACGGGCCGTTGTACTCCAGGGTGTACATGGCTACGCTCAATGTGCTACCTGGAGCTGTTTTTCTACTGGGAGCCGGAATGACAGTTCCTGCAGTGGCGATATTTGGGTAAGTTTTTATTGAAAATTCAAGTAATACTTTATTGAGGATTTTTCTGATTTTCACTGTATTTTTAATTTAAATTAAACATGTGTGTGAATAATCTCGTATTTGTTTCGATTTTAATTATTTTTGGTAGTGTTTTTTTTTTATACGCATTCATGCTAATTAAGGTCACTCAGATTAAATTGCACTTTTGTATGAAAGGCTCTATCTATTGACAAGTGTTAAGTCTATATTAATACATGTAAAAAAAAATTGGAGTGTCTGTTGGTAATATCAAAAAAACCACTCTCTAAGAAATGCATGTGTATGTATACACGGTACATACCAATTATTTATTTAATTATATTTTGATTTATATTTATTGTTTTTGCTTTTCATCTGCTCCATCGCTATTTTATATATTCAGCCGTGATATAAACAATGTAAGGACAATATGGCACAACCCCACTTATTTCCACATACACACACATACACACTCATACACACACATACATACACTCAAAGGTATTCACTAAAAGCTCTAAAGTGGAACTGCGTGATTGAATAACCTCCTTGCTTCTTAAAAATAGAGGCACCCTCTGTTTAGCATTCATGTACGATCTAGTATATTCCATACATAATTTAACATAAAATTCATGTATTACAATTTAATTCTATATTGATTTTATTACATCTAATTCAATCTCTATATAATAAAACAAATAGTATGTGATACAATTTATTTGAGAACTTACTTTATTATTTCGTACGTGTTATGTATTAATTTGATAAAGTCGGTAATTATTTGCTTTGACCGGTTAAAATTGGTAGTTTTTTATTTAATCTGAATGAAAAACATTTTATGCAAATTAAATTATATCGTTCAATAGCTGACTAGGGAATACATTGAAAATATTAAATTTTTCGAGTTTTAGATTGATTGAATAGTTTGTTCGATGCTCATTTTATTATTAAACTGTTTTTGGATTTATTGTAATACTAGTTGGAGCCCGTGATTTCTCTAATTTTAGGGGTTGATTGTTTTAAGCAAAATGTTTATGTCATTCCTTGATTTCAGCTCATACAAAATTATGTTCAGAGGTTTAGTCGTGAGAGATTAACATAGAGTTATTTTTGCATTTATAATATTAGTATATATATGTATAATGTCTCAAAATCAAAATAAAAGTAAACTTTATTCAAGTGGGCTTTTACAAGAACTTTTGAATACGTCATCGTTATTAAGTGAAGCTACCACCGAGAAGAACCGGCAAGAAACTCAGTAGTTACTCTTGACGACCTCCGTGGTCGAGTGGTGTGTACACCGGTTTTCATGGGTACGCCACTCTGAGGTCCTGGGATCGATTCCCGGCCGAGTCGATGTAGATTACCATTAGTTTTCTATGTTGTCTTGGGTCTGGGTGTTTGTGGTACCGTCGTTACTTCTGATTTCCATAACACAAGTGCTTCTGCTACTTACATTGGGATCAGAGTAATGTATGTGATGTTGTCTCATATTTATTATTTATTATTATTATTATTTATTTTTTAACATTTAAAAAATACAATCATATTAGTTTAATACCATCATATATGTATGCAATGTATCCTGCCTGGAAGTCAACAGCAATCAATCAAAATTTAATAAAAAAAAAAAATGAAAAATGAAGTATAATTTTTGTAATATGTATTAATATAATATGTAGAAGTACTCCAAATAAAACAAATAACAATTCTTTGATTTATATATTTCATGCGATTTGCTAAAATCTCTGCAATATTATGCGCTACAAATGATTCTAATACAACCTTTTTTCACTAACCTACTTAAATTCACTTTAATTTTACTCCCAATGTCCCGCCAGTTTTTCGCAAAATCATATTTAATACCACAGATTATTTTTGACTAATGATATCGCGTAACTGTCAAAGTAGTTATTATGCATTTGGTTTTACTCTGTGGTTGGAATAGTCTATTAATTTATGGACACTCATTAAATTTTCACAGAGTTGAATGTTTTTATACGGTAAATATACCACTTCTGGATGATCATTGATGAAGTTTAGAGATTGATCTACCCTGATTCAAAACGGTTGGTGTGTCATCTCAACACACCCAGTAAACGAGACTGAACAAAATAATTTAAAAAAAAAATGTTTGTCAAATGAACATAAACAACAAAGCATTAATATAAATCTTTATGGGTTAGTACAGTCAGAGTAAGAAAACCTTTGCCAGTTATCAAATTCATTCCTTTATTAAGTCTTAAGCTCTTACAACCTTTTGAATCTAAACATCAAATAATTGCGACGCAATATGTCATTCTCGATCGGTAAAGCAGATTATCGTTCATAATGAGCACACAAAAATATATCTTAAAATGACGAACCTTTCTTACCCCGACTGTACAAAGTAGATTCTGTTATTTGTAAACAGATATAATATCAGCTTATCTGAGGATTCGTCCGCGACTCCATATTGTCGATGAGGTCACTGAACTCTTGTCTATGGGACGGAAATTAACTATGATAATAATATCCATAAGAGCTTGATAAAAGCAGATATTGAGCGAAAATGTTGAATGTATTTGTTGGAAGGGACTTTCTCGAAACGATTATGTCTTTTATATGTGTAAAACATTTTAATATATTTGAAACGTTTTTGATTTTCAGAATTATTTACTGTTACATTGTATAAGCTTACATATACATATAAATATTGTATTACCGCACTCAGAATATGATATTTTAACATAAATTACAATCCGTTAATGAGCATTAAATTTTAGACTAAAATGTCAATTAAAAATATCCATGGGGTCACATGTCATTTCTTGAAAGAAGAGTAAGAAACTACATTGTTTAACTCATCCTTTAAAAATTATAAGTGAAGCCCAAAGTGCATAAAACACTTTATTCAAGATAATGATGATAATGATTGGTTAAGCATAAATAAGTTTGTTGATGACAGTTTCCTTTCGTTTTGTTTTAAATTTTTTATTATCAAGCCGTATCGCTCTCTAACCAGCCAGTTACTTTTTTCCACCCGTTAATATTAAATATTTTTTGAATTACAGCAATCAAAGGTCCTCTTAATTTTTCTACACATCTATGGCTGTAGCTCTTCAAAGTGATACAACAACATCCTGTAAATTCCCACTGCTGGGCTAAAGGCCTCCTCTCCTTTTGAGGAGAAGGTTTCGAACATATTCCACCACGCTGTTCCAATGCGGGTTGGTGGAATACACATGTGGCAGAAATTCTATGAAATTTGTCACATGCAGCTTTCCTCACGATGTTTTTCTTCACCGCTGAGCACGAGATGAATTATAGAGACAAATTAAGCACATTAATCAGCGGTGCTTGCCTGGGTTTGAACCCGCAATCACCAGTTAAGATGTACGCGTTCTAACCACTGGGCCATCTCGACTCAAAACCGATATTTATCATGCAGCTATCGTCCCACGATAACTGGTACAAAAATAGGCTTACGCTATTAACATATAAGATGGCAACCTACCCTTATCCACTACACGGGTTTAAGTCCTGTATCGATTTGTATACTTTTCGACAGCTAATATCATAGAGGCCTGGACGTTGACCGCAGAATGTTTTGTGTTCACGAATATCAATAAACTTTATACGTAAGTGTCCCTTTTACTTTCCATAGCATTGTTGGTGAATCCAATAACATTAGTATTTTCTCACGTAGGCGACGGACGACGTCGATTTAAGTATGAACTAAGGCTATATACTTTTTTAGTTCGTAATAATGGACAGCGTGATCGTCAGACTGGTACCTTGTCGATTTCGCAGCAAAATCAAAATCAAAGTATACTTTATTCAAGTGGGCTTTTACAAGCACTTTTTAAAGTAGATTCTACCGAGATGAACCGACAAGAAACTCATTAGTTACTCTTTTTCAACATTAAAAAAATAAAGTCATGTTAGTTAATACAATTATTTAAATTAATATATCCTGCCTGGAAGTCAACAGGTATTAATTCCACACCTTTTTATCATCTAAAAAATCAATACGCCTTTTTTACCAATGTATTTTTTATAAACAATTTGAATTTACGAGACGGCAAAGTTAAAAATGTCTGCCACCGAACAGTGTTCCTTGGATAAACAGTGCACATGGATGAAGTTTTTATAAATCACCTCGTGCTCGGTGGTGAAGGAAAACATCACAACCCTAATCCGCATTGGAGCAGCGTGGAATGTGCTCTAAACCTTCGCCTCAAAAGGAAGAGGGGGCCTTAGCTTAGTTCTTGTTGTTAGCCTTAGTTGTTGTTGTTATTAATGAAATAGTAGGTGTCTTTGCAATTTTAGGTCGTAAAGATTTTTTATAATGAAAAATGTAGTAACTTTAGATTAGTTCAATTGGTGAAATCGAGCAGATAAATTAATTACTCGATGTGTATAACTCATAATTCAAAAATGATGTATGCTGAGTTGCCATGACGACCGTTGAAAGAATATCGTGATAGGTTAGTGATCGGATCGAGATCGGTTGAAGTGGAGTGAAGAAGAGTTTGCGATAAAGCCGTTATTATCGTTTGTTTGTCCCACTTATTCACGTATAATAATTAAACGATGAACAATTTGTATTTAATAATTTTGAATTAAATTATTAATTTACTCTTTCGATATTATTTCAACTGTCATGAACTCTTGACCAACTGACAGATGTCAGGGACGCATTCGCGAGCGGACGGATTTGGTTCATAACCGTAAATTTTGTAAATCGTGCATGGTGGTGAAAGATACATCGTGATACAACTTGGGTCGGATGAAATTCTGCCATAAGTACGATTGTACATACACTAACCAGCATTGATACAAACAATGGGACTCAGTATTATTGTGTTCCGGTTTGAAGGGTAGGTTAGCCAGTGTTACGACAGGCACAAAGGCCATAAAATCTTAGTTCAACCAATGGCCCATTGGCGATGTAAGCAATGGATAATATTTCTGACAGCGCTATTGTCTACGGGCGGTGATGACCTCTTACCATCAGGTCGCATTTATGCTCGCCTAAAAAAAATGATAGCTACGTGGTGGATTTGAGCCAACATTTTTATATATTTATTTTCTTCATGTTTTTAGTATGAAGAAACAAAAGGTGTGTTCTATGATGCCTTAGCCCTTATGGGCGACTAGTTGGTTAGTGAATATTTAAATCTCATTATAAAATTGCACTGAATAAAATTCTTATCTTACACGTGCGGAGTCGGGATGAACACCTAGTTTAATATATAAATTGCAGTTTGTATTGTAATACACTTCGAGCTATGTAAATATTTAACAAACACGTTGACGACAATTATCAGTGATTTATGTTTGTATTGCGACTACAATATGTTCGGTAACGGTTAATTAATTTCTTTAGATGTATTCTATTGTTGAAATTTGAAATTTTGAACTTGGAATACACCAACGGTTTTTAACGTGTATTAATATAAAAATTATTAAATTACATTTATTTATTGCTAGTTAACCTTATGTATACTTAAATGATTTGACGATATTAAAAAAAAATATAAATTCATTGATGAGGAGGTCAATTCTACTACTAAATTGTTACACTATTGCAATTGACGTAATCGTTACGTTTTTGACTTTCTTCTATTCTACCTACTGAAGTTGGATCGAATTAAAATCGGGAACGTACCGTTAACATTAAAATTAAGTTAAATTTCAAACAAATAGTGGAATTGCCCCTGCTGCTAAAAGCACGATTTTTTTTTTTTAATGAAAGAAAAACCACAGTTTGTCAATGGCCAGATAAAAAGTAAAATAAAAAAATACTTGCACTAATCTTCGCCAACATTATAAATATAAAAATCATTATATCTACGTATTTATTAATCTGTAACGTTTAATACCATTATATTTGATTTTAATTCGATTCATATTTAAGAATACCATAGGCGTCCATCCTTGGGTATTCGTAAGCTTGTTTAAGTGTAAAAAAGTAAAAGTAAAGTGACAACCTGTAAATTTCCCACTGCTGAGATAAGGCCTCCTCTTCCTTAAGGAGAAGGCTCGGAACATATTCCACCACGCTGTTCCAATACGGTTTGGTGGAATGCATATGTGGCAGAATTTCGATGAAATTAGACACATGCAGGTTTCCTCACGATGTTTTCCATCACCGCCGAGCACGAGATGAATTATAAACACAAATTAAGCACATATATACAATGGTGCTTGTCTGCTTTTGAACCCACAATCATCGGTTAAGATGCGCGCGTTCTAACCACTGGGCCATCTCAGCTCGCTTCAAGTTCATGAAGCATTCGTTATTATTAAATTCTAATCGACTGAAGCCGCGGGTTCAGCTAGTTTGTATTTAAAGGCATAAGATAAACGTTGCTAATATCAATAATCTTACGTAAATATATGTGTTATATAAAATACCCGACATATGTTCTTTATTTATATTCTGACTAGTAGTCGTCCGCGGCTTTGCTTGCGTTTTAGGTTGTTGGTTGTCACGTGTTAAGAATATTCAATATATGAGACAACATCACATACATTACTCTGATCCCGATGTATGAATCGCACCCAGAACCTCAGAGTGGCGTACCCATGAAAACCGGTGTACACACCACACGACCATGGAGGTTGTCAAAAGACCTATAAATAGAACGAATATTTATAAGGAATATATATTTGTAAAGAATATTTTATATTTATTAGTTAACATTGGGCGGGGGTGATCATTCACATCAAATCATTTCAGCTCAATTCTAACCGCTTACCTTCACTGTTAAAAAAACGACCATTTTGGTTAGAATATAAACTGTAGCAGAACACTTGGTGGTAGGGCTTTGTGCAAGCCTGTCTGGGTAGGTACCACCCACTCATCAGTTATTCTACCGCAAATAACAGTATTGTTCTGTTCAGGTTTGAAGGGTGAGTGAGTCAGTGTAACTACAGGCACAAGGGACATAACATCTTAGTTCCCAAGGTTGGTAGCACGTTGACGATAAATCAGAACAATCGTTCCCCAGTATATACAGATAAGTTGATATCTCTTAAAAATGTTTTATAATATGGTATCTAGTTGCTGTAATATAATATTTCTATTATAATAGCATTGAGATATAGCCTATCTAGTTAATTAGGTTAATACATTTATGACGATTATCTGTTAATTATGAGATATACAAGCTTTGGTAACGACTATTCTTGATTATTTTTATATAATTAATAATAAAGTCTAATTTTAATTGGTAGCTAGATTGGTTGTTGGTAAGTTGACGCCAACGTCCAATATATTGCCGTCAAATCGCCAATGTTCATGTCCAATGTGCTTAGTCATATACTTCAAATTATTTCATTAATACTAAGTATTTATGTATGGCGATAGAATATGTGATTGGTTGGAACTCATATGGGTTGGCACAAAATCCATCAACGACATTTAATATAAATATTTATCGATGCGTTATATTTATCGTAACGGTCTGATAAATAAATGGTATTCACTAATACACTCGTCAAACAGAGGGCGGGCAGTCTGCGTTATTTAAATAGTTGTTAGAGATTGCAATCAGCATTCAGAAATGAAACGATATATGTTTTTATTTACGTTTAACAACTTATTAGCAGATTAAGAGTGTGTTTAATTAAATAAATAACAATAAACAAACTTGCCTGATATAATTATTATATTTGTTAAGGCTGAATGATTTTGTCCCTTAAGTATTATAAAATAATAAAAAAAAATAATGGAATTAGTAAAAGGGTTTTAAAGTTTTATTCAAATTGTTTTAGTTTAAAAGTATTGAAAAGCATTTGGAAATAAAATACGTATTAGGGTAATAATTTTGCCATTGTGATAATATAATAATCTATGCCTAATAATATAATATTTATTATTAATTTTACTTCTTTTTTCGACGATAATGTTAGTCCTTTGCTACTTATAAAAATAAGAAAATTGATTGAACGATAGAAATGAAAACTTTACTGAACCGTTTTGTTTTTGTCGATTTATATAGATGATTAAATTGTAATTAGAATAATAAAAGTAAATATAATGTAATATATGTATTATATGTTCATCTTATACGATCAATGAACGCAACGTTTTCTCGCACTTGACGTGAGTTTTTCCAAGTAATAAGTCAACAAATACATTTATTTTATACAGACAACCAACTTGATTGGCGTAATTTCTAAACAATATTATAAATGAAAAACTTACTTATTTTTTGTTCATGTTCACAATTATTAGCTATAATATCGCTTACTTACCTTACCCATAATTATCGCTACTCAAGCGATAATTATGGAATATAGCATATACGTTACATAAGGGAGTCGAGATGGCCCAGTGGTTGGAACGCGTGCATCTTAACCGATGATTGCGGGTTCAAACCCAGGCAAGCACCGCTGTTTCATGTTCTTAATTTGTCTTTATAATTCATCTCGTGCTCAGTGATGAAGGAAAATATCGTGAGGAAACCCGCATGTGACAAATTTCATAGAAATTCTGCCACAAGTGTTTTCCACCAACCCGCATTGAAACAGCGTGGTGGAATATGTTCCAAAACCTTCTCCTCAAAGGGAGTGGAGGCCTTTAGCCCAGCAGAGGGAATTTATAGGCTGTTGTTGTTGTTGTTGTTGTTGTTGGTACCTAACTCTTGTTTGCCACGAACATGCACAAGCAAAACCGCGTGTGAAAACTTGTTAAAATATAGCAACTTGAGCAACTTCTTTACCAAAACTAAATACAGTATGCCAGTCCTGCTCTTAGCGTTCCTCTCTTTTGAGAATTAAGTTTTGGAGGTTATAACACCACGCTGTTTTGATGTGGATTGTTGGATACACTAGTGTACTGTATTTATAGTTTTTCTACCGCGACCTCATATAACTTCTTCGTGGCTCCTCCACATAAAATTTTAATTAGTCTCCGTTTAAATTGGTCGCCGTGACGACGACATCTTCATAAATAAGTACTAGTAAATAACTTTTTATTTAAATACTATCCAACTTTATTAATGATAGTATTAATAATAGTATCAAAGGGCGTTTTTTTCTAAATATACAAAGAAAAATAAATAATAGAAAATAACTCTTGACTTTTAAATAACAAGCTTTATTAAATATAAGCGTCTCTCCATACTTTTGTACATCTATTCCCTTTATTTTAAAGATGAGTATGGAGCGTATTCCACCACTTTGCTTTAATTCGGGTTAGTGTATACACTTGTAATGTCATTGAAATTTGATAAATGCTTTTCATTATTAGATGACTTATAAGGTAAGGTAGGTAGGTAGTAAACTTGTAAATGCCCTACAGCTGGGCCCTCTCTTTCAGGTAAAGATTTAGAGCTTATTCATGTTATTTATTATTAAGATGTAGCAGAACTGCTTTGCAAGTATATACATACAGGTTTCCTTATGTTGTTTTTTTAACCGCCAACCATGAGATGAATATAAATTACAAATTAAGCACATAAAACTTAAGATGCACGCGTTCTAATCACTGGACCACATCGGCTCCGATTTCGGGCGAATCATGAACATAAATTTAGCACAAAGAAAATAAAAAGAAATGAATAAAGTGTCTGTTACGATTTCGTAAATATTCCACAGATATGTTTCTTAGACTATATTGTAGTCTGAGTAAACTATTTCTAAGAAACGTTTACAAGACATAATATAATTATAGTCATAACCATAATAAAAGTCTTTGTATAAAATATAAACGATCATTATAAGAAAGTTATATTGTAATCGAATAATTTCATTTGACGTGATGACCAAATTTACCTTTCCATAATCCGTATATTATTTCTCAATTTTTAAACTTTACAATAAAATATACACAGATATATACATTATTAAACCAAAATTTTACCATTAAAACGTTAAATTAATTATTTTTGATGAAGAAGCACCACAACGTATTGTGGTCTTCTCGTCTTTATTTTCATGAATTTGCCATTTATGACTATACTACCCATCCCGGCTACGCACAGGTGGACGTAAGTCCTTTTTTTTTTAATATTTTTATCCTTTATTTATATTTTTTGTTGTTTTTATATATTTTGTATATTTCGTAATTTATTTACACAAAAACCTCAATAAATTATATACCTAAACGTTCCTTATAAATACCTCTATCTGTTAGAGAAACCGCATGAAAATCCGTTCAGTACTTTTGGAGTATATCGCGAACAAACAGCCAGAGGGGCTTTGTTTTATACTATGTATATTTAAATATATTTTACTACGAATCAACACTCAATACTACTTACTTAACCATAATAAACTGGCGCTAGAAATACGTACTAACAGCATGCACAATTTATAACACCAAGTATTTGTCAAAGTAAAATCAATTAAGCCTCTCAAAGGGTTATTTTCTATAATAAATTTTACAAACACTCTTAGCATTGTCAATTAGTTCATTTTAATGTTATTTTAAAAGTTAGATAAGTTAAACTAACTTATGGTAAAAATAACTTAAAATATGATATATTACTTCAAGTACTACTGTTAGTAGATTTGGAATAAATTATTTGTCCATAAAGTTCATTTTTGTTCAAAGCGTACTTAGCGTACTTATTCTTTAATTTGTAATTTGATTATATTTAATTAACACACTAAGCAATTTAATTAGTAGTAAACAATAGCCATGGAAATTCTTGTCGGCTATATTCGTTAAAATGTTTAATTATCTAATGTGACGTTTAAAAGCGTTTATAAGAGCCTTGATAATTAATATGATTTTGAAACAGTTAGTAATTACGTTTATTTGTTAAAATAATTAACGATTAATGATTTGTTTTTGTTTATAGTTGGATGTATTTCGAGCAACGTGAAGACAATAAACAAGTCGAAGAAATGGTCGACGTAAATAAAGATATTTAATTTAAATACACTATTAGTTAACAATTAAAATTAATTAAGGCAAAATAAAAATAACTTTTAAATGTTTTTTTTATTCTATTTAATACTAATCTTTTATTTACACTAATGTCATTACGACTTAATAGCGTGATTATTTAAGGCCGAGTTTATTTTCAAACCGGCTCGAGTGTTTGCTAATGATTTTAAAACTGATATGACAATATAAGGATGTTTGTTAACGTGGAGTCGAACAATCGAACGCTTCGTCCCCTCGTGCATCGACGCTAACTGCATCTTATATTGAGTGCTCGTATTCGCGACGGATGTGCATCACAGAACCGCGTGAATTACCATCACATAAATAACAATTGGATATTTATAAATTATCATTATTTCAAAATAATTATGTTCAGTATATCGTAAATTTCAATTTCAAAATAACATTATATTTTCTAAATCAAAATGGAACCCGAAAATCAAAAAAATACAAATCAAACAGCAGAGGAACAACCGTTGAAAGCTGAAATACCAACGAATATACAGAACTTGGGATTTTTGGGTAAATTGAAATATGTCAAAGCGAATATCACGGTGGAGCCTGTTTTGGCGTTGTTTGTGATGCCTAGTGTTCTAGCGATGTTGGCTACCCAGAATCTAAATTTGGACAAGGCGTGTCGAGTAAATTTGGAATTCGAAGATGTCGTTTGCACCCATTTGAGACTCAGAAAGCGAGCAAATCACACATTCGAAGAAGACGAGGTGCAAAAACTAATAGCCTCCGTTCAAGCTTGGAAGAGCGTTATTTTAACAGCTGTTCCGACCACCCTGATGCTGTTCATAGGCGCTTGGAGCGACAAGACAGGAAGGCGGAAAATTTGCATGACGATGCCGATCATCGGGGAAATCATGACATGCCTCCTGAATATGACGAACACGTATTTTTTCTATGAAGTCCCAGTGGAGTTGACTGTATTTATGGAGGTCATATTCCAATCGCTCACAGGGGGATGGTACACAATGCTGCTCGGCACTTTTAGCTACCTGGGTGATATCACATCGAAGGAGACGAGAACATTTCGACTGGGAATACTGAGCTTGTGTATGACCGTCGGATTCCCAATAGGGATGGGTTTGAGTGGTGTGCTGTTAAAATACGCCGGATACTATGGAGTGTTCTCTATGGCCGCGTTCTTCCAATTCATCAATTTATGTTACGTTATCTTTGTCATCGAAGATCATAGATGGTTAGAAAATAAGGATAAGGTATGTATTGTTATCGATATGTTTATTTTAGTGTATTGTTGTGAAATGATTTTCCTTATTTGATTTTTACTTCAGTTTATGTTTTATATTCTAGAATAAACCAGATACTTTTACTGAAGAAGTCTATTTTTATAAAACGTGTTATAATAAAAGCGTAAATAAACTCGTTTTACTGCAAATAAGATTTAGAATGATCAGGCCAAGCAATGGCAATTTTAATACATATAATGTTATTATTTACTTCTTTCCAGTGATGATTATTATAATACTATTCCAGGAAAAGCGGACAGGATGCACCGGGTTTCTTCTGGAATTTTTCGATTTCCACAGTCTTAAACAGACGATGCATATAGCGTTCAAAAAAGGTCCTAATAATAGAAGATTAAGGATATGCTTGGTGTTGACTGTGGTCTGTCTGAGTTTCGGACCTATGTGGGGTACGTACTATATCAAATATTTCTTTGTAGTCTATACATCCATATCACATTTCATTATTTAAGTGCTGATTTTAAAATCCTTTCAACCAAAAAGGAAATACCTACATTTCCTTCTTGGTTGAAAGGATTTTAAAATTTGTTCCTTACAAAGTTTGGTATAGTTTTGTAATTGATATAGGTGTCATTTATACAAATATCAAAGGTCATGTCGCTGTTAGATTAATTGTTATCTGTCTCGAGGTAGCTCTTTATAATAGACGAGCTAGACTCTGCTCGAGATTCCAACGATTTAATCAAATACCACGAAGTTCTTGACAGTAATTATCATTAAATATTTTTGACTCGAATATATTATTCAGGTAATAGAAAACAAATAATTGCTCTTCGTTTGTATTCATCTTTATAGCTTTTAAGTAATAGAGTCAAATAAGATCTTAATTATTTAATTGAATGTTAATAAAAATAAATACCAATCAAAGATACGTTGAATCAAACGCATGGACTATATACCTTTGGAGATACAATATTAAAAAAATATTCAAGACTGTTGTCTTCGCTTTTGGGGAGTGATTGGAGCTCCTCCCATACTGCTCCAATATAGGATCCGGTTTTACCCGCGTGGCAGTTTTTCATATGATACTCCCATAAATTACAATTTTACCCAGGCGGACTTCTATAGACGATTATCAATTACTAGTTTAAAAGAAATCAATCAATTTCAACAATTACCCACATCTGATTCGCAAATACTAAAAACATACAACATCAATAGTAACAATAATAATGCGAATTTAAATGATATAGAAGTGACATTAAATCATTCCAAATTTAATAATAGTTAATTTATTTCACGAACGTTAATTAATACTGTCATTATTAAATAAACAACCTACACGCCCGTTAGTAATTAGTTCTTTGATTTCATTTTATAAACAATGTATTTAGCATTGTTTAGTAAAGTTTATTTATAAAACAATAGCACTGTAAATTTCGATGGGAAATTACTCGATTATTTTTGTTAGCGATAGTTTTGAATCGGAGAATTTAAACAGTAAACTTGTTTCATTCTTTATATTATTCGTAATTAGTTGCCGCCTGCGGCTTCGCTCAGCATTTAGGGGGTTGGTTGTCATGTGTCAGGCAAAAAAAGTAGTCTATGTCTTTACTCGGAGTTCAAGTTTGCTTCATACCAAATTTCATCAAATTCTGCTCAGCGGTTTAGTCGTAAAGAGCAACAGACAGACAGACTGAGAGTTACTTTCACATATATATCATTCATACAGATATTATAGATTATATTCTACTATTTGTACTATCTATACTATCATGTTCTATTCTACCATTTTAATTTTAATTACATTTAAATCATTTTTTTTTCTGTTATATAACAAGTATATAATATAGTATTTAGAAATTAAATATAGACAAAATATATAGAGTATATATCAAATGTTCAAGAGATTTCAAAACAAATTCTTTTGAATACTTTAATTGTAATATATCTCGAAAAGTTTGTTTTAAAAAAATATATCTATCTATGTATTTTGTTTCTGATCATTTATTTTCTTATAGTAAATAATAACAAAAATATATTAGAGACATAAAAAAATACATAATATTAGAATAGGTTTATCAATCATAATTATTAAAAAAAATATACGAAACATATATGTCATCAAAACAATAAAATTTCCAAACAAGAACGTAACTAAATGTTTTATTTGAAAGGAATATTATTTCGTCCGAAAGATGTATCTATTATCATAACAAATATTCGCGTTATAAGATATTTAGTTTGAGGTCACAATGAAAACGATACCTAGATTTTTTGTAAAACAAAATTTATATTAAGGTATTAATGAAAAAAGATCTATTACGACTTGATACAGATGTCTCTCGTTCGTTGTATTTAGAAATAAATATTATTCTTGTAATTGTTTTACTGCAAATGATGTCATGACAATAGATGACTCCATATCATAAATATTAAGTAATATTGCTGGTATACTCCTTGCAAGTACTTGTAGGTCTGTGTGATCTCTTAGTTCAAGTGCCAAAAAGTAAAATCTTTAAAAGTATCATTTAAAATTTATTTGATAAATAAAATTTTAACAAAAAGAAAAACCGACTTCAAACAAAACACTATTTTAAAACAAATAAAAATGTACTAAAAAGTAATAAAAATAATTGCATATTTAACATATTTTTGAGAGTCCTCCTAGGTAAAATGAAATGAAAAATATTAGACTACTTAAAAGTCGATTTACGATTATATAACGTAGTTATAGTTATTGTTATATTTGGAGCCGGTGTCAGCCACGGGTACACGCTTCAACAATCAAAAGAAAGAAGCGATACGAGCCTCTTGATTGACCCAGTATAATATCGTATAAAAGGTAATTTGTAAGAAAAATATTTCTTAAAGTATTCTCGTATTGTTTTTTGATAGATATAGTGTAGGTTGACTGACACCGACTCCAAATATAGTAATATATAATATTGAGCCATACACTTCAAATATAGACACAAATAAATGCATGGGAGTGATATTTGTAAATCTTTCAGTTTTAATTTTTATATAATACCGCAATTGGTTTGGTTTTTTTGCCTATCTTTTATAATAAAATAAAAGTAAAAAAAGTAAAGTAACCTGTAAATTACCCACTGCTGGGTTAAGGTCTCCTCTTCCATTAAGGAGAGAGTTTGGAACATATTCCACCACGCTGTGGGTTGGTGGAATGCACATGTGGTAGAATTTCGATGAAATTTGAAACATGCAGGTTTCGACAATTTTTCATTTTCTAAACGCTATTGTTTTTCTCAAACTATACAATTCCAAAATTAAATAACTTAGATTCAGAGTGTACGCTATTTTATGTCTTCTTAAGTAAATAATTAAAAATATTTTATAAATAAATTAGAATCCAATAGTCGATAAACGTTGTTAGTAGAACTATTAAAATCAAAATAGGTGATGCGTGATTTGCTCCTGCAATTAATATTTTAAAAGATATTCGATACTAACAGACAACTACAACAAAATGTTCATAATATGATAAGTTATATCAAAACAAATGCATTTAACTAACGTTGTAAGGATATACCGGAAACAAACGCTTGACTGATTATTATGAAACTCATTTTTGTATAGGATTACTATCATTCGATAACGTCATGCGCCGGACAGGTACAGTCAGCATCATAAACAACGCGCGTAATGTTTAGTGTTTACGTATAATGGTACAGTAAACAAATAAACTCGTATAATTGTTTAATTATGATAAATTAATAACTAATGAAGTTTAGAGTTTTTTTTTGTGTACGTAAACATGTACTTGTTTATAATAATTGTTGTTAAATTACATGTATAATGTATTAGACTCTTTAGTATTAGTTAGAATATAAGAAAACCTAAAGTCTTGGGTTTAGTACAACTTAAAGTTTCTGGGTTTTTTTAGTTTTTTTAATTAGTTTGGTTGTTTGGTTGGCTAATTCTGGGTGTCGTCTCTTTCCGGACGTATACAATTGGAAAGGGACAAAAATGTATTTCTTGGTGAACATGTAAATTACTCTTTACAATTTGATCGAAGGATGTATATATGACAAACTAAAGGTTTCGCAAATTTGCATTTTGAATGTCGGCGTCGCTGCGAATACTGAAAGTAAAATTATACTGGATGTAAATAGTTAAGTGGTATAGTGTCGTATTATTAATAGAGATATCCTGTTGAGAATCTATTGTGAAATGTATCACATAGAAGAGGAAGTTGCTTGGAATATATAAACTTACGGTTTAGTTTATCTATATCCCTTTTTCGATTGCAATATGTTTTAATAAGCTATATTGTCCTAGCCTAACCTACCGCTTTATGAAATTTTACTATTTCAACTATTGAAAAATGAACCCTATATCTTTCCCGGGACTCAAACTATCTCCATACAAAGTTTCATCTAAATCGTCAGCGGCTTAAACGTCAAAAAGTAACAGACTTACTTAGGCTTTTATAATACATACTTCTATACTAATATTATAAATGCGAAAGTAACTCTTTTAGTCTGTCTCGCTTTCACGCCAAAATATCTGGATCAATTTAAATGAAATTTGCTACACGAATAATCTAGAGCCTAAAAAAGAACATAGGCTACTTTTTATTTGGAAAAAAGTTTTGTAAACAAAGAGTTCTTATATCAATATAAATATATTCATATTTTTATGCGAGTGAAACCGCGCGTAACAGTATTAGTATATAGATAAACTGTTCTGAGGACGACTGTGCACGCATACATATGCATTTCACGCTATCGCAGTTATCCCAAATGCAATTCACGTCAGATCAATACAATAATTGACGGCTCTCGAAACGCCGCATTAAAATGAATGAAAAAAGACAGCTCGAGTAACTAGTGCATGTCAGCTGTATAGCGGCTTTGAAATTTGGCATGCATGTTTTAAATACGTTTTTTAAAAATAGTATTGCATTAATGTAAAGTACGACACAACCACAAGATCACGTATGTATATAGTACAACACAACTTAGATATTGCATCGGCAAAATACGTAAAACAGATCACATCCGAATTAAGTACGCCATACAAAATTATCAATATTTATTTCTTATGTGAATATGATCTTTACACAAACGTTATAACTTGAAATATCATCTAATAAATTCGTCAATTTGACACGTGGATTTCTCGAGAATCTATAGCGACGAATAGTGTCGAATGGCGCGATAGGGAGCTACTTCTATTGGTTGTTTAAATCGGCAGTAATCAGTTTTATTGAATTTGCCGATGTTACGTCTAAGTTGTGTCGTTTTACTTCATATCTTTCAAAAATTTAATTACAGCACGATTTTCACGAAAATTTAATGAACTTAAATGCATTTATCTCGAGTCATGTGAGAAATACTTACATCTTATAATTTATACGTGAATTAAAACCGTGTAACGAGATTAATTCGTTTTATAAAATAGTCGATTTACGTAATATCTCTTTTCACATAATTTTGAGCAAATTTCTTATATTTTTTAATAAAACGTAAATGTTTATTTTATCCCCAAGTTAATTCGTATGTGAGCGTTGTAGTCGGAAACTCGAATGATCTCAATAAAATATAATATTTTCATTGTGTTTCCGAAAACATTACAAGCACATGTTAAATCAGGGCTGTCCGTCCCAGATAGTTTTCCAGTCATTAAAAAAAATATTACATTTATCAGTCGAACGCGGAAACTATATATAAAAATATTTCACTATTTTTCAAAAAAATTTTTCAATCTGTTATCTGTTTAATCAGTAATAAAATCGTGCTTGTACTTCCAGTGACCAAAAAAGCTATATCTTTAATTATTCATATTTATGTAATATCCATAATTGCTGGAAACCAAGAACATCAGTATTCAACAATGCTACCTAGCACCATTAAATCAAATCAAATCAAAATAAACTTTATTCAAGTAGACTTAAGTAACTTTATACAAGCGCTTATGAATCGTCATTTTACAATTAAGTGGAGCTACCACCGGTTCGGAAAGTAGATTCAGTAGTTACTCTTTTTCAACATTTAAAAAATACAAAGTCATGTTAGTTAGTACAATTATTTAGATTAATATATCCTGCTTGGAAACTGAGGTTCATGCTTTGGGCTTGCCTTGTGTTGAATAATAACTCACTATGTTTTTGTACAAGTTTGTCCAATACCACCCACTTATAACGGTTGGTGGATTCCCATATGATAGAATTTCGTTGAAATTATTCATATGCAGATTTGCTCACGATGTTTTCTCCACCGCCGAGCATGAATTATAAATATAAATTAAGCACTTGAAAATTAAGTGGAGCTTGCCTGGGTTTGAACGCGCAGTCATCCGTTAGCATTAGACATATCATATTAGCCCAAGGTTGGTGCATTGGTGATATAAGGAATGTTTAAAATTTCTTTCAGGGCCAATGTCTGTGGATGTTTCCATCCAATCCAACTAACTGTACCATTATCAAAGCATATATGACTAGCTCTTATGTGCAGATTCCAAATACCCTGTCATCCCCCAGGACCATGGCGGTTTTACAAGATTGAAAAAGTTATATACATAAAAGCCCATCATAACCCCAGGTCCTTTAAACGGTTCGGGCCAATAAAATGAAATTGAATTTATTTGTAAAAAAAAATCAGTTAGTTTTTACGTCAAGCATGGCTGTCGTGGCCAATATCGGTCAGAATCATATGCCTCAACGATTACTCGGCGGTTAATCAAAACATCCATATATGAGAAACAATCTATGTTTCAACCGATTTAATTTAAATCAAACGATAAAATGTTAACTTTCAATATAATGTTAATACTGGCCACTAAAATAATAGATTGTAAAAAGTATCTCTTATATCTTTAATAAAAATGCCAGCTTCGTTAATCCTCATCTACGTACTGCTTCCCGTTAATATCGATTGAGCAAACTATTAATATGCATCATCGAAGATTGAGTTCATTGATCAAAGTAAGCTAAAATATATGATGTCTAATAAAATCTCATTTATCAGCATTTTTATAATAAGATAAAAGCCGAGATAGACTGTTGGATGAATACGTGAATCTTATCCAAATATTACAAATGGTTCATGTCCTGTTAATTGCCACTAGGTTCGAATTCTTAATTTAAAATCGTGAAAATAAAAACCATGGAGAAGAAACTTCAATGTCTGATAAAATACTGCCACATTCATATTTAACAAAAAAAAAATCCTTTTCTTACAAAGGAGGTTTTAATGCAACATTTGGGCATGCAGTAGCTGTTCCTTTAACATATCGCGTCCAATACAATTCCGATCATATATTTAAATATCGAATCATAAAGCCATTCAAAATGTTTTTATTAACGATGTACTACAGAATTTTTATTTGTTCAATCGGTATCGCAGTGATATAAACATTTTAGCCCCATTACAGCGAAACAAATATGATACTGAAAAAGCACTTTCGCAGATTTCGTTTTGACGGACCGACGGTTTTTAATGGAGTTTTCAACTGTTTCAGGTGAACTGAGTATAATGTATATTTTCGCACGCTACCGCTTCAATTGGGACGAAGTGAAGTACAGCATTTACTCGACTTACAATCTCGTTACACATTCTATAGGTAAGTTATTGTTAATATTATTATACTAGCTATCGCACGCGGCTTCGCACTCGCTTAATGAGGTTCATTGTCATGTGTTAGGCAATAAAGTAGTCTATGTCCTTCCTTTGAATTGAAATTTGTTTCATACAAAATTGAGCTGAGATGGCCCAGTGGTTAGAACGCGCGCATCTTAACCGATGATTGCGGGTTCAAACCCAGGCATATATGTGCTTAATTTGTGTTTATAATTCATCTCGTGCTCGGCGGCGAAGCAAAAAATCGTGAGGAAACCTGCATGTGTCTAATTTCAGCAGAAATTCTGCCACATGTGCATTCCACCAACCCGCTTTGGAACAGCGTGGTGGAATATATTCCAAACCCTCTCCTTAATGGAAGAGGAGCCCTTATCCCAGCAGTGGGAAATTTACAGGCTGTTTCTTTCCTTTCATCAAATTCGCTCCATTGGTTTGACAGTGACAGATGGACACTTTGTTTCACTTTTAAAATATATGTATAGATACATGTGTTTATTTGGTGATAGGAGTTTTGTAAGCCTGACTGGCCATTGTGTGTCCGTGAGGGTATCAAATATACACACACAATGTACACTCATCACTAATTATAAGTATAACATAAAAGAAAATAAAAAAAGCGTATCGTATAATAATAATTGATAATATACAACCCTATAACTTTATGTATTAAACATTTCCTTGAAAAAATGTTATGTTTTGTGCGATCTCTCGTTGGTCCAAATTGCCTTACATCGAATTCTGATTATAAATGATCATGAACATGATCGTAAAAATAAAACCGGACTGTGCTATCCTTTAAAATTGTCCGACGATTAGTATAATGGGTTATATTACTGTATTTTTTGCAAGTATGATTCTTTTATGTTCATTGAAAAGTATGTATAATGCACATAATATATACATACATACATACATACTGTACATGTGCTTGAGTAGTCGTAAATTATTTTTCTTATCTCTCTCTTTTTATGGCATTGGTTGGAGCATATGGGCCTGATGGTAAGTGGTCACCATCGCCAATGCGCCACCAACCTTGGGAAGTAAGATGTTATGTTAATGTGCCTGTAGTTTCATTGGTTACCCTTTCTGACTGGATCACAACAATAATGAGTACTGTGTGTACTGAGTCGATGGTACCTTCCTAGACGGCCTCGCATAAAGCCCTACCATCAAATATCTATCCCTCCTATATTTTCTCAGATTGTCTAGTAGGTGCGATATCATTTTTTTATTAGCCTTTTGATGTCATTGATAAATTACATCACAATGAATAATTATATTATAATTCTTAATTATCTTGTTCAGTTTATAAATGATTGTTTGTATAGATTTAATTAATTAAATAAGATTCTGGATGATATAGCAAATATTTTAATGTATTATCTTTTCAGTAATAAAATAATACAATGTAATATAATAGAATACAGATAAATTATGGTTAAGGATTGTTTAACTAATATAAAATAAATATTTGATATGATATCTCTATTTCCTGATATTATTAATAATTACTTTGTAAAATATATGTTTATTATTGTCGTACGAATATATATTATTTTCATCAGAAATTTAAATTGAATAGAATGCGTTATTTTGACCACCTCAATGTTGAATAGGTTTATTTTTAAGTAACCATATCTTGAGTTTCTGGGTGGAATCCCACGCTGGTACCAAAAATATTTTGGTTTTTTTTTTCGTTGAAAGTTTCTCAGTAACAGCTCGGAGTCTGTTAGAGTTTATACCCTAATAGAAAGCACGTAAAGCTTTTAGTTATTTGCCTAAAATCTTTCCTTGTCGCGTCGGACCTGTGTTTCCGCCCACACTTTTGCAATATGTTCATTATCGTCTTTACCAAAAGGGCACACAGGGTACAAGCCCAGAGCCCCCAACCTGAGGGGTCCCCGAAAACCAACAATTCCCCTTACAGGTTTTGTACGCGTTGATTGCTATGTATATTTTCGAAATTATCACATTTGTAATAAATAACTAACATCTTAATCAAAAGACTAGGGACGATAGTCGATAATAAAAGTTGAAAGCTATAAACATGCTCTTCGTGATAGAAATAGACGTGGTATAACTACAAGATAGTACAATCCATCAGATTTCTAAGAATTTACGAAAATTAACGAACCATTTATATGAAACTTAAACACTGGCAACGAGGAAATTATTTCTACATGGTAGAAGAATTTTTAAAATTATAAAAAAGGGTTTTATTTTTTATTTCGTAAATAGCTAACAAAAGGGCCCTATACTCATGTAAGCCCAGGAGTCCTGACTATTTCTTGTGTGGTGAGCCGGTCTCCCGTTACATTGGTCATCATGACTAGAATCTATCACGATACTATTATTCTTATTTTGTTTTCAGGTACAATGTTTTGTATTAGCGTGTTCAGCAAGAAGTTGGGAGTCGATGACGCTGTTCTTGGAATGATCTCGACAACGAGTAAGATAGGCGGTGCCTTCGTTTTAGCCTTTGCTAGAACCGACCTCGAAGTCTATATGGGTAAACATATATGTTTTGAATTTTCTGAATGTACAATTTATTTAATTTGAAACAATGCTCATTAAACTTATTAAGTTTATTATAATTAATGAGTTTTCCCTTTGGGAGAGTAATCCAAATGAACATAAAAACATTAACATCAATGGAATTTCAATCAACTGATTGACTGAAAACTTAGAGTGAAAAATTGAAAATTAGCGGAAAAAACTATTTGAATTATACAAAATTCACAGACATCTGCCAATCCGCAGTGTTGGATTAAATAAATATATATTATATACATATCCTTCACCGTTGACTGTTTTGTTTATATATATAGATATATATACATAATATCATTTTATTAAACCATTTGTATCAAAACAGTCAACGGTGAAGGAAAACAATGAGATGAAACCTGTATGTGTCAAAAGTAAATCTAAAGAGAGGAGGTCTCAGCCCAGGCGTTGGCGATCATGGATAATCTCACTTCACGACTTAATCTATTTTGAAGCGTATAATCATTTAATTGCTTTAGTTATATTCAATGTGGCATATCACTTCCGATCGCTTTTCGTGATACGATTTAAGTTCGCTCTTACAGAATATCGGCAATGCACACATTTAGGTATAATTTATCAAAATATCTTTCTATTTATTTTGTTTTAGCTCCTCTCGTTGAAATATTGAACGGTACGACAACAATAGCCCTCCGATCGATCGCATCTAAACTCGTATCGCACCAAGAACTAGGTATGTATTTTCGTTTTTGAAATAACTTATTTTAAATTATAATTAATATTCTTGTGACTTGTGTTAATGGTCCATTTTCAAATCATGAATGAAATAATATCTGTTATAAGACTATGAATATTTTTCAAACCGTCTTATATATCGTGTAAAATAAGGATGTTTATAAAAACTCACTCACTAAGTACTCAAAATGAAAAACAGCAAAGCAATGTGTACAAAATAAGACGATTAAAACTAGTCTGTAAACGACTTTAAATGTATATCAATAATAAAAAGGTTCATAAAACTCATAATGAAAAAATCGTGTCGAGACATTTTTCACTATTTAATGTATTTCCACTCATTTTTGACGTAGGTTTATTATTATTTATTTAATTTTGTTTACCCGTTTAATTTATCTATTTAATAAATCCGAACAATTTCTGATAGCATTGTTTTATTAGACTTGTAAAATGATGTTTGAAAGGTGCTCAAGAGCCTACTGGAATAAAGTATAATTTGATTTTAATTATTAAGTACCTTGTCACAGAGTCTGCTTTCATAACAAAAGCTACTTAATATATAAGAGGGAGCATTAACTATCCAAATTTGGGCGGGATAATACTATTATAGCGTAATGGCCCAGTCGCTAGACCACATTGATTTTTAGCAGAAGATTACGTTTTCAAATCCGGAAAAACAAAACTGCATTTTCAAATTCGTATTATATGTGTGGCCGTCACATACTACTATATTAATGTATGTATGTTTGTACGTATGTATGTTTACTATAAGCGAAAAGAAGACATGATGCTATAAGGGAGCGTTAGTCCATTTGCCACCATGGAATACGAGTTAAGGCGGGCCTATATAAATTTTACACCAGGCTGGGAAATAGGCCAATTGATGTTCACTAACATTGGCTCTTTAAGAAAAATTACCCATCGCTTATACGTCACCAACGTTGCGAACTATTGCTACCATGCTGTTACACTGACTCACTCACATTTCAAACCGAAACACAATACTGAGTATTGCTAGTGGTAAAAAAAAATGATAACAAAATTGACCTTTATTTTTAGGTAAAGTGTTTTCGTTATTCGGCGTAGCGGAGACGATGATGCCTCTGATATTTGCACCGCTGTATTCCCGCGTGTATATATTAACGCTACACGTGCTGCCAGGCGCGGTTTTCCTGCTCAGTGTGCTGGCCACTTTACCGGCATTGGGAATATTCGTGTAAGTTTATATTTACGTATGGAGGTATACCATTTTCCCATAGATCTAACCAACAAAATAATTAGTTAGTAAATACTTTTTAAGAGGATTTGAATCTGTACATTGTTTTATTTAATGTCTGATAGAAGATATATTTCTGGCCAAAGTTATAAGTTTGGCAGAAGATGATTTTTCCGAAGGTGGCCGAGGTCGACGCCGAAAGTTCGCGATCACAAGATTTCAAGATCTTTTTCCGATCTTGCCAAATTGTCATTGATTATGAGAGATTGACCTTTTTTACACACACGTAGACAAGCCAAATAGCCGCCGTCAGTTAAAGATAGATAAAAAGTTTGCCATGCGTATATTTGATTCTTCAGAACATAACAACTCTATCGTATAATATACGACGAAACAATACTTGGAGATTTATGTCCATTTTTTTTTAAATAGTTTAAATGTCATAAAAGATTGTAACATTGTTAATTTTTTTGTATTATCTTTCTAGATGGTTCTACAGTCAACACATGAAAGACAAAAGAAAGAAAAGATTGGCCATACCGACACTAAGCACGTTACCAGAAAATCAAGCATAATATATTCATCAATATATATGTACATGTCGATTTTAGTATATACTATAAAATATTGAGAAAACCATGAATACTTAATTTAAAAAAATAACCATTTAGGAAGTCTAAGAACAACATTTGTCTAATCTGTGTGCCAAATTGAGAGAATATCTTAGTTATGAATTGATGCTTTAAAATTTGTTACCTTAGAAACTCAAATAAAAAACTGATAACCTCCTTTTTTGTGAAGTAGGTAAAATAAGCTTAAAGCCAGTGGTTGACAGAATTTGTTCATGCTATCTGTCAGTCGGTCATGACAGATGAAATGAATGTTGATGTAACCTCGTAACAGCGAGGATTAAAAAAAAACATTTTTGTAAAAAAAATTTCACACCATTAATTATATCACTTTATTGATATTATTCGTAAATGAAGCTAGTAAATTATAACGACCCTGATAAAATCCGAAACTGATATAGGTAACCTATAATATTACATGTCAAAACCTTAAAAGGTGTTGCCAGTCAAAAATATTTTTGACCAGAAACGTACAAATAGCACAGGAAAATTCTTTATCGATTAAAATTATTTAAATAAAATATGTTTATTGCGACTAGAACAGTATACGACAATAACACTCGTATCGATAAGTAGGTCAGCTGTGAAAAGTATACAGTATTAAACTGCTCTATAATGTTTTCTAACAAGCCTTTATAGTGACCCGTATAACAATGAATTCAACGGAATCTCTCGATACCTTTTCACTCGTTTAAGACTGCCGAATAATTCGTATTAAATGGCAATACAAATCAGTATATTATTTTATAGACCTCATCGCTCACGAAAGTGCTTCCGTCTACGTTAAATTATTATATGTCCTTCAGATGAGTGCGTGACACTCGTGCTTACTACAATGCTTTAGTGTGCGTGAGGCTTCTAAAAGTAAAGACAGCTAAAAAGGTTTTTAACTTTTAAATTTTATAAAAATAATAATTATATATATTGTAGAAGGTGCCGTTTCGTTAGTGAAAGGTTCTATAGATTTAAATTAAAATATGCAATGTAATTATTAATTCTTAATTGTGCTTTTTTTGGGTAATATTTGTTTTTAACATTTGTCATATAATTTAGAAAATTCAATAGTGATTTATTTAAGAGAAGAATAATAAAACCTTGTTAAAAAAATGTAAAGGATATTATGACGAGACGAGATACAAAAAACCGAAATAAACAGATGTGTTTAAATTTTATTGAATCGTTGCAGATTGTGATTGTGATATTTTAGAATAAGTATGATTTTGTTAATTAGACATACGATTTAATTGTAAATAATTTGTACATTCCAATAAAAAACTATGTAAATCTCGTATGTATTTCATTTTGGTGAAGGAGTTACGAAGAAAGATGGATGTTTGTTGATCACCTTTAATCATATAAAAGTAAGTAAGTAAAAGTGAGGTCATTGCCCCTGTACCGTTCTCGCTCCGGTGTTTTCTGGATCATTACGTTATCATAGAAGGAGACTGCCCTTTCCCAGCGAATCCCTGCGGACCATCGCCAGTACAATTGCTTACCGGAAGTCTTGTGTGACCTCGTGAACCGGGATCTGTCTCTCCGCGTTCCACGTGAAGCATCAAGCGTATGTATATCATGCGGTGACCCAGTGACACATCGTCATTGCCGATGCTTCGCGTTCAATCTTACATAGGTATTCTCCAAAACCACCATTAAATATACAACAAGGCGTATTATATTGAACTACTAGCGCCCCGGCAGTGACCATTTATCGTCTAATAACTATAATGTATATAATTCTAAATTAAATATTTTTAATTTAAATGCTATCAAATTTAAAAATCCATAAACACATTTAAATTACTATTAACATCGTTATAAATACGAATATATTTTATGTGTTATAAATATTTTTCATATGGATTTACAATTCCCATTTATAGTTTATTTCATTCACAATATTTATTATAAAAAATGAGAATATTTCATGTTATCTGGTAAATGTTTTATTGGTAATTAACACTTCAGCATATGTTATTTTAATTTGATGACACGTAAAAGCAATTGCTTAATTACAATGTAAAGTTATTACTTTTTCTGTAAATTAACTTGTCCTGTTTGTGATCCTTTGCTCGGCTAAGGTTTTCTCCTTTTTGAGATGATTGCACCATACTATGATAATTCAGGTTTTAATATGATATATGGACATTTGCGATGTTATTTATCAAACATACATTAACAGCCTGTAAATTTCACAGTATTGGGAAGACTTCCTCTCCCTTTGAGGAGAAGGTTTGGAGCATATTACACCACGCTTCTCCAATGCGGGTCCGATACACATGTGGCAGGTTTCCTCACAATGTTTTCCTTCACCGAGCAAGAGATGAATTATAACAAAATTAGGAGAAAATTTAGCATATGAAAATTCTGTCATACTTGCCGTAGTTTATTTTAATTATCGGTTAAGATGCACGCTTTCTAACCATTGGTCCATCCCGGCTCATGGTTGGATATTCTTCATCGTCGAGCACAAAAAAACAATAAACAAAAACATATCTCCACGGTACAGTTATAACAAAGAACAGTACTAGCAAACGCATATCAGAAGAATGCTCAGGTCTTTCATTTTCGTTGGTATATACTTGGTAAAAGGGCTTCGTCCAAGCCCGTCTGGATCGGTACCCCCGCTCATCAGATAATCTACCGCAAAACAACATTACTTAGTATTGTTCTGTTCCAATTTGAAGGATGAGTTAGGCAGTTTAACTACAGGGACATGAGACATCCTACTAGCCCAAGATTGGTGACGCATTCGCTAAATAAGGAATAGTTAATATTTCTTATAGGGCCATTATCTTTGGACGGTGATCATTTACCACTATAGTCCATAAGCTCCTCCGCCAACCTATAGCATAAAAAACCATGTAATTTAAAAAGTTCCACGTCTCTATCGATCTCTTCGGAGTGATCTTTAACTCCAATTTTATGAGATAATTTACTAAGTAAAGAATAGATAAGGTATGAGTGATCATAGTGATAATGATAAATGAAGTAAAGGTTGTATTCCAGGCGTTAAAACTTGGAGACATTCGTATAACGACGTGATAATTAAAACACGGCTTTGACTGTTTCGTAGTAGACCGTCTCTAGTGGAAACGTTTCGCAGAATGAAGTAATTAATTGAGTTTACTTGGGAATGTGACTTAATTTACTAAGGTAAGATAAATATAGGATGTATGTAGTAAGATATACAACATATAAAAACCTTGGCGAATTAAATGGACATTTTTAATTGAAATAGCTTGAAACCTAAAAGAAAGTTCCTTGGAAGACTTTATTTTTTCTTCTATAATGAAATGTTTCGATTGATTCGTCTGTCTATTTTTTATTTTTCCACCATTCGTTGTACAGTTAGACGCATAAATTCTATGTGAATCGTGTAAACAACCGTACGTCAAGTGAGGCTTGAGAGATATGTCACTCTCTAAACGCAGTTTGATAGTGATTGCGTACGTGAATGTACCATGTGGCTTTTGTATTTCGAATTTATGATTTGGAAAATTTCTATTGTTTACAATAAAATTGTTACAATGACAAAGTATTAAGTATACAAGGTATAAAAAGTAAAGTTGTAAATACCGTTAGATTATAATCTATCTCCCGAGATAGTGAACTGTCGAAAGATGAACGGTAACTTAACCTTTTAAGAATTATTGTTCCCTATGTTATTTTGTATTGGTAAGCTGAAGTGGCAGTGGGCTGGCCATATTTGTGGCAGAACCGATAACCGTTGGGGGAAACGTGTTCTAGAGTGTAGACCGCGTCTCGGCAAACGTAGTGTAGGACGTTCTCGGGCACGGTGGAGTGACGACTTACGCAAGACGGCTGGCAGGAGCTGGATGCGAGTAGCCCAAGAACGATCTCAGTGGCGTGCAATTGGAGAGGCCTATGTCCAGCAGTGGACGGAAATGGCCTGATGGATTGGATTGGATTGGATTGAGCTCAGACGCATAAATATGCATCTAGCCATACGTATATGCCAAAAATAGATTACATATTCACTTTTATTTTTGGTTAAACATCACCATATACAAACATTGCACTTTATTACTTTACAGGAAATAGAGAAATTCGTATAGCGTATTAGTAATTATCGGTAAACAAAACACAGGACTAACACATTAGACCGGCGACCCTGCAGGGCCCTCCGTGTTGCAGATATCCATCTGGTAGTCACATTGAATCAACTGTGTTTCCTGTCGGTTTGCCACCTAAGCCATAAAAACACACAAATGCCAACAAAGTGTCTTATAATATGAACAATTTTATTGTTACTTGCAAAAAAACCTAAAAATATGCTAAAATTAATTGTTAATTAAATAATAAGTTTATTTTAAATTCGTCTCAGTGTAGTCCACATTCCGTACTGGTTTACGTTTTAATAAATCTCGTAAATTGAGATCCAAAAGTGCTTGTAAGAGGCAACTTGAATAAAGAAATTTTTGATTAAAAAGCAATGATAAACAATCTTGTTTATAACATTCGAAATAACGAATTATGACTATTAAGTGTTTTTAATTTTGTTCATTAAAATTCAGGAGTACTCTCCTTCCGCTTTTAAAAATGTATAAACAAGAAAACAGGATGAAGAGGCGTGGGCCACCGGAGGTGCTTAATAAACCACGGAAATATGCTTTAGCGCTTGTACACTTTATTCGTTTAATGAGATTTTTATTACACAGGACAGTATTAACTGTGGAAATTTAACTTTTTCCCTAATTACGACGCGGTGGACATTAATGTTCATGTTAGTTAAGATTTATTTACGCCAACTAATTAGAATTGGCTTTGTAACTAGTTGTGACGCGCGGCTTCACACGCGTTTTAGAGGTTGATCGTCAAGTGTTTCCACATAGAATATCCTTCCTTGTTTAAGCTAGCTTCATGACAAATTTCATCAGATTCCTTTCAGTTGTTTCGTCATAAAACAACATACAGACATGTCCATTATGATGACACCGCAATTTTTGAATTTCTATTAAAAAAATGTGCTGAAATGAGCCCAGTATGTGCTATGTTGTGCCGCTTGAAAAAATAAATTTACTCAAAAAAAATCATTTTTATGAGGAGGTCCTTTTTTTCGAGTCCTGATAGAACCGCTACTTTAACTTATAGAATTTATTAAAATTGTGCCGTAATGTACTCGACATGTGCTGTCATGTGCAGATGTAAATAAAAAAATATTTTTTTATTTTTGCAATTTTTTTGCATTAAGATAAAGTAAAGTAGCGGTGCTAACCTAACAGATAGACAGATTTTAGACAGTCAAAACTACATACCTATTATTTGGCGGTACGTAGCATCACCACTAGTATTTGAGGAATTTTCAATATGTATTACGTAGTCCTATTTGTACCAACCTATGAGGGATTGGCCTTTCTTTTGCAAAAGTCCGAAAATATCTTTCAGGAAAAATATTTTTTGTATCTCTCAGTGTTATAAAAAACGTATCAATAGTTTACAATCTGTGTCATAGACGTTCGATATTAATCGATTTGTCATTGTTAAATATTTTATTTATAATCTCTTAAAGAAATAACCTCTGAAGTATTTCTTTTGATAGAGCAAGACGTCGAGTTTCGTTTAGTTCCCATATAATCTCGACGTCTTTATAAAACGGGTAAGATTTAGTTATTTCTCAGCACATTTTCTTATAATAGATTCTAACCCAACTCAAATGGAATTAATTTCAAAGACGTCGTTAATCAGTAATAATGTGGAATGTGAGTTAATTAATTCTCGCATGGAGTATGGAATATTATTACTTGCAAAGCGAAGTCGTTTCATCGAGCTGTGCGATAATATCTCGTGCTATAAAAATATATTATATATAGTAAAGTGATTGTATGTAAATAATTCCATTACAGAGTAAAGTAAAACTCTCGTCTTTTCTCTTTCTCTTCTCGTTTGGTGATTTGGCGCTTATTCCACGTATTTGTTACAGCGCGCTTTGGTGATGGTTTTGTTACTTGTTCTTATTGAATAAAGGAATAAATGAAATTATTTCATTCTATCACGCATAAATGTATTGTAAGTTTTAGAGAATTGGAGAAAAATTATTAAATTTACATGTTTATTACTATATCATTTTTTAAACCTTTTATAATTACAATAAATATATACCTACAATTGCATACGAGAGTAATATACATATAATATAGTAAGATATACATATTAATCATGTATGTTATTTATTTACATAATGCAACTACTGCGGTCGTGAGTTGACTAGATATAACATTCCATGGAAATGTAATAAAGGATTCACTTACGTTTGCGCAGGCAATTGAGCAATATAAAATCAACTACGTATTCTAAATGTCGTCTTGATCGGTCAGAAGAGTATCATGACATTTCGTACATACGTTGATTACTTTTAGTTGTCAATCGATCTGGATGATAAATTTCATATTCTTTATAATTATTATGTCATAAGACAATTATCAAGATTCCGTAAATTATCAAAGGATAGGAAAAGAAATGTCTATTCCAAAATTAATCAGGTAAATACTATTGAATTTAAAAAAACAAAATCAGTGATAATTTTTTTCATAAATAATTATTTGAAGAAGAATTTAATTTATCTTCAAATTTCTTCAAGTTATTTTATTATGTTATTTTCTTTAAATTAAAATGTTCTTATTTTCTTTGTTATTGACAAGCTATTTTGTCTGTAAAATGATATATTAGTGTATTTAAGACTCAATTTTATGATCCTTTAAAAATACATTTAACATTACAAATAGCTGTGGTTGCAAATAAATATAGTATTAATTCACTAATTCGCAATAAAGTGGCGTGACCCGCTCAACTATTAATCCTATTATAAGTATGAAAAGCCTTTGTAGTCAAACACGGTTTGCTTTGAAATTATTTTTCATTTCACAATTTAATCTTATTTATGAACGCATTGAACTAACATTTAATACTTAACTTAGAAATAAAATGAAAAGGGTTTATATTAGTTGTGTTTTCACTTGTACTAGTTTGTGAAGAATATGGATGTCATGGAACGAGTATGGGAAATCACAGGTGCAATAAATTCGTAACCTTATAATCTGACACGACGGCTATTTTGCACGAGAGACGACATAAGTTATAACATGCTTTACGGCACAATAGACATATGGCTTTTTAATTCTGGACAGGCACTTCACTGTGAGCCAGTTTAACTACAGGCACAAGGGACATAACAACTTAGTTCCCAAGTTTGGTGGTGAAGGAATGGTTAATATTTCTTACAGCGCCATTGTCTATGGATGGTTGTGATCACTTGTCATAAGGTGGTATGCTCTTCCAACCTATACCACAATAAAAAAGTCATTGGTTGGCACATTTGATCATTTTGTTTTAAAATCATAGTCTTCCAAAAACAAGAGGACAAGTGCCAAATGGACGAAATTTGACATGAAATTGAAATATAATTGGATACGAGCTTGAATAATATATGATATTCATTATGAATTTGGGAAAAAATGGCATTTTGAAAGCCGACGAAACTTTTATTGGAGTTTTGTTAAAATAAAAGTGAATGCATAGACATTTTTTTATGGTATAGGTTGGCGGACGAGCATATGAGCCACGTGATGGTAAGTGGTCACCATCACCCATAGACAATGAAGCTGTAAGCGTCAATGTGCCACCAACCTTGGGAGCTAGGATGTTATGTCCCTTGCCTGTAGTTACACTGGCACACTCACCCTTCAAACCGGAACACAACAATACTGAGTACTGTTATTTGGCGGCAGAATAACTGATGAATGAGTGGTACCTACCCAGACGGGCATGCACAAAGCCCTACCACCAAGTAATACGTACAGAGTTAATTTCACATTTATAATTTTAATATAGGTAAGTGTTAATATCGCTATCGCTCAATTATTGTATTACGACAACGTCCTAATATGACTTCCAAAAACTCCAAGACAAACGGGTATGAGTGTAAGTGAAAAGCAATGTTTTGCTCGCGCTGATTTGCCTAAATCTAAATAATGGCCGTTTCAATTATAAATTCGACTGGCTGTTTTGCGTAGTTGTTAAATTTAATGTTTATACTTACGGAAGTTTTATTTGTTTATTTGCATGTACTGTAATCGCTTCGAAACGAAAACTTAAATCCACGAATACAACTCTGGGTTTTTGAAATAAGAAGTAAGTGAAAAATAATATAATGAGTTTTACATAAGTGTTATAAATAATGCTGTTCACATGTTTAGGTTTTTTTTATTATATAATGTTATATATATCTTCTTTTGTTCAATTATATGTAAAAAAAGTGTGGAGTGTGTCGAAGGTAATAAATAAAAAACAATGACGCGATGAAGTATATACATAGTATATGTTTACTTCGCTGCTCTACAAAATAAATAAAAATATACTCTTTATTTATTTATGGTTTCCTTTAATCATATATTATTTAAATAATCAAAAAATATTGAAATTGAATGAATTGAATATTTGTGTCAAAGATTAGACTTAACATAATAGGAGGTCCTACTAGGCAGCTTCACGAATAGTTAGAGGAAAAAAAATCATAGCGTCGTCCTAAAGTAAGCCAAGATGCAAGCAGTGTTGTGGCCTATCCTGTTCCCAAAAAAACATTTTTTTAAAAACCCTTTAAGGGCAATTATTAAATAATTAATTAATTATATTTAATTTATTATGTAAATAAAAGTAGACTTGGAGTTATAACTTTTTAAATAATACAAAAAAAAGATTAAATTGATCATTATCAAAATAACGACTTTTTAATTACCCGCTCTTTGGAAAAAAGTTAATTTAAGTACTTAGCTTGCGATTTTATTCGCTTCCTTTGTAAGTAGCTTCTTTATCGATTTTTTATTTATTTTAATACAGATAAAATAGGCGATAAATACAGCTTAATGGAAATCAGACCCAACTATTTAATGGACTATAAATAATTACATTCACAAAAATTTTACAGCCTTGTACGTTGTACATAGCGTCGTAACTTCACAGGGTGGATGTTTGTGTATTACCAGAGATCAGTGAAGTGAACCTAAGTAAATACTATTCCCTTGACTGAGCTTCGGTTATAGCTCAAAGACTAACCACCTACAACAATTGACGCTAGGACTTTGTACTAGCGTGCTCGTCTGGGTAGGCATCGTCCATTTATTATATATTCTCGTGGTCGAGTAGGGTACACCAGTTTTCATGGGTACGAGTCGATGTAGAAAGTTCATTAATTTTCTATGTTGTTTTGGGTATGGGTGTTTGGTGGTACTGTCGTTACTTCTGATTTTCCATAATAGAAGTGCTTACATGCTACTTACATTGGGATCAGAGTACTGTATGTGATGTTGTCCAATATTTATTTATTTATTTTAGATAAGGAGAATGAGTAAGTGGTACTATAGGCATCTCAATTCCCAAAGGTAGGCATTGGCAATAAGTAAGGAATATTTAAAATACCTTATAGTGTTAATGTTTGTAGGTTGTATGAAATTTAAATATTGACCTTCAAATGGGCAATTCGTAAGACTGTTTACCTAATCATTATTACAAAATATAAAAAAATGTCGCTTACACTGTCTGTCTGTGATTTTGATGCGGTTTTTTGTAGTACAATGAATGATTCAAGAGGAAGGTTTATATGTGCAATTCATGGACAATATAATAGATAAACACTGATTGATACACGTAAGTTAATAAATATTTTGCGTTTACCTTACAAACGCTGGCTGAACTCTACGAGACAGGTCCATCTCCTAAGGATAACCCACATTAAACATTTTTTTATTATCATATTTAATATCTATACGGATAAATCTGGTGTAGTGTTACGATTACCCTAAAAAACCTGTTGAAACCTGCAACGGGTTTCCAGAACACAAAAGAGTAACTACTGACTTCTTTACTATGCTTGGTAGCTTTTGAGAAATTTACAAAAATATATTATTAACTTTAATTGCTTACCATATGTATTTCTTTCAAGTGTATTCATATTATTACTGACCGCCACTGGTAAGGCTACAGCTGCCAGCTACATAAAACTATATAAGGTTTCTGATCGACTATAAAAAGTTTATAGGAAATAAAATATGAGTTTATTGAAATTAATTAATCGTAGTTTTATTTTATTTTATATAAGTTATTATGTTTAACCTTATACATAAACCTTATTTGAAACGCGTTGATTAAAGTTATCGTTCGTGTTCGTGAGGTATTAAAAGAACGTGTCTTTATTAAAAGATTATTCATATAAGTTTAACTGAGTTTGACCAAGAATGTAAACTGTTACTAGGAAATAAACTAACTAATAGAAAACCAAACAGTTATCACGTAGTATTCGTAGCGATGCATACATTAAAACATTAAATGCTTAAATATATACAAATATGAATTAAAAATAATTATTGTATAAATCTTGACCGCGTGGAATGGTGGCTTGAATGCTAACAGCATCTCCCCGTTGAATCGCAATTCCGATCCTCTGGGCAAAAACGAACCAGCCCTCATGTCACCAGTGGAGACAATAAGGCGAGGTGTTATAATTTTGATGAAGCTTTTTGCACCACTGCTTCAAGGGACGGTTGTTTCGACAACAAATTTATTATGCAATAAATTTATTTATTGTATAATAAGTTAAACTAACTTGAAAAACTAAATATTTGAAATGTTTCAGCATAATTTGGTGTGCGGAATTTGCTTAATATTCAATCATAAGATTTGACCCACACATACTAAAGTGTAAGAATATTTAACGAACAAAGTACATCATGTTTTCGTCCACGCAGCGTTTAAGCGTCACCGTTACATAGAACCTCGCATCAGTCATCCGAGATCGTTAATTATTTTCAAAACTGCCTTTAAATTTCGAAAAGCTCATTAAGACGCAAGTCGCCGTACATAAAGGACTTTCGGAATAAAACAAAAGGTAATTTTCGCTTATTCACTAAACGTAATTAAAAGGGGCGCGATAATGATGACGCTCTGAAATTAATAACTCAAAATAATACCAGGTTGGTGTCGTGTGTTGACACCGAGTGTAAGCTCGTTACAGTTTTAAAGGAATTTCGTTTAAGGTTTATTTAAGGGTGAAGGGCCGGAGAGTGTGCTGTCAACATTATGCGAGACCTCTATGGTAATGATATTATTAGCATTAGCAGTCGTGATGAGCCAGTCATTCTCATACGTCTCGTAAGTCTTCAACGAGTTGCGGATTCAAATATCGGCAAGAACTACTAAATTTTATTGGGCTTCATTATTGTTTAATTCTTCTCCTACTCGTTCAACAAAACGTCATTAGGAAGCCTGTATGTGTATGGAAGTTTGCCACCAATTTGCAGTGTGTATACAAAATTTAAAATGCAAAGAGGCTTATGACCAGCTGTGAGTTAATTGTCTAGACAAACAGACAATATCGGATGTAAAATGGTATGCTTTTGTGTGTCTTTTATTTTTGGGATAAAGTTCATTTAAGATTGGAATTGGTAGAAATCCTCGTATATGGAACATCATTACGTCTAAGAGACCTTTAATTCTCTCTCGTTCTACATCTTTTTATAAAATACGGTTTTATTCAACAACACTTACATAATGAAATCATGTGTAATTTTTTTAATAACATTTTTATTCATTATATTAAAGCATCCTCAAATATTGTTAAATTATTTAATTATGTTACTTATATTATATTTTCTTGGTGGTAGGGCTTTGTGTAAGCACGCCTGAGTAGGTAACACCAACTCGTCATTCTACCGCTAAACAACAGTACGTAGTATTGTTGTGTTCCGATTTGTAGGGTGAGTGAGCCAGTGTAACTACAGGCACAAGGGACATAGCATCTTAGTTTCCAAGGTTGGTGGCGCATTGACGATGTAAGGAATAGTTAATATTTCTTACAGCGTCATTGTCTGTAGGTGGTAGTGACCACTTACACCATCAGGTGGCCCATATGCTCGACCGCCAACTTATTCCATAAAAAAGTGAAATACATATATCATCATTACATAATATAAAACAAAGTCCCTTATCGTTGTCTGTCCCTGTGTATGTTTAGATCTATCAATTTTCAACGGATTTTGATGCGTTTTTATTAGATGATTGATGAGAGTCATTCATAAAAAGTGGTAATGCCACGCTGTATACCTTCGGGTTACAGCCGAATGGGCCGGCACGCCCGGGGAAGTACCACTCTCTCACTTAAAATCGGCGTAAAGTGGTAGCTATGCTACCGCGTTTCACCCGGTACGTGAGAGTTCCGGAGGCCCAATCCCCCTCCCCCCAAAACTTGATGGTTGTGCAGAATATGGTTAAATTACCCCAGGAGGGTACCATCAGCGACAGCGGTGGAGAATCCCTCTCTGGGCATCCATGCTCAGGACATACACCACCTGAGCAGGGATGCCCAGGCTGCCCTCCGAATTCTGGGGGGGGGGGGGCAATTTTGCGCTCGCCACTGTTCGAGGCAAGCGGAGCAGGCATCATAAGGCAACCCCTACCACCGTCGCTGTGGACTTCTGCAACATAAGGGGACTCAACTCTAACCTCAACGCCGTTCACTACCATCTGGAAAAGGCGAAGCCGGCCTTGCTCTTTCTAACCGAGACCCAGATATATTCTCCTGCCGATACGACTTTTCTTTCGTACCCTGGGTACAAATTGGAACATTCCTTTGTACCACGAGCTGGGGTATGCGTTTACGTCAGAGATGATATCTGTTCTCGACGCCTCGGCAGCCTTGAAGGACAGGACCTATCGATTATCTGGCTGCGTGTAGACTGCGATGACCATCCGCGAATCTATGCGTGCCTTTATAGGTCCCATAGCGGTAATGCCGAAACCGACCGACTGGTTGAGCACGTCCAATTGGCTACAGATTCCGTGCTGCAGCAGATTCCATCCGCAGAAATCTTTATTCTGGGCGACTTTAATGCCCACCACGCTGAATGGCTCGGCTCACGCACCACCGATCATGCGGGTTCATGTTCTGGACTTCGCTCTAGCATATGATCTGACACAACTGGTCAATTCGCCAACGCGAATACCGGATGTGGAAGATCATACACCTTCCCTGTTGGACCTTCTGCTGACTTCGCATCCGGATGGCTATCAGGTTACCGTCGATCCCCCTCTGGGCTCGTCGGACCACTGTCTCGTCCAGAGTACAGTGCCGGGAACTCGACTCTGGATGACCAAGGAAAGTCTCCACCGACAATTCCGCGGTGTGATAACACGATGCCGGAGGTTAAATTCCGGCAAAGTGCAGTTCACAAAGCACTTCTTTCCTTGAATATTCATAAGTCGAGTGGACCTGATGTCATCCCTCCAATCGTGCTACGGACATGTGCTCCCGAGTTGGCACCGGTCTTAACGCGTCTTTTCCGGCAATCCTACACATTAGGCGTCGTCCCGAACTCCTGGAAGACAGCTTTGGTGCACCCGATCCCTAAAAAAGGCAACCGCTCAGATCGATCCAATTATAGGCCTATAGCCATCACCTCCTTGCTCTCCAAGGTAATGGAGTCCCTTATTAACTGCCAGCTCCTGCGGTATCTAGAGGAGAACCAGCTGATTAGCGACCGCCAGTACGGTTTCCGTCGGGGTCGGTCGCCCGGTGATCTTCTAGTTTACCTTGCTCATAGATGGGCTGAAGCAGTTGAGAGCAAGGGGGAGGCATTAGCAGCCAGCTTGGATATAGCGAAGGCCTTCGATCGCTTGTGGCACAAAGCGCTTCTTTCGAAGCTTCCTTCCTATTCTTCCTAGGCTTCCCGTGAAATTATGCAATTGGATTACCAGCTTTTTGGCAGATCGGAGCATCAAGGTCGTTGTCGACGGTGCATGCTCCGACTTAAAATTCCACAAGGCTGCGTTCTATCACCCACTCTGTTACTTCTGCATATCAATGATTTGTTGCAAATCGGGAACATTCATTGCTATGCGGACGACAGTACCGTTGACACCTTATTCACCGGCCGCGCTAATATCTCTCGGGAAAACGTCGAAGAAAACCGGAACAAACTTGTGTCTGAAATCGAATCTTCGTTAAACGAAGTCTCGAATTGGGGCCGACTAAATCTAGTCCATTTCAACCCCAAAAAGACGCAAGTTTGCGCGTTTACCGCTAAAAAAACACCATTTGTCGTATTTCCACAATTTGAGAACATTCCGATAGCCGCTACAGGTAGTATCGGAATACTTGGCGTTGATATTTCGAGCCTCGTCCAGTTCCGCGGTCAATTGGAAGGCAAAGCCAAATTGGCTTCAAAAAAGCTGGGTGTGCTCAGCAAGGCGAGACAGTATTTCACGTCGGCCCATCGCCCAAAACTTTACAAGGCGCAAATTCGGCCTCACATGGAGTACTGCTCTCACCTCTGGGCGGGTGCTCCCCAGTACCAGCTCCTTCCATTTGACCGCATTCAACGTAGAGCGGCCCGAGTTATCGACGATCAAGCCCTTTCCGATCTTCTTGATCCTTTGGCTTTGCGTAGAGATGTTGGATCACTCTGCATCTTCTACCGAATTTTTCACGGGGAATGTTCCGAGGAATTGTTCGGATTAATCCCGGCTGCTGAATTTCACTTTCGGAAATCTCGCCAAAATTCTAAGTTTCACCCGCACCACCTTGATGTCCGAAAATCCACAACAGCGCGATTTCTCAGACATTTTCTGCCTCGCACAACTACTTTGTGGAACCAGCTTTCGGAACCTTCAAGAAAAGAGCGTACTCCATTCTTAAAGGCCGGCAACGCACCTGCAAGCCCCCTGGTGTTGCAGATGTCCATGGGCGGTGGTAGTCACTTTCCATCAGGTGAGCCTCCTGCTCGTTTGCCACCTATGCCATAAAAAAAAACCTTTATATATGGACAATATAGTAAAGAAACAAGAAGAAATCTGTTCTGTATTTGGTATCAGCTTTGCACCCGTGCGAAGCCGGGGTGGGTCGATAGTGTAATATATAGTGAAAACGACTTCGTACCAATTTACGGACCGACAGTTTTATTTTATAAACAATTGTCCGATACATCTTGCGCACTGTCGATTGTACTATTTTTATAAATAAGATTAACCGAGAAAAGTATTTCCTTACAGAATAAACTATATTGGCATTTGTGCAAAGATTTTTGTTTATATGTAATAAATAAGAACTAGATATTAACACGTTGGATATTATTTTTGAGCCGAGATGTCTGATGGTTAGATGCATCTTAAGCGATGATTGCGGGCTCGAACCCAGGCAAGCACCAGTGAATATTCATGTGTTTAATTTCAGTTATAAGACATGAAATGTTCTGTCCGAAAATTATTTCTTGGGTTTTTTAATAAGATGGCGGATGAGCAAATGGGCCACCTGATGGCAACCTGACACCACTACCCATAAAAATAAGCATTGCAAGAAATATTAACCTTAAGTTACCAATGCGCCACCAACCTTGGGACCTAAGATGTTATGACCCTCGAGCCAACCCGTGTAGGGTTCTGGCTCATTTACGGGTGGTACCCAGACAGTTTTTTTCGTCGGAATACCCACTAAAAAACTAACGGCACCCTTTTCGTCTTTTCGGGGGACGGTGATACAGTCGAGAAATAATAAAAATAAATTGCGTTGTTCTATGTATCCCGCGATTTGCTGACGCCATCTTCTAAATTTGATTTTAATATATTTTTAAGTTTGAACAGAGCGGGCTAGTTAAATGATCGAATATAAATTTCCGGTTACAAAAAAAAGGTTAAAAGAATGGGTTATTTATAACAAATGAAATGGCACATGTTCCTATATTATGTAAATATAATGACAGTAATCTATTTCTATATTATGTTTATTTACTGCTTGAGTCCATAAGTAATATACAATAAAAATTCAATATACAATCGATTGATAGTATCGTTATGTATACATTTATCAAAAAGTGTTTTGGAAATGAAATAAGTTAAGGTTATTAAACTCTAAAAAGATTATTAAGTAAACAACTAGGTATATTTATATTATAATTACTTTATATGAAATATAAACATATGTCTAAAACTATTTAAAAAAAAAACGAAAAGGCCACATCCGACGGCACAGCGCTTACAGGGCGTTGCTCTATTTTCAACTTTAAATGAAAAGTTTAATAATCGGGACGAAGCTCCGAAAGTCGTCATTTTTTTTAGAAAAGCTTAATTTTTTCCCTTTGCGATATTTTTTTCTTTTAAGTTCCTAATTTTTTTAGGTTTAGAATAACTTTCATAAATATGATAAAGCTGGCATATATTTTCTAAATTTATAAATTTTATAAAACAAAGTAGCTTCCTATAAATAAAAATAATTACCTACATAAACTTTATTTGCGTGGGGCAAGTGACTAGTTATAATAATCCTAGAACTAATATTAACCAGCGATGAATGAATTTCTTTTACAGAAAATAAACGCGTCTTAAAACTTTTCAAGGATCTCACTAAAATTGAAAATCTTTATCCAATAGAAGCCTTTCACTGAATTATTGTTTATATGTATTTTTTTGTGTTATATGGGGCAAATAATCAGGAGGGTCATCTGATAGAAAGTGATTGCCACCGCCTATGGACATCTGTAACTGAAGGCTTGCAGGTGGATTTATTCGATAGGATTTATCGTAGTTATATTTCGTAAATCATACTTGTAGATATTATTTGAATCTTGTCTGAGCGTCACGCAAAAGAAAATTATTGAGATGTATGCTAACAATATCTGTCGTTAATATATGAACGTAATAAAACTAAACTTAAGATATACGCATAATATTGCTGAATAAAATCAAAAATCAACCACTACTCTGTGTAAGATATACAAATATTTAGTTAATTTCATCATGCATTGTATTTAGCTTTTAAATTGTAAATAGAGGTAATATTATATTTTTTTCAAGGAGAGATAATCATAATTAAGGATATCGCATGCCTCTTATTACTCAGACGACAAAAAATAATGTTCTAATTGGCTTAACAGTCGACAGAAACTTAACAGTCGGCGTGAAGATAAGCTCCTCGTTGCTTCTTCACAAAAAAGAAAGATCTTACGTTACAACGATAAACTGCTCTTTCAAAATATACTTTATGCAAGTATATTCTTATAAATACTTTTGAGTGATTAACAAGCTTTTTATTAAATTAGATTAATTTAAATTCGGAATGTAGATACCTATATTAACCACTAAATATATATGTGCTTAATTTGTGTTTATATTTCATCTCGTGCTCGGCGGTGAAGGAAAACATCGTGAGGAAACCTGCATGTGTCTAATTTCATCGAAATTCTGCCACATGTGCATTCCACCAACCCGCTTTGGAACAGTGTGGTAGAATATGTTCCAAACCCTCTGCTTATTGGAAGAGGAGGCCTTATCCCTGCAGTGGGAAATTCACAGGATGTTACTTTACTTTATTTTACTTTTATGTATTTATCCTGCATGTTGATTATCGGGAATTGTATCTTTACTTTCATCGTCTATACAATATTTTATAAGGCAAGGCCCACACACCTACTGCGCGAGGGAATCAATATTATAATAGTTTTAAGGGAGATAATAAAAAAATGTCTTAAAACTATGATAACTGTTGAATAACGAGAGATAGATTGTAAAGTTGGTCTCTAAATTTTTTGTTATTAATTCAAGGTAAAATTGTGTCACGAAGAACCTCACGTATATTATTTTTAGGTGAGTTGTTCAAAATAATACTTCGTCTTATTCAGTGACAAGAAATATAAGATCAATTGCTGTCTAGGGAATTCGAATTGCTATTCAACGGGAAAATTATTTGAGAGCATTTGGCAGAATTACACGTGGAGACAGTATCAACAGAAATGGTATAAATTATAGTTAATTACAAATAAAAGCTGAGGAATACATTTCGATTATAATTTTTTTGCTCTGATATCAAGATATGAGACGAAAGAGTTATTTGATTTACAAATATACCTCCAACATAAAAACCAAGTCTTTAAAATTTTAGACTTAAGATCATTACTATGTATAAGTAATCAACATCGCTTCCATATCGATTTTGAATTGTATCTATTTTAAATAGTAAAGTAAAGTAACAGTTTTCCTTCAATGCCGTGCACGAAATGAATTATAAATAAAAATTAAGGACATATATATAGTGGTGTTTGCCTGGGTTAGAACCCGCAATAAATAGGTTGAGATAGACGCGTTCTAACCACTGGGCCATCTCAGCTTATTTTAAATAACAAACATTATTAAACTATGTGTTGATTGCTAATTTATACTTCATTGTTTTCGACAGTTTACAATCTCGCGAGATAGATTATAATCTAACGGTATTTACAATTTTGAGATATCTAACTAAAATCGATTAAAGTATAAGAATCGCAATAATCAACGAAAAAATAACCCATATATTATATCGAATGTAGGCAATAAAACTGAGTTAAGTATTTTAAATAAACTTCAGAAGAGATGTAGAAATATACGAGTTACTTTCCAAAAGAGGTCTAAAGCTGAATATATAGTATTTTATAATAGTCAGATTACGAGAGTCTTCAGTTGCCAGTTGCAGACGCGTTAATGAGCGTCTCTACAGCTCCACACTAGAACCTCAGACGTACATCCTTTGGATATGTCCTTTCGCGTCTAATTCATATTCTCATATGAGACATCAGCTATAGCAAGTTTACCTCGAAATTTTACGAATAAAATCATTTTTTATACCGTGTAATTAATTTACCATTTTCAAAATTTACAAAGATTATTAAGGCGAAATTAATAAATTATATTATTCATTAAAAGAGTACTTTTTAGAAAGATTCCATCATTGGACCCTTATTACTGTAAAAACAGCATTGTAAATCTATTTATATCAAAAGAGCAACCATGCGAGTTTATTGTCGTTTCTTCTCGCTAGAAGCTGCTTTCCGAAACGGTGTTATTTAATTATTGACGATCCAAAAACGCTACACTTTGTAGTTTGCTTGATTTGATATTATAATAAATTTTGATTCATTTGATAAAGAAGAGCAAAGCAGATCAGATAATTGCGTATTTAGAAGTATTATGCGTATATCTTAAGTTTAGCTTTATCACGTTCGTATATTACGAAATACATTGTTATCAGACATCTCAATAAGCTGTTCTTTGCTTGACGCTCAGACAAGATTCAATTAATATCTACAATTATGATTCAAGAAAAATATATACAATAAATCCTATCGAAAATATATATAATTTGATTAATTTTTTTTATTGAAAAAGGTAGGATGGCAAATGATTACTACCTAGTAGTATATAGATATATACTACTATTTAAAATTAAGAATTTATGTATGTCCTTTGTGCCTCTATTTACTCTTGTCTATTCACCATATAAACTAGAATAAAACAACGGTGAATATTGCTGTTTAGCGTACCTACTCAGAATTATTTTCATAGACTTACCACTAGTTTAATGTCGATAATCGTGTAAAAGCACCAGTTATAACTTTTAATGATTTAAATTAACTATATATACCACAGCAAGCTAGTTTAATTTACGAAAGGTAAGGTGGTTCTCGCTACCCAGACCACCAACGACGTCGGACGGCGCCAGGCCGAGGAGGAAGCTGCAATGTCAACATGAGTGCCGACTTCAGCTTCCTTCAGACTAATCTCAACCACTGCGCCGGGGCCCAGGATCTACTGCTGCAGTCCATGGTGGAGTGGGGGATTGACCTGGCTGTGGTCTGCGAGCCGTATTACGTTCCTCCCTTAACTCATTGGGTAGGGGACGTGGACGGCACCGTGGCGGTCCTCGCGAGGAGTGGAACGCCAAAAAAAGGTGGCGGTTTCGCTCGACGTGGCTAACGCCTTCAACAGATTAGAGGAAAGAGAAAAGGGGAGACCCTTTGAGACTATACGGGAGGCACTTCGATATCATGAGGTGCCGTCCTATCTCAGGAGGCTGTTGGAGGCGTACCTCCAGGACAGGGAGATCCTCTGGGCGGGGGTCGATGGGAGGCTCATCCGACATCGAGTGAGCTGCGGCGTTCCACAGGGGTCGGTTCTCGGCTCAATTCTGTGGAATGTCGGTTTCGACTGGCTCCTGCGGGCTCCCGTCCTTCCCGGGATGGGGGTGTTGCGTTACGCTGACGACACCCTCGTCACGGCGATTGGGCGGGACTTCCGGGAGGCGGCTCGCCTCGCCGAAGTCGGAATGGCTCTCACCGTGGACCGCATGGAAATGCTGGGATGAGGGTCTCCATATCCAAAACGGAGGCCTTCCTCTTCCACGGTCCACGGAAAGGACCCCCACGAGGTGCGAGTATCACCGTCCACGGGACGGTGATCAAGGTGGAGCTTCGGGCAGCATTTTATCCATCTCGGCCCGAGGCTCATCAACGCCGCCGCCGCTCTTGGTCGCCTCCTTCCGAATGTGGGGGGGCCGGGGTCACTATGCCGGCGTCTCTATTCCGGCGTAGTGAGGTCGATGGCGCTTTACGGTGCGGTCTGGATAGACGCCCTCACTACTAAAAATCGGGCCCTGCTGCGCAAGCCGCAGAGGGTCACAGCGGTGAGAGGCATCAGAGGGTACGGTGTCGTGGACTGCGGCGACACTTCTCGCGGGCGATCCGCCCTGGGAGCTCCAGGCGGAGGTGCTCGCTGAAGTATACCGGTTCCGGGTCGAGGCGAGGGACCGCGGCGAACGTCCAGGGTCGGCGGAGATCGGGCGGATCAGGGCTCTAGCCCAGCAAGCCCTGATCGTCCGATGGCAGGAAGATCTGGGGTCACCCACGGCGGGCCTAGCGACAGTGGAGGCGATCCGTCCCCACTTGAGTCGCTGGATCGAAAGGAAGCTGGTGCACTATGGTGCACCAGTGGATACAGCGTACCACACCCTGTACGAGTGTGCTACGTGGGGGCACACCCTTGCAGCGACTGTGGGCGGAGATCTTTCGCTACTGAGCATCATCAACGCCATGCTCGGTAGTGAGATGTTCTGGTCAGAGATGCGCTCCTTCTGCGAAAATGTCATGTCTCAGAATGAAGTCGCGGAGCGGGAGCGGGAAGAGAGACTCGGCGTCCAGGGCTCTGCTCCCCCCCCCCCACTTTCCATCAATAAGGGAAGTGCGTAATGTGTTTTTCCAGCGAGAAAAAAAGGTTAGGCTATTAATTTAATGGCAAATTAATATAGTCCATACCAAGACCTTAAGCATTATTTATTTTATGCATATGTATATAATCAATATTGTTTAGTAAATATTTCAGACGTCGATTTATATTTTAAATTATTTGTTTACGTCGTCAGCGGTAAAAATTATTTAGTAAGCAAGTTATTTCATTAGTATTATATTAAACATGGTCTTTATTTAATGAATAAACCAATTTATTTTATTAAATTAATGTAATGATAACCTTTAAATATATATTTAGCTGTTAGATTCACGAAGCAAGATTTAAAAGTTACTTAGAAACTTACAAATATAAACCATTTGCTTCTTTCGAAAACGTGGGACTGAAGGTCAAATTCATTAGTATATTTTATTAATACCTGAGTATAATTATTGTCTAAAAACAAATTTATAAATATTGTCTAAAAACAAATTTATTAGACGGAGCGTACATGACTTAACTACCCAATTTAAAACGGCCTATACGGTGTGCAACCGTAGCATAATACAGCCGTAAAATATATTTTATTTATTGATACATCCACGAATAAATGTTAAAGTCAATATAATTAACTCAATAATTAAATGAAGTTATTAATTACATGATTAAATATTTATACAAATAAATATAATTACTAGTGTGATGAAATAAAACGTACTGTATGCTGTAATTAACTTTACAAATGTTTCATTTACGATTCACTGCAGTCATACGGGAAAAATTACGTAATATGTTGGGAAGAAAATCTTTATTAAATTTTAGAACATTTTCTTTAAGATTAACATTATAAATTCGAATGTAGATACTTTTGTTTGTTATATAACACAGTCAAACCACATAATTCATTTTAATGTTGAGGTATCTCGAGCTCTGAATGTAGATATCCATACTAATATTATAAAGTAGCTCTGTCTGTCCGTTTGTCTCGCTTTCATGCCCAAAGTATTTGACCGATTTAAATGAAAATTTGTACTTAAGTAATCTAGTGCTTGAGAACATAGGTTACTTTTTTATTGGAAAAATGTTTAAAAAGGGGGATGAAAGTATTGTCGTTTTTAAAGCTAGAAGCATAAATCTTATATTTTAGGCTGTTGATCTAAACATATAAAATATCATATCATGACAAACTAAGGAATGCGTTGCTCATTTGCTCGCTTAGAATATGAAAACATTCAATGAGCAACGCATTCCTTAGTTTGTCATGATATGATATTTTATATGTTTAGATCAACAGCCTAAAATATAAGATTTATGCTTCTAGCTTTAAAAACGACAATACTTTCATCCCCCTTTTTAAACAGCTAGTATATAAAAGTACTAGTTGAGAGCATGTTAATCTTTCCTGAAGATGGTAGAATAAAGCTCAGACAAATACCTCTGAGTTTTCAAACCTTAATTTGTGCATGTAATTCATCTCGCGTTTTGCGGTTAAAGCTGTTCATTGGATGGAAATTAAATCGTATTGAGGTAGCATTTTGGTATAAGTTTTAAACCTTCTCCTTTAGAGGAGACGCTCTGGTATAGAAATGTTCTTTCATCAGCAGCATATATTATTCATCAATTTTAACCAAGAGCCCCATAATATTGTCATTATGTAAAAGAAATGTTTCCTAGGTAGTTTGTTTCAAGCCAATTTTGAATGACACAATTTCGAGTCAAAACATTGTACGATGATATTTTGATAGTGTTTGGTCAAATGATTGACAATGGAAACCAATTATTATTATCAATTGGTAGGTCTGCGAGGTAACGATACGGAACACGGTGTATGTTGTGAGCTGAAGATAGAGGTTCATTGCAATTTAATTGCAAAATGTAGGCATGAGATTGCTTGGTGTAACTCAAAAAAATTTTAAATAGATAAGAATCTTCTATGAAAATAGGTACAGCGTAAAAATTTTACGTAAAAAAAATTAAGCTATGATCTATATATTTTTTATTTATTGTATCATAAAACTGCAATTTCCTGGAAATTACAATTGGTGAATCTCATAAATTGAATATAATAGGTATATTTCAATGTTCAATTTAAGATTTTTTGGATATACGTTAATTTATGTTTACCTTTTGATAAAAAAAAATGACAAATTGAAAACAGTTTTTGTATTTTTTAAATTAAGATATTTATGGTGCCTTTGTATAAGTCCAGTTGGGCCCCTTTCATCACAAATCTACCGCTAATCTGCAATAAAAGGTATTTTTGAAGTCTGGTTTGAAGAATAGAACTCATAACATCACACGTCCTAAGATCAGGAGAACATTGGTGATGTTTACAACGGTCAATTTTTTTACGTCGTCAATATCTATGGGCAGGGGTGACCGCTTACTATTATTAGCACGTTCGTGTATCAATGCCATAAAAAATGATAAATGTTATTGCACAACTAGCATGATTAGTATTTTTCCTTGTTATTTATTTTATATCTTTCGGGATTAATCTTTTTTATAAAGATAAAAAAAAATCAATAAAACATATGTCTTTCTGTAGTCGTTCGATCGTTCGATTTAGTAATTTAATACAATGATAATATACGACCTCCTTGGATCAATAAATTTGACTATTTTTACATAATTGATTATGTACCTAGAGATAATTCGTATTGTTTGTTAAGCGATAAACGAAGAACACTGCTTTAGAACTGTACTAACTAAATAATTAACTAAACAGAAAAAAAACTGCTACATAATTGTTGACCTCATAATGTATCTCCGCGTTAGATATACGTGAGTAGGTCCTTAAAGAAGTTAATTTAAAGATTAAAAAATATATTAAAATAAACACCTTAGTATATACCTGAGATGGCCCGTGGTTAGAACGCGTGCATCTTAACCGACGATTGTGGGTTCAAATTCAGGCAAGCACCACAATGTATGTATATGTGCTTAATTTGAGTTTATAATTCATCTCGAACTCGGCGGTGAAGGAAAACATCGTGCGGAAACCTGCATGTGTCTAATTTCATCGAAATTCTGCCACATGTGCATTCCACCAACCATATATGAATATGTTCCAAACCCTCTCCTTAATGGAAGAGGAGGCTTTAACCCAGCAGTGGGAAATTTACATGCTGTTACTTTACTTTTACTGATAACATAAATCTTGTCTTTAAAGATACCCTAAATTTTCTAAACAAACTGGCATACTTGCGTCGAAAATTAAATTTTGTCTTTAACATCAGTTGAACCGAAACTGAATTAATGATTGGTAATTTCTTACTTCCCGAGTCTGCTGCAATTTTTGAATAATTGAATCGTAACACAAATATTCAATGAAATATATCGAAATGTATAATAAAACTGCAGGTGAGTAAAATGGCCACAGATCAAACAAATTAGGTATTTGCAATTTTCGGTTTCTTCCTTCCTTCGGTATCCTCAAACTGGAAAAGAAGATTTTTAAAACTACCACCAGACATTTTGAAACGTGTCTTGGAGTAAAGGGAAAATCACCTCACCTCAAGTGAAAAGAAAATGTCTAAAAAGATGAATCGAGTAAAAAAATTGAATATGAGAGGATCTCGTAGTTCACCTCGCAGGTAAGCCTAAGGGAAATCTAATACCATAACATGCAAGAGTAATGCAAAAAAGGGTCCAACTAAATTCCATCAAAAAGGTAAGGTGTGATTGTTGACTTATGGAAAGAGAGAGTGAACTGAGGATTAAACAAAAGAAAGAGATAAAATTATGAGGAAAAACATACTGCGCCACTTCCAAATAAATACAACAAGGACAGACGAATGATAAAGAAACATCATTTCTGTGTTTGATCTAAGTCTTCAAATATTACAAATGTGAAAATATGCGAATATAAATATGTAGAAGAAAATACTAAAACCCATGGAACAGGACATGAGCTACTTTTTGTACATAAAAAATACGACGTAATGAAGAGTTAATAAATGAATTAGAAAGGAAAAAAAGATATATTTCGAATATTCGTATATTTGTTCCATTAAGATTAGTTCGGGCTACAGAAAATTCTGAAAAGGAGATTGTTGGTATGAATTTGGCAGCAATTTATAATACTGTAAGTTGCAATACGAGCATGTGGTACTGTCGACAACATTGAAATATATTTCATAGCAATTTTTATTAATACAAAAGTATTGTATTATGTGAGTTATTCTAAAAGGTAATGGTCGATTTATTGAATAAGTTTGATTACCAAAGGGTTTTTATGGTATAGGTTGGCGGACGAGCATAAAGGCCACCTAATGGTAAGTGGTCACAATCACCCATAGACAATGACGCTGTAAGAAATATTAACTATTTCTTTACATCGTCAATATGCCACCAACCTTGCCAACTAAGATGTTATGTCCCTTGTTCCTGTAATTACACTGGCTAACTCACCCTTCAAACCGGAACACAACAATACTGAATACTGTTTTTTGGCGGAAGAATAACAGATGAGTGGGTGGTACCTACCCAGACGGGCTTGCAAAAAGCCTTACCACTAAGTACTGGTACTGTAGTAAGGTACTGCAGTAATGATTAAACAATTATAGACCTTGAAGATTTGTGTTGTACAGTCAAGGTAAGAAAAGGTTCGTCACGTTAAGATCTATATTCGTGTGCTCAGTATGTGCGATAATCTGCTTTACCGATCGAGAATAACATATTGCGTAGCAATGATTTGATGTTCAGATTCAAAAGGTACTAAGAGGTTAAGACTTGATAAAGGAATGAATTTGAAAACTGACGAAGGCTTACACTGACTGTACATACATATATGTGTGTATGTTTTGATACAACATCTATATCGTAATCAAGAATTATTAGTTTCTAATTAACAAGTAACTCAATTACACTGCGTTTATTTATTCAAGACTTTCTTGCGCAATATATTTATTTATATAGATGCTTGCGCAATCAGTAGACGACAAAGCCTTTTACTTATTTAACTACGCTAAGATATAAGTCCACATTGATTAATATGCATGTCGTAATATTTTATGATGTGCACAAGGTATTATGTTGAATTCTATAATGCTGACACCGATATACGCATACCCATTTAATTAAATGAATCTATTGCTTTTTATGGTAATTATGGTCTTAAGTAAATTAAAATAAAATTGACGACCTACATACACCGGTTTTCATGGGTACGCCACTCTGAGGTCCCGGGTTCGATTGCCGGCCGAGTCGATGTAGATTACCATTAGTTTTCTATGTTGTCTTGGGTCTGGGTGTTTGTGGTACCGTCGTTACTTCTGATTTCCATAACACAAGTGCTTCAGCTACTTACATTGGAATCAGAGTAATGTATGTGATGTTGTCTCGTATTTATTTATTTATTAAATAAAACAATGTTATTATAATTATAATTAGTTTATTTATTCAATACAAAACTGAGATTTCTGTTAAATCTTAATTAGAGAATCACAATGAAACAAATAAAATCTTTACTTATTACTAAATCTAAATAAAAATACATTTATACTAGTCTAATATTATTATGATATTTTTGGACTCCTTGAATAACTATAAATGCACAGCTAACACGATTGGGATTTTTCCTTGTCATTTATTTTTATACTTTCCTGGATTCTGTCTTTTTTATGTTCGAAGTAAAGCCACCTACAATGAAACATATCATTAATTAGTTATTTATGATATATATTTAATTATATACTTCTTTACTAGTTCTTAATAGTTTAAAATTATGCCCATTTTATTTTATATATTTTTTTTATATATTTATATATTTTTTGTTCCTTTATTCCGTTGTTTAACAACTATCGTTCTATGTCAATTTATTATCGTGTACATACAGACAGACGCGGCCGTGGGACTTTGTTTTATAATATTCTTGGTGGCAGGGCTTTGTGCAAGCCCGTCTGGGTAGGTACCACCCACTCATCAGATATTCTACCGCGAAACAACAGTAGTCAGGATTGTTGTGTTCCGGTTTGAAGGGTAAGTGAGCCAGTGTAACTACAGGCACAAGGGACATACCATCTTAGTTCCCAAGGTTGGTGGCACATTGACGATGTAAGGAATAGTTAATATTTCTTACTGCGTCATTTGTCTAAGAGTGATGGTGACAACTTTCCATCAGGTGGCCCATATGCTCGTCCGCCAACTTATACCATTAAAAAAATGTAGTGATAATGTAATCTTCAATTTTATGAAAGGAATTGTAAAATTAGCACGTTTATTTAATCTGAAAATCAATCAAAATTGACAACAATTCTCAAATTTCCAATATCTTATATTCATATCTATTTAATAGATTACAGAGTTAGATACTATTTAATTCATCACGCCATAATTATTATGCCAGACCTGAATAGGTTATTCTCGTAATCTTATAGGTAGCACATGACAAACAATGACAAAAAAGTCTCTTATCTAAAATAAAAATTGCGCAACAAAATAATTATATCTATCAAAATAAAACAAATATAGACTAGCGTAGCGTCCGCGCGGGTGCAATTAACAGTGTCATACAACATTCACAATTTTTCAGACAGAGAATACAAACCGTTATGTCTTTGCATTTTAAATCCATAATAACTTCGAAAATATTCATATTAGTCTATGTTAAATGTAAAATTTATTTAAGGTACTTAATTGAATAAAGATTAATCGAAAAATCGCTTTGAAAATAAAACATTATTTTAGTAAAAAGTAAAGAGTAAAATGTTTACTGTGGGTTATTTTTTAGAAATAGACGCATACCATTAGACTTTTTTGAGGACCTTAGTAAGGTATACAATACTGTAGTTTATTTATTGATCTATCTAGGGTTCAGTCTGCGTTTGCAATGTAAGCGCCAAAATTGTGTTTATTACGCCATCAAATTAGAAAGTTCCAAAGTTACCAGTGTTTACTAAACATACTTACTATAGAATTCGACATCACTTTAGAAACTCCTAAATTTATCAGTGTTTCTGTATTATATTGTCCATGTATTATATACAAAAACCTTCCTCTCGAATCACTCCATTAAAAAAACCGCATCAAAAGTGTTGCGTAATTTCAAAGATCAAAAAAACATACATAGGAAAAGTGATAAGCGACTTCGTTTTATACAATGTAATGATAATGATGATGATTTTATCAATGATCTATGATTGTCATGAACTAAGAATTTAAAATATATTTTTCATAGGTTTAAAATCAGTATGGTATTAAATTGGTATGTACTATTCAAAAGTAGGAACTTTGTCACATTGAAAAGATATCATTATATATCTTACCCAAATATAATTATAGCCGGAACAGTAAGTAGTGCACCTAAGAGGAATACAGCTCCTGGTAAAATATTCAATGTTTCGATATAAACCCTTGAATACAGAGGGCCGTATACCAAAGGTGTCATTGCTTCTGCTAGACCGAAGAGAGAGTTCACCTTACCTAGAAAATAAGTAGAATTGTTAACAAATTTTATTTATTATATTTATTATTATTTTACTTATAATATAACTTTGTTAATCTATACTTATACTATAATCTGAAAGTAATTCTGTCGATCTTTTACGACCAAACCAATGAACCGAATTTGATGAAATTTGATGTAAAGCAAATTTGAAATCCAAGGAAGGATATAATATAAGGAACAATTCGCTCAAAGACAACTGGTTATAAATAAATTAATTTAACTGTAAAGCCCCCGGATTCTGCGGGTGCTCTTTCCGATGATGTCAGATTTTCCGTATATTAGGGTTGGGTACAAAAATATGTTGTCTTACTCTATTAGAGTCCTTGGAGATTCTTCGCCGTGACTGACAATCATTAGTAAATTTATTTTATTAAAATTCATTTTTTTTTAGGTCATTCTTAATCTTACATTTGGTTGTATGAATTGTTCTGTTACTTTCTTATTTGTGATTTATCTAAGCTAGATGGATAAGATAAGTAGTAGGCGAAATATTATGATTGTTATTCACACACACACACACTACTTGATATTAGAACTGAGTAAGAACTGGTAAATAGAAGAGATTTAAATTCAATCAACTAACAAAATAATTAAGAATATTTAAATTCATATTTTCTCACCATTGGATTAATTTGTCTCAATCATAACTTCATGTTCATAAAATATTCTGCGTTAATGATTTCCTTGATGCAAAAATTTTATGCGAACAAGAAATGACTGCAAATAATTTTAGTTTGAATTTGCGATTCGTTTAAGAAATAGGCACAGTTTGATCTTATTAAATAATGTTATGCCAATTTTCTATAAATAAATAAAAATGACAATTATAATAGGTCTCAAATTGTCATTAAATTCAAATTTCAAAATCTTTTATTCAAGAATTATATTTTTCTTTATTATAGATATATTACACCAGTGAACTACCAGAAGGGTTTTAGTATTTATTAAACATATTAGTACCTAGTTAAGATGTGAGTAGCAGAAGATCGATCACAGCGGCGTGCTATTGGAGAGGCCTATGTCCAGCAGTGGACGAAATAAGGCTGATGATGATGATGAGTGATATTGACAAAAAATATGAAATCAGTTTGATATATACAATACTTACCAAATTCTTCACCGCTAACAAGTTTTGATGCTATTGAACGCATCGCAATAAAGGATGTGCCGTTGAGTATTTCCAATAGAGGTGCTGTAATACAAGCGAAAAAAAAGTTTATCAGTGTTTTTAAAATGTTGTACAAGCAAGTATCAAAATTGATCAAACCATGTATACGGTTAAATAAAGTTGTAACAGGATATGTTATTTAAATATTAATAATGTGGTTTTATAATATCGAGAGACAAAAATGTTCGCATCATCTGTTTCATATCTATTTATAGTACGACACAACTTAGATGTAGCATCGGCAAATTCAATATAACCAATAACTGCCGATTTATACAACCAATAGAAATAGCTCCCTATCGCGCCATTAGACGCTATTTGTCGCTAAAGATTCTCGCGTAAGTTCAATTATGTCGATGTTTCCAATTGACGAATATTAGTTAATAAATTAGTTCATATGATATTACAAGTTATTACGTTTGTGTGAAGATTATATTCACGTAAGAAATAAATATTGATAATTTAAAATAGCGTACTTAATTCGGATTTGATTGGTTTTACGAATTTTGCCGATGCTACTATCTAAGTTGTGTCGTACTATATTTCACTTTTGATAATATATCCATCTCAACAACAACATAATCATTACTTTGCGTGTTTATTATAAACTTAAGTTATACACAGTTATAGTAACTTTTATATGGGTAAGTAAACGCGAACGTAAAAAGATATGTAACTCGTAATAGTAATTTGGTACCGCGATTACGGCGCGGCGACATGTGTAGTGTCTGGCTTTATAAAATTTTAAGCCGGGACTCAAGATTAGTAAGTACTTTTGTTTAGCGTTAGATTAGTTAATTAGTAGATGTTACTATGAAGGTGGGCTTGCACAAAACCTTACCACCAAGTATATAAAGGTAACCTTCTACAAAAGGATTATTGTTGGAAAATGCTGAGTAACAAGGAAGATCACATTTTACAGAAATTCAACCCATACATGAAGGTAGTATCACCTCGGTTGTATGGTTACCTTCGTTGTCAAATCGAGATAAATTAAAAAAAAAAAAAACAATTAAAAAATCAGTAGCATTTCGAGTTCCAATCAGTTGAAAACGACTCAAACTCAAACTCTAACTAATAACTTTATTCAATGTAGAAGCATTACACTTTCTTATTGATAGTCAAAATAAACAACCTTCATTCATGTTATAACCGCTGAGTCATCTCAGTATAATAATAAATTAATACTTTTTTAATTAACTCGAAGCTGGCTACAAGCGTAAATATTCATAGTTAATACCTCTTCATATCTTTGTGCCGTTTGTAATTGAAACTCTCGGACGTTAGAGTAATAGTGCTAAAAAAATCGCGAAGATTTAACGCCCCGCATTATTGCCTCCACTGTGACAGGAGGCTGTGGTTCATTTTTCGCCCAGCGAATCGGAATTTCGATTCAGGGAAATTGCAGCGCTTTTTATAACTTCATGATTTGTTGTTATTATTTTTTATTATGAAGCGCGAATATTTGTAAATATGTCAACCAATCAGACCTAGCAAGAAAAACTGATTATGATCGATGATAGTTTTCGCACGCAAGACGCAAACTACCAGAGCTTATATAAGCCAATTTCTTATATAGATCTTCTTTTAATTACTAGTTTATGTAATGGTCGCAAAATATGAAAACTATCAAGCTAAGTTTTTTGCATAGCTCCAAAACAAACGAAAAGCAGTCAAGCACAGTAGAGAAAGGTCTATACTGTTTTGTCTTTCCCAAGCTTTTATATATTATATCCCAGTATAAATAGTTCTATGACGTGGTAATTATTGTGTATGTATGTTATGTATGTTGTGTATATGAAATTAGCTTAAATCCATTGTGGTCAATTAAGATTTCATAAATTTTATTAGAGTTTATAACAAATTGAATTTTCAAATAAATTTTTATAAATAAAAAAAAACCGCCTTCAAAAATGAACTAAAAAGAAAAACATAATCAGTTACATCCATATCCAATTAACGATTTTTTAATCACCTCTCAAAGTCGGTGCCGACATTGCTAATATCGGTACATAATACATAATACATACATACAAAAACTAAATCTATTTATTGTATAGATGACACCATTAGACAAACCTTACTATCGATACAAATTAAATGACTTCAATATAGGAATTTATTTACTTTGTTGGCACCGACTTCAAAAGGTGATTAAAAAATCGTAAATTGGATATGGATGTAACTGATTATTTTTTTCTTTTTAGTTCATTTTTGAAGGCGGTTTTTTTTTATTTATAAAAATTTATTTAATGCTTTTCAGTGTTGTTTTGTTATTTATAATTACAATTGGTAGTGTTTATCATTCACTTTATTATACTCAGTACATTTCGGCTTTCGACTCTAAACATAACTCAACCCCGTTTCAATACGATGTGGACTGCAACTCAAATTAAGCGTTACCTAAGTTACAATAGCCTAATGTTAACTGCTCATCGCCAATTAGACAATACCATTTTTCCCGATGCAATGCCGTTAATCATTGTGGAATTCTCCGGGTAATCCACCATCAGCTAGACTTCATCATAGGCATGTTTACTAACATCAATTGCTTGACGACTATCTTAAAGAAATAGAACTAAACCCGTAAAATAGTTACTTACTAATAGGTTCTGATTACCAGTTGTGGTCTTCATCATCAGTTCCACTTCATCAAATGTCACTTTTCGTGAGCATATGACCAAGGCACTTTGAATAAAACCGAAATCACTATAGGTATGCCTATAAAATTTGAGGAGTTCCCTCGATTTCTCCAGGATCCCATCATCAGATCCTGATCTCCTGACAATGGGACCACCTGTAAAACATGCCCTTTCAAACAAAAAAAGAATTGTCAAAATCGGCCCAGCCATCTTCGAGTAATTCGGTAACATACATAAAAAAAAAAAGAAAAAGGCCCCGACGAATTGAGAACCTCCTCCTTTTTTTGAAGTCGGTTAAAAAAAAAACCATCCATGTGCGAGTCGGACTCGTCCACGAAAGGACGCTTATTATCTTTAAAAACGGCAAAAATCATGTTTATCATATATATATGAGCCACATAAATATACATTTTATTATTTTTCATCATCTAACTATTACGGTTGATGACAGATGGACGGCCTGCTTACAGACGGACAGCGGAGTTTTAGTAATAGGGTTCCGTATTACCCTTTGGTTTCGGAACTCTAGAAAACAAATCGACTCAAATGATTTGCCACCAACTCGAAGCGGAGCGTGAAAGTATAAATTAGAAGCCGTTTGTTTAAGAGGAGTAGTCGAGGTATCTTCACGTTTGGTTTTCGTGTTATATAGTTAATCTCGTATTTTTCACGAGTGTTCGTTAATTGCTCAGGTCGCTAGCCGATAGCTTATCTAATCAAACATTTATATAATGACAACCGACCTACTTGAGTCGAATTTTGTTATCTGAAAATAATAACGTATTCAATTTCGGACGTGTTACGCAAAATATATAACGCTGAATAATGATGAGTTTAAGATTAACTAAATCCGTTAATTCGAAATTTAAAGTTTATATTTCGGTGTCATAAAAATTAAAAAAAAAACTTTATGGGAAATACAAGAACGTTTGTATATTACACAACGTTGTGAAAATAATGCCGATACTACGATTGGTGAAAATTGTTTGCGTAATATTTTTCGTTTTTTCAATTTATATGTCATATATTACAGATAACAAATATCTATCTACTTTAATGTTAATACAATGAGATTAAAAAATACGTTCTCTTGTATTTACAATATTTTTTTATATAATAAAGATTCCAGGAGATCTTAGTTTATGTGAGACGATTGAGCAAAAACATACAAATCGGATTATATATGGTAACTAGCTGTGCCCGCGACTTTGTACACCTTTGAATTCAACAAAAAAATATGTTATTGTAGCTTAAGCTACTCCCTAGTATATTAGTTATCCGCCAGTGAAAGTATCATCAAAATCAGTCCAGCCGTTCCAGAGATTAGCCGGAACAAACAGACAGACAAAAATAGTTATTTTGGTATATATACCGTGTTATTTTGGTATATGTACCGTTTATAAATACATATACATCGAGTAAAAAAGGGCTATTTTAATATTACAAACAGACACTACAATTTTATTATATGTATAAATGACAATCTATAATTTTCCTTAGACGCTTTTATAAGTGAATAAACGCAATAGTAAATGTAAATAAATAAAGTAATAAAATTGAACATATAGGTGCAAATATGATTATAATAGACCGGACAGACAAGATACCTTTTAGAAAACATAATTGATTGTATAATACTTTAAACAATTTATGAATTATGTTAATGAGACACTGCGATAAGTGACGATAAGACTCAAATAATTGTACGCATTTACATATATAGCGGATTGAGGCAATGAGTTCTTAGTTAATTTATCTGAGCCAGAAGAGTGAGAGACAGAGATGTGTGAAAGAGAAAGAGGACTAAAGACATGTCACTAAAAGCAATGATATGTAAGAAGTAACAATTATTTGACAATGGTTATTGCGACTACTAACCAGAAGGTGATCTATTTGATGTGTGAGTGAGGCAGTGTATATATACGACGGACATACATACATATATTTAGTTTCAATATATTATATTTCTTGCAGTACTCATGTTTACAGACGGCGCTGACCACTTAAAGTCGAGCCCATTTCTAAACCCACTTATTTATATGAAATATTTTTGGTAATGAAGTTTTCTTAATTTGCCAATTTCCGCCGGCGGTTTTGATTGCATATAGGGAAGTCTATATACTTTTTGGTAGGCAAATTTACACAAAGATTGGTTGAGTAATTAAGATACCTCAGAATCGCAAACACGTAAACTCATTCATTTAATTAGCAGTAGCATTTTAAATATTAGATAACACACAATTTAGGTACAGTGGAGTGAACCATGTAGATTATATATATAATATATCCGCGGATTATTTTACACTATCATTTATATGTAAGGACGACCAAGGAAACGATGGATGGATTGTGTGAAAGAGGATATGGTTAGAAAGAATGTTACTTGTGAGATGACGTCTGACAGAGAAGTATGGAAGGAGAAGACATGCTGCACCGACCCAAAATAATATTGGGATAAGGGCAGGAGGATGATGTTTTATATGTAGTGAAACTACTATCGAGTTTATTTATTAAAATTTGAGTCAATCTATACATATAATAAAACTGGAGTGTCTGTTTGTAATATTAAAATATCCCTTTTTTACTCAATGCATATGTAGTCGTCGGTTACAATTTTTTTCGGTCTGTATGTCTGTCTGTTTGTTCCGGCTAATCTCTGAAACGGCTGAACCGATTTTGACGGGACTTTTATTGACAAATAACTGATATAATAAGGAGTTATATAGGCTACAATATATGTTTTGTTAAAATCAAACGCGTACAAGGTCGCGGGCACAGCTAGATGTAAATAATATTATATAAATGTAACTAAAATTTGTATTTTTACTATTTAAACAGTGGACAGTCTTATTCATATTTAAGTTAGCTAAAATTTAACTTAACTGCATAACATCCTGCACAGTTACAAACTACAGTTAATGTGCTAAGTTTTGTTCTATCACTTAAGTTTACTAAGTTGAACTTATATTTCAATCGGAGATATAAAATCATCCATAATGCTTCTAAGATTTCATTGAACTTTACTTAATTAGAGGTCAATTGTACTGCAGTAAACGAAGATGTTTATCTTTATCACTACATAATATAAAACAAAGTCGCTTTCTCTGTTCCTATATCCCTATGTATGCTTAGATCTTTAAAACTACGCAACAGATTTTGATGCGGTTTTTTGTAATAGATAGAGTGATTCGAGATGAAATTTTTGTATATAATACATGGACAATATAATAAAGAAACACTGATAGTTTTAAAAGTTTGTAACGTGATGTCGTAAATAAACAAATTCTGTATATTAGTATCAGTATTGCACCCGTGCGAGGCCGGGGTGGTTCGGTAGTTAATAATATTTAAGACATGCTTTTAGAATGTTCAATATATCTTTTTCGATATCATGATGGAAAAACATAAAAAATAAATTGATGCTAAAGTTTATTGTCCTATTCAAAGTTCCCGGTACTTCTTTAAAAAAAAAAAACATACACAACTTCTGTTCAACAAAGTTGTAGATCAACATTTGTTTTCATTAAATGTAAAGTACAAAATATTTACCACCGAATTATTTTGCGATATAGCGATTATATATAAAGGTGAAAGTTATGTAACTTTGGTAATTTATTGTGTACGTTACATTGACACCTTTTTAGGTTTATACAAACAAAAAACAAATAGACAAACTTTGAAATTTAATTAACCCCTTAAATATGATTAGCCTTACAATCTAGTAAGAGCCTGTAAATTTCCCACTGCTGGGTTAAGGCTTCCTCTCCCATCAAGGAAAGGGTTGGAACATATTCCACCACGCTCTTCTAATGCGGGTTGGTTGAATATACATGTGGCAGAATTTCGACGAAATTAGACACATGCAGGTTTCCTCACGATGTTTTCCTTCACCGCCGAGTACGAGATGAATTATAAATACAAATTAAGCTCATATGCTCATGCCGGGGTTTAAACCTTCAATCATCGGTTAAGATGCACGCGGCCACCTATTTTCCAGCCTTATATTATATACTGTAAAATATTAATAAACTTACCTAAATATATTTCCAAATCATTTCTCGCGAAGGCATAAGCGAATGATGCTACAATTTTGCTCGTATTCGATATTATGCCAAGTAATGTATCGTCTAACTTGAGATAATTGCTGAAGAGGCTAATTGAAAAAGCAGTACCTGTATATGAAACAGAATACATATGTTAGTAACTTAACAAATTATTCATAAAATTAATTTAAAATTTCTGGAAATGTTTATAAAGGTAAGTAAGACTGACATAGTTATTTAATATAGTATACTATTCCTTGGATGTTTTAATTGATAAGGTGATTTTTCATCGAATTTTTCTTTGCTTAATTTGTGTAAAAACGTTTTGGTTACTGAGAAATTTTCTAACATGGATATACACGAAAACAGGAGACAGAGATTTAAGCAAGCCCATCGAGTTAGTCACCACCTCATCAGATATTCTTCGACCAAACGTCAATTATTCAGGATTGGTATTGTTGTGATCCAAGTGGAGGAGTGAGTAAGCCGGTGTAACTAGAGGCACAAGGGTTATAGCATCTGAATTCCCAAGATTGGGGCGCATGATGATGTAAAAAATGGTTACTATATAATATTCCAATGTTTATGCACGTTGATGATCATTTACCATCAGGTGACCAATTTTACCAGCCGCGTACAATATTAGTAGCTATCATTTAAAAAAAACAAACATTTGCAAAGTTGTGGTAAATTAACAAGTACGATACCTTTTTAAACTGATCGAACTATTCAATGAGTTAAAATTGTGAATAACTTACCAAGTAAATTAGTGATTATACTGTAAGTTGACCAAATGCTAAATTTTACTTCATCCCAATTAAATCTAAATCTCGTAAACAGATACAATATAGTAAACTCTCCTGAAATAAGAAAAGTATTAACCCACACGACAAACCAAGGAAGACATTATATAATAACTATCTATTACTGACACATTACCTTGCATAGGTCCGAATACAACACATACTACTATCAGCAGAAGACACACTCGAAGTCGCCTGTTACCATTATCACTCTTGAAGGCAACTTTAAATGTTTCTTTAACTAGAGACACATCGAAAAATTCTCGTAAAAAGCCTATACAGCCAGTTCTTTTCTGCAAATGTATAAGACTCACGATAAAATCTAAAGTATATTAGTGATATTATAATTGGGTTAAAAAAAATTAAGTAAAAAGAAAGATCTCAGAGGACAATGACAGCCTTTCCACAAATTACAAACTAAAAATATTTAAAATTGCTCTTACGTTTTTGACCTGCTTCTTTTTAGGGTCTTCTAAGCAAAAGTATCCATAGAGAAGACTACACAAATATAGACTGGCTGATAGAGAAAATATCCCATAGTAACCTATCCATGTTAGTAATACACCACTCAGTGCACTACCTATTGGGTAGCCAAGAGACATGCATAGATTTACAATGCCCACTCTGTATGTTCTATCTTCAGTAGTAGTAATATCACCTATATAACTAAATACACCAATAAAGTTTGTGAACCAACCACCAGTTATTGCAGGAAATATACTTTCCGTTAAAGCAGTTACTTCGGCTGGAAGTTCATAGAAGTAATAGGTATTTATTATAAAACCAATACATGTAATGAATTCTCCTACAATCGGCATGAGGATGCACGCCTTTCTTCTACCAGTTTTATCACTCCAAGCTCCAACGAACAAAATAATGAGAACTGGAATTGCTGTCTGAACTATGTTCTTCCAAGCCTGGATCCCAGCAGTATATGTTTGAACATTTTCCTCGTATTCAGTAAAATTTTCCGTCTGTCTAGATTTTAAGGCATCGCAAATTTCAATACTATAATTAAGATTCACTCGACAGACTTTTTCTAAATTTAAATTTTGAGTAGCCAATGACGCTAAAACGCTTGGCATTATATAACAAGCCATAATAGGTTCCACTGTGATGTTATCTTTTATTAATTTTAATTTTTCTCTGAATGTTATTTTTTTTGTTACATTTTCCTTATTGTTATCATTACCATGTTCCGATTTTAAAGGTGATTCTTCGGTTGTTTCCTCTGTATTTTCTTCAACATCTTTATCAGCTTTAGATACTGATTTTGGTTTGTCCGTTTCAGCCATTTTGTAAAACAATTTAAAAGTAGTTATAAAATATCAAACACTTTATAAACATCTGAAGTGTTCACATCGCGAAATTAAACTTCCCTTTATCATCCAACAAAAGAATGAATACTAAACTAAATAATATAATTAACTGAGTTACGTTTATTTGTATAACGATTATTTATACTATAATTAAATTAAATATTTGCAATGCCATCCTACAGTATTGATAAGAATATTCTTAGCCACTATCTAGTCTATTTATTTAAAAATAATTTGTATTTGTTTTCAAAATAAAAGTTTTATATTTGTTCAAAATATTTAATAAAGATTTACATAGTGTCTTAATGATCTAAGTGATTTAATTAATTTGTTATTCGGGATGAGGAAAGACGTGGAATTTACTCTCACTTCACTGTCTACGTAAAGTAGAATCTCTCGGTAACCTGTTCCAATCTTACGATTGCTATAATCGTTTGGCGTCGTGAACTCCTTCTCTAATATCAAACTACACTTCTTTTTCTGCCAATTCAACGCTATTTTCTTTAGTTTGTTTTCTTTGAATCGTGATGTGTTCCCAAAGAAGCCAACTGAAACATATATTCATTTAATAATGAATCAAAAATACAAGTTGTAAAGAACAATGATAGCCGAAGATTGTATTTTGTAATGACATTATGGTCTTGTGCATAGAATATTAAATTCTATGAATTCTTGCAGAGTATTAAAGAGCAGTCAAATATAATATCACGAAGAAAAGTGCTGACGTCAGAAAACTATTAAATCACATCATCGCTTTCCATCTTTATCAGCAATAATAAAGTAGAAGTTTGGGTTTAATACACTTTTTCTTTAAAGTAGTTTCAGCTCCTATTCAAGAATCTTTTATAATAGGATATGTGATATAGGTATTCTATTTTGTATGTACATCAATACTTACATAAAAACTGCCACAGCAGGCAGCGTCATAGCGGATCCCATTAGAAAAACAGCGCCTGGTAAGACTTCCATTGTAGCTACATATACCTTTGTATATAATGGTACATATACTAGTGGCATAAAGTTTTCGACCAGGGCGAAAATAGAATTTACTTTTCCTAGAATTCATAAAAATGAATTAGGTATTGTTCAGTTTTTGTCATCATCTTTCAATTTTAAAGAAATAAATTACATATTAAAAAAAAATATAAGTTGTAGGTCATTCATAATTTCATCAGATGGATAACTAATTTTCTATTTTTAGAACCTATAATATCAATCAATATTATTTTATTATTTTAAACAATTATAGAATTGGATTTGCCTATTGGATTACTACGTCTGTGTGTGTATTTATTAATTAAATAATGAGTGTGTCCTTGAAGATCGAGCATTGATCGATATCCAGTATTTATCACGTAACAACGTTGGGAACACTCAACATTATATTTTATGTAATATTAAGAAAATTGTATACGTGTTGTCTGTAGATATATAAATAATATGGTGTTCGAAGATTTTTGTCGCCCATATAATATGACACGCTCGTGACAGTAAGATAAGTAAACTTCAAAGACATATTTATGTTGCTTCATAGAATTCCAAATGTTCGGTGACGTTTAATAACATTCATGAGGGGACGTGCCCAGATAACTTATGTTCGCTGTCCTAATATCGTATTCTATATAAATACATACATTGCGCCAGAATGGTTCAAATCCGGGCAACAACCGAATTTTGCTGTGCTTAATACATCTTCTCGGAGTTGAAGGGAAACATCGTGAGCAAACCTGTTCGGGTCGGATTAAAATATTCCGCATTGGATTAGTATGGTAGAATACACTCCAAGCCTCTTCCTCTAAGAGGATAGGAGGCCTTAGCCCAGCTATCGGATTTTAATTGTCCATTTTTATTCAATCTATTTACAAATAAATTAAATTTCAAGATATGTTTGTTCATCGTGAACTCGAGTTATGGCGAATAATGAAAAGCCTAAACTAATTACTTCATCTATACAGTACATTACAAGAGAAAAAAAATGAATATTTTATAATTTTTAATTTTGTAAAATTCTGGAAACAGCATGATAACGCTTTAATTTAGATTCTGTACGTATTAAAGACTTCTGTTTTTTTGGCATATTGGCATGTTTGGAAGTTGTTTAAAAAATTTTATAGACTTATATAGATAGATAGATAGATATTAATCATGCCTTAAATAAATGATCAGCTGACACCCAAAGTAATAGTAAATCTATATTCTGGTCGCTTACCAAATCTAACTTTAATGGATATTAAGAAAAAAAATATGACTATGATTGTGATCTATGACTATGATATACGATTATTAAAGTAAGGTTTTTATAAATTTGGATTTTAACATCTTCTACGAATATTATTTTAATATATTTGTCTGCCATTTATGATCAATATTACGTTACCTTGAAAGATTATTATTATAAGAGAATGAGCTAATATTTCATCGTAAAACATTTCACTTACCAAATTCATCCTGTGACACCAATTTGGAGGCAGTCGATCTCAAAGCCAGAAGTGACGTTCCATTTAATATATCAACTAACGGAGCTAGAAATCAAATAAAAATGAAAGATATTTTTTTTGTTTTTTTTTTTAAATCATAAATTCTCAGGATTGTGGAATCTGACTATTTTGGTGGTATTGATAGTTTACTATACAGCTTAAAAATTCTACAGGTTATATTAAATGATTTGATAAAAGTTATGTTTTGATAACATTTAGCTTAAAAACAAAATAACGTGTAAGTATAGACGATATAAGGCGGACTTATCAATGTTTAACTTTGCAATAGCAAATTGCACATACATGGATTTAAAAAAGATACATGCGATTTTTAATACGCAGTAACAAAGCCCTTTTGCTTATTAATAAACTTTTAATACGAACCAATAAAGAATATTCTTTCATTCGCCGCGAAACAGTACACAAAGGAGGCTGCTATTTTGCTAATAGTTGATATAATTCCCAGAACGGAATCATGCCATTGCAAATATTTGCTGAACACTAAGATGGAAAAGATTGTTCCTGAAAAGATAACATTTCAATTAATTTCATAATAATATGCATAAGATAATGTTGTTTACATTATGTACGTCGAAGATTGACTTCGATGGACTTCGTTGAATTTTATCTTAAATATTCGCGATTATTACACATTTAAATAAAACTAGTCATAACGGATTTTAATCGCGTATATTAATTATTTTGGACATCCCGACGTTTAGAGCACTTTGCGTTCGTGGTCACGGGTAGACTAAGGTGGCATTTGTCTATTTGAAGAACAAAAGAAAATATTATTTGCAACTACCGCCAACGATTTCTCGTTGCTCGAAACGTCGGGATATCCAAAATAATTAATATACGCGATTAAAATCCGTTATAACTAGTTTTATTTAAATTCGTTCAATTTTTTCATATATAAGACAAAATTGAAAACATGCAATTGATGCATATTCTGCACGTATTTACGAACTCAAATTTAAAAATTAATTTAGTAAATGAATAGTGAGACCAATGTTTTTTTTTTTTTTAAATTAACATTTTTAATAAGATGACCCTCTGTTCCTATGTATGCTTAGATCGAATACGTAGAGTGATTCGAGAGTTATAATACATTGAAAATATGGTATAGAAATGCTGACAATTTTAGAAGTTTCTAATATGATGTCGTAAATAAAAAATTTCTGTAGTATATTTAGTATCAGCATTGCTACCGCGCTAAGCGGGGACGGGTCGCTAATTTTCAATAGATTATGACCATTTTTTTAATCAAATTATAATAATGAGGAAATCGGTTAACTATTATTAAGTTATTAACTCATAAGAACCAACACTGTAAGATATATAGTCCATTTCATTTCCATTTCATACTCAGTATTCTGAGTTAGGTCAACAACAGCCACAAACTAGAATACAGTAATATGACATTATGAATAGTTATTTAGTGATAGAATGAAGGCATTGTGAATATGTGCGAAGAATTGCGATCGTTTATAACGTGCAAGAACACGAACTATGCATTTAAGGAAACTGCGTTGTGCAGCTACTTATATAAAATTATTAAATATTAAAACTATCTCCGTAACGCGATGTATCTTTCGGTATAAGTTTTATGCACCTGAGTTTAGTACTTTTCACGGGTTTCACGGACATCAAAAATTTCTAGTTTATTACTAAAGCATAATTTCTTTACATTTTATGATTATTTTCGATAATGCTTTTTTATTATTATTTTATTAAAAAAAAATAGAAATGGGTTTAATTTAACGAGGCTTAATAATACATTATATATTAGTTATTGTTAGTTATCGCTTAGAATCTCTGGACGCCCTGTGAAGTTGGATTGAACTTGTTCGATTAATATCGCAAAAATCTGATAGATCTAGATATTTATATAGACTTTTCCGATCTTAATATATAAATGACTAGCGACTGAACCCGTCTTCATCGGTGCAATTTATTAGTAGCTATATTTTTTTGCTTGAGAATAGTTTATGTTTCTAGCAGTTGAAATTCATTCAGAATTTTGCGGATTCTATATATAGAAACAAACAAATTTTATCTCTTGATAATATTTTAATAGATAGAATGAAAGTGACTCTATTTAATCTTTACAATAATGATACAGCAATAATTAATATTTTTATCATAAATACTTAAAATAATAAGTCAAATAGTTTATGATCTATGAGTGATAAATCAAATAGATTACTGGATTTGACTACACAACATAGATGTAAAATTATTATGGGTATGAAATGCTTTCAATTCAATATAATAACCATTTAGGATTTTAAATTAACATGGTTATTTTTATTATTAATTTCGGGATATTTACCATGTTTTTTATTTTAGTTCGGTGGAGCTCGATATTTCGACATTGTCTACGAATGTCTTGTTCACGTGAACAAGTAATTAATAACTTTAATAATAACCATTTGTCATTATAATAATGACATCATTTTTAAAAGGTTATAAATAGTTATATCAAATCAAATCAAAATAAAATTCAATCAAGCAGGCTTTTACAAGCACTTTTGAATCGTCATATAAACAATTAAGTGAAGCTACCGGTGCGGAAAGTAGATTCTTCCGAGAAGAACCGGATAGAAACTCAGTAGTTACTCTTTTTCAACATTTAAAAACTACAGTCATATTAGTTAAATGCAATTATTTATTGATGTAATATATCCTGCATATGCGGACGCACGCTACGACTTGACTCGCATCTAGCGCAACTTGAAGAGGAACTTGGGAAAATTAGGTGGCACATATTAGGGCTATGTGAAGTCCGTAGAGAGGGAGAGGACACCATAACCCTCGAATCGGGCCACCTAATGTACTTCCGAGAGGGAGACCAACAATCCCAAGGTGGCGTTGGGTTTCTGGTTAATAAGTTCCTAGCTGACAATGTTGTGGAAATCTCCAGTGTGTCGAACAGGGTAGCGTACCTTATTATAAAGCTCACCGAGAGGTATAGCCTCAAGGTGGTGCAAGCGTACGCACCGACCTCGACACACTCGGACCATGAAGTGTAGGAAATGTTCGATGACATATCGAGGGCATTCCACTTTACCACAAAAACTTACTACAACGTTGTCATGGGGACTTTAACGCCAAAGTGGGAGTACAGAATTGCTGCGAATCGGTAGTAGGACCCCATGGATTTGGAAGCAGGAATCATAGGGGGCAAATACTTGTCAACTTCCTCGAACGGGAGGGACTCTTCTTGATGAACTCGTTCTTCAAGAAGCAGGCCCAAAGGAAGTGGACGTGGGAAAGCCCCGACACTATGACCAAAAATGAGATAGACTTCATCATGACAGACAAGAGGCATATATTCAGAGACGTCTCAGTGATCAACAGATTCAATACCGGTAGTGATCACCGACTTGTCCGAGGCTCTCTGAATATCGATTTTAGGGTCGAGCGCGTCCGTCTGATTAAGTCCACGCTCCGACCAAAGCTGCTCCAATTCATTGCGGGATCTGAATCGTTCCAGCCAAACCTGGAGAACCGATTCGCTGCCGTGAAAACCACAACAGACGTAAACCAGACCCTAGAAAATGTAGTTCGAATTCTCAGGGAAGAAGGTACAAGATTTTGTGGCATGCAGCGTAAGGGCAGGAAGTCCAAACTTTCAGAAGAGACTCTAGGGCTAATGAAGAAACGACGTGAAAATCCACCTGTCACTTCGTCAGAGATTCGGCAACTAAACCAAGAGATCAGCAGGCACGTACGACACGACCTCCGGTGCTCCAATACTCTTGCAATAGAAAGAGCTATTGAGCAGAATCGGGGGTCTAAGGTGTTCGTACAATCTCTTGGAGGGAGCCACCTGACGAAGGAGACCACAGCAAGTGGAGAAATATTTTCTTCCAAGCCGGCAGTTCTTTCGGAAGTAGAGGATTTCTACGGCCGGTTATACGCATCGCATGCATCTCGACCTGATCCCGAAAATGAGGATTCTACAGCTACATTAACACGCCATTTCTCAGAAGACCTGCCTGAAATCAGTATTGGCGAAATCGAGATTGCTCTTGGACAGCTTAAAAATGGAAAAGCCCATGGAGAGGACGGTATTACTATAGAGTTACTAAAAGCAGGAGGTAATCCGGTACTCAAGGAACTCCAAAAGCTTTTTAACTCTGTCCTCTTCGAAGGGAGAACTCCGGAGGCGTGGCGTAGGAGTGTGGTCCTCCTGTTCTTCAAAAAGGGAGACAAAACCCTGTTGAAGAACTATCGTCCCATATCCCTTGAACCGTCTTGCGCGAAGATTCGACGAATTCCAACCCCCGGAGCAGGCCTGGTTTCGGACCGGATACGCCACCATAGACCACATCTACACAGTGCGGCAGATTATACAGAAGTCCCAAGAGTATAATCGGCCCCTGTGTCTTGCATTCGTGGACTATGAGAAGGCCTTTGACTCGGTTGAAATTTGGGCTGTTCTGGAGTCCCTGCAGCGTTTCCAAGTTGATTGGCGATACATCCAAGTGATGAGATGTCTCTACGAAACTGCCACCATGTCCGTCCGAGTACAGAATCAGCAAACAAATCCATTGCATCGAGGAGTGAGACAAGGGGACGTTATTTCTTCCAAATTGTTCACTAATGCAATGGAGGATATGTTCAAGACACTGAACTGGAAAGGACGTGGCATCAACATCAATGGCGAATACATCTCTCACTTGAGATTCGCAGACGACATCGTCATCGTGGCAGAAACGCTGCAGGACCTACAACAAATGCTGAACGAGCTGGCTGATTCTTCTATGCGTATCGGCCTACGGATGAACTTGGATAAAACCAAGGTCATGCTCAATGAACATGTTCTACCGGAACCGATTGCGATACACGATACCGTCCTCGAAGTTGTTCAATCAAAAATATGTCTACCTTGGGCAGACTTTGCGATTTGGTAGAAATAACCTTGAGGACGAAGTGAATAGAAGAATTCAGCTGGGTTGGGCAGCGTTTGGAAAATTACGTCAAATCTTAACATCGTCGATCCCACAGTGCCTTAAGACGAAAGTCTTCAACCAGTGCGTCCTACCCGTCATGACATACGGAGCCGAAACGCTCAGCGTGCTATGGAAAGGGCTATGCTCGGCGGCGATCCGCCAGAGAACCAAAGTCATCGACATAACCCATCGGATTAGTAAGCTGAAGTGGCAGTGGGCTGGCTATATTTGTCGCAGAACCGATAACCGTTGGGGGAAACGTGTTCTAGAGTGGAGACCGCGTCTCGGCAAACGTAGTGTAGGACGTCCTAGGGCACGGTGGTGTGACGACTTACGCAAGACGGCTGGCAGGAGCTGGATGCGAGTAGCCTAAGAACGATCTCAGTGGCGTGCAATGGAAGAGACCTATGTCCAGCAGTGGACGGAAATGGGCTGATGGATGGATGAATATCCTGCATGGAAGTCAACAGGTATTAACTCCACTCTTATTTATCATGTATAAAATCTTGTATTGAATAATATTATGCCTTTTTTACCATGTATTTTTTACTAACGATTTGAATTTACGAAACGACGAAGTTAAAAATGTCTATAAAACGTGTGATTATACTAAACTGATCGTAACAAATCCAACTTACCAACAACAAACCAAGTAAGTTTTCCCCTAAAGGATCGGCATTTTTTATTCAGAAAATATGTTTGCAATATCATTCCCGTTTTGGTCCAGCCAGTTTAAATATGTTATTTAAATTATTCAATCCTATTATTTTATTCATACTGAATTCGTAAAGAATTATTTTTATTTATTGATATACCAATATTTATTTTTAATTTAAAACATTGAGTCTTGATAAAATAAATAATAATAACCTTAATAATGACTTGGATGGAGATTTAGGAAGGGTACGGGTACCAGAAAAAGTTATTTCAAACATTCATTTGGTAAAAAATAATGTTACATGTGAGATGTCCTCAGACAGTATGGAAGAAACAGACACGCTGCTCCGACACCAAATAAATTGGGATAAGGTCAGGAGAATGATGATGATGATAAATAAGCCTTAAGTTCAGTAATACATTAATTTGTTAAGTCACTTCCAGTTTGACTAGAATGATGTAAAAATTGCATTTCCAATATTGAAATAAATTTACCGGATGAATTAACGAAATAGAATCGTATCAAAACCCATCGTGTAGAAGTTATCGGACAAAGAGACATAATTATCCAGGCTGTTAAAAAGGGTCCCAAAATGTTCAGCTTTATCGTACATTGGTTTAATATCAGCTTATTTCATCTTACATCGCTTAAAAATTAATTCGGTATAAAATTTTAATAAAAGTACTTACCGAACGTATGTGTGACACAATTATAAGCTTGAAAGATACTAAATTTGACTTCGTCCCAATTAAATCTGTATCTTGTAGATATGTATAATATAGAAAGTTCACCTGTGAATAAAATTAAAAAATTTATAACGTTCGAATTTAAAATTAGAATCTTTTGATAAATCAGACTTTACATAAACATCTCTTTGACTGTTTTAAATACAGTTGAGACTTGATGAAACATTTTTGCCTCATTGATACTAAATACCACTTGCCTCCTTTTTGAGGCATTTACAACTTTCATCTCCATTGTGTTTTGCCATAGAGACTCGTTCAAATTCACCCATTGGTTAATGCGCGTGATTATCATCACATAATTTCTCAAGATTGTCTTACATATCGGATTAACCAATAAAATGCGAGTATTTAATTCCGCAGGCATTCGATTCATGGAATGGATTATAAATTTACGTTAAATGACAAATATGGAAAAACTTACCATGCATAGGTCCGAACAAAATACTGACGACTATCAACAATACACCAATCCTCAATCTCCTATTGTTTGATCCTTTCTTAAATATAACTTGTAAAGTATCTTTTATGTTTGTCAAATCGAAAAATAATCGAAAGTAGTGTCCTATTCCTTTTTTGTCGTGCTGAAAGAATAATAATAAATTATCAATAAATTTCAAATCAGATGCATACGTGGATCTATATAAGAATACGTGAAGCTGATAAATGTTTGGAGATTTCTGAAAGAAGTCTCGGTCTTAATCTTAATCAAAAGATTTCATGAGATCTTTATAAAAACGAAGACTTTACCTCACAGCTGTTCTATATTAAAATTGGTACATATTAGTATGCATAGGGATTGATATTATTTTAATAATTCATTTTATTAAACCAAATATTTAAATAATAGACTAATAGTGTACGAGATATGACTGGCATTGATTGAGAATTATCAGTATTTGTTACAGTAATCTATGGCTAGCATTTTGCTTTACATTGGTGGATTCATTGTTATTATATTTATACGTAGTCAAAATTCTATATGTATATACATAAAATAAAGTTAAAACTTATAAGTATTAAATATATTTATAAATTTGATGTTTTTTTTTTGGCTGAGGTATAAACCTAAAATAGATAACTTTTAAAGTGAGGTGAGTGATTTATCCATTTCTATGTCATTGAAGGAATTAGAAAATAGCAAGATACACATAGCTTGAGAAAATAAAATCAAATTCAGGGCAGTTCAAAACTATAAGTTTTGTAAATTTTCATTTTAAAAACATGCCCATAGCAACATTTTTGACATGTTACAATGATTGTTTATTGTATGGTCTGATATTTGCCGAATAATTCAGATAAATATTTATCCTTATCTCTATTGCAGGCGATTTCAGGCGTGTCAATGATATTCCCATACAAGGTAAATAAATTTTATTTTCATGTTGTCGTACCTACTTGCCCTGTTAAAGATTTTGTATAATGTTTTAATCATAGAACAATTGGGTTAGTAATTTATTATCACTTTGATAGTAAGAAGGGATTATGGAGTTTGTATATTTTATCATTGTGTTCGAAGGTGAAACCATGATAAAACTTTGTAACAGTTTGATGACTATCATGTAATCGCTGTAGTTTACTATTTTCATAAATTGACAGCTGTTGTAAGAATTCGGTGATTTCAAAGAGTTTCTATTACTAGACCAATTTAAAAACAACTTGAAAACAATGATTAATACAAAGTATGTTTCCTAATAGCATTAATTATAGTTTTACTTAACTAAGTCTAGAGAAATCAAAATAAAAAACTTACCATTTTTTGTTCAGGCGTACGTTGTGGATCCTTTAGAACGAAGATAATATACATGAGATTTACTAAATGTATGCCAGCAACAAATCCATAACATCCATAGTAACCGATTGATTTCAAAAGTATTCCACTAATTCCCATTCCAATAGGGAAACCTACTGTTAAACTAAAATTAATAAGTCCCATTCGAAAAGTTCTGTTTTTATCGTTGGTGATTGCACTTATATACGAGAACATAGTTAGGAAAGAAACACACCATGATCCAGTAAGACCGTCAATAATAGCCTCACTGAACACAATGACTTCTAACCTGAGTTGGTAAAAGAAATATGTATTAATAATACCATTGGTGCTTATAAGAATTTGACCTGTAATCGAATATATTAGAAAAATCTTTCTATAACCAGTTCTGTCTGCCCATGATCCGATAAAAAGTGCTAAAATACAAGGTAAAGTAGCTGTGATGTAAGTTCTCCAAGCCATAGCTTGAGCGACCAAGTGCTGTACGTCCCTTTCATAAATATTCTGTTCTTCCAAAGTTTGCATTTTAAGAGCATCGCAGATCTCACTTGTAAAGTTTAAATTCACACGGCATGCCTTTTCCAAGTTTAAATTTTGAGACGTTAATATTCCAAGTATTGTCGGTAATATGAAGAGGAACATGGTCGGTTCCACTGTTGTATTCTTAACGACGTAACAGCACGTCTCTTTGAAACTTCTCTTTTTATCATCATTTTGTTCTTCGATGTCTTCTCTTAATGGATCAGTTTCCTTAAATTCTTCTTTTTCAGCTCCCTTATCCAGATACTCGTTTTGCCTTTCCGTAGACATGACGTCTACTTTGATCACACTGTCACTAATATTTTTTTCTTAATTTATTTGTAACATTATATACACTTCATAAAATTATAATGTACTAGTGTCGCTAACTCAACGTATTGTTATAGTAAGATTAGTGAGGTATTGTAATTGATATTTTATATCTGATAATGTTCATTAATCTCATATCTATAATTTTATTATTATGTTTTTATTCCAGACGGAGTTATTTTCCTTATACATACATGTGAATTGATAATATTTTCGTTATATTATATAGACATGATCTCACTCGTAGTATAATTTATTTATTTATTTACTGTTTTTGGCACTAACTGAATTTATTATTTTCTTTTAACTATTGATGCAACGAAATCAACGAATTACATATTTTTTAATGGTTTGATATATGAATGAGAAATGAATGAAAAAGTTATCAAACTTTTGATCTCTTATAACCTATATAATTCGAAAGGTTAGTATCGAAGCAATAATTTATTAACATAAGAATTAACAACATTAAATGCTTAAATATATATACAAATATGAACTAAAACTAGTTACTGTATAAATCTTGACCGCGTGGAATGGTGGCAAGAATGCTAGCAGCATTTCCCCGTTGAATCGCAATTCCGATTCCGGGCAAAAAACGAACCAGCCCTGCTGTCACCAGTGGAGGCAATGAGGCGAGGTGTTATACTTTTGATGAAGCTTTTTGCACCACTACTCCAAGGGCCAAGCGTTAGTATTTAACAAATAATTATTTTAATTTTAAAATTGTGATTTAGCGAGTGTTTATCGTCCCCCTGTGGTGAACGTGGTCGGTTAATTTACCCTACAAAAGAATAAGACTTTCATAATTTTTGAATACACAATAAATTTTAATATTATTAATCACGTGTCTTTGTATTGTTGTATAATCATATATATTTATTAGATATGCTAAATTGTTCGATCTGTTCCTTTTCGCTTTATTAATTTCATTTTCTTTATTCAAAAGTTATCTGAAGGCATCGCTCTCTTAGAGATAAGACCTTTTGTACATTCATATATTTTTATGTACAGTCACAGTAAGAAAACCTTCGTCAGTTTTCAAATTCATTCCTTTATCAAGTCTTAAACTCTTAGTACCTTTTGAATTTAAACATCAAATCATTGCGACGCAATATGTCATTCTCAATCGGTATAGCAGATTATCGCTCATATACACGAAAATAAATCTTAAGCTGATGAACCTTTTCTTACACCGAATGTACAATAAAGCATATTCTATTCTATATATTTTTATTTATATTAATCATCATTTTCGTTTCGCTAATTATGTAAACTAGAATGCTATAGTATATCTGCTCTATAGTCTACTAAACCTATAAGGCAACAAAGTAATTCCAAGCATTTCTGCTTTAGATTATCCGATCATGATGAGTTGCTGGATTATCTTTTGATATTTACTCCGGCGAACTTGCACAAGATCTAAATTTAATTTACTGTTATTCACTGTTTTTCTCCGACTAACCGTAAAATAACAGCATTATTTATAAATATCTAATTTCATCTCATGAGATGTGTACCTACGGTATAAAGTCGAACAATAACATTTTTATTTAGAAGGGAAACACATTTTTCTCAACGCTTCTAATTAAACGCCTAGAATTTCCAGCCGGATATCAAATGATAGTTCAGAAATGTATAGTACGACACAACTTAGATGTAGCATCGGTGAATTCGTAAAACTGATCACATCCGAATTAAGTACGCTTACCTAAATTATCAATATTTATTTCTTATGTGAATATGACCTTTACAGAAACGTAATAACTTGTAATATCATATGACCTAATATATTCGTCAATTTACATGCACTTGCTTTTTCGGGTTGAACTGACGTGAGAATCTATAGCGACGAAGGAATGGCGCGATAAGGAGCAATTTCTATTGGTTATATAAACTGGCAGTAATCGGTTTTATTGTATTTGCCGATGCTACATCTAAGTTGTGTCGTACTATATACGTAACGAATTTAAGGCGATACGAAATACGACCGATCTAATAATAAAAGTCAGACTTATTATTAGTTGATGATAATAACAATCTGATTTGTGATCCAGGTGGGCTTTGTGCAAGCCCACCTGGGTAGGTACCACCCATTCATTAGATATTCTAGCGCTAAACAACAGTACGCAGTATTGTTGTGTTCCGGTTTAAAGGGTGAGTGAGCCAGTGTAACTGCAGGCACAAGGGATATAGCATCTTAGTTCCCAAGGTTGGTGGCGCATTGACGATGTAAGGAATTGTTATAATTTCTTACAGCGTCATTGTCTATGGGAGATGGTGACCATTTACCATCAGGTAACCCATATGCTCGTCCGCCAATCTATTCCATAAAAAATAATTAAAGTTAACATCTTTTGTTCGATACATGAAAATTATCGGCCTAAAAGGAATAATTTGAAGGATCGTCTAAAGGTGCTCTTTCTTAATAATGGACAGGTGGATTGGTCTTTGCCTCTATGGATATGATATATATATATAAAAAAAACACGGGAAATCCAAGGAGAAGAGAAGAGAAGTCAGAACTTATTTGTGACTAGCTATACCCGCCCCCTTCGCTGGGCATTAGTCGCAGAAAAATATTTTTTTTATTTTTTCTTTTGTAATTAATTACTGATCATCATCAATGTACAAATAATAAAGAAACAAATAAAGAGAAAAAAACATGCGAGCTCTAATCAAATTCTTGAAATTTTTTTTTTTAATATTCGTCTATTTCATCTTCTTTTTCATGTTCTCGATAGGCTGCAGATTGGTCATAACATCCATAAACTTATACGATTTTATATAGGTACGATGAAATTTTTAATTAAATTTCTAAAGTCTGTAAAAGCTTGCACCAAACCAACACGTTATTACATTTACAACCTTGTCAATATTTGCGACCGTACGTCAAAGCATCCTGAGCATATTCGTGCATATGTCTTGGACTTCCACTGTACGAAGATCTTTGTCCAATATCAGCAGCTACTTTATCATTCGATATTGTATCTCGTAAATGAATGTACTCTTTGGCTCTGAGTTTTGATTGGTTTTATCGAATGTAGTTTAATCGTTCGTACATGTCAGCAATGAATATCATGAAACGTGAGAATATTTTGATACAGTCCGAGATGATATTTATCTTCTGCTCGCACAAACATAATTGGATAATTGTAATAATTGTCATACGATTGATGTGTTTCAGCGACACCTTGATTGTTTTTGTGTCGCTTAGTGATAACAATACCTCGTTTTGTAATTTCTGTAACGACAACTACAGCTGTGACTTCAGGAGCTACGGCAGAATTAAAACGCCTTTCATGCTCTGCATTCAATGGCGTTCTATCTGCATTGATAATGACTTTGAATCATTCGTTCTTGCCTTAAAATTATGTCATTTCAAAGCAAGAATTGTAATTTTTAATATGCTTAAGGAAATATTCAGACTCCTTAGTAGTTCCCGTAACGTACATAAGAAGAGGTTCTGGTGGTTCAATCAGTTGTGGTAAATACATTTTGCCAGTGGAGTAGCACTATACCAGCAGTTTATTTTAAACACCATAGCGTAACAACATGGGCATACCATATTCATTGAACCAATTATCACATCGGCATTTCTTAAGATTGGTTCTAGTTCTTGACTTAGTCTATTTTAATCGTCGATCATCCAGTCGTTGGGCTCGCTTGTCAGTTTTTTCAGTATCTCTTGATGAAGATGCTTGTTCGAAGATCTGGAACTTGTTCATTAAGTTGACAAACTGTTTTGGCAACTCTCAAAGTAGAAATTCGGATTCTATTTGTTTCTAAAAGTATTTTTTGTTGGTGTGTTGTTTCCGTAGCTCTTTTGGATGACGCTGCGCATATATTGTTGATGTTCCGATCTTTTTTTTCTTCAATGGCATGGTGGTTTCTATTTATATAAATTATTTGATTCAATGATGATCAATGATTTTCATTTTTTATTTCATATTTTATACTTATTGGGTTGATCGTCATAGAAATGCATCACGATACTTGTAAGGGCCATCTGATGGTTATTTTTAGTGATACGGATGAAATAATTCTCCATGAAAAAATACTTGTACGTACTCATTTTCATGACAATCGGCTGAACGGTGTAGATTATATAGTATAGATATTTATATCGCAGCGCTACCTGGTGGCGAGTTACATCAATGGGGATAGCATAATCTTTTTATTCATTGATTCTTAATGATCGATCAAATAGTTTCTTAGTTTATCTATGACACACATACAAACACATGCACTTTTGTATATAGATAGCCTATCATTTGCGCAAGCACATGTTTTTCCTGTATACCAATTTTTATAAAGATCGGTGCATCTGTTCTCGAGTTATAGCAGAACATACATACAGACAAAAATGTCAAAAATGGTAAAAATTATGTCAGTCAATCATAAAAAGAATACTTATGACGAATTACGACCAAAATAAGTGTACAGACAGACTCTAGAGATTTATATAGTAGTATAGATTTAGTATTCACGTGCGATAGCTTTATTATTAGCGTATTTCATGTATAGCTTTGGTGTTTTTATACCGATTTCTATGATTCTTTTTTATGGAATAGTTAATACTGTTAACTTTTTTAATTTGGGATGATTGAGAGTGTTATAAACGCAGGGATAGACAAATATAATCAGAAAAATTGGAACTACTAAGCTATCGGGAATGACACGTGTTATTGTACGTCAACCATAAAAGATAGACAAAGGCTCTCCTGGGATCTTTTTTATATAATTTTAAGGAGAACATTTCCGTAATACACAATTTCTATGTAGCTTTAACCATTAAGGTTGTACACGCGACGGAAGCTTAAAATATGGAGTAACTTCTCCCGTTTTTCCGACCTTTCCCTTCACTGCTCTGCTCCTATTGACTGTAGCGTGATGAAAAGTTTACTAAAACTAGCTCAGGAGTATGAAAAATAATTGTACCAAGTTTCGTTAAAATCCGTCGAGTAGTTTTTGTTTCTATAGCGGTTATACGGGCAGACAGACAAAAATTTTACTGATTGCATTTTTGCCATCAGTATCGACCCCTTTTCAACCTCTGATAGTTGTTTTGGAAAAATATTTCATGTATAGAATTGATCTCCCTACAGATTTATTATAAGAATAGATATTGTATTGTTTTCAATAAAAGGGCGTTTTCGACATTCGTGTATTAAAACGACACTATAGTTTCCAATAAATAACTGATTTTGAACGCTAGTTAAACAAGTTATTGATTTCGGGCTATTAACCGTGTTTTTTATTTTTGTTCGGTGGAGCCGCGACTGAAACTGAACGAGACTGAACTCGTGAACAAGACATTCGTAAATAATGTCGAAATATCGAGCTCCACCGAACAAAAAATCAAAAAACATTGTAAATATCCCGAAATTAATAACTTTAATAACAAAAATAACCATGTTAATTTAAAATCCTAGCTAGTCAAACAAGATGGTAATTAAAAATCTTTCCTAATAACGGGACTATGACTTCCATACCAGAATCAGTTCTATGAAATATGCGATAGGCATTGATTTTGTGCGATTATTTTGGATGATTTCCTAGGATCATGATCACCTATGATATTATTATCATAGTTAGTGACTCTAAAACTCTAGATCCTATTAAGAATCGTTTTAACAATGAAATACAGCATTATCACAATATATTTAAAATATTATATAATGGTAGTTATTTTTATATATTAAAAAAAAGCAAGCAGTAATGAAAACCTTTTACTTCTAAGTTTCCGTATCTGTAAAATCAATTCATTTTTCTTTGACCATCGAGTTCGCGTCTATAAAAACATCGCTAAGCTTTCTGCTTTCGCGATTAATTAATTCCCATAAAGAAAAACATAATGAGTTAAGACACTACTTCGGTTAGTACTGGTTGATTTTAAAGATATGTTATATATATTTTTGTTTACTAAGTTTCTCGTTGGCTTGAAAACCAGCGGTAGTATTATTTATTAATATTATAATGTAATTACATATATCAATCAAATTACACTTTTGTAAAATAATTATTTTATAATCCTAGTAAGAGCCTACTCGAATAAATTATATTCTATTTAATTTAATTGGATTGGATTGTATCAATGCTTATTAACTAAATCAACAAAATATCGAATTACCGATATCTATTGAAACAAACGGTTTGTTCCGAAATCTTTTTATACTAAAGGAGTCCAGTATTTATTAAGCTAAAAATAAAATTAACCATCATGATTTTTTTTTATTCGCATAATCATAGTAACTAAAATTAAACATCAAATATAACAATATCCTATAATTTAAATATTATATTACTTTGATCAAAGTTATAATATATTTAAATTTTATATTAAAACAGTATTAACATAACTATATGTAAAGTATTATATCAATGATAAAATTGCGTCTATATAGTATTCGTTGATTTTTATTTATTACTTGTATATTATTGTATTTTTTTTTACACAAATCATTTGTAAGTACTGAGTTTCTTCGGGCTAGTCTAAAATTCAATTGAATCCTTCAACAAAACGATTTCATCGTTAAGGGGTTAAACAGCTTACCTAATAAATTATTATTAGGTTCATTTTTATTTATAAGCTATTTTTTGTGTGGCGCTAATTATAAATTTCAGTTTCATTTGAAATTTTAGTCTTAATGTAATGTTTATATATCACGTTGCTTATTAATTTAAAGTTTTATATCTTTCTTGGTATAGAACATTAGTATATGTTTAGTTTATGTAGCGATTATTAAAAATATAATGTCGTATCGTTTGTTTTGGAATAAAACTTTCATTACTAGCATAAATAATTATATAACAAATATATTTTATGATATGTGTATATAGCTTAACGTAACTTATTTTTCCTTGAAACAATTCTATATAATTTCTTAATTTAAGATACAATCAAACATGTATATATTCAGTGTTAAAATAAATCCTTCTTAGTCAACCAAGTAATTAACAATTTTATACAAACAGCCAATTCTCCTAATTAATAATTTTAAAGCTATAAGTGCGTTGAATCAGCTTGCACTGAATTTTCATTGATTTGAGGCTTTTCGGGTAACTTTGACAATGCGTCTTTCTTTTCTTCTGCTTCTAACGCCTTTTTCCTTGATTTTCCTAATTCTATCCTGTGCTGTATATAAAATTTTCTGCAAAAGAGAATCAATTTAATACACGAACGATGGAACAATCGTAAATGTAGTATGTTATCTATGTAATTTTATTAATGCAAACAGTTTAGTGCTTTGGTGCTTAATAACGCTAAAACAGCTGAACGGATTTAAATAAAATTTGGCGCAAGGATAAATTATAATCTGGAATAGCACATAACTATATCTCACACAGATATATCTCTAACGGTTGCATTCTTCTCATATAAGGGTAAAGCTGCGTTCTGAATCTAGTTATTATATATTGAAGAAGCATCCAGGTATCTCTACTATATATTAAAACATATATCTGAAAAATTCTATAAGAGTTTAAATCTAATATTTTATTTTTCCGCAGATGCATAAATTGTGTAAAATGTGAACTTTCTAGAAAATCGATCAATCATGGACTCATAGATAAGGTCAACGACCTCTAGCTTAAAATTTTCTTATTCCATCAACATCGCTGTCTTTATTTTCAAAGTACAACCCCGTGGAAAGGGAACAGTTTTTCTATGCTATAATGTATAGGTGAACTTACGCGAGAATGAAAGATGCTGGTACAATCAGGATAGCGCTGCTAATGAACACCGCCCCAGGCAACACGTGTAGCGTCTTCATGTAGAGCCAAGAGTAGAATGGTTGGAAGACCAGAGATGCCAAAGTTTCGGTGAGTGAGAATAATGAGTTCACTTTAGCTATAAAACACATTTATATTTTAGTATTTCTTCTTTTTATATTTTAGCATGTATGCATGTTAACTGATGATTGCAGGTTCAAGCCCAGGACACTAATTTAACTTTTATACATATTTTAATTAATTAGCAACTTGATACTGAAAGATATTTATTAATTGATTGTAACATTCAATCCAAATTTTACTAAATGCCATTGAATTTTTATGTGCTTAATTTGTGTTCATAATTCATCTAGTGCTCGGCGGTGAAGGAAAACATCGTGAGGAAACATGCATGTGTCTAATTTCATAGAAATTCTGCCGCATGTATGTATATTCCACCAATCCGCATTGGAACAGCGTGGTGGAATGTGTTCTAAACCTATTCTTCAAAGGGAGAGGCTTTAGCCCAGCAGTACCAAATTTATAAACAAAAATATTCGTTAATAAATTAACTTCATATTGCTATAGCGACATAGCCAGGTATACGAAAAAAAATTGAATTGACTGTATGTGAAGTTTTTATATTTCCTTAAAGGAAAGGCAATTTTTGTATTGAACAGTATTTATTTTTGATAATCGTGTAATATTAGCAAAGTTAATATTGACATATTTACGGTGAAAATTTTGTATATTAAAAAACGTAACGCGATGTGGCCAGAATGTATGACGTAATGTGCCACTTACCAGTTTCCTGTTTGTCGACCAATTTTGAAATAATTGAGCGTAAAGACGTAAACGTGGTGCCGTTTAGCAGCTCGGCTACTGGAACTGAAAATGATTTTTATATATATTTAAAAATTCGAAAATGGAACTCTAATTGTTCGAAAAAAAAATACTAGATTAATTAATACTGCCATACACCAACAATTTTTAACAACGGTTTGACTGTGTGTGTGTGTGTGAGTATTTGTGTGTGTAAGCGGGTGTGTCGTGTGTGTGTATGTGTGTACTGTAACTGTAGGCATAAAGGACTTAGCATTTTAGTTGGTTGGTTGTGGTTTGGCCATATATGTATGTTTATACAAGTAACTTCCAAAGGCTGGCATATAATCCGACCTAAAATAATAGGTACTGTTAAAGTGGTAATGTTTTATATTCGGTAGAGTTATAAGGAAATACCCTTTAAATTACCAAATACGTAAGTTTGAATATGGAATGTGCAGTGTAACACTGGATATAGGACATATAAAGCTCCAAATACATTGTAAGAAAAATAACAATTTATATTATGCTATCTAGCTGGTTTAAAATACGTACATTATTTTTACACTAATTCGATCTTCGCAGACCAGAACTTAACATATGAGCAGATTACCATGACATCAAATCTTTAACCATGAATCATATTATATAGATATGTATGTATATATCTCTTGTGAATGTACACTGCTTCACTCATCTCTAAGCCGAATCATAAAAACAAAATAAGAAACTTTCACTACAATATTTAACTGTCAATTTTTTTTATGGAATAGGTTGGCGGACGAGCATATGGGCCACCTGATAGTAAGTGGTCACCATCACCCATAGACAATGACGCTGTAAGAAATATTAACCTTGGCAACTAAGACGCTATGTCCTTTGGGCCTGTAGTTACACTGGCTCATTCACCCTTCAAACCGGAACACAACAATACTACGTACTGTTGTTTAGCGGTAGAATATCTGATGAGTGGGTGGTACCTACCCAGGCGGGTTTGCACAAAGCCCTACCATCAAGTAAATGGTGTCTCCATGATCAGAGATGACATTGGATGGTCGGATTTCTTATATGCTTCTCTTACAAAAATATAAATTATAAACATCTTAATCTGAATATTAGAAAGGTTAATTGCGTGTACATAATTTAAGATTCAATACTTACTTAGATACATTTCTATATCTGTTTTGACGAATGCAGTCCAAAGAGAACCGACGAATTTGCTGGTGACTGATACGAGGCAGAGTAGCGAATCATCGATCTGGAGTTTTCGGCTTAAAATTGTAATAGAGAACATTGCACCTGCAAACAAAAAAAAAAGTTTATAAATACTACTGCCTAAATAAAACCACAGATTAATTTAAAGGATCTTTACAGAGGCTATTTTATAGATAGAGAACTGCTTTAATATTCTAAATTCAAAATTTGTTTAATAAAATAATTTTTATATTTGGAAAAATGATTTAATTTCGTGTATGTTTTCAGTATTTGGTTTATGGTTTATTTTGATAACAAGTAATGTGCGACTTTTATTTCTGACTGCTATAACTTTTCGTAGTCAACTTACACAGCAATTACACAGATAGCTATATAAGTAGTCTCATGAACGTCCATTATTCTCAGTTATAAAGCTTAGAGTATAAAAACTACAAAGCGGACAAGGGAGTGTGCAACGAGCTTTACGGAAACGTCGCTTCCTACTTTACGTAACATTGTTCAAGTTATACGAGGCGTGTAATCGCACTTATTCCTGCTTTGATCAAAAATTTAATCGGACAACCGTACAATTATTATCATTTTATATCATTTATAATGTTTATGTATCGTATTATGCATTGTACACAAAACGACTTTCGAATTCGAAAATGGAACGAAAACGTTACACTTTTATATATATAGAGAAAATATTTTAAAAAAACATTTGCTGTCGAAACGCTTGGTCTTTGAAGAAGTGGTGTAAAAAGCTCCATCAAACGTATAACACCGCGCCTCATTGCCTTCACTTGTGACAGGAGGGCTGGTTCGTTTTTTGCCCAGATGATCGGAATTGCAATTCAACGGGGAAATGCTGCTAGCATTCTTGACTTGTCAAGATTTATACAGTAACTAGTTTTAGTTCATATTTGTGTATATCCTACTACTATTATAAAGGCGAAAGTTTGTATGTATGGATGTATGGATGTTTGTTACTCTTTCGCGTAAAAACTACTGAATGGATTTGAATGAAACTTTACCACAATATAGCTTATACATCAGAATAACACATAGGCTACAATTTTTGAGGTTTCTAATGTGAGGTCGTAAAAAAACACATTTTTTGCGTTTACATTGCAAACGCTGACTGAATTCTACAAGATAGATCAAAACAATGTACTACAGTATTGTACAACTTAAAAAGGTCTACAAAAAAGTTCGTGATGGTATATGTTTATCTCTTAGGAATAACCCACAATAACCATTTTTTATCCTTTACTTTGTACGAGAAATAATGGCTTATTCACGAAGCGATTTTAAGCGATTACTAGACTAGACGGGACGAACCTGAAGTCCACGCGAACGAAGTCGCGGGCAAAAGCTAGTAACCATATAATGTTATAGAGAAAATCTATTCAACAGGGAAGAGTTCCGCTCTGCGTTAAATTAAAGGCGCCTTAATAAAATAAACTTAATAAATATAAATGTTTATTTTCTGTGTCTTTCCGTAGTCGTCTTACACACACACACAGACGTCTTGTAAGCGTGAATGTCAATAAAAACCATTACCAATGCAATTTGATAATTTCACGGAGGTGATTTCGTGAGTAAATATGTATATAATATGTCTATACTAATATATACCATATCTGGTTTTTTTATTTATTTTCTCCGAATCAAACCGAAAATAAATAAATCTTATTAATATATTTGTTCATCCTTTTTAGCACCATTATGATTTGTGTTAGAAGTTGGTTAGCATAGAACTAATATAAAGGCATGTTTATCATTTGAACAGATTTCTACCAGTATATACAAAATGGAAAGAATATTAAATTAACAAGTAGACACGTAACATCTTATAACATCTAAATAACAATGTGCAGTAGAGATTAATACTCGTTTATATAAAATGTTACACGTAATTATATACCTACCTATATATTGAAAAGTATAGTACCTAATAATAGTCGAAAGATAGTAAACTGCTTACAATTTAACGCATTATTATTCGGTAGTTTATAATCTATCGAAGTAAATTATCGTTAAATTATAAAAATCTTACCTAACTAAAATATTATGTAACTATTATGAAACGGTCGAAGTTTTGTATGTTTTATTGTAAATTGAATAATTTTTTTTCGACGGTTAACAATTGCACGAGATAGATTATAAACTTACGATATAAATAATTTTACAATGATATATATCTACTTACACACTAACAAAGAAAAAAAAGTATATAGCTGTGTTATTTTTAGTACGCATTTCTTTTGCGTTGCCTATAGTAAAGTGAAAAAGCAACAATCATCACGAAAAGACAAAACGCATTGTGTCTCCTCCAATCGATCTTTCTATCTCTTTCTTTTTCTCTCTGCTTCTTTCTTTTATACATTTATTGTTTTAATACACACGGTAAATATTCCTTCATTCGTTCCAATCAGGTTTCCTACGACAGGTTTACAGGGTGCGCAAGGCAAGACAAGGAATAAAAATATATACAAATTAATTAATTTTACCATTAATAAAATTTTATAAGATCGAATCGACACATTCCTTTGATTTTATATACGAAACATTTTTCTTTCGCGTTATTTCAGGAAACGTACCCGAAAAGTATTTTTTTCCGAAACAAATAACTTTTTGCACAAAGTTTGGACAGCTTAGAATTCCCCCGCTTATAATCTTATTCTTCCTGTTAAGTTCAATAAAGGTTCTGAAAGTAATGTTCTTTAATCTGATACAATCTTTAGAAAATAATATAAATTTTGTTGAATATTTTTTAACGTCTTTTTTTTAAGTTATTTGTTGTATCTAATTAAGGAGCGCCTTAATTCAGTCAGAACATGTAACTAAACATTGCAGATTAAAATCTTGACTAGCATATAAAATTAAGCCTGGTTGAAAATAAGTAAACCTAAACCTCGTAGGACATAAAATAGTGTTTATCTGTCTTTCAATCTACAATTTTCGGTAAAGATGCAAGAACGGCATTTAGTTTATACCCACGTACATACATACATACCTACATAGTGGTTAGAACGCGTGCATCTTAACCGATGTGCTATATGTGCTTAATTTGTGTTTATAATTCATCTCGTGCTGAGCGGTGAAGGAAACATCGTGAGGAAACCTGCATGTGTCTAATTTTATCGAAATTCTGCCTCATGTGCATTCCACCTGGAATATGTTCCAAACCCTCCTTAATGGACTGGTAAATTTACAGGCTGTTACTTTCCTTTTTTTTTACTTTACATACATACATTATCATTATTATTCTTTTTCAAACTGGAGATGTCAATCCACTTAACGACAATGTAATAGAAACTGAGTGTAAAATATTATATTTACCAAACGAATGTAGTATTATGGAATAGCTCGTGAAGAGACTGTATTTGACCATATCCCAGTTGAGACGATTTCTTACGAACAGGTAGAATATTATGTGCTCAGCTGAAAAATAATTAAAATTTATTTTAATATGTATGTTAAGTTTTAAAAAATATTATAAATGTTTTAAACCTGTTTTAAAACTTAAATACTTAATATTGCGAGTTTCTTCCTGGGTGTATTAAGATCACAAAATTAACATTAATTGGTGTTTAATCATAATAAAAAATCGATAATTACAAATTTATTTTTATAAAACGAAATAGTTTAAATTATTTTGCCTTTAAAAATGCTTCGATATATATTTTTAGCAATGCAACATATTTAGAGATATAAAATTACAAGCTCCTCAAACTCATCATAAAAGAAAATCGTTAAAAACGACCACTGAAAGTCAAAAAGTAACATTTAAACTGAAATAGTGTGCGCTAAATGCTTAACAAACGAGTCACGTATTACTCACACATGGATGGGCCGAACAGTATGAACACAGCCAGAAGAGTGAGGATCACTTTTGACCGTCTGTTTGAGGGTCGTTCACGGAACGCGACGCTGACAGTATCCAGAACGTGCGTCACATCGAAAAACGATACCTCCTTGTTGTCGCTTCGTTCAATCTGAAATATGTAAATGGAATCAGACAGGCCGTTGGACGCTTTGATTTTTTTTCCGTGGAATTTGAGTGCGAATTGTTACGTAAGATGGTAAGCGGTTCAAATGTTATTAGTGATTGGTTGACGTTGTACCTTTAGGGAATTTCAATATTTTAAGTAATTTAATGAACGTTAAGTAGGTACTAGATTTTCTAGATTTGAAAATGTATAATTTAATTTTTTTTTTCCACATGGTTATTTGAGTATGTATTAGGAAATTATAAATTAAATTCTTAATTTAATAGCCGTGTTCACAACTTCTTGTATTTTGTGTAACAAAAATACAACCAATACTTACATTATATGTATAGTATTTACCTATATTAAATATACCTTCATAATTATTTGCTATAAGTGATATGTATATAATGATAACAGTTGTAACACAGTAGACATTACTTTATTTTATTTAAATGTAGTTGTAAAATTATTATTCGACATATAAAATTTTATCTATTTAATATTTTTTATAACAGGTGATTTTTTTGTAGCAGCGTAAAAGATACGTTGCATAATTACAACCTTTGATATCAGCTTCTAGTTAAAGATTTCAGCGTTTATACTTGCAGATTTAAGTTTACTTGCCTTGAATTAAATAAAAGTTCGATAAATAAATATATTTTGCGATATTCATTATCATTATTTTTAAAAGGCTGTCTTGTTGTTAAAGCATTCTTATTTCGTTAATGCATGATTTATTATCTTACTAGTTATTGCTCGTAGCTTTGCTCGCGATTTTTGATTTTGGTTTGGAGTTCAAGTTAGCTTTATACCAAACTCATTTAATAGTTTGGAAATGAAAGAACATTAAACTAAAAAATAGGCAGGCATAGTTACGTTCACATTAATTCAACTCTGTGTTGTATTTATAGGTAAGCTTGTATAGACTCTCCATAAATAAATTTGCGTCCTCTAAAAAATGTTCCACCCGCAACATTTGAATGGATTTATGCATTAACAATAATATTTACGTTACAATTTAAAGATATATAACGAATACGGTTTTCCAAGTAAACATTATCAAATATACATTGCCGTAATCTCATTTATTTGGGTTAAGCTCGGTGTACAATCTGCATTGAAAGTACTCAGCAGAACTCTGCGGCTCGCGCCCACGTCGCCCCTCCCCTTGGGAATGTTTGTGCTTGAATTGATTCTCCGATACGGGCAGTGCGCTTATGTTGACGTTCCCAATTGATAGATGCGTTTCACAAAAAAATCTCTAAGCCTTTTTGTGATTCAATGACATTAAGACTGATGCATCATCTGGTATTGATAGATGAACAACTAAATAGATATGAAAACAAGATCCATCCAATTTTTTATACTCATGTAGTGGCAATAGTACCGTGTGGTAATGCATGTTTAATGTCTATTTAATATAAAATATATATATTTTTTCTTATGTATGTGTATCTCTAGATTAATTACTGTACATGATTTCTTTTAAAGACATTTTTTTATTTATTTTTACTCATATAATATTACATTTTTAAATATAAAATACAAACCTATGTATAAAATATATTTAAAAATATAAAATACAGAGGCCAACCAGTGGCTGGAACAGGGTCTAAGCCATCGGTGGTCAGGGCTCCAAAGAGAGGAACTTCCTCACAATACGCGCCGTGCCGAGGAGTACTGCCTTCTGCATCAGGCCCTTGACCCAGCTGCCTAACGTGAGCCTCTTAAGATGTTGGTCGAGGCAAAAGAAAATACTTTATTATTTTATTGTATTTATTTTATGTTTATATCTGCGATAGACATCCCTAACTCTGTTTACCTCTGTTTCTTTACTCTATCTAAAAGTTTTCTGGAAGAGATCGCCGTTTTAGAGATAAGGCCGGCTCTTGTGCTATTTTGGACGAGACTTATGTGTTCATTGGTGTACAATAAAGATTATTTTGATTTGATTTGATCATTCAATATAACTAGTGGATCGCCCGCAAAACTCCTTTATTCAACATATTTTTGAAGAATTTTAAAAACTTTTTAATTTCACTGTAAACTGCCAGTCACTGCCACACACAAATGGAGCCAAAATGAATGAAACCTTTTTTAATAAAATTTGCACATCCACAGCTCCTCAAAATGAGACCATAACTGATTTGTTATTTGCAGTTATCCTCTTAAAATCACTGGATCAAAAATCAGCTTACGCTTTTAATTTATAAGATTTTGGCGATTTTGTAGAAGTCGGTTTTAAACAGTAAATCTAATATTAGTATCCATTACTGAAGTAGTTAAGAATCATTGTTTTAAATTGCTATGCTGTTATGAATTCCAGTGCGAGTAAGCAAGACTATTATAATCGCATTGACGCTAAAGGATTAAACGTATAATATATTAAATATAAATAAATAATAGATGAACGATGTCAGCTTAATTAGCTAATTGTCGTGGAAATCGTTCACGGTCGCGGTTTTAAAGCGGTCCGAGCGCTGCAAAGCACATTATTGTGTTAAATAAAACCGCATAACTGCCAACATAACCGCTGATTGCATTTTACCAATTGTTATTATATTTACCAATAGCCGTTGCATAATGTGATGTCCGAAATTTGCATTATTGATTGATTTCGTGCCATTTTATTATGACCCATTTCGGTTTTTCTAGCTGAATTCGTATTCGATATTTGGCTTACATATTTTCATATGACTAATTAACTCGAGATATTTTTATAAAGTTCGTGTTTTAATTTTATTTAATTCAATACAATATAATTTGATTTAAAATTAATACATTTGAGTAAAATTAATATATATTGAGTGTATTGTTTTCGCTCCAATTTATTTTGAATTTCGTTAACATTGTAATTTCTCATTCCAAGTGATTTTGATTTATTTTATATATATTTAATATTCGAACTATGAAATTATTATACAGAAAAATAAAAGTAAAGTAACAGCCTGTAAATTTCCCACTTCTGGGCTAAGGCCTCCTCTTTCATTAGGTAGAGGTCTTGGAACATATTCCACCACGCTGTTCCATTGCGGATTGGTGGAATGCACGTGTGGCAGAATTTCGATGAAATTAGACACATGCAGATTTCCTCACGATGTTTTCCTTCACCGCTGAACCACCGATGAATTATAAACACAAATTAAGCATATATATATATATACTTAATTTATTTTTAGTGGTATTTGCCTGTGCTTGAACCCGAAATCATCGGTTAAGATGCACGCGTTCTAAACACTGGGCCGTCTCAGCTCTTATTTTTTTTAACGAAAAATTAAATACATTATCAATATAACTGGGACATAATGGTGACGAATTATATTCTTAGTCGAGTAATACTATAGTTAAGTATATCTCTTCAGATCAATAATAAGATTGCTTTTGTTTTAACACGCACTTATAGCCGTATATTATATGTGGAGGTTTGTATAAGAGATTAAAGTAATTATATGATATTAGCTGTGGAAAACGATCCGATTTTTCTCTAATGGTAGACTGTTTTAATATTTGGTTGCGGTAAGTAATTACTTTCGCTGAAACAAATAGAAACTAACGACACTAAGAAACGTACACTTTCTATCTTAAAAAGTACGTTATTGTGATTCAGACGGCTTTCTTTTAAAAATAACATAGACAACAAAAATCTAACCTCAAAAAAACATTCGAAAATTTTCAATAACGGATAAACAACTTTTTATATACAAACAGAAACTGTGTGACTTCTTTTATTAATCAATCAAAATAAATATTGTAGGATATCTCGAGTTTAGTTTTAGTGTTAAAATAAAAGATACAAACAAAGATTGATTTATGTTTCGGATTGCGAAATACATTCATATTGATAATAAATCGTCAAGGCTGTAAATTATTAATATTGGTCCTATTTATTATTAATATAGCTATACTTAATATTTGATCTGGTATGTAAGGTGAGTAGGCCAGTGTAACTACAAGCACAATGGACATAATATCTTACCTCCAAAAGTTGGTGGCGCATTAGTGACGTAAGGAATAGCTATTAATTCCTAGGTAATTGTCTATGGGAGGTTGTGACCACTTACCATCAGGTGGCCCACTTGTCAGTCCATCTATCTATTACATCAGAAAAAGATTTCGCAATTTTGCAATATGATTGCACCGAACGTTAAGCTACCTTGTAAATTCCATATAAAGAACTACATTTGAGAATGTAGATTCGAACCAATAGAACCGGAAAGAGAATTGATTTAAGTATTTAATGTAATTAACCATTTAGGTAATTAACCATATACAGGTGTAAATAAAAAAGTTCCATGTACTTATGTATATTTATGTATTGTTCCGATTTTTGTTTTAGTATCAAGTTCGAAACTTTTCTTTATTTATTTTCAATGTTTTCTGTTACGTTTAAAAATCTTGTATTTTTATAAACGCCATGACAACTCCGCTGAGTTTCTTTCCCCGGTCTCATGGATTTATTTCCGGACCAGAGGTAGATTTTTAAGAATTACTAAGCAAAGTGTAAAATTTCCATGTTTTAAAGAGTTTTTATATATATTAAAAAGGAAAGAAACAAAAGAACTGACGAGAATCAGCGTACAGGAAGGGAAGAGGATGATCTGCGAAGACATAGATGGGGCGTGGAAAAAGAGATATTAAAGAGATGGATGCGAACGACCAGAAGACTCATAATAGAGGAAAATGGAAGGAATGTTTGAGATAAGATTCCAATTTTATTTGGAGTCAGTTTGCAGCATGTTTTCTTCTTCCATACTTCTCTATCTGACGTCATCTCACAAATAACTTTTTTTCGAGCCATATCATATTTCACACATTCCATCTATCGTTTCTTTGGTCGTCCCCTACTTCTATATCGTCTTGAGCGTAGATATCTCAAGATTTTAATTCACATAAGGTCAACCAAAAGAAGAAAATTGAATAAACAATTTGACTTTGACTCCGGAATTTCTTTAATGAAGCGTGGTCATGCTTTTTCTGAATTTGAAATAAATATTTTTATGTTTGGATCTACTTGCTTTATTACCTGGTTTGTTTTGTTCATTACGAAAAAAGAAGGGTTTATATCTCGTTTCAAGACGTGAAAATAAAAGGTATCGTAAATAAAATGACATTGTTTACATGCGTAGGTTTCAATTTTAATTTCAATTTAGATGGTAACGAAATTGAATCGTTGAAATGATTTCGATATTATTTGTTCATCTACAAAATAAATATTCGATGAGAGTATTTATTATTCATTTTCTTACTAGATACAATTATTAAGAATTCGCTCTTTAACATTATGATCCCTCGAGGTCTAACACTACAAGGAAAAATAAAGTTGTTCGTTTAGCTGCAGTTAAAACTAAATTTGCTAAGGCGCCGGTCATACTTATGCTCAATAAAAGAATAATCAGGTATAAACGCTATGACATACCATGACCGCGAAATAACTCATAATTCTCATTAAATAGCTAGCAACACAAAGTTACAAGGATATGGCGGCCATGCTACTTAGTGTCAAAAACTAAGGTCAATCAAATATAAGTATTTGAATTTAGTGAAATATTTTGTACCCCAGCGTATCTTGATTCCGAGATACATTCGAAGGGCTGACTTCAGTTGAGTACACATACAAACATGCAACATACATCCACTCACACGCATCCACACACGTGTTAGTCTATAGTTACATATAGTTCTATTATTCGCACTTTCTCTAATACACAAAATAAGAAATAAATCTATACTAAATTGATTATGATGATTTGATTATGATGATGTATTCATTTTTTGTATGATTGTATTCATCATTACAGAAAGAGAACAAAGACTAGATCTTAAAAATTACGCAACGGATTGTGATACGGTTTTTTAAAAAGATAGAGTGATTCGAGAGGAAGGTTTTTGTTTATAATACATGGACAATATAGTACAGAAAAACTGATAAATTTAGGAGTTTCTAATGTGATTTCGAATTCTATAGTATGTTTAGTATCTATCAGTACTTTGTCGCTAGTTTTTACTGAAGATTCTTAAAGCGTCGAGGTCACAACGCAATAACGTACATTTTAGAGACCACGATCGTCTTCATCATTCAACGCTTCGCTGACCACTCGCTCACAAATCGTGCTAAGATACGTACATTTAGTTTCATGCTATTTTTGCATGTCATGTTAGAGATAAATACGTAGTCACAATGAAAGTCATTTATTCAAAGGTAATCGATATTGTAATCTAATCAAGTTGAAATATTTGTGTTGACCTAAAATTATCGAGTAGTTTGTTAGACACGCGGAAGCAAGAACAATGTTTAAATTTTCTTTAATATATATACTTTTTTTATGATATAGGTAGACGACTAAATTGGCCACCTAAGGTCACCGCCCATACACAACAGCTTAGTATGAAATATTAACAATTCCTTACTTCAATGTGCCAACAACTTTGGGAACTTTAATATGGCCCTTGTGCCTGTTGTTACACTGGCTTACTGATACTTCAAACCGGAATACAACAGTACTAGGTACTGCTACTGAAAGCAGCCTATCTAATGAGTGCGTGGTACTACAAAATCCTACCACCAAGTAATTATTACATTATAAAATATACTTAGAATACTTAGACTGGATAATGATTAAAGTATTATTTGATGTTTCAATGCTAAGTCCACTCTCCCTTACCTTTCCTATTTAGAAGAAGTTAGCACAATTACTTTAGTATACCATTGTGAAAGAATCAATCTTGACACGTGCAAGATAAATTATAAATGGTAAACTTTAGTCAGTATATTTGCTTTATGTAAGGTTGGTTTTTTGCTTCGATTTACGTCCGTTATCATTGTCAAAGCTCCACGTGTAATCTGTATCATCACTACAGATTCTGTCAGTTGGTCTTTAGCTAGAATTTAAATAAGTTGCATTCTTTTTCCTCAAACAATATTTTCTTCAATCCCTAATGCTTTATATGAAGCCTTATAACTGAATTATTTAACATTTTCAAAATTGTCCAATACTGCATCAGGAAATTTTAATTGTTTAATGTTTTTTACGATGTGTATATTTTTTTCATTTATTGTTAACAAGCTAAACGCCTGCGTGCATTTTATATAATAAGAAAAGTGTACTTATTATATATAACGTGGGTAGTACAACATCTGAAGATTTAATCGATGCCAACAAGCTCAGAATACGAGCAAAAAGAGCATCGAATATTTTTAAACAAAATGATTTTCAATTTATATTATTTAAATAGAATTTTCCTGTTTGCAAATTGTCTAATCAAGTAAATGAAACTAAATCAAATTTATTGAAACTAATAAATGCCTCTCATGTGCGTGTTTTAAATAGTTTTTAGTATCATAACATATCTATCAATAATAAATTTATCAATAGATTAGCGATTGTGAGTTAATCCGCCATCGTGTGTGATGAATATAAAGGTTACAAATGAAATTGATAAGGAACAAAATTTAAACATTAAAGAAATTCAACTATAAGTACTTCTGTTGGTGGCTATATATAAGCAAACCTTCAACTCATCAGACATTCTAGTGTCAAAAAATACTAAATAAAGTGTTTGATATTGAAGGATGGTGGTGCATTAGTGTTTTAAGGAAGGTGGGCCATTTGACAGTCCTAATAATATCATAAAGAAAATACAGTTCATAACTCGTATAAGACAGACGTTACTGTAGGAAAAAAAATATACTTAAAGACTGAAGTAAAACATACAATAATTATTATAATATATAATTACTTTTCATAAATACACATTCTATGTTATAACTCTATTGTTTGATTAGTTATTGTAAACAATATATAGAATAAATAAACGTGTTAAGTTTTCTAAGATAGAGATTACATTATTATATTTATTTAGGAATATAGATCCATTGTCTGGAACTTATAGGTAATGTATAAATATCTGGTGACGTCAGCAAAATGATATGATTACGATTGACTAGACAAGACTAGACACGTTACCCGAATATCTCGCGTGCGAAATAAATTGGACTAAATTTGTACATCCTTATACAAGTCAATTTTTTAGATGAGCTGATTTAATCTAGTTAAAGTAATAATGGTTTAAAATGCCGTAATGTTATTCCAAAGATGAGATATTAATATTGATGGGTGATATTTTCATATAGAAATTAAGTTGTGTGTAGCACACACACAGAAAAAAAGGTTTTTTTCTATCTATGATATATAAAAGTATTTATGTTTGGCAATAGAGTAACTGTTGAATGGGGTACTTGGTACCTACGTCGGTTGGTTAACTAAGAGGGGTAAAGCATAAAGCCCTTTCCAGTCAAAAGAAGAAGTTATTTAAGTATTTTTTCAGGGACTATAAAGTCACTTAAACATTCATAAATACCAGAATTATAATGAAACATATGAAGATGTATATGAGCAATTATTGTGATTAAAATTTCTTGAAAAATATGAATGTGTATTTATATTGTATTTGGTTGTATTATGATTGATATTGAATGAAAGACATTTTGATCAACATCAAAATGTTTTTTGTGAAGCAAATACAATTATTTGCTTCACAAAAAGAGTCCAACAATTTTAGCGGAAACGCATTTTAAGATGTCATTATAATAAAGCGTCCAGGGTCATACATGTATGTGTGTCGCACCACAACAACCATATTCTGATACCTGTTGAAGCGTTCTATAAAAAAACCTTTTAAATGGAATAATAAAGTTTCGCAACAGAAATGGTCTGATTATATTGTATTTGCTTTTAATCGAGAACGTTTATCCTCTTCATTCCGATTATTTATCTAGTGCTGAAGTACGTGATATACAAATAAAATAAAGGTAAAAGTAAAATAATAGTCTTCATATGTCCTCGTTTTGAACTTGGAACTTATTTCATCACGACGCTCCAATAAGGCTTGGTGGATTTTTATTTACTGTACAGGCAAATGGACTGACAAATGTTTCTCCTGATTGTACATATAAACTGACCAACCTTAGTAACTAAAATGTTATGTCAATTGTGCCTTTTGTTACATAGGCTCATTCCTCCATAATTGGAACACAACAGTACAAAATATTGCTGTTTGATGGTATAATGTGAGATAAGCACACATACACGTGTGTATACGCATGGATAGGTACAGTACGTGTGTTAGACTTTTATCTGACACGTATAGGTTTCCTCACGATTTATTTCCTTCACTGCCAATAAGAATCGAATTTAGATTTTAGACACAATTAATTATACTAGAATTAAGAATTGTTTTTCTGGGTTTGATCCAGCAAACATCGGTCAAACATTGAGCAACAATGGCTTAAAAAAAGTATTTAATAATAAAGATAAAGAGTTTATTGTTACTTACCACAGGTAGTCCTTTATCTCTGAGCCAGTCATCGGGTTCCTTCAAACAAAAGCAGCCATAGAGAAATACGACGATAAATAGTCCAGTAGTCATAGAGAATATTCCGTAGTATCCCATTCTTTGGAGCAAGATTCCGCTCATTCCGATTCCGATCGGTAGTCCTGCAGTCATGCAAAAGTTGACAAGACCAACTCTAAAGGTTCGCGACTGCTCCGATGTTATGTCACTTATATAACTAAAAACACCAAGGAACATGGTCACCCAACCACCAGTGGCAGCGGTGAAAAACGTCTCTAAAAATACAGTCACTTGAACAGGAATTTCGTAAAAGAAGTAAACATTGACCAAATTGTTGACAGACGTCGCAATTTCGCCGCAAATCGGGAGTAATATGCAGAGTTTCCTTTTACCAGTTCTGTCGCTCCAAGCGCCAAGAAACATGATCAGTATGCAAGGTAAACCAGTGTTGATAATGCTCTTCCAAATATCTATTGATGATATTAAAGTTTGCACTTCTTTTTCGTATGAAGAATAATTATTGGTCGTTCTTTTAACTAATGCATCACATATTTCATCTCCGAAACCCAGATTTACTCTGCAGGCTTTGTCCAAATTAAAATTACCCATTGCAAATCGCGATATTACACTTGGTATAATGAGGCCGGCCAGCAACGGTTCCACAGTTATGTTTTCTTTTATATGCCATAGTTTTTCAGTAAATCCTTTGTCTTTATATTTTTTGTGTATTTTTTCTTTATTTAGAGGTCTTTCTTCGATGTTCGCTTTCGATTCTTGTTTTTCAGACATTTTACCAATTTTATCGTTGGTTCAGGAATGAAATAAATATCTTATGCGTTTGTATATTTTTCCATTTTATATTAATTCGATTTGAACACGAACGGCAGTCACAGTTACAATGTTCAATTTAACACAGTTGATGTCAATGTGACAGACACAATAATTGCCTTTATTATTTACTTGTCCGATATGTTTGTTTGATATCAATTAAGCGCAGATAATGATAAAACGTAGTCACAGATAATTGGCTTTTGTTTTGTATTGGATGGATCAACGTGCGATTTATAAATGCTGTCGATTGTGGAATAAATTTTTATGGAGTCTTTAATTTTCTTATAATCTTATCACGTTGAGTGATATCTCACGCGTGATAGGCTTCGAATACATTAATTACAAATCAAACATGTGTATATATACAATTATGTTCAACAAAGCATTCAGCCACGATTAATTAATTGTGTGTTTGTATACTTCAGTAATATTAATGATTACCTATTATATTTAATGTACCCAAGAATACGGTACTTAATAAAATATGTGTGATATCGATTCAGTTGGAGATCCATTTTGTTATCTTGAATATAAATAGCTGTATGAATGTTGTTGGGACGAAAATGCTTTAAAAACTTCTACCGAATTAATTTATCCTAAACATATCTGAAGGAATTTAAAAATTAAATTGTACAACTGTCTGTATTTGTCTATGTCCATTTATGGGGTATCAGCTACCGTCATACCAAAATTTATTAATACGATAAAGTGATTAAGCCGTTAAAAGCGTCACAGGCTGGCAGATAGAGTTAATTTTACCATTTATAATATTATTATTATACAGGAGCACAGATTGATGGAACACAGAAACCAACTTAAAAAAATAAGAGTTATTATATCTTTCAGACGGACTTTTGCAGTTTTTGTACCGCGAAAATGGGCCGTCCAGTAGTAAGTGTCGATACCTGGGCTTGCACAAAGCCCTACCACCAAAGTAGTAAAGTACCTTACCAATCTTCAGATATTTGGTGAATGAGAGCTAAGCCGTTTATAATTATGTATATATTTTGATATATACACATATATATATATATATATATATATATATATATATATATATATATATATAATATATATATATATATATATATATATATATATATATAATAATATATATATATATATATATTATTATATATATATATTTGGATGTAGTTGTGTGTAGTTTATTAGTATCCTTAAGTTATAGTTATTATCTCCTCTTTCTATCTACACTTACCCGTTCTCGTCTTAAGCTCCTATCACCAAAGGTTGTCTGTGAGAGATCGCTATAAGCGATAAGACCGCCTTTGCGCACCATTTGTTGTTTTTTTTGTTTCTTTATTACCCATTAATTGTCGTGTAATGTGTTGTGCAATAAAGTATTTTAAATAAATAAATAAAAAAATAAGTTGATAGGTGTGATTTTCGACAATCGCGATATTTTTGTGATCTATATTAATATTATAAATGTGAAAAGAGTCTGTCTATCTGTTTGGCGATCTTTCACGACCATACTGCTAAATTTTTGAATTTGATGAATTTTGGTACGAAGCAAACTCGAATTCTAAGAAAGGACATAAGTTACTTCACCTTTGATTGTTTATAAACGTAAGTCTCATTAGCAATTTTCGAAATTTACTTCGAGTAATATTTAAAATATTATCATTATTGCATATATATTTTTGAAATAATAGCTCTCAAACGCCTGTTCTACAACACAAAATAGATTGCAAAAGGAGTCTTCATTTAAGTAGGTATCAAACACTTCTCCTTTACTTATAATACTATCTGTTAACAATTTATTGATATTTTAAAATGGAATGAATTTATCATTAATAAATATGCTGTACTACTGCAGTCAATGATATTCTAATAAACAGGTATTTTGTACCCATACTAAACAACAGAAAAAAGTGTGCCGCGCCGGGGACCGTTTATTTTACATTTCGTTACAAGTAAATAGGATAGCTTGATAAAAACAATAAGTAAAAGGGATAACTAGATGTTTTAATTACGCAAAATGTATTAATACATAATTATGATGTATTATAACGTATTACTGGCATAATTATGATGAAAACGACTAAAGGCAAGCGTCCCAATTAGGACGTTGTCTAGTCTTCACTTTTTGCGCGTTAATGACATATCTGTTTACTAGAACATCATTGACTGCAGTACATTTATTCCTTTAGATATCGATTGCTCCATGAAGTCAGATACATGTAGAAGTCACATCATTTCTGACGGAGAGCAATTTCGTGAACATAGGATTCAATGTGTGCCTGTAATTGCACTATGAAGAGCTTAATTACTCCACACTGAAATACATTAATACAAACTATAATGCGCTCCACAATACCTCTCAATGAATATTCGGTAGATAGATCGAGAGATATGATCAACTAACGGTAGGTTTCCTTCTATAATAATAAAGTTTTATGTATTTTTTGTTTTATAAGATCTTTGATAATTGTTTAGTGATTTATTGTTTATATATTTGTTGCGACAACAACAGCCCGTAAATTTCCTACTGCTGGGCTAAGGCCTCCTCTCTCTTTGAGAAAAAGGTTTGGAACATATTCAACCACGCTTTACCAATGCGGGTTGGTGGAATACACATGTGACAGAATTTCTATGTAATTAGATACATGCAGGTTTCCTCACGATGTATTCCTTCATCACCGAGTATGAGACGAATTATAAACACAAATTAAGCATATGAATATTCAGTGGTGCTTGCCTGGGTTTTAATCCGTGATCATCGGTTAAGATGCATGCTTTCTAACCACTGGGCCATCCCGGCTACATTACGATTTGACCACTTGAAATTAAGATTCGATTCACTTCATCGTATTTTGGAGGTTATTATATATGCTGTTTACGCGCAAGCATGCCTGAGTTCCATCTAGTCATAATATATTCTACCGCCGAACAGAAACAAGAATAATAATAATAACATTTGAAACAAATCATAATATACAGATTAAGTACAGCAATTACTACAAAAATAGTATTATAAAATCATAATACCATCAGGTGAGTGAAGTGCTGTACCCTTAACTAGGTTATAATATAATCTGTATTAAGGAGTAGCAGTCCACTTGAACTTCTGTATGTGTGCGTGGGTATGTGTTTGTATGTATGAATCCATATGTTTGTGTGGGTGTGAGAGAGAGTATAAATATTTCTATACTCGTACATCTAGGTTAGGATTTTTTTCTGTTTCATTAACATTATGATTGTTTGAAAGCTGAAGGAGCCTGTGTAACAAGCAAAAGAGACATATGATCTTTGTTATCAAGGTTGGTAACGCATTGATGTTCCCTGACATCGATATCGCGCTTATCTGCCTATCTGACTATGTTTATGGGCGGAGGCTTAGCGCCAATGGCCCATTTGCAAAATATACCTACATATTTTCAACAACAAAAACATGTGATTACATATGATTGATACAAGTAAAAATATCAGCTTAGATATAGTAGATACACGAAGGCTATAAGTGCTTTCCGATGGTAATAAATTTCAATAAGTTTTTAGTAGCTTGATCCTGGATTGGAATCCAGGACTTCGTCAACGAGGCAATTAAAGTTGGCATGTTGGTTCATATTAGACACTGCAGATCTCGCTCCAGAGGTCGTTAGTATTCGCAACACAAAAAAATACCTCAAACAATACTCTGTTTCAAAACATATGAATACTACTAGTACTAGCTGTAAAAAGTTAAAAAATATTTGCGATTTCTTCTACATCTTAATAATCAACTTAATTTTTGTACTCATTAATATGTAGTTGCGATCTTCTTTTTCTATTTACCACGCAAGAAGATAAGTAGGTATCATCAGGTAGGTGGGTATCTACCTATTTTAAATGTAACTCAACACATACCGATTAATAACGATCAAAATAATTTATAGAAAGTAAAGTAAAATGAAGTGAAAAATATTAGACTATTACTTGGTGGTAGGGCTTTGTGCAAGCCCGTCTGGGTAGGTGCCACCCACTCATCAGTTATTCTACCGCCAAATAACAGTACTCAGTATTGTTGTGTTCCGGTTTGAAGGGTGAGTGAGCCAGTGTAACTACAGGCACAAGGGACATAGCATCTTAGTTCCCAAGGTTGGTGGCGCATTGACGATGTAAGGAATAGTTAATATTTCTTACAGCTTCATTGTCTATGGGTGATGGTAACCACTTACCATCAGGTGGCCCATATGCTCGTCCGCCAACCTATACAATAAAAAAAGACTACTTAAAAGTCGATTGACGATTACATAATACAGGGATATTTTAATTTCACTGTTATATACATACATATGTATGTATATTGTTAAGTTAAAAAAATATTATCGATAATATTATATCAGCTATCATCGTAATTATTTTCGTTTTAATAAACGTTGCTGAAATATGCATATGTTTTTGTAACTGACATTTCGTATCTGCAGTTAATTTTGTAGAACGAAATACACACACGTAAAAATATATCGATCGATAAGTGCTTGTATTGAATACATGTAAACGAATGTTTTGTCAACAGCTGCCTTTGACTGACGAAAGTCACAAAAACAACATCGTTACAGTAGTAAACTATTTTTATATATGCAACGCCATTGTGTTGTTATGACCTGTTTGCATATTACTATGCTTATTTTTCCAAAACTAATTTCGATAAACTGGTAACTAGGATCTATAAGAAGTATATTCACTATGCATACATTTTTAGCATGACTGGCAGTTTTGATGAAAAAAAATATATTTTTTTTTTTCAATTTGAATAAAGAATTTTAGTCGATCTAATGCATAGACGTCTCTTAAAGTACGAATTAATGTTTGTGTATAAATGCAAAGATTGATTACTTGAAATTAATTAGCAATTATAATATCAATTAACATCAATCAGCGAGTATACTTCGTTTAAAAGTAAGAATGTCATTGTCTTATCGAACAATTGGAACACAACAATTCCGTGTTATTTAAATATCGTGACATCAATCAAAATAATTATTCGTTCATTGGTTTGCGTTGATTTTCTCAAAACATTGTTCGAAAATTGGCTTATAAATAAATAACATTAAACTGATGAAAACATTAAATTATGTTTATAATTAAACATCAAATATTTCAAAATGCTGTTACACGGATGTCTAATAATTCTGTGTTGGCATTTTTTTCTTAATTTTCGGCTTTATAAATAAATGTCTTTGCTTTCTTCTGATTGCTAAGATGATGACGGAAAAAATGCAACCTACTAAAAAATGTGGTAGGTAGCGTGGTGGAGTAAACTCTTCCACAAATGAGTAACGAAGGTTTTAAGCGTCCCAGTTATACATCTATTTATAACAAGTTCGAAGAAATTAATAGATTTTTTTAATAGATCAGTCCTGTTCTTATTTGAATCGCATTGTAGTAATTACTATATATGATAATGCATTTGCATTATCAGTAATCAGATATGGTGTTAAAGATTGTAGATATTATAATTTCGCGATTATGATCTATAATGACCCGTTTCAAGCATGAAATCAACTCGACACCCGACGTAACGCTAGTCTGATAAACAATATAATCATTATGTCATATGGATATAGTAGTAATGTTGTTTTATCTAGGACTTAAATGATTATCCAACAATTTTCCTAATAGCGTCCTGCAATTAACTTCAAACTATCTCCTCAAAAAGAGAGGATAAATTAGCCCTGCAGTTTACAGTATGTCATTTAACTTTAATTCGCGCCTTTAGTTCCTTAAATAGTATACAATGTTGTTCTAAACGAATATATTTCGCCCGTCATTTGTAATAGGCCAGGAAGACATTTTAGTGTCTGCACTTAGCTTAATAAAGGTGTGAGGTCAAACGGATCACATCGGTTTGGGACACCAAAGAGCAAATAGCCAAACTAAATGCTTTCTGCAATAGTGTTAATACAGAAGAATATCAAACTCCAATAAACATTCAGAAAATTATTAAAAGACAAAGTCATCTCACGGTTTTTTCATTAACAACAAGTATTTATCATTTCTCATAACATTAATCCGCCTCCTTGGGCTAAAATGTTATGTCCTTTGTACCTAGTACTGGCTGAGTCACCCTTTAAACCGAAACCAACAATAGGCATCACTGTTTGGCAGTAAAAAACATGGTGAGTGGTCACCTGCCTTGACGGGCACACACAAAACTACATGGACCTAGCGCAGAGTTGGAATTATGGGAAAAAAAGATCTTACTCATATTTAAGTGTTGCCATATATTATAAGATTTTATATAAATGATGCGTTTTTTTACAGTCATCGATTAGCTAGCTAGCTAGATAGCTGTTATTATTTTTATAGCTGTTATAGGCGATGACCAAATAAAAAATAATATATTACAAGACATAAAATTTAACTCGAATAACGTACATTCTGTAACTTAACAAAACTCGATAATATCATTAATATCTTGATAATAGCGACCGTGTACGCGCTGAAATCAGCTTATTCCAATGCAACAGTGAATTATGAAAATTATATGTCATTGTTAATGTTCAGATGCGATTATTCTGGTCCGGTTGGAAGCGTATTCGTGTCAAATTTGAGTAAGTATATTGTAGGGTCACCGCGTGGAGCAATCTAATTACAATTTAGTATAGAGCTAATTTTAAATATAAACAGAATAGTTATTAAAATACGATAACCTTAAGAAAATAAGCTTTTGTTAATGCTATATATAAAAGTTAGAAATATGGCTTCTATGGAACATACATGGTACGAGTGAAATCCATACTAATATTATAAATGCGAAATTTACAGCGATTTAGATGAAATTTGGTGTGGATATAGTTTGAGTACCAGGATAGAACATAGGCTACCTCAAATCACCCCTCTACGGGCGGTTTGATGTATTTTGTGCTAATGCGTGCATCTTGATGTCAGGTTCAACCCTAAGCACTATTGAATTTTAATATCCTTAATATTTTTTTAGAGACCGGATAAATATTCTGCCTGGCTATAAAGTGGCGATACGGCTATATAAAAAAATGAAATACGCGCGAACATTCTTCGACGTACGTTGTTTTTTGTTTTAATAAAAAAAAACATTTAATATCTTTAAATAATGTATTATCTTTTGGAAGATGTTTTAACATAACAAGACTTAATGCACACTTTTTTTTAAAACAAGTAGGCATTATTTTTTCGCTGCTGACGTAAAAAGTCTAATATGAAAAAAAGATGACTTGCTTTATTTAAAATAAATACTAATCTTAACTGTTTTATTTCAGCTTAATATTATCTTGTAATGGTGGTAAACTTTCAGTATTGGTCATTCAGTCTAATTTATTACTTCAAGAACAGTTTGATGGTACCACACATTTTAAGATGTCGTAAAAAATTTTGGCAAAATTAAATACTTTGTCAAAACATTGAACTTCAGAAACGCTACTATCACTGGTGATACTGGAAGACATGTTATTGAAGACCAAGTGCTAAATTGGCTGATCGCGACACCTTAACCGATGATTGCGGGTTCAAACCCAGGCAAGCACCGATGATTCATGTGCTTAATTTGTCTTTCTAATTCATCTCGTGCCCAGCAGCGGGAATTTACAGGTTGTTGTTGTTGTTAATGCTTGACTGAATGATGGAGTTTTCTCAAAAAAAAAATCCATCTATTTTTTGCCGAAGAAATCGAAATGAATCGTATAGATATCCGCTTAATTTCCGGGAAGATGGCCGTTATGTTAATGTGGTGGATGATTATGATGTTGTTGTTGATGTGTGTTCTCGAAAATTACCACGTTTTGAGCCAAGCCGATAATTTCTAAAAGCTTTCAAATAAACATCAATTCAGTCCTTATCAACGTGGAATTATGTTGTTTTATCAAATCAGCCAAAAACCTTTAAAAGGACGCGATATTGTATGGAATCATCACCAATGGAAAGTCTGAACTGCGAATTACGTCAAGATTTCTACTTTCCATTCATCACGATTTGTAGAACCCACTGATGTTGCATATGGATTTTAGAGTTGGCAATGTACGGCAGTTCTAACTGGCTAATTAAATTGAACATTCTTTTATCGTTCCAATGAATTGTATCATTACAATAAAATGAAATCATAGCAAAAGCTATCATAGGTCTAGAAATACCTAAAAATTATGTACAATAAGAACTAGCGCGCACTGGTAACTTTTGTCACGGTGACTGTTTCGTCACTCTTGTCGAATCCGTGAATATGATGCAGACACAAATGTCACCCAATTGTCCCGACGTAACGTGCATATCGATACATATTCATGTGTGTATATCCAAGTGCAACTTCCATACATATTCATGGACTCGACGAGAGTGACGAAACAGTCACCGTGACAAAAGTTACCAGTGCGCGCTAGTTCTAACCGCGAGAATTCGCGGGCGACGTATTTATTATTAACATAACAAAATAAAATTAGCAATTTGAGATGAAATTCGTAAATATTTAAAACAAACAAATAAGTCACGAATATTTAATTTGAATCGGCGATAAGTTAAGAATTGTGATTCCTGTTTGGAACAACTGTTGTTTTTTTATAAAACAACTGTAGATCCGCAAAAAGTGATTTAAATTTTGCGCAACAGACGCTGGCATGAATGTTTTTTACTTGTTTGTAAAAACAAAACTCATGATGTGTAAATAAAAATTGAATCTTAAAAATTAAGGATTATGAATCTTAGGTTTTTATTAATTTAATATATTAAATAAGCTAAAGTTAATTTGATTAGTCTTGATCCAATATTGCTATAAATAACCAATGCAGGTTTTTTTGTTTTTATGGTATAGGTTAGCGGACGAGCATATAGGCCACCTGATGGTAAATGGTCACCATCACCCATAGACAATGACGCTGTAAGAAATATTAACTATTCCTTACATCGTCAATGTGCCACTAACCTTGGGAACTAAGATGTTATGTACCTTGTGCCTGTAGTTGCATTGGCTCACTCACCCTTCAAACCGGAACACAACAATACTGAGCACTGTTATTTGGCGGTAGAATAACTGATCAGTGGGTGGTACCTACCCAGACGGGCTTGCACAAAGCCCTACCACCAAGTGTGGTGATCGAGATGAGTTATAAATACAAATTAATCGAAGAGGTCAGAGCTCAGAGGTGCACAGTACGAATGCACAATCTTCGGGTAAGACATGTATGCGAAGATGCACATGTTTTGAGATCGGATCTTTCACCTGTGCTTGTATACTTGACTCCTGTGCTGCTGTATTTAAATTTATGCTACATACCTATTTAATTATGAGTAGTGTTTCATACGATTATTGAATTATTTTTTAGGTATATCGAAAACTATATAAATATAATATATAAGGTTTTGTTTTGATTTCATTTCATTGTAAACTTCAAGTCACTATCTACAGTTGGCGCAAAATTATGGAACTTTATTTCTGTTAACTTAGAATTGAAGTTTGTCGGCAGCTATTTACTTCAATTTTGTTTTATGTTTTTAATTTTTTTTTCTTATACTCAAACCAGCCAGTAACATTTTTCTGCCCTATTAAGTTATTATTTTTAAAAATCGTAACAATTTAGTAAATTAGAATCAAGAATCCTCTTAATTTTTCTGTATATCTAAGGCTGGAGCTCTTAAAAATGAGATTATAACCTATTTTTTACGTGCAATTATGATATTATAATATATATACCTATGACATAACAAAAACTTAATTTATTCATTTCATTTACATTCATTCGATAAAACGATTGAACATTATGGTTACAAAAATAGGTTTATACAATTTTATACCGAACCGGTCGTCGAAGGCCTGAACTCCTAGCTAGGTTGTAAATTTTTTTTACTAAAAAGTAGCAGTCCCGTTTGCCTTTTATATGAAAAGAGAAACTGAAGGAATAGTACAAATATATACAATGAAAATAATAACATATTATTTCATTTATCTATTTTATATTTAAAAAAACGAAAAGGATTAAGTTTCTGAAAGTACACAAATGTTAATGTGTAATCGTCCTTACGTACACAGGTACAAACAAATAAATATGTAAGCATGTTGAACTGTTCAATAACTATTTCACAAAACTGGTAACCCTAAGCCCTATCTATTTCAAAAAATAACCCCAACATGTATGTACATGTTGATTATTAGTTATTCCTCGAAGAAGTATTTACTTACTTGTATTTAATTAAAGCAATCACAGCCACGCTTGTATCGTTTGAACACGAATATTCACCAGCTATTTTTAAATAAGCCGTTTCGTAAAAGATGTTTGTATATGAAAGTTCGAAACGAGTTTTCCTACCGTACTTTGGCACTATATGTTATAAAACCTATATCATATTTAATTGTATTTATTCAAGATTACAAACTTACCAGCTGTAATTCATAAATTACTAATCACTTGCATATTTTGACACTAAGAAACTTTTATTTAATACCATATATTATTAAAAAAAAGAAAGTTGTTTTGTGACTTTTCATTGTAATTTTATTCGCAAAATATTTTAACTTACTGTTAACACTTTTAATAATCATTATATATTATTTCTTCGTTAATATTTATAGTGTTATATATTTGTTAACGGTACGAATTGAATAAATATGTGGTAGAACTGGCATGTAAGTACCGAGACTATTATGTATATAAAATATTTAAAAAAATACATATACTCTTATAACCATTTCGATTAATAGTATTAACGTCAATCAAAGTAAATAACCATTGTGAATTATTTAAAACCATAACTGTTACGTTTAATTTTTTTTATGAAGGGTTTTTATTTTAAGGCGATTATTATTATTGATCCATCCAATAAATTCGCTAAAATCTCACAATAAAACCTTTTTTATTTTTGTCTCACAGTAAATATAAATAAACATTTAATATTCACCAATGCTCACTAGTGTTTATCATCATCACAACTTTAAAAAACACACGAAAAATTTAATTTACATCTTTATTCTAGTTGATACACCAATCGCCGATACATGAGTGATCAAACACGTAAACAAACCACCAACAGCCATCCACGATTCTAACAAGAAGCACAAGCAAATGTCATGACGGATCATTTAAAAAAGTAGTCTTTATTACAATGTCATAAGGACTACATTAAAGCTCGACGTGTAAGTCAAAACACTGGTTGCATAAATGCTATTGTTGTTCAATTTTTATCTTTACGCATAATGTTTTAAGAACGAAATTCGGTTGTGTGTAATGTTTTCTTCTATAGGTAATCCTCGTGTCCAATTACTTACTTAACCAATTTCCTTCGTTTGCCTTGTCCTTTGTGGCCATACTAAATATAGACGTATGCACGTCTGAATTAAGGGCAGTTTTTAGTGCGTTAAGCATATCATAGAACTAGGGTTGTCAAAACGTTATACGACTTTATACGTGCAAAATAAGGCAGTTTCCTTAAAATTATATTCTCGTCTTCATTACTTAGTATAAAACAAATATTCTTACCGCTGTCTGTCCGTATGTACGCTTAGATCTTCAATATAATCCAACAGTTTGTGATACGTTTTTTTTAATAGATAGTTTTAGAAGTTTCTAATGTAATGTCGTAAATAAACACATATTTTGTAGTATATTTATTATAAGTATTTATCCGTGCGAAGCCGGGGCGGGCCCTAGTAAAATACATAAATTTCGTTATCTAGTAATGCGCGTCTAGCATCGTATCAGTGCGTTTGAAACGACCATATATTAAAAAACTATCTACCGTTAATATGACTATAATATTGTGATAAAAATCCCATTAAATTTGGTATGTCTATTCATTGTCCTCCGACGACCTCCGCGGTCAAGCGGTGTGTACACCGGTTTTAATGGGTACGCCACTCCGAGGTCCAGGGTTCGATTCCCGGCCAAGTCAATGTAGATTATCACTAGTTTTCTATGTTGTCTTGGGTCTGGGTGTTTGTGGTACCGTCGTTACTTCTGATTTTCAATAACACAAGTGCTTTAGCTACTTACATTGGGAGTAATGTATGTGATGTTGTCGCATATTTATTTATTTAGATCTACACTATTTACATTGTCAATTTGTAACAGGTATATCAACTACACGTATAAATTAATTTTAACGTCCTCTAATTTAATATGGCCACCTATATTTTTATACGTTAGCTTCGGTAGTTGATGAGTATAATTAAACATAAATATTACTTATTATTGTCATCAAATAATGCACAGTAGAAGCTATAATTTTATGTTATCTAACATAGCCTAGCCTATATATTTGTAATGTGACCATTGGTAGACTTGAGTTATTAAATATAGAAAAAATAGTGTCATCAAATTCAATCTGTGTTCAATTAATCCGTAAGTATTTAGTCTTTACGTATTAAGTCCTTAAAACCAAACGTCTTTGCAGCAGACAGATATGAAATATCTTATATTTATCCACTTACAAAATTAGGTGACGTTATCAATTCAGAATAAACTTTATTTATCGGTAGATTTGATTCACATTGCTTAAATTCGCTATCCGAATTGTTCCTAGTTTTCCAATATTCTGTTCGAATTTATGGTAATCGAAATAATTTATAGTTACCAAAATAATATTTTATGAATAAAAACATAAAATTCTGATTCTATAATAACTATATTTTTTTTACAAGGGAGTGGAGACGGGTGATTTCCTATCTAGTCTTTTCAAGTATATAAAAATATTATTACATACTCTACGATACTGATACTGTGAGACAGTGTACCATGACAACATTTCGCCGATACTGTTTCACGTTTCTATATTTACGCTACTGTGCACACTACAGCACTACATAGAATACTAAACCACAGTAAAGGCCCTGGGATGCCACCGGTACCCTCTCGTTAGGCAGCAGAGCCGATGAGCTTCAGGCCCAATGAAACAGAGTGTTGCCTGAAGCTCCATCTTCCGTTCAGGATCAGATACCTAACCTAGGATTTTACCTTTTTTATTGGTGATCACACTTTAAGAAAACAAATTATCGTTAAATGACGTCGGAAGAAAAAGTACAGATTTAATTAAAATGCTATTGACCTTCATATGTTTAATCTGTATAAGGATGCTTGCAGGTTTTTGTTTTAGTCGTGCATACCCTTTATTTATAGTCATTTATTTTACTTAATTTAACATGTAATTACAGTCATTTTTATGTATTGTATTTAAAGATGACTTTAAAATAAAAATAAAACTATAGCTGGTTTAAGAAATGTCAGTCACAATTAAAAAATGCAACAAAATAAACATGAGAGTTTTTTTATTCCAACGTTGTTTTTGCAAGACTGATTACTTAGTACTTTATATTTAGAATATTCTTTACTAAATTATATTTTATAAACATAAATAACAAACGAAACACTACATATAAATTATGTATTTCTGAACCATTTTTGCTAAAATAGCATATCATTCTCCGGTTCTTCTCAGGTCAGGATGTTTCCTTTTCTTTTAAAAGATTGTAGTGTTTTTCCGAACGGGTGATATTATTTAATTTGTTTATCAAAAAGGAAGTGTAAAGCTTCCATTTTGAATAAAGTAATTTGAGTTGAAGTTTCAAAATGGATATAGTCAAAAGACCAGGTGATATTATTCATACTTAACTTAGTCGTTATAAAAACTTTTTTAATTTACATAATACTTCAATTGTAATAAACATAGTGTAGGTTAATTACAGATGCCCAATCTATTCTCCTACTTAACCTCTGGCATTATCTCACATCTCGCTTGTGAGTGTGTATAGATAGGCGTATAGAATAATTGGATACCTGATGGTAACTGGTCATATATATTGGCATTTAGTCGTTCCTTAGATGGCCAATGTCCAACAGACCTTGAAAACTCCGATGCTATGACTTTCGTCCCTTGTAGTTACACTAAATGTCTGCTAGACTCTAATGAGGGAGTACCTAACTAGGTGAGGTTGCAAAAATCCTACCAAAAAGTGAAGTGAAAAAAATATCGCCGGTCTGCAGATATACCAGCTATTATATACGTATATGTATAAAATAGAAACACATTTAATATCATGATATAATTGAGTCTCAAGTTAATCTCTTTGTGTTCTGGTTTCAAATTTAGTTCGGGTGTAGTTAACAATGGCATTGTTGTGTTTTATAACATAGCTTTATTGAAATAACACATCATTTTGTATTATCCGCTGTTTCGTAGTGCACAACTATTTGTTTCTCCATCGCTTCTTGTTTCCTAAGTTTTGTTTCGCGACGGTGCTGTGTAAAGAGCCACCTGGGAACAGGAAGTTTTAACTGTATTTATAAACCTTGGGACAATGGAGTAAAAAATATTATCGTAACTCCGACGTTTCATAACGCAGTTGGTGTTTTATTGAGAAATGTGGTTATAGAGTTCTTTGTGAACGTATCTTTTTAAAATAAATTTAAAATTCTCTTCGTTTATTTTTAAAACAGTTATAAAATATTTATACATAATACTACTATAATTTTATTATGATTTACTATTGATTATTGTTTTTGTTTAGAACAAAAACAAATGATTATAAATTTAAAAATTATATTAGAATATTTTAGTGTAAGTAGTTATAAACTTGAAAATAATTCTGTCTGTGTGTCACTTCAACTACCATACCGATGAACCGAATTTGATGAAATTTCTCATAAAGAAAATTTGAATCTCAAAAAAGGACATAGGCTACTTTTTTCGCCTCACACTTTACACCTAACACTCTAAAAGCGAGCGAAGCCGTGTGCGACTTCTAGTTACTATATAAATATTGTTGTTAAAAGGTATAATATTAAGTCCTTTTGGATTTGCAATTAGAACTTCCAATTCGAAAGTAAATAAACTTACACTAAGGTTCCTATTGCGGGTATTGTCATGAAGGCACTAAAAATAAAAACGGCGCCGGTGAAAACGGGAATAGTTCTCGCGTATAACGCTGAATAAGTTGGATCAAACATGAGGGCGGCCAGCGTCTCGACCAGGCTGAAGAGCGAGTTCATTTTCCCTGGAAATTAAAGAATAACTCATTTAATGTAACTAACGCTCATTTATCACGGCTACGTCAGAATAAGGCCATATTAAAAATATGAGAAATGCTCTTTTTAATTATACGAATAATGTTTCGCGATGTGCTAGCATTAATGCATTTTTCTTTCGTTGATTTTTTTTTTAGATTAAAAATCAAACTAGTTTATAAATAAGCAAAGGGAAAATAGTTTAGAACCTTATTTTGTTTCTCAAACGTTTTTTTTTCGGTTGATAGCTGTTGAGAAGAAAAATAGAAACAAGTGATGTTCGAATTTCAAATTCATATTTTGTTAATCAATTCTGGTAAATGACAAAAATGTTCGGCTTATTTATCAAATACAATTAATTATGAACCAATTTAATTGGTACCAATCTGTTATCTTTTCTCGAAACATTATGGCGATGATAAAAATTTAATTGAATACTATATATATTATGTTAAAATACTTATTGCTTAAATTGCTTATACGACAAGAGTACATCTATTATTTTACTGCTTAATTTATATTTGATTTTGACTAACATAGTCAGTTCAATAAAAAAAATAATGTGACAATTGAAACAGTCCCATAGCAATTTCACTATATATATCAATCAAACAGTTACTATCAGTAGCGTTTATAAAAATAGTATATTGAATCAAGCACTTTAATCACGTTTTTTCCAATCTTTTCAAGATTGAAAAGATTACGATGTAATCTTGTATAGACATCGATTGTGTCTTGAAGTAGTATATAATATATATTAAGCTTACATTTTATTAATGAAATGGCTACTAACTAAGAGCTGACACTAAATAGATGTAATTTTCATTAAGTAATTCTTTGAAAAGTAAGTCTTTATATTCAGCACAAATATTATCAATGTCTTCGTTTTAATACGTATTCTCTGATATTAAGTAATATTTTGATGGTGACACAAGTCCTCTAAAAGATAGATGTAGGTTAATTTATTGCAATATTTAAATTTCCTTCAAAGACCGAAGACTGCAGGTCTGGTCTGGTCTGGTTTAGTTCTTACAACAGGAATCTGGTGTTATAAGAACAAAACTTTTAAAATTATACCGTGGTTGTTGGTTATGGTATATACTACAATAAAACGTTGTGTTTTTGAAAACGATTGTGGAATTCTAAAACAAATATTCGTATTCTCCGTAATCTACTAAACCAATAGAACAGTAAAACTACTGTTCTATTACTCACTCAGACTCATCATAAAGAGATCACTTAGACAACAGAATAAACATTCTGTTGTCTAAGTGATCTAAGTCCAAGATTTTATGGTTCTAAATTTTACTTTTATACGAATTTGTTCATGTTTTTTATGTCAGGAATTAGGAATTAATTATTCATCATTAATTAAATTTCTTAGCCAAGTCTAGTAATTATAATAATTTATTAAGATTAGCTATTGATTTATTCTAAAATATTTTAAGAAAAGCATAACATCTCATACATTTTTCGTGTATCCAGTTTTATGTACAGTCATAAAACTACAAAAATAATTGGCAAATCCATTCAGGAGCTTAAAAAATAAATTGTTCTTTCGTCTCAAGTATGAAGTACTTAGGAATTTAAATAAAATAAAACATAGAACTTGTAAAATGAAAGTGCGTTTACCCATCTCCTCTGAGAGAACCAACTTTGAGGCCATCGACCTGAGGGACGTGAAAGTCGTCGCGTTCAGAATTTCAACGATCGGAACTGAAAATAAGACAAGGTGGTGAATTTTCCTTTTGCGTGTTTTTTTCAAAAACCTTCAAGATGTTCTTTGGAATCTTAATCGAACATTGCGTGATATACCCCGAATAACACTACCGATTATCATGTACTTGATTTGTGTTAAATAATACAACAACAACAACAACAACAGCAGCCTGTAAATTCCCACTGCTGGGCTAAAGGCCTCCTCTCCTTTTGAGGGAAGGTTTGGAATATAACCCACCACGCTGTTCCAATGCGGGTTGGTGGAATACACATGTGGCAGAACTTCTATGAAATTTGTTACATGCAGGTTTCCTCACGGTTTTTTTTTTACCACCAAGCACGAGATGGATTATAAAGACAAATTAAGCACATAAATCAGCGGTGCTTGTCTGGGTTTTAACCCGCAATCATCGGTTAAGATGCACGCGTTCTAACCACTGAGCCATCTCGACTCGTTAAATAATACACGAGATGAATTTTTGACAGTAAATAAACATCAGCAGGAGGTCTTAATGCGTGGAATGGCGTTGAAATCATTTCCAAACCTTCTCCCCAAGAGGTGATGTTGATGTTGTCCAACTGTGTAACATTATCTGACTGAAACTTTAATTTAAAATTTTTTATACGATATGAGCAACCTGGCTGTAAAAGATGACCTTTGTTTATATTCATTAAACTTATATATACCATACTACTTATTCAAATTTAAATAAAATAATTTAAGGAACTGGTGGTGGTGTAAGGTGTTTTGGTACATAATACATTTTATCGTAAATAGTTATCTCATTTTAGGAGTAAGCGGTACCAAATTGTTCGAAGCTCATTTACCAAAGATAAAATAGGTAACAAAAACAATAGCGTTCAATATTGAAACCTTTTGTAACATGAACTTTACATAAGAACTATTTTTATCGATGTCACATACAACTGTATCAATGTCTGTTTGTTTGAAGTGTCGAGGGGAGCTTATTTATCGTTCCAATACTATCTCTACTAGTGTTCTTTGTATGGATTATGTAGTGCAAATCAATACGTTATATTGGCGTCATCTTTCGAACATTAAGTTCTAAAATGTTGATCAGCTAAAAATCATCAAGAAAAATCACCTAAATATTTACCAAACAATAAAAAAAACACTCGTTCTTTGTTTTGTTAATTAGCTCGTATTACTTGATGAATCATGAGACTATTTATTCTGATTTTAAATTTAAATTAAATTTAAAGATTTATATGAAGCGCTTCTTTAAAATGAAGGTTTTAATATCGGAGTCCACACATAATGGTAGTTTTGAGTGCAAGGGAATTATGAAGGAGAAGATTTACTAACAACAGTGAAGATGAGTCAAGAAATTTATACTTAATATAATTTTAAACCATTGATACTTAATATAATTTTTTTTTATGGGCTATCCCATACTTTAGGCCATAAGGCATTCTAAGTATTCAGGAATCAGAATTTGCCACAATGCCACATCGACCTTGGAAATTGATATATTATGATGCTTCTCGTACTTCTTTTAGTTTTACAAGGTCACTTTGGCTTGTAGCTATAATGTATATACGATAAATAGGCGGTACCAACCAAGCCTGTGTTAAAATAACGTGTAATTTTTATTTGTTTTCTAATTTGATATACTATACGTATATGTAAATTTCCAATTTAAACAATTTCCAGATTGTGTTTAAAGTACTGCTTTGCTAAGACCTTTGCGGTGGAGTTGAAGCGTTTATTCCACTACGCTTCTCCAATGCGGTTTGGATACACAAATGGCCGATTTTCTCTTAACAAGTGCAGTTGTTTCGTCTTAATCAAGCATTATATGAATTATAAACACAAATCAAGCACGTCATAAAAAATCTTTGGTATCTACCTTACACTAAATTCCATAAGATAACGTTAAATTATTACTAATTTAAAATAAAATTTCATATCAATCGAAGCGTACGTAAATTTTACAATGATAAATTTATGAGATAATAATCGTGCAGCGAAATGAATAACAAATATTGGTTCCGTACAAATATTTACCCATAAACATTTCCAAGTCGGTTTTGACGAAGGCGATGTACACGGAACCAATGAGCTTGCTCGTTATAGAGATGAGGCAGAGCATGGAATCGTGAAACTTCCAATGTTTGCTGAATAAACTGATAGAGAATAACGCTCCTGTAAAACATAAGGAAGATTTTTATGGTATAGATGAAGGAATGAGTTAGAAGATATAATGTTGAACGATGTGTTAATAATAAGAAGACATGGATGTAATCTTAGCTACATTATCACTAGCTGTTATCAAACTCCGAACGACATTAAATCAATTTTAAATCCAAAAAGTTATCAAGGATTTACGAAATTCAAAATATAGCCAATAAACATCGGCGGTCGATTCTGATTGGTCGTAAGGTGATACTGATACACTCAGAAATTTCACGTACTGTGAGGGTATATATTGTTTAATATATGTATATATATTTACAATCTACCATTCTCTTATATCTTTATTTGTTTAATGTGATTAAAATTTGCAGCAGTAAGCATGTGTGAGTACTGCACACATATGTATTATATAATAGCCGTCGGACATTGTGTTATTTTCATTATCTTGAGTCATGGGTGAAAATTTTTAGCATATTACCATATGCAGAATATAATTATATTAGCTGTCTGATGCGGATTGATTAGTACTGATTAAATTCAAATAAAATTACCTCTTCTATTACCAAATATTTAATTTTGAAGTGATCTTTCGTCGCTAAATGAGTATCTTTAATAGAAACAAATCAATCTTATCGTTTCGGAGATGTCGTGATGAACTGTATTTCAATTATATAAGTCTGTATGTATAGATCACAGTAGCTATAAGAGATACAAATCTGAGCAGGAGATATGCACAAGTGTGTGCGTAGAGTATCTACGTCCACAACCTTAAAAACTGGTTTCTAGATCAAGGATTCTTTGGATGATTTAATTCTATCTAAAGAAAAAAAATCTTTGGATAGAATTAAATCAGAAGAGAGAAAGCTATCAAGTCACTCTCAGATAGTTATAGCGAGACTCAAATAGAAAAACATTCATCAAAATCGGTGTAGGCATATGGGAGTTCCATGATCAAAAACAGGTAAAGATAATAAAAAAACTGCCCTGCCATGGTAAATAAATAATAAATGGAATTCCAAAATTTGAAATTAATCATGAAAAGAATTTTTACATTCTATACACGAACCTGCATTGTTTTCAGCGGTATATATTTACTTACCTAAGGAATGTGTGATAATACTGTAAGTGGAGTAGATGCTGTATTTCAAAGCGTCCCATTTAAGTCGATATCTCACGAACATGTATGTGATTATCCTCTCACCTGTCAGATGAAAATATACCTTCGTCAATCGTATTACGGTCCGTTTTACACTATTGGACGTAAGTAAAATAAACTGGATTTAGTTTTATAGTAAACACTGCATATTTAATAAAAAGCCCGCACTGGCTTGGATAGCGCTTTATAAAGATGTGTATTATTTCGTAATTTACTTTAAATTCTTTTATGGTGCAGATAGAATTTCTTGATTTCAAAGTTTAATTCTTCACAAACGAATTTGTACCTTCACAAGTGGGCTATTATGTTTTAAAAGCTTGAATACGTTATTATTACATATTCTATATGCAAATTGTACATATACATAATATATAATAAATATTTAAAGTAGCACGATTTTTTTTAAATATAATACATGTTATCTTGTTACCATTGCCGATAAACGCTGGTATATACGAAAAATAAAAACCATGGCACACCATAAAAGTGACGTAAACCACGTGATCTTATCTGTCATAACCCTCGGGTCTATAATTGACTCACTCAACAAGTCGTTAACAAAATAACATCACTGAGACCCAGATGAGGCACAAATTTCAGTCGTACAACCAGTTATAATTTTAAGTGAAATATTAAAAATAATAATAATGACCATTACATACTTATTATACTCGTACCAATGATGTTGTAATAAACAGATATGTTATTAACGCGCAAAAAGTGAAGACTAAAAAACGTCCTAATTGGAACGTTTGCCTTTAGTCGTTTTACGTAGTACTACGTTAATAATACATTATAATTACGTAGTAATACGTTTTGCGTAATTAAAACATCTCAAACATCAGTTATCCTTTTACTTATTGTTTTTATAAAGCTATCCTTTTTACTTTTAACGAAATGTAAAAATAACGAGTCTTCATTAAACGAAGTCTCGAATTGGGGCCGGCTAAATCTGGTCCATTTCAACCCCAAAAAGTCGCAAGTTTGCGCGTTAACCGCTAAAAAGACCCCATTTGTCGTATCTCCACGATTTGAGAACATTCCGATAGCCGCTACAGGTAGTATCGGAATACTTGGCGTTGATATTTCGAGCCTCGTTCAGTTCCGCGGTTAATTGGAAGGCAAAGCCAAATTGGCTTCAAAAAAGCTGGGCGTGCTCAGCAAGGCGAGACAGTATTTCACGTCGGCCCATCGCCTAAAACTTTACAAGGCGCAAATTCGGCCTCACATGGAGTACTGCTCTCACCTCTGGGCGGGTGCTCCCCAGTACCAGCTCCTTCCATTTGACCGCATCCAACGTAGAGCGGCTCGAGTTATCGACGATCAAGCCCTTTCCGATCTCCTTGATCCTTTGGCTTTGCGTAGAGATGTCGGATCACTCTGCATCTTCTACCGAATTTTTCACGGGGAATGTTCCGAGGAATTGTTCGGATTAATCCCGGCTGCTGAATTTCACCTTCGGACATCTCGCCAAAATTCTAAGTTTCACCCGCACCACCTTGATGTCCGAAAATCCACAACAGCGCGATTTATCAGACATTTTCTGCCTCGCACAACCACTTTGTGGAACCAGCTTTCGCCGGCGGTTTTTCCGAACCGATACGACATGGGAACCTTCAAGAAAAGAGCGTACTCCTTTTTGAAAGGCCGGCAACGCACCTGCAAGCCCCCTGGTGTTGCAGATGTCTATGGGCGGTGGTAGTCACTTTCCATCAGGTGAGCCTCCTGCTCGTTTGCCACCTATGCCATAAAAAAAAAAAAAAAAAAACTAACATAAACGGTCCCCGGCGCACACTTTCTTTTGTTTAGTATGGATATAACATATCTGTTTATTAGAATATCATTGGCTCATACCTTATAATATTCCAATGATAAATAAAAATAAAAGTATAATTATAATTATAATTAATGAATATTAGCTTTCACTAATGTTTTTATATCACGAGCGAAATTTAAACAAACGCCTATTAAGGTTTAATTATTTAAGTAAAAAATTAATTTTTCTTATTACTTTTCCAACAATGTTTGTACGTCCGTAATATTCTTGTGCATATATAATGTTATAAATTTTCACTTACCATGATTTGGTCCATAAATAATAGCAACCACAGAGAGCGTTAGAATAATCTTCGTTCTTATGTTTCCATCACGTTTTTTAAAAGCAACAGCTACAGTTTCTTTAACTAGAACTAACAAGTCTGAGAATGTGATTGGTTTAGCCTGAAACATAGAAAAAGGTTTTATATTTTTTTAACAATATTATTGTGTTGATATCCCTTTGTGTAGATCGATAAAAGTTATATATATCTGTGATAAACCCGTGAAGGTAGTGCTTTTGGGTTAAAACGTACGTTTTTCTTGAGGATTAGAATTATCTCCTAAGAATTAATGTGTATCAAAATGAAATTGAGTGCGTTCTTTAAAAGATTTAATTCACTGAGGAATAAATTGATTGTAAAATCAATTTCAGCACTTGAAAGCTGACGCTTGCTGTATTTGATTAACGGATCCATTTCGGCTCTTGTTACCTATGTACAAGGAAACGTATGTAATTTGAATCCAATCTCCCATGATAAGTAACGCATTGGACAAGTTATTTCTTTCTAAGTCGTAAGATTTCATATTGTAGTCCAATATTTTTTTGAAAAGTTGGAAAGACCAATAATTTCACAACAAAAATACTGCAAAAATAATCAACCAACAAAAAAAAACAGAAATAATAATTAAGACTACAAAATGATATGCGTAATTTTTTAGTGGGAATTTAAACAACTCGAAAACAATCTAATATTTTAACACTATCTGTGTTTACCGAAATTAAAATATCAAGAGAGTTGTTTAAAAAAATGCCCATTCACCATTGCCTTGATTTGAATCAAGTGATCATTTTAACGAAGGTCTCGGTTAACCGTAACTAAATATAGGTAATATCTGGTTTGCTAGCGAGTCTTATGTCGTGGAATAAATACTGTCTTTTGTGACAATTTTTAACGAATGAAAATTACATTCGCAATATGTTTATGCATTAAGGAAAATGAAGTGATAACGGCAAGAGATCGGATTTTTAATTATTTTTTTTTACGTTATACTATGAAGTTTTCTTTAAGACCAGTTTATGTAAGCGGAAACTCGAAACTCATGACAAAACATGAGCATATAAAGTCAGAATATAATATGCGTTGACTATAATAATTATATTATGGGATACATGTATCAAATTGGCCTAACAACATTCGGTTGCTTTTCAATTTCACAAGTGACAACTAAGCAAAATTTTATAGAATAGTATTGAAGGTCTAATAACAGCTCATTCGCAATAGTCTATTTGACAATGCGAAAAATAAAGTGTCAATTATTATAATCAGTATATATTATGAGTTTAAAAATGGTTATTTATTAATGAAATTTGAAAATAATACTTAATTTATTCAAAAGCCATAAATAAATAAATTTTAAAACGTTTGTCACGTGACACAAAACGTTCCCGATTGGCCGAGCTTAAGATGAAGTCACTTGCTTGTTAACCTTGCTTGCCTACTATATGTACCACAGATTAAAATACAGGCAAGTGACGTCGCTGACCTTATTGCAACGCCATATTGTCCAAAAACGTTTTCGCGCGCTATTTAAATAAAGAATTATTAATATAATATTTTTCGGCAAATATGAACTAGAAATATAAAAATCAACATTTACTGGGTTCCTTAACCTCTACTAAATAATATAAAATGGATTTTATAAACCATTCAAATAGCCTATTTAGATTAGGAGACTTAGAATGTCACGTTTTTAGTAATTTGTACAATCAGTATGTGAAAGTGCATGAATAAATCTAAAATAAGTCCTATAGTATTTCTGTCTCAAATAAAAATAAACAATTAGAAGCAGCTTTCTTATTTAGTAGTATTCAATTTTACCTAATACCAATATACAATTTTCTGAAACTTGAAACTTAAACATTTTATTTGGTTACATAACCATGTTAAAAAATTAAAAAGATGATCACAATATAAAGGTTTTATATGTTATTATGAAATTTCCAACTTAAATAAATATTGAAATAAATTGTATGCACAGTAAGTAGTTGTTTCATTATACTTTATCTAAATCAAATAAAAAAAATCAGACAAGTAGTCTTTATTGATAATAGAATAAAATCGTGTTGTGCAATGTTTGTACAATTAAAATACAATGCGAGGAAATGATTTGTAAAAAGAAACATGAAAGAAAAATGAAATGTCATCGTTAGATAGTGTAACTAGTCGATGCCCGTGGCTTTCTTCATGTTTTAAAGGTATGTTGTCATGTGATAGACAAGAAAGGTAGTCTATGTAAAATCAAATCAATTTCATTCAAGTAAACTTTACAATGAAGCGTTTTTGAATCGTCAATAATTAAATACTACCACCGTTTCGGAAAGCGGTTTCTAGTGAGAAAAAACGGCAAGAAACTCGCCTAGTTGATCTTTCATAAATACAAATTTACAATGCTGTTAGTTACAGTAATTAGTGTCCTATCATGGAACCCGAGCCTAACTCCAAGGGTTTCTTTCCATTTATAGACTGCAAGTTTGCTTTATACTAAATTTCATCAAATTCGGTTAATTGGCTTGGTAGTGAAAGAGCGACAGACAGACTGGTATATATATAGATATAGATTTTAATATTTACCTTTTCAGCGTCCTCGATCCCAGGCTTTGATTTCGTTTTCAAATAAAAGTATCCATAAGTTAGCGTAATTAAATAAATCGTTCCTGATAGCGAGAATATGCCATAATAACCCCAGAGGTTGAGTAAGATTCCGCTAAGCGCTGTACCAATAGGAATACCAGCCGTCATGCATAGATTGACGAGACCAACTCGGAAAGTTCGGGATTCTTCATCTGTAATGTCACTTATATAGCTAAATACACCCAAGTAAACCATCACCCAGCCTCCAGTGATAGCAGGAAAGAACGCTTCCAAAAACATGGTCACTTCGATCGATATTTCTCGAAAGAAGAACGTACTAAGAATGTTGCTGATACACACAAGAAACTCTCCACAGATCGGCAAAAGAATGGACACTTTTCGATTTCCAGTTCTATCGCTCCACGCACCCATGAATATGACCAGTAATGTTGGCAAAGCCGTTTGCACCAAGCTCTTCCATGTTTCAATAGAAGATATAACTTTTTGTACTTCGCCTTCGTAAAATGTGAGATTTTCCTTCCTGAGAATCAAGGAATCACATATGTCATCAGAGTAATTTAATTTTACACGACACGCTTTGTCCAAGTTTAGATTTTGTATAGCAAGCCTAGCCAGCATTGAGGGTATGATGAGACCGGCTAGGATTGGTTCGACGGAGATATTTGATTTTAGAAGCCATACTTTTTCGAGGAAACCTTTTTGGTCAAAATTTTCTTTTTCTTTCTTCTTTTTCTCATCTAATGGCACTTCTTCTGGAGCTGGATTATTTATGTCAGGAGACATATTATTTGACAGTTAACGCGTGAATGTTTTAGATAAACTAAATGGCATTTGAATTTATCTTTCCTTGAGTCAATATTGATATTTTGTTCTACATATACTACTGAAATAAATAAGATTATAGTAATAAAATCAAATTCTACCAGGTGTTTTTTTTTAAATATTATTTACAGTTGATCTTCTAAATGTATTGTAGAAATATTTTAATTATTATTTTACAAACTTTATTTTATATAAATTTATTAATGCTAATTAACAGACAGTACAGGGCCGTAAAATGTATACTAATATTATGAACTACTTAGATTTATCTTACACCTGACCATGAAATGCTGGAACTGCGAGTGTAGCCGTGGGCGACAACTGGTATTAATTATATATTTTGGTTGGTTGGTTGCGTGGAAAAGGTTGCTATGTAGTGGTAATTTCGCAACGCACGCTTCTTTTATTTTAAGGCTAAGTCAATGCTGTATTCATTTATATTCTGTGTGGCATACAATAAAGTATAAAGTAAAGTAATTAAAGCATTTTAACCGGGATAGGTGGCGAATTGAATACGTAAATAAGGGATCGTTAATATTTCTTACAGTGCCAATTTCTATGAGCCATAGTGATCGTTTACCACGTGGCGTCGAATGCCTGCCAATACTCAAAATGAACTCTTATTTCCGTGTCAGCAAAATACATTTTATTTCCAATTACATTTTACTATAAATTAATATATAATATTCATAAAAAATATTGTTTTTACTTTTTTTTTAATCGACTCAGTATGGTGAAAATTGAACACGCTGTATACATTATTTGTCATTACTTTAACATTCAAGTAATAACTAATTACACAATGATCATTAAGCTAATAATTATATCGAACAAGAGCTGATAAAGGATAAAGTTTAATTATAAATTATAACACTTTGAATGAGTTATTGTCTGTTCATACATTGAGAAGCTGTATATCTTGTCTGTTCAATTGATGAGATAAATACATATTTATAACACTTGTATAGGTATATGTATTAACATTCTATTTAATTTATTTTACCACAGAAGTCAAGTGTGTTTACAAACACAGCGCTCTTTAACCAACAGAGAGAGTGTGTGACAGAGAAACAGAGAGGGAAAGAGAAATAGAGATATAGATAAAGAGAGACAGTTTAGGTACAAGATGCCATTATCGCAAGCAAAAATGTAAGCGAAATGGTAACTTCAGTCTGCTTAAGTTAAAATTTGTCGACAGAAAATCCCAATAACTTTTTGTTTCTTTTTTCGAAGAGTTCTGAAGCCTTATTCAATAGATAACTTGTCAATGTCACTGATTTTATTAAATTAATTGGTTTGAATATTAGCTGTAGAATAAATACTACTATACTGTCAAAGGACAAAAAAAACCTTTTTTATTAACAAATTCGCTTTATTACAAAAAGATTAATTTATAAAATACTTATTTTTAATAGATACAAAACGGGGGTTCTGTTGACAATATCTGGTCATGAAAGGTTCTAACGTATACTTTGTTAGTACCACAAAACAGCAGCTCCAACTCTTCAGACAATTCCACAATATTCATTCATTTTCAATGTTTAAAAAAACGAATCGAAATTCGGCAATAATTGGCAGATATTATACGTGGACGGTTTTTGAACAAACCTTAGGTAATTTAAGGTAACTTTCACATATAATTTGTAGGTATACAGTCTGAAGCGAATAGAATATGCTATAGGAAATTATAAATGATTTTATCATTTTTATTGACAAGTGTCAGTGACCAGCGCCTGCACAGCGATGAAATGAATGAGGTAGACTAAGCAGTGCTGCCATCTAACAAACTAAACAGATAATAAATTTTAAGACAGTAAAAAATTAAAATAGTTTTTTTATAAGTTTAGGTTTTTTTCGTTACATTGTGTCTGTGCTGTAATCTACACTAATGTCTTAAATGTGGAAGCAACTCTGTCTGCTCTTTAACCGACAATCCACCTATCTAAATTTGATGATTTTTTAAATCCAAGGATAACCAATACCTAGCCCGATATATCCTATAGGCTAGGCACAGGCTATTTCTTTATAACGAAAATTCAGACGACCAATTCTTAATTAATTAATTGTTTATTCTATAACATGAGTGAAGCCGCGAACATATTACCAAATTATGAGAGTTTGGCGCGCGGCAAGCTATACGATGCAATTTAAAATACGGTCACTACTATGTAGGAAGTGTAAAACACACACACACACACATATATAAAGTATGATATATAATCTGAAAGTAAAGTTTTTACCCTGATATATTGCTATTTTCCTGATTTTAATGATAATATTTACACAACGATTAGTTAGCACATATCTGCTAAGGCTGCGCGAAATTATATTATGAATGAGGAAGTGAGTTTGTTTGTTTGTTACATTAACTTATCATGCATGCAGTCGGAACACAATATGTTATAGGTACCTTATTCTTATCATCTTTTACCATGCGACCGAAACCGCAGGAGATAGCTTGTATTCCATAAATAATTTTAATAATAATTCCATATGAAATAAATTTATTATTATTACTTAAATTTTAATCAATGAAATATGTACAATAATATTATAAAATCGAATTATATTAACTCAGGCTATTTTAAAATGATGAATAATTTTATATTTTATAAGCTTCGTGCTATAAAAATAACAACGAATTAAATCTTCGTTTATCGTAAAATATTATATGATTCAATTTGTCAACTGATTTGAATCACGTACCACCGAGCGGATTAACTGTTCTCGACTTCACTTTAGCATGTGATTTGACAACTGGTCACCCCGTCCACGCGTATCAAAATAGATAAAAAAATATTGTATAGTATTTTATTTACAATTCAAATTTGATTTGATTCAATCATTTTTTTCCTTTGTATGTGTTGTTCATATAGGCTTTGCTTATGTTCATTCAAACTATGTACACATATAGAACAGTCGTACCTATATGCACATAAAACTAAGTACATATGACCATTGTCAATTGGGATGGTGATGTTGTAAAGATTCATACCCCATACATACAATAGAGAGAGTAGAATGAAAACACTTACATAAAAAAAACGCTTTTAAATAAATAAATATTGGTCAACATCACATACATTAATCTGATCCCAAAGTGTTGTTCACTTGTTATGGAAAATTAGAAGTAACGACGGTACCACAATCACCCAGACCTATGACAACATAGAAAACTAATGAATTTTCTACATCGACTCGGCCGGGAATCGAACCCGGATTGAATCGAAATTGGAGTAGTGTAATGAAAACCGGTGTACTACTCGACCAAGGAAGTATTGCGGTTTTTTTTTTTCAGCCGTGTGAAAAACATTCAAAGGAAATCGTGATAGATGTAAATAATAAATTCGAAGACACGAACCGTTTTCAATCAATGGTATTTGTATTGAGAAAGGATATTAGGTTTTCTTTTGTTTTAAATGAGTTCGCGGTTCTGTTGCAAGTTAAAATAGAATTTTAAATTGAATTCGATTTAAATGTTTATCGTTCTGTACTAGCCGGTGTTTAATTTAGTTTATTCGATGAATTAATTTGTGTTCCCATGTTGTGATTGTCCTATTTGTGTCTTTTATAATGTGTATATATTATAATCTTAATAAATAAATAATAAATATGAGACAACATCACATACATTACTCTGATCCCAATGTAAGTAGCTAAAGCACTTGAGTTATGGAAAGTAAGTAATAACGACGGTACACAAACACCCAGACCCAAGATAACATAGAAAACTAATGATAATCTACATTGACTTGGCCGGGAATCGAACCCGGGACCTCGGAGTGGCATACCCATGAAAACCGGTGTACACACCACTCGACCACGGAGGTCGTCAAAACTCTTGGAGCTAGAGACTCTCTTCGAAATGTTTTTAACAAAGTACGAATACTAATATATTTCCAAAAATATTAATAGTAACATTGATCACTTTGATAAAATCTGTGATCTGATGTGCACAAGATGTAAGGATAAGCTTATAACGCCAAGTTTCCGAATTTAAGTCAATCAATAGCTAAATCATTTTTGGGGCAAGGTATCCGTTTCTATAATAAATATCCACAGACATTTTTGACTTTGCCGTTTCAATCATTTGTATAAAAAACACTATACAATTTACACTTGTGCTGTCTAAGTGCAAATTACGTTGAACTGTCAATGAAATCGATATAATATTATGTAATTTCAATTCTCATTTGCAAACATAAGAATTGGCAAATAATTTAATTGTACATCATTTGTTCGTCAAAATAGAAAAGATTTACCTTCTATCGTTTTAACAACAAGCCTTCTATTCATCCATGTAATATAGAACTAATATAATTCAGTATTCTATTGTACAGTCGGATTAAGAAAAGTTTCGTCACCTTAAGATCTATTTTATGTGCTCAGTATGAACGATAATCTGCTTTACCAATCGAGAATGATATATTGCGACACAATGATTTGATGTTTAGATTCAAAAGGTACTAAGAGTTTAAGACTTGATAAAGGAATGAATTTGAAAACTGACGAAGGTTTTCTTACTCTGACTATAAATTATAAGTAAGTTAATTATTATCTATCAAATCAAAGCGCGATTTTTTGTTCATGTATATGCATGTAAGTTACGAAAAATGAAACAGCTCTTATCAAGACAATAATAGTAGTACTATTACAATTACATACGTATATGTAATTTTTTTAACAAAACAAGAGCTTCCCTTGAATTGTACGGAATAACCAAAGTCCTGATGGCGCAACTAGAATTCAATAAAAAATAGTTTGTGTTATAAATTCCCTTTATTCGATAAAATATAAGCCTTCGTTTAAATCGATGCTGTGAACTAAATTTTCTTGCTTTTGATTGCTATCTTGTTCCTTTGTTTCCTTCTCGCCGTCCGAATCTTTATTTTCTTGCTTAGAATTCTTCTTATTTTGTATGTGAAACCAACTAAAATATGTAAAAAAAATTAATGGAGTTTAATTTATCACATAAATTGTTCATTATTTATATCGAAAGCTTAATTTATTTGTCACGAAAAATGATATCTTAGAAGCCCGTGTAAGGTCGGATAGAAAGATAAGTTTATTACTTAAAAAATAATTGTTTATTGTGTAAAAAATAAATATGTCTTTTAAAAACTAAATTAACGATAATTTAACAAATAACCGTCTAATTTTTTCATATTCGTTTACCATCAAATATAACTCAGTATTTTTTTCAACTTACTTAAAAATAAGTATCGGTGGTATTGTGAGCACAGTACTGCAGTAATAAATTATACCGGCGTCAATTTTCAAGGTCATCATGTATATCCAAGAATAAATCGGTCCGAAAACCATGGACGTTAATACCTCTGTTAAGTTGAACACCGATGTCATCTTCCCTGAAGAAACACAAAGAATGGCACCAATAAAATAAAATTTTGATGATTGATATACTGGCTCTACTAGTATTACATTTTGTTGTTCAGATCAGTTTATTTACAAGATAGTTATTAATAGTGTGATCTATATTAGTAATATCTTTGTATTACTCTTTAGATAAAATGTATTTGTATGTGATCTTCGGAAATAATGAACCACATAAAAAAATATTCACTGATAGAAAGAAAATTACCTGCGACAAAATCTTTGTTAACAAATTTAAACATATTTGCACACACGGCCGAGAATATAACATGAACTGGGTTTTAAATTCAAGAATATGAAAAATAATAGATCTTTCTTCTAAAGGGGGCAGACAAATTTTAATTAAAAAAAAAATTCTAGACAAAGGTTAAGGAGTGAAGGTACATGATTTGTACATTGCGATCTTTTAGTTTACGATGCCTGTGTTCTGACCTGCCTTAACTTTATGTAAAATTGTCTTAAAATCCTTTATCCTCGTCTCATCATATCCTGGGATAAAATTCATACTATTCGATGATAAATAATAATAAAAAATAATATGAGACAACATCACATACATTACTCTGATCCCAATGTAAGTAGCTGAAGCGCTTGTGTTATGGAAATCAGAAGTAACGACGGTACCACAAACACCCAGACCCAAGACAACATAGAAAACTAATGGTAATCTACATTGATTCGGAAAATCGAACCCAGGACCTCAGAGTGGCGTACCCATGAAAACCGGCGTACACACCACTCAACGATGGAGGTCGTCGTTCGATGTATATGTTAGCAATCTTTCTTAGTTCAAAAGTGAACTTATGAATGCAAATTTACTTGAACAGAATTTCAGTCACAGCATGGACATTAGGTAGAACAACCTTAGCATCTAACTAATCTTAGAACTCCCAGTTTAAAGTGCCCCGAGCGCGTGTTAATGTTCAGACTAAACTCGGAAATAAATAGGATGGATTTTGCAAAGAATTATGTAAATATAATATATCTTTTCGAACACGGTCGTGAGGTACGGTATTTGTTCCATTTTATTTTTCTTCTAGTTTTTTAACATCATTTCGACATCATCAGTTTGACTGACATGAAATATTATAATTATTCATTACATCGCCAATGCGCCAACTACATTCAGAACAATCTTATGTCCTTTATGCTTGTAGCTCTACTTACTCATTGACCTTTAGTCGGACACAACAATACTAAATTTAGCGGTAGCTCATATTATAAGGAGTTGCTACCGACCCAGACAAGCAGCGTTACAAAACCTCACTATTATTTTTGTGACATATATTGATGTCTCAAAAACCGTGTTCTTAGGTATAAATGTGCTGATAACTTAAGAATAACTAAAGTAAAATTCACTTAATTTAGTACATAATATACATTTAGTATCAATTTAGGCCTATACATTTCTAATTTATTTATAAATAGAGAATAAATCTAAATATGAAAGCGATCTGTTAATATTAATAATATAATATAAACATTTTGAGATATTAAATCTTGGACAATTGAATTATTAATATTTTACTTGATGTTTTAATATTTACTATATTATTTTTTAAAGTACTTTTGATTGTGATAAGTTTCCACTGAAATTTGTTGTGTACTTGAAGCTTTCATGATTTATAAAACACTTAACAGCATTTCACAATGCTTAGAATATTGATATACTTTGGTCATATTTTTTGTATGGAATGGTTCTCTTTAGATATATATCTTTATCTGCTATTAGTTGATATATTTGAAAAGCATCTAATAAATTGTAGGATCAAAGTAGCGGGATTTTTTTTGCATTGTATATTTAGTTTAATTTTAAGGTTTTTACCTAATTCGTCATTTGTTGCAAGCTTTGAAGAAATCGATCTTAGTGCAGTGAAAGATGTCGCGTTAAAAGTTTCAATGGCGACGGCTGAAACAGAAGTGAAAAGTATTTTAAAGTTGATGAGACATATAATATGATATGTTTTTAACATTACATAAAATACATTAAAAGTCTATACGTTGACAATCGTGTCTGTGTGTCCAAAAAACCTGTTACAAAAAAAGTTTTTTTTCAGACTGCTGATTTTTGCTGAATTATTTTATATGTGCATTATATCATATTGTCTTTATAAATATCTGTGTATCTTTATTGCTGTTATTATTCACTTAAACTTAAATGGACCTCTGATGTCTTTCTACCATATTTAAAATTACACACTTACCTAGATACATCTCTAAGGAATTTCTAGCTAATCCAGTAGCTAAACCACCGATAATTTTGCTGACATTCGATATGAGACCAAGTGTCGAGTCATCCCATTTCCATTTCCGACTAAACACACTTATAGAGATTAAAGCACCTGAAATTGTTTATTAGTAATTAATTCAAGGCTAAGGTCTTCTTAACATAGTAAAAACAAAGTCGCTGCTGTCTGTTGCTATGTATGCTTAGATCTTTAAAATTACGCAACGGATTTTGATGCAGTGTTTTCTAATACATAGAGTGTTCCAAGAGGAAGGTTTTTAAATATAATACATGGGCAATATAGTCAACAAACACTAATACTTTAGATGTTTCTAATATTATGTTGTAAATTAACAAATTATGTAGTATATTTAGTATCAGTATTGGACAGTATTGGAAATATAAGCTATCGGAAATATCTCGACTGAGTCATTTTGTAAAATACAATTTCGAGACTAAAAAATACACGTCAAGCTTAAAACCATATCACAGTAACTCCAAATCAATCAATATTATATATACTGTTACAGTTTGTAGAAATCTTAGATAACACTGATTGGAAGCTATTAGCTTGAATAAACATAGACAATCTATATTCCTGATTTGTTGACGACCCAAAATGTATGCCTAGTCACTACATTCAAGAATCAATTTAGAAGCTTTCCGAAGAGAAGTAAAATTGTCTGTGGCGCGGAATTTAAAATTGATAAAGTCAATTGTATGTAAATTAAAAAACATAGAAATTAAGTTAAGCGGCTCTTTATATCCATAATATATAACTAAACGAGTAAACTAAAATTATATATAACTATAAAAAAAAGTATATTATTCGATAAAAGATCTTATAGTTAGTTAGTACCTGTTGACTTTCAAGCAGGATACATTAATTATAATAATGGTATTTAACTAACATGACTTTGTATTTTTTAAATGTTAAAAAAAAATAACTACTGGGTTTCTTGCCAGTTCTTCTCGGTAGAATCTATTTTACGAAACAGTAGTATCTTCACTTAATTGTAAAATGACGATTAAAAAATGCTTGTAAAAACCTACTCAAATAAAGTTTATTTTGATTTCTTTTGAAAAAATATTTAAACTATAGTCTATATTTTGTAGCTTGTCTTCGTATGAAATAAACATGATTGCATCATAACGCTGAGTATATCTTCATCTTTAACTAAGTCTTCAAACTCCTTTATATGAACGATTTGGTAAGGTATTAATATACTTAAAATATTGCTTAAAGAAATTCCAACATGTATATGAAAACACAGCAATTGAAATAAGTTTAAATAAAATTTCACTCACCGAGAGAGTGTACACAAATGTAGAATGTATTATAAAAGCTGTATTTGAGCGCATCCCAGTTAAAACGGTAGCGAGTAAAGAGATACCGCACGGTGAACTCACCTGAAAAAATGCTTTAATATCATTTATATTTATCATACATTCGAAAGAAAAATAACGGGCAGATATTTTTTCAAGTGTTTTTTTTTCATATGTTTTTTTTTTTGCTCTAATTGATTTCGTTTTTGACTAAAAGTGGATCGCTTTTAATTACCGGTTCTTTTTTTAAATATTACATGATTCAGAAATTTTTTATACGTTTTAAGATATCAGTTGGTTCTATATTAGTTTTTTTTTCTATTTATTTATAATGAAATAAGACAAGACTTCTATTTGTTCATTTAATAAATAAATTCAAAAGGAAATGTTTTTTTTTTTTTTTGTAAAAGTATTTTCATTTTTAATTAGGTTACTGTTACTGTTGTCCAGTTTTAAACATGCAACATTAATAGATTTTATCGAAAATAATTCAGTATGAATAGAGTGAAATACATACCATAGGCCGGTCCGTATATAAAAGCAATGGAAGTCAAAATCAAAATAGATTTTAATCTACGGTTATTAGGTCCTTTTTTAAATGCCACACTTAAAGTATCTTTGACATGCTTGATATCAAAAAATGATTTTACAGATGCGATAATACCAGTTCTTTCCTAAAATAATAAATTTCTGTCATAACAAATGGAATTTCTGTATTCTGTGACAAAATATTCAGCGCTTTTTAATGAAATGAAAATTTACTTACGTCTTTTTTCTCCGATTTAGGTCTGACTGGATCTTTTATATAAACATAGCCATGGCATATACTGAAGCAAAACAATATCGAACTTATAGAGAATACACCATAATAACCGATATGCTTTAACAATATTCCACTAAGAGCAGTTCCAATAGGTCCTCCTGCGGTCAAGCAGAGATTTGCAATACCCACTCTAAACGTTCTCGTTTCTTCACTGGATATTTCACTAATATAACTAAAAGCACCCATGTAAGTTGTAATCCATCCGCCAGTAATAGCTGGGAAGAAGGCTTCAAAAAACATCGTAATTTGAACTGGTAACTCATAGAAATAGTACGCGTTAAGTATATTACTCAAACACATCAACAGATCTCCGACAATGGGTAGTATTATACATATCTTCCGATTACCAGTTCTGTCACTCCAAGCTCCTATAAATAGAATCAACAGACTTGGTATCGCTGTTAAAATTATGTTTTTCCATGCTTCCATAGACGCGATTAGTTCCTGGACAATTAATTCCTCTTTCTGGTACCTCGTTCCTTCCTTAGCTATGAGAGCGTTACAAACGGCTTCTCCATATTGTAAATTAACACGGCAGGCTTTATCAAGATTCAAATTTTGAGTAGCTAGCCTGGCCAATACTCCGGGTACAACATAACTTATTAAAACCGGTTCTAACGTTATATTTTCCTTTATGTACGCTATTTTCTCTTTTATCGTTTTTCTTTTGGCTTTCTCTTTGACTGCTTTAAGTGGTTCCTCTTCGTGTGAGTTCATTTTGTGCGTGATTATCAATCGGGAGTTGGAATGACTATGAAAATGATATCTATTGAGGAGGCGTTGCATAGTATAGATTTTCCATTTTAAATATTTGAAATGGCATTTAATTATGAAACGTTATCAATAGTTAAATAAAATTATTACCATGTGACACTTGATGTGTTTGAGGAGACATTGCGTCATGTCATGTAAGTGTTTCTGCTAGCGGTGAGATAAAATGAATTATATTCGAAAATGAAATGAAATTACTTTTTGTTCCTCTTGCATAATCTAAGAAATGGGAAACCTATCTTGCTTTTTCAAAATTAAAATCATAATCAAATATACTTTATTCAAGTAGACTTTTATAAGCACTTTTGAATCGTCATGTAACAACTATATTAAGTGAAGCTACCACTGGTTCAGGTTCAGGTACCAAAGTAGATTCAACTAAGAAAAACCGGCAAGAACCTCAGTATTTACTCTTTTTCAACATTTAAAAATACAGTCATGTTAGTTAATAACATAAAAATTATACATGTATGTAATAAATACAGCCTGGAAGTCAACAAGTATTAATTCTACGTTTTTTATCGCCTGTATAATCTTTCATTGAATAATATTTACAATGTAGTTTTTACAAATTATTTGAATTTATGAAACGGCAATGTTAAAAATATCTATGGAATTTGACGCAATAGTGAGTATTACTACTTTGTTAAAAACATCAAGAAGAGAGTCTCTTATCTCTTTATAATAGTAACAACCTATAAATTTCCCACAGCTGGGCTAAGGCCTACTCTTCCTTTGTGGAGAAGATTACAAGCACATTCTGCCACGCTACTCTAATGCGGGTTTGTGGATTCATATGTGGCAGAATTTAATTGAAATTAGACACATTTTTAGATTTACATTAGCAGATTTCCTCACGACTTTACCTTCGACCTTGAGATAAATTAGAAAGACATATGAAAATTCAGTGATTCTTGCCTGGGTTTAAACGCGTAATCATCGGTTAAAATGTACGTGCTCGAACCACTGGCGCTCATGTACAATCTCGCAGTACAAAATATATATTTATTAAAATTGACTGATTGACACACAGTCTAAATCGGGAGTCTAACAGGATAATATTTTGCACAGGGGAACATCAATTCTCTAAAGAACATATGTAAGCACTAAGAGAAGATCTGTTTGGTTATTTAACGGACGTAAAACTTTGCATGGAAATTCCTCATTTCTGGTGTTAGAAAAATAAAAAATTGTATTAAGACTTATTTTCTCATATCTTACCATCTCATATTATCTGGTCAATAGATTAATGCCAATGGTTATGGTTTTTGGAAATTAATGACCGAAAATTGTTAAAATTAAAGTATATTTCCTTGTTATTTTTAATTGAGTCAGAAATATGAAACACCGATTTTAATTTGATGGTATTTTTTAAATAAAATACCAAATTTGCAGTGTTCTCCATTGAGACATCTTATTTACACGTGTACAAAATAGATATATTAATTACATTTATATTGTTACAAAAAGTTATTATGTAAATAATACTCTAAAAATTGTTTCAATATTATATTTTCTTTGATCTTGTCAACAATGCAAAAGTTTGCTTCAAGTATGGAGACAGGCGCAGAATCCGAAGTTTTGTGACACCGTCTCTTTGTATAAAGTTTGTTTATAGACAGAATCAAAGACTTTACAACGTTTTTGCTCCAATGATCTTATATTCAAAGTGTTTGTGATTTAGAATTGTACGTAAATACTAAGGGAAAGTGAGTTATACAACATAACTTATTTATATTTTATTCATGCCATTTTTATTTCGATCGATATTGATCAAAAGCCCACTTTAGTTTACAGTGAGCTCAGATTTGACTAAGATTATAAAGATGTCAAAAGAAAAAAAAACCGCAGGTGACCGGTGTGAGCCTAGATGGCCCAGTGGTTAGAAAGGGTGCATCTTAACCGATGATTGCGGGTTCAAACCCAGGTTAGCACCACTACATAATCATGTGCTTAATTTGTGTTTTTAATTCATCTCGTGTTCAGCGGTGAAGGAAAACATCGTGATGAAACCTGCGTGTATCTAATTTCATAGAAATTCTTCAACATGTGTATTCCACCAATCAGTATTGGAACAGCGTAGTGGAATATGTTCCAAACCTTCTCCTCAAAGGAATAAGGGACTTAGCCCAGCAATGGAAAGTTTATAAGCTGTTGTTGTTAATGTATATGCGGTTTAATTTAAAATCATTCAAGAATACATAAATTCAAATCTAAAAATTTGCAAACCGATTTTATAACCGGACCGTGTAAGCAGGACGGTGTATTTGTCGTTGTTTCTTCGTGGATTCGTATCTGACTACACCCGCCGGTCGGATATCCGCACTTGTACACTCTGTAATTCCACCATAATACCTGTAATTCTAGTAATTTCGACGGTAAGCGGACGCCTAAGGATTGCGTGGGACGTTAAATTTTATACACTGTTATCTGAGCCGTTTTGCACTTTAGCGGTGAGATTATCTATTGTGGTCCTTCCTTTATGGTAGGAACTATTTAAGTATACATATAGCATCCGGGATGTTAATAGTACAGATAATTCTACCAGAATGTCAGAGATAGGTTTATGAATGTAGATAAAGTGGGTTTTTACCAAAATTAATATAACTTTGTAGGTCTTCACCAAAACTTTATCATCATTTAATTTAATAGTAGTTTACCACCTGAGTATTATTTGATTTTATTTTAAGCATTTTATTAACATACAAGTACATATATACTTTATTATATATTTCTTTCACATATATTGAAAAAATCACAGTTATAGGTTCGTAAAATTCCCGCAGCTATACGCTGGCTTTTGTAATTCTAAAGAAGGTTTTGACACCAGTCAATTCGGTAGATTTCAGAAAATCCAATCGTCAAAATCTGTCCAGCCGCTTAGAAGTTCGTTGATACACACACGAACACACATAACAAAAACAACAGCCTGTAAATTTTCCACTAATGGGCTAAGGCCTTTGGAGGAACATTTTTGGAAAATATACCAACACTCTGTTCTAATGTAGGTTGGTGGAATGCGATCACACAGAAAAAAATACTGAAATGAAGATAAGGATTAAATTAAAATGAAACCACAGTATAGTCCTCCATTAATTTATTTAACGTTTTCAAAAGAAATTGCATTACCTTTGAGCAAAACAATAGAGTAAGAAACGCCTCGTATAAAATTTATCTTTTAAATAACATAAATTCTATACACATTGCTAATACGAAATAAATTAAACAAACGTTTAATATACAATATGTATTCTATCAATCGTTTTAGGTAATGTAATCGTTTATTTATTTTTTCCTACATGTTGAAATAAATCTATGTATATTATGTTATATAATGTTTTATTTATAATATATTAATTACATCCACATTTTGTGATATATTAGCGGAGTTTAAAATGTTCGAATTTTTGAATTATTAATAGTTTTATCTCGACCAATTCACTTTAAGAGATTACTTACACAAATATTGTCTACTTCCATAGTACATACAATTATTTTAATTCATCGATATATAAATTCAAAATGTGCCAAAACGATTAACACTTATTCAATCACCAGTGTAATTTGACCTGTGGCGTAATATAGCAATTTAGTTTCAGGAGATCTAAGTCATATTTTTTGTGAAAGTGTTTTGCGAGGCACATATTGAGTTTAGACAACGATGTTTCAAAGTGTCGCCTTTCACGTTCGGCATATAATTCTAAATCCAGCATTAAATGCTAAAACTTTGTACAGATTGTATTTTTAGGAGCAAAATTTACTTAAATACCTTTGAAATATTTATCTTGCAAAACGTATTTTTAAATAAAAATATAACGAAGAAATCAGTGAACAAAATCCTTTTATTATTGAGCAATGGTACCTTAAACTTATTCACTAACCGATTTCACAAATATATTTTTTCGTATAGTACGACACAACTTAGATATAGCATCGGCAAATTCAATCAAAACCGGTTACTGCCGATTTATACAACCAATAGAAATAACTCCCTATCGCGCCATTTGACGCTATTCGTCGCTATAGACACTCGCGGCAGTTCAAAGTGAGAAACCAAGTGCATATAAATCGACGTGTTAAATTGACGAATATATTAGGCCATATGATATTACTACATTTAGTTATTGCATTTGTGTAATGAATTAAATATTGATAATTTTGGATAGCGTACTTAATTCGGATGTGATCTGTTTTACGAATTATTGCCGCTACATCTGAGTTGTGCCGTACTATTCTTTCGAATGACAGCTGCCTTTGATAGCTGGAAAGTCAAAAGTCATCATACTTTAGTCTTTCTGTTTGAGTTGTTAATATTTCATATTTATTTAATTTAAAAAATCGTCGACATTTCATTTTATCTGTCATGTTCAATCGTCATTTGTTTTTTGCTATCTTTGAGTATTAAATCAACTTGTGACGGCATCATAGGGCTTCCCAAAAAACTTACAGTTTAAGACAAAAACCGAGATCTTTAATAGACATTATTAATAATATAGATGCAACCCTACGTTACGTTAGATGTATATCTGTTTATTATTATTATTTAATAATTGATTATATCGAGACCTCTATAATCCTTTTAGCAATCTGATTAGTAATCGAGCACAGAAGGATACTAAACATTTTAGTAACAGCATACGATATGATAGCGTATGAGGCACAAATATACCACAATAGTCCACATGTGTTATTACAAGTGTGTGCGTAGATAGAACTGAGGTTTGGTTTTAAATGTGTGCGTTCATAACAATGTGAATAAACGTTGCTTTAGTTGTGAAGTTTTTAAATATTCGTATGTATATGCTTCTATATAAATATAACAGACAGCTTTGATATCGCTAGTTAATTTAATACTCAAACTTCAGTTGAATTTCATACCATTTATCACAACATAACAATTTTCATACTATATTTGACGTGTAATAAAATTAAGAAATGCTATTTATTTGACATATATAAAACTCATATAGTTAGATGCAAAATAGTAAGCTTTCAACAAAAAAATTGACAATACGTCGTAATATCATTAATACACAATAATATTACATGCCGTACAGTATGATATTATTAAATAATAATATATTCAACTTATTATCAATTGTACAATATAATAAGTGTTATAACTCCTTAAAATCAATGAGAATAGATGTATATCTAACACATGATGTCAATACTATTATATACGTTTAACTATTGTTATTATTTAAAATTATTAATAATTTCATCTCTTTTTTTTAATTCATAAGACAAATACGTTAATAACATTGTTTAATAGACTACACGGGAATGAGATCTCTATGACATTTTTTTAACTTTAGAAGTTTTTTTTTTAATTATAATCCGTAGTCTATTTTACATAATCAATACTGTAACGATTATTTCTACTATTCTACACATCACAAGACGAGAATGTTAAATTTACCAAAGTCACCTGAATTCATGGCTAAATTTATATATTACATATTTATTTACATAAGATGCTTTCGATTTATTTAACTATATATTTAGACGAAGATATTCACATTATACAATTCCATATATCAATTATATTCGTTGTTTGTGGAAATAATAATTATATCATGAAATTAATATATATATATATATATTTATTGGAGTTTTCCTTACTAACTGACTACGATTTCCAGAAGGGTAATGCGTTTTTATTTATCCGATTGTTTGTTACAATATAGTTTGTTGAAAAATTTTGATTTAAGATTCTTACAGTTTGTCGAATGTCAGTCTTTTATGAAATTAAACAAAATAATAAGCTGTCAGATTTTTCTTGTTTCTGTTAAATGATTTTTCATTATATTCTATTCATTTATTAATTCCTTAATACTATTATCTTTAGCGTATTATGTTTTCACAAACAACCCTTGATACATCTCTGGAATTAACGAATTAAACTTATACATATAATAGTGTCAAAAGGTCGTATGTAAAAAATTATAATAGCAACTGCAAAAACTTTAAGTCATATTCATTGGGTTTGGAATCGTGGAGGAAAATACGAATTTCATGCTCATGAAACATATACATTCAAACAATAAATTTCATGTTCTCTTTTTCAGTATCATAAACCTTTTACTTACGACCTTTTTACATAAACACAAAATAGCACGGATACAAAATAAAATAACAAATAAAACATATAGAAAATAATCTTTATTTAGACTAACAACTAATAATGCGACCTTTATATGTCACGTGGTACATTGTTTACACAATTTAAAAAATCTATATACAAAAATTCCGCTTATTCGCCTCAGGCTTGACATCATCGCAGGATATCTCTGGAATAAAAACAAATGCTTATAGTAAACAATATTATCATTCCTCTGGTATTATTCTCCGAAATAGAGGACGTTCTTAAAATATTTATTTATTTTTTTTAGAAATTAATAACGTTCCATTTTAAAAAAATGTCTGGAATTAAACGAAGGCTGGCTTCTCACTAGCCAATTAGGTAGTAAATAGTAGCAAATAGAGAACCAAAGAGGTTAACAAAGATCAAATAAATGATTCTTCATATATTTTTTATATGGTTAGGTGAAAGGACAAGTTGGCCATTTTATGGTACGTGGTCACCGCCGTCTACAAAAATTGACGCTGTATGAAATATTAACCATTCCTTAGACCACCAATTTTTAGAGCTAAAATGTTACGTTCGTTATGACTGTAGTAACACCAGCTTACCACAACATTAATTATTTGCTGTTTTGCTTTTTAACTATTGAATGGACAAAGAATACTAATATGGACAAATAGTTATATATCTAACCACAGAAAGGTTTGACCAAGTTGAGATGATAATCTTCTAAGATTATATTACATAAAAAAATATCACAAATTAAACTTAATACGTGGAAAATTACATTAGACATTTTATCTTCCAAGACAACAACAATTAATAAAGCATTTGAACTAATTTCAGGGAGGTCAAACGAGTTCGAATGAATTGAATTGATTGTCTTATCATTTCAGATAACGATAACAGCGCATTATATAATTAAACAATCTCAATGGAGTTACTTAATTAGTGTAAATAGTTGTAATTGTGTTAAATATATTTTAATAAATGAATCAAAAATAGTAATTAATGTACCGTATTAAGGCCGTCACGGGACGTGCTGCTGATTTAAAAATCGAAATTAATGATAATCAATAGAACTTATCGTATCAATTGATAGTATTTGGACATTGCACCGTGACTTTATTATTATTTTTAAAAATATTTCTTAAATTAAAGTAGCCTAAGTTAAATACATAAGCCTGTGAAAGTCCCGTCAAAATCGATCCAGCTGTACCAGAGATTACCCAGAACAAATAGATAGACCGACAAATATAGTAAAAAATGTTATTTTGGAATATGTACCGTGTACACGTACACATGAATGTAGTTAAAAAACAGTTATTTTAATATTACAAACTCAACACTCCATCTATTTATATGTATATATATAGAAAGAAGATATTTTCTTATTATTATAATGATTTAAATAAATGAAGTATGTTGTATAAGCGCCACGCACACTTAAGGAATAAAGTGTGGAACAGCAAGCGATTAATATGGGTTGGATTATAATTTTAATGAACGAATTCTCTTAGTAAGTAGGAGTAAAGCAAAATAAACAAGTTTGATAATGAATTAACTCGATATCACTGGGCGAGATCTTGAATAATCTATAACATTAATTATGGATTCGCGAACAAAATGGCGTTTTGAATCTCAGCGAAATTGTTAAAGGACTTTAGAAGTAAAATAAAAGTGGATAAAAGTAGTGAAACGGAATAGTATTGTTTATGTTAAAACATATATTATTCCGAAACTGTTGGTATCCTTAAAGACTCTCTTGAGAAACTGAGGACATATGTACACGTAAAATAATGATAAAAAAATGGGATAAGTTATGAATATGCACCAGGCTGAAAATTGGATCTTTAGAATTATTTTTAATTCAAATGTTTGTCTTGACTTGACTAATATAAGTAAGGTTAGGTCGTAACCAATAATTTATAGTTACCTTAAAATATTCGTGATAGCGAATGAAGAGCAGATCACGATTAGCATTGAAGAGGCAGCTGCGGGACCTGTTGACAAGAAAAAAAATTATCAACTACTTTTACAATTTTTTTTCGATTACATCTGCTACAAAGCGAGTTATGAGTTTAGCAATCCATGTATGGTAGTATATTCAGCTAATTATCATATTGTAATGATAAAGAGGTCATAGTTTCTTTATCTATAGACTATATATTGTAGTCTTATAATTTCTTTCTGCCTTGTCAATCATAGCTTCGTCCAAGAAGTTTCTTTATGTGTTTTTTATTTGCGGATTTGACTTTCATAATGGGATAAACAACAACAGTGGTATCGAAGGCGTGTTTTTCGGAATTCGCAGATTTAAAGAAAAAATATAATGTTAATTAGAATCACCGAACTGGCATAAAACGCAGTAGTAACTATTTTTCCCAATTTAAAATACAAACTATATTAAAAACAGTTATTATATATATAATATATCCTGCCTGAAAGGCACTAAATATTTGCTCTATGCCTTTCTATAATCTATATTGAATAAGATGTTTTTTTAAAGTAAAAGCATTGTTTAAGAAAACCTTTCAAATTTGGATAAACGGTTTTTGTCATACGGCTCTTTATTAAAGGTACTACCAGATGTTACCGAGCGAACCTTCGTGTAATAAACTTAATCAAATGATTTATAGATTCAGATGTCGCCAAAACTAAGCAATTCTATCGGATATTATGAAAATTATCTGTAGCCTTATACTGATTAGAGGAATTATTAAAATGCAGATATGCATACATTGAAATACAAAGGGATTCAAATCACGTCCAAAAATATCTGGTGTTAAAACATACTTTTATTTATAAGAGAAAACTAGTACGTAAACTTCTATACAAATTTTTATCTCACATTCACTTCCCTTAGGGTATATATTTTCAAAACTACTCTTCAAAATACTTCAAGTCCGTTTGATATAAATTTGCCTTCAGTCTGTTAGTCCGTTTTAGAATTATTTTGTTCACTTTGGAAATAAAATGGGTGATTTTGATTCCAAACAGAAATTGATTCAATTTTATTAGACAATTCCAGATAAAATGTATTGTACAGTTTGGGTCTAGGTTAATGTAAATAAATTGTAAGTATGAAGTGTTTTGCCAAGTTCCAATAAAGTTTTCTGCTAAAAATATAAATACGTCCTTTTATGTTCAAAAAGGTTCGAGATGGTCTAAAAGACTTGGATATATTGACTGTCTACATAAAGGTTTTTAATCAAAAAACAAATGTGGAGACGTTTTCATCGATAAATCTTAAACGGTTACATCGATTATATTATTGTTGTATTCTAGTAAAGTATTGTTGTATTCTAATATATTATTGTTGTATTCTAGTAAAGTATTGTTGTATTCTAATATATTATTGTTGTATTTGAATAGTGAGTGACAGTTACATGGGACATAATATAATCTTAGTTCCCATGGTCGCATTGAAGTGATAAGAAATTATTAAAATTTCTCACAGTCTCAGTGTCTATGAGCAAGGGTGACAACTTACCAACAACAAAGGCCCTTTGATTGTCTAATCGTGTCCGACTACCAACACTATAAAAACATTTGAGTTCTCGATTGATATTTTATCACAGAATATTGAATTTCAAGATTAAATTCAGACGCAATACTAAGTGCAAGTTTCTGTCGCCAAATGGTTTAATTTCTGACACGAATACTGAGCTCAACGTGCTTTAATTTTCGATTGATAAATAAACGTCCATAAACACTGCAATAAATATAAACCAATTCTTGTATCGCGAGTGGTTTTGTTATACACGAACCATTAAACCAAGATAAAGTATGGACAGTTAGGAACGATAACTGACCAGATGGGTATGCACCACGATACAAAATCACTATTTTAGATCTAAGCAACCGTAACTGTATTTTTAATTTGCTACGTTTGTTAATGGCATAATGTTGAAAAAATATATGCTTTGTGTCAGAATCAATTTTGACATATTTATTAATACAAAGACTTCAATAATGATAGCACTTGTTAATGTTAATGTATTTAACACTTATTTGCGTTGTTTATATTGTTGTCATTTAGTTGTAGCTTTTAACACTTGACGATGTAATTCGTAAATTCCAAATTACAAACTAGACGATTCAAAAGCTTTCAGACACTTGAATATAGTTTATTTTAATTTGATTATTGGCGTCAATCTTAACCGAAGATTGCGTGTTCACACTCGGGCAAGCATCAGTGACGTTTCAGTTGCTTCATCTTTGTGTAATATAGTTTCTCGACTGTGAAGATAGCCTATCGTAAGGTAACCTGCATGTGTTGCCTAAAATCAGTTACGCTTTGAACCACCGATCCGCACTAGAATCCTTATCCTCAATTAGATGTGAGACTTTAGATCAGCAATGGGAGATTTACATGCTAACTTTAATTTTGTTTTAAACAATAGTCGTGGAGCATCTTGTTCTGTAAGAAGTTTTCTTCAAAAGAGAAAGTCATCGTCTGGTAGCTTAGTACGAATTGACTTTTTATTTCATTTAACATAAAATACATACAACGTTAAATCAAATAGCGTTTGAAGTAATACAATTATTTGTAATCTCGATGCGCTTGATATCGTGTTCGGTCTTTAATAAGAAAATAGCTTCGGCTCCTTCGACAAATAGCAAATGTTGTTTTATGATAAAAGCAAATATAAGAAAGGAATACGCAATAAATACTTTTATATCTCCCTTATCCCCTAAACAAGCACACAGAGTAAATAAATGTGGTTACAAATTGCTAACACATTTTGTGAAGAGAGCTATACTGAATTGGCACCTTATATGATAATTAATTTTTTGTATTGGTTTGTAGTGAATTTTGAATTGTTTGTACCTTAAGGGGGTATGAGATATGGAGGTGTGGAGCTATGATTGGCAAAAGGAATACATTTGATTGAATACACAAACCTAGCACAATTGAAATAATTAAATTTTATTATTGTACACTAGTTGCCAGTTCACATGAAAGGTGCGTACTCATTTTTTTATTATAAAAGTAGTATAGTTAATTAGCCACTTTCAGATGCATAGTTTTCTTGAAAATTATTGGGAAGATATTGATTTTGTTTCGATCGTAAGTCATTTATATGAATATAATATTAAATTATATAATATGGTATTTGATTTGTACCTTATCCAATAACTGAACTATAAGCAATGTTTAGTAGGTATATAATTTTCTGTTGTTTTTTTATGAATTTACCTTGTTTGTTTATTTCAAGAAACGGTCAGGCATATACAAAAACTTGTACACTAACGATGTAATAAATAAAAGTGCACGATAATAAATTAAAATTTTAAATTATTTAATTCGTTCTTAAAATGTGTAAAATAATACATAATGTAAAAACTTATTTTCTTTTATTTAAACTCCCGTCAAAAACACGGTGCTACTTTTGTTACGAATTAACATTATTTGTACACGATTATTTTATATATTCCGCACAAAAATCAACGAAACGTGACAGGTCCACGCTTTTTTGTCATATTTATAATCACGGACCGAATACTTAATATTTTTTGTTGACATAAGACACAATAACTTAATATTTGTTTCTTCAAAATAAAATGTTTGTGTTTGAATAAAGAATAAGTAAAAAATATCATGAAATCAAAGGCAATTTTATATTATACTTATTACAAACAATAATAATATTTTAAGTACATTTAGTAAATAGTTTTATGTATAAATGAAACATATTCCCGTTCTTCGTTAAAATTATTGGAATTTTTTAGATACAATTATTACTTGCAAGGATAAGGTTGTATCTCTTTCTTAGGAATTGAGATAAAAAGAGATAGCAAGTGTATTATAACATTCATTTGAACTACAAATAATTATCATTAACTCTCAATATTGCTTATGTTTTTTTCTATAGTATTCAGTTTGAAGTTGTCATGTAAAATTAAAAAAAAAACTATATTAAAATCTACAAAAGTAAATCAATTTAAAATCGGTTGTACATCGGAGCTTGTTACTGACCAAAGTAGTAGTTACCTTAGTTGAACCTTAAACACATAAATAATACGAAGCAATAACAGCACCGTCAGCTAACTGCGGCGTGCCACTGTTATTGCTTCCATCTACAATCCCCTATCCAACCATCCAGCCCCCTCACCCGACCTCCGCCCAGAGTCACCCGTTCCTAATGCGACATTCTTACGTGACAACGATTTATCCAACATGTATTGTTCTCCCTAATTTATTGCGTTTTAAATTCGCTGAATTATATTCGGTGTTCAGCACAAAAAATTTGACCGTTTCCAACGGGATTTTTTCATATATTTGTAAAGGGAATTCGTGGTCTTTCCTTTCGCAAAGTAACGTTTTCGTATTGTATCTGTAAGTTATGTTACCCGTTCTACTTTTAAATATTTATGAAAAAAATAGGTATGATATTATTATTTTAGTTTTTAATGTGTACATAAGCTAGACCAGTCGTTAAATTATAATTAAATTTTTCGTTTTTCAACCGACTTCAAAAAGGAGGAGGTTATCAATTCGTCTGTATTTTTTATTTTTTTTTTATGTTTGTTACCTCATAACTTTTTACTGGGTGGACCGATTTTGATATTTTTTTTTTGTTTGAAAGGTAGTGCTTCCCGTGGGGTCCAATTTTAATTTTATTTTTTTCCGATGATGGTATCTGTATGAAAACGACATAAGTCTGAAATTTGCATTATGTATGTGCGCGATAAATAGGTGAATAGCTCAAAATTGGTTGGCACAATTTTGATTATTATTTTTTTATTATAAAGGATATACTTTAAGGGTACTTTGGTGAAAGTTTGGTAAGGTTCTGAGCATAGGATCTATGACAAATTAAGGGAACGGGAGGGAACGGAACAATTCTGAGGAGCACGTTAGCAATACTCGGTCGAAATAATCTTTAATTTATGGGTTACTTGGATATTTGAATCACCTTCCGGAACGTGGTTATGTTCATGTAATTGTCATAATCGAATATTATAATCAACTAGCGACCCGCCCCGACTTCTCACGGTGCAATACTGATACTAAATATACTAAAGAATTTGTTTATTTACGACATCACATTGCAAACTTCTAAAATTGTCAGTGTTTCTTTACTATATTGTTCATGTATATACACAAACCTTTCCCTTGAATTACACTATCTATTAAAAAAAACCGCAATAAAATCCGTTGCGTAGTTTTAAAGAAATAGGGACAGAAAAAGCGACTTTGTTTCATACTATGTATTGACGGAACTCCTAAACGGCTTACAGTTAGGGTGCGATTTGGGGCAGAATTTCTTACTGTCTTTAATCAAATGTTATGTATATGATGTACAACATATAATAGCTCTTTTGCAAAGTTTTTTACTGAGCTCGATTACAGCTCTTTCGAGGGTGGTACCTTGTAGTTTATGCCGCATGACGTATTAAAGCCGCATTTTCGAAAGTCTATTTTTGCTTTATTTCGAAGTTTCTTTTGAAACTGTCCCCGAAGTAGTTTCTGATTTATACGCTTAATCTATCTATATTAAGAAAAAGATGTTAGTCTGCATCAGCTTCACTTAAAATCAAAAAATAAATAAAATTTTAACAAAAAGAAAAACAGACTTCAAACAAAACACTATTTTAAAACAAATAAAAATGCACTAAATTTATTACTTTATTATTACTTTTTAGTGCATTTTTATTTGTTTTAAAATAGTGTTTTGTTTGTAGTCGGTTTTTATTTTTGTTAAAATTTTATTTAATTAGATGCATAAGGTGGTTCAAAGTCTAGACATTTTTTTTATCATACAGTGTGTTTAGTATGTTATGATTGTAACGAAAATGGTCCGCCTGGTGGTAAATGGTGACCACCGCCTATAGACATTGTTATCTTACCATGTCATGACAACAAAGCGATAAATAGCTTTCAGCAGCATGTGTGAGCCAGTATAACTAGCACAAGGGTTATGAAATCAGTTCCCGAGATTGTTTTTGTTTCAAATTTCTATGTTTGGTCGTACCAACTATCATTACAAGGCTCATTTTCTCATCCGCATATATCATAAAAAAATTAAAATCGTATGAAACTTTAAATGATCTCAATATAAAAGTATTTTTAGATTTTAATAATCCTCGCAAATGTTTGATATTAAAGATATTGACTGCTAGTAGCTTGCCTCGTTTTAGGATATTGGTTGTTATGTATCAGGCAAAAAAGTAGCCTATGTCCTTTATTGGAATCCAAGTTTGCTTCATACAAAATTTCATCAAATTCGGTTAAGCGGTTTGGTCGTTTTTTTACACGAGCGACAGACAGAGTTACTTTGAACAACAACAACAACAGCCTGTAAATACTGTTGTATATCCCACTGCTGGGCTAAAGGCCTACTCTCCCTTTGAGGAGAAGCTTTGGAAAATATTCCACCACGCTGTTAGTGGAATACACATGTGGCAGAATTTCTAGGAAATTTGTCACATGCAGGTTTCCTCACGATGTTTTCCTTCACCGCTGAGCACGAGATGAATTATAAAGACAAATTAAGCACATGAATCAGGGGTGCTTGCCTGGGTTTGAACCCGCAATCTTCGGTTAAAATGCTCGCGTTCTAACCACTGGGCTATCTCAAAGTTACTTTTACATGTATAATATTAATGTAGATATGGATTTAGTAAATAATACCGTAATTCGGGTGCAATAAAAATCTTTGCGATAATACGACAGCAATTAGATAAGGTTTAGCGTATTTATTGTATTACATTAATACACAGTTATTACGAAAGGAAACGCGATTGTAGGTCCATCCGGTCCTATATTTCTTACTGTGGGCGTTAACCCGGGAATACTGCGTGGGATATTTACAAGATAGGCGTTAATAGAATGTTGTGGAAAATAAGATGACCTCGTGGTCCTTCATCGTTGAAGGGACTATTATTTTTGAATTCGGATGTCATAGCAATAGTGCTACACAAATATGGACAAATTGAGGGTTCAAATAAAAACAAGTTTTAATTAAAAATTATAATTGTAATATGGCAGACCTAATTGTTCCTAAAGTATGTGATATCTCATTTTATTAAATTTTTTATATTATTTATAAGTTTTATCAAGCGAAGTTTTTTTGTTTGAAAAATAATATTTATTTGTTCCGTAAACTTTAAACGTTAAAATTAAGCATATTGTCACCAGCGCCAAAAGTATGCCCAAAATTACAGCTTTCCTATTCAGGTGGAAGTTCCACCAAAATTAAAATTGTAATATTGTATAGTTTTTAATTTCATATAGAAATTTTTTACTCATTGATCAAATTAAACCCTACCACCGGTCAAGAAGAAAAACGAAAAACATTTAACAACACAGACACAACACAAATGCTAAATTTAAAAATTGAATGAATTCGAATTATTTTCGAATGTCTTTTGAATTTCGTTATAATATCGAAAATATAGCGAGCGATGGCAGGTTAAATATAATTATGATCTCGGATAAAGGTCGGATCCGACATAATTATGTCGGTTTGTCCGGCCCTGCGCCCTCTTACCAAATTTTCCTTTTATCTAGCGGTACTACACGCGATTTTTATGGTAATTACACTTTTATCGTCACGTCTTAATTCAATTTTACCTCACGGAAGTTGTAAGTTACGATTAAGATTTGATACACTTAAAATAAATATTCATTTAATAAAAAAATACGTGTACCATATTTACTAATATAACTCAGCGAGTTATTTTAGAATTATAATGTCATAGATTTATTGCTAAAGGTAAACATTTAAGGAGGTAAATAAATAGTCGAAATGAAACATCAATTTAATTTACCTTTACCAGAGAATATAGATTATTCCAATTGTATTAATAATATAAGAATGTTGCGTCAATTTATGTAAAGTTAGTCTTCAGTTTGCAACGCTAGCAGTTTCTAAGCTATATAAAACTAAAAGCAATTTCATAAGACCATAATCACAAAGTTACTGCCTAGTACGGAACTCTCATGCAAAGAAAATAGATGCCAAGTTTAAGATGAAATTAAATTCCACCAAATTCTTCGGTGCTTAGAATAATATTATATATTAACTTAAGATGAAATTGTTTACCATAGAATTGTAAATTAAATTTATTCTTGTTTCTGAACGAAAATTGAATTAAAGCGTGTCTTTTTAAAATGTTTATATAAAAAAAGTTTTTAATATTATAAAAAAAAAAAAAAAAAAACTGTTGATTACTGTCACTCAATTTTTTTTTAATAATTTTGGGTACAGCACAACGATGATGAAACATGGTAAGTTTGCTTTACTTAAAATTTCTTCAAAAATCTTTCGAGTCATATCTCAGTTCAGTTTCATCTCACGACACAAATAACACAGCCTTTCTTAAAGACATAAACGATTATAACAATCATGTTTTGAGAGCAAACAAATCCTGATCCTTATAAACTGAGATTATTCGTCTTTTAGCATCAGAGACACGTGTTTAGCGATCTTAATTTGCGTTAACTGCTGAAGCGGTATTAGGAAGATTTCGGCTCAATCTCGAACGGGACCGTACATTAATCAAGGAGACGTATTTATGCGAGATATAATGGGGTTATGCGACTAGAGGGAGTTCTTTGAAAGTAAATCATTCTTAGCGTTATTTTGTTTCTGTTGTTTTATGTTTGTATTTGTAGATGAAAGATTATAGGCTGTGGTTTAATATAGCTTACACAGATATTAAGTAGTGTGTTTCTTGCATGATTATCTTGATGAATTTAAGTTTGACTTTGTTTAATGACATAATTGGTATTACATAATTATGGCCATCTGACGGTAGGGTGACCATTGCCCATAGAAATTGGTGTCGTAAACAAAATAATTAATATATGTATATATATATATATATATATATATATATATATATATATTAAATTTATTGCTTGTATTTATTTATAGATGATGAAAGATTATGTCAACATGGCTGTGGTTTGATCATTAATAGCTTACATAAATATTAAGTTGTGTGTTTGTTACACGTTTATTTTAGTAGAATTTAAGTTTGGTTTTGTTTTAATGACATAAATGGTACCACCACACAATCGTGGTCACATTATGGTAAGGTCACCATTGCCTATAGAAATTGGTTTTGTAAAAAAATAATCAATCCTCACATCGGCAATACGTCTTCGACTTTCACCCTTCTGTAAGTTTAGTATGTGATAGAATATATGATAAGTAGGTGGTAAGTATACATATGTTGTTAAAGTCTACTTGTACGAAATATATTATTATGTTGATAGCCTTGTTTGTGTGTATAAAATTATAAAACGATGGAATAAAAAAGTTTATCATTTCTATGAATGCAAATAAATAAAACTGTAATATTTGTCTATTTCGAAATTCAGAGATTCTGAATTAAGAATCCATTTCCCGAAATTAAGATTTGAAACCGAGCTTTGAACCCTTCAATCTTGAACTACATTCAATCAACTCGACGCGTTCAAAATGTCATTACTTTTAGTACACAAAGACTAACGGAAATTTATGCTTTAAGACAACCGTGATGATATACTCACGAATATATTTTGGATTAAAGCAAGCAATTAAATCTTATGATAACATGTATGTATGTATTAGGACATACATAGGATGTTAACGATTTATTTAGTTCATTAAGCATTGTTAAATATTACATATAGTGCGAGAAAGTGTTGCCAAAATTACAACCAAAACAAGAAAGTATTAAAATGTTGACAGAAAAGTTAGTGACTGTGTAATGTCTTATTTTTAAAGAAAAATCACGTGATTATACTTGAAGATGTGAAGATGGTAAAAATAATTCAGGAGCTACCCTAACCTATAGTACACATGGTACTATAGGTTTTTCTCTCTATATGTAGTCGCATAAGGAATTAAAGATATGTTTCTTAAAAGAGCAATTCTAAAACTTCATTAAGATTTAATATTTTCATTTCGTTTAGAGATAGATGTACTTGGTGGATTTGTGCAAACCTGTCAATCAGCAATTTGACACGTGCGAAACCAGTGAAAGTAAAGGCACAGGGGCGTAACATCTTATCTCATAAAGTTGGCATCCCGTTGCCGACATAAGAAAAGCTTAATTGGTATTTTTGTCTATGGGCAGTGGTGGCTCACTCACTCACTTACCAGGTGGCTCATTTGCACGTCCGCCTACCAATATCATAAAAAGGATACAAAATATCGTCATCGTTATACAGCATTGATATTATGAATTAACTAAAGTTATATAATTATTTAAATCAAAACCGTTGTGGAGCCAAAAGCTTCACAATATTTATTAACCTAGATGTTAGGGCCAAAATTTGTATCGATAAATTTTACGTAGCCGAAGTTGCATACAGAAAAAAAACACTTAGTGAATCGAGGGGAACAAATGAAAAAAGTTAGTTAGGGGGCAAAGACAAAAAGGAAACAGCTAACCTAATGGGTCCAAGTTCGGGAAACACTTTGGCTAAACATTTGCTAATGGAAATGGAAGGGAGCCAGCGGTGGTGGAGTGTAACGGTTGATTCACTTGTTTTTTACACGCAATGCGTATTCGATGCCAAGTTCGCGACTTTAATGTAGAAACACACTGATATAAAGCGGTCCTATCGATGTTTCCTGACAACTGAAAACTGATGTAAAGACTGGTAGACCGAATACTTCATACAGAAGTACTATTACTTATATTTGTAGGTCACTCTGAACGAAACCGTAATATAGAAAGAATACAGATTTGTTTTAATTAATTGTATTTTTAGTTATTTGCTTAATAGTATGTACGTTTTTGCATAAGTATTTGTTGTGTTGTTGTGAAATTAACTCTTTCACATAAATAAATGAAAATTTTTGGTAGCACGAGCAAGACGTTATGTAAGTTATGTGTTAATGTTCACGTTTATAGATGAAAAATGTTATTGTAATTAATTTTAATGAGTTTTCAATTAAAAAAAAATTAATTAAAATATAAAACTCTATAACATCCAGTAAAAATCAAGAAAATTTTAAGTCTGTTTCAACCTTAAAAGCTACAGACACTTGACACTTATGTAAAGTGATTTCGGAATTTATTTCTGCAACTCAAACGGAGAAAGAGGGACTCTATAGAGGAGTTTATCTCGTAACTTTGTTTCCGCTAATTGGCGTTAAGTTTTCTATGTAAATGTCCTTTGTCAAACTTGTTAAAACTTGCGACTGTTTAGTAACTCAAAAATATCGTCTTAGTTTCGAGTTTGTTCGTAAAATATGGAAGGTATTACGTCATTAGTGGAAACCATTATAGAAAAACAGGAAAATTCGTAAACGCTCCCGATTCCGTCGATTGGTTACAAAGCAAACATTAATCAGAATTGAGATTATTGTTCAAACTTTGCGACTAAAAAAGTGGAAAAGTAATAATTCAAGAGGTCGCGATCAGGTGCTCTTAACTGCCCTGATTTACTTGCCAACTTGCTAACTCTCGAATTTGTTTTTTTTTTTTCTAGTAGCTCATGAATAAAAAAATTTTGGCAACACTCAACGTCAATTGATGTATCTGTTTGAAATTTTAACGGTTTTATTAAATCTTACTAATATTATAAATTGGAAAGTTTGAATGTTTCTTGTGATCACACATTCGGCAAAATTTAAATTCGTCACAGATATAGATATATGTAGTTTGGAAAATAATAATAAATAAATTTATATTGGACAACATCACATACATTATTCTGATCCCAAGGTAAGTAGCTAAAGCACTTGCTTTATGGAAAACCTGAAGAAACGACGCTATCACAAACTCCCAAACCCAAGACAACATATAAAACTAATGAATTTTTTTTACATCGACTCGACCGGGAATCGAACCCGGGACCTCGGAGTGGCGTACACGTGAAAACCAGTGTACACATTCGACCACGTTAAAAAGCATAAACTCTATAAACCTAACGCCCGAACACAACTCCATCGCCCATTACCGCCACATATTCTATAGGAAGCTGTGGGCTAAAGTATTCACATATAAATCGTCAATACCCTTATTTAATAAAAATAATATTAGTTTCAGTATCCATCAGAAACAGTTTTTACAAATTTGAGTTTTGTTTTTTTTGGTTTGGTTTAATTTAATAGAAATAAATTCACGTATATTAGATTTGCTTAAAATTTTATTTCGATTTATCCGGATATATCCGGATATATGGACACCCTGTTGAGTTTTCAATTCGGTGAAACATTTCAAAAGCCGTGCCAATTGTCAGAGTTTTGTAAATGTTATTTTGTTTTCTGGTTAATATTGAATATTATCGGGAAAGATTTTTTAGGTATTTTCGTGAAGCTGTTGGCTCGATTATGAAAATAAAATTCCTGATTTTTTTGTCAGAACAGTAAGATAAAAAAATATGTAAGTAAATATGTTTAAACTGTACGTAAATAATAATTAATTGTTTGGGTGTGTACATTATCGTCAGTTTTGAGAATTTATTATGTACAGATGCAGACACAAATGTCACCCAATTGTCACGTCCAACTCCATACATATTCATGGACTCGACAAGAGTGACGAAACAGTCACCGTGACAAAAATCACCAGTGCGCGCTAGTTCTAATAGGTTTACTATACTCATCATATAGGATAAACAAATCACATTTTTGATGTTAATAAATAGAATAACATTTAAACAAAAATATTATTAAAAATGTTTATAGATATTTGTATTATTGCCATGCAAACGTCTACTATAAGAGATAAAGAAGTCTGCAGGAAGGGTTGAAAAGTAAATATCATGTAATTATTTTTAAACGTTTTCTGTAAATAAACGCTATCTTTATCACTTTGCAATCTGCATCGCTAAGATAAGATATTATAATGACTGTGTCATTCCATGACGTAGGTCTTGCGGAAACATAAGCAGTAACTGGGAGTGTAAAGATCACTAACTGATATTGACAGTATACCTATACTGACTCCTTGTTTCTTGCCAGTTCTTCTTGATAGAACCTACATTCTGAACCGGTAGGTATAATTTGAAACAGGTATACCTACCTGTTATATGGTATACCTACTAGAATAAATATGTTTTCATATTGATTGCTCTACTAAAAAGTTCCTAGAAGAATATTCCTACTACTAATTTAGAGTTATTCGTTTAAAGTAAGAACGTCGAGTAACTAATAAAAAAATGTCTTATAAGAACTATAATATAATATATATATAGTATTCTTCATAGAAATCACGAGAATGACAGTTGACGGAATAGACGAGATTACATTTGTTGTAATAGTTTTTTTTTGTTAAGAAGTTTCTGTCAAAGGCAACCATTCGTTTCATCGGAAAACAATATTTAGTCAAAGAGAAATGTCTAGCGGGAAATTTCTATAAATCAACTTCCTCAGTAATACATTTTCAATATAGATTGATAATGGAAGGCTTTTACTTTAGAGAACGAAGATTGACTTAAAAGGTTAAACAAATTATTATTTTTTTGTTTAAAAAATCAGTAGTCTCATTTGAGTTCCATATTTTTTTCTATTAAAATGATTTTTTTTTAATCCATTTTTAATATGTCAACGAAGAAGTACGATCCGTCCGCGAGCTTTTAATATGAACGCTGCCAAAAAAACAGATACACAACAACTTTGTATGAAAGATTTGTAGATGTATAAAATTTCCACTAAGAAGGCATCGCAATCAATATTTACCTCTTATATATAACTTTGATTATCGTAGATAATTAATATAAATAAACCATAACCTACAACTTTTCCTCAGTGATAGATGCGCCTTCAGTTCATACTGGCTGGTATTTACATATTAGCTCAGTTATCTATTTACATATCTAAGAGTTTATAATACATTAGCTACCTATCTCGACTCTGTGAGGGTGGAATAAAGGTATATATAATATATATAAAATTGAAACATTTATCTTGTATATTCTTTTAATAATATGTCGGTATTTTCTAGATGCTTGTATACATTTATAATTAGTTTCTGCTTATTATGTATATTTATATATAATATTTTTAAAATATATAATTGCAATAATATGACCGTCTGAATAAATTTTATTCAATTCAGTATAAATCGTGATCAAGAAAACGGTAAGAGCAACGTTTGTATCAACCTTAATAACTAACTAAGTAAGTGTTTTTTCATCGGTTTTTATTTTTAGTTAATTTTGTGAAAATTTTAAAGAGCGACCGCACACGTACGCATTCGTTCATGTTCGAATACGACTGTCTACCAGCGTCCTTTCTGGTGATTTTATTTCGATTGATTTGAGATATTTTCCTTCTTTTTATATATTTTTGGAAAGCTAAGAAAACGGTTATGTTTTTAAAATAATCTGCAGGCCAAGGTTCATAAAGATTTTTTTATTTTTGAGGCATTTTTGAGGAAAAAAAATAAAAAAAATATTGAAATAAATTCGTCTCGCATTTTTGGATTTGGACCGATAATTATTGTTTACATATTGACAAATATCCAGTGTTTAATCATTTTTATAAAACAGAAGAAAAAAATAGATTTTTGATACTTTTTTTAAAATAAATTTTGAAGTTGTATTTTTGACAAATTTTGAAAAAGCTAAAAAGCGTGATAACTCAAAAATGGTTCACTTTTGGATTATGCATATGGGGGTTAAAATTATTGCAAATAGTCACCCCTATCACCTCCTAACGGATATACGTCGAGTTACCAATAACCCTGTATGTCGTATATATATAATATATACGACATATTACGAATTAATTATTTTTCCAACCCGCTATGTAGTGACGAGAATACGGATTACCCACGTAATGTGTATACATATAATTATAAGTTTTCTTTAATTTCTCTAAGACAAATTTGGACTAAATTTGCCGCCCCTCTAAATCAGCCGCCCTAGCCTCCAGCCTACATAGCCTATTGGTAAATCCGCCACTGTCGACAGCTGAAATCTTTTTATAAAACATACAATTTGATAAAACATCCAAAACTTCCAAGCCATAAGTTCCAAAATTGGCTATTAACACAAAAAGAGTATCCAGCGTGTATCGTTTGCCCGAAAAAAACGTAATACGATCTTAAGCTCAATGTGAAACCTCGCGGAATGAAACTGGTCTGTTATCTCGCTGCCCGTCAATCTTATTGTCATTCAATTTGAATTTACGCTTAGACCGGTTTTTGCGCGACCTAACTTAAGGCCACGAAACCAGCGGTTGATTGTAGCATTTTTAGAAAATGTGAGTATTAATAATATCAGTATATCTTTTGTGCTTATCAATTAATAAGAAGAAAAGATTGGGAGGTGATACACAGAATAGAAGTTGCCCAGTCCAAATAAAGGACAGCGAAAGTTGTACACATTTATTGTCTGTAAAGGAACAAGGGCTATCTCAACGGGTTTCAGATGTATGCAAATGTAAGTACAATGCACTATGGCTATATTCTGAAATTACAATAGAACGACTAACCAGACTCAACTGAAAAGTGATCGGACGCAGTATCTACTATTCTATATTTCTAAGACGCGGTAGTGTTAACTCTGCCACTTTTAAACCTCGATTGATGATTTTGTGGCAGAAACACCCTATAATATTTTTTCTACAAGTCGGGAATTAAACCTCGGGCCTTGGTAGTCCTAGATAATCTAGCCAATTAGATCTTTATAAAGTAACCACAAAACCAAGGCAATTAATTTAATGACATATGCATATGACATATAGCTAATAAGAACGCCATGTTTACAAAATTTGATACATTTACTGAAAACTATATTCTGATGTAAATAAAATTAAAATAAATTCTAAAAGCTATTCATTGAAATTGATGCGTAAACAACTCTTACGCTGACCTCATTTGATGCTCTAAGTCTTAAGCTTATTCACATGAAGCTCGAAGTCTCAGTAAAAATGTGGAGTGCTCAGATACTTAGCTATCATAAACATAGCTAATCTAACTATGTAATATGAGTATAATACAACAAAAAATCTACTACATGGACAGTTCATGTCCTGTGGAGATGTAGTCAAGAACAATAAACAGACATCAATAAAGTCATGTCAATAAAACACCATATTGCCTGTTTGATTGTTTATAACAGTCAGCGCCATTTCATAAAACAAACTGATGTTTCCAATAAAAATGTTAAAAAAGCATTTTATGTGAACACAATACAAAATTGCTTCTTTGTAAATTTGCGTATGTGCAGGAACCGTTTAAGTGATTCTAGTGAAAACAACAAAAGCTTATTCTCTGAAATAACGTACAAACAACTCAATAATTATTTTTAACGGTAATATCAGCGTTTTGGAGGGTATTTACTAATATTCCTGGTGTGCCCTCCAATTGAGCATAAAATACTAGGAATAGAGATGACAATAGTATAAAAGCCATTATCAAACTCATGACTGTGCCCTGGTGAGGCTTAAATAACACGAAATCAATATAAATTTCGTAAGAATAATTTATACGAAATAATTTGTAAACAAGACCAGACTAAACCAATACCAATACTATTATTCACATATTTAGAACAAATTGTTTTAACTTAAATGAAATTACACGTTGATTTACCGCTTAGTTCATGGCCCAACCCTCATCTGTTTTAGGAAAGGAAAAAAGTAACATTTGTCACTGCATCGGAATCTGTTGAATTAGATGCTTCAGAGGTTCAAGTGACGGGAATCTGAGCTCAATTTTTTTTTGTTTCTGTCAAATTACGTCCAACGTACATTGAGCTTTGTCTTTGTACCTTTTGTAAGGGTAAAGTAGTTCTTGCACGAATGAGTTATAGTTTATCCAGTTTATTTTGATATTATTATTAATGAATATTAATAAATGAATTTATTGCATACTAAGTGACTCATCGATTAAAAATTGCCTTCGCATCAAAGACGGCGCTAATAAAATTATTAATGACACTAACTATTGTAATTTAGTGTCTTAATTCTCTTTTGCGGTGGGTTTTTTTCAAACCCATCTCTAAATGAATTATATGTTTACTAAATTTCTCTTTTAATGTTATATTCATATTTTATATGTCTCGTCGTTCTATAAGCTAAATTTAAGGCTGTAGATTCAGATGTTACGGAGTCAAAAGCTTTAGGGTTTCCAGCCTCGCAAAGCACATAAAGGCCCTGCGCCTATATTTTTTCCGTATCAGATTAGCTGTTTTATTGAATTATGAGAACGAGGGAATATATTACAACTGTGGTTGCGTTAGTTGAACGGTTTCTCTTAAAATTGGCCGCCGTATCCGAATTTGGTCAGGTTGACATAATTATTATAATTATATTTTATAATTGTACTTATACCATATTTTGGCCATTCAATGCTAAATCACAGAATCGAAATTGAAGGAATTTGGTAAGAAGAAAGTTGGTTCTCCAATTCCAATTTCAAGGAGTTCATCCTTACGTTTTTATGCCGAACATCTGACGATCAATCTTTAAAACGAGAGCGAAATCGTAGGCGACAACGAGCATCCAATAAATGAAAGTCTGACAGCTAACAAAGATTTTATTATAAAATGCCATCACCGTTTTCATGAAATGAACAACTTACCCCTTCATACTTTACTTATAAAACGTATTAAAATTGTATGAAACGTTAATATTAACAATGACCGGTTACTTTTCAAACAACTTACCGATCGAATAATGTATTAGGTTAGAAAAGTTATATTTAAATTTTTAAACTAAAACGAAAGGGTGTCGAGTTAATTAAAACTAAACATTTGTACCGTGGAGCCGTGCCTTTTGCTCCGTTGGATGAATTAAGTTCGCTTAGTGTACGGAATTTAACTTAATTTGTTTGCGATATTTTACATAAAATTGTTTTCGATGGAAATAATCGTTGTTTAATAATGATTATATTGTTTACAGTTTGCTTAATACGATTTGTGTCTTTGAGTTTTTTGTTTTCTAATTTTCGATACAGATGTAAGATCATCCTTCAAAAGCATCAATATTAAGCACTTTAGCAGACCCTATGGCAAGATCAGGTGTACTAAAATAAGTGACTATGATATGTTCACCATTTTATCAATTCGTCTGTATTTTTTTTTTTTAATATACCAATAACTATAACTACATGATATAATCGTTAATCGACTTTTAAGTAGTCTAATATTTTTCATTTCATTTAACTTAGGAAGACTCTAAAAAATATGTTGAATACGCAATTATTTTTATTACTTTTTCGTGCATATTCATTTGTTTTAAAATAGTGTTTTGTTTGAAGTCGGTTTTTCTTTTTGTTAAAATTTTATTATAAATCCTACTGCGATCGGCAATTCTTAATATTGTTGTATTGTTCTTTGTATCGCTAAATATGAATTCTTAGTAGCCAAGGTTTGAGGTGAATTGACGATATCGAGAACACTTCCTTCTATATAACCTCTTTCAGTACCATAGATATGTTTGATGTTGATTTTATAATTACTAGTTATTGACATTGAAATGCCCAGTAATTAAAAATTTAGTTTTTTGCACCAATTTTATTTCACTTCTGTTGTTTGAAACATCCGTCATAACCAAACAAGTCAACTTCATCGACAGGGCTATCGAAGCATCATTGCATGAATGAAATAAATTGTATTATGAGTACATAGGAATACTTCACATAAAAATCTCGACATAGATTTTGATAATAGATTTGTTGTAATACAAACAATGATCACTTTAATTGGTAAATTGAAATAGAATTCTAATTTAGGGAAAAACAAATGGATAATAAATTTATAAATATCGTAATTTCAAATCGGCGCGTAAGTACTTTGTAATATAGAGATTCTGGAGAAATTAGTACGGTTTGTAATTTTTAGGATTTAAAAATAAAACAATCAAACTGTATATTGGCATCGCTCCTCAGTATACGTATCACTTTCAAGTTAATCATCCTCCTTATACTAAATTTCATAGTTAACGATCCAAATCCAAACGCTGAAACATTCCATTACATAGATACGTAAAGGTCAAGCTACTAAAAGGTATTGAAAACTTTTTATCATAGTTGGACGAGCTGGCGGAGTGGTAGGCAATCTAAATGTGATCATTCCTTACAAGACCAATATGCCTAGAAACTAAGATCAGCCTAGCTAATGCCTGTAGTTATATGTTATGGATCTTTTACTCTTTAGGCCAGAACTTAACACTGAGCATTGTTGGTGGGCAACGGAATATTTGATAAGTGACCCGGTATGCACAAAGCCAAAGTAGCTTACATTACATAACTTAAATTTCATAAAATGATCCAAAGTAATACTTATTATGAAGGAAGGTTTATTTATAAAATCATAAAATCTTAAAAAAGTTAAAAAAATAACAATAAAAAAATAACACTTAAAATAATTACGGATGATATTATATTTGTATATAGAACAAGACAAAAGTTTATTTTCGTTGTCAGTTTATTATATCGTACCGATGAATTATAGGTTTAAAACTTATTTGAAGTAGAAATAGGAAAAATTGTGACAACATTTTATAAAATTCCAAAGCTTTTTTTAAAGCATTGAAAGGAAAATATAATAATCACAACATTTTTTTTTTGACATTATATCGTATTATCGAAAACGATATATCGTGCAGGATATATATACTTTTGCACATAATTGTAGTATAGAACGTATGTTAGTAAGATTACAATGACAATGCACTGAGCCCTTGACCAGTGTAAAATCATGTATCATGGACACTACATGCTACTAAAATTGTTAAGAACACTTTGGTGTCTATATAACGTTTCCGGACAGATATTTCCTGGTTTTTACGACTAGTATTTAAATATTTACAAAACCGAATAGGTTACTTTTGAAGTCGGTTTTCATATCTAAACAGATTTGTCTTGCTTTGCTTCGACTAAAGCCGACTTAACAAGCTGAATGGATAAACTCCTTCGCTTGAATTCAGGCAAAAAAAATAAAATGTATTTTTTATATTTAAAAATAGAATCAAATGACTGGTACAATACTGCGTTATTTTATTTGCGTTGTATTTATTATATACGGAAATAGAGTTTATCCTGAAATCCTTTTGAATCCTAAGAGGAAAGTTATTATTTATGTAAATTTATTTTGTATAGATTGAATGGGTACCGGTGACATATAAGGAAATGGACATATTCTATGATAAATCGTATTGTTTTCCTCAATTTTATCTGTATCATTGTAATATTTTTATTACAAAATAAAGTCACTAAAGGGTAGTGGTTAATTTATTGCAATGATATTCGTTTTTTTTTAAATGTCAAGTGTCGTAAATGGACTGCGAATCAATCAAAAAACTCATCCTTAATTACGGTGTTAACATATTATTTATAGTATATAAAACATTTACTTGATACAAACGTGAGCTTGTATATTGAATCCCATTGAAAGGGTTTGTACACTTGTTTTGTTTTTATATGTCATCAATAGACATAATACAGAATTAGAATTTTACAACTCAGAGACGGACAGTTAATACATTCGTTTAAAATTTTCCAATTGACCACTTTATTCGTAAAACCAAATACATCCCCACGGATTAAACATAAAGTCGATGTCTATTTGTATCCAATTTAAAATCAAATTAGAAATAAATACACTTTCTGTTTCGTCCAATCACGTGCCGGAGGAGTTCGCAGAACCTAAGGAAAATCTACAATTTTCCCGACCGACAGATTTAACCTAAATCGAAACCGTTCCCCGTTCGAAATTGCCTTAATTTAACAAACGAATTTGTCTAATTCCAATTCTTACGCTGTGAGTAACGTTGTGATTTTCATTCAACAGTCGAAAGTTAATTTTTGAGGTGATTTTTAACGTACGAGTAGTTTTTTCGCGTCCCGCATTTAGATTACGTATTTATGTGTCGCTTACAGCTTAACTTTTCTGTAAAATAGAGCTGGATAAATTGTATTTCCTTTGTAACACTGCCAAGAAGTAAATTTCTCTGAGTTTAGAGCCGAAGTTTTATGTAGCGTCAAGCAGTCTCGCGAGGAATTTAAGAAAAAAAAACACATAAAGGTGCTAGTGTATTATAAAGTTGTTGAAACAAAATGTTTTAGTTTTGTATTTTAAAGTGTTCAGTTGATAAAAAGCAAATTTAATTTTAGTTTTAGCTTAAAACGTAAATACGCTCGTTACACTCCGCGAATATATCGTAGTGTAAAAATACACGTCAATTTTCGGATTTAATTAAAGTGTTTAAATTAAACGCGGTAAAAGCTTGGCTCGGAATTCGAAATTTGGGAAAATTCGTCCTAAATGTTGTGCGCTGCAAATAGAGTGGGGAACACTACTGTTGCGTTCAGCGTTGGTCCAAGTTATAACTTGCTTTGCGAATATTTAAATTGTATTTCATATATAAAATCTTACCTGAGACCTGAAACCATTTTATTAAACCGGAATACGTACAAGATCTTGTAAAAATGTAATTCAAAAATAGAATATTTCAGTTATAACTGTAACGTTCCTTTGAAGCTGGAAAAAAAGATTTTTTGTGGTTCCCTAAATAAAATGGGTTGGGAGTATGTGGAGTTTGCTGATGCTTACTAGACCATAATTTCCTTTCAAAATCTAGCGGTACCCACTGTCTATTTGAGGGAGGTTACAAGATCGCTTGCGCACGCTCTTATACCGCCGTGATAGTCGCTTCCATGCTGGCCTCCAATACTTAGAGGGTTAAACTTAGAGTATTACTCATACAGCGCGAAATTTCGGGTTATTCCAGTAAAAATTATTGAAGGTTTCCGTCAATTTTAGGAAGCACATTATCATCATCTAGTATTAAAACAATAACCTTCATTAAAAAGTCCTTTAATATTTTATCTACTGGGTTATCACGTACATGTATTTCGGTAACTGGAACAAACGAAAATGAACAGTGAGGATACTCGAGAAACGTTGATTACAACGCAATTACAGTCAATTCACTCCAATATACATTGTTATATTTCTCTCCAAATAACTGTGACACAAATAAAAACAGCAATTCATTTAAATACTATAATATTTACATAATAGTACGACTCTGTGTAAGCTTGTCTGGGTAGGTACCACGAACTCATCCTATCCTATGCCAAACAGCTCAGTATTTTTATGTGTATTGTTATGTGGCAGAAGAGACATAATATTACCTATATAATACCTATGGTTGTAGCATTTTGGCTATATAAGGAATTGTTAATATAATTTGGTGCTTTGAAGGTACCGCATTTGCTCATTCGATAACTACATGTATATATAGCAAAAAAGGCTACCGATGCTTATTTATGAAGATTTAGTAACTATATCGATCCTCCTTGCGTTTAAATTATTAAACTGATTTAGATGAAATTAGCTGTGAATAATAAAATGTAGATAGTTCGAATACCGTAGAAGAATACAGGCTATATTTTTTCGTAAATAGACCTTTATGGAGATACTTTTGGTAAGATGGTTTGAAGAAGCTTCTAGCTTACATCACTCAATAAAATTCAGTACGTATTTACGCACGTGCTTTAGAACATGTGGATAGACCAAACGACGGAATCAAAGCCCGTGACGCAATTGATTCTAAATTGATATCGAGGATTCGATTGAATCGCGTATCACTCGAATTAAATCCGAATTCATTTCCTTGTAACATAAACAACATTTATTCCAGCATTAGAAGAACTTAACTCGTATATAATCTGTGAAATGTTGACAACCGACTTACGGTGATATGCTATTATAACCCTTTAATCTTATAATCATTACAGTCAATGTCGCGTATTATCGTATTACGTTATGATATATCGTTTTCGACAAGTTTCGACATTATTCATACACTGTAGCTGTAATTGTTACAAGGTTCTATTTAAGCTTTCTGTCTTTGTAGCTACAACTTTTTCGTAGTAATTGTACAATTTAATACCAATATTTTGTATTCTTTGTATTGCTCTTTTAGTTTAAATGATAACTATGCCAATTTATTTAGTATTTCCTTCATAACATATAAGTATTTTAGGGCTACAATAAGTGGCGAGAACGTGATTCATCTAGAGGCGATATATCAATAGAATTATTGTATTAAATTAACTTTTAAGTGAGCCAGTGTAACTACTGGCGCGAGGTCATTAGGACATGAACAGTGAAACAACATCACATACATTACTCTGATCCCAATGTAAGTAGCTGAAGCACTTGTGTTATGGAAATCAGAAGTAACGACAGTACCACAAACACCCAGACCCAAGACAACATAGAAGACTAATGATAATCTATATATCTGATAATTCTATCTACCGAATTCGATTTATGACCTTCGATTAAAATTAACATGATCACTGAGCTATCCTTACTAAATAGTGTAATTAGTGTTACTTAGTATATAATAATTAAATTAAAATGTTGGTATGCATTTTATAAATTTCGAATAATATCTATGACTGTGTATAAAATAAATTATAAAAATGTATTAAATGAACAATATATATAAAAATAAAAACAAACCCACACCTGCGGATGAAAAGTAGATTGTTTTTATGCTGATGAAGATGAAAATATAACATTTTTTTATGAAAAAAAACCGGCTTTATTAAAATCCTGCCAACCTACACGCAATGCTTATGAAAGCAAGCATATAAAGTATTTTCGCTCGTAGCATAATACATATTCAAAAAAACCTTAAAATATACGAGGATTGTTTATTTGAAAGCCTTTTTTCACATAATATCGAAGAGTTTGTATATCATAACATGTAACTGGCTGGAATAATAAAAACGATCGTTTGAATTTCGAGCGCTTCACAGCGATGCAATAACAGTCGTGTGTGAGTTGAAACGGGGCACGGATGCGTTCAGCAAATTTGCTGCGGCGCTCATTTTGCTAAACGGCATTGGAATATCGACGCAAATGACCCGAAACGCTTCATTATCGTCCACGTCGGAAATTAATTCTCGAGGGAGGCATCCGATGTTAGTCAAACTGTTTTACATCGTGGTTTGATTGTATGTCAGGTGGGAGCGTTTACGCGCATAGTGGATGGGTGACGTTTAAAATGAATGTGTTATGTTCGAAAATCGATTTTCAAATTTGATAGCATTTCGCGGTTTTATATGATAACTCACAGACAAATTGAAATACCTTCAAGTGTAATGAACGTCTAAAGAAATATATTTCCCGAAATGACAAATTTGATAGATTACACAAATATAATATAACGTTTTATTGATGAAACTATAATTAATTATATAATATTAGAACTCTCTAGAAAGGTTGCTTCATCATGAGTTATTTCACAGTCAAGCAATCAATAGTCTAGTAGTTCCGGTTTGATAGGTAATCAGGGTAATTACCTGCACAAGGGACATAACTACTTATGGCAATGTGTCAACATAATTAAAAAAAAAAAAGTATGCTGACTAAGAAATATCACATTCTTTGCTCTTAAGCCCTTTTAACAGCTATACATATACATAATTAATTGCTAGTATTCAAGTATTGCAGAAAATAAAACTGAGGGCTTTTTATTAAGTAACACGACGACTGATAAACTTCGTATTAATATACTCTTAATCATTAGTGCTTCCGTGTATTTAATTTGTATGTATAATTCATCGTGTTAGTTGATGAACGAAAACATCGTAAGGTAATCTGCATATATTATTAAAAATACCCAAGGGTATCCCCAAATCTGCGTTGGAATATCAGCAAGCGTTCCGCCAAAACGATAAGAAGCCCCTATTACAGGCGTAGTGGAACATTTATAAGTAAAGTAAGTAGTAAAGTAACAGCTTGTAAATTGTCCACTGCTGGGCTTAGGCCTCCTCTCCCATTAAGGAGAGGGTTTGGAACATATTCCACCACGTTGTTCCAATAAGGGTTGCTGGAATGCACATGTGGCAGAATTTTTATGAAATTAGACACATGCAGGCTTCCCCCAGATGTTTTCCTTCACCGCCGAGCAAGAGAAATAAATACAAATTAAGCACATATGATTTGAGCCCGAAATCATCGGTTAAGATGCACGCGTTCTAACCACTGGGCCATCTCAGCTCAGAACATTTATAGGCTTTATATAAATTGTCAGCTAAAAGTATTATTTGTCAACAGATATGCTATAATATTGTAGTATTCAATTATTTGTTTTTGTTTTCACTTTCATAATACGACAAAAGAAAAAAATCTGTAACAAATGTGATAAGTTGTATGAGACATTTGTAATACACGGTATCCTTGCCACCTGTGAAAATAAACAAAATCAATTACCTAGGGCTAAGCATAGGGTTACCAGATTTAATGTAACACGTTTCAGGATATGCTTTTTATATAATTCTGAGAATATATTAACTTTTTCAAACAATGTATCTGTAAATCAACATTTATTTAAAAAAAAAACATATATTTATTTATTTATGGGGTTTGCTACAGTTGCCATTCTAACATAAATATACAATATACATAAATTATATAAAATTATTTAAAAGCAACTACATACAGATATAATACTACATATAGATATTTTTTTAACATAAAAAATAAGGCTTGTTTTTTTTTATAAAAGTTAAAAACTATTCGACAGAAAAGTTCACTAAAACGTTTCACATTGAAATGTTAAACTCACTCAACCTTGAAGTTTTTCTCTCGAAGTTTAACGTCAATAAATTTTACTTTGCCCTGTATAAAACAAAAAAAAAAACTCTAGGACAATCTCGGATTAAATAGACATATGGCAACACCAGCTACGCTTCGTGAGTTTAAAAAATGCAATAATCCGTAAGTATTCACATTACGTACCGAGGGAACGATTTATTCAACAATAGTTTTAATAAACGTTTGTTTGAAAATGTTTTCCATGCTATAAAAAGGTTTGAAGAAATGTTTATTTATTTCTTTTCGTTATTTTCCATTACAAAACGTTGTGATTATTTATTATATTAAAAAAGGTCCAAATGGTTTCGGCCGGTATTCTTGCTTAATGTAGGTAGGTAGACAGATTAGAATGGGCCACCTGATGCTTACCACCGAATATAAAAAAAATAATAATTTAAATTATATAAAGAATAATCTTAGACTGCCAATTCTACCAAACCATTTACATATCTTTATACCTTATATGTATATATACCCTTTCATCATGGTTTAAGGAACCGCAATATAGTATTATATAATTCTAAGTAGGTATCGCTGTTTGATGGTAAAATATAATTATGATAAAATTATTTCTGTGTCCTCTGATTTCAACTATTTTTTTTCTAAATTGTAACAATTGGACTCATGTGATAAGGGCTTGAATTGCGTTAAAATTTATTTTTTTATTTTGTCATATGTTGGCTGATCGACCATTTTAGCTTATAAAAATGTACTGTTGCTTCTGGATTGTTTTTTAGTTACAAGGACAAGAGTCTTAACATCTTAGCCACGAAAATTGTTGGAGGTTTGGTTATTTAAGGAATTCTTAATAGACGATAGAGCGCCGACCTAAAATCGATGCATGTAATCAGTTAGCCCATTTGCTCTTTTGCTTATAGTTATTAAATAATAATATGAAAATGTACAATTCGGCTTTATTTGACAAAATTAAATGAAAGAAACTTATAATACACGACAAAAATAAAATACCGCGATACATAGCCCAGTTCAAAGGAATTAACGAATTTACAAGAAAGAAATATCTTAATTAAAAAGCTTTGTTTTTTAATTTAGAGGGCGTTGCGCTGGCGAATCATTAGCGTAATAGCGTTAATGGTGGCGATAGTGATGCGACGTTTGCGATATCGATATCGGTCTAATTAATTTCGACCTATCTCATCAAGGACTGATTTCATTCAGAACAAAGGCAAATCCAGAATTCATTATCTTGTTTGAAAATTCGGATACTCGATTAGACTGCTGTATTTTAAATTTTGATTGTTGTGGTTTATACAAATTATATTTTGGGTATCTTATCAAAGGGATCATACAGGTTAAATAATTAATAAAATATCTACTGTTCTTTACTTCGATAAGTACTAATATAATAATATGTATTGAAATGTATTAAATTTAATAGTAAAAGTTCAATTCTATATTTGGAAAAAATATAATTAAAAAAAAAATAGGCGCTAGAACTGTTAAATGGCTCTCAACTGAATCTTCTTTGTACTTCTGGATAAGCTGGATGGAAAGCAACTGTTAAGCCGTAAGAGCTAATATTTAATTAATTACTGTGTTATTAATAAATATTATTTTATTTCTAACTTGAAAAATAGATGTAGTATAACTATATTGATTGTAAACTGGATTAAAGATGTTATAGAAATATACTTTTGTCATATACGTAGATGTAAAATATCGGACCGCAAGTACGAGACCAATAATTTGGTAATATTCTGCACCTATTAAATATCAGTTAACTGTCAAAAGTTTGACAGATGGATTTCTTCATTTCTCAATCAATTTTCTGTTTGTGAGTGACAAGAATATATGACACTGCCTAGGTGCCTAATTTACCTCTGGAAACATCTCCTGTTACAAATATAATACTTTCTTTAAAATATAAATACTTTAACACCATGATATGTAAAATGTTATGTAACTTTAGTGCATCTACCAAAATAAAGACTTTAGGGGTAGAAAAACTGATAGAAAAATTGCACGGTAAATATCCAATGAGGATAGCAAAGAACCATCAACAAACAAATATTACAGATACATTAAAGTACTAAAAATAGTGTTTATATTTGATCTATTTAATTATATTTATTATGCAAGAGTTTCATATGGTGAATAGCAAATATACATCGATATCAAATTTTCTTCAACAAAAGCAAACTCTAAATACAAAAAAAAAAGCATCCGAGGATTTTTTCTTGAAGGGGAGAGAACGCGGTAACTCCACGTAATGAATATTTAATTATTATTTTCGTTTTTGAACTTTTATCATAAATTTACTTTATTAATTCGTTCCTTAACACGTTTTTCTACTACCCTTAAACAGATATAAATACAAGTTAGTGTTGGATTTAAGGAAATCTCCGTAGACTTTGAGGAAAAAGAATTTTATTAGAAATTATCACTTTGGTCAATTATACTTGTAAATCTCAAATTTAATATAAAATTCTCCGTGAAAAGGAACGTTTAATTATGATCTCGGTGTTAAGGACGTCTTTATTATCACAGAATACTGTTTCACTTACGTGTTTTATTTGCTTAGGATTCAATGACTTTGAGCAACGCAAAAGAATTTTGTAAAGTATTAACCACACTTTTGCGACACACAAAATCCATAAGTATATTATAATTGGAGTGTCTGTTTGTAATATTAAAATAGCCATTTTTTACTCAATGCATATGTATGTATACACGGTACATTAACCAAAATAACATTTTTCACAATTTTTGTCCGTCTATTTGTTCCGGCTAAACTCTGAAACGGCTGGACCGATTTTGACGGGACTTTCACTGGCAGATAACTGATATATTAAGTAGTAACATAGACTACAATAATATTTTTTTTTCGTTAAATTCAAACACGTACTAGGTCGCGGGCACAGCTAGTTTAAAATACATGTTTTGAAGTTGTTACTTTCAGTTTTACCAGTGTGACTGTAGCTATACATAAAATAGATCGCAGCTTCCACAGGATCTTTCAATACTTTACAATTTGCGTTTACATTGTGTGTATTCAAATTACTCTTTCAATACTAGATACATAGACTCCAAGGAATTTGTGGCTCGCCGAGATTCAAGTCGCTTGTATTTTATGCAATTATTGGAACAACTGCATACAATACAACAATTTTTAATATCTGTAATGACAATGCTTTTTTTTAATGGGGATGATGAGCCATCATGAATATATTTATCTACATAAGGATTAAAGATTAAGCATTTATCGTTTCAATAGCAATCATTAACCTCATTTTGGCTTAACAAATATCTATCGCACTGACGGTGCTAGTTGATAGTGGAGAAGTATATGAGTAAACACATCTGAACTCTCTAGTCTCCTTCATTTTACTGAACAGTTTTTGTATTTGATATGACCTACGATAGACTTTACGTGCTTTAATACACCAAATTCCAAATTTAAAAATTGTCGACCCGATCTGTAATCAAGACCTACTCAGATTCAATATCACTAAATCAATGGGGCAGTTTTAAAATATTTAATGCCTAACCGTAATATAATTAACGTGAAATAATATTGCAACAAATATTTCATTGTTTAATATTCAGAAACTCGACCATGCGGATTTACTTTCCAACGTGTGAACCTTGCTGTTATAAACAATTTAATTAGTAGCAACTTCGTCAGCTGCAACTCCAGAATTCGAAACTTTGTCTATAAACGTTGGAAATAATGCAAGGTGACGTTAACATCATAATTGTCTATGGTAAATAAGGTTGGAGTTTCAGTTCCGGCTTCATTAAGACAACTTCAAACGAATCCGAGTATTCCTTTATCTTGTATACGTTTGTTTATGTTCACATGATTTAAATAAATGACATTACTTTTTATTTCCTTTGTTGACAAATTTAATAATTAGCATTGAATGAGCATAGACCACAAAATCTTTACTTTTTGTATTCATACAGGTTTGTGGTTATGTAGTAGACTTTTGAAAATTTTCAATAGTTATATTTCCGAGTATTTCGGCTTTAAAAATATTTTTGTCACTCCTTTGCAAATTTATATCTGATGTGTTAGATGTAGTTTTTGCTGGAAGTATTTAATTAATTATGGTTTCTGTAGGTCAGTCCCTTACCTAAATGTATCAACGGTTTTTATGAAAGAATCGGAGTTTTTGGCCTCTGAGAGCATGATTAAGAGACGAAAACGTATTTTTTGAGTGATTTGTTGAAAGTTTTTTTTTGAGTGATCAGAGTGACGGGAATATGTAGAGTGTATAGCTTGACACGCACGAAGTACGATTAATAATATATAAGAAGAGTATCAGAATTATTGGTAATTATAAGGTAAAAGGAAGATACAAAAAAGATAGATAGCCTGCATGAGATTTAGTAGAAGAGACAGATAATGCTACAGATTGATGACAATATACGGCACTGACTACACATAAAAAATTTAAAGGCAGGATGATAATATCCAATTTTAGTGAAAAAGGTAAAATACATTTGTAATAATCATCTGTAATGGTTTTATTACAGATGTTTTTAATAGTCTACCGATTATATCAATAAAATATTTCAATAAAAAAATACAAGGAGAATTAATGAATATGTTCGTAGTAAATATATTATAGCCTCGGTGTCTTAAAGCAAAAAAAAGTACATTGATAAAGGTTCTAGTGTATGTGGACGTCGGGTAAACAATTAAGTATGCAAAACGAGTTCTTTGCGTGTCAACTAAGCAATATTGTAAATAATTTAATTAGTATGTGCTTTATGGGGAAGTGATTACGTGTATAGCAAGTTATTGTTATGTTTCAAACGTATATATAAATATATAATGGTAAGTAATTATTAGTGTTTATAGACAATGATAGTCTAAGAAACATTACCTAATTATGTACATTGTAACCATCTTTAACCTTGAGAACTAATGTGTAATGTGTAATGACCGAAATACAAAAATACTGAGTATTGAGTGGGCGGTACTCATGATGGACTTGCAAAAAGCCCTATCATTAAAAACATGGTTTCGAAGCAGGAGTAAAATTATTATTATTGTTTGTGCAGATATGACGTAACCTCGAACGGTTTCTTTGTAGAAAACTCATTTGATAAATTTTATTTTAGGAACCATAACTACGGTATATATAAGAATGACATTTTTTAAATTTGGAACTACATCATGTTTCGTTCCTTTGATTATAGCCTAATATGACTAGTATTATAATAATTGTGAAACAAAATAGACTGACGAAGGAAACAAACTCTTCATTAGTTCTTATAATTTAATGAAGAAGAAGAGTTGGTCTACTCCCTTTCGATTTATTTCGAACTGATAATTTACAACTAAATTTAACTTCAATCAATAGCAATATTTTAATTAAAAGAGATTAATCAAATACTTTCATTTAGATTGTAATATTTGACAGGTTTATAGTCGTTTAAAATCAGATATTCCGTCCTTTTTTCCTATACTTAAAGAATAAATTCTTAAGGAAAATTTCAAACTAAACTGCAAAAAAAGAGTGAACCAATTTAATTTATCTACCGTGTATTTAAGTTTTGATCCCTTTTAAAAAATTGCAATTGCGATCGCAAAAGTGACGAATTGTTCTGAATCTCGTGTAAAGTTTCACATTATTTAATGTGTGAAAATTACTTTTGTACACACACACATCCAAACAAACCCTTACGTTACAATAATTGTAAACGTGTGAGTGCTTATCCACACATTTACAAATATTGTTAACGTTGATTTCCAGTTCACAGTTTGCGGAACGAAAATTGTTAAAAAAGTTACACTCGTAAACTTTCGAATATGATTATACAATCAACCATGAGGTTGTAGCTCGCGTGAACTATGCAGTGTTATAAACAATTTAATTAGTACCAACTTCGTCATTCGCGACAACTTCGTTCGCATTCGGAACTTTGTGTATAAGCGTTGGAAGTAATGCAAGGTGGCGTTATAATATCATTGTCTATGTTGAGTAAGGATTAAAACTTGGTAGACTAGTTCGATGGAACTTTTATGCTTGTTTGTTTGCGTTATTAGTTTTGAGGTGGAAAATTTTATATAAATATTGGCTGGTTCTTGCTGCTTAATCTGGAGAAAACCAAGAATATCTGGATTAATGAACGGTTTGTTCGAAGCAAGCTGAGTTATATGGAACGCCTTTCCTGCTGATAATTTTCTTAAATAAAATGATCTTGTTGATCCAATATAATCAAATCAAAGATACAGAAGATACATGTTTCTCATATCCAGTCTTTTTATAATCCGAGGCTTGTAATTTTGAAAAGATTTCTTTTTATTTATTTGCTATAGTGTATGCATTAATAAATACCGTCTGTAATTGTGTTAGCATTAACAGGAATATATTTTGTTTTTTTAACTACAGTTAAGTTTAAACTATCATCTGTATTTGCACGCTTAAATCTTGGCAAGCATCAATTAGTTCCACGACCTTATGTTTGTAATCGAATAAGTAATTAAAAATTAAAAGTATCCTATGTTACTCAATATTACATCAGCTATCTGCCAAAGAAAGTCACGTCAAAATCGGTCCAGCCATTCCAGAGATTAAACGAAAAAAATATACAGACATACAACAATAGAATAACACATTCTTTTGGTATGCCTGCATATGCATTAAAAAACAAAACGATTATTTGAAAACTGCAATTAGACACTCAAATTTTATTATATGTACAGATTTTATAATACTTAAATATTTCATAATTAGTATCAGTGTAAGTCAGTATTCTTTAATTCTCTCTTGAAATATGAAGTTTACTTTTATGGACTAGCAAAGCAAGTAAATGACAAAAAAATAAATAAATACGTAAGCGTGGCTATTCGCTTGTGTGACAAATAACAATGTTTCATATAAAAATATTCTGGGAAAGGTTTACGTTAACATATAAATTGCCTTTTATATTTAGAACGTTAAAAGTCACGTTAACGTTACGAAATTGTAGCAATACAGAACTGACAATATAATTCGTAATACAAATACCAATAGTAGCTACCATTGCTTTGTATTTTATTATTCACGACCCGCTAACCAATAACGGAATGAGTTTTACAACATTAGCTTTATATTTTCTCGCGTTATCATGTGTACATTGTCAGAACCCGTAATGATATAGCCGATAAGGCGACGGATCGAACACGTGAGCTGCTCACCCAACACCGTACTATTTACTCACAGCAATGCTGAGCAAACAGCCCGATACATAGTCTACACATATACTAAACATTACCTTTGCTTATTCGACCGGAATATTCAGAGTCGACAAACAGTAGGGAAGCTAACAGCGGCAAATATTTGAGTGATTGCCTGCATATATGACGGTTTGCTGAAGCAAACCTTTATTCTAGCCGATTTGTTCGAATACGCACGATGTTTACGATCAGATTTTGTAGAGTACCATTTTCATTGAATTTGACTGTTCGTTTGACGTTTTTGTGTGCAAACTATTATTGTTTCGTTAACTTAATTAGTGTATACAGATACACTGCGTACGTGTACAGTCGGAGTAAGAAAAGGTTCGTCACCTTAAGACATATTTTCGTGTGCTCAGTGTGAGCGATAATCTGACATTACCGATCGAGAATACATATTGTATCGCAATGATTTGATGCTTAGATTCAAAAGGTAAAAGAGCTTAAGACTTGATAAAGGAATGAATTTGAAAACTGACGAAGGTTTTCTTACTCTGACTGTATATGCAGTTGTCATGTTCACCTAGCGATAAGATGTTTTGACTCTGGTTTCAAATCCAGGATCAAACCTGTTTGGTATTGGTGAACGTGCGAATGAGCCATTACATTCCATAGATAATAATGTAGTAAGAAATATTAAGTACTCCTTGCATGCAATACGTATACACAAATTTTGAAAAATAAGATGTTTTGATTGTAAACCGGAACACAATAATACTAAGTATTGCTTTTTAGCTGTAGAATATCGGAAGAGTAAGTGGTATCTATCCAGACGGTTTTGCACAAAGTCATTACACCAAGTGTTATGTTATAAGTGTAATTTTTCGAACAAAATTTTTATAGCAATTAATTTTGATAATACCAATATTATGAATGTGAAAGTAACTCTGTCTGACTGTAACGTTTCTTGGATAAACCACTTCAACGAATTTGATATAATTTGATATAAAACTAGGTTGAGTCCCAAGGAAGAAATTGTATTTTTATAATTAAATTTATATATAAATAGATGCATATTTTACACATTTATTTGCGCAATATATAAATAAAAGATAAGATAAGAGTCACAAGAAATAATGTAAATGGTGCGCAAAGTCAGTTTAATTGCGATGTTTTAGGGGAGTAACACAAGTTGCACGGGTTGAATAAAATAAGAACTATTTGTTTACATTTACAAAATATTTAACAAAACTTCAATACAAATACTTATTTTCATTTTGACATCAGATAAAACCTTTCAAACGATATTTAAATATTTCGCACACCGAATGACTGTGATTTGCGCGTAAAAACTTTTAATTAGTTATTGTTTGATCTGGCTAATTAATATAATGCCGTATGTCCATGAGATATCTGTATAATTTCAAAATCAATAAATTTATTTATTTTCAAAAAGTCGTCAATTAAGAAGAATTGTAATTTTACATACATTGTAATACATTGAAGCTAAATTTATAAATATGATTACGTATTCCTTTAACATTTAATGGTATTTACATGCAAATTGTAAAAACGATTTTTTACGAATTTATTCAGTCGGGGAGAAGCAGTCGCATTTCAACCCAAAAATTCTTTCCAAGAAAATTGCAGAGCAAGTCAGTTGCAGTAAATATTTGAATTGTAGAGCGGGATTGGTTTGCTTTCTACGTATTCAAAGACAGTGTTTACATCGAAATATAAAAATTCTTCGCGATCTGAGAGTCAGTCGATTTACTAGCACAGCTAAGAAACTTCAGGAATCACAAGATAGAAAATGGATGGATAGTGAATTATTACAAGCTTTCTACTACATATTATTTGTATTTGCTTTAAACATTTAACCATCGGTTTCAACTTATCTACACCAAAAATTTTAATAATTGATAATATCTAAATAAAATTACTGAAATTGTATATTCTTATAACAAAGAATTGAATATATCCGCTGAACCGTAGGTGATCCATAAAAAGCTTTTGACAGATTTATTCGTGATTAATGTCGAATATCGTTGAAAACATGGCGACAAAATTACTGCGTAAAATTACATTTCCAATATAATTTTGTACATCTCGAAATGCGTTTCGTGAATTTATTTTATTCCCGAACATAATTTATGACGTTAGCATAATGGTGGATTGCTTTTGATGGACTTGTTATTATGTATTAACTGTTTGTAAATCCAATTTAATTTTGTTTTAAATTTTGACACTGCAAACATTACAAATAGTATGAAATATATGCCAGTTTTAGTGATTTATGTTTATTCACATTATAAACCTTGAAACTTATACTGGCACACTACAACCTGTAAATAACTTTTGACGGTTTTCAATGAAAATATATTGTAACGAAAAAAAAATAACATACCTGAAGATCGGTCTCTGGTACCAAGAACTGAAGCTATCTGAGGACGTTCCTCGTTGATAACCAGCTCTGCCTGTTCGCTGTAAACTGAATGGACAGTCGATATACAGGTCAGCCTCAACTGCCCTCGTTCGAAGCTGTCTGGCCTCACCATGAAGGACAATTGACTTATTGATGCCACCTACCAAGAAAAAAAATACACTAAAGATTTTGTTATCTTTAAAAATTTCGGAGACTTTTTACAAAGAGTTATAATTAAAGTAAGCTAATAAATATCATGGAATTGAGCATTTAATTTTGAAATTTCATCCAAGTTTTATGTTTGTCTTAAGATAAATACTCGAAAACTCTGTTTGTTGTTTTAAACTTGGTGTAGTTTGGGTAAGTTCGATCAGTTTGGTGGTTTCCAAAACTTGAATATTCGATTTGAATAAGCACATCAAATATTGGTTAGTTGTGATTTTATGCTTCCTAGCAATTCCGTTTGTGGTAAATTCAAGATTACCTTTTTAGATGACTCCATTGTTGGTGATGGATCCGTGACCTCATCATCTAAAGCAGCATCTTGGTTCCGTGGCGTGGGAAACATTACTGAATCCTGACTTGGTAAGATTTCACCGTCCTGTTCAAACAATGGAATATATTTTTAACTCTAAGATAATAAATCAAAATGATGTATAACATCAGATTTGGATATGAAAAAAACTGTGGTTTGGTGTTTTTAAATTCAAGGCTTAAAATAAAGCAAAGTTGAATAAAGAAAGCGGACCTTTTCGGGGCTATCGTAATAATTTTATAGCCACTTATCTTTTTCCCAACAATAAGCACATTATCCTCGATAATGAATATGTTCAAGAAACCGAAATGATCAAGAGCGAAAACATCGTTTGTTAGCACGATCATTAATCAGTGTCTGGAACCAATTAGAGTATAATAATTGTTCCAGCAATCTCGATTTTCTGAATATTCCCTTATGCGATTTGGTAATGAGAATCCTTAAATTACTTTCAGATATTGTTTGTTTTCAGGTTTTAGAATTAAGTAAAATGATTGATTAATAATCGATTTTTGTTTTTGTTCTAAAATTAAATTATCATATACCTTAACTTGTCGATTTATCGATTCTGGCATTATCTTTATTCAGCTGATTTACTGTTATTATTTTGAAGTCGATTATTTTGTTTACCTGCACGGTATCCACAAATGGACCAAAAGCTTTCCATGGACTGAAAATTATGTTACTGTTTTCATCACCCGGGGCTGGTGAGCTTCGACTTGATTGCGGCAAATCAATAGATATCGCTGGGCTTGGCAGTATTCGCTGCTGTATTATTGGCTTGCCTTGGATCTGCAACAAAATATATCAAATATTATCTTAATTGATGTTTTAAATATTGGATTTCTTAATTGAGCCGTTGAGTTTTTATATTTCAAAATTTTCTGAATTAAACTTGGTGTCTATGAAACATTTTTTTTAAATGCATGGAGAATTTAGATATCGATTATTTCATTCCATTTTTGCTTATGGAAAAAACCTCTTAAACTAATGATATGTAGATAATTTAATTTTACATATCCATTGCTGGTTGTTCCATATCATTATATGGAGATTATAAAAGTCTCTTTTTTTGTTTTCTCCAGCGCTCGACAAGTGATAAATTGAAAACACAAAAGCGTTTTAAAATCAGGGTTTCTTGTCTCGAAACAGTTCGGTTGGTATCTATGTTTTCTATCTACTTCCACAGGGACATGCGAGTTAATTTATTTTATATTCTATGTGAGAGTGAGTGTCGAGATGGCCCAGTAGTTAGAACGGGTACATCTTAACCGGTGAATGCGGATTCATAGCACTACTGAATTTTGATGTGCTTAATTTGTGTTTATATTCCATCTCGAGCTCGGCGATGAAGGGAAACAACACGAGGAAACCTGCATGTGTCTAATTACAACAAAATTCTGCCACATGTTAATCCACCAACACGAATTGAGCAACTATGTGCTCCAAACCTCCTCAAAGGGAGACTTTGCCCAGCAGTGGAAATTTACAGGCTCTTACTGTTATTATTATTAACACATTACATTAAAGCTGTATATATGTATGTAAGCAACATTATGCTCTTATTTAACAGCTTTGTATGAAAACAATTTAAAGAAATTAAATTCTCAGATAGTAGACCACACACCGGTGTATGACTATCTGCAGCCATACACATTATTCAAAATAAACGAAATATAAATATAACGCAAACAGTGTCACACTGATTCCTTTTCTGTCAGAGCGGTTAAATTATGAAATGCACTTTCGTATAAAATTTGGTTGTCGCATTCCTTAAATATGTTTAAATGTAAAGGATATTTTTATCTATCTCTATAATATATAACATAATATGTATTTGTATAGTGGTATATTTTATGCAGGTATTAAAATAAATATAAAAGTATAGCAGGAACTGACTGAATGCGAGTGGGTAGGAACTGAAAATTGGGCCACATGTTGAAAATATTTCTGCTATATTGAGTGGGTGAGCATATAATATAAAACATTCATCGATACCAAGAAACCTAATAAAAAAACAGCGGTAAAGCGAGACAATAAGAGATCACTTGATTACTTAATACACATTAAACACACTTGATACACATCAATATATATCCATAATAATATTATAAATGCGAAGGTAACTCTGTCTGTCTGTTCATCTCGCTTCACGGTAAAACTACTGGGTTGCTTTAAATTAAATTTGGTTTACAAATAGTCTAGAGCCTGAGAAAGGACATAGGCTAATTATTATTACTTTTTTATGGTATAGGTTGGCGGACGAGCATATGGGCCAATGAGCTGATGGTAAGTGGTCACCATCACCTATAGTCAATGACGTTGTAACATATGTTAACTATTCTTTACATCGTCAATGTGCCACCAACCTTGGGAACTAAGATGTTATGTCCCTTGTGCCTGTAGTTACACTGGCTCACTCACCCTTCAAACCGGAACACAACAATACTGAGTACTGTTATTTGGCGGTAGAATAACTTATGAATGGGTGGTACTTACACAGGCGGGCTAGCACAAAGCCCTACCACCAACTATAATAAATTGGAAAAAAGTGTTGTAAACGAAGAGGTCTTACATCAATATAATATTTTAAGTTCATTTATACTTTCTACATGAGCAAAGCCGCGGGTAACAGCTAGTATAAATATAAAACCAAAAGAAAGTTGAAAAAAAATCCAGTTCAAATTGCTATTAAACATAAATTTTATTAAGAGTAATGTAAGAGCCTACGAAGACCAGATACTTCACGTAATAAAATATAGAAAGCGTTTCAAGGTTAGAAAAGGTTTTTCCTAATTGCAATTTCTCGTTCGTAACGGGCATGTCCCACATTTGAGTCACCTAAGCTTAAATAAGACGGGAATCGAAGCGTAGACAAATAATATATGAGGACGTTACAAAATTCCATTACAGTTAAGACTCTCGGGACACGGGACGAATTGTACTCTTATTTTAGAAAAATAGTGAGTGTAGACTGCGTAAGCTATTGAAAGGTAGGTTTTCTATTTGTTGCAAAAATATATTTCTTTTCGTAATCATTAATTGAATTTTAGATGTTGCTATTACTACTGTTGTTATTTTAAACATCGGAGTTTGCAGAAAAACGGACAGATCTACAATGCTATATCATTTAAAACTGCTTGTTGTAATGATTTAACATTTTAAAATATTTTTTTAATTAAACAAACACGCTTTCATCTTATATCTATATATATAATAAAATTGGAGTGTCTGTTTGTAATATTAATATACATTCATATACAAGGTACATATACCAAAATAACATTTTTTACAATTTTTGTCTCTCTGTCTGTCTCTGGAATGGCTGAACCAACCTTGATGTAATTTGGTATGAAGCAAACTTGAACTCCAAGAAAGGCTAAAACACGTGCGAAGCCGCGGGGACTACTAGTAATATTATAAATATGAAAGTAACTATCTCTGTCTGTCGGTAACTTTTTGACGAACAAACAGCTGAACTGAATTTTATGAAATTTGGTGTGAACGAAACATGAACTCCAAGATAGGACATAGGCTACCTTTTTGCCTGACACATGACAACCGACTCTCTTGAACGGGCCACTCCTGGTATTATGTGATTTGAATAGTTCGACCCCTTTACCTTTACCCCTTTTTTGTATATATTGTTTTCATATCGAGCAACATCAGTTGGCTAATTATGACATATACAAAACGATCACACTTAAAAAAGACAGTGATTCTAAATTAAATTTGGACAGAAAAATTGTACAAGCATGTTACTTTTATTTAAAGATTCTTAAGAATATCAGCTTACAAAGGCTCTCGAAAGGTTAATCGAATGAACGATCAAGTTTTATCGCGATCAACTTCAATAAATATCTAATTTGATCGAGTTACTCTCGCTTTGTTTGATATAAAGTTGATAAAAGCATTCTCGATAGTTTTTTAGTTTCATTTACCTGGTTGCAAATTACATGACAATTGTGTAAGATGAAATCAACCCAGTACCTTAGGATCAAAATATAATAAGCACTATTAATAATATGTATTATTATCTGTGTGTTTAGATGGTAGAAGGATGGTTCATTTTTAAATTATAATTTGTAATATTAGAGTTATAAGTTGCTTGTAAGATTGTCTTTGGGAGTAAAGTGAAAAGACACTTTTGCACTTGCATTTGTTTTATCTTTAACAACATCTATTATACGCAAGAGGAGAATCTCCCACTTTCTTGCTATCTGTGGGAGTGATTTCATGCAAAAGAACGGAAGTGAGAAACAGAGTTGCGGAAAGGCGCCCTATTTGATTCGACCAAAGATCGCGGGCGGTACTAAGGTTGACTGTCAAATAGTAGCAACTCAAAACCGCGGGGATACAATGCTTATTACCAACGTGAGATGTTTTGAATCATATGTATCGAAGGAATTGTATCCCTCAACGGTAAACGACACGAATGTCGCTGCCAACTACTTTTTAGTATGTGTGTGATATTAAACAATGTACTTAATTGTTATGTACGATTAAAACAATAAGAAAATATATTATTTTAATAGCAGAACTCTATGGTTTATTGAACCAGATTCATATTTATTCATCGATTTAATTCAATTGTAAGTTCTTTTAATTTGAGCTGCGTCTTGTGACGATCAAATATTTCTTGTGCTTCTCACATTCACTTAAAATATTGCGCAATTAAGTATGAATAAATAAAATAAACATAAACATATTTTTAGTCGTGCGTTTGAGAACAGTCATTAATATTGTTTTGGCCGCTATGGGAGAACTTGTTATCAACATTGCAAAACACGTGTGGTACAGCCATTATTTGTCCCTGGTCCTGTATAAACATGCTGCAATATTGTTTTATATGACGGATCTATACTGTGAGCTACGTATAGGTATCACTAATGATAAATGAACTCGTAAGTTGAGATAGACATCGTAGTTCATAAAAGAAATTGCTTCTTCTTTTCTATTAAGAGAAAAAATTTAGAGCTTGTTTCAGACAGAGTACATATGAGTTAAATTTGAAAATTATATAATAACTCATTCATACATTAGTCTATTAAGAAGAATTCATGTCTTCCTGGATAAGATAGGAAAACATATTTACATTATTTGTTATTATATAAGCGGACATATTAATGGGTAATGCCAAACCAGCGTTCATGTAATATCTGGTGCCGGTAGATATACTGGCTCCTTATCCTTCTAACTGAAACGCAACAAGACTTAGTATATCTGGCGCATGAATATACGATGACTTATAATATGACATTAACAAGTTCCTTATATGATAGTACGTTTTGGGAATGAAAAAACTTCAGACAGGTCTTATTGAAAAAGAAAATTATTTTGTCATTGTAAAAACATACTTCGGAAAAAAACAAAAATACCGATGAAATTCTTTCACTGGCTTTTCTCAGGTCTGAGGTGTTGCTTTCCGAACCAGTGATAAAACGTTCACAATCAAATCAAATCAAAATAAACTTTATTCAAGTAGGCTTTTACAAGCACTTTTGAATCGTCATTTTACAATTAAGTGAAACTACCACCGGTTCGGAAAGTAGATTCTACCGAGAAGAACAGGCAAAAAAACTCAGTAGTTACTCTTTTTTAACATTTAAAAATACAAAGTCATGTTAGTTAAATACAATTGTTTATATTAATATTAATATAATAATCAATCAATAAGAATTTGTAACGATTTCGCTTTGAATAAAAATATATATAGATGAGTTAGCAAAGATATATTAAATTAATAAACGCTACAGATCTTTGTTTTATCAAAATTAGGATAATAATTTCCATTATATTTTCTTGCTCGATAACAAATATTAAACAACTTTAGACTTAGAGTGATTGTCCAGCCGTTTTCGTCGTTTACAAATACGTTTAGATATGGTACCGAGTTTAGTAAAAGATGATCGTACGACGCTCCATGATTGAGTGTTGTCATCGGTCATAGATCTCGGACTTGAGGAAAATCGGCTTATAGCGAGCGAATAGTGATGTCATTGATAGATATCGATAAAGATAACCTTATATATTGTGTAACAATTTACTGAATTGAATGATAACTTACATCATAATGGAAAAGAAATATTGTAGGCATAACTTTACCCCTTAAGAAATGAATCAATATACATATCTCTTACAATTATATGTATATCATTACATAGTATAAAACAAAGTCGCTTACCGCTGTCTGTCCCCGTGTAAGCTTAGATCTTTAAAATGAAGCAACGGATGGTGATGCGTTTATTTTTAATAGATAGAGTGATTCGAGAGGAAGGTTTGTGTACATAATATATGGACAATATAGTATATAGTAAGAAACAAGGAAATATATGTATATTTAGTAACAGTATTGCACCCAGAGCTGAGATGCCCCAGTGGTTAGAACGCGTGAATCTTAACCGATGATAGCGGGTTCAAACCCAGGCAAGCACCACTATATATATGTGCTTAATTTGTGTTTATAATTCATCTCGAGCTCGGTGGCAAAGGAAAACATCGTGAGGAAACCTGCATGTGTTTAATTTCATCGAAATTCTGAAACATGTGCATTCCACCAACCCGCATTGAACAGCGTGATGGAATATGTTCCAAACCCTCTCCTTAATCGAAGAGGAGACCTTATCCCAGCAGTGGGAAATTTACAGGCTGTTACTTTACTTTTTTTTTATTGCACCCATGCGAAGCCGGAGAATTTAGCATTATATAATGTCATAATATAATCAGTATACGTTATAGAAGCATAACATTTTTGTTTAAAATCATACTTATAGAATATAAGCCCTCAAAATGACCAGTCCAGACCAGAATGAAAATGTACAGTCGGTTCAAATACGTTATTATTTATTAAAAAAAAGGAAACGTATAAGCATACTAGTGAAATATATGATAGAACCATGAGCAACTAGCCACACTTCTACCAATCAAATCCAAACCTTATCACCACAGTTAAAGAGCTCAAAATGAAAATATGATGTTATTACGTCATTACGAAAAGTCGGTTTTTTTTTATTTAAACCCAAAATTTCAAGCAAATTACTGCACTCCAATCGTCCTGAATATATTACAGCGGCGTTAGCAAGGTTAATGACAGTGGAACTGAAAAGAATAAAATGGAATTAGCAACACAAAGAACCGAAACGGACGCGACTAGAATAAATTTCTCATGCATGACTTTCTACCTCTACGCGTTAGGTTTGCGCTCAGAATTATAACCGGAACTATGAAAAATTTATATAGATTTTTTTTTTAATTTTTTTGGTAAGTAATGCGCGGGAAGTTTTACACATTTATGTCGCTCTGAATTTGAACGGACGGAGTGTTTTGTGAGGACCGGCTTTAATTTGAATTTCGGTTTTATTTCATCTTATAAATATTATTCTACTGGAGAATTATAAGGAAGGAAACGTAACGTTACTGAGATTAAATACGTTTAAGTTTATTACGTTACGTTATTTATTGTCCATTGAACGCTTTGTTCACAATTCTCAACCTTTTATAATTTGTCTCATCATAAACTAAACGTACTTACAATTTTACGGCGATACCTACATACATTCCTGTTAAAACGTCCTTACAATTTTAATGTATCTGGTTGTAATAGATAAATGATGTTAAATTGATAAAAACTAGAAATGATTGATTCTTTTTCATTGTATTTATATTTTATGAAGTAAGAAAAATAAGCGTAAACCCCTCGAGAAGTGAGTCACCTTAACTTAGCATTTCCAACCTTGGTCCTGATGACGGTGTTTTTTATTTCAAAAAGAACGTGCCGCAGTTAAAGATCACTCATAATAACAGGAAGAAGAAAACATTGTGAAGAGCAGAAAAGTATAACCTCGGTGACAACTCGAATATCTTTTTTATTAAATGATGGGTATATTTTTGTCACACATATGAGCCCAAAACGACTTTAATAATATGCATAAAACTTGTGTAACGTGTTATGAAGTAAGTATATATAAATATATATTTTCAATTCGCAATTTCCTTTTAAATTTATTATTTCCAAAATGGAATCTATTAATCCAATATCAAAGTTATTATAACATGACAATAGTTGATATTAATAATGATTATTTGTTGCACATTTGTGATACAATAAATCTTTACGAGAACGTAATTGGAGCTAACAACGTCACTCGAAACGCGTTTATTGTGAGCACAAAAGTAGAAGCTGTAAGAAGCATTTCCAACAATATAATCTTAATCCAACAAAAATTGTATACATGTATTATATTTGTCTTACTCTTTCTAATATTCAATTATTGATATCAGAAAGAGATAAATATATGTGTAATCCAACTCCTTAAAAAAAAATTTTTTGCTGGAAATACAAGTTTGAATGTAACTTAAATATTGAAAATATATATTTCGTAGAAGTTGACTTCTGTCCAGAAAAAGTAGTTCCACCGAATCATAATAATAAAAAGCATTTATATTAATGTAACGCTCAAAATATAAAAAGAGGGAACATAATCAAATAACTCTACTTCATTTTTATGTCAATGAACAGAAAAATGAGGACAATATTGAGAACCAATAATGAAGCGGCTCTTAAAAACACTCATACGCTTTGACACGAAAAGACTGTCTCCCATAGCGCATTTAGGAGTTATGATATCGTTTTCACCCCGAATATAATCATATTTCCATTATTAAATATCTGTGTTGATATCTCCTATCGGGCTCGACGTTTGCCTTCACTCAGTCGCCTCATTCGTATGCTCACAACGAGTTTTATATCCGACATTACTCATTCGTGTCTTTATTTTATATGTCTGTTTATTTTATGGCTTAATACATAACAAAGAAATTATATCATAGGTGATAGACGAGCATATGGGCATGATGGTAGTGGTCACCACCGCTCATATATCATTTCGCTCTAAGAAATATTAACCATTTCTTACATCACCAATGCGACTACAATCTTGGGAACTAAGACGTTAGGTCCCTTGTGCCTATAGTTCAATATAATATATAATATATTTTATGGTAAAGGTTGGCGGACAAGCATATGTGCCACCTGATGGTAAGTGGTCACCATCACCCATAGACAATGACACTGTAAGAAATATTAACTATTCCTTACATCGTCAATGTGTCACCAACCTTGGGAACTAAGATGTTATGTCCCTTGTGCCTGTAGTTACACTGGCTCACTCACCCTTCAAACTACTGTTATTTGGCGGTAGAATAACTGATGAGTGGGTGATACCTATCCAGACGGGCTTGCACAAAGCCCTACCACCAAGTAAGTAACATTAAATCAATTGATAAAATATCAATTTTTTTATCCAGCAAAATTTATAACTATAGGTATATTATTGTAACCGCCAATCGAATACGATGTTCAAGAAATCCTCTCGTATATAAAACTGTTTCCCGATCAAAGTCAATATTATCTATCATTGAAATGCTCACCGTCAAATCTTTAGTTGAAGGCAAAAAGGTATAGTTAGCTGTTCACAAAGGTTGGAAAGTTCCTTATCATTAAATAGCACCCTTTAACAAACTTTCGTACACAAATAAAACTTTCAGCTCGCACACCTTTGCCTTGTTTTACTGTTTTGCTAACAAATTGTTCTTATTCGTAAGATAACTGACTATTTTCTGGTTTATCTGATTCAATTAAGTTTTAAGAAGGTTTATCTTTATGGCAATTTACTTGAATTATTCGTTATTTTCGCAGTATAATATCTTTTTTAAAATATCTATTACTGTTTCTCTGTAAACTCGTTTGTAACACTTAACAATATTTTAAGAGTAATTAGTCCTATTTATATTTAGAAATTAATATTCACAGGATCACAGTTTATTTTATTTAGTGTTCTTTTTATAATGACATAGCGACCCGCCCCGGCTTCGCACGGGTGCAATGATATGACATCACAGTAGATTCTTCTAAAGTTATCAGTGTTTCTTTACGAAATTGTCTATGTATTATATATAAAAACCTTCTTATCGAATCACTCTATCTGTTAAAAAAAAACGCATTTAAATACATAGGAATGTATGCTTACATCTTTAAAGCTACGCAAGTCGCAAACAAAGTCGCCTTTTACCTTGTACCTATATCACTATAGGGACAGAAAAGCTAATTTGTTTAATATTACGTAATGATTTCTTGGATTATGATGGAAAATAACGATGTTCGTAAGCATGTATGTATGGTGTTGAATAAAATTCTATCTCATACATATAGTATGTGTAAATACAATTTACATAATGTCAAAGTATTCCATAATTTACATCGTCAATGCACTACCAAATTTTTGACTAATACTTTATGTTCCGGTAGCCTGTAACTATTCATTATGCTTTTAGCTCAAACTAAAGCGAAAGATCAATTTACTGGCTGGATGGAAACCACCGAGGATGGCTATATAACTAACCTGATGAATTAAATTCAAATTCAACTATCCAACATAGGAGTATCGCACTATGTTATTGACTCTCATAATTTCGCCACCAATTCGGAAAGAAACAACACAGACTTGAGAAGAACCGTTGAAAGGCTGTGTCAATGGCACTCACTGAATAATCACAAAATCTCAGAAACTATAACACCTCTAAACTTTAAATTTGAGAGGTTCCTAATAGGGTGTAAATGTCCGCTATGGAAATACGAAACTGCACCCATAAGGGGTAAAACAGAGATTGGAAGTTTGTGCAATATAATTTCGCACGGCTATAGCCGCAGGTTTAACTATGCCATCATCTATAAAAATAATTAATGTTTTAATAACATTTAGCACACAAACAGTCTTTAACGGTATTCGAACATTACAATAGAAAAATTTTGAACGATTTATGTGATCCTGTTGTAAAAACACACACTACATAAGAACTACTTGCTATGAAGTCGGGTAATGATGAACAGATTCATGCTTGTTTCTTGTATCATTAACGTATAAATTTCTAGAAAAATAATTTATATTTTTGCTAACACACTGTATATCGAAATATAGAACGAACGAAATGAAATGCCGAAAAAATATCACTAAAATCACGAGAGAAAATTCCAGAAACAGATATAAAGGGACTTAGTTAATTATTATCAGTTAGTGGGAGATAGAAATAAATTTCACTTTGTTAAATTTTACTACACCCTAACCGACTATTCAGACCTTCCAACCCCCGTATATTGTGATAAAGCCCATGAGTAAGCCGCGTCCCATATCTCTTTGTTGTTTGTGGCAGTTTATTTATTAACTGGTCTTAGCCTGTGGCGATTCTCACGTACGTTCGATATTTACTCATTTGAAATGACATTTTGTATGCGTCGAATAAATCTGTATTTCGTTAATTATTTGTAAATTTCTTCACTCTTTACCAGGAACAAACAGAGAAATTTGTTTACACATGGAATTAAAATAAATATTGTGTACATTTTATGTAACAGTAGTTCGTTCGTAGGAGTAAATTTCAGGTAAAATAACAATATATGTTCTCCTTTTAAAGTAAATATAATTATTATTAAAAAAAAAATCTTTATTAGTTAGTGCTGAAATTTATTGTTTTTATACATGAACAGTGGCATCTCGCTTCATTGAAAATGCATATATGTAGATTAAACTAAATCCATTAAGATAGTAAATCAATACCTATGAATAATTATGATTACTAAAATATATAAAAAACACTTATAAACAAGGTATTATAGTAGTAGAAATTTTGGAACTTATTCACCAACAAATACCACGTAAATAATATAACAACTCTTTGTATTGCAGGTGTTTCTGGGTAAAATTCAAATACTAAGGCGTAAAAGCTTTTGTTTTAATAATTAATATTGTACTTGCAGTTATTACTGTTGCTTACGCGCAATGTTACTATAGTAATGTAAAGTCTGTTCCAAGCACAAGAGGACATAAGCCCAGTACATAGATATATGTATATATATTTTGGGCTAAACGAGTTTGCTAATAGCCCTAATAGCCTCTACAGTATCACCGAACGGGAGAGGCTAATTATAATACTCGAATCTAGATGCTGGGAATCCACTTAGGCCTCAGAATGCGCGTACTAATGGTATCTCCTGCGAGGCCGAACCCTGGTCTCGGGCGTCGTGATGAAGGACTGACACTGACACACAGCATTCATCGTCATACCCTAGGCGTCGACGAGTCGGTAAGTCCCAATAAACAACAAATGACATCGAATAGACGTTATATTATTGGTCGAGATCTTGAATACTATATGATATTCATTATGCAGTTATTGGAACTTTGGAAGTGAAATTAAAGTTAAGTATTACATTATAAATTAAAATATATTCAGCAAGATTTGTAAGTAGCTTAGTACAGTTGATCTATTAGCAAATTTTAATGGAATACATAAATCGACGGTTTATTTTTAGCTTTTCTTCAATTAGAATAGGCATTAGGTAGTTTTACATACAAACATTTTAGATATTAATATTTTAAATAAAGAAGCCTACACAGATAATATTTTTTGTTCGCCTAATGTATAACGATTTAAATTTGAGTATAATTAAATATTTTAAAATTATTGTTTTTTTACTGTGCCCGATGATAAATTTTACTGAAGACAAGAAATTTAATATTAGTCGATTTCACAAATACGATTATACTTAATTATTATACGCATATTTATATTCCTTCTCAGTAGTAGTTTGATTTTAAATAAAATTTGTAAAATGACCGATACAAAGTTCATATATGAATCAATTTAAATAGAGTATATTTTGATTTGATTTGTTTTCAAATGTCATAAAGAGAGACGAGGGTAGACAGATGTTGATTCGTATTTTTTAGAACAGATACTATTAAAAAATTCAAAAATTCACGTCCTAGAAACGCTAAAAATAAAAATATTAAAATATTATTTAAACTTAGATGACCCAGTGGCGAGAACATGGTCATACCCGAAGATTGATGGTTCATATCCGGGCAAGTGACATCGAGTTTTCATGTGCCTTTTAGGTAAATTAATTAGTAGTAAGACTTTAAGGTAAGCACTACTTGTTTTCGCTAACAAAATATTTTGAAGGTATATATGATAAAGATCTTATGTGCAGTATAATTGATTGTATGTTCACTAGGACTAAGGATAAGCTTATAACACCAAGTTTCCGACTCCGCAAAGTCAATAAATCCTTCTTGGGGCAAGATTTCTATAAAAAAAATCCGCAGATATTTTTAACTTTGCCGTTTCGTAAATTCAAATCGTTTGTAAAAAATACATTGGTAGAAAAAAGCATATTTTTGGAACAAGATTTCATAGATGATAAAAAAGCGTGGAGTTAATACCTGTTGACTTCCAAGCAGGATATATTAATTTCAATAATTGTATTCAACTAACACGACTTTGTATTTTTTAAATGTTAAAAAAGAGTAACTACTGAGTTTCTTGCCGGTTCTTCTCAAGATAATCTACTTTCCGAACCGGTGGTAGCTTGACTTAATTGTAAAATGACGATTCAAAAGTGCTTGTAAAAGCCTACTTGAATAAAGTTTATTTTGATTTTGATTTGATGTTTTATCTAATCTGCGTATTTTTTTTATTAAATAAGAATATCTAAAAGCAATTATTTTTGTATATTTTTAAGTTATCATCCTATTAAGTCATATTGTTACAAAACAGTAATGAAGGCTTCATAAGGACTAGCTGGTAGAGTCATTGTAATATTATTAAGAGCTGCTTCTAACTAATTATTTCGGGTTTGTTTCGGGTTTACAGAAATTCAAGATTATTTGAGCTTCCTAAAACATATTTTTCATGCGAATTTATATAAAATTTTATCATTCTCTATTTTGGTTAGTCTAAGCTCGTCATCATGGATAAATTGCGCAAAATTAGTACTGAAGCTCGTTGTGCTTTATTTGTTTTACAGGGCGAAGGCAAATTTGAACGTGCGATTGCTTCTCAATAGTTTCCTAAGATTTGTGTTCATAACACAATAATCCGATACAAGGAGACTGGCAGTAATCAAGACCGTTCGCGATTAAGGAGGCCGAGAGCGACAGCTAGAGAGGATAATTTAAATTATACTTCTAGCAAATAAACATTTAATATTATTGTGTTCCGGACTGAAGGGCTGACTCACTCAGCCAGTGTTACCCTTAGCATGATGGGATAAGCTCCGAGCCATTCCCTAAAGAGGAGAGGAGGTTTTGTCCAACACAAGCATATTTATGACTGATATATACATTTTTACTTTATATTACCCGCGAGATAGCGGCTTATACATCCTTTTTAAGCCTTCCATTTTTATCTAATTTTTAACAATTTTCATCATGTCAACTACATGTGTATTACCTATAAAAGTAAAGTAAAGTAAAGTAATAGCCTGTAAATTTCCCACTGCTGGGATAAGGCCTCCTCTTCGATTAAGGAGAGGGTTTGGAACATATTCCACCACGCTGTTCCAATGCGGGTTAGTAGAATGCACATGTGGCAGAATTTAGATGAAATTAGACACATGCAGGTTTTCTCACGATGTTTTCCTTCACCGCCGAATACGAAATGAATTATAAACACAAATTAAGCACATATATATGTAGTGGTGCTTGCTTGGGTTTGAACCCGCAATCATCGGTTAAGATGCACGCGTTCTAACCACAGGGCCATCTCGGCTCTCTACCTACACATACAAATAATTACAGTTTGTCAGTGAAACATAATATTCCACGGACAAACTGTAATTAATGCTTAAATTAATTAATAATATTAATGCTTGGTCGGTAGCCTGACGGACATGTACGAGCAATCATCGGAATTAAAATAAAATGATAGTTGAATGTATGTTAAACATATTCAAATAATGTATTATAAAAGATGAAGGAAACTTGGTTATTGATTTGCATATTTTACTTGTTAACAATCGTTTCATATAATATTGTAAGCAAACATGTAAACAATGTATTGTTTTATCAAAGTATACATCCTGTTGAGCCTGACTGTACCTCAACTTGAAATACAAAAGATAATAAAAAGTTCGCGAATTGTTGTGAGCGATTCGAGAATGTGCATTCGCGTTGTAGCAAAGATTTCTCAGGCGAAACACGTTCTGAATAGGATTTGACATCTATACGCCCAACGACTGACTTTTTTTTATTTCACTTGATGCATAACAATGGAAAAGGTAGTATTATAATAAAACTTTTTGATAATATTTTAATATCAATATATTATTACAAATTATTTTTTACGTTTGCTATTTAGCGACTAATAAATTTCACCATAATCTCAAATTTAGTAGTTATTAATAGAAAAACTAGCATTATTATAAAGATATTGAATTTAATTTGACGACCTCCGTGGTCGACTGGTTTTCATGGGTACGTCACTCTGGGGTCTCAGGTTAGATTCCCGGCGTCATGAGTCAACGGATTTTGATGAGGTATTTTTATTAGATAGAGTGATTTAGAAAGGCTTTTGTATATGGACACGGAAACTATAGTGAAGAAACGCTGACTGAAAAACTGTGAACGTTATAAGACATTCTGTAGTATATTTACTGTCATCTTTGCACCAGGGACGGGTGCAAAGTTTCGGCTAGTGTTTAATAAAAGTAAAATCAAAAGAATTATTGTTATTCGTAAATATAAAATTTAGCTAAGGCTAATTCATTTTTACAAAAACCGTTAATAATTTTCATCACGTACACAGTCAACCAAATGCTTAATTGCTTACAACTAAAATTTTGCTCCCAACTATCCCCAACACATGCATGTCTGAATTTATAATAGAGAAAATTCAATTCCATGCACATTTTCGGCTTTCCAGGTCAAGCTATTCTCAAATTCGTATAATATAATTGTTAAAACTAGTAAAATGTGTCTACTATTAATTATATCATTAAATGTCTTTGTAATAATAATTATTGAAATAAATACATGGCCTAAGAGCTGAGCCAGTGGTTAGAACGCGTGCATCTTAACCGATCATTGCGGGTTCAAGCCCAGACCAGCGCCACTATATACATATATATGCTTAATTTGTTTATAATTCATCTCGTGCTCGACGGTGAAGGAAAACATCGTAAGGAAACATGCATGTGTCTAATTTCATCGAAATTCTGCCACAAATGTATTCCACTACTCGGATTGGAACACCGTGGTGGAATATGTTCCAAATATCCTCTTCTTAATGGATGAGGAGGTCCCAGCTCTGGGAAATTTACAGGCTCTTACTGTTACTGTTAATGTTACTTGGCTTTTCTATATTGTTGGATCATATCACATAAATGGATTAAACTATAAGTGTGTGGATGAATATAATGTGTACTCATACATATAAGCAAAAGCAGTCTATACTTAGCAAAAGCAGTTATTGGTCTGTTAAGAATTAACACAATGGCCGAATCAAATATTTTCTGAAATGAACACACACACAACACATTGTTGAACAAAAATTTAGATTCTTGCTGTTGATATTAATTTTAATAAAAGAATATGCATTTTCAATTGGATTGCTTAAGATACCAGTACAATAACAATCCAGGGTGCTAATAACAACAAAAATAAACAAATATATTATTGTTTGTTGTAACAACAAAGTCATTGCTTATAAAGAATCTTATTACAGAAATATTTACGACATTCTGAATAAGATAACTGATATAGGTCAGTGGATTTACAAAATTTAAAACATACCCTTTAAATGAAACAAAACAGAGATACTAAGCTTCACAAATTTACAATAATATTTGCATAATTGAGAATAATCGATGCACGAAATTATATTTCAATAAACAAAATTAACATAGAAAAACTTCACAAATAAAATCAGCGAGCTGTTATAAATTGTACAATACAATTTTGCACGGCAAAAGACGCACTCAATATTTGTTCATTTCAATTGAATTTGCTCGACACGAATCGGGTATTGTGAAGGCCTCGATATTGTTCAATTCGTATTATAGTTTAAAACTCTTCGTCTAGGAATCGGTACGCGATACTTTCCTGTCTTTCCAAAGAAATCTTCAGCACTTGTTTTAAATTTTATTACTTACATTAATTATTTATTTTGCTTATTAATATAGTGACGTTAACTATTGACCTCCATGGTCGAGTAGTAAGTCCACCGGTTTTCATGAGTACGAGTACGAGTGAGAATCCGAGGTCTCGGGTCCGACTCTCGGCCGAGTCGACGTAGAAAAAGTTAATTAGTGTTCTATGTTGTCTTGGGTTTGGCTGTTCGTCGTTCTGATTTTCCAAAACACAAGTGCTTTAGCTACTTACATTGGCATCAGAGTAATGTATGTGATGTTGTCCAATACATAGTATTATATAAATTGGAGCCGTGAGGTGAGTCTAAAAACAGAGATATCGTTGTTCAGCGGTAATACATTTGCAGGTTGTTTTTGTTACTTTACATTTGCTTTACAATAGTATTAAAACCAGTAATTTGTAGTATTATTAGTAAGAGTTTTGATCAAGCCGGTCAGGTGAGTATATCTGATAAGTGAGCTGTCTCACTTATCAGATATTTTACTGTCAAACAGCAGTATTCATTATTATTATGATTCGGCTTAAAGCGTGACGGATCTTGTGTAAGTATAGGCACAAGGGACATAACATCTTAGTTCGAAAGATTTGTATCGCATTCGCGATGTATGGAATGATCTATATTTGTGGTTATTTAAGTGGGACCAACTACATGTACCATAAAACATCTTGGTATTTGAATGAGGATAATGTTATAAATTCACAAGTAGCTCTGTCTATATGTTCACCTCAACACGTCTAAGCCACTGAACCGATCGTAATTAAATTTGACACAAAGGTAGCTTGGAACCTAGATAACGTAAAAGTTACGGTATCTGCAAAATAATAAATTTGATACGAAAAATAAATAAATATTGAAAGTCTCATCGAACATGATCCAATCATACTGACAAATAGTGTTAAGAAGAAATAAAAATCTATACATATAATAAAATTGGAGTGTCTGTTTGTATTATTAAAATAGCCCTTTTTTACTCCATGCATAATTATGAATGTAGACACGGTACATACACCACAATATATTTTATTACAATCTTTGTCTGTCTGTCTGCCTGCCTGTCTGTCTTTTTATTCCGGCTAATCTCTGGAATGGCTGGACCGATTTTGACGGGACTTTCACTGGTAGATATATAATGAGTAACTAAGACTACAATAATTTACTTTTTTTTATTAAATCCAAACGCCTACAAGATCGCGGGCACAGCTAATATATAATAATGTTAATAATATAAAATATAACTCTTAAATTTTATCTCATCATTGCTTCACGTAATAAATGTGATATCAATTAACATAAAACATTGTATTTCTGGTGCGATAAAAGTAATATAAAATTTAACACGTACATAATTTTATTAAATATTCTCGAAATAAAATTCCGCTTTAATAATGTTCATTTTATAAAAAACTCGTACTGATGACGAACGAATACGCCTCGATAAAAGCCGACGCAGTTCATTTATCACGGGACGTCATGACGTCACTTCGGACGTCAGGTCGCCGTCGCGTTGACGTCAACTACGCAACTAATTGATAATAAGGGGTCAACGAACTTTAAAACTGCTCCAACAAATGATATTGATTAAAATGGTATATAAATCAGTGTTCGTTTTACCCTGATTAAGATTCAAGGATTAGAATAGTGTAGAGAGCTTAATGAAATTGTCATTTGGTTAGTCTCTCTTAAATCCAGACTGTTTCTATTCCCAATTCCAATGACGAAATTAAAACTACTTTTATTGTACTACTGTTTCTGGGACCATGAGCTTTGTGTTCCTGAACTACCTACTATCTAAATAAGTGAGGTCCCATTTAATTACACTAATTGTGCTCGTGTTATGTAGTGTAGTATATTTTTGTTTTATATAAAGGTTCTAAATTTCTAAATGTAGAAAATTTTAAATTAAAAAAGATAACCAAATATTTAAAATATTTCCATACTCGTTTTACATGCGATCACTATTTCTGATCTATCCACTGAACTATTTTGACGTTATAGAAAATAACAGCAATTAGTACACCAATTTTAATGATTGGAATTAGAATTGTAGTACTAATTGCTGTTATTTTGAAAACCAACCAATGTTTAATAAAAGTTCGTTTAATTTCGTACGTATCCTGTATTATATATTTTTATTTTTAACAATGTAGCGTAATATTTATAGGAAATTGTTGTATCAATCGTTACTATTAAAATATTATTTGAATATCGAATACACATTTCTCTAAATTAAAAATGAACATAATAGTTCCAAATTTAAAAATACATATTGTTCTTCATAAATATTGCTAGTATTATTATTTTAGTGGAAGTCTTGAAAATCCTAAAATATAAACTTACGTCTCGTCCGTTCAGTAACCAAGTGAGGTTGGCAGGCGGGTCGGCTGGAGGTGAAGTGCATTGTGCACGAAGCGAGTCCCCAGATGCATACCATCCCTTCTCCGCTTTGATTGAAGGCTTTTCAGGCGGCAATTCTGAAAGAAATAATCATCTATTTATTTCGAATCTTAAAATAGTATTTTAAAGTATTATAGACAAATTTTATATCATATATCTAAGAGAACGATTAACTCGAAATACGATATAAGTGTTTATAGCGGATATTTAATAAACGTTGGAAAAACTAAACTCTTGCTAGTTTATATAGAATAACAAAATAAATACCTACACTCCTAGTGTGTGAGATATATCAGTGTTACGTCATAACTTTTTTTGTAATATTGATTTGAATCAATCATAATCCATTGCTGATAGAAAAAAGTGATTAAGTTCTTATTTAACATTTTACAAACACTACAAAACGCGCAAGCTCAAACTAAATCGGCAAACATACGTGCCGTTAGAAAGGTCAAAGTATTTACCTCGAAGTACCCGCATGTGTGAAGATTTGTTATAATCCCCTCAAGGGATCTGAAGGTGTAGACTGTGGGTAATTATGGAAATTGTCAGTACTTTATCAAAGTACTGTCGAATTAAGTTCTTACAAGACCCTGGGGTTAACCTAGCGAGCTTTGTAATCAGGTTACATAATTACACTTGACCGTGTCTTTTGACGTAAAAATTGTTTTACGTCATAGTAATTGCTGTAAACCAAATTTCGCGCAAAATCCAAAAAATTTCCACAAAGACCTCTCAGTGATTTCAATAAATCACTTTTATTTTCACAACAACACTAAAAGTGTTTTAGTTCACAAGTATTTTTCATTTAAGCATCAAATTTCCTTTACATCTCCCAACCTACGATTCCCGCCATAAGTCGTGATAATATTTGCCAAAAGTCCTGGCTTGATATGCTCGTTAACTTTGCTTCGGAGCAGTGTATTGACATTTTCAGTTCGTTGAAGCCAACTAAGGCTGCTTTATTTTTTTAGATAAATCTGGCGCGAAATCGTTCTTTTGATTCAGTTTCGCCTTCGCTTCAAAGATTTAATTGGAGCGGAAACGATTTGTATGAAGGCTTTCATCGTCTATGACGATAATAAAAGAATTAAATCTTTTAAAAAACCGAGAAGAATTAAAAACAAAATTACAGAAGACGCCTCTCTTGAAATTAATTGTACACGATGTTAAGAAATATAACATTGTTTAACAACGTAAATATAAAAATTGTATAATGTCATATCTTAATATAAGTTTCTATATTCACTTTGACATTATAAAATCTACCAGATTTTCTCCTTGTCTTTTTCCAGAGCTCATAAGTAAATAATAATATATAGAAAACGAAACATTCGAGCACTCGTTATTGTATTTCATCTCGATTCAACAAGCGGATTTGTGTAAGAGAAAACATTCCAAATAAAGTGGGTATTACTGGCAACCTTACGCAAAACACGCAAGGCTTACAGCGAATACTTACATTTATACAAAAGAAAATGTTGAGAAAATCTTGGAATACAAATAAATACCTATAAGGTAAAACGTAAAAGCACATAACGTGACTTTAGAATATAAAATTTTATGAGATTGTTATATGTTATACGTTCTGATCATTATTGAATTAGCTCCGTTTTTTTTGGATGTAGAATTTAAATTTGCTTCAAAATACACGTTAAAAAATATCTCGTCATATATATATACACTACTTCTTGAGGTTGTATTTTATTCTACTTAAGATATTGAAAATGAATGTGTTTCAATTATGACGTAATAAGAAGCTCGATATCGAATTCAATATTTCAAATACTGTTAAATACCTGAAATTCAAATCAAAGTTTCAACCAATCCAAGTGTAATTCGGAAACGCAAAGGGGATTTGTGCAATGGACCGTTCTAAAACTAAGATTTAGAATCTAGTCTCTGGCACAAAACCAGAACAACATTTCGAACGTTGAGAGTGATTTTACTTGAAATATATCTATCGTAGTTTCAACGTGTTTGCATAGCGTAAGTCCTATTAATATTAGTCTTAATATTTCTGGAATTTAATTCGAATTGTTATATGTGTGAGTGACGGTTACAAGATCTTAGTGTGCGTGAGATTAATCGTCAAGATAAAAAAAAATCTTTTATAGAAATACTTAAATAATTTTTATATATATATTTTTTTAATTAAATTACTTTTTTGTTCCATTTGAATGTCGAAACGCTTGGCCCTTGAAGTAGTGGTGCAAAAAGCTTCATCAAAAGTATAAGACCGAGCCTGATTGCCTCCACTGGTGACATGGAGGGCTGGTTCGTTTTTTGCCCAGAGGATCGGAATTGCGATTCAACGGGAAAGTGCTGCTAGCATTCTTGCCATCATTCCACGCGGTCAAGATTTAGACAGTAACTAATTTTAGTTCATATTTGTATATATTTAAGCATTTAATGTCATTAATTGTTATGTTAATAAAGCTATGTTTTTATAGAAATTAACTAATACTAGGCGGAGAGGAATGTCTTCGAAAGTATAAATATCCAAATAAAATCATTTCAAGTCCTTTTTTGTTATGAAGCGGATTTATACACTGATCTCTTTCTATTTTTATTGATTTCACATACGATAAAAGAAGACAGAGATAAGTTTTGTCAATTCTTAACACTTCAGATAATAGACAGTGATTAGTCAATTGGCCATTGATGTGACCGCAAATAGACTACCTAATGATAGCTAGTCGCCACCACCCACAGACACAGGAACACACTTTAAGTTATATTAACTATTCCTTTCATCATCAATGCCCTTAAAAGTGAATTCACACAGAATAGAATAGAATATCTGATGTGCGGTGGACCTACCGTATCCCATATGAATGAGATTCTTGATATTGATGTATACTATAATTATGAACTCACAGTGGAAATTAGCTCACCACATTAAAAGTATAATATAAACTTTACGAATATCATAATATTAAACTCGCTATTTCTCTGTCAAAAATGGTTAGCGCACGCCGTACACAAACAAAACATTATTTAATTCAATTCACTTGCTTTTTACCAGATTTAAGTTCCACACTGCATAGCATTATTAAAAACAGGGTCGTATTCGACGCTCAGTAGGCACGCGGTGTTTATTTGTATGTCTCATATTTGGAATATAAAGGTGTAAGAGCAATGACGTCACAGGTGGCTCGGCGAAAAGGCGACCGCCGACTTTGTAATTTAAATTCGGTCCTGGTAACGGCATACCACTGAGGTATCCACGGAAATTTAAATGTGGAATATTAGATTGTGAAAATATACCGCCTTAATATTCCGAGTTGATAAAAGCGGTGAATTTTAAAAGATTTTTTTTTTTTTTTTCGAATCGTTCTTTCTATCCGGATTCCTGCTCATTTACATGTCGAAATGTTCATGCTAATTTCACTATATGTGATACTACTAATGTTAAACTTAATTTGATAGCTTCGATATATTCATAGACGATTCTTTTTTTTTCTAGGCTGTCCAATTATTATCTCTCCTTGTTAATTTTTTGTAAAAAGTTCGTATACTTTTTAAAATATAATTCCATATTTCATTTTTTTTTTCAATAGGTTTCTCCGAAAAGGTTTTACCTAAGTAGACATTTATTTCTCATTTGTATGTACGAAAAAAGGGATTCACGACAATCACGTGCCACGTAAAAAGCAAAGGATTTTCGGCTGTATTTTTTGGGATCAATCCCTGGGATTCCAACACGATCTTCATCAGATAAACTCTTGAATGATCCTCAATTATTTATAAGCAATTGTATAGTTTTGATTCTATATTCCAGCGTAATGACATTTTAATATAATCGTTTATAGCTTATACTAAATACCAGTGAGGAAATATTTCAATAAATACATAAAATTTCTTTTGGTTTTTTATAAGGATTTATAATGTCCAAATTGCTAGGATAAAGAAGATTCTTGGCGGTAGGGCTTTGTGCAAGCCCATCTGGGTAGATACAGTACTCAGTAATGTTATGTTCCAGCTTGAAAGGTGAGTAAGCCAGTTTAATTACAGGCGCAAGGGACATGACATCTCAGTTTGGTGGCGCATATGGCATTGACACTGTGAGAAAAGGGGAAATACACACGATCACTCTCTTTCCCCCTATGGAGAGCTCCGCTGAGCTACGCTCTGTGCCTCAAGCGGGGTTAGCTGTGGATGCACTAGTTAAAATGATTATGACATTTAATTTAAGTGCCAAAAACGGGTATCACAACAGGTTTAGTGGGTTAAACTCCATCTATTGCAGTCTTACCCTAAGCCATAACTTGATTCCCAGTTTGAATTGGTTTGAGCTTATCAACTTATTGCTTTGTGTTATTTCTTCATCGAATTGCTATAAGTAGTATTAGTAGTATTAGGTAGTAAAGTATTAATAGTGTTTACATAAAAATACACATTCCTTGAATATCAAGGTCAATATTAGAGTTAAAGGTTGCGTTAAAAATTTGTTTGTTATGCCAAGCCAATGAAAGCCAAATCCTAGATCAAGTAAGGGAAGTCATATAAATAAACTGTATTTGTATATGTAATAAATAAGACTATTAACAGCTTTTTTGGATAGTATTTTTATAAGATAAATTAAATTTAAGGACACACAACTTTGGAGTGTGAATCCTTAGCCAGCAAGAAGCTCAGTAATTACTCTTTTTCATTATAATTAAAATAGATTTTATAAAAGAACTCTTTTATAAGATTCTTTATACTTTTGAATTTTCATTTTACAGAATTTAATTAGACTTACAGGTGATGGTACCTGATCATTAAGGTGTAATAATATAGGACTAAACTAAAAGAATATTTTGGTGTACATACTAGCTCCTATCTCGTCAACACTAATTGCACGTATAACCCTGTTGAATTAGATAGTCCTTAAATAGGTTACATTGCCCAGTTATAACTTATACCAAACATTTAAAATGGTAGTATAACCTTTCGCTGGAAATATTTTGTTATAGCTAATATCTTTGCTGCTTTTGATCTTCAACTACTTATACCAAAGTTAGATTACAATACAAATTACGTGCCTAATCATGAGATACGATAACAATCTTAAGAAGCTTACTCAAATATCAAGTACATCCAAGTGAGATTTCTCAAGATATTTGATCGCAAGAAACGTTAGATTCTAACAAAACGATCTTCAAATCGAGCAACAAATTCTGAATATATATTCAGAAATAGTGAATTGGGAAACATCTCGATGTTTGATACACCCACGACTAGTCTTTGATACCTTTGTCTAAGATATTTATTAAGAATGAAGTATACTATTGAAGTATACTGTATAAGGTACACATTATTTTTATTCATTATTGTTTATAATACATCTCGTGCTCGGCGTTGAAGGAAAACATTGTGAGGAAACCTGCATATGTCTAATTTCATTGAAATGCTGCCACATCTATAATCCACCATACCGTGTTAGAACAGCGTGGGGGAATATGTTCCAAACCATCTCCTCAAAGAAAGAGGAGATCTTAGCCGAAAATTTACAGACTGTTATTATTGTTGTTATACTATTAAGTGGCTTGTTACACAAAATAAGAATATATACATTATTAAAACATTTATGTTCATACACCACAGCACACGACGTATAAATTTCATTTGTTGTTGTTTGCTATGTATGCCGGAATTGTTAAGTGTTGCTTCATTTCCTTAGCATAAACATATTTTTATATTTTAATCCAGCGGGAGTTTTATATTAATTTAAATCCTCAAACATGATTTAAAAATGTTTATAATAAATACTATATTGATATTCCCGTCTTACTTGGGACTATAAATAAAAAGAGTGCAGTAAAGATTATTATGACAAGTTTTAATTCAAAATTGTTCACGTGTGCGTCAGTCACCAATTATCAACAAACAAACAATGATTCATTGTACTCTTGTGACATGTTCGAAGGGTGAGAGAGGATTGCATTATGGGTGCAAGGGAAACAACAGCTCGAAGTGGCCAGCGGCGATATAGGGAATTGAATATACCCTTAACAATGCAATTAGTCAGAACACCAGGGGGTCTATTAACTCGTCGAGTTTTATTTTAAACATAAGGACAAAAGTTAATTTATTAAAAAAATATTGAGATTTATTTTCAGAGATTTTTTTTAGCATATAACTTTATTGTATTAAATAATAAGTTTCTTCTCGATGATAACTTTACTTTTAGTACAATTCAGTAAAATAACGATTCAAAAGTACTTTTAAAAAGTATTTGAGTAAAAATATTTTATTATTTATGTTCTATTCATTTACATTATCCGTGCTGCTTTGATATATGAATAGGCGGGATATTAATGCTGACTTTTATTAAAGTATCATATTTTCGATAATTTAACATGACTAACTTGTGAGTGATATTTTTATCAGAATAAAAGATTGTTACCTTTCAAAACATAAAACATATTATATATGTGTCCAGACTGTTCGATTACTATGTCAATCCAACATTAGAACAAATATTTACATAATTTATTTATATATATTAGTGGGTATTATATTATATTGAGTCCTTCGTTCGTAATATTTTACTCACATTATTGCCAGTGAATCCTCATTTCTGATCGGTATAAACGGGGTTTAAAAATTCAATTAATTTACCAGTTTCAATAATATTCGAAGCGACATTAAGCCCCGCCCATAAACTGCTCAAAGCCCTCGCTCTATTCCATCCATTTCGGAATGCGAAAGTTTCCCACAAATGTGTTTTTCTTGCTACCTCCAACTTTGATATTTCACCTACTTTACATTCAAGGAAGGCGGCTGTAAAACGTCCGTCGGATGCCAAGTTAAGCCAATATTACAGAATCGCCGATCGGTTATAAGACGGGTTATGGTCGCATCCGAATTATTTGATACGGATTTACGAGGATCGCTTTATTGATTAAGAGTTAGTATAAAATCAACGTGCAAGTTGAATATAAATTATTGTATGTGATATGACGTCAGACAGGGAAATATCGAAGACATGCTGCGCAGACCACAAATAAAATTGGGATAAAGTACAAATTGCAATTATAAAGTTGTTATCGATTATAGTTTTAATTTCTTTTCTTATTTTAAATTAAGGCTATAAAATATTTATCACATTTATTAATCAGAAAAAAACTATAAAAACTCTTTGATTGAACTTTTTGATTCGATTATTTATTTTTTAATTAAAATTTGGAATGTCTATTTTATTAGTAACATTACGTAAAGTTGTCTCTTGTTGCATCTAGATAAAGATTTGGAGCATGAATAATATATACGTGATTATAGACGTGTGTTCTATAATAGGATGTATAGTATCAAAATCTAATCCCAGAACTCGAAACATTTTAATAAAGTAAATTAAGTTAGCGTTTTTATCGAATATAATTCTACAACAGAGGTTCTACAATATTCATGAGGGCTCTAGCACGGCTTCACCACGTTGACGACAGCATAATTAAAAAAAATATTTAAAAAAAATCCATTGGTATTCTCAGTTCAAAATTCAAAATATATCTATTCAATTGTTTTCTTTATATCATAATTCCTTTAACACGTACCATAAACTAAATGTGTTAAAAAAGATAAACTATTAGACCACACTATTATTGCTGCACAATAAATCAAGGAAGGAACATTAAAAACAGGAACAAACATTTTATTCAAAAGGAATATTTAAAAATGGAACGTATTGCACGATCGTGGCTCAAAACACGCCATAACTCCACTTCATCGCGTCTTCATTAGCAATATTTTTGCCACAAAACACTTAAAGGCGCCGATATAGAGTGTTAATAGCTTTTAAACATCATAGCATTATTTTCGTGGTCGCTGTAGCGTTAAGCGTGCTCACGTTATTGCTACTATAACTCTTTTTACTTTAAATCGCTAAGCCAAAAGACGGTAATATATTTCACACTATGTTATAAGCATTCGTTCTCGTTATAAATGTTTAAGATTTCGTAACCTCTTGTAATTGTTATATAGCTCTTTCGTTTTAAAATTTTCTTATAATATTTTCTGGTTTATTAAATCTTTGTTCATTTTCATTGAATATTTAGATTGGTTGACTTATGTTTATGACTCCCAAATATAATGTTTAGTTTATTGAAATGGTCCCTCGGAGGAAGAGTTTTGGGACAGCCTGCCTGGGTAGGTAATATCTACTCGTCATATACATATTCTACCGCCAAGTAGCAATACTTAATATGTGTTCCAGACTGAGTGAGCCAGTGTAACTTGTACAGTGTAACAGTGTAACCAAGGGATATATCATCTATGCTCCTAAGGTTAATAGAAGTGATATAAGAATGGTTAATATTTATGACAGCACTAATGTCTATGCAGGTGGTAACCACTTACCATCAGTTGGTCCTTCACTCGTCCGCATCCCTATATCATTATAAATACTCGTTTATTTTAAATTTATTATATTTTAAAGCGCATAAACTATTTTAAGCGATTTGATTTAACGAAAAGCAAACGGTATATTTTTCAATTGTCAATAGCAAACTCTTGATAAGTCACTCAAGGTGTGCATATCAAACGCGAGCTCGGGCGCTTAGGCATATTTCATTTAAGCGTAATATATCGAAGCGATAGCGGAGCGTTTCGCTTAAGCGATTTCAGATCGTTTCGCTTAAGCGGTCGCAATAATCGATATTCGCTTCATTTTTATTGCGACTTCGCTGGCGAGCCGTGACGATTGAGATCGGGCGCCGCGGTGCATTTTTGAGGCAATCCGGGTTCAAAAAATTTATGTTGCGCTCGAAACTATGAATTATTTGAAAGGGTTTAACGAAGTGTCACTGGAAAGCACTAAAATTTGCTCTGAGTGAGTCTTGATCGTTTCAAGAGAAATATATATAAATGTTTTAACTCAATGACTTCTCAAAACAGTATTAATTAATGCGACTAAAGTGTCATTACCATTTTTCTATTCAAATTATACTAAAATATGTATTAATGAATAATTGAAATCATTTTTCAGCAAGAGGTCAAAAACTTGCTTTAAGGATCGGACACATATGCGCGACTAAGTGGCGTTATTTGTCAAGCTACCGTTGAACCTTTCCGTCTGGGTGATTTAGAAATTGTAATTTAATTATATCTCGTTTATTTGCACGTGACCGTAGATACCGAATTGCATCCGTTTTTACATTGACGTGACGTGTTCGTTCGTCACACAAACGTCATTAAAATGTTTCGTGCGTTTTTAATATATGACGTCATTTAATTTTATTAATTCCAAATTTAAAACATATGATAATGTCACCAATATATCGGTACCTATTATCAAGTTGAGGATAATGTTTGTAACTCATTTCAACGAACTGTTCCCGTAGTAATTATAAATAAACTCACATGAAATTCTTCCACGTTTCTTCAGGATAAGACACATGACAGGTTTCTCGATATTTCTTGAATATATTAACAGAGCGTGAAGTGATTTATAAAACACAAATTAAAAAGCGACGCTTGCCTAGTTTACGTTCAAAAATCTTCGACAAATCGTGTGCTACCGACGAGATTATCTAAGGATATTTAAATTGAAATACTTCAAAGCTGAGGCAGAAGTACTAGCAACATTTCCGTTTAAATATTTCCAATATGTAAACATAATTATCATTAAAGAAAAAAAAGTATAAAAAAAGTGATTTCTTTGGAATAAGTTTACAAATGCAAGTATGGTCAAAATTATCAGATCTTTTGTTTGTTTCGAATTTCCAAGTGAAAATCGGATCTCTTCCTCTGTTTGGTTTCAGTATGAGGATGTATGGCTACATTTGAAGTAAAGATTAAGTGAATTGCCTGGGTTGGCTAACTTATAGCTGTTTTCTGGAGCAACGCGGTTGTTACACGATCGCTTGTTTTACGACGCTTCGATGTATCCACAGATAAACTACAGTTCAGCAGATTGATGGATGCCTGAAGTGGCTAGTTAAACTTTATTAGAACTTTAATAAAAAAAGTTAAAACACGTTTGGATAGTTTTGAATATGATAGTGATAGATGTATCTTGAGTACTTGGTGTATTTATTTAAATAATAAATATGTATATAAGTCAATTAGTTCGGTGGTATCCTTACATCAAAAGGAGGGGAGGATTAAGCTTAGTAATTGAATATTTACAGTAAATTCACTTTACTAAGTATTAACGTATATAGCTCGTTTATTAAATAAGTACATAATAATATTCATTTAGTCTGATAAATAAATAACATTGCTAATGATTGAACACTATCGTTCAAATTCGTCCTCTTTGTTTTCTAAACTTTATAAAGTAAAGGTTACCTTTAAATTTGAATGTCCTATAGATCATAGTTTAGGCTGCATATACACTTTATTTTTTATATATATTACTAAAGTACACCGCGATTTTAAAGTTTAAACTCGCGATGTGGTTTGACTATTGATCTATAATCTATAGATCAAAAGTCAAAGTAATTTATCAAAAATAATCTAACCCCGGTCTTTGTGCATAACCATTTATAACTAACTCAGGAGATGCATAGACAAGCAATCAATAAAAAACTGCTTACCCTGACTCCTATTCTTACACTGATGATATATTCTACTGAGAAACAAATTCTGTTCTCTGTCTGGTTTGAACAACATCATAAGGATTAATTTTGGGGATAATTTACCAGTGTTTTTTATTTTTGGTCGGTGGGGCTCGATATTTCGACATTATCTACGAAATAGTCTTGTGAACAAGACATATTAGTAGTAAAAATAACAATGTTAATTTAAAATCTCATAACATAATAGTTCTTAAGGTTGATGATGCAGTGGTTATACAAGAAATGATTAATTATTACAGTATCAATATCTTAAGGGAATGGTGATCATCGGGTAGTCCATTTGTCTTGTAAGCAATTCTAAGATTTACCTTCTAACTGCAATTAAAACAAAATTTCAATATAAGCCAGTATTAATATGTCGCTCTAAATGTAAACCAGCGTGTAAAACTTTTACCACAAACATACAACGTTCTACAAATAAACACAGAAGCTATGAACATTAAAAACTAAAACAAGAAAAAAAACCGAAACAGCCCGTAAATAAAGTGTGCAAAAATAACAAACAAAGTGTTTCAATGATAATTCAATATAAGCACTCTGGATCAGGTCGAAACGTAGTTTTTGCGCGAAAATTTGCATTCATTTGATATGCGTTTTTAATGCACCTCCACTGTCTACTTTGTTACGGAATTTGCAAGTCAAACACCTAATATCGTTTGCTCAAATGTGAATTTCTTCACACATATATCAGTGCCCCGAATTTAAATACATAATTGCCAGAGCGCGGTTACCAATGTTTTGATGTCAGTTCGCCTTTGATAACACCGGTTATGTAGCTTTTTGGTGTAATAAACTATTCTTTATGCGAAAAAGACATGAATATTTGATTTACGGTCGTCCCCCTGACTAAAATGTTTGTCCTAGCGTATTTTTGCTTCGGATATTGTATTTTATAATTTTACTTATGACTTTGTGTAATGTAATGTTTCGTTTTATTCTTTTATTACAATTTGTTTTGTGTTTTTAACAATATACCATAAACTCATTGAAAAAAAAAAATGCAGCAATATCTGCTGTTGGACAAATACCTCGCTATCAATTTTAAGATGGTTGGTATTTCTTTATTCAAAAGAAAAAAAAATTATACTTTTGTTAGAGGAGGCTTTTACAAGCACTTTTAAATAGTCATTTATTATTATTAAGTGACGCAACCACAATAAGCTTGCGAACTTGCATCTAACAACATCCCGAGTCCCTCACAAGATAGAATCTACCTTGTATGGTGACAATTCACGTCTTCCGATTCCTGATCAGCGTGTCAGTCGGTTGGACAAGTGACATGTACACTACTTACTACCACGAAAAACTGAAACTTCAGTTCAATTATTTGGACCAAATTCTGATACTTATGCTTAAATAATATAATTGTAAAAACCTTATCCGCGATCATTTACCAAATTATTTTGACAGAGTTGCAACTACCATATAAGATCACCGAGTTTACTAACGCACATTATCTCGATTCAAACTCGACTAACGTAATATAAAAGTGAATAATATTATAATAAATATAATACTTAACGACATATATTCTCGAAGAAAACAATATATCATTGAATTTTCTCAGGACATACTTACGCACGCATTAGCTGACAAAATTGTAGGCTCCATAAAAAAATACCATAACGTGGGGCGAATTATTATAAATCTTCATAGCATTAACATAGAGCAACTTAGGAAACTTTGCTCTTTGTAGGATTCGCGCATAAGTGGGCTGTAACTCATCGGAGCATGTACGTACTTCCTAACTCCTACTAGTTGTTTACGATGTGATCTCGAAATAATTCAAAGTCAATTACGTATTATGAAACTTATGCTCGCTTCGTTAAAACTCGGCCGTGATATTAAATTTTCTCATGATATAAGATTTGTTTTATAAACACCTGGTTATATTAAATTTAATTAAAATTCTGAGATCGCAGAATTACTATCATAAAGGAGGTTGATTTATAAAGTAATTATAGTGAATTCTTTACAATAATCACTGTTGCTATTAATAAAACTTAAAAAAAAAAACGTGGGATTTAAAAAATGAAGTATAGATATGCACAATATTTTGTTAATTATTGGTATAAATTTAATATAACTCCTAGTACTCCATAGTCAATCTTTGATTACCAGTAATCATGTTATAATAAATTAATATTATATAATATAATTTAACAGGTACGTTCTATTTCGTAAATGAATTTGGATGATATTTCACCGAAATATTTTAAAAAGGGTTAGACAAAAACGGTTTCCCCAATTCTCATACTATTAAATAAACTCGTGACTTATAAACGCTAAGCTAATTAAAAATGGCAAAGTAAACGTAATTAGAGAGGGAAAGTTAGATACAGCCTTCAAAAGGCGCTTTTCAAAAATTATACCGTAAATAAAATTTATGAATTTAAGATAGGTAAATGTTAATTAATATTTATAGTGACGATAAGTTCTTTAGCCATAGTAGTGCTATTGGTAATTCAAAGAAGGTAGATATATTTCTTCAATGTAAAGGAATGTTATTATGTAATACTTCGCCTCACTTATCCAATCCATAATCGCACTGTTGTGTGACACAAAAATATGTATTACGATATAGTTTTGTTAGCATATTTATTTTAATATGATCATATTTTATTGCTTTAATGTATTAAATATATTATCACCATAAATAATTCGATTTAAATAGTTGTTACAATTTACGTTGATTGTCAACATCCGGTTTTTTAAAACATTTAATACTAGAAGTAAGCCTAGAAATTATCATTCTTACTTTAAACGTCTAAATTGGAAGGATCGAGCAAAATAATCAATCTTGTATCAGTTTTGATTGTGAACCACTTCAAGAGAAATAAAGTATTGATTGCGGGAGAGTTTTTGTTTTATTGCAACAGTGTTAAATTTAAATATATACAAAATGTATATAATATTATATTTTATGAGTTGATTATCATGTGTTGGAAAAAAACAGCCGTGCAGCTATCCTTGGAATTTAAGGTTGCTTAATAGCAAATTTCGTCAAATTCGGTTCAAAGGTTTAACAGCGAAAGAGCGCCAGATAGACAGTCAGACAGAGTTACTTTCACATTTATAATATTAGTTAATGGAATGAACAATGGTTAATAGTATAGAAATAGAACAATTGATCGTAATATTTAAGTAGTTTGAATCCACTAGTACGAGATTTCATGAATTGTTGTCGCAAACTATTTCTGTGGGGTCACAAGTGAGAAATAACGCCAATGAGCCCTGTGAAAAGGTGACAGAGAAATATGCGAGTCGCGCTGAATCATTTCAGATTATACGCGTCTTTGACTTGCGAAATTACATCGGCTTTTCGTATTTTTCAAATTCTTTGTAACAATCTCGAAATTACGAACGTTGTCAAATTCCTTTGAATAAGTCAGTCAGTCAGTCGGTACCACAAACACCAAAACCCAAGACAACATAAACAAATGAACTTTTTCTAAATCGACCCGGCCGGGAATCGAACCCGGGACCTCGGAGTGGCGTACCCATGAAAACCGATCACGGAGGACGTCGAGCTTATAAAAAAAAATTATGCATATACAGCCAGTATCTATATATACATATATAATTCTAAGGTAAGTGACTGACATAGTGATCTATCAACTTACAGCCCAAACCACTGAATCGGGCTAAAATTTGGCATGCAGGTAGATTATATTTTATTCAATTATATCAAGAGCCCACGAAAGTTGAACCACAAATTTCGACTAAAAAGAGGTCTAAAATTAACGTGATATTTTATATTAGCCTGTTAAAATGTTTGTAACCAATTTCCATGCAAGCAGAGCCGTGGGTAACAGATACTTATATAATATGATACTAAAATTTTTCACGGTCAGATATAAACAAATTGGAGAAATCACAGTTAAAATATTTCTATGACATTTAAATCCGAAAAGTACACGTGAAAGATAAAAAAATCAATGAAAATACAAATTTCTCGCTGTTTTTACAATGGACTCTCAACAAAACGTCTAATAGAATAACCGAGTGCGCTCGACATTGGCCAATGCACGAAATATTTTATATTTTACAAACATTTTTGCACAACATTCGTACCGATCAAAAGTCGAGATTTGAACAATATTTTTCTAGCTTTGTCGATCTGACGTTTGATAGATTTTTTCCGCATGTGAAAACGTTTGTTTTTAAATCCTATTCCTTAGGCTAGATTTATGTGAAAATAGATTTTCATTCATTAACAAATATTCAATATTGGTTATCTAATATTGCTTAGATAGGCATGGGTACAAATAGTCTTGATACTTGCTGCTCAAATGTATTTTTTACAAAAAGACATCATAAAATATAATCGATTATATGCAATGTATTTAAATAAAATAGATTACTCAAATATACTTAAGATTTCTGTAAACAGTATAAATCAAAGTAGCTTTTTTACTGTTTCTGTACCTTTACTGACTTCGTAAGTCGCAAGTTGGTAATAGTATGTCGTCTCATAACGTTTTTAAGTGTTTTGAATAAAGCCTATTTATTTTGTTTAAGGGCTAAAATAGTCTGTGTTAATGACATTGTTTGTCGTTTATTTTTATTGCTATCGTTGATCGAAGAGACAGAGAAGACAGAAGCCACTGCGGTCATACGTTGACGAAATTCGGTTTGCATCTGAGCACGTTACAATATAAAACCTCCTTCATGTTTTTTCAACTTTAGCTCAATTAATCTTTTATTATAATATATGTCCAAGAGTATTAGTGAAACAAAAGAATAACCAGAATCACGATACAAGCAATATTTTGAATACTAGCTACCAACCGCTGTTTTCGCTGTGTGTATGGTATCAAAGTAAATAGTAAGATATGTTGAAATGAATTGTTGTTAAATCCTTACAAATATCTATTTCGTTACAAGCTGAATGTCATCTTCAGACGTCCTCAAAGTATATATGATATTTAAGTACGAAATGTAATATAACCAATAAACCGATTATTGCTACTATTGTTTTCTTTTTAATTGGTAATATTTATTCTCTTTTTATGATATAGCTAGAAGAACGCTGTTTGGTAATATAATACATGATGTGGTATCTATAAAAACAGGCTTGCATTTAGTAATATAATTCTTAGTAAAATATAAAATTGTTTTAAAGTAACTCGACGTGAGAGTATGAGCCCTGGCTTCAGAATTTGCCTTATCTCCAATAAGGAAAATTCATTTATATTAATTTGTTTCATAAATAAGATACCCATTAATCCGATTGGATATCCCATCGGAAACATTGTACGGGAACCCAAAGTTACTTTTTACACGTAAATGTTTTTTTTTACAATATTTATGTATTATACTTACTAATCTATTCGAAAATCTACAAATAGTAAAAACGGCGAAAGAAAATTAGCTAGATATATTTTTTTAATAATTGCGTTTCATATTTTTATTTGAAATGACCTGTAGGCAAAATAAACATACATATGTCCAGTAGGGCATTAGCTTTATTCTTTAACACACAGACTTGTTAAATATATTCACTACCGAGTAACTAACTGCTAGTTCTTAGTCCATATATAGTTTCTCTCAGTTTCTGAGAAAAATCAGCCATATTGTGTTTCTCCGTGGCCTGGATAGAATGGACGACATTATTTATAGCATTATGTTTACGGTGAGCACAAACTACCAGATTTGTCTATTGCTGAAGCTGAATTTATATTTAGCTATTAATTTAATTATTACATGAATTTACAAAAATTAAGGGATAATTAAGCAATTTCTTCGTAATCGGAAAGCGATTCTCATCGTTCAAGCAAGTTCCTTCATTTTTAATGGCTTTTGTGGTACTTCACGCGATGTCTCATTTGAGGGTCTTCAGTACGAATTTTCATATGAAAATCGGGAAATATATTAATTTCGCTAACAATTTAGCTTAGATTATGAAGATTATGAGAATTTAATTCGAAGGCAATTCTATATTTTAATAACGATATTCGTTTCATCAAGATGTAGTCAATGCTTATTAATATTGTGAACATAGGAACCTTATATTAAAAAAAATTACACTTGGAAATACAGAGTCAGAATTAGAACACTGAATTTTCGTAGGTTTAATTTGCAAGGTGATGGAAAGTATTGCTTGCAAATATGCTTACAAAGTAAGAAGTAAAGTAATAGCCCGTAAATTTCCCACTGCTGGGATAAGGCCTCCGCTTCCATTAAGGAGAGGGTTTGGAACATATGGAAATTAGACACATGCAGGTTTCCTCACGATGTTTTCCTTCACCGCCGAGCACGAGATGAATTATAAACACAAATTAAGCACATATATATATGGTGGTGCTTGCCTGGGTTTGAACCCGCAATCATCGATTAGTAAGCACGCGTTCTAATCACTGGGCCATCTCAGCTCTCACCTTCCTCACTAGGTAACAACTGTGCAATAAGTCCAAAGACAACTCGAGTTGTCTTAACATCCTTGATACATGTTTTTTTAGGCTATATCTGGCAGACAGGTTGTCTCACCGGATGGAAAGTGACTATCACCGTTTATATTCAGATATTCAAATCGTAGGCACGGATAATATTAAGACATTAAGACACTGTATTTATTGAAATGGAATAAATGATTACAAAAAACTCGTAATTGAATAAAACACAACAACAATTTATGTAAATACTTTTTAATTATATTCAACTAATTTCATAAATACGAAAGTTTGTTTTACCCGATTACGCCTAAACTCTTAAACGGATTTAAACGGCAAACGGGGCCAGATTAACCCATGTAGAGGCCCTGAGGGAATCAAGTCTTCGTGCCCCTTGCGCTTATCTAACTTACAAAAACTTATACATAATTTTATTTGAAATGACAAAGTGTACTATGAACTCTCTAAATTCATTTAAATTCAAAACAAATAATGTCTAACAGTCGTAATAGGGTACGGATGATGTTTTATTGGTGGTAAAACCAAGGTCACGTGGTTTGTAATAGCTCATAAACAACAACAACTACAACAACCTGCTAATTTCCCATTGATGAGCTAAGCCTCATCTCTCTTTGAGGAGAAGGCATGGAGAATATTCCACTTAGGTAGGTGGATTCACATGTGGCAGAATTTCATAGAAATTATGTGCAGATATCCCTACGGTGTTTTCCTTCACTGTCGATCTCGAGATGAATTATAAACACAAATTAAGCACATGAAAATTCAGAGGTGCTCGCCTGGGTTTCAACCCGAATTCATCGGTTAAGAAGCGTTTTAACCACTGGGCCATCTAGCTTATGAATAGTTCCTATTTTTACGAGTCATCATTGTACTTAAGGAACCAATTGCTTTTGAGCCGTTGACATTTTATATTACATGCAATTTTCAAAACTTAAAACCCTTTTTTCATTGGGAAGCATGACATGACATGTATGTATTTACGTTGTTGACGTTGCATTTTTAATATTGAAAATAAGTAACGACGAGTAACTAGATTACCATTGGGTCCAACGGACCCTGACCCCTCGGGTCAACAAACACTGACCCGGTAGCCACGAGCTACCGTAGAAGAAGAGCTCGGGTTGGCCTCGAGGCCCGCTCCCAAGCCAGGCCTAGGCCTAGCTGGAAGACCCGTATATATAAGTAACAACATATGCGCTGAATGTTTTGCCGGTTCTTCTCGATAGAATCTACATTCCGAACTGTTGGTAGCTTCGCTTAATATACATAGTTTGTTAAATGACTTAAAAGTGCTTGTAAAAGCCTACTTGAATAAAGTATATTTTTATTTTTTATTTTATTTGATTTAAAAAAGGAATAATAGAAACAAAAGGAATCATTCCTTGAAAATAGTAACACGATACTAAAATCAAATCCAATCAAGTTTTACAAGCATTTTTAAATGAAAGAAATAGTACTATTGCGAGAAATAAAATGGAGTAATTTCGAGGAATAGGACAATTCCAAATCAATAAATTGTAATTTTTAAAATTGCCACTATGTATTTTTAACTGAATCACAGATCAAAGAAGTTGTGTCTTTTGCTTTGATTACCCGGTAGTCAACAGATATTGGTTATTGTTGGTGATTTTTGAACTGTAACTGCAATTGGTCTCAAACCACGCTGGAATAGATGATAAGATGGAAACTCTCCTCGGAAAAAGAAAAAACCTAGGGACTTATACGGCCTGTTAATATTTTGGAATTATAATTGATACATATTTTGCCAATTTTTCCCATCGCATCTCATTCAAAATGGCCATATAACGATTCAAGAGACGTATTATAAGTCTACTTAAATAAAAATATTTACATTTAGTATTGTGCTTGACTGTACTTGGTGATATTCTATCAGTAAACTGCAATGGTAAGTATCATTGTATTCCGGTTTGAAACATGAGTGAGCCAGTGTAATAACAGGTGGATTGCACATGACATCATACCTTAAGTAAGTGACGCATTGGTGTGATGTGTGATCAATGTCAGTGTAAAGGTGGCGGTGACCACTTACCATTCAGTAGTCGATCTACTACATAAAAAACAGTGTAGTATATGTAACAATGTGGGAAGTAGTAAACTAACAAACCTAAGAGGTAATTAGAACTATACGTATACACAATATTTATATAAATTGTATATTAACGGAATGGTTAAACAACAACAACAACAACAGTCTGTAAATTCCCACTGCTGGGCTAAAAGCCTCCTCTCCCTTTGAGGAGAAGGTTTGGAACATATTCCACCACGCTGTTCCAACGCGGGTTGCTAGAATACACAAGTGGCAGAATTTCTATGAAATTTGTCACATGCAGGTTTCCTCACGATGTTTTCCTTCACCGCTAAGCACGAGATGAATTATAAAGACAAATTAAGCACATGAATCAGCAGTGCTTGCCTGGGTTTGAACCCGTAATCATCGGGCCATCTCGACTCATGATGGTTAAACGATTAAAAGTAATAAGAACCTTATAATGTTACAAATAAAAAGACGTTTAAAAGCGGTTTTTCAATTTTCTACTGAACTTACAAACAAAAGGGGATTACAAGAGAACGCTCTACCCAATATTTCTACGGCTAGAACAAAGAGCCGTGGATAACCGCTAGACTTAAATGAGGTAGTTCTATCTATGTTTAGTACTGAATTCTATGAAGGACGACACACACTTAACCGCATTTTTAATTAACCTTAAAACCTTATTTAGTAAGCAATTTTAATTTAAAAAAAATAATTCGTTATGTTTTGTGTTTTTAATATGAAACGTTCCTATTTTAAATTTCAAATGTTTTTTTTTAATGCGCTTACAATTCGATACTTGAAACAGGTGCGAATGATTTTGCATCGGAAATTTAATAATCGTAATGTACAAATGTGGCCTTGACATTTTATTGTATGACGCGAAATAAGCTTTATAAAATATTCATAACGAAATTGATGATTATTTATTAATATGAGAATTGCTAACAAAAATAACAATAACACAATTATTTACAAATTCCATGCAATTACTTATATTCTAAATGGACTTTGAATTATATACACTTACGGGCTTGTCTATAAATATATAACTCAACAATTAGATTAATAATTATATACTTTAAAATTACAATAATTTATATTGAATTTTGAAATTTATATTAAGGCTTGAAGGGTGAGCCAGTATAACTAAACGCACATTGGTGATGTAAGGAATGGTGAACATTTCTTACAGCGTTGTCTATGGGCGATGGTGACCACTTACCATCAGGTGACCTTATCATAAAAAAATACTAAAAAGTTGTGATTCCAAATATAAGTAAACTAGCTGTGCCCGCGACCTTACGCATTTGAATTTAACAAAAAACATTATTGTAACCTAAGTTACTCCCTATTATATCAGTTATCTGCCAGTGAAAGTCTCGTCAAAATCAGTCCAGCAACAAAAATTGTAAATAATGTTATTTTGGTATATATACTGTGTATACATATGCATTGAGTAAAAAAGGGCTATTTTAATATTACAAACAGACACTCCAATTTTATTATATAGGGAAAAAATATGTTTTATTATTGTGATTTAAAGTATCACTTGATTTATTAAAATGATTACCTTCAATAATATTATTATCGATCTCGAAATATGTTAAAGGTATATCTCTAGGGATCGCTAGGGTTAGTTGTATTACAACAATAAAAAGGGTGTACGACTCAATAGATAAAAAATATATTTTTAACCGACTTAAAAAAGGAAGAGGTTATCAATTCGTCTGTATTTTTTTTTCTTTTTTTATGTTACCTTTCTTGGCTGACACCGGCTCCAAATACAGCCATAACTATAATATAATTTTTCATTTCATTTTACGTAGGAGAGGACTCTAAAACATATGTGGAATACGCAACCTTTTGTTTACTTTTTAGTGCATATTTATTTGTTTTAAATTAGTGTTTTGTTAGAAGTCGGTTTTTTTTGTTAAAATTTGTTTATAATAACGAAACGCGCAAATAGCTCAACCTTTTTTATTTAAGACAGCTGATACTTTATACATATATGATATGAAAACTATATTTTGATATTATCACTTATTAATTAATGTAAATAGAATTTAATTTCGTATAAATTGCTTTATGGAAATATAGAATCCTATCACAAAACATGTTTCAAACATTTCCGGTAGCGTATTAATTTAATTACCAAATCTATCATACTTCAATGCTAACACATACCAACGCTATTAGTAAACTAACCCTCAAATTTTAGGTTATATAAATTAATACAACATCACTGTATTATTTTTCATAATATAAAAATTTTATAATGTTTGCAAATTGCATAAATAGTATCGAATTATTATAGAACAGTTTCATAAAAATAAGCGCACTGTCTTATTTTGACTGTCACAACCCGATAGGATGACAATCCGACACGTGAGACACAGGAGAGTAATGATGTAGGAAATAAAAGTACAATTTCATTTCATAGGGTGCAAATCTGAAAATCTAAACGACTGGCGTCCAGGCCAGGACTCCGACCTATTGCAGATATATTTGTAAAATATGAACCCTATAACATTTTATCGCCTCGATTTGGGTTTGTACCCATGACCACATCAGCGGACTTTATATCATTTAGCCGCAAGACAAACAAATAAAAAAATAAATTTCTATTGCATATAAATAAACTAAATTAGTTCATTATTTAATAATGCAAAGGATGCGAGCGATACATATCAATTGTTACAGTAAATATTTTGGATTTGGAAATGAAAACACTCAAACATAAGAGGAGGCGAAAAACCTCGTCGTATCGTATGCAAAGTGCACGCTGCGCGTTGCATGCAAAGCTACGAGATTATTTTTGCCTGAACAAGTTCATTCACGTTCGACGCCTCGTCACCTAATTGGCGCTTTTGTAGACGACTGTAAAATAATTGAAATTGATATCCAAATTAACAATGTTCAAAAATTCCATATTCATTATGTTTAAAACCTGCACGTTCTTTCAACTGAATTCATAAAAATGCTTAATATTTTTCTGATATATACACAATATACACAATTGCTGGTATAGATAAGTGCACGTTAAAATTCGATACTTTAAGGTCACCGCTGACTGACACTGCACTCTACTGAAAATTATCCATTCCTTACATCGCCAATGCACCACCAAACTTTGGTAACAAGATGTTCTCACTCTTCGAACTATTGGGCAATTTAGTACTTCAGTTTGGTGGAAGAATACCTGATGAGTACCTACTTAGACGGCTTTACACAAAGCCTGAAATCGTTTATATTTTAGAATACATATGATACAAGTACATCATATAAAGGCATACGGATTATTAAAGTCAAATACTTGTCATATTTTTATTCACTTGAAGTGAGGGGTGCGTTGGACTCGTCGTTGCTGAGAACGTCTGGTGCACCCCAGCTTGCCGGAATACCGACTAAAAAATCAGCGGTATCCATTCCGTCCCATAGAGTGGCTATCACGGGAATGCTAGGGCCGTGAAGCCGGGGCGGTTGGCTCGACTTTACCGGCTTAAAAGCTAAAGAAGTTTTCGGAAAACAGAGAATCCTCTACTCCCGATGATGGGACAGTGTACATCTCATTGACGCCTTGTACCTTCGATGGAGCGAGCAGTCAGAGGAGGCGTGAGAAATCACGCGCCCGCTCCGTGGCCTCCTTCTGCGACATTACAATTTTGCAGAAAGAGACTATCTTCTTCTAGCACCTATCACGGCAAAGACAGATATCCGCTGACTATCGCCAACTGGGAATACCACTAGCACACTACATCAGAGTATGACGCACCATGTACAATGGCACACACGAATGTCACTAATAATCTAAGAAAGTTTTAGAAGTGACACCAAGCTTTAAAAACTAATAATATATATGTGGACCTAAAAAAATTATAAAAATAATGACGTTATAAATGTACGTCAAAAAATGCATTGTAAATTTTTCATTGAAATAATTGAAACGAGGTCGAAGCTCGAACCGTATATAATTAATTTTAACATAGAATGATCCAATTAGCCATTTCTCTATTGTACTTTATATTACACATTCCATTATCAGTCCACTTTAAAATTATTAAATAAATCGAGAACGAGGGAAATTGGTGACGTAAGAAATTTTAATTATTCCTTGCATCTTCAATGCACACTGACCTAGGGAACTCAGCTACGTCCCTTGTGCCTGTAGCTACATTGGCACCTTTAAAATTAGAACACAATGATACTAAGTACTGTTATTTGGCAGAATATATGATAAGTGTTACCTACCCATACGAGTTTGAACAAAACCCTACCACTAATAGGCTTGGTTTCATACGATACGTTCAGTAGTTTTTACGTGATTGACAAACAAAAAATAAATTGATGTATGTATGTAAAGATTAAATATAAATAGCTACTGCCATAGAATAAAAAAATAGTCAACAAAGCTTGAAATACTGCTTATTTTTTTGTTTCGGTGTACAATAAAGTATATTTATCTTATCTTATATTTAAAATTTTAAATCCGAATATTTGTATATCGTCCCCGATATTATTAAGAGTAACGTAACGGGAGTTGGCATGTCTTATTTCAATGAGGCAGACTGATGGTTAGCTGTCGACGGCTCTCTCTCTGGATATTAATTTCCGAACATAAATTTTAAGGCGAGGTTTATTGGACGCTGGGATATTCGAAATTATTACACGCCCTTATTTTAGTTCAAACGGTGCCTCAGGAATCCTTAGTAAATTATAGGTGAAATTAATAAGGTATATCAATTTGTACGAGTATATTTTATAAGTGATTCGTCGTTGATAATTTCAATTATCAACGACGAATCATGGTCATGGTCATGATAGGAGTGATGGGCCAGTGGAATTAAGAATCATAGTCCAATCTTTGACAGTAATTGGGAATACAACTTTTAATTTCAAATTTGTTAATTAAACACACTATGAGGAAAAAAGTGGTTGTCGATTATTACGTTTTTGAAATCTCTTAAAAATATGGCGTACTTATATATAATTTTTTAATCATAATTATTCCAACTTTGTTCAAATTATAATTTCAATTTACATGAACATATTATTTTGAAAGACATTCGTCATCTCGAAATAGAATCCTCCAGTGTGGTAAAATAATCGCATAATAAAATTTGAAAAAGCACTACTGTCGATTTTAATTGCCAATTTTATCTCACAATTAGCCATATGGTCCCGGTAGAGTACGGCTAGAGGGTGGATTGCATGTAAAAGCAGAATAGGGAATTATTGTTTAAGTGTAACCATTAATCGAGACTTTTAGAACCTTATCTGCCTCATCTAGTGGGTTGTGGAACAATTCCAATCTAGCACAAGCACATAATGTTAGTATCTGCACAATTTTTGTAATTCAGACAATGCACAGACTATAAAAATTGGATACAGTTTTATTTAAAGTGATTCCAGCTGTTTATATAATACAGGATATAGACAAAAAAATGCACTAAAAAGTAATAAAAATAATTGCATATCTAACATATTTTTGTAGTACTCCTAGGTAAAATGAAATGAAAAATATTAGACTACTTAAAAGTCGATTTACGATTATATAACGTAGTTATAGTTATTGTTATATTTGGAGCCGGTGTCAGCCACGGGCACAAGCCCCAACAATTAAAAGAAAGAAACGATACGAGCCCCTTGATTGACCCAGTATATTATCGTATAAAAGGTAATTTAAAAAAGTACTCTCGTATTGTTAGATATACTATAGGGTTTTCTTGGCTTTCTTTATTTATAATAAATAAAACAAAAAAAAATTATCAAAATCGGCCTACCCAGTAAAAAGTTATGAGGTAACAAACATAAAAAAAAATACAGACGAATTGATAACCTCCTCCTTTTTGAAGTCGGTTGATAAAAGACATAGGCTTCTTTTTATGCCAGACAGCCAACCCTTTGAACTCGACATAGTAATACTATATGCTTATAAATTATTTATTTGATTAATCAAGCAGTATAACAAGGTAACAAATCTCAAACAAATGGCTATAAATGGAATACCAATACTATTAAGAAAATTGTTTGTAGCATATATAATTATTTAAAATATCTTCATACAGAACATATTTTTGAATTTATCCGTGTAAAATGTATTCGTAAGTATTTCACTGAAACTAACCAATTGTATTTATCTTTAAATACTGTGAAGGCAACACTCCATTACCAATAGTGGGCCGACCCGTCGTTTGCTCTGGCGACCACATGAGCTCAAAGTGGACATTTATCGACTTCGGTGCTAATGGAGGCCGGCTATTTGCAGTAATAGATTTCACTACACTGCTTACACTTTAAACTGTAATGGACTATTATGCGCCGGGAAACAAGAACAGCCGTTTGACAGAAATGTAAAATTATACAGCAGGATTCAATTTCTTGAGTGGGTGGAAATTGAAAATCATAAATTGTTTTCGATATAAAATCGATTCGATTGAAAAATTTTACGTACAGTATTATAAATATTTATGAAAATAAATGCATCGGTGGTCTAGCAGCTTTTAAGGCTGCAAAATTTCAAGGTTTGAGTCCTTTTTATTAAATAAGTGGGCTGGCAGCCAATCGGTCAACATCACCCTAAACTTTGGCGCTGTAAGCGATGTAATTTTAACCAATCCTGACAAACATGCCACAAACGTTGGGAACCAATATATAATGTTATATAATGACACTTATGTTCCTAGATAAACTAGTTAAGTCACCATTCAACGAAAGCCCAACAAAAAAATATATTAGGAGCCTCAGAGAACACGCAAAGAAGTGGCTTCTGCGCCTGAATGATTTCCAATTATTTTGTACTATCGTGCTGTTGAAATATGAAGGTTTTAAACATTTTATTAGTACTATGTAAATAAATACACATTGCTACCAACATAAGACTATGGTTAAAAGTATACCTTCTGTAAGAACTCCCATTAAATATAAAAATGATTAATTAATAGTCAACGCATTTCAAACAAAAGTAACCGCTCACTCGCAATATTAAGATTCAAGGGACGATAAGACTTTCAAAGACGGTAAGCGCATTGTCAGGGGAGCCTTATCAAATTAAGAAAAGAATGTGGTGAATTACACTCGTAAATTGGAATTATGTTGATTTGTAAAGATCTTTAATCTTAGAAGTTCAATCGCATTACGTCTCGTTATAATGAGTTAAGCTGTGACGAAATATTTGACTTCTTTGATCAATTTACGGTACGGTAATTTTTCGCTCCCTTACTTTCGTCTTTCGTCTTCGTTTAATTCGTAAATAAAAAGAATAGCCTTTAAATTAAAACGCTTACTTGTCAGATTACTTTGGTAATTTATATTTTAATACAAAGAGAAAACATAAGATAATTAAACACTAGACATAATTACGTTGTTAATTAAAATTTTAATATCATACACTAGCTGTTCCACGTGGTTTCACTTGTGATAAGCGTGCCTAATGTTCTGACTGTCTGTCTATACACAGTTGACGTCAAATTGTTGAACTTTATTTTGATGAAGTAATTATGAATTCAAATGAGCCGAAATAGCCCAGGGGTTAGAACGTGTGCATCTTAACCGATGATTGCGGGTTCAAACCCAGGTAAGCACCGCTGAATATTCATGTTAATGTTGTGTTTATAATTCATCTAGTGCTCGGCTTTGAAAAACATTGTGAGGAAACCTGCATGTGTCTAATTTCATAGAAATTCTGACACATGTGTCTTTCATCAACCTGCATTGGAACAACGTGGTGAAATATGTTCCAAGCCTTCTCCTCAAGGAGAAAGGAGGCTCTTCTCTCAGGAGGAGTCCAGCAGTGGGAAATTTACAGCCTATTGTTGTTGTTGTTGTTATTAATTGGTTTTCCTAAACTTTTTTTATAGTATCGTATCTTGTACTCGCATGATGCCTTGAAAAATATAAGCTCGGGCGAGTTATATTAGACAAATAAAGTAAATTTGTAACGAATTTGAGTGTGATCCTTGAAACGTCGTCTTAGTTATTCGAAGATCTTTACCCTGGAGTCATCTCGAAATGGCTCGAGTCAGTACTGTTGTTTAGCTTATGAATATTAATGTCAAGGGATTTTTTTCCATTATCTCCCGCAACTGAAGGACGATTGCGCGGAATATATTTCAAAACTTTTCACCTTCCACTAAGTGATTTAATAACAGCCCGGTTTCGCATTGAGTACGCTCGTTTATTTAATGCGATGAATAATGTTTACTTCATACGGTAAATTCTAGTTTATAATTTTGCTTTGTCGTCTGAATATATTTGGCCTTTTTATTTTTTTGTTATTGTATAGATTTCACAATAGATCTGAGTTATTATGATTTAAACCTTATTGTATATAAACATATGTACAGGGCTGTCGTTAAGCTATTGAAAGGCCTGGACATATTAGGATAATAGGGATCTTTGCCTGATAGACCACTATTTTGTTAGAATAGACAAAGAAACTTTATCCTGGTGGAGAGGGACGCGAGGGTCTATGACCGGATTCACGCCCTTCGTCAAAGTGGCGGAAGTGCGTCCTACCATGCCAGCGCTCAGGCGGCAGTAGCAGCGAAGGGCATTCGCGACGTGGTGCGCCAAGGAGACGTCCTTGGAGTTTGGGACGCGTATAAACGCGTCGTGAGTGCGATCCTGCCGGCCTTCGGGGCAGGTCTTGGTCCAGGAAATCGGGCGAAATCTCTCCCTGCGGGCAGTCGTGTAGGCCATGCTACCCAGGGAATCAACTGGGAGGCCGTAGTCTCCCTCTGTGAGACCGTCAGGGTCCAGAAGGAAACTGCGAAGTGGGCTCGGGAGAGAGCCGATCCCGCCTGGCGGATACGACCCATGGGTCGTATCCCGACCTCCAAGCCCCATTACCCGGGGCGGAAAACATAGGGCATTCCCTCCAGCCGTAGGTGTGTGAGATGGGGGTCTCACACACCCACGGCTGGAGGGGAGGAGGACCGCAGCCCGTTTATGGCCCCGGACTGCCAGTGTACGCACCAGTGAGTCATACTCCGCCAGCCACGAGCGGAGCACCGCACTGGAGGGGCAGCGAACGTGCTGCAAAAACGATCTCGCAGCCTCTCTGTTTCCGTGCTGATAGCGGCCATCGCAGGGCTTTTAGTGAGTACAATCTCACATAATCCGACATCTCCCTCAGGAGTCGGGTACCTATGAAGATTTTATTTGCGTTAAAATAAATAATGCTTTCATCATTAAATAAGGAATTTGATCAGAGACTGGTTTTTGTATAAATTGGTTGAGGTGGTTGGTTTGAAATATTAATAATTTCTTACATAATAAATGCGTCATCAATCTTGGGAACAGAAGTGGTATATCTGATGTGCCTTTAAACTGGCTAAATGATCTTTCAAACTAGATCATATAATACTATGCTTTACTGCTTGGTGGTAGAATATCATATGGTGAGTGGTTATATCTACTTATACGAGATTGCAAAAAAGCGCTACCACCAATTAAAAGCGTAAAGAAGGTAAAGTTTCACCTCCTACGTTTGTTATGCTTCTCAAACAATTGTATTGAAATATCGGGTATACATTGTACGAAAAATAAAACGGTGTACCTACCACGAATGGGCGAGCCGCGGGCGAAATCTAGCTACCATTAAAAAGAAACTGAAAACACTTACAAACTAACGTCTACTATCTGACTATATATGTGAAGATTGGTACGAAACAGTTTGAAACTATGTTCAAGAGAGCAATATCTGCAATGAACGCGTAATCCGGAACAAACTATAATGATAATAATCTAAGTTCAACAATAATTAGTTAGCGTAATGAAAGTACAAGTGGGACCAAGTTATTTCATGTCTGCTCGGTGATCCAAAACCGCGGTCACGTGGCCACAAGTTGCCGAGCTCGTCCTCTGAAGCCTATTTTGAGTTTTAACGATACCCCCTTATAGGGTTTAAGATTAAAGTTACAGGGGTTTAATTTTGTTAACTGGTGTAATATATTTGAGTGGCCTTTAGCGACCCTTATTTTGTTGTTTTGATCGTTGTAGTTTACTGTGTGTATAAAACAAAACAAAAAAACAAACAACAGCCTGTAAATTCCCACTGCTGGGCTAAAGGCCTCCTCTCCGTTTGAGGAGAAGGTTTGGAACATATTCCACCACGCTGTTCCAATGCGGGTTGGTGGAATGCACATGTGGCAGAATTTCTATGAAATTTGTCACATGCAGGTTTCGTCACGATGTTTTCCTTCACCGCTGAGCACGAGATGAATTATGAAGATAAATTAAGCACATGAATCAGCGGTGCCTGCCTGGGTTTGAACCCGCAACCATCGGTTAAGATGCACGCGTTCTAACCACTGGGCCATCTCGACTCCGCACTGGGCCATCTCGACTCCACTGTGTGTATACATTACAATAAATCATTAAAAAAAGAAGAATAAAAAGTATCAATTTTTTGAATTAATAAACAATAATTTACTTTGATTGTATTTAATTTAATTAATTCATAAATAAAATTTTAACAAAAAGAAAAACCGACTTCAAACAAAACACTATTTTAAAACAAATGAATATGCACGAAAAAGTAATAAAAATAATTGCGTATTCAACATATTTTTTAGAGTCTTCCTAAGTTAAATGAAATGAATAATGATTGGAGCCGGTGTCAGCCACGGTGCCCTTGCCCCAACAATCAAAAGAAAGAAGCGATACGAGCCCCTTGATTGATCCAGTATATTATTGTGTTAAAGGTAATTTGTAAAAAACATATTTGTTAAAGTATTCTCGTATTGTTTTTTGATAGATATACTGTAGGGTTTTATTGGCTGACACCGACTCCAAATATAACAATATTTATAACTACATGATATAATCGTTAATCGACTTTTAAGTAGTCTAATATTTTTCATTTCATTTAACTTAGGAAGACTCTAAAAAATATGTTGAATACGCAATTATTTTTATTACTTTTTCGTGCATATTCATTTGTTTTAAAATAGTGTTTTGTTTGAAGTCGGTTTTTCTTTTTGTTAAAATTTTATTTATTTTTTGATTTTAAGTGAAGCTGATGTTGACTAACTATTTTTTTTTAATACGGATAGATTAAGCGTTCCGTTTATATGAGTCAGAAACTACTTCGAGGACAATTTCAAAGGAAACTTGCGAATAAAGCCAAAATAGACTTTCGAAAATGTGGATTTAATACGTCACGCGGCGTAAACTACAAGGATCCCTCGAAAGAGCTGTAATCGAACTCAGCAAAAAAACTTTGAAAAAGACCAACTATATTTCGTACATCATATGACATCACATCACATACACAAAATTTGATTAAAGATAGTAAGAAATTCTGCCCCATATCGCACCCTAACTGCGAGCCGTATAGGAGTTCCATCACTACATAGTATAAAACAAAGTCGCTTTCTCTGTCCCTATATCTTTAAATCTACGCAACGGATTTTGATGCGGTTTTTTTTAAAAGATAGTGTGATTCAAGGGGTAGGTTTGTGTATATAATACATGAACAATATAGTAAATAAACACTGATAATTTTAGAAGTTTGCGATGTGATGTCGTATATAAACAAATTCTGTAGTATATTTAGTATCAGTATTGCACCCGTGCGAAGCCGGGGTGGTTAGCTAGTTGATTATAATATTCGACTATGATAATTACATAAACATAACCACATTACGGAAGGTGACTCAAATATCCAAATAACCTATAAATAAAAGATTCGACCGAGTATCGCTAACGTGCTCCTCAGAATTGTTCCGTTCCCTTCCGTTCCTTTACTTTGTCATGGATCCTGTGCTCAGAACCTTACCAAACTTTCACCAAATTACCCTTGAAGTATATATTTTATAATAAAAAAAGAATTATCAAAATTGGTTAATGTGATTTTCAGTTATTCACCTATTTGTCGCGCATACACGTAATGAAAATTTAAGACTTATGTCGTTTTCACATGGATACCATCATCGGAAAAAAAAATAAAAAAATGGGACCCCACGGGAAGCACTACCTTTCAAACAAAAAAAAAAATTATCAAAATCGGTCCACCCAGTGAAAAGTTATGAGGTAACAAACATAAAAAAAAAAAAAAACAAAAAATACAGACGAATTGATAACCTCCTCCTTTTGGAAGTCGGTTGAAAAGATTAATAACTGAGTTGTTGACTTTCATTACATACATTGTAAGGTTTAGTATAGATATATATTTAATTATAATCGCTTAAGAAAGAAGAGCCTGCTTCAATGGGGTATAAGTTGATTATATTGTGATTTTACACAGACAAAATAATGATCACTCTTCCTTCGAAAAGCGAATTTTGTATATTATTTCTATATTAATTTGTTTAAGTTATTATGTTAGTGTTTATGTTGTCTTTTTTTTAAGTTTGATAATCGTTTAGAGTAAAATTCTAGCAGCAAAGAAGTTAAATACTAAAGAAATAACTACTTTGTTTTTATTCTTTTACATCGATAATTTTAGTTTGTAAAATCATAGCTTATTAATATCCCATAGTAATCTTAGCCTTCGTCTCCTCAAGAAAAACACTGAGCTTGTGTTTGTATAACTGTTGGTTATCAGCAAGAAAGGATAAAACTATCTATCGTCAACGCTACTGCGCTGGTTACTGTGTGTGCACGTAATAGTTACAACTGAAAACCAGCGTTATTTACTGCGAAGAAAAAAATATAAACAAAAAGAAGCATACGCGACGAAGGTAAAATTAATATGATACATTTTTTCTATATAAATTCAATCATAGTCATGCATATAAACACTTTAAGCGATTAAAAATATACTCATGTGAAATTAGTGCATGATAATATATTAAATGTATCATTATAACAACTGAGCTATTATTTCAAAGTTGTTTAATATAATTTAAATGAAAGCCCGTTCCGTGAACGCAGAACAAACCATTAATATAGCATTACATGACAACGCGGAGATGTCAGCGATTAAAGCTTTATTCATAATGAAAGACTCCTGTAATCTTGGTTAAGAGTAAGAACACGTCGAGCAATTTGTGTAAAATTAAATGTGGACCGTAAAGGGCCGTGTTTCGCATTTTACTGGAACACCGACGTCGAAATTCCTGTTTAGGGTGTGACTGTATCTGATAACGACGGATATGATTGATTTCAATACAATTTGTGATAATTTTAATTATGATATCTTTACGTTGTTTAATAAAAAACAAATGAATATCGGAATCAAAAACATTCTTTGAAATTTCACTTAATGGTATAAGTCGCCTGTACCATATATATTTTCACTAGCACTGGTGAAACGTATCAGCTAAATATACTAGAGAAAGTCTTACAACGTTTACAGGCTTTTTATCATTAGACCACTATGTCCCTACATTTTAAATCTGTATTACCTTTATAAATAGTCATTTAAATTACATGATGTAAAGGGCTTTATTAATTTTATTAAATGCACAATGTATTGAAGGTACTCAATCGGATCACACACACTCTCTCCTATTTTGGTTACAAGTTAACATGTGAAGATTGGAATAAACCGTCGCGGTTTTTACTGTACAAATAAAATGAAAACTTTTCCAGTGCATGGAAACTTTACCAAGCGAGACACATTTCAATCCCAAAAAGGTGGTCGATTGTATAATACTGAAGATGGTATACATTTGAAAGATCTTATAAAATGCTGATAATTTAAATCTTGAAGGTGACTTTTAAGCTTCGTAGTATTATAATTTCTTCAGTCGGTCAGCAAATTATCATATCTTATTCAAACTAATTAATAATTAAAAATTTAAGCACTTAGTATTAGAACTGTAATTATCTTAACGCAAAACAGTTTGTAATTACGGACTCCAGCAATAAAGACTCATAATTACGATTATTAATAAGATCTAGCGACAAACGTCATAATCGTTTAGCGGTTTTAGTATCGCTTCGCTTCTCTCGTAATATCAGACAAGATCTTAAGCCAAGACACACTCAGAGAGCATGAAGGGCAACTGTCTACACGTGAAAATGTTTATTGTTATTTGACAACGATTTCGCCGAGTTTTACAACTTTGGTAAATACTTTTACAACTGTTAGGTGTGAAAGATTATACTAAAATGTAATAAAAGTCACTGTTGTTACGTTTTATAAAATATTCTGTAATATTAAAAGATAATAATAATCATCTACCAGCAAAAAAATGCTCTAAGTATAGTATATAATACTAAAAAGAAAAGGATAGCCTGATAGGCTACGCGAATTTTTTTGTGTATTCAATATTAAGATAATCACCTCTAAAATTGTGTTTATAAGATTATTCTTACTTACTAATTAGGTTAAAATTAATTAAGAGAACAAGTAGAGGACACTCAAATGTATTTATCATAATCGAAAGACTATTTTCTTTGTATAATAATTGATTGTTTGTTTTTGTTTTTAATTTTTGAAATCGAAGATTCTTTTATGAATTAGGTTGATGGGATATGGTCCTCGTGTTTGTAAGTGGTATCATTTCCTACATCTATCCTACCTATCATCTCCTGGTGCCTTAAAAATAATTTAAACGTTTCTTACATCTCCAATATTCCTTATTTGTAAAGTTTCACTCACTCTTCAATTTTTAAGACAAAAATACAAAGTTATGTTGTTTGGTAGAATATTGTATAATAGAATTGTTTACATTTATAAAGATATAACACTTGAATGTTACCTATATCAAATATTAATTTTAGGTGATTAGTAATAAGTCGACGGCGAAACTTTTACAATGAATAAATAAATATAAATGGGGTGTATGGTACCTGCCCAGATAAGCTTTTACGGAATCCTACCGAAAAGTTAATAAAGGTTTTAATGATATAATTATGCTAACCTTTGCTGAGGTGGTTTAGTCAGATCATAAATGATGACGTGACGTCTATCAGACGGTTATTTAAAAAACCGAAATGGGTTTCTTAATATTTATTAAAATTCACATTATTTAATTGTCATATGATCCGTTTATTATTCATTTACTAAGGAAATGTAAAAAAACAACTACATTTTCGTGTGAGATCAACATTTACTAGGTACTAATCAAAAAATTAATATTTCGCTTTTTTAAGACTCATAGATAATACTCACATATACTGGAATCTGGCTCGACTGATCAATCGTTGCGTTCGATCCCGACGCTACAGGGAAGGGTACGCGGGTAACTTTAAAGGCGCCGAAATAAGGCTCATATTAATTTTTTCACCGTCTCTGAGACACCCACGTCAGTACTTAAAGTTTAATATTATATTTTGAACCAATAAAAGCAGTTTAGATAAATATGATAAAATAATCAAGAGATTCATCTAATCATATAAAATCGAAATTTATTTTGTCAAAATTGCTAGCACAATTTATCAATACTAATAATGCCTATAATTAAAATTCAATTGCATATTATGCAGTCTATTTGTCGTTAACGTTGATACAACTCATATTGTCAAACAATACGCCGCTGCAGTTATTTGAATGCATAGTTTAACTGTCAGAGCGGTTTGAGCACGATATCTATGAGCTGTAGGTTCACAGTCCACTTCGCCATAGTGGGAATCATTTGAACAAAACTTAAGACGAAATATTAATAACCAAAAATTAACAGTAACTATCATGGCTTGTGGTCGAAATAGTTCTATTTTTAAGAATGCAATAATACAATGTTATGTGCAATTATAGTTCAGAATGTTTTGAATGAGAATAATTCTTCATTTTCATTTCTTTCTTACAATGCTTTCTTACTAAAACTTAAATAAATATTTTTAAATTTTTGATTCAATATCAATTAAACCTAATCATATTCTTTTTCTCATATAGAAGAGAAAAAGAATAGAAAGATTCACACTATTACTTTAAATTGCCATACAATATTGACAGTTGCATGAAAACATTGCAGGCGTTTACAAGACAATGTCTACGTCAAAATTATAGACCATTTTACGTAAATAATGTTATAAATAAATACACAATGTTTTTTCCAACATCTTCAGGATAAAAATAAGTAAACTAAACGCATAATAATTAAAACTAATGACTTTACTTAATACTAAAGTGTACACATTTTTTTCAATTAAATATACAAATAAAATAATCATACAAAATATCACTTTTATGAACATTGTGTATAACAAACCACAAATCCTAACTCCAAGCTTTTTATCATCTATTCAGTAATGATTTTTATACTTCCAGTTTCAAATTGAACCATCCGGTCACACAAAATTAAAAGGCTCAAGTCTTTGCTTTAAAAGTACTCTTATAATCTTATAGATCTAAACCCATCACACGACTCAACAAACTGTTTACTAATACTGGTACTTTAAATATTAAAGTAAGACCTTTATTAAATGCCACATCACGTAATGTTTTAATATAAAATCGAAAGTGGGTTAATTCATTGTAATTACAGGTACAAAATCATAAAACTAATTATTCAGCGTCTCTTATTATGCCAAACTTTATGGCAGAGATCACAGCTTAGCATCAGACATTCAGGAGACAATTTCTTTTTAGTATCAATAAAAAGTTCCTTTCGAATAGTACCTATTATATATTTCTCTATGAATTGCTTTAATATAGTAGCTATTTATTTGGTAGTGAATCGTTTTTTTATAAAGGTATAAAATAGGTGAAGTTAGGTTAGGTTCGCCGTCAGCTTTTCTGAGCCGATAGGGATTGAGAAAAGAATGTACTTATTCCTTTAAGAACGCCAACTCACTTGCAAGCCCTCCGGTGTTGCAGATGTCTATGGGCGATGGTAACCACTTTCCATTAGATTTGCCTCTTGCTCACCGGCTCCAAATATAACAATAATTGTAAGTAAAGTATTTTGAAAGGCAGTTTTTCTTTTTGTTCCTTTTTTTTTAAAGACATCCGTGTAAAAACATTTACCCAATGATGTGTCAAATTGCAAGTTTCGAAATTCGAACTCATTAAAACAACGGGAAGTGAGAATTGGTGAGGTTTTTTCGACTTTCTTTAATTTCAATGACAATTCGACAACTGATAACCGTCTTATTTGATTTATTACTTGCGAAGTTCGAACTTACCGGTTCAATACTTTCGAGAATATGTTCTCTCGTTATCTCAATCGTTTCGCTACTAAGTTACTACTAAAGGTGTCCAAAGAAAAAAATATATTAAATAGTTATCAGACACTAATTTCAGTACTTTATTAGATTTCATGTACATACACTGTGTGTTTTCAATTGAGACTTATTATTATTAAGCTGAAGAGTTTGTTTGATTTGGTTAAACGCCCTAATCTATGAAATAATAGACCCGATTAAAAAAATTCGAAATAGATAGCCCATCTATAAAGAGGCTTTAAGGTGTATGTACATATATCATCAAAATAACAAAGTATTTTCTTGAGAAATCTTAAGAACTTCCGTTGCTCTCGCATTGTTCCACGAAGCGAAGCGGGCAAAATATCTAAATATACTGATTCAACTGGAAAGAAATCAAATAAAATGCTTTTTTGCCGAAAGTATAACTATTACCTCCTGTTAGGTTCTGCACAAACCTCGACTATTAAGAAAAGCATTTTAGAGTCTTCCTCCTCGTGAAAAGTCAGTCTTCAAGCTTTGACAGCATTAAGCGATAGCGGTAAATACAAATGCACGGAAATACAACCATGTTCCATTCTATGGTGGATAATACACAGAGGTCAGTGCATGGAGGATTTACTTATCGCACCGATTATGTAGACTTGAAAGGTTGTGGTCAAACATATCTCTGAGGCTGTTCAACGAACATTGATATTTTACTGCATCTAGTATCTTAATTAAGTACTAATGTCAAGTAAAATATCAATGTTCGTTGAACAGCCTCAGAGATATGTTTGACCACAACCTTTCAAGTCTACATAATCGGTGCGATAAGTAAATCCTCCATGCACTGACCTCTGTGTATTATCCACCATAGAATGGAACATGGTTGTATTTCCGTGCATTTGTATTTACCGCTATCGCTTAATGCTGTCAAAGCTTGAAGACTGACTTTTCACGAGGAGGAAGACTCTAAAATGCTTTTCTTAATAGTCGAGGTTTGTGCAGAACCTAACAGGAGGTAATAGTTATACTTTCGGCAAAAAAGCATTTTATTTGATTTCTTTCCAGTTGAATCAGTATATTTAGATATTTTGCCCGCTTCGCTTCGTGGAACAATGCGAGAGCAACGGAAGTTCTTAAGATTTCTCAAGAAAATACTTTGTTATTTTGATGATATATGTACATACACCTTAAAGCCTCTTTATAGATGGGCTATCTATTTCGAATTTTTTTAATCGGGTCTATTATTTCATAGATTAGGGCGTTTAACCAAATCAAACAAACTCTTCAGCTTAATAATAATAAGTCTCAATTGAAAACACACAGTGTATGTACATGAAATCTAATAAAGTACTGAAATTAGTGTCTGATAACTATTTAATATATTTTTTTCTTTGGACACCTTTAGTAGTAACTTAGTAGCGAAACGACTGAGATAACGAGAGAACATATTCTCGAAAGTATTGAACCGGTAAGTTCGAACTTCGCAAGTAATAAATCAAATAAGACGGTTATCAGTTGTCGAATTGTCATTGAAATTAAAGAAAGTCGAAAAAACCTCACCAATTCTCACTTCCCGTTGTTTTAATGAGTTCGAATTTCGAAACTTGCAATTTGACACATCATTGGGTAAATGTTTTTACACGGATGTCTTTAAAAAAAAAGGAACAAAAAGAAAAACTGCCTTTCAAAATACTTTACTTACAATTATTGTTATATTTGGAGCCGGTGAGCAAGAGGCAAATCTAATGGAAAGTGGTTACCATCGCCCATAGACATCTGCAACACCGGAGGGCTTGCAAGTGAGTTGGCGTTCTTAAAGGAATAAGTACATTCTTTTCTCAATCCCTATCGGCTCAGAAAAGCTGACGGCGAACCTAACCTAACTTCACCTATTTTATACCTTTATAAAAAAACGATTCACTACCAAATAAATAGCTACTATATTAAAGCAATTCATAGAGAAATATATAATAGGTACTATTCGAAAGGAACTTTTTATTGATACTAAAAAGAAATTGTCTCCTGAATGTCTGATGCTAAGCTGTGATCTCTGCCATAAAGTTTGGCATAATAAGAGACGCTGAATAATTAGTTTTATGATTTTGTACCTGTAATTACAATGAATTAACCCACTTTCGATTTTATATTAAAACATTACGTGATGTGGCATTTAATAAAGGTCTTACTTTAATATTTAAAGTACCAGTATTAGTAAACAGTTTGTTGAGTCGTGTGATGGGTTTAGATCTATAAGATTATAAGAGTACTTTTAAAGCAAAGACTTGAGCCTTTTAATTTTGTGTGACCGGATGGTTCAATTTGAAACTGGAAGTATAAAAATCATTACTGAATAGATGATAAAAAGCTTGGAGTTAGGATTTGTGGTTTGTTATACACAATGTTCATATAAGTGATATTTTGTATGATTATTTTATTTGTATATTTAATTGAATAAAATGTGTACACTTTAGTATTAAGTAAAGTCATTAGTTTTAATTATTATGCGTTTAGTTTACTTATTTTTATCCTGAAGATGTTGGAAAAAACATTGTGTATTTATTTATAACATTATTTACGTAAAATGGTCTATAATTTTGACGTAGACATTGTCTTGTAAACGCCTGCAATGTTTTCATGCAACTGTCAATATTGTATGGCAATTTAAAGTAATAGTGTGAATCTTTCTATAACGCTATTATTGATCGAATTACGAAGTAATAAAAATATATTTCAAAAGTAAATGATCAGTGTTGTCTCTTCTCGGTAGCATCTACATTCCTAAATAACTTATATTTACTTACTTATATTAAAAAAATCATATTTCCAATAATAATAATTTAAAAGTTATCGTTAAAGCATATTTTCCGATTATTTTGACATTTAATCACCAATTATAGTGCTACTCATTCACGAAGGTCTCCTCACGCTAAATAATTAGAGGGCATTTCTATGAGTGTCGCTCTGCACGCTTACGAGATGCTTAAGTGTGTGGGAGATGACTAATGTAAGAATAATGACTGAAGCAAACCAAACAAATTAGATTGTTAATACACATCGATAATTCAGTTTGGAGGGGAGGCTAGCGTCTTCATGAGTAAATAAATTTATAGCGATTACAGCGCTTAACTGTTTTGTCACTTGTTTATATATGTGTTTAATTTTAGAATATCAAGCGCTGTAGCTTACTTTGAAACCGTTTAAAGTGACAACGTCAGCCTCATGATTGGCTAGTCAGGGTACAGTGCTAATAATCATAGGCTAAATTTTCAATCTAAAATAATTCGTGTGGGGCTTATGTATTATCTGTTAATGTAAAGTATGTTTGTAAGCCTTCTTATATATTAACTGGACCAATTACTGATCATGCTATTGCTTGCTGATTAATTAATTTCTTTATTTAATGAATTAAATAACAAATTGATAACCTGCTCGTTTTTGAAGTCGGTTGATAAAGCACTCTGTGGCAGATGAAGAGACAGACAATGTATTGATCCAATAATAATATTAGACAGTAATTTTTCGAGTATACACAGCTTTAATTATATTTATAAACATAAATGACTTATGTTAAAGTAGGTATAGTCATGTAGTTTTTGTCTTTGGGATGCACAAAGCATAAGTTAATAATCTATCTATCTCTAATATTGAGAACGTCCAGATGTTCTTAATATTTGAAGACTAGCTAAATTAATGGCGAAAATAATATTGATCATAATATTTAATCAAAAAAAGTAACTTGATGATGATTTCGTCACGTATCACTAAACAAAAACCTGTTAACCGTACTCCGAAAAATCGAATTCTTATCGACAAAAGGTATAATAAAATCGTCGCTTAACTGCATTTTGTCACGGAATCCGAACCGGTCGGTATAAAACTGAAAATATTTGCATACTAGACGTGGGTTTTTTCGATGGCCCAAATAGAGACATGGAATACCATTGTTTTATGTTTGAACTAGTGCACGATATACCGCATACATCACAGACTATTGGAGTAGAATAATGAAAAATGCCTTATAAAAATAACGTATCCAGAGCATTAATATGAGCAGGACATTGTTCTTAGTTAACAGCTTTTTTCATGATAGCGTTCAGTCCTTATGGCTTCATACCGGTCATCATTTTCTGTAACGTTTTATAGCTGTGTGTTCATGTAAATATATCTGTGAGTTGGTGTAAAAACTTTATCCGAAAGTCATTAACAAGGTTTTATTTTAAAGAAGCAATATTTTCGTTTAAGGGAAAAAAATGTCTTAAAATTGTAGGACATGTGACAGAATGTTGATGAAGTTAGACACATGCAGGTTTCCTCACGATGTTTTCCTTCACCACCGAACTCGAGATGAATTATAAAAACAAATTAAGCACATATATATAGTGGTGCCTGCCTGGGTTTGAACCCACAATCATCGGTTAAGATACATGCGTTCTAACCACTGCGCGATCTCAGCTCTTCAGTTTTAGTAACCACCGTTAAAATAGATCACTTAAAATGACAATGAGCTAAAACAAAGAACCCAATTTTTGACCATTTTATACATCGCTCTCTATCCTTCCTGTATTTTGCTCTAGGGCTTAAATAGCAGCGGGTGTATGAAATACTCGCGCTGATCGAGTTAGAACGAGCTGCGCGCTATTATCTTTTTACCATCCAAAAACTCTCAAAGATTGAAGCAAATATTTCACCAGCGAAATTGCTTACAAGTTAGCTTTTACAGGTTGAGGATTTGATTTTAAGCTGTCTACTTTTTTATTTTTATAAAATTTGTCATCATAGATCAATCAAAACCCACTTCTGGAGTCCAGAACTATACTCTTGAGTTACCTCAAAATTCCCTCTAAATGGTTCTGTGCTTTCCATATATCTAATTCACTCGATTTTAAAACTTCCTTTGCTTAAAGCAAGCCTGCTTGTCTGGTAGTACTCATCGTTTATTCTATCACTATCTAACCCAATTTATTATAGACTTTTTCCGCTTTTATAATTGAGAATTCGCTGTTAAATTAGAAAAAAGTTCGAACGAAAATTACACCAGCTGGGTTCTGAACCAAGCCAGGAAACTGCAGTGATTCAAATTTAAATATTCCATTTTCCATTTTTCTAGTGATATCCATTACATCTAAAAGTAAAAACCTATATTGCGATTCAAAATCCGTACGCGCTTTAAATTTTGATGCTGGACAGGATAAAAAATAGGTAATAAAAAAATCTGTGATAGAACGTTAACTTTAATTTGAATTAGATGTGAAGATATGGTAAGAAAATCTACATGTGTATGAAAAAAATCTGATACGTGTGTATTTACTTACCGTATTGGTCGATGAATGATCTTTAAATATTTAGCCTTTGCTTAATACTTCATCATTAAACAAATGCCTTTGATTAGAAATCTTTTCGAGTCTATTTCTATTATTCTTCTTTTAATAGTGCACATCTTTTATGCTCTTTTGTTTTAGGTATCTTTAACTTTAAAAAAGTACAAAACTAAAAGCTCTGGACATGCACAGTTGTTTTCCCAGGGCAGGCATAAAATAGGAAAAAATGTCTTCCATATTTTGAGATTCTTAACTATAATTTTTATCTTTTTAAAATTGATTTTGAGAAAGAAATATCAAAACAATGTTGATAAATTTCGTTGGGTTTTGGCATTTGTAACTTTGAAAATTCTCAAAACTCACAGCATCTCACAAAGCTGTGGACATATGCGGTTGTTTTCTCGAGTCTCATAAAACAGAAAAAAAAGCCTTCCATATTTTGGGATACTAAGCCATGCATTTTGTATTTTTAAATTAGCTATTTTTTATTATAGAATCGTATTAAATCAAACTAAATATGCCCATTAATCAATTGCTCGTTATCCTATCACGGATTAAATTAGCTTAAATTTAATATCATTAATTTGTATTAGTTTTGCTTAATTCTAGAAACGTTTAACATTTCGAATCATAAAATATCATCATTTTATAATTGAAATCATTTATAACAATAAATAACGCCACCGGTTTTAAACATATGTTATATAAATTATATAAATATAGCCTTACTCTAATCTGACACCTCTACTCTGGCCTAATATCTGAATAGAGCGAACTATTTCGATAATTCATTACTTTTGGAATAAAGTTTTTTACGCGAATAACAGTAGATGTGCGGAGATATGGTTACACAGTAAAAAATCGTTCCGCCCCCTTCAGGCAACCTTCTCCCTCTTTCTCTTTCTATTAGGACTATATAAAACTGCTTTTTCTTCAGTGTTAATTCGCCCGTGATTATTAATATTAATTTATTTTTTTATTTTGGAATTATCTATTGATTTATAGAAGTGTATTTATTATTACAAAAATATAATATTACAATATATCAAGCCAACCAACCAACTGTGGTCCGACCAAGTATGCCACGATAGGTTTTTTTATTATTTTTTTTCGTACTGTATAGTTAACATACATTATTTTAAACGGACAAAAAATTATGAACAAGTGTACTTCATTTATGTGTACACAAACACAAAGAAATAGAATACACATAGAAACAAGCGTTTAAATAATACCAAACCTTAATTATTGTATAAAAAATTTGCTCATACAAATATCGTGTATTTATTAACAACGCAGCACATTTAAAAATACAGATAAAATATATAATTCGTAACATTCACGTATAATAGACGACATAACAAAGATCATTATCGGCTAATACCAGTCTGTGTATTCGGCAAAAAGACAATTTCCTAGCGATTGTCAACTCATAAATAAATCGAGACGTCCCGCACATATTTCTTGCTCGTGACCTGCGACTGAACGACATAACATTATGATTTATACTCACGCTAACTTCTATATTTTTAGAAAATCTCCGTGTTTTCTAGTCGGTCTTTGTCTAAGGGAGCTTTTTATTGACAGCTATGATATAATGACGTTTAAGATGCATTAAATATGCAGTTTGCTTTTAATTATAATATTGTTATTTTGACAGAGTAGTATTTTTGTCTTACTAATAACTTCTTCTACGATATATTTTTTACTCGACCACTAAAATTTAAATGGCTAACATGAGTTTAAATTTTAATAGCAATTTGTACTCCAATGGAACTAATGCCGAAAATCACGGAATTAGTTCATTATTTACGATTGATCACTATTCGCTAAGGAGTAACATTTCATCATTCATGAGGGCTTATCGTACACTATATAAACTGGACTCCAAAGTTCTTAACTTAATTATTAACTTAACTATTTAAACATTAAAATATTTACTATTGATTTTCAGTATATACTTGATTTCACTATGTGTGCTCGTACAAATATTAAAGGATTATTTGTAGTAACTATTACGTACACACTTAGTACTAGGAAAAAACTTAAATTTAAAATTATAAATAACAAATCTTACTCGACTAAAAAGCGTTATCAATTTTTTTTATTGAGCAATATGCGCATTTTCAGATATTTTTAAAATTATACAGATTCCAAATTCAAAAATAATCGATAAAGACGTTTGTGAATTAAATAATATGATAAAACCAATGATTTATTAGAACATTACACCTTGGGAACTAAATAGCTGCCTTTAAATCGATTCAAATAAAATTTGAAAATTTTCATGGTATAATACACTTGTTGAATGAAAAGATACACAAAAAGAAAATCTCGTCGATTCTTTCGCCGATTCTTCTCAGTATTGAGGTGTTCCCGTCCGTTCCGATGGGAGATTTTAGTACAATTAAATTCAAAAATTTCAATTAATGTTGTATACTTCTTTATTCCATTTCAGTATTTTTTTAAAAGAACCAAATAACTTTGCGAATTTATTCATTGTTTTTGTCTGTATTCCCCTAAGCTTTATTCCCAAAATTATACAAAAGTAATTAAGTATAAAAAAAGAATAATAAAGCAATATATATCCGTCACGTTCTAATGTATACTATTTCGTCAACTTTATTACTCGGTACATCCAAGTAATTGTATAAAATAAACACTGAGTCTCTTCGCACAGGAGATAAATAGACAGATGTTTCCTGTGGGTTTTAATTTTTCAACGTCTTCTTTAAATTGTAAGCTCCAAGGCGTTGTCTCAGAGTAGCTATTTATAAATTTAACAAGATTTTCACTTAAGAATAATTTTGTCAAGTTATATTCGGAAATATACGACTTATCAATTATTTATTAAAACTTTTATTAAGACTAAATATTCATTCATAATAATTATAGTTTAAATAAATTCATATTAATTTATTGACTAGTGGCATATTTTGATTTTTTCGAATTTATTATCAAACCACACAGAAACCAAAATACACATAAAATAAAATATCAAAATCGATCCAACCGCTTAGGAGGAGTTCAGATACCTATATAGAAGATTTATAAATATCAAGATAGTGATAAATGCTACTGATATTACATGTGATGATATTAGAAAGGAGTATTTATTTCAAAGAACTTGGTCAGTTTATGTATTCGAATGATAAAAATTAAATCTAATGTTCACAATATTCTCTTTTATTAAATACATATGTATAATAAAAATAGAAGGTCAACCATAAACGAAGGCTTAGAACAAAGTAATACAATATATATAATATACAGTTTAATCCTGTGATTAAATTTGTAATGACTTTATACCAACTTTATTAGTAGTAGCAAATTGATACAATTATTACATATAAGATCACGATATAATATTACTTTTTCTTTAATTATAGTTAGTTTAGTTTATTTTCGTTATTTTCACAGTATTATGTCATATGGTATATTACTTTGGGGTAACGCTGCGGATATTGAATCTGTCTTTATTTTACAAAAGAGAGCATTATTTATAATCTTGGAGCTAGATACTCTCTTCGGGATGTTTTTAACAAAGTAGGAATACTCACTGTTGCGTCGCAATATATTTATAACAATATTATGTATATTCACAGTAATAATGATCACTTTGATAAAATCAGTGATAATCATTGTATGTGCACTAGGAGTAAGGATAAGCTTATAACGGAAAGTTTCTGACTCCGCAAAGTCAACAAAACCTTCTTGGGTCAAGGTATCCGTTTTATAATAAAATTCCGCAGGCATTTTTAACTTTGCCGTTTCGTAAATTCAAATCGTTTGTAAAAAACGCATTGGTAGAAGAAGCGTATTATTTGACACAAGATTTTATAGATGACAAAAAAGCGTGGAGTTAATACCTGTTGACTTCCAAGCAGGATATCTTAATTTAAATAATTGTATTAAATAACATGAATTTGTATTATTTAAATGTTAAAAAAGATTAACTACTGAGTTTCTTGCCGATTCTTCTCGGTAGGATCTACTTTCCAAATCGATGGTAGGTTCACTTAATTGTAAAATGACGATTCAAAAGTGCTTGTAAAACCCCACTTGAATAAAGTTTATTTTGATTTGATTTGATATAACTAGTTGTCGCCCAAATTTTGCTCTGGTGTCATCAAATCTTACATATAAAAAGTAACCTTTTTAGTTTCATGGGGTCCAAGCTTGTATAATATTAAATAACATCAAATTCGGTTCATTGACCGTTAAAGCAGATAGAGACATTTATAATATTAGTAGCGACCCGCCTCGGCTTCGCACGGGTGCAATGATATGACATCACAGTATAAACTTCAAAAATTATCAGTGTTTCCTTACTAAATTGTCCATGTATTATATATAAAAACCTTCTTCTTGAATCACTCTATCTATTCAAAAAAACCACATCAGAATCCGTTGCCTAGTTTTAAAGATTTAAGTGTACAAAGGGATATAGGGACAGAGAAAGCAACTGTTTTATACTATGTACTGACTATACATACCAATGAGTTCAATACTATAAACATAACCGGTTGCGTTATCTGTGTATATGCGTTATGTGGTGAAGTCTTATAGCTTGTCGGTGACCTAAATGATAATCTAGAACCGTCAGAATTTCACTGAGATTTCGACTGTGTATATCTGTTCTACCATCTCTTTGAGTGATTTAATGAACAGTTGGCGACATCTTTGAATGGCACTTTATCATCCAGTACCTATTTCATGCAACAACAGTAGTGCTTCAAAGTTATAGGATAATTTACCCTCGCCGACGTTACCTGTACCTGTGAAAAGTACATCTGGTACTGCTGACGTTCATGGACGAAAGTATATACCCTCCATAGCATGTAACCCAATTGCTCGTCTGTCTCAAAAGGCAGTAAAAGAACTCTACAAATTTACACTCTACTCTTAATGCATGTATGTATTTTAAACATTTATATTATACGTAATAAAACCTCTAAAGTAGACCGAATGGAAATCTTATCTAAGATTAATTAAACTATATTTGAATTTCGAACATTGTAAGACTTACAGAATAATACCATCATGTTTACCAAAAATGTTATACTATTTTAAAAATGCTTATATTTTTAATTTTACCGTACTTTCTTAAAACATGCTATTGTGTAAGGCACAATAGAATAATAGAGACTCTATCAGGTCACTGTAACAAAAATTTGGTTCAAAATGGCGTTTGTTTCGCTAACAGTGTAAGTAAATTCTGAATTATTACAAATAATTTGTAAAATATATTTTATCAAAAAACAGTACATATTTTTTTGAATATGGCAATGTTTTTTTATATTGAACTTATAGTTTACATCGGTAAGGTAATAAAAACGGTCCAACATTTGGATAAACGCCAAAGATAGTTGGATAAAGTCATGTATTGGACAAGCAGACATACTGGAGGTTAAAGATAGCTTATTATCCGAATAATATAAATGGTTGAATAAAATGTTACGAGCAAAAAAAACGTACTGGTTACTTTTAACTATAGGCTTTTAAGTAGAGGTTGGCGGACGAGCATGAAGGCCACCTGATGGTAAGTGGTCACCATCACCTATGGACAATGACACTGAAAGAAATATTAACTATTCCTAACATCGTCAATGTGCCACCAACCTTGGGAACTAAGATGCTAAGTCCCTTGTGCCTGTAGTTACACTGGCTCACACACCCTTCAAACTGGAACACAACAATATTGAGTACTGTTATTTGGCGATAGACTAACTGATGCGTGTTTGGTACCTACTCAGACGGGCTTGCGCAAGGCCCTGCCACCAAGTAAAGTTATTTTTAAACCAATAATACGCTATTTGGTGCGTGTTACTATTTAAATTTAATTTTTGATAGTTAGATGGTCAGTCCGCGTCGTCGTAGTTTATAGGTATACAAATTTCAGTGATTTAGCGTCGAAAGCAAGATCCGCACTTATACTATTAGTATATGTTATTAGAAGCTTCCGACATTTCACGTACGTTTTCTGATGTGAATTTCGATTTTATTCTTACACCCTAAATTTTAATCATTTCTTCGATTTGATTGTAAACGGTTGTATGAAATGACTGATATTATTGGCTATAAAGTATTTAAGTACTCTACTCGTATGTATCGTACTTATGTTATCGACTTATGTTTAAGCTAGTTACAATAAAATATTACATTTTAATCAATAATATAAATGTGTTAGTTTGTTTATATTTACCAAACTCTTAACTATTCCACTTTAGCGGACGAACATTTGGGCCACCTGATGGTAAGTGGTCACCATCACCCATAGACAATGACGCTGTCAGAAATATTAACCATTCTTTAGATCGTCAATGTGCCACCAACCTTGGGAACTGAGATGTTATGACATTTGTGCCTGTAATTACACAGGCTCACTCACCCTTCAAACCGGAACACAACAATACTGAGTACTGTATTTTGCGGTAGCATAAGGGTACAAAAAAAAGGCAAGTCCCTAAACAACGAACGACGGTCGTCCTCGTTGATAAGTGAAGCTTCGGAGAAGAACTAAATTAAAATGGCGGTAGCTAATAATAATATTACATTGTATTAACTACAAAACACATTTGAAATATAATACATATTTTTATTTCTTTATCTTTTATTTTTGTTACATTTACTCGAGTATAAAAGAGCTGAGATGGCCCAGTGGTTTGAACGCGTGCATCTTAACCGATAATTGCGGGTTCAAATCCAGGCAAGCACTACTACATATTTATAAATCCTTAATTTGTGTTTATAATTCATCTCGTGCTCGGCGGTAAAGGAAAACATCGTGAAGAAACCTGCATGTGTCTAATTTCATCGAAATTCTGCCACATGTGCATTCCACCAACCCGCATTGGAACAGCGTGGTGGAATATGTTCCAAATCCTCTCCTTAATGGAAGAGGAGTTACTGTTACTTTGCTTTTTTTCTACTTTACTCGAGTATAAATCCCAAGTTTGTAATTTCCATCATATCAAATATATAAGCGTTTAGGGTAACGCGTAACGTAAAGTAAGTAAATGATTACTGTTTAAATCGTTTAATGCAAATGGTTTTACGGCAGACTTGACTCTGATTGGACACAATTTCGTTCGCTTATTTGCAATAACTTGAAGCTTCCCCTTTTTAAAGGCAACCCTCCACCGGGTAATGCCGTCTCGCGCTCTTTATAAAACTTGTTACATCTCAATGAGATTAGAATAAATAAACATTAGAAACGCAATATGAATTCAATCATAATTATTAAGACTCAAATCCTAACCGTTAAACAAATAAACAGCGCTATTAAAATGTGGAAAAATATACGTACATTTACACTCTCGTAACTGTTATTTTTTATGTTTTGGTGCGAGAGTGTTAACAGTGCAAACTTTTAAATTTCGAATACGAAGAATTTATTCACAAAAAATATTCAATAACTTTTTATTGATTCGATCCGGTATTAGAACAAGACAAAAGATATATCTTAAGACATCCTGGATATAAATCTTTAACAATTTTATTCATTTATCCAAGAGTTATCTGATTGGAGAGTTTTAATAAAAGATCAGCTTAGCTGTAAGTTTTAAATGGACGGTAAGGTTCGAAGTTAGTAAGGAATAACACTAGATACTGTGAGATTAAGAAAATTTCCGGATAAAGAATAAGCCTGGAGAGGACATGATATGAAATTTAACAACTTTAATAAACGGAGAATCCTTACAAAGACGATGTTGAATAATTTTATTTGTGCTATTACTTTTACCGCCTTTTCTGTTGAACAGTACTAATATTGAATAAGATATGTTTATAGTAACAGCCTGCAAATTTCCCACTACTGGGCTATGCTTAGTCTCCCATTGAGCAGAAGTTTGGAGCTTATTACTACGTTGTTCCAATACATTTTGATGGATACACGTGTGGCAGAAGAAAAAAACAGAGTTAAAATTAGACACGTGTCGCGGCACGAAATGATTTATAAACAAAAATTTAGCACATTAAAAATGAATGTGCTTATCTGGGTTTGAACCCGCAGTCATTGGTTAAGAAGTATACGTTCTAACCATTGTGCTATATCGGTTGTCATTTAAATATTTTTATGGTAGAAAATTTCTATCGTAATACTAAATAACTGAATGTTGAATCCTACTTCCTATCCTACTACTATCCACCATCTCGCAAGGAAGCAGCGTGGTGGAATAAGCTCTGAACGTATCCTCAAACGGAGTGGTTTTAGCTTAAGACTAGGGCATATAAGGGCTTTACTTTGTATGTATATTGCATGAATATTATTGAAGGAATGGAAATCTGTTTTGGTAACTACTGAAGTAAATTCATAGGTAGAAATAGTTCGAAGTTTTGATTGAAAGTACGATTCAATTCGTTTGAAATAAACGATATATTTATTAATTAATTTAGATTTTTGGTCTCTGTCAAATTAGAGTATAAATTGGGTCCTAAAAATAACCTACTTAGGTATTATTAAATAAAAATATATATGATTAGTTTACCAAAATAGCCCATGCCCCTCGGTCAAAGTCGGTTTCCATTGTTCGTATCAGCAAAAGTTTCATGATTCGTAAATTTTAAAGTTTTAAATTAAGGTAATATAAGTAAGTATTTTATTTTGAAAATTTCGATACAAAAAAATTCATCATCTACATTGCATTTATCTCAAACATTTTTATAAGTTTTTACTTTTTCATAAAGTGCCAACAAGCGAAGGCGTTTTAAGATGTTGAAATTATGTTATAAAAATAAATGATTTTTCCTATTATATTAGATATTAATTTGTTTCATTTCTCTATACACTGATATGCAACTAACTCAGCTGAACTCAACTGATTATGCAAGTATATTTCCGATTGCAACACCTTAGCTTTTGTGCTTAAATATCTCGCTGATTGGATTGTCTGGCAGAGATAGCTAATTAGCCATTGGTTCGTTTCACTACGCATTTAATTATTAGTGTTTAGCAAATTTTCTGTATCGATCTCCAGTATACAATGAAGTATGTTAAATCAAACCATATTTCTTTCAAAATACTTTTGAACTTTCAACCGGCACGAAAAGTATATTTAACAAAACTTACCGATAAAGAAACTCAGCACTTACTTTTTTTAAATACATATTTAAAATTATAAATATGATATACCGATTATATGTAGGTTTTTCTAAAGATTAATTTTAATAACACACAAAAGGCTGCTTGCGGCAGGTTAAGTATAGGATATATAGTATGTATGTATAGGCTGCGTTGTTTCATTACAAAATACATACCTTGTTTCTAAAACAAATTATTAACTTTTCAAAGATAGAAAATATTAACCTGTCTTTATTTGACTAAAACTATGATCACATTGCAGTTTAAATTTTGCAATTTGTATAATATAATGTGTATAATATATGCCATTTTTTTTAATAATTATTATATTCGAAGTTTGAAATAGGCTATTCGACTGTTTTTTAAAATCCATTTTATATTATTTAGTAGACGTTAAGGAACCCAGTAAAAGTTATGTTTTCTATTTCTAGTACATATTTGCCGAAAAATATTTTAATAAAAATTCCAAATTTAAATAGCGCGCAAAAACGCTACTTGGATAATATGGCGCTGCAATGGGGTTGGTGACGTCATTTTCCTGTATTTTAATCTGTGATACATATAGTAGAAAAGCAAAGTTTACAAGAAAGTGACTTCATCATAAGCCTGGCCAATCAGGAGCGTTTTGAGTCACGTGACGAACGTTTGAAAAAATGCATTTTTATTTATTTATTTATTTAAACTTTATTGCACAACTATTTAACAAAAAATAAATTGAGCAAAAAGCGGGCTTAAAGCTATATAGCCTTATCTACCAGCCAACCTTAGCACATGCAAGAAAGAGCGTACAGTAGATGCATAAAGCCATCCTTATATTTTTTATGGCTTTTTAAATAAATTAAGTATTATTATAGCATATTAGTTTGAAGTTACTCACTTTTCTATACCTATATGAACAAATCAAGTATGACCAAGGTATTATAGATTATGCTATATATATTATATAATAACAGGTTAATGGTCATAGAATATTAACGAAGTTTACGTTAATCCCACTCGCAAAGGGGATTTGTTGAAATCTATGTCATTAGTTTATCCAAGATTATTAAGATATGGTAATTTAACCTATATGTATAATTAAATTGATTGTGCTACAAGAAATTATAGATGTATTTGTGCCATAACGATTATTAGAACACTAGTTTCCGGCTGTGACTTCACCCGCTGTCAAAGGAGTTTACCGATTTTAGTTAAGTTTATTTTAAAATTAAAAGTTAAAGTTTATCTAATGAAAATAAAAATTATATTTTTTATTTTTGTAGTAGTATTGGGATTAGAATTATCATAAATCAAAATCAAAATAAACTTTATTCAACTTGTAAAGCATTTTTGAATCGTCATTAACAATTAAGCGAAGCTACCACCGGTTCGGAAAGTAGATTCTACCGAGATGAAACGGCAAGAAACTCAGTAGTTACTCATTTTCAACATTTAAAAGATACAGTCATATAATACAATTATATATCTATAATTATAATGTATCCTGCCTGGAGGTCAACAGGTATTAATTCCAAGCTTTTTTATCATCTACAAAATCTTGTATCGAATAATATGCCTTTTTTACAAATACTTATTTTTTATAAACGCCTTGAATTTACGAAATGGTTAAAAAAGTTAAAAATGTCTGCGGAATGACGGATATGAAACAGAAATTGTTTATTGGATCATCTACTGTTCTAAGCTATGTTTACGTATTTTCTTTAAATAACAAACGTTTCTTAATAAAAAATAAAAACATAAAGAAAATGCTCAATAATACTTACAATAAGGAAAACAAATGTCTATGCATGAGTTTAGTGTGTATGTAAAGATAAGATTTAGATGTTATTTTTGTTGAACATTATTGAAATTTATTCTCCCTTAATGGGCAATCGTTTTCCTTAGGGCATGTGAGGGAGTCTAATGATGCGAACACCCTTAAACGATTTGCTGCGACAATTTGTTGTTGAAATGTTGTTGGTACGATCAACCTTCAGATGTACTTTTATTAGCCGGTTCAAATGTTTTGAATTTTGTTGTTTAGTTTTGTTTTGAAAACTATCGACAAAAATATTTCAACTTTTATTGAATCAGATGAGATATATATAGATATATATAGAATATAATCACCGACTAATATATTTAATTTATTTTTTTTTCTAAGTAAGCAATTTCCAAAACAATAATTGAGGTACTCATTCTATCTTAATATAAAAATTTTATATATTAGCTAGAACGAGTAAGCTTTTTATTGATTAGGTAATGACCCCAACTTACCTCTATGGTACAAAATGATCTAATGACTTATATAAAATAAAAAAACAAATAAAATAAAATTTTAGTTGTAATTTCTTCATTAATATTTTGCCAGCCCTCACGCTCGATAAGTCCAATTTATATATGTACAAATAAACATTGAACTAACGTTTTGTGTTTTAACTCGTACGCGGTTCGAAAACACAATATTTTGAATTCAACGGTTTTAAATGTTTTTGGAAGAAACAATCTCTACGTCAGGATTAAGTACTACTGAGGATTTATATAAAGGAATTTGATATAAAATAAATAAGGACAAACGGTCTGAAGAATCTGGGTGAATAATTTGAAAAATTATTACAGTTGTTCATCGTATATTACTAAGATATATTTGATACTTTAAAATTATTGTACCTCATCCGTTTGTTTTACCAGGCCTCTGCCCAAAGGTTGCCTGGAAGAGATCGCTGTTTTAGCGATAAGGCGACCCGACTTTTTTAATGTCAATCTTAGGTATAATGTAACATTAAGTGTTGGTGCAATAAAGATAATGAATAAATTATTGAAAACCTACATGCCTTATTGCTCGATTACCAAACGCAGAGGCGAACATTTACAATCACTGAATAATCCGATTACATTACTCCCATAAAAACCCAAAAAAACGTAACTTTGCAGCATTATCCCTTTATATTGAGCGAAATTGAAATATCGCTAATAACGGTCAATTGGTTCCAGAAACGTAAGCGGAGTTGGTAAATTATTTGACATTAAATATTTCCATTTATAGAAACCATTTATACTTCCTTAGAGACCGGATGAACTATGAAAATTATATAAAAACTTTAAAAGAAGCAATAAATAAGATTGGAATTCTATCAGCTCGGAGTAAAGAATTTTACCAAGTCGATTGGATGGAACTAGTTTAAAATTCAGTTAGAAGATTTGTCTCACGGAAAATAAATCTGACAAAACGTGAAACGTTGAATTGAAATTGTGTCACTCAAATGTTTAGTAAATTAAGATAAAAGCCCGCAAACCATGAATCTTTTATAAGAAAAGGTTTAAGAACTAATTTCACAATACAGCTAAAGGTTATTTAGGCAGAAAGGTTACCTCATACTATTAGTGTGTGAGTATATTTTTTTAATCTGTGTTAATATCGAAGAGACTATATTTTGGGTTCTTTAACCAACAATCTTCTAAAACATTATACATAAAACTAAAAGATGCAATGCAATTGAAGGAAATTTTAGTATACATTACATGGCAGACATGTGTGACGCAGTTTTTGCTTGATGCTTATAAAATAAAGTAACAGCGCGTAAATGTTCTTTGTCTGGACTAAACTAGATTCTCTAATGGATAAGGCACGGAGCTTATTCCAACATGCTTTCGTTTATATAGATAGGTGGACGACAAAATGGGCCACTGATGGTATATTGGTCACCACTAAGAAATATTAACTATTCCTTATATCGCCAATGTACCACCAATTTTGGTAAAGAATATGTTACGTCCTTTGTGCCTGTCACACTGGTTTATTTACTTTCCAGACCGGACCAAAATAATACTGGGTACTGCTGTTCGGCTAGCACAAAGCCCTATCATCCAATAGAACTGCAGAAGTATTAAAAATCATTTGTCAACCTATCAAATTCCTGGTACGTAGTCAGTGATTCGTCTTAGCTATATGTTATTAGCTAATCTTAAAAGTTCGCTTTTAATTTCCAGCTGTATAAATAAACTTAAGCAGCATTAGCTGCTGTTATTTATCGGAAAAAGTAATTTGAAATAAATTCTGATGCGTATTAACGCTAAGTACAGACTTAAGGTTTAGACTCTATTCTCATTAGTCGACTAAATATACTTCCAACTGTGAAACTATATTAAGAAAATCCTTTATTTAATTATTAAAATAAATACGTTACCTTTTTAGATCTACTTTTAAGCTTACATTGTTTTATTCACAATATATTGTTATAACCTATACATTTCTAACAAATATGTATAATAATGAATTTCAATCTATTTTAGATAGAGAACATTCTTAAAGAAGATTGAAACATGAATTATTAAGCATAAAAAATCTGTAAAACTTTAAGCCAAAATCTTCCTTTAAGATCTATGCATACATTTCTTAAAGGAAAGGTGTGCAAGGATCTTCGCACAATGGAGTGGGATGTGGGTTATTTGGGATTCATGGCATCTAAAACTCCAGTAGAGACTATCATAGTCTACGTACGTGTATTCAAAATAACTCATAGATTCCTTCCACTTCGTTATCCACGAATAAAGAGAAGGGCTTGCACCTAGCGAGAACTAACTAACTCCAAATTAACGAATGAAATATGTTAGTCTCGTAGTAAGTCTTTATTCACCTAATTTATCTATTCTTCAATCCATCAACCGTTAGACATCAAAAGCTGGATAAATTCATTCCATAAAATTGACGCCGAAACAATAGCGCCAATCTTATGTCATTTGAAACCAGCAGTGTTCGGCCTTCTTCTAATATTAACATAGCAATTATCTAAGCTCTAGACTTATTGTATTTTTCTTAATATAAACGAATCTTATTAGAAATAAAGCAGGCTATCGTGGGAATATTTTCTTCTAGTTCAATTTATTTATTACATACCTAGTAAACATTTCAAGTTATATCACGTTTCTATACTTTTTATTTGAATTAATTCGCAAAAACTGAACAATAATAATTGGGTACTACAAACATGTTAGAAATAATCCAATAACAATTGATATTTCCCATTCAATAAAATATCAAATATAACAATAACAAATCAAATCTGATTGAATTTTTATCCTCAATAAACTACGTCACAGTCGACTTAAACCGAACAAGATTCACATACATTTATAGTAAGCCAATACAATGAGAAAACGCAGTCGAATTCGACGAAATCGTTCCAAGCCATCTATTCACAAATACAGTTAGACTACCGGCTGGCTTTGGAAACGAGTTATGCAAACGAATAATCGCTATGCTGCAGTATGACAACGTTTTACTTGCGCTATTGCTTGTAACTGCAAAATATAGATGATTTAACAATTTCCTTTCATTCAATACAATGCTATAAATAATAATAATAATAACATTTTATAAAAAAAGTCTAGATGGCCCAGTGGTTAGAACGCGTGCCTCTTCACTGATGATTGCGAGTTCAAACCCAGGCAACAACTGAATGTTCATGTGCTTAATTTTTGTTTTGTCAGCTCGTGCTCGTGAAGGAAACCTGCATGTATTTAATTTAATAGAAATTCTGCCATTTGTATTCCAACAACCCGCATTGGAACAGCGTGGTGGAATATGTTCCAAACATTCATGTTCGAATCGAGTAAACAACTTAAAAATGAAACATTTTCATGAGTTGATTTTGTGATTGTTATAAAAATCTCAGGGAAGGAAAACATAGTTGACAGTCCTGTATGTGACGCATGAAATTTCGCCACATCTGTGTCGATCATTTTGCGTTAGGAACAGCGTAGTGGAATTTGCTAAGATATTCCTCAAACTAAGAGAAAAATACTTTTCTTAAACGGAGACGAGGCTTAAGCCAGGTATATTTACAGGTTGTAATATATATTACAGTTACAAAAACAAACGCTTATATTTTAATATTCCAATAACAGATATGGGTTATTTTAATAAGTTTTATTTGCGTGACTCGTTGCAAATTACCAAATGACGACCTCCGTGAACGAGTAGAGTGTACATCGGTTTTCATGGGACCGCCACTCTGAGGTCCCGAGTTCGATTCGTAGTCGATGTATAAAGTTCATTAGTTTTCTATGATGTCTTGGGTCTGGTTGTTTAGGGTACCTTCGTTACTTCTGATTTTCCATAACACAAATGCGTTAGCTACTTACATTGGGATCAGAGTAATGCATGTGATGACTAATATTTATGTATTTATATTTTAAGAAAAAAAATGAACTTGAAAAAGGAACCATTGCAAATAAATTTAAATCAAGTGTTATTTATAACGGTGTAATGTAAATATAAAGTACACATACATATAATATATCAATAAATACCTTCAACCAATTAAGGATTGATGTAATACGAAAGATTTGATGCTTTTTTATTGCTGTTTAAAAACACGAACTAAAACAAACTAAAACGTAAATACAATAAAAAAGAAGAAAACATCTTGCGGATAATAGAACTTTGAAAAGTTTGTAAAACTAATTAAAAATTGTTTTTTCTTTAAATGCATGTAAGACTCTAATAGTGCTTTATTTTGTTTGACTAAGTGATTTATTCAAACTGATTAGCGGTGTTCGTAAATACACCTTCAGCTTCTGATTCGTAAAAATAGCTTGAATCTGAAACGTCATTGGTCAATGGCAGTTCATGACTTAATAACCAATAAGCGCTCAGTATTTTGACGTATTAATAAATCTGATCTTGATAGTTTTTTTAAAGTTAGAACCGCGTTTTCAGTAAGAGTTTCTATCAAATATTTCGCAAACAAGCTTAAAAAATACGTTTTACTATAATTTAAATTTCTAAAAATCGAGTAGAGTGTCGACTAAGGCTAAATTAAAAGCATATAATAACATTTTTGAAATTGATAAAGAAAAATGGGATATTACCTACCTATTGGGGGTTAATTCAATGTATAATATAACGTATAAAAATTACCTAATACTTAAAATCTATCAGTTTCTACTGTCATCACAAATGTCATGGTACCACAATCTTTTGACAATATACAATTGAGAAAGACAAAAGTTTGTCGTTGTTGTCGTTAGCTTTGACAATAGAATCAAGTAAAGTTTGACTTCTGCATACTTGCTTCTGTGGTGGTTTACTATTTATATTATTTTTGTGGAGAATAGGCACGCTTTAGGGATTTATATGATAAGTATTCCACGATCTATATAATAAGCATTGTTGCACACATCTTCCTTTTGAGGAAAAGATTTAGAGCTAATTCCAGTTTATTATAGATAAATATTGACAGTAATACAAATCCAAATTGCTCAATGCTCCTCTTCTATTGAGGAGGAAGTAGGGGCTCATTGTTATTGTTCTTACACGGGTTGGGTACATATGTGGCAGAATTTATTTTCAACACATGCAGACTTCCGCACAATGTTTTCCTTCACCGCCGAGCGCGAGATGAATTATAAACACAAATTAAGCCCATAAAAACTCAGAATGTAAGGATTTTAACTCGCAATTTTCGATTAAAATTTACATTTTTCCGGCAATTTGCCTTTGTAGGAAATGGAACAAGGTAAACCTCTATATTGTAAATTATGTTACAGTAATAAATATAATAATAAATATAAATACGAGACAACATCACATGCATTACTTTGATCCCAATGTAAGTAGCTAAAGCACTTGTGCTATGGAAAAACAAGACTAACGACAGTACCACAAACACCCAGACCCAAGACAACATAGAAAACTAATGATAATCTGCATCGACTCGGCCGAGAATCGAACCCGGGACCTCAGAGTGGCGTACCCATGAAAACCGGTGTACACACCACTCGACCACGAAGGTATAAGTATATAAAATATATTCGTCTAACTTTATTACTATCGGTAAAAACACTCTTTAAATAACACTTGTAGTTTTGCTAAAGTTCGCGGATCTGACAACGTCCATTAAAAACTTGAGGTTCTATATAAATTATTATAAAGTTAAGTTTTTAATACAAAACGCACAAACTACTTTTGCTTTATATGCAAAGTTAAAAATGGAATAAGTAACTCTCAGATCACTATATATTCATATGTAAATAAGCAAAAATTAAACGTCTTTTATTACTGTTTCTGTGAACCGATTTCAGTTTTCTCTTTGTATCGATTAAAAATAAAATAAGTGTGTCAACACATGCAAATAATAATTATATATAGCTAAACTTTACAGTGAATAAAATCAAATCAAAATATACTTTATCAAGTACTTTTCAATAGTAATTTAACAACTAGCAAAGTAAGTAAACTTACTAAAAATAGCATATCTGTGGGTTGTGTCAATATATTTAAATTAATGGATCAAATAAAGATAGTATTTCAAGAACCTTCAAAGGTTTTATTTACATTACGCCGGCACTTACGATTAAATAGAAATAAAAATAACTTACAAGTGTCATTTTAAACGTACACGTTATAGCTGTTGCAAAAAAAGCGGGTTACAAATTTATTTCTTAGTTAGCGTCATAGAAAAATATTTGTCTTCAAAAAACTCCTTACATAAATTACTTATGTACGAATATGAAGAAAATGATTCTTACAGTGACTTTCATATAAATATAGCTACTATAAATACTGGCACACAAAATAAAAACATTATTTTTTGAATTTGGAAAAATTTAAAAAACACCAATAACCTTCAATTTTAAAGTTTAGTTTGAAAATTATTAAAAAAAGGACGATCTACGTAAATCATAATCATAATTAAACCAGGCATTTAAATCTAACAAGATAATGACGTTAAAATGAGAAAACATTTAACGTCCTACAATTTTAGAAGCGCACTTGCTTTGAGGCGTTCCTTTTAGTCAAATTAAGCTACCTCTCAGCGTGTCTTCAGATATCCTAACGTTAGAGTAAGCAAGTAAAATTACTGGCATACCTGACTCGACTCTAAGTCCATAACTAATACCTCAACGGTATGAGGGAAACACGTCTTCCTCGGATACCTTGGATTACACTATAACACATGATTACGTGAGGTTTCGCAACGCTCCTGTCTAAGAGCCCCCGTAGATGGCTTAAGAAGGATCACTAAGTATCTACATTACGATATTTATAGGAAATAACTTAAGATATAAAAATGAATACACGAACGATACCACCTAATCATAACTGTTAGTATCGTAAATTCATTAACTATTAAAGTATCTTAAATAACTCCAACTGTCTTTGTGATAGCTAGCAATGAATACACTGTATGTATTCATAATTAGTTTGAAAGAGATGTGTCTTAATATCGTTTCATAATAGTTTTTAAATCGTAATAAAATTACAACGTTTTTATACAAATATAATTTAAGAACAATATAACGCAGATTACTCTAGAGCTTATATATATCTCTGAACTGTAATAAAAATTGTTTTATTGCTTTAGTTATTCACAGAAACAATAGGATATAATCACAAATAAAAACAAAACATTTAAACAGCTGTATATTATGTATACTACCAACTAAAAGTGCTGAGTAAAAAATATAAGAAAAAACAACACGATTTATAAGACTCTAATTTCAAAGATCTAGAATCTAAGTTTAGTCCAAACTTGAAAATACCTGGAAAGCTTTCGATCTTTTATAAGGACGTCGATTCTTTGCACGCAAAACTATCGAACGAGCACTCAACATACATGAACACAACTTTCCTTATGAAAACTTTTAAGGGTGTTCACCAAAGAATTCTAGTTTGAAAGCGATTTTACGGAATTTCATCACTCCACCCCGTCGAATATTTTCAACGTTTTTCGTCTGAGATGTGATGAAAAAACAAAAACTATGTTATTTAACCAAAAATAATTTGAAGTATATTGTAAACTAAATTGCATATTGTAAGCATATTGCATTTGTGTGTGCGTGTATCTACGTGCGACTATGTGTGTGTGAAACAGAGAGCTATAAAACTGCGTCTCTTCAAGTTACGCATGTCCAGTCGTGTTTCCAGTCAGAATAATATAACCTTCTTCCTCTGTCAAGTCTCTTAGTATCTTTTGAATCTAAATATCAAATTATTGCAACGCAATATGTCATTATCAATCGGTAAAGCTGATGATCGCTCATACTGAGCACACGAAAATAGATGTTAAGGTGACGAACCTTTTCTTATTCCGACTGTACATAAGACATTGCCATAGACATGCATAATGTACTTCATCTTTTGCTATTTATTAAAATCGAAATCTTTGCTTAATTATCTGGATAACATTTAAAAAGATAATCATCCTTCTTTAGACTTATTATTTTGCTTAGTGGACTAGTTATCAACTTAAAAACTGCAATTTCACTGAAAATAATGGGTCATTCCGCTGTGACGTCATTTTTTTTTCTATGTTCTAGACAAAATAGTTTTGAAAACGCGCCGCGATCTCGTCGTCGGCGAACCGCCAAACTTTGTTCTTACAACGCTTTTCGGGGACAGTTAACTTCAAATGAGTGTTACACGAGTGACTTCCCTGAATTTATGCTCGCAACTTCAGCGGCAATATAGTTTTATTCCTTTTAAATTACATTTGTCAGGAAAGAAAACATTCAGTTCTTTAACGTCTTTTAAACTTACTTCATTAATTAAAGAACAAATATCAAGTTTAAAATGTGATGCATAATGAAATTAACTTTAAATGAGTATACTTCGAGTAACAATGATCACATAGAAATCAAAATCGCAATCCATGTATATTTTGTTTTCATAACAGTGGAACACTGTTGGGCCAGCACCTCTTCTGCTTTTAAGGAGTATGCTCTCCCAATTTGCTCCAACATTGGATAGTATGCATTTGGCGATCATTAATCCAATCAATATGTGAGTTCAAATTAATTTAGTCCAATAATGTCCTACTAACGAATCAAAATCCAAATCAAATTATTCTCTTTACATAATGTCTTCAAATAATTTTGTGAACGTCTATTATATAGAGGAGTTGTATTCACTATAAAACTGGTTCGTATGTAAATTCTACCGAAGAGAACCTATGAGTAACTGTTACTTTTCCTTTATCTATTGTATGTTTTTGTCGGTTAAATGCAATTTTACTTGTATAATGTCATACTTAAAATTCAACATGGCGGTCATTTTCAAGAAATACTAACATGTATATATATAACAGATTACAATTATATATACACGTAAACACAAGTATGTTCTCTATCCCTTTAGTCTCAGACGGAAAATCCAGAAACAACGGCTTTACTTGCTTCCCGAGGCACTGTCAACTGTGTACGCGACATACTGATACTAATAATTCCTCTACGGAAAAACTCACTTTTTACTGGCCTGATTTTGTCTATAAATATAGTACTGAGGGACCTGCAGTTTCTATCTAACCACGTAACCGATGTGGCAAAGTACATCAAATTTAATCGCTCGATGTCAGAGATAAATTCGGTCAAGCATCATGGACTTAATTTATTATAAGGTTAACATGTTTTGAATATTTATGCTTACTTATAATTCGTTTCATGTGCAACCATAAAACAAAATGTCGAAAATAATTTCAGCGAAAATAAGCTTAAATGAAAATATTCCATTGTTTAGCAATGGAAGATAAACACACTTTTATTTAAAAGATCAGGTTTGTTTATTTACTTATTACTGATTGGCTAGCTCATTTTCCTATATATTTACTAAGACCAACTGATGGTGAATGATTATCACACAAATAGAAGTTAGCACAGTGGGAAATTAAACAGCCCTGATATTAAACAAATTGACAATTGGCGATAGACAATTTGATTTGACAGTAAAAAATTACAAGGTCGTCGTGCAAACTCGTCTCGGTAACACCCATTAATCAGATAATCTAAGGCGACACAGCATTGCGCAGTATTGTTGTTGTTGTCATAACATTTCATGACCCTTGTTGAATTGACATGATCTTGCATGATGATAATCAATAATGATCTCTATATACTAAAGCAAAAGAAACATTAAATTAGTTGTAAATTTACTGGATACTTAGTATTAAATTTAAAACTAGCTAAAATTCACTATTGTTAGCATGTATTGTTCTGTAAAAATAATTTGACAGCCGAAGCTAGTATTGAAAGCTAGTAGTGTAAAGTGTAAAGCTATGTAGTATTGAAATTAAAATAAATAATTACGAATATAGATTAATTGCACACCGAAATACAGGGTCACCAACTCCTCGGGCACGACCAATCAGACGAAGTTAAAAGCAAATTCTTGAGACTCGAATGCGACTTAACTTTGAATTTTATTCCGTCTCCGGGCGCTAATAGCGTACGCTTTGAACAAAAACTCGCTTGATTAAAATCGTTTGTCGTAATAAAAGGAGCACTAAAAAGTTACAGCCGTACGGAACGGGAGACCGGTATAGGCCCGTAAAATCGATCACCCACCGATACTGATCACAAGGACAAAAATTTAATGGCAATTCGAGATTACAGGCCGTGACAGCTAATTTAGTGTTTCGAAACGAAGGTGAAATATTAAAATTGTCACTAAGAATTACTAGTGCAAGCTCTTCATGGCAAATGATCTGTGAACTTCGCGTATTTATTGGTCTATTCCAACATTGACACCCCTTCTCACATCTTGACGTACTCAACGCGCCTACCCTATTTACATTCACGAGTGACTCAACGGCGTGTGAAATTTTATTTCTTCGACAATCTGAGATGAGATTAGCTGTAAATTGAGTTTATGATGGAATCAAATATGCATGTTACTTGCCCCACCACTCAGACTTCGTTCACGCTTGAGTGCATTCATAAAATCACTACGTTCTTTATTTTCATGACCTGTCATGCAAACTGATCGGTGTTCAAGCGAGATATTATTTTTACGCCGGAGCGAATTTAGTGCGAAGTGAAGACACTTACATATTTCTCGATATCGAGTTATCATTGTGAATTCACACCGCTCCAAAGGAGAGCTACGAAATTGAGAAAATCAAGAACAATCGAAGCGTCGATTGTTTTTCATTAAAACCTTTTCAATTTTCTGAAGCATTCTCTGTTTATCCAATAGGAAAAGTGAGTTTATTTTTTAACATTTTCGTGGCCGTGACTTAAGGGTGATGCTGCGTAAAGGCGGTGTCAAAACCACCCTGTGGCATTAGTACGAAAGTAATTGTATCATGACAGCGCCGAATTCGCCCCTTCTCCCGTCAATGCTTTTGCGTATAAATGTATACTTCAGTTACACACGTATATTTATGTTCTTCTAGTAATTCTTACATAAAGTCCGTAACTTTATTTGAGGTTAACGTTATTTCTAATTAAAAGTTTTACGCTTTAATGTGGCAGTAAAATAAAATTTACACAAAGTACTATAGAAACAACACAAAAACTTAATAGGTACTAAAGACTGGGCCAGCACGAGGACGCTCCAAATGAAGCTAACGTTTTCTTTTATTTAAACAGAGTAAAAATAAAGTTATTAAGACATGGTACTCTTACATGACTGCATACAGGTTAAGCAAAAAAATTCCTATTCAAAATACTTTCGAAAGAAATAATTAATTAAAGACTGCACGCCTGCGTTAACAAGCATGTGTTGATTGCTGCGTTTTGTTTTAAAAAAACAATGAATATAATAGACTGATTACATCATGATTTTTTTACTTTCCGCCAAAGTTGAATCATTTTTAATTGAATCTTTCCTAACTGTATTGAATTAATTTTCATGTAACTCTTTTAAACAACAAATAAATTATCATTCGTGAATAATTAAAATATCACACCGCTTATTACAGTTTAACTTGGTAAATTTTATGTTTTAAGCTGTCGTATTATATTATTTATTTTATATTTTTTATTCGAGTTATAAATTGGGCATAACCTTTTTTTCCGACGTTACAATGGTCGACTGTTTCGACAAAGTTGTATCCGGCGTGGTGACGAGATGACGGGGTTGAACGCGTGCCTAGCTCCATGAAATAAAAAATAAAAACACGATAACAGTTAAAACCTTAACAAAAGAAAAAAAAATATCTAACAATTTTTTATTCGATTTTTAAATACAAACGTTATCAATATAAACAAACGTGACAACAGATTCCATTTTCAAAATTAAGAAGAAATTGTATCTGCAACCAATATTTCAAAGAACAGCAAGGACATAAAACTAACGCCGGCAATAAAACAGTCTGGGCAGCAATAACAGTTAACAATGCCAGCGGATACAAGCTATAATCAGATATATCCACTAACAGGTGATTACAGAGAATAATCGATATCAAAAATATTAATTATAATCACACGACAGCGAAAAAAATATGTATAATGTTTTCAAGGTTTATCTGCGTTCTTTATTCCATCATAATCTTTAAATGACTGAACAGATTTGCGTTTTTGTGGTATCGTTAGAAACCTTACATAATTCTGTTTAAGGTATATATTAATATTAAAGATGTGACAGTAACTTTGTCTGTCCATCCGTCTGTTGCTCTTCTTAATCAAGGAACCGAATTTGATGAATTTTCTAATGAAGCAACTTGAGGTCCAATTAAGGATTAAGGTTACTTTTTATGTATAACGAAAACGAATCCGTGGACTGCACTTAGGTCGTTCAAGGTTTTTAAAGTTTTTTTTTTGAATTGTTTTATGATTCCTGTATTTATTCCCGTACAAAAATTGTTCTGTCAAGTATTGCGTGTGTAAAGCTTATTAGTAGTGAATTTGCACGAATCGATTCGATCAGCTTTTAAATCGGAACCGATTTGAAGTTTGAACCGTCTGAGTTTAAATGGAAAATCTATTCAATAAAGTTTGCGACCTTTCAAGTTCTGATTCAAGTTTTTTGTTGTAAGTGATTTGAGTCGTCTGTACCTGTCTGTGTCGTGAGAGATTTCTTACAGACAATCTTAAGTATGGTGTTGTGAAATAAAGTTGCAACAATAGCGATATAGAATACGATACGACATACAAATAATTAGCATACATTTATACTAGCATACATTATGACAATGTTCTCGATTTAATCATGCATATGAACTAGGCAACCATTCAGATGACCTCCGTTGTCGTGTAGTATGTACATGGCCCGAGGAAACAGTTCAGTAGTTTTCTATGCTGTCTTGGGTTTAAGTGGTTATGGTACCGTCGTTACTTCTGATTTTTCATAACACAAGCTTACCTACTTGCATCGGAATCAGAGTAACGTATATGATGTTGTTCAATAGTATTAAATAACACGATTTACGAAAGCTAAGCCTATTAAAAAAAAATGTTAATATTTCCTAGGCAAGTTTTTTGATACTGCTAAATTCCAAACGCCTAAATTCCATTCTTCTAAAATTTTTCGTCTAAAACCTAAATACTTAATATTTTCATGGAATGCCGCGGGTTTGGTTACCAGGGTCTTAGGATCTATAGTAAGACATCCAGTTAGGACGCCGTTGACCTGATTTTGCTAGCTTATAATAAGAGCGTAATCATTGCTAGTTCTTTGGAACTATAGTAACTACATATATTCTACCAACTTACAAAATATTCTAATAAGGATTGACTTGAAATAATCAAAATCAAAATATACTTTATATTAATAGACTCTTACTAATAAATACTACTATGGTACTGTTACGGTATTATTGGTATTTATATATTATATATATTAAGTCCGACTGAATATGTTACTCAGCAGATATAACAAGCAATATCAGCTTTACTTAGTACTGTTGTGTACGATTTAGAAGTGAGAAAGAGATTTTTTTTTAAATTATTTTTATACCAGGTTTTTTTTGTATACGTGTATATATTTTTGGGTATATTCATTTGTTTTAGGTCTACATAATCATACTATAATACATTTCTACTCAAGCCACAAAAAAAAAATAAACCCCTGTGATTACCAAAGATATTAAATTCGTGAGGGTACGTGACGGTTACGTCAGCGAAATCTGGTCCTACCACACACTTGAAACGGCCGTTAAATATCTTTAGCTAATAAAGCATTTCTACACCTTTATGGCCAATAAAGGCCTAAAAACGTTTTAATGCTATTGTTTATTTAATTTTAAAATTTGGTGCATTAAAACTTTACTTCTCCTAAGATGATCATTGGTCTTTGCAGGTCATATTAACAAGATCTATCGAAGACGACGATCTTATAACTACCCAACTGCGCAGGGACAATAATGTACACGTGGGTGCGTTATTCTGTATTAAAAGTTCACTTTGATGTTTCCTTACTGTCATTCGACACAGCCGGTTGATTACATACAGGCAATGGACTAATTCCATACATAAAGTAAAGTAAAGTAACAGCTTGTAAATTTCCCACAGCTGAGATAAAACCTGCATATGTCTAATTTCATCGAATTTCTGCCACATGTGCATTCCACCAACCCGCATTGGAACAGCGTGGTGGAATATGTTCCAAAACCCTCACCTTAATGGAAGAGGAGGCCTTAGCCCAGCAGTGGGAAATTTACAGGATGTTATTTTACTCTAACATTTAAAAAAAGTGTTTCTTTAAATTTTGATATTATATTTAAGACTAAAATTATTCCGTAAGATTATTTAATTTTCTGTAAAAATTGCAATGGTTGCTTTCTGACTTAGAAACATTCGTGTTATATAATTCAACGTCAAAGTAAAAACCGACTTTTTAATTAAATATTTTTCAACAAAATTATTTCTTTCATTCAACCATAAACTTTTTACAAATAGATGCTTTATGGAATTCTTTATAAATAGCAAAGGTCCTCTGGGAAACGTATTTGATCCTTGTCTATTTTTATAATGTTCGTATTACTTCCTATTACAAGTAAATGTCAAGTAAATGTGTCTTGGGAAAATCAAAATATATAAAAGGTTTTTTTGACAAAATATGCCCTCAGAAAATAAATTATATTTAAAGCTGCCAGTAGTGTAAAACGTAGAAAATGTACTACAAGAACCTACAAGGAACCAAGAAGTTGTTCTTTAACATGAACTAACAGTTTTTCAAACATATCTTTTGGTTTATTTTGAGCATGTTTTAAGTAAAAGTAAGTGTGTAAATTTGTACACATAGTTTTATGGAATTTTCATATAATTTTAAAAACGTAATAAAGGTAAGTAAAACATATCTCTGCGTTTGGGTTATCCAGCAGAGTTGGCTAATTAGCCCTAAGTTCGTCCGTTGTACAACACATCATATATTTTCAAGTTGTATTTGTTCTTTGTATTATGTGTGTGGTGTGGAATAAAGTATAATATACTATGTTAATATTATTAACATTTACATATATATTTTTTTTACATTTTTAACGGATATACTTACTTGTATGTAAACAAAAAATATTGGTACCAGCTGCTTATCGAGCTTCCTACGAGTAAAATGTAATAATTTTATTTACTCCCATGAAAATGTTGTCTACCGGGTCCAAAATAAACCATCCAAACTCAAACATTCATGAAAATCGGAACATTCGTTTAGAAGGAGTTCATTGACATACACACGGAAACAGGATTCACACAAATACTAATAATACGGATACAAAAAAAAATATGAAACAGAAATCAGTTCGATCGATTGTTAGGCATATAGGTATATACATATATGCAAGTTATTTCTAATAAAACGGAAAAGAAGTTTAAAATATTCACTAATTATATAAATCATCAAAATATAAAACCAAACAATTCAGAAACAAACTCTTCTATGGGATAATACTGGAATTAATGAAGTGATTACTCGTTGCAGAATTACACGTGTTGTCAAGAGTCAAGCTTAAAGCGCTTTAAGCGATAATAATACATAGCTTATATTCGATAATTGTCCATTCCGCACAAACTCCAACATAACACGAGCTTTGAATTAGTTGAAAAGCTTTGATTGGTGGAAACCAATTTGGAACGATTTCATTCCATTTAAAAATAAGCTCGTAAGAACGTTACATTGCTGTTAAAGAAAATTATTAAGTAAAGTAAAATAAGGTCGTCTTTCACATATTATGTATACTTAAGTTGTTAAGTTCTATATAACTTTACGATACGAAATAGTTGCATGAACGTTGCTTTTAAAAAATATAACAGAGTTAAGCTCGCCAAGCTAAATGAGACACTTACTTTGTGCTAGTTAATTTAACATAACGTACCTTAAAACTATTCACAAACAAATATACGAAAAAGCGAATGTACAGTCGGGGTAAGAAAATGTTTGTCACTTTAAGATCTATTTTTGTGTGCTCAGTATGAACGATAATCTGCTTTACAGATCGAGAATGACATATAACGTCGTAATGATTTGATGTTTAGATTCAAAAGGTACTTTGAGCTTAAGAATTGATAAAGGAATTCATTTGAACACTGTCTGTACAACACGTCTTAAATATGTTTAAAAAAGTCTCTAAATGTGTTATCTTAATAGTTGGAAGGAGTTACATTCAATTGAACAATCCCCCAAAGCGTTTAAATGTGAATTCTAGAGCTAGTGAAGCGATTAGCCACCGCAGAATTATGCATGCGGCCGCAAGTCAAGCGCAAAGCCCGTTACGCGTTATTAATGCGGGGCTTAAACTCGATAATTGTCCGTGCTGACCCACGACTAATGTGGTCGAGTTCGTGACATTAGCTCTTATACTATATGAGCTGTAATAGCACTATACATAATACCAGCTTAATTATAATTATACTATTGTAAATTAAAAAAACATACCTATCAAAATTTGCTTCAAAACCAAAAATATATCAATTCTCTATTCGAATAGAATAATTCATTACTTGAAATTAAAGCGTTATTCAATGTGATAAATATTGAATTATTAAGAAGAATGTTACTTGTGAGATGACGTCTGACAGAGAAGTATGGAAGGAGAAAACATGCTGCGCCGACCCCAAATAAAATTGGGATATGGGCAGGAGGATGATGAACATTCAATGCGATAAATAATATTAAAATTATAACGTAAGGTATTATTAAGTTACATTTAAATATGCATTCTATTTTAATAAAATAATCTAGTACGAAACAACCACAGTTTGTCATGCAATAAAAATTTCAATAATAGTTTCACGTGGTTTGACATCAAGCGCTAAGCCCTTTATCCGTGAAATATCGATATGGGGCTTAAAGCCGATTATTGTTTGGAGCTAGCATTAGCTTCTACACCGCTCTGTGATTATATACTATATAAAATATTAGCTACAGAACGGAATGCTCAAAAGCTTTGTTTAACACAAACTTATACATACACATGTATATCAATATGTAACACTCATACATTAAATTTTAACGGGAATTTATAAAAAAAAATATTTTGTTTTTAGATTTACTTGGTGGTGGTACCCAGATGGGCTTTGTGCAAGCCCATCTGGGTAGCACCACCCACTCATCAGTTATTCTACCGCCAAATAACAGTACTCAGTATTGTTGTGTTCCGGTTTGAAGGATGAGTGAGCTAGTGTAACTTCAGGCACAAGGAACATAAGATCTTAGTTCCCAAGGTTGGTGGCACATTGATGATGTAAGGAATAGTTAATATTTCTTACAGCGTCATTGTCTATGGGTGATGATGACCACTTATTATCAGGTGGCCCATATGCTCGTCCGCCAACCTATATTATAAAAAAAAGTTATGCTATAAGGGGTTGAGAATTTAATGTTATTTGAAAAATTAAGAACAATAAAAAATATATTCTGTTTTTAGCATTGGTTGATATTGCAACATCAGAAATCCATTATCAGTGTAAATTTCATTCACCTAACTATCACGGTTCAAGAGATACACTCGATGACAGACGGACAGGGGGTTACGGATACGTCAACGTGATCCTTTCGCTACGGAACACGAAAATACATCTTATCAATTTCATTTTCAAATAAAGGAACACACGCGATAATAGCATTATTTTTTGATAATTAATTTTATTTTTAAATGCTTAAATTATTTGTCATTAAATAAAATCAAATTGAAAGCAACATATTAAATCTTGAACCTACAGCGATACATGGATATCGTGCTCGAAACGCTCTGACAGTTAAACTATGCATTCAAATAACTGCAGTAGCGTTATGTTTGATCATCTAGCTCGTAACGACCGTGACGACAATTTTAGTATGCAATACTAATAATTACTGTATTATTTCGATAAAATTATGAACATTCTAAATTTAAAAACATAATCGTATCGAATTTCATATTGTCACACACACAAACAAACAAACACACACACGCATACATACTCTTTTTTAAGTATTATTTTGCTATTTTTCAATTCCTTTTTATAATTAGATAATATTTATACTACACTTTAAATCACTTTAAATCAATTATGTGTCGAGGAATCGCTAACTGTGATACAATTTTGATTACACTCCGAATCAAAGGTCCACTACCACAGATGACGACGTCAAAAGCGTAGATATTCGTTGTTAAGCAAAAAATGAGTGTATTGGTTTCTTGCATGTGGAAATAAATTATTACTATTATTATATTATTTGAACGTTTACAGGTATAACACGTGGTTTGGAGAAATTTTTCATATGCTTAGTTTGTTATAATACTAACTTATCTCGTGCTCAGAATAAATATTCTTTCAGATAAATACCAAACCAATAGAGCAGTTGAAATGGAAATATTTTTCGTAGATGACATCGTCTTGAATTAATCAAGATTTTTATTTCACTATAAATAAATTTATAGATCATAAAATGAATTATGCAAAACAAAATTAAATACATTTACAAATATATGAAAATTTCTCAAGGATATAACCTGTTTTATTTCATATCATAAAGTGCATCCTATAATATTGAAGTCGTTTGAGTCTCCATGAAACGCTTTTACCTTGTAACCGTTCTCGATATGAGAGGGTCCGACAGGGACTTTAACCAAGCTAAATCAAATGTACTAAGTTAAGCAGGTTGGTTCAGGATGGCATTCCGCCAATTCTCAAATGAATTGAGAATGTCACTACCTTTACTTGCGCTATAACGTTCATTTTAAAGGTTACAGATATGTTTGTTTTGCGATGTGTTCTAGTTCCAATAGTCCTAGCATTGTATTATTTCTATCAATATTTATACAAACAAAAATTTTGAAATCTTCATATCCGTTTTTACGGCTATACAAAACAAACATTAGCTCGTTGATTGAGTAGGTGATTCTAAAGATTTTTGGACAGGACGTATTGTTTTTACAATTTCAAAATGGTAAAATTAAAATTACATTATTTATATCTAATGGAAATTTAAATTAATCAACAATATAAACTTGGATTGTCAAGACGAATCACGAACCAATCAAGTAAACATCGAAGCAGGTGCCTCGAGTAGGCAATCTAGTTTGTCTCGGCTGGAAACTGTTTGGACTCACAGAAACACTAATTGGAACATTTACCCTCTAAATTCAAGTCACCAATTTAATTTGTTGCTGCAATACCGGACTTGCAGTTTCCGAAACGAAATTGCACTAAACCAAATAAGAAGAAAAAACGCCTGTGCTTAAATCCTGATTTTGAGATTTGTTTGAAAATGTTGCTATCCCATTGCAATGAAAATTCGAAGCTGTCTGTGTGTGTTGACAACGAAAGGGGAGATTATCGACACCGATGCAAATGTTAGTACGAATATTGTGCTTCGATTTTGATTGCTTTTTTCAGTTCGCTTGGCGGTACGTTATTTTGTTCCGATGGACACGATGTCGAGAAATAATAAACAGACCATAGCACGAAATTAAAAAAAAAATAAACTACTGCAATTTAATAACAGTAGTTTTTTAGCACACTGGCATTTTTATTAACATAGACACAAATTCTACAAAACTAAATTTTGCTCTTTCTGCTAATATTCTCCTCAGATATTTTTGGCTAATTTCGTCCTTTGAGTGTTCAACTCAGTGGATTTTACTTTAGTGAAATTTAATAAATGATTTCACATAAATCCTTTAGTACAATTACTGTTACTTTGAATGAGATAACTAGGAATACACCAAGCAATAAAAGTGCACTTAATACGTTCAAATTCTCGGAACTGGACGAAGTACATTTAATTAAGTTTTGCGAATTCCAGAAAATGTAAGTCTAAAATTGTTTCTTACAAAGTAAAGATGACACAGTAAAGACCGGGACTTTATCAATGGTTGGTCTTTCAGACATAGCTTGGGTTATTAGAACGTAAAGCGCCTTTGTGTAGACGTTGTACAGTGGACTAATAAAGACGTAGATCCTGCCGCAGAAATCAATTTAATTACGTCTTTTTAATCTTAAATGTTAGGAACAATTTCACTAAAATTTAATGCTCGTTCATTATATTCTGTTATGCCGTTACAGAATAAGAAGGACCATTATTAAAACTACTTTATGAAAGTCTTGCTATAAATTATTGTGTTTTAAAAGTTTTGACTTCAAGTTATTTTGCTGTGATAATTTATAATAACCATATATTTGCAACGCTAAGCTACATATATGTAAGACATATAAATACCTATATATTTTAATGTATATGTTTTCGATTCGACCGTTACGACCGTTTTTTTTGTGAAAAAACATTCAGCATTTCTAATATCCGGTCAAAAATAAAATCATTAAACAATAATAATAAGAGAAACTCACTGTCTGAATAACCACGACGACACGATTATTAATAAGTCAAGATAACAAGAAAAAAGAAAATGCTCGAATTTAAAGAAAAAAAGTTTAGGTTGGAATTTGGAACAAAAATAAAAGTTCAATAATAAATAAAGTAAATTCGTTTACCTTAAAAAAACGATCAAATCGGATTAATCTCTGTAATTCTGTCATTATTGAAGCTAGCTCACCCAATAAGACAGTACACTATCCCCATCTCATTTTTCGTAGTCAAGCGAGAGGGAGACAATAAATATGGTCATTTAGCTTAATATCCTCCAAGGATGTATCGTCTAATTACTGAAAATGCTTCGCTTCATTTTTTACTTTTTGTAACACACCTTTATAAGTTAATATACGACGGGCTTATTATGTTAGATTGTTTTCTTTATTATCTAGAGATGATATAATGAAATTTATTGTAGGAAAATAAATACAGAGAAAACATAATTGTTATTTTAACCTTTATGTACGTATATTGAGATAACACGTGAATCCTAATTGAAGATTGTGGATTCTGCTCGGGTAAGTATTCTATTTGTATGTGCTTAATGTGTGTTTATAATTCATTTCTTGCATGATAGAATATCGTGAGGAAACTTATAATGGATTTATTATATAGGTCGGGCAAATAGGCCAATGGTAAGTGGTCAATATCAGTCATAGGTATTAGTGCAGTATGACATCAACATTAGGACCTAAGATGTTATGACCCTTGTGAATGTACGAACACTACTCAGTCTTTTTTCAAACCAAATATGACATTATGAATTGTTTGCCAAGAGAATAATCAAAATCTGTCATATGTTCAAACAATCCACCCACAGTTGAGCAGTATGAAAATTTTCCCAGCAGTGGGAAATTTGCAGGCAGTTATTTTACTTACTTTATTGCTATACTGTTAGACAGACATGCAGTGGATATGGCCGAGGTTTAATTGTTACTGTTCACGCTCGAAATAATCGGAACAATCGTTGATGAATAGGACAATAGGAGGTGCTCTGTATAGTTCAAAATATTTCATTTCAATCAGTTTAGTTAGTGTTTATTTATGTAACAATATACACACAAATATTCTTAATTTGGTATCATATTTAGTCCATGTTCTGCATCGCACAACCACTTTGAGGAATCAGCTTTTGCCGGCATTTTTTCCGAACCGATACGACATGGGAACCTTCAAGAAAAGAGCATACTCCTTCCTTAAAGGCCGGCAACGCACCTGCAATCCCTCTGGTGTTGCAGATGTCCATGGGCGGTGGTAGTCACTTTCCATCAGGTGAGTCTCCTGCTCGTTTGCCAACTATGTCATAAAAAATAAAAAAAAAGTTTGCCCACTGGAATCGGGACTTTTGCATTTTTTTAATACACGACACTCAATTCTTGGACGTCCTCTCTCAAGTTAACCGAGACGCGTTCTCTATTTAATTTAGAATTTATATCGATAGAAATAATAACATTTCACGAAAGCTCCCCGAATCTTAACAAATTTAAGAAATCTTACCAACGAAATGCCAGGGCGGGTTGCAAACACGCAATTTGAAATAGAAAAGATTTTATTATACTAGGAAGGAGAACAATTCTCGCCCGGCGAATGTGTTTGTTCTATCTGGACTTATTAAATTTTAGCTGCTACGAATTGGTTTATAACGGATTGTTGTACGTATTTTTTGAAATAAATAATAAAATAACGTTTAAATTAATAATTCCACATTTCGCTTATTGAATCCAAAATGTTACATTACACAAATATCAAGACGAATACAATGAGCTATAATTATAGGCTTTACAATCATTAGTCGGGAATCGAATGAGACTAATGGCGTTAAAATCAGTTGCTGGGTGCTGGGCTAATCCTGGACCGTATTTGCACACTAAGAGCGTTTTCACATTATCCGATCCAATATCGGTGTTGGGCGCCGATACGATATCGGAGAAAGTAAAATGTATGAAATACGTATCTGTATTTCTTATGGTCCGATCCGATACTGGAGGCCGTGCCTGTCGGACGATACTTTTTGTAAGTGTGCGTGTGTACGTGCATTTAAATAGTCCCTTTGCCGTCATTTTACATTTTTGTTTTAGGTTAGTTTTGTAGCTTGCTTAAGAGAGTATTTTTATACTTTCTTATGCTAGCTCCCCCTCTTCATGATACCCCTAAATATCTAGCGTCCACGATCGAATGTTTCTAATACTTGACTTACTTTCTGTACAGATAATTGTTTGTGTCATAAATGTTATAAACACAATAAATGTTTTTTTCTATTCTATACACTACTATGATGACCGAAACGATTTTGTCGGAAATGTGTGAAAATAGCGCAGGCTGTCGGTGTCTATCGTCGTCCGACGACATCGGATCGGATAATGAGAAAATGCTCTAACGTTTGATCGATTCATTTGATTAATTTAATGGATGAAAAAGAGTTACTAGTCTCTCTCTCTTTCTTGCTTCCCGTCCGTAGCATCAACATTCCAACCCAGCGATTAAATTCTACTTATTTTATTAAATCATTGGAATTAAATACGTGGGTTTGAATTTGAGATATTTTAGTATAGGTATAAATAAATTTTGGTATGTATTTTGATGATTGTGCTTCATAAAATAATTATAGAATGAATGATAAGGAACCGTAAATAAGTATAAATAATAATGTGAATGTTGCTTGGAAGAATTTAATTTTAAATTATTTAAATTTGTCGATAGCGCTGTTTGGAATTGATTTGCATTCTACATAAACTACTTTTATTCTGAATTACAATGAATACCAGATCGCCTGTTTGAGGGTATTGTGATAATACCACAATCATTTTGCTGGTGTTGTGTGGTTATATTACGTTATTTTTCTCATTAAATTATTAATTTATATTTGAATATAGGATCAAAGTAAAAATAAGGGTTAGGTTATTTATTTTTACATGTATAGATAGTGGGATTAAAATCTAAGCCAACTCCCCATAGAACTTGGTTTCGTAAAAATAATTAATATTCCTAACATTGCCAATGTGCCACCGATCTTAACAGGGATGTTATGCCCCAACACTGGCTAACTCACCTGTCGGTTTGACGACAAAACAACACAATACTGAGTAATGGTGGTAGAATATCACAACTTTTAAATTAATTATTGTGTAAGATCAGGGTTTTATGGTACCTTTATATTTAAAGCCATCTAGAAAAGCATAGCTTTCTAGCAAAAGTGCTTGTACATGCCTCTTTCAATAAAGTAGATTTTGAGTTTTATAACATTAACAACATTATTTATTACGTGTCAAAAGAATAAAAAGTCAAATGACATTTTGCACCCAAGGTATCAGTTCTACGACGCTAGATTCCATTTTTGAAATTAAAATTCTTAAACATAATTTCTCAGGATAAACATAATGAACATCAAATGCCAGTGAATTAGATTATAGTATAAAAAGTAAAACGAGACAGATTATATGACGAACGATCTTCAAAATGACAAAAGCTTGAGGGGCCAAGTAAGACTAGTCCAATAAATTGAGATTTAAGATGAAATTTATGTAAATAAATCATCAACACACTTCCGTCTCGCAGTTTATCAACGTTACGTAGTCAGATGTCGTCTGAACCAGATTTAGGAGGACCTCTGGCCCTGGACAGACTGTAGCTATTATATTCAAATTAAGTCCAGCGGGGCCGGGGCTGTCGGCCATTTGCTGAAAGTGATTTAGAGGTAAGACGTGGGATTATTTGCTACGGGACAGGAATAATCTTCGTGGTTTTGCGATAGTACCCTTTTTTGGATTATTATAATCTGGTAGACGCTTGGAGCCGCTATCAATATTTAAGCTCTAGTTTTCAATGATTGTGTAAGTATCCCTTTGTTATATACACTATATTTCTGAGAAAACTGTAGAACTACATTTTTTAACCTTATCTTTATATATCTCAGATTTTATGAGTAAAGTTGTTTTTAACCTATTCTTATACTATAATATAAAACAGACTTGTTCTTTTTTCAAATAGAAATGCTCTAAAAACCTTGAGAGTTAGGATATCATATATCTTGTGACTAAAGTTACACTGGCTTACTTCCACTTTACACGGGAAAACAACAATACTTATTATTTCTACTAGGCGGTGGAATACACGATGAGTGGGTAGTACCCAGATATGAGATGACATTAGGCCGCGATCATGATCGACCCAACTTCTTAACTATCGCTAAGTAGGTTGTTTATCATTATATATATAAACAAAGTAAAGCAACATCCTGTAAATTTCCCACTACTGGGCCAATGGCCTACTCTTCCATTAAGGAGAGGGTTTGGAACATATTTCACCACGCTGTTCCAATGCGGGTTAGTGGAATGCTCATGTGGCAGAATTTCAATGAAATTAGACACATGCAGGTTTCCTCACGATGTTTTCCTTCACCGCCGAGCACGAGATGAATTATAAACACAAATTAAGCATATATATAGTGGTGCTTGCCTGGGTTTGAACCCGCAATCATCGGTTAAGATGCACGCGTTCTGACCACTGGGCCATCTCAGCTCTATTATATATATTATGCCTAATAATTATATTCACTGTCAAGTGCAATGAAAACAAATTAAGAAACACTCAATGTTTAAAATGATAGACTATATATGACTTATGACATTTACATTTGGCAAATATAAAACGTCCTAGAAGACGATTTGGTTATATACAAAGTTCTTAAAATTAAAAATAGGGCGCAGAAGACGCAATAAAACAAAAAGAGACAGTTAAAACTATGTCGACTGTAGTCAGCAGAGCGGGTTTAAAAGATTCCACCATAAAATATCTTTTATAAAGCCAGCTTACCAGTGAGCCGGTGTTAGCGAAATACTAAGCATTCAGTTTATTGAATATAATTTGTTTACAATTGTTTTAATTCTTCAGCTGTCATTATAAAAATATGTACTTATCATATCACTTTCGTAACTCACTAACCTACTTTTAATTAAATATGTCTAGAATTTATTTAATTAAGAATTTGTATTTGGAACTGTGAATTTACAATTTGAATTAGGATATTTCGTAGAAATTTCATCCGAAAATCCGAGATAAAAAATCCGAATAAGAATTCGAAATATTTCGTATTAGCCTGTTAATTAGGAAGTATAGATCTATAAACGAAAATTAATAGCGATGTGCGATGATATTCTCGATAGAATAATATTAAGAATCAATTTCAAAGCTAATTATTTGAAACGTCAATTAATAGAAATCGTAAAAACTTCACTACGTAGTATAAAACAAAGTCGCTTTCTCTGTCCCTATATCCTTATGTATGCTTAAATCTTTAAAACTACGCAACGGATTTTGATACGGTTTTTTAATAGATAGGGTGATTCGAGAGGTAAGTTTTTGTATATAATATATGGATAGTATAGTAAAAATCACTAATAATTTTAGAAATTTAATGTGATGTCGTAAATAAATAAAATATATAGTATACTTAGTATCAGTATTTCACCCGTGCGAAGCTGGGTCGGGTCGCTAGTTATCAATAAATATGCATTACAAAACTTAAAACCTTATAAGTTTTTATAAAAGACATTGACATCGCGATTTATTGAAGTACTCGAATTCTTAGGTCTTCTCCATCATCTTCAAAACGCTTATAATACTCTGCTAACCAAAAATTTAACATATTGTAAAAACATTCCAAGAAAATTTATATAGGTATAAACATATATTTATCAATAGTGAAGAGCTGATGGCCCAGTGGTTAGAAAGCGTGCATCTCAACCGATGATTTCGAGTTCAAAACCAGGCAAGCACCACTATATATGTATGTGCTTAATTTGTGCTTATAATTCATCTCGTGCTCGGCGGTGAAAGAAAACATAGTGAGAAAACCTGCATGTGTCTAATTTCTTTGAATTTCTGCCACATGTGCAATCCACCAACCCGCATTAGAACAGCGTTTTGGAATATGTTCCAAACCCTCTCCTTAATGGGAGAGGAGGCTTTAGCTCAGCAGTGGGAAATTTACAGGCTGTTACTTTACTTTTTTACCAATAGTTAAACAAATGACTGACACGTTATTCAATCTCATCGAGTCATATTTATAGCGCAGGAAATATTTTCTATAAAGTCATTTATATGTAAAATATATTTATCAAGACCATACACTTATATGAATTCATTTACCATGAAATAACATCATATTATCCACACCTCAGAATAAGAGCGCAATAGAAATGTTATGCGTTTATAAATTAAATAGAATATGATTTAGTAATTAAACATTTTGTTTATAATATAACAATATTATAAACAATATATACCTTTTCTTATGTTTGAAAAGCTTGTATTAAATTTAAACAGCATAATCAACACTCACAATTGATTAGGTAGAAAATTTAATATTCAATCCTGAAAGATAAATAATAACTACATATAACTTGACCTAAGACAATAATAAATGTAAAATATAAACAAAAAATAAAATATTATGTCTATATAAATATATTTTTGTAATTTTCGATATGAATAAGCATAATAATTCAATTAGCTATTTCTCAATTATGGCATTAGACGTATCATAATAGCAATCTCTCTTTCAGGCATCATTGATTTAACAAAAGGAAGGAGACATACACTGCTTAACTATTTTGTCCCTTTACAACATTACAATAAAGTCGTAAATGTTTCGATGGCACTTTTGTACGTTATACTCTGTTCCGAGGAACACTGCAAAGTTAGTCGCAACCTAATTTACGCTGAACGAGTCGACTCGAGGCGTCGAAGCGTCGGAAGTGGGTTACGTCACTTCTGTGGCCACCTGCCTAGTACGAGTTGGGTTTTCAACAGTTTGGAACAGTTGTGATAGTTTACGTCATATTTGTTGACGCTATTGTCCAAATGGTATGCTCTAAATGGTTATGTTTAGAAAATAACTAGGATCGATCTGTATTGTATCGAATAACCCATATATCATAACATAGTATATAACAAAGTCGCTTCCTCTGTCTCTATATCATTATGTATGCTTAAATCTTTAAAAGTATGCAACCGATTTTGATACGGTTTTTTGAATAAATAGAGTGATTCGAGAGGATGGTTGTTGTATATAATACATGGACAATATATTAAAGAAACACTGATAAATTTAGAAGTTTCTAATGTGATTTCGTAAATAAACAAATTATATAGTATATTTAGTATCAGTATTGCATAGTGTAAAGCCCGGTCGGGTCGCTAGTCACAATATAAGCAATAACAATACGAGTAAAATATACCAGCGGATCCTTTGAAATAGACAGATTTTCAGAAAATCTTAAAATGCAAATCTTCTTAAGCTGCAGTCGACGAAGTGGTTGACTTAGAATAAGTTCAACGTATCATAGTTTACGTTTCTTTGTAATAACTTATCTCAAAGAAGATATACTTTTTTTTTATTCAGAAGACTTTTGTTATCTTTTGATAGTTACTTCGTATTTTGGAAGTAGTCAAATAATATCTAGAAAAAATGTTAAGATAAAATTGTTAAAAATTCGTTCGGACAGCTATATAGACTGTTATGGAGCCTCTGCTGAAATATTGGTCTACATTCGATTATAAAATTAAAAAAACAAATTTGAAATAAGAAAGAAGATGAACGCGATGGTACACGTAAACAAAATTGATGAAGGTTTCAGAATGTGCTGAATACTAAGTGATCGCGGCTGTCCGTTAGCTGTTCATGTTTGTAGTTCATATAAGTTATGAAAATCATAACAAAATAGACCATATGCTTCATACATATAAAAAAAGCACGGGAACTCAATTAGCTGTGTATTGAATTTTTGTGTTAACCCCATTCAGCACTAAGAGTAATTTGCTGAGAATCTAAATCAAAAGTATTCTCATTATTCTAAACTTTCCATTTGTTGGGTTAATAATCAAACATATAGTAGTTAAAATCAGATAAATAATTTCTTCTTACAATTTTAAAAATATATGTGTGCTGCCCAAAAATGTACCAACAAAAAGAATACATTCAGAAATACACCCACATTCTAATCTGATATGGCAAATTGAATTCGTGTGATAACAACATTCCACCAACCCGCATTGGATTCCACCAACCCGCATTGGATTCCTCCGCATTGGAACAGCGTGGTGGAATATGTTCCAAACCTTCTCATCAAAGGGAGAGGAGGCCTTAAGCCCAGCAGTGGGAATTTACAGGCTGTTGTTATTGTTGTGATAAAGACATATAATAAATCCTTCAGAATTCATTATAAATCTATTCATACATATATAGGGCGTTTATAAAACATTATATGCTACCTTAAGGAGTGAAACAGTTATCAAATTTTAAAGATCAAAGCATACATAAGGACAGACAGCAAGCGACATTGTTTTAAAGATAAACTTTGATTATATTATTCGTTGGAAGCTAATAAAAATGTTAATAACCATCATATATAAAAAGTACTTCTAAATTATAAAATTTCTTTAATACCTGCAGATAAATGATCCCGTACTGATTTTCCGCGTCCATAACTTTAATATTACAGAGGGTAATCAAAATAAAATGAATCGATGTTCGGTCTCTCGAGAACCTATTTTCATATCGAATATTTAATAACTTAATATCGATTATTGAGTTCACAATGAATTTTTTACGGGATCTCATTTTTAATAACTCTCCGCTTGGGATTTTTAACATGTAGATTTTCATGTTAATTTATTACGTTTTAATTGTATTTAATCGATTATTATTATGACTAAAGTTATTGGGCTTAATTGTTAAAATGACGACCTCCGTGGTCGAGTGGTGTGTACACCGGTTTTTATGGGTACGCCACTCCGAGGTCCCGGGTTCGATTCCCGGCCGAATCGACGTAGATGACCATTAGTTTCTATGTTGTCTTGGGTCTGGGTGTTTGTGGCACCTTCGTTACTTCTGATTTTCCAAAACTCAAGTGCTTTAGCACTTACATTGGGATCAGAGTAATGTATGTGATGTTGTCTCATATTTATTTATTTTATTTATTATTACTTATCAAACAAAATAAAAGGAAACTGGTTTTAATTTGTATATATACGCATAATAGTATTAATATTTCGGACAAATTGGCCACCCCGGAAGCTGTCACACACCTGCTGTCACCACAAAAGCTGGTATATATGTATTCTTAATAGAGAAGGTTTCTTTTTAGTACTCGTTATATTGTACTCGCTACGAAACTCTGTAGTAGGTAGCTTACTCCTACTTCTACCGTCCAAACACGTTCAATGATCATACACATCATACACGGTAGATATAACAAAATAACATTTTTTACAATTTTTGTCTGTCTGTCTATCTGTCTGTTTGTTCCGGCTAATCTATGGAACGATTGGACCGATTTTGACGGCAGATAACTGGCAGATAACTGATATAACAAGAAGTAACTTAGGATAAAATACTTTTTTTATGTTAAATTTAAACGGATACAAAGTCGCGAGCACAGCTAGTTTTAAATATATATAAAGCAGTCTCTTAAAATAATTTTTAAATCGGCCTTTAAATTTACGATAACTCAATACAAAAGAGCGTCTTAAATGGAAAGAAGGGAACACAAAGAGCTAAGTAAACAGTACAAGCTATCAACATTGTAGTTCAAGTTCCAAGATACATAAATCGGATTGTGCCTCGAAAAGAATATAAAATAAGCTACGAGAATAAAAAGGGAGATCGAATGCGCCGTGGTAAGTAGCTGGCGGTTTAACTTGGAATATTAAAACAGGAATTCGTAATAACGTCCTTCGGTTATCAGATCGATCATTTATTCCTTCATTTAAGATTCATATTTCTTTATTTAAAATATTCAAATTTTTTTAATGTTCCTTTTTTAATTTGGCTTAACGAAATCAATTCAATGATAAATCGTAATTATTTTATATTTTTTAATTTTGTGTTTTATGTGAACTAAATACATAATATTTTTTTCATTGTTATAAAAATAGTTTAATTTTTCTTGCACTAAAGAAGTTTTATATACTATTTTTTCGCCAGCTAAACGTAGTAATAATTGTTACTACATTACTCAAAAACGCTATTTTAAGGGAAACAATGGAATCTCAAAAATGATAAAAACACAAACGAATAAAAAAATCTGTTGTGTTGAAATTTTCTATATCTAATAAATCTTATAAATAAACTTCTAATAAGTATTCGTTACTATATCAGTAGTTAGGGTATGTACAGAAATAATACATTTCTAAAGGCTCAAAAAATATTTCATGAAATAAAGCATCGATAGATATACCCATATACGTAACTATGGGAGGCGTTATGGAAAATCGTTTCCGATCCGATTCAGAAACAACGACTTTACATATTTTTCGAGGCACAAGAGTATTATACTGCTATCTCTGTAACTTCAGGCTGAATGCAAAAAAAAACTTTTGCTAAAAGAAAAATATTTTCGTCGCGCGACCCGTTTTTGAACATCGGGACATCATCTGCTACATAACTTATTAGATTAAAGAGCCTGTCAAATAAATTAACTAACATATAAATCAAACGTACTTCCCAATTTGTCAGGGATATAATAAGCCCGTAAATATTTTCCACGTTTAATATTGAGATGCTTGAATGTAAATGAACCATCTGATGATAAGTTACATTGCCAATGCGATGCCAATTTGAATTTGGCTTCTTATACACCTCGTGGCATTTATTTATATATTAATATTTAAGCCTCTGTATGAACCCTCTATATGTAAAAAACGTAAACAAAAAACAATTCTTCTTTAAAATTAAGATTTGAAACACTTAACAACGTGGGTGTAGTTTAAATCTGTGACAATATATATGGAAATTTCACGGGCAAACATAATATATATTAATAGTGTAAGCCGCTTCTTTTCCGAGTGATTTGGGACAAAAATCATAGCTGTACATAAAAATCGAGGATACAGGTATCCTAACAATTTAATAAATTGTTATCAAGATTTTAGTTAAAGTTACGATTTAATATAGCCGAAGAAATATCACAGTGGCGTACAATTGGAGAGGCGTATGTCCAGCAGTGGATGAATAAGGGCTGATGATGATGATTTAATAAAGAATTAAAACTAAGGCAAAAGTTTACTGGCTGTTAGTAGTACTGCTGTATGAGAAAAATATAAAAATTTAAACTAAATTGTTTTCGGTAAACTCGAATCTAACTGAACTAATGATATTAAAGACAAAAAAACATTTTCATGGTTTTGATGCCACATGAAAAGAAATAAAAAACGAAAACAAAATCTGTCATATGTTTCAAAATTCCTAAAAATGTTTTTATTAGAGACACATAGAGAAAAGAGAGAATTTAAACTCAAATTAGAATTAAAATTCGCGTTATTTCACTATTTGATACTAAACCTATACTGTAAATTATAATATTGAATTTAAAAGATCTGTCTATTTTTCTCGAGGATTGATGACAATATTAACGTTGTTATAGATTTAAAAGAATATTTAATGAGCCTTTGATACAACATATCTTAAAAAGTCCGAAGTCTGAAACGATAGTTGATATTCCAAATTTAAAGTTGAAAAGTTGCTGATTATGAATATAAAACTCACCAACGACGTGTATGTATGCGGAGCGGACTTGTGTGTGAAACGAAGGAGCGTCTGCAGAGACTTCGCAGCGGTACCTCCCAGCTAATGTTCGTGTCGCGTCCCTTAGCACAACTTGTTGGGATGTCGACCTCGATACCTGAAAACATGTAAACGATGTAACATTTGATTATATCTTAGTGAATAAAAATGAATATTTGTAATTTTACTGTCTATGCATTAAAACCGTTAAACCAATTGTGATATAACAGTAAGTCAGCTAATCGGTGGAAATACACAAAGGTATAAATCTTTTTTTTTTTTTCAATCTAAACGATTTATTTAGAACCTTTACTTAGTGGTAGGACTTTATGCAAGGTCACTTGGGTAGGTACCTATATGGTAGGACTCATCAGATATTCTACCGCTAAACAACAGTACGCAGTATTGTTGTATTTCGGTTTGAAGAGTGAATGAGCTAGTATAACTACAGGCACAAGGGAAGGACATCATAGTTCCCAAGGTTGATGGCGCATTGACGATGTAAGGAATAGTTAATATTTCTTACAGCGTCATTGTCTATGGGTGATGGTGACCACTAACCATCATGTGGCCCATATGCTCGTCCGCCAACTTATTCCATAAAAAAAACCTTATTTATCTATAGCAGTTAAGGATACCGTGTCTCTGATAAACATAAAAGGTAACATGGTAGCATATTATAATTGTATTATATATCCACTTAAGACTATTTGGTTGGTTTGACACAATCGTGTTTCGAGTTGGCTCATCATATCAAAGGTAAGATAAAACTATGACTACCACGTGTCTATAAGGCGACATATTCCAAGGTCCTGGGTTTAAAACCTATATCGGGCTGGTAAAAAGTGAACCTTAGAGGCCGGAAGTGTCAACACTCCTGTGTTGGAAAGCACATAAAAGCCTGGACTCTTGGACTCCTTCCGGTCGTGTCAGATTTGCTGTTCCATCATAATTTAATAAGTAAGATACGAAACATTACCATTAGAATTTTAAATAATGCATAATTAATATTGTATCTGCCGATATACGTTATACAACTAGTAAATTCATTTAGTGCACGCCGACTCATCTGTTTTGTGCTACTCGATATATTATTCAAATGAATTTCATTTTCATTAATGGCAACATCGCAATATCGCATTCAAAATTATTCACCATGTTCGATATTGAAAATTTTAATACAATATTATATTAAGCTGTTTCAGAATTTTCGTTTTTTTTTTTTTTAACAGTTATATTTATTATCAGTGCCGCCTAAAGCGATTATTATCCAATATTAAAATATATTTACGGATTATTTTTCGCTGTGCGTTCTATTTTTAAATATCACAAGATATATTTTACACCATTATAACGTGATTTTTTTATAAAATACAACCTTTTTTTAATTTTGCTTTTTTTCCTTATTAATATGATACCTCTGTATGTATCTGGCTTACTCACCATTTAAACCTACCCAGGCGGGTACCTGGGTAGGTACCCAGACGGGCAACATTTTACAATGTCCACTGATGCCCTGTGTAATAATGTAAGAGGCCTTGTCTTTAAAAGAGAGGAACATTTGAGTAAGATGTACGTTTATTTCCTGTATTGTCCATCGTATTGTACGTCATTTCAATAGGAACTCTTAATATAAATATGTTAATAATCAGCTGTCACTCTCTATACTCTGTAATCCTGTGGCAATCAAATGTTAAGCCAAAATTTTCCAGTCTAGTTCGATCCAAAAAACTTTCGCTTTTAAGATTCTATTTTGCTGACGGTACTATACTTCAAAGACATTTTCGTTGAAGTGGTATAATTGTTTCCACTACTGTCAACAACTCGTAATTAATCTCCTTTTTCCCTAGCTTCATTGGCCAGTATTAACCCGCGCCCCACTTTTTTATTGATCAGCTATTGGAAAATAAAATTCCTTTCTTGTTTACCAAGCCGCATTCTAATTTCCAACGACATCGCCCCGATTATTCCCGTCATCTTAAGTGTTCCCTGTTTTTATAAAGATATTTTTAGACTCTCTAACTTAAGGGTGAATATCGATATGATATATTCTGAATTCCTATTTTTATACCCTTGTTTTTATCCTAACGGAGTAATTTTAGGAATATAATATTATGAAAGGAAAAAAGTTAAAGGTATCAGTTTAACTAGATTACACAGAATACGGCTATATTTAAAATTTGAGTTATATTTATTAAATATTTTTTATTCGATTTGATTCCTAAACGTTTCTAAAAAATCGAACGTGAACAATGTTATTTATTACAAATTCGATTTTCAAATCGATAGAAATAAAACATCGAATTCGATATTAATTCGAATGCAAACTTTTTCCAAACAAAATAAACAGTACAATACTGAACTGATGGCTGGTGATTTGGCACCGAACCCCAACCAGTCAATGTTTTACTCATTCTGACTATCAACTATGTCGTTCGCGCTTAGGTATATTTGGAAATAGATTCACTGGCAAAGAGAAATGGTCTCGGTTCGTTCGAGGAATAAGAAAAGCGAAAGGTATTTTTCTATTTTCGGGTAATATTCTTTCATTTGTTACTTTTAGTGTGCTTACACGAATCGTCGCCATCGAATTGTAATCCTCGATGTGAAAGTATTAACTTTTTTTGTTCTACGTAGTAGATTTACTTTGAAAACAAAAGAGTGCCAGTGATATATTAAATGTGTTCGTTATTTATTGATATTTAGTAGATTTAGTGATATTTCAAATTGGTGATGATGATGATGATGTTGCTTCTGCAAATTTCCCACTGCTGGGCTAAGGACTCTTCTGCCTTTTGAGGAGAAGGAATGGAACGTGTTCCACCCCACTGCCACTATACGGATTGATGGATACACGTGTTCTAAATTATATATTATATTTTTTTTAAATATCTTTACTTATTTTAACAAAAATTTAAAATAAACTGTAATAAGGTTTTATACATATAATTTAATGCTGTGTATTAAAAGCCAACAATACAGATTATTAATTAATTTCGTGTGAATAATCTATATTAAACTATTTTCAGTGCAAACATAAAATATCTATAATGTAATTACATTTTAAATCTGTTTACATTTATGTATTTACTTTAAAATTTGACATTAATTTACGTCATTCTAAGGCGACCAATAATAACTCTTTGAATCCAAACGTTCAATAATGTTTAGCAATAAGATTGACAAACCATTCACGTCAATATTTTCATGAGAGAAACATGTCTGACGATTTTGATACGCGACTCCGTACTACACGCGACTGAGCTGATCACAGCCGCTCGAAACAATCCATCAATCAATCAACAACTCACGTTCATCCACTGCTGGACATAGGCCTCTCCAATTGCACGCCACTGAGATCGTTCTTGGGCTACTCGCATCCAGCTCCTGCCAGCCGTCTTGCGTAAATCGTCACTCCGTGCCCGAGGACATTACGTTTGCCGAAACGCGGTTTCCACTATAGAACACGTTTTCCCCAACGGTTATCGGTTCTGGCTGTTTTTCGCTCAAAACAGTGAACTGAAGAAATATTGCGCAATACTAATAAAATTTAAGCTCACTCAAACTTCTATTTAATAATTGCGCAATTATTCAATATTATTGATACACTGCTAATAATATTGTACAATATTATTGTAGATGTATGGGACATTATGGGTGTATAACTGATGGGTATATAACTTATATAGCTTTAGGAAGAAAACTCAGTTATATCACATAATGAAAATGCACGTAAATCCATTTAAAACGCTTGCCAAGCCACTGTAAAACGTCTTATCTATCCACGTCTAACCCTTTATTTCTATTTGCATCAAAGATCCTTGTGCTATTTCTTATTATAGCATTTATAAAAATAAATAAGAAATATTTTTTTTACAATATTTCTTTGTTTTTGATTTCAATAAGGTCTTAACATTACATATTCTTAGATAATAATATTACCTTATAGTTTTTTATGAAAAACTTACGATATTCTATTATCTGATATTTTCCTGTTTTATGCAAGGAATAATAAAAATGGTCTATATTTTTTATCTGTTTACCTTCAAGATGATACATATCTTCTTGAAAAATTCTAAACATTTCAAATAAATTAAACATACAAAAAATCCTGCAGTTTCTTAATTTATTTCATAACGAAATATATACATACTAGTACATATAATTATATTTCTTATTGCATTGAATGACTTCATTTTCATAACATGCGTAATAGAAAGAGGCATGTTTTTTTATTTCAAATGAAAATTAAAATATTTATTATTGAATATTTTAAGTAATATTAACTTACGATAAATATATTTCATTTTCACATTTGATTCCGTGCTTGTATTTAAATTAAACCTGTTATGTATGTAATATATACTTTGGAGTTCGTTTTTCAAGTTTATTATTTATTCCCTTCCATTTTTTATATTGTTTTATGATAAAATTTGATTCATGCTGAATAAAGTAACAAACCGTAAATTTCCCACTGCTGGGCTAAGGCCTCCTCTACCATTAAGGAAAGGGTTTGAAATATATTCCACCACGCTGTTCCAATGCGGATTGGTGGAATGCACATGCGGCAGAATTTCAATGAAATTAGACACATGCAATTTCCTAATAAGGTTTTCCTTCACCGCCGAGCACGACATGAATTATAAACACAAATTAAGCACATATATATAGTGGTGCTTGCCTGGGTTTGAACCCGAAAACATCGGTTAAGATGCGCGTGTTCTAACCACTGAGCCATCTCAGCTCGTGCTGAATATGAGACGAATATACACAAATTTAACACTGATAGTATAGATGGATCACCACCGCACATAGAAATTAACGATTTAAGAAATATTAAATATTCCTTACATTACCAATGTACCACCAACCTTGGGCACCAACACTAACATTTCCCCGAGTTTGATCCTGCAGAATTCAGTAAAACAAGCATTTGACCCGCGATACCACCACGATCTAATTAACCAATCATTGTCAATTATTAAAAGCTAAAGTGATACATAACCCTATCAACATACGAAACACAACAACAATCATTACGTATTTATCACGAAGGGTCGCATGCAGAATTTAATATTAATCTATTCAAACATCCCTTTTAAAAGATAAAACGAGAGACATTAAGACCATATTTAGGAAAGGACATCTCATTTTATGTGAGCTTGTAATCTAAACTAATTGCCGGTCAGGTAGACTCGTCTTGGTTCAATTAGAGATCTGATGTTCTATTACGTCACAACGGTACAGGGAATGCATTTAAGAGGTACTCTTTTCCACGTTTATGTTCGCCTGGTACATAATTTCGTAGCTCATGTGTTATGACTATTTTCCTTATTTTTTAAATTTATATAAGAACTTAAAACAACTTTAACTTTTTTTAATTTTAAGAACAATAAGTGCATATATATCTTTATATACTACTTAAATTTTTCATTCTATCGATATATAGGATGAGTTTATTTTTGTTAAAAAATAGACGTTTTGAAAAACTTAAATCATTGGAACACGATTTGCAAAATAATTACTATAAGTTTACTTATACTTTAAGTCGTAATTATTATGTATTCATACTAGATGTCTTAGAGCTCAAAAATGAAAGCAAAGTAATTAAGCCCTTTAATTAATAACAGGCAAAATAAAACACTCTTCTTCGGGCATAGCATTCGCCCGTATTGTACCTAACTAAGGATTACGTTGCCTCACCTGTAGTGATATAATTTGTAACAATGGGTAAGAATCAAGGATTTTAACTCGACGGCAAGAGAACGCTCGAAATCAAATCTTCAATTATTATATTACTGTTAAATCCTCAGTTAATGAAGCCTTACTTTAATGTAGTGCTCAAAATGAGTCTAAGATTGTTTAATAATGATGCTTTTGTGAGACAATTAAGAATAAACTCACGCTGACCACTATATGTCTCTCCCGCTGTTGAATTGCTATACATAAGTATTATTAATTGTTATATATATGTAAGTGACAGTTATTCCTCAGAAATGTGCACACCTTCACCTATAAGAACGAGAGGAATTCTCATTGTAATCTTTTCTCATAATGAAGAGGTTCGTGTGGATTTAATCTTCGGCCAAAATCTACGTGTTCCAACAAGACCTTCTCAACATAAGTTTGAATATTAATACTAATAATTAATATTAATTATTATTCGAAGCAACTTTATAATGACGGTAATATTATTAAAACGAAAGTCATCACTTGTTGTCGTTATTCGATGGTTGCATCCACGTAATTAATGCGATTGTCTACTGGCTCCTATAAATCAAATTAATCGTTCAAACAACGTTGGTAAAAAATAATTACTATATAAAATAAATTGCCACTAAAAACCAGTGTATTCAATCATCAATCATTTCGAACAGTTGAAACATGAGTGCTTAAGGTAGGCACACACTCGCAAAACCAATATATTAAGGCGTACACACACTAATCGGTGACTCGCTGCATTGTATGTTATGAATAGGATCATCAAGATTATTAAATAGGTTAATGAGGCCTTCATTATTCTTAATTATGTGCCTGTCGTCTCATGAATAGTGTGTATGTGTTTTTCATTCAACTGTAATGAGTATGTACTCTTTATAAAATTGCTTTTGATTTATAAACTCTGAATACATTTTCTTATGAATGTGGATTCACAACGTCGTATTTACACGTTATATTGTTTTTAAAGGGAACTTTATAATATCAGCGTTGACTAGTAGAAGACAGCGTCTGCATTCGCCTATTTTTAAATTTCAAAGCAATATCACTACATAATATAAAACAAGGTCGTTTTGTCTGTCCCTATATCCCTACGTTTGCTTTAATTATATAGTGATTTGAGAAGAAGGTTTTATATATTATACATGGACAATTTAGTAAAGAAACACTGATAATTTTAAAAGTTTCTACTGTAATGTCAGATAATTACACCCGCGCGAAGCCAAAGCGGGTCGCTACTCCTTCTACCATACCAAAATACTTTTATAAATGAATTGCTCACTATTTAAAGAAAAATAAATTTTGAATTAAATTATAGTTACAAAACTTTATCTTCTTTTATATTTTAAAAATAACTTTCTAGTAATGACTTCCTATCAGTAATAAAATGAACAACCAATTTATCAATTAAATTAGCTAGGTAACAACAGGCTCTTGCCTAATTTAGCCAAAACGGAGCTGAAACGTGATTTTGATGATCTCTATTCTCCAGAGTATGGTAAAACTTAAACTGTTAAACATTCCAAAATCAAATTTCGTCATCAATAGTTCTACGAGCACTATTCCCTTTGTGAAATAAGGTTTGAATGTAAAAAAAGGAATTTATCGCCCCCTAAAGCTGTCACCCGGGGCATATACACCTGTTTAGTTTCATTGATCCCGTGTAATACTCCTGCGTAGATTTGGCACAAGAAAAATAGGTCGCCCCGATATATTTACTATTCCGAAAGATGCGACACCATTACGTGCAAGTAGTGTTCACGATGATAAGAACCGATTAGACTATCTACGTTAATGGTTCCTTCCTAGAATATAATTAAAAGTTTCGTATTAACATTTACAAAAGTGTAGCAAAAACGAAAAACCGACTTCAAACAAAATACTTTTTAAGACAAATTAATGTGCACTAATAAGTAATAAAAATAATTGCGTATTCAACATATTTTTTAGAGTCCTCGTAAGTAAAAGGAAACGAAAAATATTGGACTACTTAAAAGTCGATTTACGATAATATGACGTAGTTATAGTTATGTTTCGAGCCAGTGTCAACCAAGAAAACCCTACAGTATATCTATCAAAAAAACAATACGAAAATACTATAACAATGCAAATTTAATACTTTAAATATCGTTTTAATATGGATACCATCATCAGAACTGGACTAAATTAAAATGGGACCACACGGAAAGCACTTCCTTTTAAACAAAAAAAAAAATACCAATCACTGGGTCCACTCAGTGGAAAGTTATGAGATAACAAACATAAAAAACAAAAAAATACAGACGAATTGATAACCTCCTCCTTTTTGAAAACAATAGACTATCGATAACTCTAACAACTTAATATAAACTACTTCTAGAATAAATTAAATATATATATATATATATATATATATATATATATATATATATATATACTAGTAATCGTCCCCGGCTTCGTTCACATTATAGGATGTTAGTTGTCTTAATTATGTCAGGCAAAAATAGCCTATGTTCCTTCTTGGAGTTCAAGTTTGCTTCACACCAAACTTTCATCGAAATCGGTTCATCACTTTGATCGTGAAAGAGCGACACTTATAACATCAATATACATTTTATATATACAGATGATCACAACAAGCTCTGCAGTATATACCGAACCGAGCTCCGTCCCTAGTATTATTTATATCTAAGATTAATACTGATTGTAATCCGCGTTGTGTTTATTAAGAGCGGGCAAAGTGATACCATACAAGCATATAATATAATCATTCACTCAATCTTCCATTTACCTATTAAAATTTGGAGTTCCATATCACTGCACTCAATAACAATCCACTGACGGTGAAGCTGTCACGAATCCAAACTGCAGTCCCAACGACTGCGCTTCAAGTGTTAAATAATAATTATTATCCGTGAACGTCGAGAGGGAAATTTAATGTAGGGGTGATATAATTTCTAAATTACATTTTATACTTCGTTATCTAAACGTATAGCGAAGGGAAAACTCTGTACGTCTTTTCAAGAATATTGCTCGAACGAAGGAGCGTGATATTTGGTATATTCAGAGTTTATATTATGGAGGATGCAGTGAGCTAAAATTTATACTTAACTATTTCACTCGTGTTTTAGAAGTTGCTTATCAGGTGTTATGCATAATTGTCACTCGTGTTTTAGAAGTTGCTTATCAGGTGTTATGCATAATTTTTAACCTTTATTGCGATTCTTAACAGGGTTACTTCATATTCATATTGCGTCAAACTCAATTTAGATGTTTGTTTTAAAATGAATACAAATTATATAATGTATTACAAATATTTATAAAAAATCAAACCAACTTCAAAATTAGAGACGGCTACTGAACTAAAAATAAAATAATATATTTATGAAAATAGTAGGCCGATCTTTATGAGACTTATAGCTATAACTTTAAGCCATCAATCATCTTTATATTATTTATATATATAGCCTCGCTCTACAAAAAACTTTATAATGATGTACATGATAGACAACGCTTGGAACTCGGCAGCGATACTGCTTTACGAGTGTGCGTGTACATATAGGCTAGCTACTAGGCATTATACCGACGCATTCTTTTCTTTTATTTAGATATAAAAATAATCAAAGAGTCTATGGTGTAACTGTCGAGCAGAGTAAATATATACAGCAAATATTTTTAAAATATTGTCATAATATAAAATATTTTAATTAATTCTTCATTTAAGTTTCAATATTTAATAAAACATGATTTAAAAAATAACGAGAAAAATATTAAATGCTCAATGCTTTTATGGTATGACAAAATAATATTGTTCAATTATTGTAGGTAATAGACAAAAGAACCTCAGGTAAAATATATCAACCGCTATTTTCAATACATCATTATTATTATTTATAGTAATTGCATTTAGACAACCATCAACGATATGGTTCGATGAGTACACTGAAGCTACAATTTCATATTAGCGTGTGTAGTTATTTGTATAAGGTTCCAATAATCTATTAAAAAAAACGACTATCAAATACCAAAACTCTTATATTATTATAATAAGAATGTGTTCTAAATTTATAATTAAAGTTATAGTCTCACCACAGATGCAATGCAATAAACATTTTAAAAACAGTGTTCCATTTTTAAAATTATTTGGAAGGATTATTTCTACAAATATTGTCAGAAGCAAAACAGATTATAAAACAAATATCGATAAAGACAGTTTCCATATCTGAATTTGTTTATTCATATCGGCCATTCGAGTTGGTCGACGATAAGTGGCCACTAGAGAGGAAGTAACCGTGGCCAAATTGCGGACGTTGAACATTATTCAATATAGTCTGGTGTCAAGTGTTCGTCGATGGTTGAGGTATCAGATAATGTGTCGCGTATATCTATTTTAACTTCGAACATTAAATTTTAGAGGATATTGATATATTTACCAACAAAAGTTCAACGAACTTTTATGATAAAATTTATAATTTTATTATTACTTTTTTAAGTAAAAAAATGGAAATGGAAAAATCACAGACACGCCTATAACTAAACTAATAAGGAATAGTATATATATATATATATATATATATTTATTGATTTTTTAGTTGTTTTCTCCACGGCTTGAGTGAAACTTATTGATAACTTGTTTTAAAGTTATTTTAATACTCTTGTATGTATTTATTGTATTATATTGTACAATGTATAAGCTTCAGGATAGATATAAATAGTTGCTACGTCACAGAGTATTTAGTATCAATAAAAAACGATTTTTCGACAAAAGTGTCGCTTACGATAATTTGGCGGTAATGGCTCGATATGTCTTAATAATAATATTATATGAAAAAATTCTAAATATTTGAACTAATTATGTCGTTAGTTTTGCTTTATCTGAGAACAATTTAATAAAACATTATATTAAAAATTTTGGTTCCTCAATAACTATATGTCTAATAAATTTAATAAACAATTACATTATGTTCTGAATAGTCATTATGGTAATTATAATGCAAAAGTTAATTTGTTTGTTTGTTATGCTTTAACTTCTTAATTACACAATCGATCATTATGACATTTTGTATACACCTCGACAGGGGTACAGTGACATAGGAACCGGAAGTTAATTTTATTAAAATGAGATATCCATAACATTGTATAATTATTTTATCATAGAAAATTTAATGTATTGTATAATTTCGGTTCGAAGAACTTTAATAATTAGTTCTATATTAATAAAGGCAGGTGCAGGTGCAAAATAATCATCGCTAATTGTATCGGTTACAAGCAAGGAACGATTTTGCTACATAATGAGCTGGTGCAAGTTTAAAGTACGTTTTATTATAGTTATATATAGTTGCTGCCAAGGATAGAGAAAGATGTAATTCCTTGGAGGAGGCTTTTACACGTAGGGGTTTACACAACAATACAATACGAAATTCTCAATAATTAAATCAGATTGTTATTTTTTTATATTTAGTTAATCTGTATGTTATGTATTTTGTTGATTTTTTGAATTAAATAAAGCTGTAATAATATCGTCTATACACGTAATATAATTGAAGTGTCTGTTTCTAATATTAAATCAACCGCTTGTACACAGGAAATCGACGTAATAAGGTGTAACTTAGGCTACGTTTATTTTTTTTTATATATAAAGTCACGCTGCTATCCAAATGCTATCCAGTACCGCCCGTAGCCCTCGCGCATGTCACTCTTCTGCTGTCACGTCGGATGCCTCCCACCAACAAAAATATAATATCACAAAGCATAATGCAGAATTAGTAAGTAACAATAAAAAGTGCGCCCCGAACAAGTTTTGTTTTTTGGTAAATTCAAATGCGCGCGAAATCGTGTTCATACCTAAGTAAATATATTTTTAGGGTGCACATTAATTAATGCCACCGTATTAAAAAGCCTTTATGTTTTACATACCAACATACAATACAAAAATAATACTCAATCTATATGGGTGTATTCGCAGATTTATTTCTGCGGTGGCGTTAATTCGTAAGTATTAATTTAAGTAACTCAATTGATCACGTCTTATATAATTTTTGTTTTCAAAATATAGCGTTTAATCGCGAGTGATCAATAATAGTGACGTCATACCCAAAACAGAGATTATGTTTGTGAAAATTGCCATTGTAAATAATAGTGAGAATGTCGCTAGTATATAACGCATATTAAATACCATAATATGGTGGTTACAGTAACTATCTACTAATGACAAATGTGTGTAGCCCTTGGGGATATTTGTCGTGTAATCTGTGCCAAGGATACAAAACCCTCTGAACCACAATATGGAAACATTTTCATTTCAACGTTTTAATCGATTTCAAGCAAATATATGTACGAGAGCTTAGCACTGCGTATACACACCGCAAAATTTTAATTAGGAGATTAACCAGAGCGTCAGACCGAAGAAGGAGATGAAACATACCTACTTATGTTATTATATTTCGAATTATAAACATAATTGTTGATATTTACAAGTTGTTTTAGAAAAACAGATAAACTATAGAATCATTTTGTGCTCCAGCTTGAAAAGGGAGCCAGTGTATTATTGTGATTAATATTGATATTGGCTACGATACTTCCCAAGGTTGGTATCACATTGGTAATATCATTGGTAATTGTTTAATAATGCATGCAGTGCCAATCAATACGAGAATTGGCGACCTTGGCTATCCATTATTAATAATAATAAAATGATGTTTGAGAGGCTCAGACAGTCTAACCAATAAAAACAAATAAAGAAAATAAATTCACCTCAACCCATGATGACCACTATAGTCACCAGCATAAAAAACAACATCTAATTTCAGTATACACAGGGTTCCCATCAATATAGGCCATCAGAAGTTAGAGGCGTTTTTGTATCGAAATCGGGCGGTGCTAATAAACAGACAATAACTCTGCAATGAAGGTGCTCTGATCGTTTCCATCGGAATCCAAACGACGTGGGATTCGAATCGAATGAGATTGTTTTGTGTCCTTTTATTAATATGTTATCGTTGTTGTTTATATATAAGTAAATATAAAGTTTGTATATAGAACTCTCGTCAATCTACGACGGAAATAAAATGATCATTAAAAAAATATAAATTGTCTATGCCTAGATGTTATTGTCTTTGATTAGTATCTAAATAGTACTTATAATTAAGTTTTTGAGGTTTTTGCCTTTGAATGGTTATAATACATTTAATTTTAAAGGATTCGAGATTCGATTTTTTATGATTAGGGAAGCGAATTATTAATATATACCAATCAACTTCACTGAAACGTTGTTTTACTTCTTATGAGTCTAAAAATATCATTTTATAGAACATCATTTAAATTAAGATTCCTTTAATTACTCAACTGAATTGTAAACATTATTTAAGTGTAATTTTCATACCTACTTTTGCACGAGTATAATACTGGTGGGATTAAAAACAAAAATTTTGTCTATTTTCGCAAGTTAATAAACTGGTACAGATACTTCCAAGGCTCCAGCTGAATTAGTTGACTTAAATTGGCTTAAAAGATAAGTCATCTTTAAATATGTACTTTGGTAATAGTTACTGGTAATACTTTTGTTTGTTACTGCATGTCGCCAAAATTTTACGCCTGTTATATGTAGGCCATATCTTTGTCATATGTATTTTCATTTCACTGTGTGGTGTACAATAAAAGAATAAACTAAACTAAACTATTTAACAACGTGTGCAAAGAAAATGTTATGTAAAATCATATTCAATTGATTGTACAGAAAGACTGTTTTTTGTTGATGATTATATAACATTGAATGTTAATACATAAGACAGTCTCAAACTATTTAGGGTCGGCACAAAGTGTATTTTCCTTACATTATTTTCTAATATTTAGTATTTGATAGTTTACCCATCTATCTGACATATCTTCTCAAACACCCCATCACGTCTTCGTAGACCGTTGTCTTCTCCTCCAACCCTCTATGTCTTTATACCCATACCACTACCTCTATACATGATTTAAGCCTCGAAATTTAAACGATAATTCTGGCTCAAAATAGTTTGAATACGCATTTGAAGCTTATAAGCCGAGTTAATATGTAATGTCATTAAAATAATTTTATTAAACTAGTACAATATGTTACAAGACTAAATATCTAAGCCTTTTAGAAATCAACAAGTATGTATTACATAGAATTAAAGCAACACTTCGTAAGATAAATATTAGTGGAGGCCCACAGACCCGAGATTATCTTACACCATTACGGAATTAAACTAAATGGAAAGTTTTCATCCCTAACAATGGAACCCTAAAAATAGCTACCATTACATTACGCTTATCCACTTATAAGGGTAGCAAGATTGTTTTTATAAATTATTGTGTTTAAGTTGACATTAAGTATCTTTAACAGATATACTGTTTATAAAATATAAAAAGTATTGATATTTTTAAAAGCATTTATTCCTATATAACAAATCATAAGACGATGACGTCATCCTGATTGATTTCACCCCCGATGGTTAATCAAAAGAGACCGGCTGACTACGCATGAGATAAGTGCAGAAGTATGGGCACAAACACAGATATATTATCTATTGACTCACTCTAATCAAAATCAAAATCAAAATAAACTTTATTCAAGTAGGCTTTTATAAGCACTTTTGAATCGTCATTTTACAATTAAGTGAAGTTACCACCGGTTCGGAAAGTAGGTTCTACCGAGAAGAACCGGCAAGAAACTCAGTAGTTACTCTTTTTTTAACATTTAAAAAATACAACGTCATGTTAATTAAATACAATTATTTCAATTAATGTATCCTGTTTGGAAGTAAACAGGTATTAACTCCACGCTTTTTTATCATCTATAAAATCTTGTATCGAATAATATGCTTTTTCTACCAATGTATTTTTTACAAACGATTTGAATTTACTAAACGGCAAAGTTAAAAATTTCTCCGGAATTTTATTATAGAAACGGATACCTTGCCCCAAGAAGGATTTATTGACTTTGCGGAGTCGGAAACTTGGCGTTATAAGCTTATCCTTACTCCTAGTGCACATACAATAATGATAATATAATTATCCGATTGGACGGCGAATTCTAGACGCGACCAGTGGCTTTACATGTTTTCTGAGGCGCGGATACATACTCCCAACTCCGATCTGTTTCTAAGTATCTTTTGATAGACAGCAAAATTTTATGAAGCCACAGGGTTTGAACCCAGGACCTCGGAATGTGCGGCCTTTTATCAAATCACTATATGAATAAAGCAGTCATCAAAACATACCATAAGATATCGTAGTATTATTATTTATCGAAAACGAAAAATATTCTGTTAAAACAATTATAAAATAATTAACAACAAAAACTACTTCAGATATTTCCACTAACACAAATTAAGCCTGACAAAAACAGGTAATTCGAAACGAACTACGAATTTTACTTTCGTAACGACTTCTCAACGTATTTTCCACTTCAACGGAACTTTAGAAAATTAATAAGTCGACGTGGTACAATATGATTATAGGATGGCTGGAGTTAAATACTGCTTACCAGACTACGGAGGGTAATTAAATCATAAATCATGTTGGTATGTATAGCCTATTTCGATCGAAGAAGGTAAACAAAACTTAGATTAACATATTCCATGCGATCCAATAGTTGAGCTGTATTATGCAGTACAGAGGGTTCTTGATTAATTCAACTTTATGTATAACACAACACAATTTCTATTAACTACTAAGATATATTTTAATTTCATTTACAAGGTTCAGCTGTCAACTTTGGCATAGACTATTTTTTTATTTTTTTATGATATCTTTCTGAATTATTAACATTTAAGTAGACAGCATTTTTGACATATTAATAAACAATAATTATCCCATCAATAATGAACACAATATCTATTAATAATAATATTATAAAGAGGAAAGATTATTTATCGATAACACCTGAAATGGTTGAACTCTTATAGGTCATAATTATTACATTCAGAAAGCTAATTTATTAAAACGTAACATGGGGTATCCATCCATCCATCCATCCATCCATCAGCCCATTTCCGTCCACTGCTGGACATAGGCCTCTCCAATTGCACGCCACTGAGATCGTTCTTGGGCTACTCGCATCCAGCTCCTGCCAGCCGTCTTGCGTAAGTCGTCACTCCACCGTGCCCGAGGACGTCCTACACTACGTATGCCAAGACGCGGTCTCCACTCTAGAACACGTTTCCCCCAACAGTTATCGGTTCTGCGGCAAATATGGCCAGCCCACTGCCACTTCAGCTTACTAATCCGGTGGGCTATGTCGATGACTTTGGTTCTCTGGCGGATCGCCTCATTTCTGATGCGATCCCACAGAGAAACGCCGAGCATAGCCCTTTCCATAGCACGCTGAGCGACTTTAAACTGGTGGACCAGCCTTGCCGTGAGTGTCCACGTTTCGGCTCCGTATGTCATGACGGGTAGGACGCACTAGTTGAAGACTTTCGTCTTAAGGCACTGTGGGATCGACGATGTAAAGTGTAACATGGGGTATATTATTCAAATCATCACTATGTTAAACTATCCGCTCATTTATATAATCAAATCAACAAAAATATTTTAAAATTTATAAACTAAATGCGTACAACTGTAAAAAAACCGTAAGCACGTGGTTAAGTAAATTAACCTACGAAGAATCAGAAAGACATACACACACACACACACACACACACACACACACACACACACACACACACACACACACACACACACGCACGCACACACACACACACACTCACACACACACTCAAGCACATACCCATTCACGAATGTATAGTATTTAAGTCTAGTAATAGTTTTGTAATACCTTTTTATTTCTTTTTTTTTTCTATGGTTTATTTCAATTCATCACTATCACTGTTATGAAAGAGCGTGAACTCTTGATATTATTATCTTGGTATTATTATACTTACTAGGAGTTCTCAGCACCTTAATGTAAATTGAATATCTATTAAGCGAAATAAACTTATTATTATTATTATTATTCAGTATTAATACCTCATCATATTTTTAACCGACTTCAAAAAAAGGAGGAGGTTCTCAATTCGTCGGGGCCTTTTTTTTTTTTTTTTTTTATTTTTTATCTATGTTACCGAATTACTCGAAGATGGCTGGGCCGATTTTGACAATTCTTTTTTTGTTTGAAAGGGCATGTTTTACAGGTGGTCCCATTGTCAGGAGATCAGGATCTGATGATGGGATCCTGGAGAAATCGAGGGAACTCCTCAAATTTTATAGGCACACCTATAGTGATTTCGGTTTTATTCAAAGTGCCTTGGTTATATGCTCACGAAGTGACAAGTGACATTTGATGAAGTGGAACTGATGATGAAGACCACAACTAGTAATCAGAACCTATTAGTAAGTAACTATTTTACGGGCTTAGTTCTATTTCTTTAAGATAGTCGTCAAGCAATTGATGTTAGTAAACATGCCTATGATGAAGTCTAGCTGATGGTGGACTACCAGGAGAACTCCTCAATGATTAACGGCATTAAAGTGAATGACAAACACTACCAATTGTAATTATAAATAACAAAACAACACTGAAAAGCAGTAAATAAATTTTTATAAATAAAAAAAAACCGCCTTCAAAAATTAACTAAAAAGAAAAAAAAAATCAGTTACATCCATATCCAATTTATGATTTTTTAATCACCTTTTGAAGGCGGTGCCAACAAAGTAAATAAATTCCTATATTGAAATCATTTAATTTGTATCGATAGTAAGGTTTGTCTAATGGTGTCATCTATACAATAAATAGATTTAGTTTTTGTATGTATGTATTATGTACCTATATGCATATATAGCAATGTTGGCATCGACTTTGAGAGGTGATTAAAAAATCGTAAATTGGATATGGATGTAACTGATTATTTTTTTCTTTTTAGTTATTTTTTGAAGGCGGTTTTTTTTTATTTATAAAAATTTTTGCTATTATAAACAAAATTAAACATATGAAAATTCAATACTGTTTGCTATATTTAACATAGAAAATTTTACTTAATAAAATCCCTTTAAATTTGTATACATTGTCAGCAATCCTAGTAAACTATGTATTTAAAATTCATTGAAATAGTCGAGAGCCATGAAGCTGATGCTCAACGCAAGCGTGATTGAGATGTCCAATACAAAAGAACAAAACAATATTCAGGTTATTACTATTACCATCTGTAAGTTAATGAAAAACGATTAAGGAATTAGATTAATTATGAAAGAACTTAATTATATACATGAAGCACTAAAAAATATTATTACAAATAGTAACTTATGTCTACTCAGTGGTAGAGCCTTATCAGCTACTCATCAGATATACTTTACTGCCAAACAACAGTATTAGAATTGTTGTGATTTAAGAAATATAAGTTATTTATGTAAAATAAATTAACAATAAACCGTTTTTGAATCTTCTGTACATATTATACCATCGTTTTGGAAATGATGAAATGAAATCTTACTTACAATTTCATAGTTAAGTAAGAAGTCGCTTATTTGGCCCAATGGTTTGGTTATAAGATATCGAGATCATGGAACCACAACCCGTTCAGGTCATTAAAAAGTAATTGGGTATATCGAAATAATTTCGATCGAAAAATTTTCAATAGCAGCTTGTAGACATGATTACCAATGATAACGCCTGCGTGCCTTTGGAAAATAGGTAAATGCCGTTCGTCCTGCCGAACCTTTCCGGTAGTAACGGATGCCATCCTATCAGGATTATTGTGGAATTGGAATAAACAGTACAATTATATTTGGAACTCTTCCTGGGAAATTAACAGTGAGGCCGAAATCGATTTAGGATATCGTGTATAAAATATGATGTTTTTTTTATGGTATAGGTTGACGGACGAGCATATGGGCCACCTGATGGTAAGTGGTCACCATCACCCATGGACAATGACGCTGTAAGAAATATTCACTATTCCTTAAATCGTCAATGTGCCACTAACCTTGGGAACTTAGATATTATGTCCCGTGTGCCTGTAGTTACACTGGCTCACTCACCCTTCAAACCGGAACACAATAATACAGAGTACTGTTGTTTGGCGGTAGAGTAACTGATGAGTGGGTGGTAATTGGTGGGACCACCAAGAGTAAGTAGATGAAAATAAAAATTCTAGACTTTTATTTCAGGGGTTGTTATCAAGCATTAACAATAGATTGCTAGAACTGATTCTAAAATAAGAATATGTTCCAAAACTTCTCATCAAAGGGAGAGGAGGCCTTAGACCAGCAGTGGGAAATTTACAGGCTGTTATTGTTGTTGAGTCTAAAATAGCTAATATAGACTGTGTATCGAGTTCTACTTAGTAGAGAATGTACATTTCAAATCGAATAAAAAGCCATTGAACTCACACGATGAAATAAATCAAAATATACTTTATCATTCCGTTTGAATCATTTTACGAGATTATATTAAATGTAAATCTACTGGTTCGGAATGAAGATTTTATCGTTTTAAATCTCAGTTGTATTTGATTTAAGGACGTGAAGACGTTTTTCACATTTTGGTTAAACGTTCTACTGAAATTTACAAATTATATTAATTATATTGAGTTTCATTGAAATCATTGTTTTCTCATTATTACCCATACCATACATCATAATCCAATAGCAAGATGAACTGTTATAAGTATTTTTTTCTGCTAGTAATTCTTACCCAAAATATACAATTAGACAATGTGTGAGGATCACATGATCCGACTTGATACAAGAATGAAGATGATGGCAGAGAACTGGAAGTTTCACAAAACTTCGAAAGGGCCTATCTCCAAAACTCAATAACGATTGGCTGATAATGATAATGACAGTAATCGAACCCAAGAATACGCTAAATCCTCCTTATAAAGCTTACAAAGCAATGAGTCGGATATATAACATTATAATTATACAAGATAGAAAGATTGCATCACAAGCAATGTCTTTTAATGTTTTTGTATAATCAGTTATATAAAATGGGAAGATTTTTAGTGTCGGTCGTAAAGAGAATCTTTCTAACAATGGGCCCACAATAAAACATGAAAAGAACGTTAACGACCGATAAAACTGTGTTTACTGTATACGGTTGCCATCAGGCCGAGTTCGGGGTTCAATTTAAATATATTGATATTTCTCTTGTGCGGGAAGAAATTAAATGGGCGTGATGAATAAAATTGTAATAATATATACAATAATATCTTACGAATGGTGGACGTGGTGCTTTTATGATATAGGTAGGTTGATGAGCAACTAGGCTTAATGGTAAGTAAGGCTTAAATGGTGACCACCATTGCCCATTGATATTCACTTCCTATACCATCGCCAATGTGTATATTAACTCACTTAACTTTCAAAGCGGAATACAAAAATACAAATTACTGATTGCTGTATGGCGTCAGAATATCCGATAAATGGATGGTACCTACCCAAAACCTAAAGTATATATTATTGTATTTATATCAACTATTATTATATTTAGAAGTATTTATTTCGACACACACCAATAAAAAAATATTATTAATTAAATAAAAAACTTGATTATATTTGAACTGCGTAGAAGTCGAAGTCATATTGTACGATAAGATTGTATATCGAATTCCTGGAAGCCCATAATTTCGACCCATCAGATTCTAAAGCAGACTTTCAATGGTCTCTTGTGGATGTCAATTATACTTTTCGCACAAATATATTCACCAACCACCAACCAATGTTCGTTGGAATAAAATGTACCAACTCACATATGCTGCCTGCCTGCCTATGGTGCTTGCCTGGGTATGAATACGAAATCATCGGTTAAGATGCACGCGTTCTAACTACTGTTCCATCTCGGAGTATAACAAAACTAAACCCCAATTGCTAGTAGCATGAATCGAGATTTTTTTCTCACCATTTATTTTTTTCTTAAATACATTCTTTCTTTCTTATGTGTTAATAATCTATTATAGTTTTACCAATGTGTATTATGAAATGTATGTTATATCTTGCCACGACTAACGTCCCTATACAGTTTAGTATGAAACATACATATGTTTCGATCACTTTGAAACTAGTTTAACACATGATAAATCACTACTATGTTAATTAGTTGAGTAGGTTTTTGTGGAAAAACAAAAAATAACAAAACTATTGTAATATTCTGTACGTCACGTGAGTACCATTTTTATTTTATAATCCATACTAATATTATAAATATGAAACTATCTCTCTTTGTCTGTTGTTCTTTCTCTATCAAACCACTGAACCCAAAAATTTGATGAAATTTGCAAACTTTAACTCCAAAGAATTTGCGTGCTTTTCTTGCGTAATTGACAATATCATCATCATCATTCCCATAAAACGCAAGTAAATCCGCGGGCGACAACTAGTATACTATATGAGAAACAAACCTAACGATTGAATTGTATCGAAAATATATTAAATTAATAAATTATTTGTTTAAATATAATCTTATCTATATTTATCGAATTATTGCACCAATATTTTTTACAATTAAATTGAAAAGATTTGTAAATAGGGTGAGATAAATATAAAATTAATAAATCTAGTTGATCTAGACACAAACTTATAGGAATGTAAGTCCAAATATAAGTAAAGATAACTTTCTCAGTATTGACTAGAAAAAAGTTAGGACATATTGGGGTCAATAACTTTTTAATTTAATTTCGAACTGTCAGTTAGTACAAAACGACTTTACTAATTGATTGGATCCAATTGATTATTTATACCAATGATCGACCTATCAACTGAAAAAATATTTAGATAATAATTTTATCCACGATCGTACTTATTAACTAAGTTACGGAACCCACAAATACAAGTTGCCCATGTAAAAAATTTACGACGCCATATTTAGTTGTGTCAGTCATAAAAAACCACCTAAAACATGTACGCAAAATTATAAGCCGCAGCCGTAAAACAAGTAATATTTCCTTTCACCGAAAATTCTGAAACGTAACAACATCATATACTTAGGGTAAACCTTTTATTTAGAAAGCATTATCATCTATCATGTCTCTATTCTAAAAGCCTTCACTTATTCTTCTGTTCTGTAATTTGCACGAATACTTTGGTCTTGATCTGAAAGTAATTTAATAAAAAGAAGACAAGAAATATGTGGAATCACATGCTAACATATTGTCAAGGCTTAGAGGAATCTCGGTATAATATGGCTTTTATATTAAAGGATTTCTTACTACAAAACTAAACAACAAGTACAGCCTGTAAATTTTTCACGACTGCGCTAAGATAACTAAGATAGGAGCAAATTCCATCATACTTCTCCAATGCGGAATAGTAAATTTTCATATAGCAAAATTTCACTGTAATTAGTCGGTGCTTACCTGGGTTTGAACACTCAATTTATTTTAAGATGTACTGGATATTAGCTATTCACAAAATAGCACAAAAGCTATAATAGTTTAATTGTTACATAATTAATTAAACATTGTGATTACAACAACGAAGAACAAATAGCTAGAACAATATTTGTGGTGGAGTTTTTGAAAGAGGATTAGTTCCACCGTTGCCAAACTGCTTTACTGATGGCGGAACCTAAGAGCTCTTCTACAGACAAAAGTTACCTTAGTCAGCTCCTACGACACCCTCGTGCGTAATGGGTTATTCTGCACTGCTGGGATCGTATAGAGTATTCACTTTACAATGCCTGAGTATGACTTGTTCTAAGTTAACGAGTGGGTGGATATCATTATCTTATTTCCCAAAATAGCATCTGGTTTTCTAGGAATTTTTCAAGGTGTCTGATTCTACACAAAGTATACGAATATTAAGAAAACATTTTTTTCTTTCGTCAGAACGTACTTAATCCTGATTCAAAACGATATATTATAAACGAGTCATAATAATATACATATTAATGATATTCTTAAACAAAGTCATCAACTACAATGTTATAAAAATCAAGAAAATATGTTTTCTGTTATGCCATATTTAGTTACCTAACGTAGCCGAGGTCAATGACCTTAACTTGTTTACGTATCAGTATTATTGTTTATTGAAATAGAAATGTCGAATATAGATCTACATTCAAAATATATAAATAAACAAAGCTTAAAAATTTCAAAGACAGATACTCTGCAATAATTTGATTATGATATATTATATTAAATATCATAATATTAAGACCAAAAAACACTGACACTAAATAAACATTAGTGTATTACTATAGACTTCTAAAACTAGATTCTTCCACTAGCAAACTTTAAAACACAGCCTTCACATGATAAACCAAGAAGATAAAAAAAATATCTTCTTGATCTATTATATAACATTAATATGTAGTATCAAATTCTAAACCCTACACTTGCACAGATTAGCAAGCTAACCAAAAATCGCAATATTATCTAGTAACTATTTTAAATGATAGTCGTAATATCAATTTTCAAACGTTGTGAAACTGTGTGCCTCAAGGGGATACTCGGACCACTATTATTTATTTTATACATAAAATAACCTTGATGGAATATATATTTTTCAAAAAAGTAACTTAGTAAGATTTCATAATAAACTAAATAAATAGCTTTTTATAACACTGATTAGAAACAAGAGTACATCAAACAGCATAAATATATCACTAAAAGCGTGTTTAATGTTGTATGTTTATTCTAAGCAAATAATTATCAAAGAACACAGAAGTATGAAAATATCTCGAGAGCTCAGCCTATAAAATAAAACCAAGGTCATCTATTTATCTCAAATTTATAAAGTGCTATGAATGTTAAAATAACGATTGAAGTAGAGCTATTTAGAGCAAACTCGAAACACAACAAACAGCGATGGTAACGTCATTACATTAGAAAACAAAGTAGTTTACCACTGTCCGTCTCTATGTATGCTTAGATCTTTAAAATTACACAGCGAATTTTGATTCGATTGAATGAATGAATAAATTAATTCAAAAACAAAGGTTTATATTGATAATAATATAGTAGAGAAAGACAGAAATCTGTGAATATTATAAGACATTCTGCAGTATATTTAGTATCAGCATTGCAACCGTGCGAAGCCCGGGTTGATCGCTAGTCTAAACATAATATAGGATCATTCCCTGAATTCATTTCTAAAAATTTATACAAAGTGTCTCATTACAGAGTAGCATTGCAAGCAAGAAATTATACATAAAAAATCAAGCCAACTCTGAGAAATTACTTGTACAACATGTTAATTTAATTCTCTGTTAATTTATTCTTTAAACAAAAGAGTGCATAAATTGAATTTATATTAGACTTTTGAGTGGGATCCTTTGACATTGCTTGCATTGAGCTAATTTAATATTCTACAAAGTTAAATTATTATATCAATATATAGTATGATGCTCGTTTTAAATAACTGAATATTTATATTCCATGTAATTGATAAATACATGTATGTATATATAGGTACGTTGAAATTCTAATTTGAAATACAAATTTTGACAAATTCCAGATTTTTATTAGTGGGAAAACTGTATTTCTTCTCATCAAAATGTATGTAATCAAAACTTATGAGAACATTGGATTCAATATACTGTATTTAATATTGGGAAGTATGTACGTATATGTATTTACTTAGAGCTATTTTTGTTATTTTATGACGCGTTAAAATAAAATACCTCGGATGTTTTACGTATAAATTTACCTATACCATTCACAAAATAATTTTGTAAAATTTTCCGTGAAACAAACTTTAACAGCAGTTATAGTTTTATAATATAAAAGGCTTTTATAAAACAGCTGAGTTCAGTCAGCTCTCGATCCGTAGTCCTAAAGTATGATGCAAACATATTTACCCTATCTTACAAACTCCATTCTCACTAGCCAGCGCGAGACACTTTAAAACAGTAAAGCGAACTCCTAAGTTGGGAAGGCTGAGATAATAATTTTTCAAATTGTATTATAACGCCAAGTATCCACTTTCTAGATTCCAGATATTTTTAATGAAGGACCCAGTTCTTGTCGAATTTTCATAAAAACTTTTCAAAGCTGGTAAGAGAAAATTTATGGGAAGCGCGATGGGAACTTTTTCAAGTTGGATTACGTAACTAGGAATTATGGAGATGGCAGATTTTCTTGTTAAGGTTTAACGTGAGTGAGATCACCATTTATTCGCCTATTAAAACTTGTATTTTTACTTAAACCGAAAATAATACATTACATACTACAATAAAGTTGTACCATGTTTTATTAGACTACTTTTTAGTAAGTAAATTTTTAAGTTTTTGTTCACATATATCATAAAATTTTAAATATACGTGGATAATATAAATTAATAATGGGATAAGGAATGGTTAAATGAACGTTAATTTATATAATAATAAAACAATACTCGGAATACAAAAACAAAGTTTCGTTCGCTAATATAAATTCTGCGAATTATTTATATATTCACTAAATATATGAGCTACATTTCATCCTGGCTTACTTCACGTTACTTCCAAACTATTACAAAATTCATTTATTTATTAAAAAATACATTTAAACTATAAATAAAAAGTGTATTATTCAAAATAAATTGTTATTAATCACAATGGTAATACAACAACAACAACAACAGCCTGTAAATTTCCACTGCTGGGCTAAAGGCCTCCTCTCCTTTTGAGGAGAAGGTTTTGGAACATATTCCACCGCGCTGTTTCAATGCGGGTTAGTGGAATACCACTGGGCCATATCGACTCAATGGTAATGAATAGCCTATATTCTTCTATAATAAATGAATTACGTCACAAGATCGTTTTTATTTTAATTTTTTTATAAGAGACAACATTGAAACTCCATTGCTTCATATGTTGACCTTGGTTAATTTTACTCGTACGAAAGCTAGATGGAATTAGTAAACAATATTAACAGCTTCAATAACAGTAAAATAGTACAAAACCTTATGGATAAGCCCTATCTAAAACAATAAAAGTGTTACCTAACTCATTTTACGGGATATGGAGATTGCAGATATATCGGGCTAAATTTAGAAGGTTAATCGTAGGAACGATTCATTTTATGTCGACTTCTAAAATGAAGGAGGTTAGCCATTTGGATTTTTGTTGTATCATGAAACAAAATCTCATCTTCATCACTATATTAATGCTGAAAAAAGTACCAGCACCTCAACTGCTATATTGCAATATTTTTTACGCTGTTATATAAAAAGTAACAATTTCAAGTTATTTTAGCACAACTTTGATATCACATTTAAAAAAAAATAATAAGAAAAAAATACACATAAAAAACAAAAACATCAATAATAATAAGATAATTAATTCAATTATATAACGACTTAATAGATGATACACCATCAATTATAAGCTTAGATTTTAGCTATACATAGCGACGCTATTTTATTATCTTGGTGTGCGTGACAGATACTCTTGACACCTACAAAACTTCATACTATTTTACTAGTGTGCGTGTACAGTCGGGGTAAGAAAATGTTCGTCACCTTAAGATCTATTTTCGTGTGCTAAGTATGTGCGATTATCTGCTTTACCGATCGAGAATGATATATTGCGTTGCAATTGTTTGATGTTTAGTTTCAAAAGGTACTAAGAGTTTATGAAAAAGATAAAGGAATGAATATGAAAACTGACGAAGGTTTTCTTACTCTTACTTTACTTTCGATGCGTTCTCAGCTCTGACAGTCTCTCTAGACATATCAATAATCAAAGATATAGCTTACATGTAGTCCATAATTTAATTACAAACAAAAACACCAAGTTATTTATACACATTTCAATATAATTCAGCATCATCAATATCAGACGTAACTAAACAAAACTCACCCCTAAACACGATATCATTTTTGTAATATAATATTATTGCACGATATAATATTGTTATGAAAATTTAAAATTAACTCGAGAGCAATATTGTGAGAAAATCCAATAATTCCGTCAAATGTAAAGAAACTTCAAAGATACTGTGTATAAATATTATTTAGTAACGAAAAGGTATACTCTAAGGTGCTTTCAAATATTCATGAGTCCAATTGAATTGGAAGCTGAGGATTCTTATAAAAGGCTATGATTAAATTGAAGTGCCCTACCATTTGTTGCCTTGAATCAAGCGTTTCCTTTATTTTTGACGTGAAACGTCTACATTTTGCGCGCCTTTCAAAACAGACTCGTCTGACGTGACGGCGAACGGCGTGACGCTCTTTTATCCCAATATTTAATTAGTAGGCATGTTATTTAAGAGAAGATTATATATATGATAACAGAGATAATACTTGGTGACTTTCAGGGAGGATGTATATTGGATGGATTGGATGAGCTACTAACTCTGTGGTGGCATTACATTTATTACAGTTGTAAAATTTTCAGTGGAATGGCGATTCAAAAATGCTTATAAATGTATGCCTATGCTATTTACTTTATTAATTCGTTGACTTTCTTTAATTTTAATTTATTTCAATAAGTATTAGTTTAGTTAATGCAACTGCGTGACGTCTGCTTTTTTTAAAGTAATTTCTGTAAATTCCCCACAGCTGGGCTAAGGCCTTTTCCTGTAAGTATAAAGCTCGAAGCTTATCCCCCCAAATGCTCCAGTGCGGGTCTGTCATAAATATGAGAGCAATTATTTTCGACTCGCGTCAAATGTTCATTGTGACATAAATATTAATAACGAACAACGTTACGGGGAAACAATATACCAATATACGTAGTACGTATATATACGTGAATTGTTTACATTTGCTGAATAGAAAATCTGTTGGGGAAATCGTAAAGCAAATAAACATTTATATACAGTTAAAATAGATTTGAAATTCAAGATCAGAATATACAGCTCAATTCTTCACTTAATTGTACTGAAATGGACTTGACGTGAACAATTTTTCGATCATAGATAAATTATGTACATAAAAAAAGTAAGGTTATGTACTATAAATATGTTTCATTATCGTTAAAATCCTTGTCAAAACTTAAAGAAACGATTTTTGTTTTCAACTTAATGTTCTAACTATATTTATACTAGAACTTGTGTACAATGTTATGTTGTGATTTTTAATATTCCATTTATTCCATACGGGATGTTTACAAAAAATCAAGATTTAATTTTTGCGTAAAGAAATTATAAAAGTAATGATAATCATTAGCACTTACGTCCACGTCAATTCCAGGCTGTGCGAAGATTCTCGTAAAAGGATATTCTTTTGGGAGGTAACTGAAGAATTCTTGCCTTCCTCTGTACCACTTAACGCTATACAGCGTCTCGTTGCTTTCAAGAGCCCATTTACAACCCAACAGCACTGTGTCCCCGAGTCTGACGGCAGATGGCGCTATTAACTGCACGTCTCTTAAAGCTATTGTATCTGAAACAAACAGAAAATCGATTAGATTGCATCGAATAAAAATCGAATGTATTAGTAATTTTTAATTTTTTTGAAGTGTGTTTATGATTTATTTGTAGAAATATCTCCGTATCTATTCAAGTAGTTTTGTTTAGAACAATATACAAACTTAAATAATAAAATGTTAAATATTTTTATTTGAGTAATTTTTTGAAGAGAAACATTTTTTTGAATTTAAGTCAAGTGCATGTCTTTTACACGACTGTAATAATATATAATTGTACGATAAGTAAACTACCGTTTAAAAGCGCACCTACCTGCCTACCTACAAATAATAAAAAATATTTCTTTTTTTATATAATATTACACGTCTTAACAAACTTAATTTATATTACTAAGAACGACCTTGTAATTAGGGTCTTCGTAATTTACTACCACTATACCCTTGCCATTAAATAATGTAAACGATTAATTATAACAATCGAGACGTAAGAAGTGTTCGAAAATACAGATATTTTCGGAATCGTCATCCACTTTACAGTACAATTTCAGCAGTATTTACCGAGCTAAGATAAAAGTCCGCAAACCGGCAATCAATTTCGCTCGCGTAGCTTACAAAAACATTTGTCCGAGTGCCGTATTTTTCTTTTACCGCCATCAGCGGACGTATATTAGTACCATTTTCGCGTGCCGAGTGCAAGCGGATTATAGTTTTTCATTTTTTTTTTCCACTTTTCATATATGAACTTTTTTACTAGCTTGTAGCGGATTACTGAGGTGCAATTTATGGCATGAAAAAGCGTCCATATTAATATCTATAACTTTTTAATCTCAACCGTTAAGCTGGCAGATATTTAAAAAAGAAAGGAAGCACGATTAAACATTATTTTTATTACACGAGGACTCATAATATCATATGGATTACCTGAATTATTTTTAAGACAAATAATAATATCTCATATTTGACTAGAGAATATGTGTACATAAAATAATGTTTAATTATTTCCAAGAAACATTTTAATATTTAATTTAATGAACTTGAAAGAAATTTAAAATCAAAAACATCGACTAGGCTATTTGAAACGGAATAGTACGAAAATATTTGCAATAATGAAATACAAATAAAAGATCAACGATTACGAATATAATATATAGTTCCTGTTACCGCTCGTACATTCTCGCTCATAATCGGACCCCACAATTCTACGTGCAGACCACAAACAATTACATTACATCAAGCGTCGCCTGTGCTTTAATGCAATTAGAAGACGGACGGCCCCACGATTTATACCTAATTGTGTACTGAGGTGATAATCTATACTCAGAAAGCATTAAGTGTTTGTTCGTACGTTAAATAAAAAAAATATGTTTACTCTGGCTTGTTTTTGTGTTCTCTCTAGAGTTTATTAATCTATGTACAAAAGTATGTCACTTTAAACGGTCTCAAAGACTGGACGAACAGATGAAGGCATATCTGTTTCGCTAAGCCCTTTGCTGATGTCTCTACATTAGGAAACAAATTCTACAAAATTTTAGTCTTGAATGACATGTAAAATAACGATATTCTTCTAGCTCTTCTATCAATAGTAATTAAATTAAACTGTTTAGCTACATATTTATAACCAAATATATTAATTTTTCCAGTTGATAAAATATTATGTACCTAAAATTATTTTCGAAATAAAAACAATAACATAAAGACCTTCAAAATGTTTGATTATAATAAAACTAGCATCCACTCGCGACTTCGTTCAAGTTTTAGGCGTTGATTGTCAGGTGTTAGTTATAAAATTGTAAAAAAAAGTTTGATAAAGTCCTTCCTTCCTTGGAGTTCCAGCTTGGTTCATCCAAACTTCATGACATTGTATTCAGTTATGTATGAAAGAGCAACGGCTAGACATACTGAGATTTTTAGATTTCACATTTACAATAATTGATATAAAAGTGATTGAAACTCAATAGCTCTTTTTTGTTGGCAAGCTGACAAGAGCTATTTGGTGGTAAGTCTTCATCACCGCCCATATCTCTTATATCGTAAATATCTCACCAACAGACACTAAGTTTTAGTTTACCACCACGTGGCTCAACGGTATTCCGTCTAACGGTCCAAAAGTCACGGATACTTTTCCACCATTCTCTAAACTAAGCTAGCATAAACCTTGATTGGCGTAAATAATAATATACAATGCATTACAAGCATTAAAAATTAAAAAAGAACAATATTAATTTCCATTCAATGTAAATAAACAAAAATAGATAATGTTTCATAGGCACTGGGCTCAATACGACCGCGTATCACACAAATGTGTTACCATTATGCAAAATTAGTCCAATTATTTATAATGACAATATCGAAATATCACCAATTTGCTTAGCTAAATCATAGCTTAACATCATAAAACTTGTATAATGTATTTACAACAGCTATTCTACTAATTTGGCTAGTTCTGCCATGTATATTGTCTATGTAAAGGTAATAAACAACGATGATAATGATTTATGAATCGAAAGTTGTGCCGGTGAATTCGTTAATATTGTCTATGGACGATTAGCTGATGTATTGGTCCAGTGACTAATTACAAGGCAGGTCGGAGTCATATATTTGAATCCCGTATCGGAACAATTGAAAAAGTCAGGAATATTCTCGGTCAGTGCTTCGAGTTTAGTAAGTGTTAGTGTTGCACTACTGTTCTCAAAAAGCGTTTACGGTCGGTTATCCTATGGTTGATTTATGTTTATATTGGTTCTTCGTTCTATTACTCATTGAAAAATGGCAATAAATAATGTACCGGTTTTTGAATCCTTTGTCAGGTAATCAATCAATCATCAATCATCAGCTCACTGCTGTCCACTGCTGAACATAGGCCTCCCCCAGAGCGCGCTACGTTGCTCGGTCATCTGCGTCCCTCATCCAGATTCTACCGGCGATCTTGCGAATGTCACCGGACCAGCGAGTCGGAGGTCGTCCTACATTACGCTTTTCGAGATGCGGTCTCCACTCTAGGACTCGTCTGTTCCAGCGGCCATCGGTCCTACGACAGATATGGCCAGCCCACTGCCACTTCAACTTGCTGATTCTCCGAGCTATGTCCGTTACTTTAGTTCTCTCACGGATAACCTCATTTCTGATTTTATCCACGAGAGAGACACCTAGCATAGCTCGCTCCATCGCCCGCTGCGCGACCTTCAATTTGTGAATTAGCCTCACCATCAGTGTCCACGTCTCGGCACCATACGTCATCACCGGTAGGACGCAATGCTCAAAAACTTTCGTTTTTAAGCATTGTGGAATCGCCGACATAAAGACCCGACGAAGCCTGCCGAACGCTGCCCAGCCCAACCGAATCCTCCTATCAGCCTCCCTCTCGAAGTTGTGCCGGCCTAGCTGGATAGTCTGGCCAAGGTAGATGTAATCCTGCACAGCCTCGAGGGGGGTGCCGTCGAAAGATATCGGTCCCGGCACGACATGCTCATTGAACATGATCTTGGTTTTGTCCAAGTTTATGCCTAGACCAACCCGCCGGGATGACTCGTTTAGGTCGTCCAGCATTCCGCGAAGCTCTTCCGGCGTCTCTGCAAAGATGACTATATCGTCCGTGAAACGGAGATGTGAGATGCGCTCTCCATTGACGTTGTCCAATCCAGAGTCTTGAAGGTCAGTAGTCTTGTCAGGTAATCAAAATACATTAATATTGGAAATAGAAAAATGCACTCTTTTAGCATAATATTGGTATATACACGAATACGAATAATTGCCACACTTAAGTGGCAGTGGGCGGGGCACACTGCTCGAAGAACTGATGGCCGATGGAGCCGACGAGTTCTCGAGTGGCGACCACGGACCGGAAGACGCAGCGTGGGTAGGCCCCCCACGAGGTGGTTCGACAACCTGGTGAAGGTCGCGGGAAGACGCTGGTTGCGGGCTGCACAAGACCGGTCGTTGTGGCGATCTTTGGGGGAGGCCTATGTGGACAGTGGACATATCACGGCTGAAATGATGATGACGATTGCTATATACTCGTATTACATTATACTATATATTATTTGCTCCAAAATTACCTTGCACACAAACCTTCTCCCAGAGATCCAGTTTATCCCCATATAAAACTTCATCTTATTGGTTTTAAAGGTAACGGACAGAGTTACAAGTCCATTTATAATATTAGTTATAAATTATAAAAAAATATATATACATATATATACTATTCTAAAGCGTTATTTATTTATTCGAAAAACAATTGTTTTATGAGCACACTTAATAGCTTTGTGCATAACCTACCAATGGTAAAAAGGTATCAATATCTATCCGTAGAGGTGACCACATATCATCAGATGCCATTTGCTCAACCCATAATTTTCTATAAAAAAGGATTGATTAAACAAATTTAAAAATAAATTAAATGGAATCCAGAATATAGTACAAAAAATATGATTCATCAAATTTTCTTTAAGTAAAATTTCTCTAGATTCAAGGGATCCTTGGAGGGTTTTTGGGACGAGACTAAAATTTCTGGGTCAAAGTTTTTTCATGTTGTAAATTTTGTTGTACTGAAAACTTTATTGTGAATAACACTGTTGTAATTTTGAAGATATCTTCAACGGCAATAAAATATATATTATTTTGTATTATAAGATTAATCATTTGCATTCTTTCGTTAAAAATTAGGTTTTATTTGTATAAATATTAAACAAACGAATATTATTTTAGTTGTATAAAGTTGTTACTAGTACAGATTAGATAAATGCAAAAAGCTGTTTCTATGTTTAAAGAGAAATATCGAATCACCCAGTGTGGTACAAAGTAAAAAATTAACTAGTACCAACGCTTGAATGATTAATATTTCTTGCATTGTATGATAAGATAATATAAATATTAGTCAACATACTGGGGTCTGGGTATTTCTGGTACCGTCGTTATTTTTGGTTTTCCATAACTCAGCTATTTACATGGGGATCAGAGTTATTTATTATATACTAGCTGTGCCCGCGACCTTGTACGCGTTTGAATTTAACAAAAAAAATTGTAGCCTAAGTTACTCCTTGTTATATCAGTTTTCTGCAAGCGAAAGTCCAGTCAAAATCGGTCCAGTCATTCCAGAGATTAGCCGAAACAAACAGACAGACAGATAGACAAAAAATATAAAAAATGTTATTTTGGTATATGTACCGTGTATTTTCATATTACAAACAGACACTCCAATTTTATTATAAGTATAGATATTAACTTATATCTAATAATAGAACATGTCGAGATGGCCCAGTGGTAAGAACGCGCGCATCTTAACCGATGATTGCGGGTTCAAACCCAGGCAAGCACCGCTGATTCATGTGCTTAATTTGTCTTTATAATTCATCTCGTGCTCAACGGTGAAGGAAAACATCGTGAGGAAACCTGCATGTGACAAATTTCATAGAAATTCTGCCACATGTGTATTCCACCAACCCGCATTGGAACAGCGTGGTGGAATATGTTCCAGACCTTCTCCTCAAAGGGAGAGGAGGCCTTTAGCCCAGCAGTGGGAATTTACAGGCTGTTGTGGAATAGAACATGATAAAATTAAACGCAAAACATTTCTGTACTACTAAAATATTTCATAACAATGCTCGGCTACCATTATCATTCACTTAACATGTTCTTGAAACTTTTTAACGGCCTCTCCATAAACCGTTTAAGCTGTCCATTTTAAAACGAAACACATAAAGTATTATTGGAACTCGTTCCACTGTTTAATTTTGTGAAATCCAACATTAAAACTCATCATATCATGGAGCTGTCATAGTAATGATTATTGCCGCAAATATACTTTAATATTAAGTTTTATATTTTGAATATTTATATTTAACTAGCTATCTCTCCTGGCTTCAGACGGTAACAATATATATACTGTATAACCTTCAGATTTCAATTTAATTTTAGATGAGAAAATTGAAATTCTACTTATAAATTTTTTTCTTGGATCACTTTATTGATGAAAATTGCATTCAAATCAGTAGCATAGTTTAAAAAATCTAAACATATTTGTTTAGAGGGCAGGAAGCGACTTGGTTTTATACTATGCAGAGACTTGATCGTACAATTAATATTTCGGCATAAATTTCTGGAAATGGTCAAAGTGAATATCAATTATATATCTACAAATACTTTGTATCGTTGATATTAATCTATCTGTATCTTTTATAATAAAGATTATTACATTTTGTATACAATGCTGGGGGTTTGCGGTCTTAATCAATAGATGCCAATAGTAATCCGGTCTAACTTTTTTTTTATGTTATAGGTTGGCGGACGAGAATATGGGCCACCTGATGGTAAGTGGTTAACATCACCCATAGACAATGCCGCTGTAAGAAAAATTTACTATTCCTTACATTGTCAATGTGCCACTAACCTTGGGAACAACTAAGATGTTATGTCCCTTGTGCCTGTAGTTACACTGGCTCACTCACCCGTCAAACCGGAACACAACAATACTGAGTACTATTATTTGGCGGTAGAATAACTGATGAGTAGGTGGTACCTACCCAGACGGGCTTGCACAAAACCTTACCTTGCTAGTATTATCCACACCTTATATTTTCTCTTCAATTTTAAAACGTTCTAAATCTAGATTTGATTATTGCTTCTTCTTTCACGATCATGAACGATGTATTAATAATTAATTTATCGCTACGAAGTTCTAGGCTAGATGTTCCAAAAATTTGTCGACGTAATCCTCCAGTGAAAGGGTAAATTGCACAAAAATCGGCTCAAATACGTCCGAAATCAAGCGCGGCCACGTCCATTACCGAAATAGGCCACTCGCCCGATACCAAACCAATTATGTTTTCTATAAATTTCCCCAGAATTCCGCTTGCGTTCGGAATAACGACATTTCGTTTTCGTTTTTTATTTTTTTGTGCAAAATTTAATTTCAACGAGAATCGCTTTATGAGAGAAACAAATATTTTTATTATGAAATATACGTGTAAAAATTATTGGTTTGTTTTGTTTCAATGTTAAAAGTTAATTGTTATTTTTATATGTGATGTTGAATTGAGTAAAGCGTTTAAAGTGTATAACTTATCTGTTACAACCTCAGCTGGCAACACATTCATTTGTAATCTAAAATAATGTGTTTGTAAAAGTTAATATTATATTTTCTAAAATTAATAGGCTTATCATATGGCCTAGATCAAAACCAGATCCGGTACATTTTTGCCCCGATAATCGGATTGAGGATTTCAAAGAAATGTTGTTAGCATTCCTGCCATCAATTCTCATTGAATGTTTAGTTATACAAACGTAGTGATAACATTAATAGCGTTAGCCAATTTTTATCCCCGTTGTTATGAGACAATAGCTGTACATAGAATATTCATTATAACCTCATTTTGAAGAGCTACAGACTGCCTAGAAAAGTAACGAGAATTCTTGATTAAAATTCACTAAATTATTGAGATATAACAAAGATTTCATATATGGGAGAGAGAGTGGAAAAGTTGCTATTCAGTTAGAGAGCGGTAATACGACTGTATAAGAATAAAAAAAAAAAAAAAAACGTAAACAAAATAAAGAAAAATACTATACATAAACTCCAATTCTAACTGAGCTAATATATACTATTTGACATTAAATTTCATTTCAAAAATCATATCATCGCTTTATTGCGTAATATTAATTAAAGCCGTCAACTCGTCATCAACGATTCTTGTGTCAATGTTTATTCAAATATTAAGGTCATGTTTTTATTCGATCATAATTTTATAAATGTCACGACCAAGAATATTTCGTTAAAAATAAATTCAATTAATGTCCAAATGACATCCATTACGGATACGTTTTCGATATTCAGTGACTTTGAATCGAATTTATATTTTTCTGTGTTTATATCTGAGTGGTTTGTAGTAAACTAAACCTTTTTATGACATATACTTGGTGGTAGTGATTTGTGCAAGCCCGCCTGGGTACCACCCACTCCTCAGATATTCTACCGCTAAACAACAGTACGCAGTATTGTTGTGGTCCAGTTTGAAGGGTTAGAGAGCCAGTGTTACTACAGGCACAAGGGATAGCATCTTAGTTCCCAAGGTTGGTGGCACATTGACGAAGTAAGGAATGGTTAATATTTCTTACGGCGTCATTGTCTATGGGTGATGGTGACCACTAACCATCTGGTGGCCCATATGCTCGTCCGCCAACTTATTCCATAATATATATGTAGGTGTAGTTCTTTCAAATCACTAGATATTAAGAAATCTGCAGATCTGTGGGGGATCTCTGTTAAGGTAATCAATTTAATAATTGATGAAATCGCAGCCTACCTTGTCACTATATTCAATAATTGTGTTCTTAGGGGCGTGTTTCCTGACCTCATGAAATATAGTAGAGTATTACCAATATTTAAGTCAGGGAGTACATCAGACCCCAACAACTATAGGTTCATCTATGTGCAACCACCTCTGATATGTTTGATGTATGTAATTTAAAAAAATATATACATCCCGCTGAGTTTCTTTTCCAGGTTCTTCTCAGGTCCGATGTGTTAAATTCCGAACCGGTGGTAGATTTTTGACTATCAATATGCAAGTGTAAACACTTTTATTTTGAAAAGATTTTTGACTTTGAACTGGTGAAAATATATCTTAGAACAGTACAGTAAAGCCATTGGTGTTCTTCTCCCTTGTCCAAACAGAATAAATATACAAAACCCAAACTGTAACCGTACTGCCTAAACAATTCCTATCAGAAATTTTAAGCGTTATTCGCACAGACAGTAAATATTTTCAAAACTGTCGTGTTGCGTTTGGCTTATCGTTAATGAATTCACAAGCACAGCGGCTCGTATTTAATATTAATATGAGAGCAATTGGCAACGACCACAAAATATGAGGTTAATAGGTTTTCCAATGCCCAATTACGTATACCAACATATTTTGAATTAGCTACCCATCCCGACTTTGTAGGGCTATAATTTACTTATACAGATAATCAAATTTTATTTTTTATGTATTTTTACGATAGAAATCAGTAGAGTCTTATTATTTCGAGTATAAGAATTTCGTTATTAATTGTTTTATAACTCATTCACATCAGTTTTACCAATTTTGAAATTTTTGTCTATCTCTGTGTCTATATATCCCGCTATAACCCAAGAACGATCTTTATGAAAATTGGTAAAAACATGTAATTGCACAAAAGATAGATGGAAATCGAACCATCGCAGCGGGCGGGTCAGCTACTATATTTTAATTATTCAAAGACAAAATAGTTCTGTACAGTTTTTCTGTAATCTGGCCGTAAAACTTAAACGCACTATACAATTTGACGCTTGAAAGCCTTTAGAATACATTTGAAACACAGCCTATAGTGCATCTCAAGCATCATTATGCTTACCATTACTGTACTCAGAAGCTGTGGTTTAACTGTGAATTCGTACTCCAAAACAAAATTCGTGGCCACAGTTTTTGTTTAAGTTTCCTTGGTATAATAATATGTAATCTCAAAATAATTTATGTATGTTTGTAGTATTAACCAAACCTTATAGACAGCGGCTTCATTTGCTTTACAATTTTTTTATCGGTAGTTAGCTGATAGCTTAGCTGGTAGCTTACAGATAGCTTACCCAGTTCGAAATGATTTTATTATAACGGACCGCCTTCTTCTTTTGACTACTTTATTACTGTTATAATTATAAATAAATGTGACATATTATTGTATGAAATTTTAAAATAAATATGTATATATATATTAAATATTGGCCAACATCACATATATTACTCTGATCCCAATGTAAATAGCTAAAGCACTTGCGTTATGGAAAATCAGAAGTAACGACGGTACCACAAACACCCAGAACCAAGACAACATAGGAAAAATGATGTACTTTTTCTATATAGTCTTGACCGGGAATCGAATCCGGGACCTCGGAGTGGCGTACCCATGAAAATTGTTGTACAACTCGTTGTGTTTATGTAACGAAGGTCGTTACATAAAAATGACTTTAGGGATACAAATAGTTATTAATAAACCGAGTCTGGATCTAAATGGATAATCCTGTGGGATAGGCAATATTGTAAATCCTTAAAGCCCAGGCTCCTATTTTCATGAAAAATATCTCAGGCTTATTGTAACAAAGGTTCAGTATTTAAATTATTTGTAATAGTAAATACTTTGAATAAAGTTATGTAAAAGTAAGTTTACGAGTATAAAATAGGTGTATACATATAAGATACACATGACACAACATATGACCTTCAAATTTTACTTTCAAATAGTTCTCAAATTGTACGAAAAATTGCATACTCTGATAAAGAAACGAAAATAATAAATATTTTTTTTATAAAAAGTAGAATAGTAAACAAATTAATTAATAAAAAAAAATCTAATAATAATTTTACGAAAACGTTCAACTTTATTATTTAAATTATAAGGAAATGTCAAAACGAAGAATTGAGTTACCAACATCAAATCTGAAAAGTCGGAAATGAGTTAACAGCATGGATTCCAGCGAATTGACACATTTATGACGTTTCAAATAATTATAAAAAAAAATTGAATGTAAAAAAATGTATTATTATTACATTTTAGTCCTGTGACAGTCATAGAAGGAGAAACACTCCTCCGTATCCACACAGAACAGTTAATACCAATGTCATCCTTTAAACATTTATTTTTATGAAGGCAATATTCATATAATATTTTATAATATTATAAACATCAATTATAAATTTAAATGAACTTGTAACGCTGAGAGACGTTGATTAGGGTCACTGTACGTTAATACGTTAACGCTTCAGATGATATTTCTGTTTAAATTACGCTTTCATTGCGTTTCACCCTTTTGGATTTATTTGTAACAAGATGAAGATATTTCGGTACTTTTATTTAAAGTACGGTTAGAATAACAACAACGCTTTGAATAAATTAATTGATAATTTAATATAAAGTCATTTGAGTTAAAGGTTACCGAATAGGATTGAATTGTAAATGTGAAAATTAATGACTAAAATTTAGGATTGAATTTATGCTTTTGAAGGCAATGAAGTAACGGCATATACATATTTTCTGATAGGCAATAATCTCCTTTCCTTTTAAGAAATAAATACTGACGCGGCTTCATAATATCCGACCAATTATTAACAAAGGAAATTCAGTCTTATGCTTTCATGTAAAACAGAGTGGATAAGATTTTTTCTATCTGTCACGTAGGCTAATATCCAGTCAATCAAATAATCCAGTCATTCTAGGCACATAATTATTAAAGAAAGATATTGGTGGGCAAACAAGTAAATTTACTAACGTGAAATTCCTCCGAAGTAAGATATACTCAGACTATCACGCAATCGCAAACGGAACTTGTAATCACAGTTTAAATCGTCTGAATCAGAGTCTAGTGTGAACCCTCAATCGGCTATCCACGTCACCAGATTCACACCCTCAGCCGAAGCTTTGCCATTTGAAACCGATACGAGTCCTTCAACAAATGAAGCCCTACTATTTCAAAACCAAATGCTTGCGCATAACAAAACCGCAACTCGTACTCGCAATATCTGACCAAAATTTCAGAAGAACCAGTCTACAGTGACCTTTCCGTTCTCATTGATGGTATTTCAATCGGAAGTCTCGAGGGAAAAACGCACGTATTGACGGCTCAGAGAATAATGGTCATTTATGTCGCTTGGATCCGTTTTGTCATCGTCCTATTCAAGGTATTCTAAAAATTTAAATTGAATTTCCAAAGCTTTTTATAATATGTTTTTGTTTTCAATTTTTGTGTTTGTATACTTTAAGAATATAAGTCAACAAAATGCATGAATTGTATATCATTGTATATGATACTATAATAAAATAACACATTTGTTTCGTTTTCCTTTACAATTATCTTCACGTAAAATTTAAATAATTAATATTAAAATGGATCATAATATTACTGTTAGAGTAATGATAATGAATCAGCATGTAATAAAGAAAGAACGAGATAATACAACAGTTTATTTTAGGATTTAAATTTGATTCATTTCTTTCTATAATAATTTTATAAATATCAAAATTAACTTTTCACGGTTAAACCGCTGAACCAATTTAGATAATTGGTTATGGGAGATAGTTTGAATCCGAAGAAAGGTTTGTGTACTATAATTATATAAAATTACAATTTCGCACGGGTAAAGCCGCAAGTTCAATATATATTTCGATTTTTAGTACAAGAGGCTTTCAACTACATATTACTCGATCAAAATCAAAATAAGCTTTATTCAAGTAGGTTTTTACAAGCACTTTTGAATCGTCATTTGAAGCTACCATCGGCTCGGAAAGTAGATTCTAGAGAAGCCGAGAAGAACCGGCAAGAAACTCAGTAGTTATTCTTTTTCAACATTTAAAAAATACAAAGTCAAGGTAGTTAAATACAATTATTTAAATTAATATATCATGCTTGGAAGTCAACACGTATTAACACCACGCTTTTCTTCTTAAAAAAAAATAGGCTATTCATCCTAGCCTATTTTTTTTTAAAATAATTATCACATGGAAAAATAGACCTAAGTTATAAAACTACTTGTTGATAGAAATTAAATAGACCAAAACATCTCAAAGCTTCTTCATATGTATGTAAAGTCTGTAAGAAACGAAATATATTAATGTTAACCAATTAACTTAATTAAACACATATCTCAATTAACAGTATTAAACATTATACTTCAAAGTATGACAGGATTAAACAACATCGGTCGCTAGATAATTTACGTAAGTCTTGAGACCCCTCTTCCCTTAGGCGGGAAGATACATTTAAACCTTGTACCGCTACACTAACTTTCAATATCTAGAGATATTTCACAAGAAGAAACTCGAAACTCACCCCAGAACATGAGCGTCATACGTCAGAATGTGGCAAGCGATATTTACTGCAATAAGAATAAATTTTATAGGACACACGGGTCAAAATAGTTTAACACTGTAAGTCAATCGTTAACGTTTCACCAGTGAGATGCGAAGTGAATTTGTACAGAGTCCGACTCCTGATGAAGTAACAATGTAAATATTTATTTGTGTGGAATTATCTGTTTTTTTATATACGTCTAAATTTCTGTGAATTAATAAGTAAGAGATTATGAGAAAAATTTAAGATGATTAATTTTTGTCGTGGAATACCGTGAGCTCCCGAAAGAGACGGAGTGCGTACCGCCATTTTTGGTGAGTATTCTGGTATTCTGTAAATTTGAATAAGGGTTAACTTAGGTCTAAAGATTACACTGCAATGTAGTCCGGTTTTATTTATTACCATCCGATTAAAATCTAGTAAAACTCAATATTTATGTATTTCATCAAAACAAATACAAATTTCACTTTGACAAATAAATTGATGACTTTGGAAGGTACATGGGATATACCCAAAATATCAGATCAAATATATACATTAATAATACTTATTGTGAAAAAATATGTATAAATATACCGCGAATTGTATCACGTCTGTGCAGGATTAAAGAAAAGCTGAAGGTTTGTTCAGCAACCTCTAATATCCTCTGACTTATCCATATTTATACGTTGACCCTTTACCGGCTGCTGACTTGAGATAACGGCGAAGGATTTTTTATTAATAGTACTAATATGTGGTTCATCGGATGTTAAACCAAAATTCATGTCAATCCTGAAAATATTATATTAACTTAGGATTACTTACGCTTATACGAAGGCGTTATTTATAATAATCGCAATATCTTATGAATATTATTAATTTCGGGTGTTATTATAACAAGTTGGCAATTTGTATATCAAAATGTTATCAGACGTTAATCATTTTTTATATTATATGAAGTCAAATTTTGTTAAAACTTCAACCAATATTTAAAGACACATACATATGTAATTCATTCATAGAGTCGAGATGTTATGGAGATGGCCCAGTGGTTAGAACGCGTGCATCTTAACCGATGATTGCGGGTTCAAACCCAATCAAGCACCGCTGATTCATGTGCTTAATTTGTCTTTATAATTCATCTCTCTCAGCTCAGCGGTGAAGGAAAACATCGTGAGGAAACCTGCATGTGACAAATTTCATAGAAATTCTGCCACATGTGTATTCCACCAACCCGCATTGGAACAGCATGGTGGAAATTGTTCCAAACCTTCTCCTCGAAAGGAGAGGAGGCCTTTAATCCAACAGTGGGAATTTACAAGCTGTTGTTGTATGTAATTCATATATTTGTATTTGTGCAATGGTTAGTCCATCAATATCGATAATCTATACTAATATTATAAATGTGAGAGTAACTATTCCTTTAAGGCTATTGTAGTGACGACTGTCTTCTAAATGTGAGCAAACTTGTGGGTAATATATAGTTATACAGTTTATATATTTGTCTAACGAATATAACTATTTTAGGTAGTCGTGTTTTTATTTTATTATCATCTTATGGAGTTAATTTTAATTTACATACTCATCATATGAGTTTCAAGTTATAAAACTAGAATAGCAAGTCGAAGAAAGACAGTCATCTAAGCAACCGTACCTTTGCTAGATTAGATATATACCTACTTAGATTACTGACATGTTAGTCTTCATATATACAAAATAAAACCTATTGGAATACATTTTAAATTGTTGATAACGCTCTGTATACTCCCATCTGGGTAAGTACCATTACATTTACTACCGCCTAGCAGTAATCAGTATTATTGTGGACCAATTTCAAGGGTAAGTGAGCCAGCGTAACTACATACACAAGGGACTTAGTTCTAAGCTCATTGACAATAAAGGTCGTGGCTATCTAATTTCCTAAATATCTATATGTAGTGATGATTACTACCATCACGATGCTCATCTGAAATTCTGCATACCTTTTTTTAAATAAATAAAAATCTAACTGATTTGATAATGGATAGCAATTCCCTCGAATTGAAGCTGATTTATTTGTACGAATGAAATACGTTACGCTAGCAAAAGCGTCGTTTTTAGTTTTTTAAATTCCAATTTTATAAAACTACTACACACGCCCACGCACACACCAGCTATTTGCAGTTTATTAATAAAGATTGTAATAGATACAAATAGAATTAATACTCTATAACTGTCAGAAACAACCAACCAAGACCAAGGAAACGATGGATGGATTGTGTGAAAGACGATATGGTTAGAAAGAATGTTACTTGTGAGATGACGTCTGACAGAAGTATGGAAGGAGAAAACATGCTGCGCCGACCCCAAATAAAAATGGGATAAGGGCAGGAGGATGGTGATGATGACTTTAAAACTTTCAGAAGTAATGAAACTATGTACCAGTGAAAACATTTTCAAAACAGCTACATATATCAGTTCTGGGGATTACTCACAAGCAAAGAAATTTACTTTTTTATAATCTATACGCGGAAGTAACTCTGTATGTTTCCCTTCTCGCTTAACTTACTGAACGATTGAGTTGACATTTGTCATGGGCATATTTTAAGTACTTTTTTTTAACTAGATAGGGGTATAATGTGGGATAACTGTTTGTTTAATATGGGTATTGTTACATAAAATTTGCGCTGGTGGAGCCGCAATTTCAATAATATTTAGTTATATTTCCACCATAAATATTATTAAAATAAATAAAGAAACAAATGAATAATGTTCCCTAATCGCTCAATTGAAAGGCATAGTTTATAAACATTCATGAATAAGAATTAATTTAGCGGAATCTTATTAAATGGGACTTTCGTAACCTTAATCGCAAATTCTGTTTCGACAATTCCATTTCAACGAGGCCTAAGTAAATAGAACGTTCGCTGTATGGAATTAATCAAGTCTTCGCTGTTATTTCGTAACTTGTCTAACAGCTATTGAAAAATTAAATTAAATTTTATTTATGTTTTTTTTATGGAATAGGTTTGCGGACGAGCATATGGGCCACCTGATGGTAAGTGGTCACCATCACCCATAGACAGTGACTATTCCTTTCATCGTCAATGCGCCACCAACCTTGGGAACTAAGATGCTATGTCCCTTGTGCCTGTAGTTACACTGGCTCACTCACCCTTCAAACCGGAATACAACAATACTGCGTACTGTTGGGTACTGCGTACTGAGTTGGTGGTACCTACCCAGGCGGGCTTGCACAAAGCCCTACCATCGAGTAAATATGTAAACATATTTACTATTTACCTATGATATAGAATGTGGTGGAATATGCTGGAGGTCTTTTCATAAAAAATGAAATAGTATTTTTAAATAGATGCGAAAAGGTAAATTGCTCACTTCAGGATAAGTGATCGACACTCGTAGATATTGCTGCCGGAAGAAGTTTTAGTCGTTTTTTATAACCACTTCACCAACCTAAATAATACCTGAGTTCCCAACTGACGACCTCCGTGGTCGAGTGGTGTGTACACCTGTTTTCATGGGTGCGCCACTGCGAGGTCCTGGGTTTGATTCCCGGCCGAGTTAATATAAATTATCATTAGTTTTCTATGTTGTCTTGGGTCTGGGTGTTTGTGGTACCGTCGTTACTTCTGATTTTCCATAACACAAGTGCTTTAGCTACTTACATTGGGATCAGAGTAATGTATATGACGTTGTATTATATTTATTTATTAATTATAACTCAGGTATTCAATCTCACGTATAGTTACATTGGCTCACTGACCCTTCGAACTGGAATACAATAATGCAACGTATTGCTGCTTGGAGTTTACAAGCTGTACTACCAATTGAGGGCTTAAACACAGACTGAGGGACTTGTCATATTTAATTCTAAAAAGTGTATGTAAGTTTTCATAATATATTGTGAAATTGGATGTGAAGGTTAGAGGATACAAATAAAGGCATTTATTAGTTTAAATATTATTCTATAGTAATTATTTTCATGTATTAGTCAAATATTTTCAATTAGAACATTAAATACTATAAAGGTTAAATGTTAGTTAATAGCCGAAATGGGTCAGCGGTTAGAACATGTGAATCTTAACCGAAAACTGCTGGTTCAAGTTTGAACAAGCATCACTGAGTTTTAATGTGCTTTGTGTTTAATTAATATCAGGCTCGGCGGTCAAAATAATCGTGAGATCTTGCATGTTATAGATGAAATTGTAGCACACGTATGTAATAAAACTACTCACATAACATTAATTTATGTCACTATATTAATTTACCAATCGATACATATAATAATTATCTGCGTATTGTATATAATGTAGCTTTCTTCTCCACTCCTCGTTCAAAATCCACCGCCTTTTGTTTTTCTCGTGCCAGGCAGTACCAGCTCGCCACACCACGACACGAGAGGAAGTGACGGGAGTCCCACTTTACGGTTTCGATAACCGAATCAATAATCATACTGATAATTGATTGATGTTATTTCATTAAAAAATCAAAACCGTACTAAATATTATTATTTAAATTAAAATTATATAAGTATATTTAAAAATCATGACACGTATATTCAGCAATCTGCTTGAAGACGCATTATATTATAACCTCCAAACTTTTTCCTTGCAAGAAGATAATTAAGATGTAACTCAACTTTAAAAATGTTTGGAATATATTAATTAAGCAGTAAATAATAATTATTAAATTTATAATTTACTACTTAGTTACAAAACAGTAAATTAGTGTGCCATTTCCTATTCAATTACGTCATTTTAATATTATAAAACTATATGTATATGTCGTGACCACAAAGTTATTCACTTCGTTACACATACACAAACCTGGCTAATGAAGCCTATACACTAGGATCTCTGAGCAGACTCCAACGTTTATCAACATGAACCAAAGGCTACATGCATACGTAGCTATTGAATTATAACCTCTATCCCACAATATATAAGGGCTTTATGCAGATCTTACTAGGAGTTTCGTTCTCAGATTAAACTAGAACTATACCTAGCCCGGCTGGCTCATTGAGCAATTAGTATGTGGCAGAGGCTAGATTGATTTGTTTTGAACCAATCTTGACGTCCTTGTGTACGATTAATCGGCATTTCTGCCTTCGTATTTGACATATTTGTCAGACTATTTATTATGAGGCGTGGACTATTTGCAACGGAAACTATTGCATTCCCTGAGTAATGTCGGTCGTGTTTGCGTTGCCTTGGGGCATATGACATTTGCACGTTATTAATCATGTCCGTCTCACGGGGTGTTTGCGGTCAGTTATTATTGTTAATCAAATTAATTAATACGTGTTATATAATAACGGTATGTGATATATGAAATGTTTAAACTACAACGCCTAAATGCAATCATGTTTGTTTTAATGAAATTATCAATTATGTACAATTATTTGTGGCAAAAAAGATGTGTAATAAATCTTAAGCTAGTTTTTGAACGCTGTTGGAGGTTTCAGGTCCAAAAAAGGCTATGAAATTTTTAGTGGATCAAACAAGCTTCATATTTTATTTATTAAAAATCGGTGCAGTGTTTTAGGTGTGAAAGCGTAACAGACATATCGGTATATTTATGAATATTTTTAACCCCCGACGCAAAAAGAGGGGTATTATAAGTTTGACGTGTCTGTCTGTCTGTCTGTGTGTCTGTCTGTGGCATCATAGCTCCCGAACGAATGAACCGATTTCAATTTAGTTTTTTTGTATAATGAAATGAATATAATTTTACAATATATTTTTAATCCGTGTCTTGCACGTGTCTTTGGTATATTGAGCTCTTGTTTTGAGTTTAGTGGTTGGATCTGCATGGTTTTATTGCCAAGAAGTATAACACTCAAAATTTCTTATGTCTTATGGTCAATCTCTATACGATAAATCTTCTTTATTTGTTATCCCACAACTCAGATTTACAGATACAGAATAAATAGATTTTTTAGTATTTGGGTGGGTTTGTTTGAGGCTTCCCGTTTGACTCATTTAAATATCCCGACTTCACACAGGTACAATGAGGGTCTAAATACTAATTTAAATTTTAGATTGAATAACGATTATAAAAAGTAAAATTTTCTTGCTTTTTTCGGCTGGGAAAGTGGAAATACTCGAGCTTTTTCTGCTACACACATGTGTACAACATACGTCATGTATTATAATTATAAACCTTCTTCTTGGATTCTGTTATTTCTTTACGAAAAACCGCATCCAAATCTGTTTCGTATTTTAAAAGATCTTAGCGTATAGACAAACGAATACTTATTTGTTTGATATAATGTAGAAATCACAGTTACTTCGTTTACTAATACATTTTTATCACCTTATGTTTCGTTTCAAAACGTGGCGAGTTTATCAATATTTGACGTATATTGATTTTAAGTTGACGCGCTGTACTTGGTATTCAGCATTTGACACCGTCACATACATATCCGACTTGGAGCTATGCCGAGGCCATATATTGTGCCACTTCAGTTTGCAAGGCCATCTTCACACGAAGGCTATAAACAAGCATCGAATTTCAAGTGATCATGCACGTTAGAAAAAGCTCAAACAAGCTCAAGTTCAAAACGAGCTTACATTTTTCTATTACTTAATCAAAGAAAATTGATAAGTTTGATTGGATTGGAAGTTAAAATAAAGATACCCGAAATTAGCACAGCTTCCCATATATTTATGAAAAGTTACGGATGCATGTTAGAAATTATATGTTTAAGTTCAGATATTTCTTATGGCCACCTAATAGAGGTCACTACTACAACAGTAACAAACGTTCATAAATATTAGTGTATGTACCTGTTTTTACACTTCAAACTGGAACACAAAAATACTGTGTAATCCTTTTTGGTGGTTGAAGATCTTTTTGGTAAGTTATATCTACACAGACCTGATTTCACAAGCCATACACGATATAAAGAAAATTTACAAAAACTTTAAAAGTTTTTAAGCCGTGAGATATTTATCAAAAAAAAAACATCGATTTTTAAGAATCAATTAAATAATAGTATTAAATCGCTAAATACATACCTTTCTCCATTTATTATCATAGATAAAGAGATAGTTGAAATTGCATTTGTTGATAATAATATATTTTTGCTGTTAACTGGGCAATAAAATTTCACGGTAATGGCATGATATTTAAAGATTTTTTTGGTGTATTGGTTTATTCTATGTAAGCGAAGGCTTTATGTATTATTATAAAGTTAATTAAAAACAAATTTAGCTTAAAAATAAGACCAGTGTGTGTCTTGCCTTATCTCGAGCACGCTTTGAATCGAGACATGTGGCTGTTGAGATCGTGAAGCAAACTTTATACCCAAAGAAAATTATGGAGTACTGCCTCGTATGTTATGTAATCCAGTATACACTTTTAAAGATACTCATCAGAGAATTTGTGTGAAAATGAAACGTCTTTCATACATGACCCACATTTAAAAGAACCTAGTGAGCTTCGTAGACCCAACTGAAGATATTTAGTGAAAAATGTGGATTCATAGCGGGCTCACCCTAATATTGACGTACTTCATTTCTTTTTATATTACTTATCGCGTTCTGTGTTGAAGATAAACTTCGGCAAATGTCTGATTATTTAACTATCAACAACGACAATAACAACATCAACAACAGCCTGTAAGTTTCCCACTACTGGACCAAAGCCTTCTCTCTCTTTGAGGAGACGGTTTTGGAGCTTATACCACCACGCTGTTCCAATGCGGGTTGGTAGAATACTAGAAATTTTATGATATTTATATTAACGCTTCACCATTCATCAACTCACACAGGAATATTATGTTGAATTCAGCTAAAATCCTTATTAAAAAGAAAGCAAGGCATTAAGGAGCTGATATTAGCTAAATGAAATCACTTATAAATATAAACTCGATTAAATAAGTGATTCATCTCGTGCTTGATGGTGGGGAAAATATAAAGAGAGCAGACACAACTTCAGATAAAATTCCGTCATACCTGATCCGCTGCTATACCTGTACTGAGATTATACGTTAGGCTTTCAAGAATGATGCCTAGTAGTGAGATATTAAAATCTGCGGTGCATCAGATCATTTATTCATAGCAAGAGTCTGCTTACTGTCTTGTGTATGTGTGAGTGACGCATTAAAATTTTAAGCCAATCCTACCATCACCAATGTGCATCGAATCTTGAGGACTGAGATGTTAGGCTCCTTATGCCTGTTACACTGAGCTTACTGAGCTTTAAAACTGGCAACAATGCTGTTTGATGAGAGATGGCATGATGAGTGAAAAAATCAGTTCATTTTTATATTTTCCTAACCCAGTACTTAAACTCAAGTACTGGGATATAGCAGCCCAATAAAACATACCTTATTAGTCATGTAGTAGTTATGAAATGCTATGCAGCATATTCATATAAATTAATCGGTACTGACGAAAATAGGTACAATAATAAATAATAATTGGTATACATTTATGTGTATATATAAATCATGAATAAATTAGATGTTTTAACAATAAACGTTTCAAACAATCTATTTTAAATTCTATATTAAAATATCAACTTCTAAAATTTATCGTTTCATGATTTTGAACAAAAACAAGGTATTGTTACCGATTCAAACAAAAGTTTTTACGCTCCAGTTAACAATAATGTAATGCGTGGTTTTTTATATTTAACGAAACGAGAACGAAATCTAAAACTAAGCCTTCAGTATTTATAAACTAGGTTACATTTTGTATAACATCATAAATTATATAACAATATTTAAAAAAATGAATAGAACGTTATCGTTTTAAATTAGTAAATACTAATATTTTATTAGGACTTAACACAATACCTTATTTGTATTATTACATTATTTTTTTTTATTTTATTTAACACTACAAAAGAGCAATGAACTGTAAACACAGTTAAAATAATTTTGTATTTAAATATTATCGCAGTAGAGAGTATGAAATTCTTACACAATCAAAGCGCCTATTATCCAATAATCTTAAATAAAAGACATATTCCTCATATTGTGTTTAGGTTTTAATACAATAAAAAGGCAATATTATTGATGAATTCCTTATTAATAAAAGCAAACTTTTTTGCTGCTCATCCATAATAATGATGTTTTAACTTTGCTGACGCAAGTGTTGAAACAGATTTATTTAATACACCACCATGCGCCCAGATTTTTTGCTATAAAGGGATTGTTGATTTGTTTTGACATGGCGAGTTTCAACCCTTTTTTATTCGAAATCTCTGAGCCGAAGACCCTTAGCATATTTCAATGATGTACGTTGATGTAACGAGCATCCCTTTTAAAAGGGTGAGCGGATTATCCTTACCTATGTCTGTGCAAATGGTTCGAGCAATTTTAGGATTTATTGTCGGGCCCGAAGCACTATATTCGCGCGAACTGATACAAATTTAGTTGTACGGCTTTGTATTGTACGGGAGTAGTTTTGAAAAGGTTCTCATTTGCAGCCGCGATATGAACAGGTTTCGTGATTGGGGCTCTTTAGGCTTCCATCGAAACTGGGACCTCTCGCAACGCAGCCGTTATTCGTCACGTTCATGGTTTTGGTGAATAAAAGTAAACACAACGATAAAAATAAAGCTTTTTATATGAACACGCAGACTAGAACTGAAAGTGTACACTATATCATGTTTGCACAATCAAATTGAACGTAATTTTACGCGTTTTATATACTCGTATAGTTTCGCTTCTAACTACCTATGTATTTTCATATCGACTTATAGCCTTCGTAAGAAAAAACCAAATTGTGTATTATGGATTTTACCATTAATACTACAAAAGACTATCATTAAAATGAATATTTGAGAATAACAGTTTACATTTGCAATTAATTATAATTATTTAAACTTTACTTACTTTATTTTTTTAAGGGTATAATGAAGATATCTTTCAGACGATGATAGCTATGAGAGATATTCTCAGCATAGAATAGCCACACGATATGCTATATAACACTCAACATGGATATGTAACTAAGGTGCACTCTCTATTTCCTTACTCGCAATCCGATAGACAGGAAAATCGTTACAGGCAGAGAAAGTTCAACAAATACTTTGAAGGAAAAATTTAACAACTTCTTAGTGGTTTCATCACGAATTTAAAAAAAGAACGTGAAATCTTCACCCTCATATGCAACAAACGATTTTATAACGTTCAAAATCTCATGTACTACTAAAAGTTATTCAAAGAAAAAGAAACTGAAGCCCCACAAGAGACTTTCGCTGCGTGGCCGCTTGCTTATCTAATCTGAATAATCATAACACCTTCAATTATTATTATAAACTATATATAACTATATTCTAAACGAAGCCATAAATAAAACTGAATTTATAATAAAACATCTAAAATCCATCAGAACTAAGCTAATAAAACTATTCTCGTTTCATGAAACAGGTATCCATTATGAAAGTCTAATACTAAACTTGGTTATTTGAATTAATTTAACGTACCCAGACGAAATTTGGAACGTAATTTAGTGCTTAAGCGAGTAGAACAACCACATTCAGGTGTTTGCTAGCATGCATTAATGTGTGTTGTGCTGTCTTCCACGATTTATAACTACAACGGGTGCTTTATCGTCACCGGGAATATTTTAATTATTCCTTATGACATTGCAGAGTAAAAATATCAGCTTGCCAATGTGCTTGCCAATGTGCTTTAATTCTGATTAATGGCTCTGTGAAATTCTTAACCCTTGATGTTTCGAGCTTATTTCAACATAATGCTCTTTTTCATATTGAATACACAAGTGGTAAAATTTACCCTAGTATAAGATGAGGTACACAAAAATACAGTACACGAAAACCCAGTTATGTTTACCTGGATTTGAATTCCGAATCTTCGATTAAGTTACAACCATTTTGTGAAACCAGCTTCACCGGCGGTATGTTCCGAATTAAGATGATTTGAAAACATCATCAAGAACAGCCTAGATTCCTTAAAGGCAGATAACCTGCTTGTCTCTCGTATTGCATATATACATGGGTGATGATGATCACTTTCAGATAATTCTCTTGAGATTGCCAGCCCTTAGATAATTGATACACGTGTTCTAAGCACCCGTCCATTATGAAATCTATTCGCAGTTTCTTATTTTAATAATGGTATTTTAGCGTTAATTTAGGCTTAATGTCAAACTAATTTCATTCATTCATTGTGATCATTAAAACCATAATTAGTTCAATTTTAGATACAACGGTACAATATTCTATGGTTTCAATATTCTCGGAATTGGGGTGACTGTCAATTAAAATTAAATTCAAAACCAATTGCCTTTGACGATAACATGCTTGGTCATATTATATCTGCCTTCGTTTAAAATTATTTAAATCAAATGCACTATTGATTTAACTAAGTTTGCAAGAGAGGTTTTCAAATCAAAGTAAAATAGGGGTATTTGGTAAAATTTTTAATTGATTGATACAATTAAATTGAAGGATACACGATTAATATAAAATAAAAAGAAAATAATTTGTGTTCGACTTTATTCATTAGTAGAACTACATATGTGTTTGTCGAAAAAAAAGAGTTTTAAGAGTTAGAGTTAGTTTAGAGTACCATTTTTTTGATTAATAATAAAAAAAAACAGGACGTCATAATAAATCTTAATTTATTTCATAAACAACGGTCAAAGTGAATTTGAAATAATTAAATAACCCAGCATGTTAATGTGGTATAAAAGCAAAATATATACTAGAACCGCAACAAAAAAAACAACACCAAATAACAAAGGCGGAGTTTACACAATATCATCACTGTTATTTGCGAAGACACACTCGTGCGAGTGTATAATACCCTTAGGTCAATTATTTACATAGAGCACCAGAAATAATGTCATAAATTTGGTCTAAATCTCTTAAATATACTTCTGCAAATTATAAATTTATTTTCGTTAAAAAATAGACCGCTTAGATTTAAAAAAGGAATTTGTGATGACGGTACCGTTGATTTTGTATAAGTAAGGAGTTACGACCACTCACTAAACATCAGATCTATTGATTACATTGTTTTATGACTCATTGTATGATAATTGAAAGATTAGGAACCACTTAAACTCTAAAAGTAATGTCGAATTTTGTACTTATAATACACAAATATAACATCAAAATCAGAACATATTTTTTAAAAGTAGGCTTTTAAAAGCACTTCTGAATAAATAACTTAAAAGGTTTACTTTAAAATAAACCAGTTCGTAACGTAGAACGTTTCTGCTGACAAGAATCAGTGAGTAACTCAGTAGTTACTCTTTTAACAAACCAAAAAAAACATACATTTGATAATTTTATAATTATAATATTCATGTATCTTGTATGAACATCAACGAAAGCTCGTATAAATATACAAGAAAAGATAGAAATTACGTTATTCTGCTATGAATAAAATTAGAATTTAAGTGGTGTATATATACGAATATAAAAATGCATAACGACTTCATACATAAAAGTAATAAAGACGAAACAGATAGAAGTAAATACATCGAACGATACAACGCTACACGGTGCTATTAGGAGTGAATTTTCACCCCAAAAGTACCCTTTACTCGTATGTAAATGTTAGTCACATGTTTCCAGCCCTAAGCTTCCCATATTTTGTTGGAGCAAAAAGATTTTGCGGTATTGGCGAGCTTTGTAACTGTTTGTTGTGCGGTGTTTAGGGTTTTAATGGACCCTTTTCATTTATTTTTTCTATTTATTTTGTTAAAATAATATATAATGTAAACAAAAACGATTGCAATGTACTCGAACGTTGTTTGTTGTTGTTCTTTTAGTAGATTTTATCAAAGAATCAATAATTCTGCAAAATGTTGAAAGTAATTCATAAGCTGCTAGGTATGCTACTATCTTTTGTATATAAATAAACAAATAAATATGAGACAACATCACATACATTATTACTCTGATCCCAATGTAAGTAGCTGAAGCACTTGTGTTATGGAAATCAGAAGTAACGACGGTACCACAAACACCCAGACCCAAGACAACATAGAAAACTAATGGTAATCTACATCGACTCGGCCGGGAATCGAACCCGGGACCTCAGAGAAGCGTACCCATGAAAACCGGTGTACACACTACTCGACCATGGAGGTCGTCATTATATAGTAGAAAGTCAACAGAATAGTATACGCAGGAGACGCTGACCGTATCCATTTTTAAGCTTCGTATTGTCAACGATTTCACCGAAAACTTAACCTCAAATTCTGAACACAATCGCTATAATTACGCAACGATACAAATGCGAAGGAAGGGCCGGCGGACACAACTCGAACAAAAAAGAAAGTTGATATTTAGTGACAGCAGCCTCCCCCGGGGCTGGCCTTTATTGTCCACCAGCCTGCTGAATACAGAACGTGGCCGCACAACCGCAGATCGGAACAAGAAATTACTGATTCTGGATGTGACATTGACTAATCGCGTTATATTAAACCAGTCGTAAGCTATGTCTAAAGCAAGTGACACTTTTTGACCGTCAGGTACCCTTGCATAATTGTCATTTATATTTTAACAAAATATTTTATTAATCATTCTGTAAAATATATAATACTTTAGAAGATTGTGTTGCTGGTTATGATTCGTTATGCGTTTGGTCATTGAAATATTTGACGGTTTAACTTTTCTTAACTATTACCTATATTTTGCACTGCCTTTAATTCAAAATAGAAAAGAAAAACTACTAAAACTTATTCAGCTGTATTATATTTACAAATATTTTAAATAATAATACTGAAGACATACAACAGTAACATACATACATTTTATATACATACTACTAATTAATCGCCCCAGCTTCGTAAAAAAACAATTCATTCATAAAGAAAATGAAATGATATGAAATATAGTTTCCTAGCGACACGACTTTGTACGGGTGCAATATTGATTCTAAATACACTACAGAATTTGTTTATTTACGACATAACATTAGAAACTTTTAAATTATCAGTCTTTCTTTACTGTATTGTCCATGTATTATATATAAAAACCGTTTTCTAGAATCACACTATCTAAAAAAAAAAAAACCGCATCAAAATCCGTTGCGTAATTTTAAAGATCTAAGCATACATTGAGACAGACAACGGTAAGCAACTTTGTTTTATACTAGGCAATGATAATGATGTTTACACTCTTTATTCAGGTACAATATAGCCTTCGACTAGTAAAAAACATTTTTACAGATCAACCTCCATATCACATATACACACAAACAAATTTAGTCTCTTTATAATGTTGGCATCCAAGAGAGTTAAAGATGGAGTACAAAAGACCAGGTGTATTATATTGATTTGAAATTACATTGTCATTTTTAACTAATGGTCAACGTGTCATGAAAACGAAACACGAAACCGAAAATCTTGAACGCTTGATTGAGATTCACATCAGTGCCACATCCAAGCAATTTAGTTCCACGAAAGGCCTTTCTCTTCTATTATTTTCATTAACAAGCTTGCGCGTGACCAAAATAAAGTGGCCTTTGACGGAACCAACGGTTTTTGACTGATTTTTTCAGGCGAACATTGCTAAGGAATCACCCAGGCGGATTACGGTAAAATCTTTACCATTATTTCTCTTTGGAATTTCTTTACCGAGAATTGAAAGGAAATGTTATTTCTCTTATACGAAAAAGACGAAATAAACAACTGTAAATGTCCTTTTTACGTAATGTTACTATTCTGCTTAATATTATAGACATTTTTATAAGAATTGCAGCTGAAACCTTCGAGTAGTTGTGCTAAAACTTTTCTAAAACATATTACACCCCGTCTTATTGCCTCCACTGGTGACAGGAGGGTTCATTTTTCACCAACGGAATCGAAATTGCGATACAAGGAGGAAATGCTGCTAGCAGTTTTTTTACTCCGCGAGGTAATGATTTATATAGAAGCGATTTATATATTTCATATGGACATACTAATTTTAATTTACTTTATGGTAGTGTCTTGTACGTCTTCACCCAGGTAGGTGATATCCACTGCTCTCACTCATCATGTATTCTACCGCCAAACAGGAATATTATTATTATATTGTGTTTCAGTATAAAGAGTAAATGAGCCAGTGTATCATCTTAATCCCCAAATTTATATTTTTAAAGGCACCAACGTCTATGAACGGTAGTGACCACATATCATTAGATGGCTCAAAATTTTATAAACAAATCTTCAATATAAAAAAATATTATAAGTTTCTTCATAAACCGTAGTGCAAGTCCGTCTTAAGTAACAATAATTCACCCCATATTCCTACGCCGATTAGCAATACTTGATGCATTCGTGTTCCTGGATAGGTAACACCAGTGTAGTACGAGCAAAAGAGGCATATCATCTTCATTCCACAATTTCCTGGTGCATTCGCGATATAAAAAATTAAGTTAATTAATTAGGTTATTTTTAAATCACCAATGACTTTAAAAATAATGGGGCGTGATAAGCACGCATTTTTTTATTTCATGAAAGAAAACTTAATTTATGAAAGTAAAATCTTTCAAAGACATAAAATATTTCTTGGTCTATTTATATATAACTAATAATGCTTAAAATTACCTTCGTGCATAGTTAATTTAGATCACACGTATTCATACCTACATCATCGAAGTCTCGTAAATTCCGAGGCAACTTCTGTAAAACTTGTACCGCAAACGCTTACTGAATTGGCCTAATAAACCTTCAGCAGGGTCGCTCCCTCGCGAGCCATCGCCTCTTTTCGCATTGTATATTACAAGCCACAAGCAATTTATATGGAAAACCGTTTCTAAATGTATCTCGTTTGATAAGATCAACAACGTTTTGCGATCGGTATTCGAATGGAGAATTTCGACTAACATCTCTGTGTCTTGGGAGTACTCCATTCGATAGTTGAGATTTCAGTCAGCAAGCATTCGCTTTGCATACTAGAAATCTATTCCCAGAGCACTAATTCTTAAGGCTGACTCGTTAAAAGCTAGAACGTTTAATATTTTTCATTCATGTAACAGCCACTCATTGAACATTAACAATTTTTTTGCTTAGAAAATAAATTTATTTTAAATAGGCTCCTGACTACTTTTACTTTGAATCTCACTCTCATTACCTACATTTATTTAAGAAATATATTTGGAACATATTTTTATGATTTTTATTAATGATAGTTTATTGGCCCAGAAAGCAAATGTTAGAAAACTAAGCTTATATGTATGTATATGAGGTCATAAGGTAAACATAATAAGTATGACTATAATTAAATATTATTATTTACTAAGTCCCCTTATCATGGGGATCCCCACATGGCACTTTACAAAGAGAGAAACTATATATTTATTTCCTTTATTATATTATGTTTTTATATAATCTATGTTTAGGATAATATTCGAATTTAATCTCTTTCGTATAAATCTATATATTCAATTACAAATCAAATCAAATCAAAATAAACTTTATTAAAGTAGGCTTTTACAAGCACTTTTGAATCGTCATTTTACAATTAAGTGAAGCTACCACCGGTTCGGAAAGTAGATTGAACTCAGTAGTTACTCTTTTTTAACATTTAATAAAATTTTAACAAAAAGAAAAACCGACTTCAAACAAAACACTATTTTAAAACAAATGAATATGCACGAAAAAGTAATAAAAATAATTGCGTATTCAACATATTTTTTAGAGTCTTCCTAAGTTAAATGAAATGAAAAATATTAGACTACTTAAAAGTCGATTATCGATTATATCATGTAGTTATAGTTATTGGTATATTTGGAGCTGGTGTCAGCCACGGTGCCCTTGCCCCAACAATCAAAAGAAAGAAGCGATACGAGCCCCTTGATTGATCCAGTATATTATTGTGTAAAAGGTAATTTGTAAAAAACATATTTGTTAAAGTATTCTCGTATTGTTTTTTGATAGATATACTGTAGGGTTTTATTGGCTGACACCGACTCCAAATATAACAATAATTATAACTACATGATATAATCGTTAATCGACTTTTAAGTAGTCTAATATTTTTCATTTCATTTAACTTAGGAAGACTCTAAAAAATATGTTGAATACGCAATTATTTTTATTACATTTTCGTGCATATTCATTTGTTTTAAAATAGTGTTTTGTTTGAAGTCGGTTTTTCTTTTTGTTAAAATTTTATTTATTTTTTGATTTTAAGTGAAGCTGATGTTGACTAACTATTTTTTTTTATATGGATAGATTAAGTGTTCCGTTTATATGAGTCAGAAACTACTTCGAGGACAATTTCAAAGGAAACTTGCGAATAAAGCAAAAATAGACTTTCGAAAATGCGGATTTAATACGTCACGCGGCGTGAACTACAAGGATCCCTCGAAAGAGCTGTAATCGAACTCAGCAAAAAAACTTTGAAAAAGACCAACTATATTTCGTACATCATATGACATCACATCACATACACAAAATTTGATTAAAGATAGTAAGAAATTCTGCCCCATATCGCACCCTAACTGCGAGCCGTATAGGAGTTCCATCACTACATAATATAAAACAAAGTCGCTTTCTCTGTCCCTATATCTTTAAATCTACGCAACGGATTTTGATGCGGTTTTTTTTAAAAGATAGTGTGATTCAAGGGGAAGGTTTTTGTATATAATACATGAACAATATAGTAAAGAAACACTGATAATTTTAGAAGTTTGCGATGTGATGTCGTATATAAACAAATTCTGTAGTATATTTAGTATCAGTATTGCACCCGTGCGAAGCCGGGGTGGGTAGCTAGTTGATTATAATATTCGACTATGATAATTACATAAACATAACCACATTTCGGAAGGTGACTCAAATATCCATATAACCTATAAATAAAAGATTCGACCGAGTATCGCTAACGTGCTCCTCAGAATTGTTCCGTTCCCTTTCGTTCCGTCACTTTGTCATGGATCCTGTGCTCCGAACCTTACCAAACTTTCACCAAATTACCCTTGAAGTATATATTTTATAATAAAAAAAGAATTATCAAAATTGATTAACGTGATTTTCAGTTATTCACCTATTTGTCGCGCATATACATAATGCAAATTTAAGACTTATGTCGTTTTCACATGGATACCATCATCGGAAAAAAAAATAAAAAAAATGGGACCCCACGGGAAGCACTACCTTTCAAACAAAAAAAAATTATCAAAATCGGTTCACCCAGTGAAAAGTTATGAGGTAACAAACATAAAAAAAAAAAAAAAAAAAAAAAAAAAATACAGACGAATTGATAACCTCCTCCTTTTGGAAGTCGGTTGAAAATACAAAGTTAGTTAAATACAATTATTTAAATTAATATATCCTGCGTGTTAAAACCTCAAACAACTATTAATGTTTGGATTATTAAGAATAAATTTACTTATTATATTGGTACTAGTAAATTCGAACAAAATAATAATCTATTATTTGCTCCTACACGTTCCTATTTTAAAGAAGTTCCTTATAATTATATATCTGTCTCTTTCTTTCGCTTGCTTCTACAGGTACTTAACAAAAGAAAATACCAAATAATAATTAAAATTGTCAACGCGCGATTGTTCGACACTGCGAATTTGTTTATAGGCAACGCCGCCGCGTAAATTAGCGCACAAGCTCGCGCATAAGCGTTAGTTACACTTTGGCCCTTTCGCCGCATTGATGCTGTCGAGAAGCAATAATCAGTTTTTATTTCAATATTTTTAATTTATTGGCATTTAAGAAATAATTTAAGCTATGCTTCTTCAGATAAACTCTCATATATTTGCTGCTAGGAATCCGATCTTTTACATTTCTTAATATCCCATCAAAACACAAATGTAAAATGAAAGCCAAGTTCAACTTTATGATATTATATACCTCAGTTGTTGACTACAGCGACAAAAGATGTGAGATCTAAATGGGTTCAATGGTCTTTCTTGAAATTTATTTATAACAATATAACATATCATTTCTTCTTATAACTTAGGATATTATATTGTAGCGTAGGGTCTGTTTTGGTTCAAAGGCGACTCCAAATGGTTCGTGTAATATTAAACAAGGTGCTGCTCGTCAGTTCTCTTACTTGACAACTTGGCTTGTAACGCTACCGTGTGTCTAGAACATAGAGTATTAATAGTACGATTACTATTTTGTCATTTATTGGTAGACGAAGAAAAAACAATAAAACCAAAAATAAATCGAGATGTTTTATAACAATAATAATATAATATACTTAATAAATTACTACGAGTACAAAAGCCCTGCACAGGAGTTATTGTTGTATAATACTAATCACGGGCAACAGTAATGAACGAATGACTAATGGTTTAATCTCTAAGAGATTTGTAGAACATTGTCTGATTGTCTTATCACATATGAAGTAACAGCTGTTGAAAAATAAATTGATTAAAAATATGCTTCTACTCCGTGAAGTAATTGGATTCTAAGTAAATAGCAAAAATCGTTTTAATTCTCAAATCGAATCAATGATCACCTTTACGTACCAGTTATGGCTGAAAATAGCTGTTTCGTTTAGTTCAATCATCAAGTATCAAAAACATTGTCATAAATGTATGGAATTTACTCTGTTGTAGCCATGCAAGTTGGTCTGGGTAGGTACAACAAATATTCTACCGCCAAGCAGAAAAACTTTGTATTGATGTGTTCCGGTTTGAAGTGTGAGTGACCGCACTGGCTCGCTTACACTTCTACGGACATAAGGAATAATAACTTGTACATTAATAACAAGGTCGGCAGCGCATTATCGATGATGATAAAGAGTGATTAAAATTTCTCACAGTGCCAATATATATGGATGAGGGTGACCACTTACCATCAGTATTCCTGTTCGCCTATTCATATAAAAAAATGATCGTTAATTTAGCCTTAAAATTTAGTCCAAATTTTAAGGCCGTAAAATTTTATAGAAAACCTCTTTTGTTTTATATCGAGTATTTTTTTGCGTAAATTCAAACGAAATTACCGAAGAAACAAAACTTTCCTCTCAATAGCATTAACAAAAAAAAAGAAACTGCGTTAATATTTATAGTCAAAGGAAAGTTAGAAATCTAATTTAACCAATAAAAATTGGTATCGTGACAACAACAAAAGATGAAGTTTATTAAGACAGAAAATTGTTCTATTGCTCGCGCAAAAGTTGCAACCAAGATAACTTCGCCGTTTTGTATCGAACGTGACTGAACTGTGAGCTAGAAATAAGATACTTCGTACATGTGAAGTAATTCCAACTTAATTTCAAGACATACACTTTAAACTGTACTTTGTTACATGGCAGCTGTTTAAATGTTGATCATGAGACGGCATGGAATTTAAAGTTTGACATTATAAAACCTTTTTAGAAAAAAACGTGAAGATATAAACGATTCTTTCAATAATATGCCGTTTACCAGAGTATAAATAATACCAAGTTTTAGTTAAGTCAAATCGAAACTGATGCTTTTAATGCTACCAAAACAAATTAATATATAGCAAATGCCATCTGTCGTGCAAATGGGCCATTTGATGAGAAATGGTCACCACTTTTCATGCATTGATGCTGGTTTATATTAACCACTCCTCACATCGCCAATGCGCCACCAACCTTGGAATCAAGATGTTATGTCCCTTGTGCCTATAGTTACATTATTAATAATAACGATATATTATATTAGTATTAATTAAATGTGTTCGACTTGTATCTTTTATTTTTCTATTTATTTTATATTTCATCTTGTGCTCGCATTTAATAAAAATATAGTAATAAACCGTCATGTTGGATGAAAATTAGTCACATCAGATCACCAATCCACATTGGTGCAACATTGTGGAATAAGCTTTAAGCCTATTCGTCAAAAGAAGTGGAAACCCATGAGTGGGATTTGTATGAGCTTATTTTAGTTTTCCTCTTTTCCCTCTATACTCAGTATCATTGGTGTGATTTTTCATTGATCACTCCCCCCCGTGCATATCTCTGCTTCAAATCAATCTATTTTTATAATTATCATCATCAAAATTACTTGAATTTAAAAACACATACAGATATCACCAATGTTTGATGAGTTTGTTCATCAAATAATATAAATCGAATAAATTTTACTTTTAGTAAATTCCCAGCAAAGGTTAATAGACGTAATAAGGTCCATGGGACCAGTTGAAGTGGACGTTAAAGTTAGATTTAACAGTATGCACTGCCAACATGCCCCCAGGCAATACGAAATCTGCATATTAAGCTAACTCTGTGACGTCATCCGTGTATTAGATTAGTGAACTGCATATTGGGTCCATAGCTGTTTAAGCTTGGCTCATTAAATATTTGCTTCAACAACATAAATATTATAATTTATACTGTTTAGTATTTCAGCGCGGTCATCTTGTGTCCGTGACATATTCGATTAACATTTCATTTATGTTCAATGAAGTTTAATTCAATTACTTGTCGGAGTCTATAAAAAGCTTTATTATGCTTCCATTGTATTAAAACTCAAGTCATTAAAGTGTTTTTATCTTATTTGATGATCGAGCTGAGATGGTCCAGTGGTTAGAAAGCGTGCATCTTAACCGATGATTGCTGGTTCAAACCTAGGCAAGCACATCTAAATATTCATGTTTTTAAATTTGTGTTTATAATTCATCTCGTACTTGGCGGTGAAGGAAAATATCGTAAGGAAACCTGCATGTGTCTAATTTCATCGAAATTCTCCTACATGTGCATTCCACCAATGCATTGGAACAGCGTGGTGGAATATATTCCAAGCCCTCTTCTTAACGGTTGAGGAGGCCTTAGCCCAGCAGTGGGAAATTTACAGGCTGTAACTGTTACCGTTTTTTTGTCTTATTTGCTTTTAATTCCATTTATAATACTTTCCCGAATTTTATTGCTACTTACTATTTATTTTATTCTTGTATGAATAAAATGATTGTTAAGAACATAACATTTATGTATATTTTTATATTCAAGTATCTAATCATAGTCACCTCATCGATCCCGAGGGATGTGCTGTTCCTTTAATCGAACTCACTTTTCCAATTTCAAAGTAACGTTCCCGCTTCAACTAAACCAATTCTTCTTCTCATTTATCAAGCCACGATCCGAGTAAATACAGCCAATCCTTTGTTCAAGTAAGGAACTTGGGGAAAATAAAAAAAATGATTCTTATTGTGCAGCTACAATTAACCTCTCAGAAAAATAAATCTCGAACAATGATCTACCCGTACTGTAAGCGATTTTATGAAAATATTTTTTAAGTTTATTTGTTGTTTGAAGCTTAGTAAAAATTGTTGATACGTGTATCCAGAATGTGAGTTTCGTTTTAGTTATTATATACGTTTGATTGCTTTCGTATGATTTTAATACGTATAATCTTATTTTAATCGAGTATTTTTAACTATAATTTTATCTGAAATTGCTCATTTTTTAAATTGTTTGTAGGTCCTCCTATATCATTGCATTGGGAGCCAATCAACTTGATTTCCTCGTATAGATAGTTGCACAAAATCCTTACTGTATATCCTTAAAGAAATATTCAAAAGCAATATGTTAAAACTATATTATGACAATAACAACAATAAATTTTAAATGATAATATATCAAAAGACTTATCTGTTATATAAGTGACAGAATTTACAAAGTTTCTATAAACAGTGAAGAGTTCCGGATCTCCAACTAAATTAGCGTTCCACAGGGATCACTTCTCGTTCCTCATTTATTCCTGTTTTATTAATATAATAAAGCAAATTTATTTGTCATTTTGTTGCTTGCAGATTTTATGATTTAAAGGAATATGGTCCAAATGAAGAAAAAGAAGACTGTATAAATTTAGCGACTTATTAATTCTGAATAATAAGAAATTTGATTTGAAAATGAAATATTGAGTTTGATATTTTTAAAACAATGAATGAAAATTCACTGTAATCGTGCTGCAATACGTTGAGATAATTTTGTAATAATTCATATTTCATTTATATTTAGATAAAAGTAAATGATTAGGATGCAGCATGAGACTAGTATAGAGACTGTTGAACAACAACGCAAAATATCAATCTACACCATTTCAGACTTTAATAAATTTTGTCTGGTCTTCTACAGGTAATTAGCCCGCGTAGGGTGACTTCACCTTTCCAGTACTAAAATTGTTGATATATTAAATACTTATAGTGATTCAAATTTACGCAAATTTGTCAAAAATGTGTAAATCATTTTCAATATATACTTCTATCTTGAATATAAAGATAGCTTCATGGGAGTCTTCATCCACATTTGTAATCAAGTTCAGATTGCTTTAATTAACAAGATTAAACTCCAAGTAAGAGCATAGGCTATTTTTTTAAACCTAAATTCACAAGTCCAATCCCTTAAACGATGCGTCACGGGAGATATCAAAATTTTATAAAATATAAAAATAAATGCATTACTAAATATATAACATACTCAATGAATCCAGATCGTTTATAGTTAAGGATATATTCATAATTTAATTTGGCAATCCTTGCTATGAGAAGAGCATAATTAATTGGTGTACTTATACATAAACGAAATATTTACCTATTCACACCATATCTATAGCCTAGTTATTCAACCTTAATGACTCTGATGACCTGCAGTATGTTAATAACGACTTGCTTGATTAATCCACGCTAATATATTACGTTACTGAGTTATCTGAAGCTATGCACAATCAACTAATTTCAGTAATTCACATAATTGATTAGTGTGAGTGACATAGTCGAAATTATTGTGTTTTTATAATCTTATCTCCACAAATGTATTATTTGTGCGTTTTGATTTTTGTTCTTTGTACTGTAACTTACATAAACGTTACATTAATAATGCTTGCATGTCTTTGTAAAGCAGTATCACAATCAAAATTTTGGGACTATTGGTGGCAATAGTAGATCCTGGATTCTTAAGCCGGTTAGGTTAGTTTAAGTTAGTTTCGATCAGTTGGTACATCAAGGCTTGCTATAGTTACATTTGGTATGTAGTATGGAATGAATGACATATTTATTTGATACAATCCATTTGATATTTGATTATGAAGATTTTTGTTAAGGCAGCTATTCAAGAGCGAATGCGCAAAAAAAATATACATCTTATTATGCGCAATCTCAAGTACGTTCATTATTACTTTAACCTCGCGATCAAATGGAATGTCAATCTAAGTGCAGAAATAACAAGTTTTTAATTCTGGAAAGCTTCTGCCAATTTCTGGATAACAAACCAAATACCCGTATCACAGTTTTTGGTCGACCCACGGTTCAAACAAGACTGTTCAATTTGCAGTCTTGTAAGCTATATACGAACCACCGAGACAGTTACTATATTAGTAGTCAGATGCAGCTTTGCATGCAATTAGACAGTCATATCGCAGCTGTCTGGACGTCGGCAAATTTATTCCAACCAACTTCAAATAACCCGTTGCTTCTACTCAAATTAATATAGCGTATCTATGTTATACACATTCCTAAATAATTCTCAGAAGATATGCAACGAAATAATTTAAACGAATAACGAATTATGACATAATACAAATTATTGATTCTTTGACAACCTCCGTGGTCGAGTGGTGTGTACACCGGTTTTTGCCACTCGTAGGTGCCGGGTTCGATTCTCGACGATTCGATGTTGTAGTCATTAGTTTTCTATGTTATTTTGGGTCTGCGTGTTTGTGGTACCGTCGTTGCTTCTGATTTTCCATAACACAAGTGCTTTAGCTATTTACATTGGGATCAGAGTAATGTATGTGATGTTGTCTCATATATATTCATTTATTTAATACATAAAAATACAGTTGTGTATGTGTGCAGTATATTTTATACCAGAATTCAAAGAGGCTTGTATTTCAAAGGAACTATTTGGTTTGAGGTGGCAAAGGTCGGTCTGATAAACCATTGATAATCACTGGCGTCTGTGCTTCGAATACTAATTCATACATTTATTTGAACAATGTTTCACTAATTAAGACATTATTCACAGTCCGAAATATAGTGGCTGCAGAATATTGTATCTAAAATACATCCAGCTTAAACTTATACATACAATTTTTGTTCCATTAATTTTACATTTATTAGTTTATTCCTCAGCTAATTCTGTTGCTTTAATCGTAAAAATATATAATTTTATTAAATTTAGAAAAAGTATCATAGATCTTGTTATAAAATAATGAAAAGAGAAATAAAAGTTTCTACAAGAAACTAAAAGACCGCAGACGTGATCTCATTAAAGACCAGTGGTAGACCTTCTATTCTACGTCCTTCTAGGACATCATATTATTTATAAAATCTTAACAAAACTGGATCTGAAAATCTTAACTGAACGTGACTTTCAAATTTGTTTATTACAGCAATTAAATACATTATTTAAATCTCTATCTCTAAGTCTTTTTAATATCACAAGAAAAATCACTTAAAACTTGATCTAGAATAGCAACAATTTCTTATATAAATTTACTTATATTTTAATTTCTGAGAGTCAAGATAACCCAGTGGTTAGAACGCTTGCGATGACATCAACAAACCAAACAACAAATCTTAATCGATGGTTGTGGGTTCAAAACCAGGCAAGCAACACTGATTGTTCATGTGCTTAATTTGTGTTTATAATTTATCTCGTGCTCAGTGTCTAATTCCATAGAAGTTTAGCCACAATTGCATTCCACCAACCCGCATTGGAACAGCCTGGTGGAATATGTTTCAAGCCTTCTCCTCAAAGGGAAAGGAGGTCTTAGCCCAGCAGTGGTAAATTTACAGGCTGTTGTTGTTATTGTTATTTTTATTTTAATTTAATTCGAAGTTTAATTCCATTTGATTTCTACAATAAAAACACATCTCTAGTTAAACAATATTACAGTGTTTGCACCATTACACTATTGATATAGCTAATCAAAGCCCCATTGATCTGATACATAGCATTAATGACAAATAGCGCATGCTATTATACCGACAATGGCCGTATAGAATTTGCCGTGAACGATACAGAATGCAAACAGATTTAACAGCTTCGATAGTATAATTCAGATTCTAAATTAACTTGATTAGCTTTCATATGAGATTGAATTTAATTCAGAATTATTTATTTTATTTGGAATCGACGCAGACGTGAGTAATAACATCAGTAATCCACACTAATTGTGGAAATATATCAAATAAAATCGTTGCATTTTATGTATTATTGGATACTAGAAGAACTATATGTATTCAATGAGTATATTTTTTGTGTGTAAAAATAGACTTGTCTTTTTCATTTGTTTAATTTGGGTCCATTATAAAACAATATATTTACGTTATTATTATTTGGGCTACAAATGTGTGGTGTTACGCGAATGGATAGAGTAAGGAATGACTACATAAGAGGAAGTTTGAAAGTGACACCGATGGCTGAGATGTTATGTGGAAGGCGGCTATCATGGTATGGACATGTAATGCAGAGGAATGAGCAACATATTGTGAGGAAGGCCTTGTGCATGAATGTGAATGGACATATAGATAGAGGACGACCAAGGAAACGATGGATGGATTGTGTGAAAGACGATATGGTTAGAAAGAATGTTACTTGTGAGATGACGTCTGACAGAGAAGTATGAAAGGAGAAGACACACTGCGCCGACCAAAATAAAATTGGGATAAGGGCAAGAGGATGATTACGTTATTATTATTATAGTCAAAAATAATTATCATTTATTACATTATCATATCTTCCAAAAAAACCCAACAGATATGACGTCATTCATACACACACAAACAACAAATACAAGTATTCATAATGGGATATCTTAAATAATGACAAGTATATTAATAAACTTGGGAACTAAGTTTTTTTATGTCCGTTGACTCTGTTATTAAGTTACACTGATTTTCGTCCTTTAAACTGGAACACAACAGTACTAAATATTACTGCTTGGGGATGAAATAAATTATGTGTGATTGGTGTAGGTACTATACCTGACGAGCTTCATACAAATCATCTCTCATCACATAAATACTGTTACAAACTATTTTGAATACTATGAATATCCACATTACTTTGTTCCAAAGTTTTTATCTATGTGTCATAGAATCGTCAATTATCTGTTCAATCGAAAGTAATTTTCACCTATATAATATCAACTATATATAATATAACTATTTTAAATATTAAACATCCAAATATACCATTGAAAGTTGACCGTTCGTTTAACCATAACAATACATACATGAATAGAACAAACAAAATAACCTTCTAGGATAGTTTTTGTTAAAATACATTCATTCATATTTTTTCCGCCCTTTTCAATATCAGGCTTATTCTTCAAATCTTTACCAAAATAAAACTGCCCAAAATAAAAGACAATTTATTTACTTATATTATCAATCGCAACATAAAAGAATAGGATATATCGTATTCATAAATAATATCCTAAACTCGCTTCCTATAACTTTGATTGCTTTTAGAAAAGTTTCCTTTTAAGGATTTTGGGAAGGAGCCAATATTAGCGATGAATATCAATGTTACATCTTTTCTCAATTCCGAGTGGGGATTTTGAAGGTTAAAGGCGAACCAGACCGACGTCCGTATATACGTCAGACTCATCGCTTACAAATGATTTGAAATGTTCTCAATATCGTTTGCTATGAAAGTTTACGAAATTGCAGGATTTCTTGTTATGTCAATAACCGAACCGCTTCATAACTTCGCAGCTTCATAACTACAAGGAATCAATTTATTTGTCTACGTGTCTTGTGTTTGTACGAATAAAATGTCTTCGCGGTATTCGTTTTATCGTTCAAAAACAGTTCAAGCTTGGATAAAACAGATTTACACGGCTTCCAATACATGTACAACGGCTTATAACTACCAACAACAAAACTCCAGGATAATATACGAATGTGTAATTGGAATAACTTAACATTTTAACATCTGTCTACAGCGTTCCAGGGCTCCAGCCCAAGACTTCGGTGTTTACCTACATTCTACACCTTTTTACGTTAGCTACTAGATGTATGAGGCTATCATATCTATCAGGCTATCATATCTATATGATGGAGTGTTTTGTAATAGTAGTTTAAAGTGTGATATACTAGATGATATTTGAGTGTGATATGGTTTTATATATTGGAATGTGCAGTACCACAGGTAGTCAATATGTGACAACGTCGTTGTCAATATTAGATCAATGATTATTAATCGCAATTCGTCGGTTCTTCTTAGGTCCGAGGTATTTATTTCCGAATCGGTAGCAGATTTGTGACTATCATAAGCATGCATTAATAACAATAATGACTTAGCACCAAGCTATTCTATCATATACTCGTAACGAACACAAATCCAACAACGGTTGTTTTAGAGATGTTCAAAGACTTTTTCCTCGTTCAAATTACATGTAAACATATAACGTAAAATAAAGAATAACATTCCTCGCATCTATTATATACACCAATCACGTTTCATCTGAATGTGTAAGCGTAGTACGTCAGCAATTTATCACCAGACCGAAGATCAATGGGCCAAAAACGTTTCGTATGTAGGTCGGACGATTTTAGAACGCAACTTTATCTTTAATGCCAAAGTTCGAAGCTTCTTAGTGATCAATTTCGCTACAAATACAGTAAATCTTCGTCGCGATACGATGATAATCGATTACACGTCATATTCTAATGGAGCAACTGCTATTTTTGTCTGCAATAATTTATCCTAATATGAATACAATGTTTACAGTATACACCTTTTAAGGATATTTTTTTAGATATAATCCTGTTTATTGAACATATTTTATTAATTCGGTAGGGTAGCCAAGAACGTGCACTGCTCTAGTGGCTGGAAAATTCGAGATAAATGAATTCCAGGAATGAAGCTAACCTCACAAAATTGATTGTTTTTTTTTCAACTATAGTCAACAGCTGTAGTCGATACTGAAAGTCTGAAGAGCTTATGAATTTCCCACTGCTGGGCTAAGGCCTCCTCTTCCATTGAGGTGAAGCTTTGCCGCTTATTCCACTAATATATATGGTCGCAGGTAATTAGACACATGCAGGTTTCCTCGACGTTTCGTTTCGTTAAAGAGCATGTGATGCTTACAAAAACACATTAAGCACATAAACTCATGAAGATTCAATGGCCCTTGTCTAGTCTTGAACCCGCAATCATCGGTTAAGATTCACGCGTTCTAATCTCTGGGCCATTTGGCTCTTTAAGCGACAGATTAAATCCTGCGCTATTTCTGTTTTAGTCGTATCATATTGCCTTCCCATTATATATAGCTATGGCTCAGTAAATGATCGATTTAGCTTTTTTTCGTTAAAAAATAAAATAAACTTTCATTTATTAAATCAAATCAAATTTATCTTATTGAAGTGTATGCATTTTTCAATAAGATACAGATAAAAACATTAAGAAAGTCGAATAGTCGAGTAAAAAAAGTAGTAACAGCCTGTGAATTTCCCACTGCTGGGCTAAGGCCTCCTCTGCCATTAAGGAGAGGGTTAGGAACATATTCCACCACGCTGTTCCAATGCTGGTTGGTGGAATGCACATGTGGCAGAATGTCGATGAAATTAGACACATGCAGGTTTCCTCACGATGTTTTCCTTCACCGCCGAGCACGAGATGAATTATAAACACAAATTAAGCACATATATATAGTGGTGCTTGCCTGGGTTTGAACCCGCATTCATCGGTTAAGATGCACGCGTTCTAACCACTGGGCCATCTCAGCTCTTTGTATAATAGTCGAGTAGTAATCACATATTGTTGTTAATCAGTCTTACATTGGAACCCAAGCCTAAGACCAGGCGGATTTATTCATTAAAAGTATAATTTACAATAACGATAAGTTTTATCCAATTCATCTTCAATTTTTTTTATTTGATAAATGGTATATTGATTATATATGCATACACCATTGCTGAAAAACGTTCTTTGCCGTATGCAATCGTAAAGCTATAATGAAATATTTTTGTATTATATGGTGTACATATAATCATTTGTACGTTTTTATTAGTCTGTTATGACACTAGCATTCAAAATCGACTATCCCTCCCTGAATTCCGCCTCAATAAAATGTGTCAAAGTAAAAACGATAAACTAGGTTACCCGCGTCACAGTGCCCTAGTGTTGAAACGCATGACCCAATGTACCTACATGTTTGAGCACTTCAGAACTTTCTAGATTAATACGCTCATGTATCTCTGACATACATGCGACATACAAACCGACCGTGGGTTGTTACTTTTATGTCCAATTTATTTCATCCTTCATAATAATATATTTCATAAGGTTTTTAATTTTGTTTTCAAATTTCGAACGTTTTTTTTCTTTGTTGCACAGATTGAAATGACAGCGTATGGAATTGATACAAGTCATAGATTTATAGAGCTGAGATGGCCCAGTGGTTAGAAGGCGTGCATCTTAACCAATGATTGCAGGTTCAAACCCAGGCAAGCACCACTGAATATTCATGTGCTTAATTTGTGTTTATAATTCATCTCGTGTTCGTCGGTGAAGGAAAACATCGTAAGAAAACCTGAATGTGTCAAATTATATAGAAATTCCGCCTCATGTGTCTTCCACCAACCCGCATTGGAACAGCGTGGTGGAATATGTTAAAAAAACCTTCTCCTCAAGGGGAGAGAAAGCCTGAGCACAGCAATGGGAAATTTACAGGCTGTTACTGTTATAAATTTATGAGGTAAAAATCCTTTGAATATACTTAAAAAGTTTGAATGATTTTATAGTGATATTCTTTGTAGTCATCACCTCTCAACTACAGCAGCTCGGTAAGAAATATTAACAATTCCTTATATGAATAACGCGCCTTCAACCTTGGGAAGTAAGATGTTATGACTCTTTTCCTGTCAGGAAAAGGATAACTAAGCTTACCGGCTTACTCATCCTTTTATTTATTAACATATTGTTGTCACTTTCTTTCCTCAATCTATTATGAAATGATACTTTTAAATTGCCACTAATTTTGAAGCGCCAATTGCGTAATTATTTACAGATCGCATGGTTTAATAAACAGCCTCAAATTTGAGTTTTACAAAAATTTTACCAAAGTACTGTAAATTCTATTCATAATTGTATAGTAACTTGACGTCATCCAACAAAATCAGAATGTTAGGCTATAAAGTAAGACTACCACAAGTAGTATTTATATATATTTGTATAATTTATTGATATGAAAAATTTCAGAAAATATATTATGTATGACAGTTTTTTTTATAGGATTTTTCTCTTTTTTATATTAATAACTATCAATCATAAGTAGAGATTGCCTAGGTAAGAGGTCGAATAGTGCTCTCTCAGTCTTGTTTTCTGAGTTATTCAAAGCGTTCCATTAAGAACCTTACTAGTCATTCTTACTCGTCCGCTAATATTTGTAAAACACTACGTTATTTACTAACTGAAACAATATCTCTCCTTCGTAATTTTATGAAAAATGAATATTTATATAGTAAACTATAAAAAATCTTATGTTTAAATTTATGGTAGGTCACCATTCGCACTTTCGTGTTTTTTTTTTTTAATAATTATATATATTTAATTATTTAAAAAACCATAGGAAGCAAAGGCCTGCCTATAGGTAATCACTTTCTCTAAACATTACCACAAACTAAGTCATATTTCTTGATATCCGGATTAGAGTCATTAATTTATATTTATATTTTGCATGTGATAGTTTATCAAGGCTTAGATAATAATCGCTAACAAGCTGTGTACGATGTTTAATGTAGTTATTTGTCTACATACTTGGACTCGTGTGTAATTTGATAAAATTTTTATTCGTTTTTACTTAATTTGTAAAAAATAAAGTTTTTTTTTCATTTTATGTTTGCTGCTGGCCTTACTAATCTTCAAATTTTTGTTGATGGCATAAAGTAAATGAGCGTTAACAACTTGAGAGTATAGTACTAAGTGTCGCTCGATTTGCTATAAGGATATCATAGCTGTGTCTAATGTTTATGTGTGTATATAACAATAATAGCGCATTACACAAGCTCAATCAGTTTTCCTGAAACCACCGGTCCTGAAACAATAACAAACGTGCAAACAAACAACATGAATACTCGCTAATGTCAGGAGAAACATTATATTTAGTATTAATTACGTAGATGAAATCCGTAATTTAACTTTAATGTAATGCTTGTATAAATTCGTCAGTTCTGAAATCTACTAAATATATTATTTTACTATATAAAAATAGCCGAGATGGCCCAGTGGTTCGAACGCGTGCATCTTAACCGATGATTGCGGGTTCAAACCCAGGCAAGCACCGCTGATTCATGTGCTTAATTTGTCTTTATAATTCATCTCGTGCTCAGCGGTGAAGGAAAACATCGTGAGGAAACCTGCATGGGACAAATTTCATAGAAATTCTGCCACATGTGTATTCCACCAACCCGCATTGGAACAGCGTGGTGGAATATGTTCCAAACCTTCTCCTCAAAGGGAGAGGAGGCCTTTAGCCCAGCAGTGGAAATTTATGGGCTGCTATTGTTGTTGTTGTTGTTATAAAAATAAGTAGGTTTTTTTTTGGTTTAATTTCATTTTTGTCTTATAGTTTAGTCATTTCAAAAGTACATATTTTAAATGTTCATATAAAATATAATATCCGTGATGAAGAAGAGTCCATCGATTAAATTGTGCTAAATATTTTTTTTATAAGTAAACTTTTCTATAATGTTACGCTCGTTGTAAGCCATAAGGACTATTCGCTCTGTTATATGTGATATTTGATCAATCGGTTGTCAAGAGAAAAGTTTAATTATTTCTATAAATTCTACATAGTTCGGTTAAAATTTTCAATGTTACTTCCGTGCATCGAATTCCTAGTGAATTAATCAAAATCAATTTTAACATAAATTATCTTATAATCTGGATCAATTTCCATTTGATTACATCTATGTAAAATAGATCCTCCACAATTTCGCCCGCGGATATCGTAATTGGTACCTATTAGAATTTTCGTGAAATACATCAATCAAACATAAGTGCTTCAACCACCCGTATATTAGTATGTCGAATGAAAACAAATCTATCAGACGGGCCTTCTAGGGTGACGTCAAACAGCTTACAAAATTGAGATCGTTGGACAAAAAAAAATCTTAGAAATATCGAAAAATAAGTCAAGAGTATTTCATAATAGTGCTCGTGTAAACAATATTGAAATCAGAGAGATTAATGTTGTCTTAAATTTTCGCGATTATTACACATTTAAATAAAACTAATTATAACGGATGAATCGCGTATATTAATTATTTTTTTTTATTTTTTTAAACATCCCGACGTTTCGAGCACTATTAAAAATAATTAATATACGCGATTCATCCGTTATAATTAGTTTTATTTAAATCAGAGAGATTACTACATAAAATATTTATATCTAAACAACAAACAATATACACGTACTACTTTTCATCCTTCAACCCACACATTCTGATAATATTTTTAATATTATATAGACGTGATATTTTAAAATAAAATATTTTTCAGGCCATTCTACAATACATCGATAAGCTCTAAAGAAGGGCTTCGGAGAGCGAATTAAATAGAATGATCTTGTAAAACCTTTTTGCTTTAAAAATACTTGAATCTATAGGAGTAAGTAGTCCAATTGCTAGAGAGTAGTCTCTGGTAGTTCTACGATAGATCTATAGTTACTAATTCAATATAAAGAGTAATTGAACCACAGAGGCTTCTACGATTTTCTTTCTTCAGAAACTTATGTAATAACCAGTTTTAATTGGTGGTAGGGCTTTATGCAAACCCGTCTGGATAGGTACCACCCACTGATCAATTATTCTGCCGACAAACAACAGTACTCAGTATTGTTGTATTCCGGTTCGAAGGGTGAGTGAGCCAGTGTAACTACAGGCACAAGGGACATAACATCTTAGTTCCCAAGGTTGGTGGCGCCTTGACGATTTAGGGAATAGTTAATATTTCTTACAATGTCATTGTCTATGGGTAATGGTGACCACTTACCATCAGGTGACCCATATGCTCGTCTGTCAACCTATACCCTTAAAAAGAGTATTGACATTGACAAACCTTGTCACCATTTAACCGATTACCATGATGCTCACTATCATGGTAATTTAGTATAGTATGGTAGTATAGTATTTGATTTTTTACACCAATACAGAAGGACCACATTATATTAAATTCCATTTACACAATTCAACCAATTGCTATTATAATTGGTATATAATATAGAAATGATCACGTCCGGCTATTTTGGAATTTCAAGTATTTTCATTTAAATTTAGTTTCAACAAAATTATTCTAAGTAAACTAAGTTTAACTAAATGGCTTACATTTCAAATTCATACACGCCCACACATACAAACACATTTAATAGTAATTTATGAAGAATTATTTGTTAATCTTTTAATAAAGTCACAAAGTCAGTTATTGTATTGTTATTTAGATTGTGTATGAACCTTCATACTTGTTTAAGTAAAAGTAAAGTAAAGTAACAAATATATATAGTGGTGCTTGCCTGGTTTCAAACCCAGGCAAGTACCACTATATATATGTGCTTAATTTGTATTTATAATTTAATGGAAGAGGAGGCCTTAGCCCAGCAGTGGGAAATTTACAGACTGTTACTTTAACTTGTTTAAGAAAAAAAAAACATTCTAAGTAAATTTATTTTTCAACTAGTTGTGCCCGCGATTTCATGAGCGTTTGAATTGAAAAAAAAAATATTATTGTAGCTTAAGTTACTCCTTATAAAATCAGCTATCTGCCAGTGAAATTCCCGTCAAAATCAGCTCAGCCGTTCCAGAGAACAGTCGGAACAAATAAACACACAAAAACGCTATTTTGATATATTTACCGTGATACCACTGCACTTTTACTAAATGTATGTACAATGCTTCAGATATTACCTTATAAAATCTCGACACAGTTTTTTAGCAGTTAATTATAAATATTGTTAAATCACCGTTTAATTGTTTGATCTCCCACTGAAAGTACAGCAAAAACAAGCCACCTTAAATTGTAAATTACATTCAAAATGCATAAAATATAAAATCTTGTATACAGATTTAAATTCGTTATGTGCAACGTTAATCGCAGCTGCATTTAAACCAGTGGAAAGAGAGAAAGACGAACATTGGTCAGTCAACCATAACATGCTTTGACTATCCTTACGAAGCGATTTAGTCTACGTTATGAACTTAATTTTTACTACAAAGCGAAACAGATCACTAGACCACTCATAAATATAGAACTGTTACGTTTAAATATATATCGTTCTTTTTTTCAAAATAGAAAAAGTTTTTTTTTTTACTTATTAACTATATACAAGCAAGAATTAAAAATAGTCAATGACAATCATGAGCGTAAAAAATAGTTATCGTCTAAATTGACTGCCCCACTCTGATAGAGTGAGCTAAGTCTTCAAAGAAGATGATGAAATCCAGCGAAGATCTGCTGATGTTAAGTAATAATAGAAAATATAAAACGCCAAATTCTATTAAAGTAGAATGTGAGAAAGCACGGTTCCACTCCGTGGAATTTATTTCATTCTATATAAAAAAAAAATCAATAAAAAAAAACAAATAATCACGAACGCGTAGAATGTTTGGCAAGAATGCTAGCAGCATTCTCCTATTGAATCGCAATTCCGATCATTCAATACGTTGAGGCGAAGTTTAATTCTTACATAGGTGTTATACAAATCAAAATACTATTTTTATAGGTGAAATAGTATGCTAATGCGGACCGTATATCGCTGTAACGGCTCTAAAGCTTCCATTAAACTACTTACCAGAACTTGATCCTTATAAGCGACACTATCTTGAGGTGTAATATAATATTTTAGTGAGTTTTTTTAACACAATTTGTTTATAATTCGTATAAAAATCGAAGGGAAATCAAAGATCAAACGAAAATACCAAAAAATACTATATTCAAGTCGGCTCACAAAGGCACATTTAATTCGACACTGTAACAGAACGTTAAATCGTTACATATAATCATTGTTTTATATGTCTGCCTGGGAATCAATAAAATCAAATATGCATATTTATTGTTAATACATCAAATTACATACATGAAAGCCCTGCACCCCTAAACTAGGAGACCCCATATCTTAGTGGCCAGTGACTTCAAATTCACAGTTTACATTTATTAGACTAATTATTAAGTTTAAATTTAATGCTTAAATATATTAAGAGAGTACAAAGAAAGAAAAGAAAAATAATACATAGAAAGCTACGGAGTTAGATTTTGTTATTTTTTTTTAAATGAGCTCTAAATGTTGAAAAATAACTGTGTAACCATATTATAGAAATACCGTACCCAAGGATTAGTACTTACCTTGCGTAATCAGAAAAAATATTTTATTAATGAACTACTTCAGCAAATCAATTTAGTTGTTCCCTGCAAAAATCCCTGGTTACCCAATAAAAAACCTTTTAGAACTACAGCTTTTAAAACAAATTTAGGTAAACATGCACCCCTCAACAGAATAATTAATTTTTATAATGAATATTCTTCTAACGGCAATATCGACGTCTTTGCCCAAAGCAAGCCATCTTTTGTGGAGCTATGTAAAGATCTCATAGTATAACTTTAAAACATTTTATTCATAAATTAAGTTATGTCAACCCTTGTAGATTTTTGTTGTTGTATTTAAATTTTATTTTATGTTTTGTTTAATTAATCTACAATTTATTTATCTTTTTTTAATTTTTAGTAAAGATTTAATTAGGTTAGTATAGTCTTATCTTACGGTCAATGTTGTTTACACCTGTAATGATTTATTCACCTAGATTTAATACCCTGTATCTACTGCTAAGAGATTGTGTTAGTGATAAGTCGAAGGTGTAACTATTTCCAATAAATAAATAAATAAATAATTACCTTAAAACCACAGCTGTAACTGGATAGCGTTTAAGATAGATTTTTTTTTCTTATACAAAATGTTGGCTAAATAATTTTAAAATACTTTCATAAAAGTTTTCAAAATCCTCTTATCTGAATTTATTTTGTTATTGTCAAGAAGATCGTCTGTTGATAAAATTACATATTTATTCATTCGCCTCTGTCTTTCTGGATTACCTGTTGATAAATATATTGCACCTATATTTTTTAATTTAATTAGTCTTGGTGTAAATTAAAACCGTATTTTTTTGTAACTGTATTGTTTAGGATAACAATATTCTACATGTTTTACAGGTAGAAGTTTAATTTTGGTGAAAAGTGGTGTATCTTCTACGAAGAATAAGTTAATTTATTTACTTAAGAATTATATATTAAGTATATATAATAATTAGATGGGTATAGGTGGTGCAGAAGTTAAACCTCGTTCATCTTACTCTATTCTATATCTACACAGTTAAGCACTAAAATGAAATTCCATGTTGCTTTACTTATTTAATAATGAATAACCTGCATGAGTTTAATTTAAATGAAATTAAATTACATACATCCACCAATCGCAATCGAACTCTGTGGTGTAATTAGATCCACGCCAAATGGAGAGAAAGCCTTCGAGCCCAGCACTGGATCATTAACAGGATGTCACTTTTCCTTTTTTCATTAATAAAACTATTTTTTGCATAAAATGTTTCTCAAACTTTGTATAAATATCAGAATAAAATACTAGGTACTTTACAGAAAATGATTTTCATATCTGTGAAATGCAACAAGACTACCATAGCAGTTCATTTATCGTCCAAAAGACTGGCAATAATATCACGTGGGAGCCAAAATGTCAACATATTCCGAGAAGTAATTCTATTTGCTCTATTTATCATTGTGTTGCAAGATACGATCTTTATTATATTATCCTAGCCGTCTGCTTCGCATTCAACCGGGGCGATAGTTTGAGAAACAATTTACAGACATGCCGATCGCTTATATTCGCATATATAGGCTGCTACGTTAAAATTTATGAAATTTAAAAATATGTAAAAATATTGTTTCCTCTAGTATTGCTATTGCTAAATATTTACTTAGTGATTTGAAGGGTGTGTGGGCCTGTGTAATGGGATCATCTTAATTCCCAAGGTGGCGTATTGGAGATGTAAGGAATGGTTAATACTTCTTACAGGGCTAATATATGTATAAGAGGGATCACTTACCATCAGGTAGCGCATTTCCGTCTACCTACCTATACTTATTAATAATCGAGCAAAGTAGACATGGTATTTTATTGAAGTAAAATTAATTGTTTAAAATTAAATTTGTATAAAGTAACTTCTGATTTTAAAATTTTAAAATATTTATGACGAAATTGATTGATTCTATGTTTTATTTTTCACGCATGTACAAGTATATGGATCAAAAAATAAGTTTTACCAGATACAACATCTCAAACTAGTACCTCCTTTGGTAGTCAATTTTACCTAGACATATAAAATTGTGATGAATATGGATTCGATTTCGAAGCAAGCTTAAAGCTTGATAACGGAATGTCTTACTATTTCTTTCTTCAAGCCGTTAAAGTAGTTATGAATCCTTCCAAACCTTGCTTACAACTCGTATACATGTTCCTAAGTAAAGTAAAAAAAAAGTAGAAGTAACTGCCTGCCTCCTCTTCCATTAAGACGAGGGTTTGGAACATATTCCACCACGCTGTTCCAATGCGGGTTGGTGGAATGCACATGTGGCAGAATTTTGAAGAAATAAGACACATGCAGGTTTCCTCACAATGTTTTCCTTCACCGCAGTGCACGAGATGAAATATAAACACAAATTAAGCACATACATATAGTGGTGCTTGCCTGGATTTGAACCCGCAATCATCGGTTTAGACGCACGCGTTCTAACTGGGCCATCTCAGCTCCTATGTTCCTAAGAGTTTCATAGAAAGATTCAGTTGGTAAGTGATAATGTAAAGAAAATGTAAACAATTTATTTGTTGATCTTACATATTTAGTTATAAGTAGCGTGATGTAAAACTCCAACGTTGATATAGTTTTTACTTTCTTAAACTGAAGAACCCAGACAAGCCTATTTATACTATTAGTAACATTTAATCATAACTAGACTTCTAATAATAAATTCTAAATTATATATGGAAGTGGACTTTATATAACACTCTGTATTGAAACTATTTCATTCAAAGTCATATTTTAGGCTCGTACGAAGTCGCCAATAAAATTGAATCTTTATGATTTATCCATTTTGATGTGGTATAAAATATTTTTATTCAATATACATACGTGTTACAAATCTTCCAAAGAATCACTTTTAAAATTTTAAATTATTTTCATAAGTACATACATTTATAATCAGCTTGTTTTATAATGGTATGCGGATCGGCTTACGAGGTGATAAGTGTTCATCATTCCCTGTATACATTGTCGTGGTAAGAAATGTGTATATTTATTATGCCGCCAATGCGCAGCCAACGTTGGGACCAAAGATGTTATGTTGTGTTGTTACACTGACTCTCATAATATTATGTTATCTACCCAGACGAACTCTTACAAAGGCCAACCACCAATGATATTCTAATAAACAGATATGTTATACCCATACTAAACAACAGAAAAAAGTGTGCCGCGTCGAGGACCGTTTATTTCACATTTCGTTACAAGTAAAAAGGATAGCTTGATAAAAAACAATAAGTAAAAGGGATAACTAGATGTTTTAATTGCGCAAAACGTATTACTACATAATTGTGATGAAAACGACTAAAGGCAGACGTCCCAATTAGGACGTTTTCTAATCTTCACTTTTTGCGCGTTAATGACATATCTGTTTACTAGAACATCATTGCCAACCAAAAATAATTACAAAAAAAAAATAATAATATTATCACGAAAAGATAATTTGTATGGTTTCCTGAATTGAATACTCAAAAAGCGATAAATATTTTCATAGGTATATTATAATTACCAGCAGCAGTCAACGAGTTATATACTTCTATGCAATGTTTGCGAACACACTCACTCATATATTGTGCTCTTACGCAGACTTAATTAAGACTTAATAATTAAGAAAAATATTATGACCAGGTTTATATAATAGTAATCACTACCGTGATAAAAATCCATACGTCATATATTTTTAATGCGATTATAAACAATAATAAAAAAGGTTGTAAGTGAAACAATGGAAAACAAAAGCAACCTTTGAAATATTAATAAATAAAAGATAAATTTACGTCAGATCAAGCTGTTTATGATCTTAAAGCTTTATAATGCCCGTAATCTAACTGGGATATTATTTGCCTTCGATTCGGATACATTTTTCCTCATCAGTCTCGAGAGGCTTATATTTTTGTGATATTAAATACTTAAAATTATTCTTTGCAATCATAACGTAGAGTTATAACCGTAGTAACCTTCCGTTGTGTTTTAATTGATAGAATTAGTGATTAGTCCTGCGTCTGTGATGGTAACAAAGTCAAGTTCCGTGAAGTTACTTTTAGTAATGACTTAGACATTGTTCTAGTAGGTGTTACTATTGCAATGTGAGCGCCACATTCGAGAAGCACAACTAACGACTTGTTAAGTCTAAAATTCGATCTCTTAGATCTTCTTGTCCCCTGGTATAGAATCAAAAATTAGACGAAGTAGTCAATGAATTATCACAACAAGACATTTTTGACCACAATATTTCTTAATTTTAGTATGATGTTGAAAGACATTTGTCAATAAAAAAAATGTTAAAAACATTTAAAATTATTTTGAGTATTTTTATAATCTATTTGACTTTTAAGCGATAAAATCCTTGCCAGTCACTAGTGTACTAATTAAAAAATATATTTATATGTCATAGTGATGCAATGTAAATAATATGCTCAATGTACAGTCCGTAAGAAAAGGTCCGTCACCTTAAGATCTATTTTCGTGTGCTCAGTATGAGCGATAACCTGCTTTACCGATTGAGAATGACGTATCGCGTTTCAATGATTTGATGTTTAGATTCAAAAGGTACTAAGCGTTTAAGACTTGATAATTCAATTCAATTTTTTATATTTATGGCCTCTGTCAATAGGTTGACAATTCTGCCAGTGTCAGGGTTGAAAAATACACGTGGTTGCTTAATACAGCTCTTTCTCGTTCTGCCCAATGACCAGTAGCACGATCTAAAACAAATAGGACATCACAATATAATACACCAACACCCACTAAGATACAAAATAATAAAACTACCTACATAGATATACTTATTATATAAATAATATATACTTAAACTAACTCAGAGTTTGATATTATATCTTTCAATATACTTAAATAAAATAGTTATAATAGACATTTCTGAAGATGACAAAATGCAGGACATGTTGAAAGGGCGAGGAAAAGTAGGAGGAAGAAGATCATACAATGAAATAGGAAATCTGGTGCAATCAAAGAAAATATGTTCAACAGTACCCTCATCAAGGCCACATTCACATAAGGAGTGGTCCCGAACCCTGATCTTTGATAAAAAATGGGGGCTGCAGTTATGACCAAGACGCAATCGAATTATTGTAGAAGTAGAAAATTTAGAGCATTGACGAAACTTAAAGAACCAGGGTTTTAATGGAATATCAGGTTGCAAACTGCCATAGAATTTACCTTTAACATGACGGGAACAGTTCCATACCTCACTCCACTGCTTATTCAAATCAATTTTAGCGAGAGAACGTAAATCTTGGGCAAAGCAATTAGCATAAGTCTCCGTACCATTACGAATAGACCACTTAGCACATATGTCAGCCTGTTCATTGCCAGAAATCCCGGAGTGGCCAGGAATCCACGCAAGGGCTACCTCAATTCCAGCAGAGTGACACTTAAAAAGAAGTTCCCGAGTTTTGAGGTTAATAGGGTGAACATTTCTAGAACGTAACGGAAATTTTAAAATATCCTCTAAACAACTGCGACTATCTGTAAAAATTATGGTTTTATTAAGGTTGTGTGATTCTATCAGGGATACAGCTTCATAAATAGCTATTGTTTCTCCAGAAAAAACAGATATCCTGGGTGAGCATTTAAAACTAAGAGTCAGCTTCATGTCAGGAACCCATACAGCTGAACCCACAGGGGCATCTGTAGATAGTTTGGAGGCGTCTGTAAACATAGTTCGCCACCCGGGAAACTGTTCGTTTAAGAGTTCTTTAAACCGAAAGTTGGCTCCAGGATCTTCTTTGTTAATACCAAAACATGTAATTACATTGGGCCTAAAAGCAAGTGCATCAAAAGGGACAGCAAACAAAGGATTACCAGGAAATTGAAAAAGAGGAGATGTTGCAATAATTTTTTCATAACTTTTAAAAAGACAAGGAACTTCTTTATGAGCCCAGTAAGAAGAAGATGAAACATAGTTTGAAAGGTGACGAAGAGAAGTAAGTAATGGGTGGCAAGAATTTTGAAAAGCTTTGTAGAGAAATCTATCACAAAGATATTGTCTACGAAGAAATAAGGGAGGATCCAGACATTCTACTTGGAGAGCTTTGGTGGGCGAAGACTTCATAGCACCACAAATGATGCGGAGACACTTAGCTTGAATTTTGTCCCAATCGGCTAAAGCAGATTTATTACACGGTTCAAGCAAAAATGAACCGTAATCAAAATGACTCCGAACAATGGCGTTATAAAGGAGTTTTTGAGTGTAGGGGTGAGCACCCCACCACACACCTGATAGAGACCTTAAAACATTTACCCCAAGCTCACATTTTTCCTTAATGTAATTAAGGTGGACCGTGCCATTCATACGGGAGTCAAAATACACACCCAAAAATTTAACTTTATTTTTTACTGGAATGGTCTCATTTTCCAGAACAATATCAATATCCGGTATCAATCTTCTTCTGGAAAACACCACTACCGAGCTTTTAGGACCAGATAGAGATAAGCCGTGATCTGCTAGCCAGATATAAAGATTTTCTATGGCAGCATTAAGGCGAACAGAGCAATCATCCATAGACTTTGAGGCATAATAAAGAGCTATATCGTCTGCGTATTGTAATATGTTACAATCAGATGAACAAGAAGAGTCGAGATCAGAGATATATAAATTATAAAGAATGGGACTTAAAACCGAGCCCTGTGGTAGCCCCTTCCATACTGTTCTTGGGGGATACATAGTACCTTGCACTCGAACAGAGATATACCGTTGCATGAAAAGGTTGCATATGATATTAATCATCCTCGCGGGAAGACTCAGCTGGAGCATTTTGTGCCTGAGTAACGGGAGGAGAACCTTATCATAAGCTGAAGTGACGTCAAGAAAGACACCAACAAGATGGTGTTCCCTTGAGAGGGCCAGGCGAATTTCTGAAGAGAATACGCTCAGGCTGTCCATCGTGCCTACACCTTTTCTAAACCCAAACTGCGATTTTGGCAAGATATTCCTACTTTCGAGAATCCATTCCAGTTTAAGACTTGATAAAGGAATGATTTGGAAAACTGACAAAGGTTTTCTTACTCTGACTGTACAAATGAAATCTACATAAAAAATCCCAACCAAACAGTCCGACTAAGCTTCAATATAAAGACATACATATATATAAAAAACAGCTGTTCTAAATCATTGCTGTCTCTTTTCCTCAATTTTCTTAATATCATTGCCAGCATTTGTATCACTAAAATTGCATGTATATTATATTATGTACCTAACCTACTATGGTCAGCGGTAGCCGTTCTCAGCGGGAATGCAATTTGACAGAACATGCGACGAACGTAGGACCAATAGGTACCAAATCAGTTAGAACATAAAAAAATGTATATTTTAAGCCAATAATAATAACTCACCGTGACCCCGTCCGCGTCAGATAAATTTTATTATTCATATTTAACGTAAATCCTGTATATTCAATATCTATATGCTCTTCCAGGTCCCAGCCGAACTGCCGAACCGAATATATATGTATATGTCAGATGTTGTTATGATACAGTGGCATAGCGGATAGACGGTGTTACGTGTAATTATATATCAATAAACGAGTAGACGATTCTTTTGATGATTTATCACTTAAAAATGAAACTTATATTTATTTAAATATATGTATGTACCAGTAAATACAGAGTTTTTCAAAAAAGTTTTTAGTAAAAATAGTTTGTATATAACGTTTAGATAGTGTCTATAACTTTATAATACTTAAAAGGTTTTATCGACACTTAACTACAACTAGAATGTATTCAATTATCAACATTGTTGCAAACATGTAAAGACTAAAGTTGCGTAAAATTTATCGTCTGAAACGAACAGTTTGACATCTCTTTAAGCTGCAAACAACAGTTATTAATTTTACTTCTGAATTTATTTTGTATCTCATTTTATTCCGCTCGTAAAGTACGAAATACTTTCTTAGAATCTTGCTACGAGTTCGTTATAAGCGTAAAATTTGCATGTAGTAGCATAAAGTTGTTAAGGTTTACGTTTTATTTAGACAATAATAATTTGGATAAAAATAATTAAACTGCTTATTATTGAAATACTTTAATTATTTGCTCTTTCAGCCAACCGCTCTATGTAACCAAATGCACGAGCTACTTATATAAAGGCCACCAACGAACCTGCAAACCAGGTTCCAGTATTACAGACCATGGATGGTAAAAGACTATAAATCAATTGCAATAAAAAAAATTACCGTACGGTGTACTAGCAGACGAGTCCTAGAGAGGAGACCGCGTCTCGGAAAGCGTAATGTAGGACGACTTCCGACCCGCTGCTGGTCCGGTAGAAGCTGGATGAGGGACGCAGAGGACCGAACAACGTGGCGCGCTCTGGGGGAGGCCAGCAGTGGACAGCAGTGGACTGATGATGACTGTACGGTGTGGTAAGGATTATGCATTTGTACGTTTCCCGTTTTTATCATAAAATAATACATGAAAAAAATGTAGCAAATAAGATGCCCCACTCTTTGTTGTATTGAGTAAAACTACTGACATAACGCTTTCATCTTAGTAACCTTTGAAGCCTCTGAAAACGTAGGACGGCGGATCGTTTGTTGAACTCTGACAGCGAATGTCACGATTTGTAATCACATCTTAAGTACATTACTCACTCAAGACTTTATCATTTTATTATAATACTAAAGGTATCGCAGGGATCACTAATATATCACTAACACAGAAGCTAGTAAAGAGCGAAGCATTATGATATTTTATACATACCTACCTCATAATGTAGAAAAACACTTTCGCTTTGAAACTGATTTCCTTTTAAAATATATTTTACGAAATTGATTGATTCTATGTTTTATTTTTCTCACATGATAAAAAAATAAGTATTACGTGATGATATACCGCATACTTATTGCCTCCACTGGTAGTCATTTAAGCCAGACAAATAAAACTAGCAATTCTGAAGCTGGATTATGAAATGTTTTTATAAGCGGTTAAAGTTATAGACGAAAATCTTTCCAGATCTTGCATAAAATAACTCGTATACAATTATTCCTAAGAGTGTGATAATAAGATTCGGTTAGTAATAAAAATTAGTGAAATCTAACTCGAAAATATAAATTAGTGATTAGTCATCTTACAGTTGAAAATTAACGTTATGTAAAACTCCAATGTTGATGTAGATAGAATAGATATTCCTCATAGAAGAATATTAGATGATTTCTTCTGTCCAGAATTGATTGATTTTATTTCACTTTTCTATTTCAACCACATATTCATTTAGTAGAACTTAATCTGAGATATGTTAGTAATTTTATCACTGTTGAGCTCAATCATCAAATAAATCAAAAAACAATTTGTTTTGATGTTACTATGCACGTACAATGCTTAAGTTTAATTAACTGAAAACAAAAGGGACATAATATCTTAATTCCCTAAAGAAAACAGTTTTATTGAAAATAAAATAATATACAACAATGTAATACACATTTTAATTAGCCCAAGAAGTAGCCTTTAAAGGGATAAAACATTTCTTTTTTGTACAAAACAAAAGAAATAAAATTCAATAGAGTTAAATCAGTCAACTCGTGTAAAAAAATCCTTTTACTTACAAATGAAAATGGAAATATTTAAACTTTCGAAACCTTCGTTTCATTGACAATATATTTTTAATTTATATCGAGAAGCAATAAAAGAAGATTCTGAATTTACACAATTTCGATCTTTTGATAAAAAGAACTATTTTTAAATATAAATCCATGCATTCGTTTTCTTTTGACATAAACAGGAATAAGCTTTGAAAGGTAAGCTAAAGTCAACGTAATTTTATTTTAAAATTGTTTTTATATAGAATTGAATCGTTTATTTGCGTCTACCAATACTTTGAATGCAGCAATAACTTGCCTACAAACGGTTCCTGGAATATTTGAAGTTGTGCTGCCAACCATCTTGTTTTTCCAGGATACATCTAATTTTATGTAATCCTTGATCATTTATAGACTTGTATTTTTATAGTGATGAGAGACGACTTTTGTTTAATTATTACAAATTTTATTAAATGATCCTCGATGTCATCCTGGCCGATTTCGGTCATGGCGGGTAATTTTATTAGAGAACCAAAGTCATCGATATAGCCCACCGGATTAGTAAGCTGAAGTGGCAGTGGGCTGGCCATATTTGCCGCAGAACCGATAACCGTTGGGGGAAACGTATTCTAGAGTGGAGATCGCGTCTCGGCAAACGTAGTGTAGGACGTCCTCGGGCACGGTGGTGGGACGACTTACGCAAGACGGCTGGCAGGAGCTGGATGCGAGTAGCCCAAGAACGATCTCAGTGGCGTGCAATGGAAGAGGCCTATGTCCAGCAGTGGATGGAAAAGGGCTGATGGATGGATGGATGGATGGATGCGTAATTTTAAAAAAAACCAGCTTACTCTGAACTCTCAAAATCTGCATGATATTTGACGAACTAGATGTTTTCTGGACGGAACTTTAAACATTACATTAAATATATATTGAATATACTGAATTTTAAATGAAACATTTTTAACTAACCAATAATAATTATGTGTGTAAAAGTGACTACCTCATTTGTCTAGTCGCTGCAGATCCCGAGAACCAGAATTAAAGTTCCAGACTGACTAATACAAAATATATCGGGGTTCTATCAATTTTTTTCAGTAATACACCCAATCGTAAGTGATCACCTCTACCCATAGATATTGTCATTATTGAATAATAAATAATTTCTTACTTCGCCAGCGCGCTATCGTCCTTGGAAATTAAGATTTTTAATCTCTTACAGTTGTAGTAACACTTACTCAAACCGGTACCCAAAAATATTAAGTATTACTATTTGGCGGTAGACTATCTGATAAGTAGTTTGTACCAAGAAATAAGGAATTATATACTATCAAATGAGTTTCAGAGAAACATAATCTTACAGAATGTTACCCTTTTTTGCATTATAAAGAACATCTGTTCTAATTTTAAATCTGTTCCATCAAAATATACTTTACGAATTGTATTTAATATTAATAAGTCCATATCTCTATTTGAATTGAAGGAGTTCATTAAATTCACTTCTCTGAGTCGATTAAGCTGAAATTTCACACATTCGTAGCTCCGATGACAATGGATAATCCAAAACAGCAGATAGATTTGAGTTCACGCTCGAACTTGGAAACTATAACAACGTCTTGTAATTTCGTAGTCATTGTATGTTTAAAGATACTTTCAAAAAGGTCACAACAGTCACAAAAGCCTCTCAGTTACTCATTGAATCAAAATATCCAGGCCTCAAAAAAACTTAGTACATTTTTCTCTTCAATCTTATTCAAAATTACATCAAAATAGCCAACATGTCTCTTAATTCTCAGTGAGTTATAACATGTGAACTCACTACACCCTACTAATATTATAATTAATTTATGATAGTTTATTTGCTTGTTACGTTTTCAAATCTAAACTAGATGTAAACACAATATCAGAAGTATAGAAAAGGGTTACTAAGATCTAAAACGCCTACCTCTATATCACACACACACACACACACTTACACACAAATTAAGTATGTATTGTACCGTTTGCACACATTTTCCTGTTCATTGTGCCTCTTCATGTTTTATTAACTAATATACGAATATTCTAGGAAGTATTTAAATAATGATCAGTTGTAAGGAGAGAATAACATTATTTAATGTATAACAGAACATAAGGAAAACGATAAATAGAAAACGTAACAAAACAGGACGATATAAAAAGATATGTGTGCCAAACAAACGATACTAAAGTAACATGCATCATATTATTGGTCAAAACACGTCAACAGGATAATAAGCACGTTCGAAAGAATTCAGGGATGTATTAACTAGATATGTCATTTATTTATTTTATTTATTTCTCTGTTTTCACTGAAATCACACATATTAAAATCATACTTTAAACATTTATTTCTTCACCGACTTTAAATATAAAAATAATTGTAATTATGTTTTTTACTTTTTAGTGCATACTAATTTGTTTTGAAATAGTGTTTTGTTTAAAGTAAGTTTTTTTTATTTTGTTACACTTTATTTTATTATCAGATCTTGCAATACGTTACAAACATATAAATACGCACAACCAACAATTTTATTTTAAATTAACTCTTATCATCTATAGAATAAACAAAAGGCGATCATTCAAAAGTAATAGTCAAAGTCAAACATTTAAAACCGAACAGGTGTGACGTCACAGCACGCTTCGTAACATCTAGTAATTTTTATTCCACGTTCAAGGGCCACGCAGACAACGTTAGGCATTTGACGACTCGGCAGTCATATACCGTCGAGCACTGACAGACAAATAACTTGCAAAATAACCATTACCCTACATACACAAATCACACACACATGGACACACAATAGCTTCTATTTCTCGGGTTCTCTATCTTTCGTCTAATAATGTATGTATAAAGGACAAAGGTCGCCGTTCCTTTGTGATCCGTATTATGTAGCGAAGTTGTAATATTATGTATGATTTTCTTTACTATTATTGGCCGATGTCGATGGGAAGCATTATTTTTATGCTTAGAATTTTTAGGGAGACTTTATATGAATTTTATTTTATTTTATTAGTGAGTAGAATATTTATAACTATATCCGTATATTTTATGATGTAATCTTTAAATAAAAATTATAATTTTTTTACTTGTCTATGTTATTTAGCCATAAGAGCAGAGTGAAGAAGTTTCAAATCTTCTTCTCGAGAGGAAAGGTACTTACAGACTGTTACCCTTTTTGTGCATTACAGATAACTCGTCTGTTCTGATTTCAAATGTATTCACGTTAAGTTTAATCTTTTGATTTTTAATTACTGACTCAGAAAATTATTACAAACATAATCATTACAAATTATAATATACAAGAAGATAGTTTGACTCCCCGGGAAGGACAGAGGCTACTCTTAAACAGGCGTGACGGTTTGTTTGCTAAGTTTCATAAATTTATTTGATTCGATATACGTGTAAACTATTCCAGTCAAATAAAATCAAATTTATTCAAATAAACTTCACAATGAAGCATATTTGAATCGTCGATAATTAATTACCACCACTGTCTCGGAAAGCAGGCTCTAGCAAGAAGAAACGGCAAGTAACTCGCTTAGTTGCTCTTATCAAATAAACAGATTTACAATGCTGTTCTTTATAATAATTAGTGTCCTGTGATGGAACCCGAGCCTAACTCCATGCGTTTCTGTTTAAAAGTACACTTTTAATGAATAATAAGATTTATTTATTAATTTAGTCTTACGAAACTTTTTAAATATTGTAAATGATAATTTGATTATATTTCCCGGTATCTTATTATGTATGCGTATACCATTGCCCAAAAACGTTATCTGTAGAGCATGGAAACGGAAACTAGGGGTTACAACTATATTCGTATTTCTTGTATTAATAGGATGTATATCAGCTTTTTTGGAATATTTTTGTATATTATTTCTATAAGCAATCAAAATTTAAAGAAATAGGTGTTTTCACGGCTGCTTCACAATATAGTTATTGTCATAAATATACGCGAAGCAGCCGTTAATACACCTATTTCTTTAAATTTCTCACGTAATTATGTATTACTATTAGTTATATATTTTAAATATTATAAGAACGTTTTATATAAAATATACGTAAGAATTTCAGTACTTAAAACAGTGAAACATTATAATTATGTCTATGTCCACAATTTAAAATCTAATAGAATATAGAGATGCTGTTCATTAAAACAGATCCGAAAATAGCATAATATCATTTTCAAAGAAAATATTTTTGCTACGAAATTCTGAGTCAACTAATTAAAAATGTATTTTCGGGAATATTTCGAATTTTGAAAATTGAAAATGAAACAGTTACTAAAATGTCTAAACTTCATATCAAAAAAAACTTCGAGCTTAATAATTTGAATGAAAATACATTTATCAAATTTAAATTAAGAATCCCTTAACGATTAATTTAATTTCTGATTTATTTTCACACAGTACGATAGTAATGTGGCGAACGCGACACTTACCAGATCCCTACAACCTATATAACTTATATAAATAAAATATTATACATATAATCATATAATATCTTATATATTTTTCATACATTAAATAATAAAGGTAACATAAATACAAATATTACTATAACATATGTACATATAACTATACTATATATGTATACTATAATACTTATATACTTATATAAATTACATAATAAATACATATTATATATACATGTTATACACAGTATAAATATCTACACTTTAAAAATCATATAAATAATTAAAATATAATATAATAATTTATGTAATGTCGGAAGGCAGTCGCCGCGCGATCGTGTAATAGAAATGTCTTTTCTAAATAAATTACCGTTACTTTGAACAAAGAAACGTATGCGCATCGGTTCGGCCGCCTTCCGTCAAGCAGTCGAATCCTAGATCTCGTACTGAACGCACGTCGCTTATCGCTTAATTTTTGCTACACGATTTTGCACCTTAAGTCTTTGTATTAAGTCATACTTCCTTCTTTCATCTAAACTTACCTTCATATTTCTTTCTTCTCATTTCTATTCTGTGCTGTGCCTGCCTATCTTCGTGTTTATTATTTCTACGAGAAATAAATTAGTAGTGGAAGAAACTTTGTTTTAATCAAACCTCATCTACAACATCATACACAACTCCGCTACATTGGTGACCCCGCTGAAAACAAAGAAGCTGAAAACGAAGAGGATTAATTAACCAACTCAAGTAAGGAACACTAGATTATTTGGTGGAATAAAATGGAACCACAAAATGAAGGTAACTCGAACTTAAATGCCGAGTCACGACGACCATTTACACCTCACGACACGACCGACATATTTCGAGTCGGAGTGCGACCACCACCGTTCTGGGCAGAAGAACCTGCAGTTTGGTTTTCACAACTGGAAGGCAATTTTGTGTTGTCGAGAATCACTGACGACGATACAAAATTTTATTACGTTACTTCGACATTAGAACACCGTTACGCAGCAGAAGTGAAGGATATAATTATTTCACCACCAAAGACAGGGAAGTACGAACGACTTAAAACTGAATTAATCAAGCGTCTGTCAGCCTCGCGCGAGAAAGAGGTAAAACAATTACTTGTTCACGAAGAGTTAGGAGATCGGAGACCATCTCAGTTTCTCCGACACCTGCAAAGATTAGCAGGTCCATCAGTTCCAGACGATTTTATTAAAACTATTTGGATAAGTCGTCTGCCTACTGCTCTTCAACCAATTATTGTGGCTCAGAAAACTTATGACCTTCAAGCTTTGGCTGACTTAGCCGACAGCTTACATGAATTGGTACCGTGCACACCTCAAGTCGCTTCAACATCTGCTCCCCAGTCAACCATTGATTCAATGGCGAAACAAATAGATGAGCTCACAAAGCAAGTAAAAGCTCTGTCTGCTCGCAGTCACAGACCAAGATCGAGATCAAGAAGACGACGTAGCCCGACAGTACAAATGAGATCACAGTCCAACTACAGAAAATTTCCATTATGTTGGTATCACAATAAACACGGAAAGAATGCCAATAAATGTGTGAAGCCATGCGATTTTAAGTCGGAAAACTACCAAGGCAATCGGTAATGGCGACATCCGATAGCCATAACGTATCTGGTCGCCTTTTCGTAACGGATCGAAAATCGAAGATGCAGTTTCTCGTTGATACAGGTAGCGATCTCTGCGTCTTCCCTCGCACAGCACTACGTGAAAGAAGATCTCCGACCAATTACCAACTCTATGCCGCGAATGGGACTTCTATTTCAACATATGGTTTTGCTCACCTCGAGCTGAATCTTGGCCTGCGTCGAGACTACACATGGCGATTTATAGTGGCAGATGTCACTAAGGCTATAATTGGCGTCGACTTCTTGTCATATTATGGTCTTATAGTCGACTGCCGTAACCAGCGTCTCATCGATAGCACCACAACCCTGACGACTTCAGCAGAATCAGTATCATCATCCAGCACGATTTCTTCAGTGAAGACATTGCTCGGTGATTCAAACTACCATATACTGCTACGTCAATTTCCGGAGATCACACGTCCTGCAGGAAACGAGAAGGTTGTTAACCATAACACGGTCCATCATATCAGGACTACACCTGGACCTCCAGTATCTTGCTCGCCACGTCGCTTGGCTCCAGATAAATTGCTCATAGCCAAGGAAGAGTTCGCAGCTATGATTAAAAATGGAACAGCTCGACCATCAGAGAGTCCATGGGCATCACCTTTGCATCTAGCCCCGAAGAAGGAAAGTGGATGGCGTCCATGCGGTGATTATCGGATGCTTAATGCAAGAACAATTCCTGACCGCTATCCGATTCGGAATATTCACGATTTCACGCATAACATATCGGGTTGTCGTGTTTTCTCCAAAATCGACCTCGTGAAAGCATTTAACCAGATTCCAGTATTTTCTGAGGACATTGCAAAGACGGCCATCACAACACCGTTTGGTCTTTATGAGTTCCCATATATGACCTTTGGACTCAGAAACGCCGGCCAGACCTTCCAGCGTTTTGTTGACGAAATGACCAGAGGCTTAGACTTTGTCTACGCATACCTAGACGATTTCCTCATATTTTCCCCTGATGAAGAAACACATCAACATCACTTACGAAGTCTGTTTCATAAGCTTCGGGAGTATGGGATGGTAATAAATGCGTCTAAATGCGTCTTTGGAGTTTCTGAAGTGTCTTTCTTGGGATATACCGTTTCATCAAATGGCATCAAACCATTGGAATCCAAAGTCGAGGCAATTAAAGAATTTCCTGTGCCTAAGACTGTGAGAGAATTAAGAAGATTCTTAGGCATGCTGAATTTTTACCGCAAATTCATCCCAGGTGCCGCGGAAATTCAAGCACCTCTACACTCTCTTCTCACTGATAAGGTCAAAGGCTCACATCCAGTAGACATCACGGGTGAAGTTTTTAAGGCATTCGAAGAATGCAAAAACAGTCTATGCAGCGCAACACTCTTAGCTCATCCAGACTTGAATGCAAAGATCGCGCTCGTAACTGATGCTTCAGACAAAGCAATAGGAGCTGCTATACACCAATACAAAAATGATGCTTGGCAACCTCTCGGTTTCTTTTCACGGAAACTAAGTCCTTCGCAAAGTAAATACTCTCCGTACGACAGGGAGCTACTTGCGATATACGAGGGAATCCGTTACTTCCGATACATGCTAGAAGCAAGGCATTTTACCGTTTTCACGGATCACAGACCTTTATGTTACGCCTTTACAACAAGAAAGGATAAATGCTCACCACGACAATTTCGCCACCTCGACTATATCGGACAATTTACTACTGATATACGGCATATATCTGGAAAGGACAATGTCGTGGCAGATACATTATCGAGGATTGAAGAACTGACAAAGCCAATAGACTTGACAGAGCTAGCACAGTCACAAGCTGACGATCTTGAGCTGAAACGACTGATAGAAGGAGAATCGTCTCTCAATCTACGTAAGACAATCATTCCTGGAACGCAAATACAGCTGTACTGCGATGACAAAAATCAGACTCTAAGACCCTTTGTCACATCACCGTTTCGCTACAGAGTATTCCAAAGCTTACATTCACTCAGCCATCCTGGCGCCAATGCCACTGCTAAACTTGTAGCTCAGCGTTTCGTATGGCCCGGCGTACGGAAAGATTGCCGTGAATGGACAAAGAAATGTCAAGCCTGTCAGCGAGCGAAGACTACTCGGAACGTTTCAACCAGTCCTGGGAATTTTCAACTTCCACGTGCCAGATTTACCACCGTCCATATCGATCTAATAGGACCACTGCCAATCTCAAACGGCTACAAATACTGTCTTACAGCCGTAGATAGATTCACGAGATGGCCAGAAGCTATTCCTATTATGGACATAACAGCAGAGACAGTAGCTAAGGCCTTGATATCCGGCTGGATAGCACGCTTTGGATGCCCTACCGCTATAATCACTGACAGAGGACGACAATTTGAATCTGCCCTTTTCAAGCACCTCTCTGAAATGGTTGGTTTTGAACACAAGAAAACTACTGCTTATCACCCTGCATGTAATGGCATGGTTGAGAGATTTCACCGCCAATTAAAAGCCGCCATTGTTTGTCATGAAAACTCACATTGGACAGAATCACTTCCATTGGTGTTGCTTGGAATCCGAAATGCAATTAAAGAAGATATTCAAGCATCTTCGGCAGAAATGGTATATGGCGAGACGCTTAGATTACCTGGAGAACTTTTTCAACCATCCATGAATAAGTCTGATGACATAACCGATTTTATGGCACGACTTCGGATTATTGCGAAGAACCTTCAACCGCAACCAGCTTCCAGGCACTGTAAGAAATCTATCTTCATATTCAAAGATCTTGCAACGACTAGTCATGTGTACCTCAGAGAAGATGCTAACAGAGGAGCACTCCAACTGGCTTATACTGGCCCACATGAAGTACTGGCGAGGAACGAAAAAGTCTTCAAAATACTTGTCCGAGGAAAACCTACCTCTGTAACAATAGAAAGACTGAAGCCTGCATACATGCTTACCGACGACGACGATCCAAGGGATATACCTCTTCCTCCTGCTACTCCACCTGAAATAAAAAATCACGATGATAAAATTAAAGATAAGGAAAATAATAACAAAAGGACACGATCGGGCAGAACAGTACACATACCTGATTATTATCGCCCGTAGGACGGTCTCTGGAGGGGAGTGGTGTGGCGAACGCGACACTTACCAGATCCCTACAACCTATATAACTTATATAAATAAAATATTATACATATAATCATATAATATCTTATATATTTTTCATACATTAAATAATAAAGGTAACATAAATACAAATATTACTATAACATATGTACATATAACTATACTATATATGTATACTATAATACTTATATACTTATATAAATTACATAATAAATACATATTATATATACATGTTATACACAGTATAAATATCTACACTTTAAAAATCATATAAATAATTAAAATATAATATAATAATTTATGTAATGTCGGAAGGCAGTCGCCGCGCGATCGTGTAATAGAAATGTCTTTTCTAAATAAATTACCGTTACTTTGAACAAAGAAACGTATGCGCATCGGTTCGGCCGCCTTCCGTCAAGCAGTCGAATCCTAGATCTCGTACTGAACGCACGTCGCTTATCGCTTAATTTTTGCTACACGATTTTGCACCTTAAGTCTTTGTATTAAGTCATACTTCCTTCTTTCATCTAAACTTACCTTCATATTTCTTTCTTCTCATTTCTATTCTGTGCTGTGCCTGCCTATCTTCGTGTTTATTATTTCTACGAGAAATAAATTAGTAGTGGAAGAAACTTTGTTTTAATCAAACCTCATCTACAACATCATACACAACTCCGCTACAGTAATATTGGTAAGTAACAAAATTCAAACTATGCATTCGTGCAAGCGGCGCGCTTTTCATGTAATGCCCTGACATGGCAAAATTTGTACTCCTTTTGAACGTGAAAATTCAGCAGAAATTTTATAAATTTTTAAATTTTGTGGACAGTGCGTCTCTATTTTATTATTTACGTTTAAATATATAACAACTATTAAATAATCTGAAGCTCTGAATCTCTTTTCACAACCTGATATGAATATAAATATTATGCTATTATAATGGCAAAATTTTGCAATCGCATATACTTCAAAATTTAGGTTCTTATAATATTGTGCGGAAGTTTTATAAAACTTTTTTTTATTCCGATTGCATATCCATTGTTAGAGAATTTCGTAATTATAAATATGAGACAAGATCACATACATTACTTTGATCCCAATGTAAGTAGCTAAAGTAATTGTTTTCAACCGACTTCCAAAAGGAGGAGGTTATCAATTCGTCTGTATTTTTTTTTTTTTTTTTTTTTTTTTTTTTTATGTTTGTTACCTCATAACTTTTTACTGGGTGGACCGATTTTGATAATTTTTTTTTTGTTTGAAAGGTAGTGCTTCCCGTGGGGTCCCATTTTTTTTATTTTTTTTTCCGATGATGGTATCCATGTGAAAACGACATAAGTCTTAAATTTGCATTATGTATATGCGCGACAAATAGGTGAATAACTGAAAATTACGTGAACCAATTTTGATAATTCTTTTTTTATTATAAAATATATACTTCAAGGGTAATTTGGTGAAAGTTTGGTAAGGTTCTGAGCACAGGATCCATGACAAAGTAACGGAACGGAAGGGAACGGAACAATTCTGAGGAGCACGTTAGCGATACTCGGTCGAATCTTTTATTTATAGGTTATTTGGATATTTGAGTCACCTTCCGTAATGTGGTTATGTTTATGTAATTATCATAGTCGAATATTATAATCAACTAGCTACCCACCCCGGCTTCGCACGGGTGCAATACTGATACTAAATATACTACTGAATTTGTTTATTTACGACATCACATCGCAAACTTCTAAAATTATCAGTGTTTCTTTACTATATTGTTCATGTATTATATACACAAACCTTCCCCTTGAATCACACTATCTTTTAAAAAAAACCGCATCAAAATCCGTTGCGTAGATTTAAAGATATAGGGACAGAGAAAGCGACTTTGTTTTATACTATGTAGTGATGGAATTCCTATACGGCTCGCAGTTAGGGTGCGATATGGGGCAGAATTTCTTACTATCTTTAATCAAATTTTGTGTATGTGATGTGATGTCATATGATGTACGAAATATAGTTGGTCTTTTTCAAAGTTTTTTTGCTGAGTTCGATTACAGCTCTTTTGAGGGATCCTTGTAGTTTACGCCGCGTGACGTATTAAATCCGCATTTTCGAAAGTCTATTTTTGCTTTATTCGCAAGTTTCCTTTGAAATTGTCCTCGAAGTAGTTTCTGACTCCTATAAACGGAACGCTTAATCTATCCATATTAAAAAAAAATAGTTAGTCAACATCAGCTTCACTTAAAATCAAAAAATAAATAAAATTTTAACAAAAAGAAAAACCGACTTCGAACAAAACACTATTTTAAAAAAAATGAATATGCACGAAAAAGTAATAAAAATAATTGCGTATTCAACATATTTTTTAGAGTCTTCCTAAGTTAAATGAAATGAAAAATATTAGACTACTTAAAAGTCGATTAACGATTATATCATGTAGTTATAATTATTGTTATATTTGGAGTCGGTGTCAGCCAATAAAACCCTACAGTATATCTATCAAAAAACAACACGAGAATACTTTAACAAATATGTTTTTTACAAATTACCTTTTACACAATAATATACTGGATCAATCAAGGGGCTCGTATCGCTTTTTTCTTTTGATTGTTGGGGCAAGGGCACCGTGGCTGACACCGGCTCCAAATATACCAATAACTATAACTACATGATATAATCGTTAATCGACTTTTAAGTAGTCTAATATTTTTCATTTCATTTAACTTAGGAAGACTCTAAAAAATATGTTGAATACGCAATTATTTTTATTACTTTTTCGTGCATATTCATTTTTTTTAAAATAGTGTTTTGTTCGAAGTCGGTTTTTCTTTTTGTTAAAATTTTATTTATATTGAAATCAGAAATAACGACGGTACCACAAACACCCAGACCCGAGACAACATAGAAAACTAATGATAATCAATATTGACTCGGTCAGGAATCAGTAGAACCGTCAACAGACGTTATCTTCTATTTATAAACTAAAACCTTCTCCGAAACGCGCTATATTTTAAATTTTATATTTCAATAGGATAACAAGAGTAGATACAAGGAAAATGTTCTATCAACTATTTATAAGTAGATTCGTTATGCACTATCATATTGCACAATATATATTAAAAATATTACCGATGATTATTTATGAAAATTATAGTACATTTTTAAAGCATTATATAATAAATTGTTATTAATAAAACCAATAATCTTATTGGTTTTCATCAATAATAATAAAATCAGAAATGAGCGCAAATAAAATTCTTTATTATTCGATTGAACTGAGGGTAATATTATTAATAAATTATATATTCCGATCCGAATTTTATATATGGTTAAGTGGTTAGTAAACACAAAAAACATATTCTACTCTCCTGATTTGTTACTATAGTTTATAATGACCGTGATACCGATATCATTATGTTGGTATATTGTAACTAATTGATATTTTTATACACGTGATTTAAACGAATTATAAAATAAAATAAAAAAAGCAATTTTATTTTATGTTTCCGTACATTTAAAACAGTAAACTCTTTTAAAAATAGCTATTAAAAATCAAAATTATCATAATATTACTTTAACTATCCCATCTTGGCTCAGAATTATCCGGTGAAAAGAGATCAACCCAATACTGATAGTCTATTAACTGTCATCGATCGAGCAAATCTTGTGATCTCAATATCTACAATGCAATAAATTTCGGATAAATTGCTTCCGAGTTCTACCGTTGAAATAATGCCAGATGTCTTGCGAGGTCGTGTAGACCTGGACTTCTATCGGCGCAGCCAAGAATATCGCCGTATTTACCATTACCAAGTAAGTTGTCTTCTTAAGCCTATATTCGTTTTAACGAATGACTTACCTCGATCTAATGTACTCATATATAATTTTGTTAAAACATTTATCAGCTTAACGTTAATATACTACCAAAAAAATAGACTTGTCTTTTTTCAAATTTTAAAACATTTCCATTAAAAGCGACTTATTTATTATACTATCAAAAATTATTGTATTATATTGCATTGATCCACATTAGCATGACTACTGGCACAACATGTATAGTATTTTTGATTATGATGATGCGTTGTCAATTGTTGACGATGATGACTTATCTTGTAGTCTGACTGCCTTCCTATACGTGACCATAAAGAAAAGTTGAAACGAGCTACGACACAAAATTTTATTACTTCAAATGATTAGTAAGTTTTAGATTAGTAGTCTCATATCAAATAGATGTAACGTCACGATTAAACGAAACCAAATACTAATATAAATAACAAATTAGCTTGTAGGTAATTCAGAAAAATACTTCATTACCTTTATTTCATCACCTTACATACAAATAAGTCTGCCCCGGGGCACCATTAATGCTTGTCCAACACGCACGGCCGATTTATTTTATTACTCCTAAATATTGCAAGTGATGTATCACGCGAAACGGAATGACGAATTGTATAGAATAACAAATGTACTCCCGTGTATCCATTTAACAATAAACTTGTTTAAAATTTATTGCCTGTTTTTTTTTTTGTTATGTACGCCAACATTTTTTTACAGATTAAAATTTAGTAACGCTGTAAATTAAATATAATTTAAATTGAATAAAATCAATTCTTTTATCAGCTCTTTCATTCCAGTGCTTATGAAATAGTTATTAAAAAAATAATTGCAAATAAAAAAGAAATATACTATCTGTACCCGCGAACTTGTACGCGTTTAACTTAGGCTACTATAATTTTATTGCGTTAACAAAAAAATTATAGTAACCTAAGTTATTCCTTATTATATCAGTTATCTGCCAAAATAGAAAAACCATATAGACCGACAAAAATTGTAAAAATATTATTTTGGTATATGTACCGTGTGTACATACATATGCATTGAGTAAAACAGGTACTCTTTTAATATTACAAACAGACACACCAATTGTAGTATACGTATAGATTATTACATCACAATTTAAATTACAACGCATTTCAATAAAAATATTAAAAAGCAAATATTCTGTATGCCTCACAAATACACAATATCTCCCTAGGTTATAAAAACAATCATAAATCTTAGTAGAATTAATAATTTTATACAAATCACATCATATTCAGTAATTATCCTTATAGTAGAACCCAAATATCATTTCATTTATAAATCCTAACTAGAGCTTTATATTATCAGCTATAAACAATAAAGCCCAGATTGATTTCATCTTCAATTAAATGTATTAATAGTAATAATACCGCGTAACAACCTTGCGGGTTGGCCGTATATGTAAAATAATCGAAATCAATATTAATTAAAATATTATTATTCATTTTAACAAAGAAAATATTCTATACAAAAAAGCCCTTAGAGATTAATGAAGTTTTTATAGAACACGAAATCTCATTGTTTTAGTTTTTTAATTAAATAAATTACATTTTATATTTATTAAATCAAGCATACTTTTCACAATTGTTTCAATTTTTCAATAAAATTTACGTCATTCGAAATATCGACTATTGTTTTTATTAGCTACGCTACGAACAGTGTAGCACTGCTACAGTTGTAGAATGTTCGTAGCAGTGCTACATTTTAATTAAAATCATCGTCATCAATACGTTTTTAAATTAATTTCAACCTTGTAATTATTATTTTACTTTGCTAAAATAAAATATAAACGTATTTTTTTTAGTAAAAATATGTTAATTATAATTTAAAAATAACATTATTAATTTACTACGCTTCGCACGGGTCAATGCTAATACAAAATATACTATAGAATCTGTTATATATAACGTTTATAGCTTTTTTAGTAAGTTCAGTTCCAATTTGGTCTATATTTAGTACACGATATATTTAAGGTATTTAATTGGATAAGGATTAATGCCGTAATGCCTAAAATTGCTTCGTAAATTAGCCATTATTTCTCTTGATAAATAATTAATAAAAAATGGTTATTGTGGGTTATCCCCCAGAGTTTTTTAAGTTGTAAACTAGTGTAGTTCATTATTTTGATCTATCTCGAAGGGTTTTGTCAACGTTCACAATGTGAGCGCAAAAATGTGTTAATTTAGATCATATTATAATTCCCTAAAATGATCAGTCTTTCTCTACTATATTATAAATATTGTACATATAAATATACCTCTTGAATTATTCTACCTATTAAAAAAAACCATCATAATTCGTTGCGTTTCAATGTTCTGATCATAATACACAGCGTCAGACAGACAGCTGGAAGCAACTTTCTTTTATAGCATGTAGTAATACATAAAACATAAATTATAATGTATGTAAACTTGCCCATAGCTCTACAAAGTAAGAAGAAGAATAAAAAGAACTCGTTAATTATAAGAACAATTGTAACACTAAACTGCTCAACTATTCATATTTGAAGCGAGAGAGATAATGGGATAAAAATGTATATAACATTATTCAAAAGAAGAGCTGACTAACCCGAAAATGATGCATGCAAATAGCTCCGTGTGACCCATATAGAAGCTTTGTTGTGGCAACATAAATTATATCCGGGCAATTGTTTTCTATGGGATCATTGCGGCCCCATTGATATAAAAATATGAATGTTTACACACGAATGATGAAATTTAATCTTTGATAACTATAAGTAATCAACTATTAATTTATATTTGTATATAATAAGTTCATCCCATGTCACCCTTAAGAAGCGCCTAATTCGTCAATATCATCATTCTATCAATAAATCAGCGGACATTCTTGCAACACCTACCTACGCTACCTTAAATGTATACCAATTTCTATGTGTTGCCATGTTTTAATCTAAATTAACTACAGTTAATTTAAAAATATTAATCTGATAAATACACGTTGGGAATTAATTGTACAAACAGTACTTGAGTAATTGAATGTTTTACACTTTAATTAATAGTCTGTTACAAGATCTTTTTAATCATCAAATGCCTTTTTTTAGATGATATCAAGAGGAACTCCCAAGAAAATATAAGCTACTATTTATAATTAAATTTTATATACAATTCGTTGATAGCCCAATTAAATGTAACAAATGTTAAACTACCACAATCGTCTACTTCATAATATATACTTTTATATCCCAAAGCTTCGCATTTGAAACTTCAATCGGACAAACAAAAAATATTAATTTTAAGAAATGATTAATACAATTCTGAAGGAAAAAAATACCTACAAATAACTCCTCACATAAATAAGATTATGTCTTCAATCCCGTACCTGATCTATTTCTGGTAAAATTTTGTATCATTGGACTATGGGATTGAGTAAATAAATAAGACGCCTTGTCTTGCACTTAAGTCTTTGAACCATTTGAGATTGACCCCATCATAAAAAAAACAGTCATTCAGGACACTTGCATAGCTGCCTCCACTAAGATATGAATTGTATGTATATTGAAATATATATAACTAGACATGGTCTAATAAAGCAGTAATATACTTATTAAAATCAAATATTTTAATACAGCGCGGCTCATTGCGTCATCTGCTAACAGACGAGAGATTTCATTTTACGCTAAAAGAATCATAAGCACGATTTAACGGAAAAATGTTACCAGCATTTTTAATTAAGTTTTATGCCACATGTTAATATAACAAAATCAAACCACAGTGTAATTTAGCAATTCGAAATATACTTTGATAATGTTAATTTGAATAAAAATTCATTTACGATTTGACAATTAGGTATTGTCAATTATGCAAAGTTAATTAAATCAGACTGTTTAATAGTTGATCAGCAATTCAGGCTTTCGTAGTTCCAATTATGAAACTGTGAATCAATAGACTCATTTCTCTAAATTATACAAGCAGGCAAATGTATTGAAATATATGATGTCATTCAAAATATAAAATAGTTATTAGTGTGTTGATGAAATTTTGGTTCAACAAACAGATCTCATTACTGATTATATTTTCATATATTTGAAAGTAAAATATTTTCTACACAAGACGGGGTAAAAGCTATACAGCAAAACTGTTAGCAAGTTATAGCCTGAAATTACGCATAAAAAAAGTAAAACGTGAAAATAATACAAATAAATTACTAAATAAAAGGATGATGTCAATATAAATTAAGTGAAGTCAATATAAGTTCAAAGTAAAATAAACAAAGAAAACATATTTATGGCATCAGTTTTGATACGATATTTTTTTATTATTATAAGTAACAACACAGACATTCAGAGAAGTCCATGTACATAAATAAATAATGTATTTATTACATGTACGTCTTTTTTGGTAAATATAAAGTATAATCTAAAGACAAATACATTTTTCATAGGCTTTTAAGAAATTTACCGAGTTTAATCAATCACTAAAAAAATACAGCTACATATATCTCTCCAAATTAAGCCGTAATCAGGAAAATAGCCAATAACGTCAGAAATCTGTAATATGCATATTATCAAATGGCCAATTCACTAGAGTTCAATTTGTAATTTATAATCGGTTTTGTGCCGTACGGTTCATCAGGAAACAATAGAGCCAAAGCATTTCAAAAAGGGTTCGGTTTCAGGCATGCAGCCTGCCGTAAAATTCTGCTAATTTACATTCCACTAATCCCAATTAGAGAAATGACAATTCCGAATAAATTATTTACAAATTATTCAAAGATTCAGGGAAATAATTAAAAATCGGTCCGAAACATTTCACAGTCACGAACCCATGGCCCAGAATATTGGCAATTCGGAATGAGACTAATAATGGTCGAAGCGGGGTCAAAGAAAATCATTTCGAGACGGCAACTTTGGAGGGAAACTTTCTTCAATATAACGAATTATTGGATTTGCAGACGCCGCAAAAGTATAATCTCATTGGACATTCGTGAATGATATCTCTTTTTTCGTAACTTATGCGAGTTCTGGTAATTTCGTTTCGTTTGCTCTGTGTTTGATTAACATATAAGCCGTATTCTTTGGGTCGTTCCAATGCCATACTGTAGTTTTATTGTTCTCTCTATATTTAATCAAAGATAACCAGAAATGAAGATTATGTATTTTGTCAGCTTTTCTATGTTTTGTATTGTAATATTATTTTTGATCATTTTGTATATGAACAGGGTTTATATACATTGATTATTGTAAGTGATATCCTGTTAGTTTTGATTACTATTAATGATCTTCCGGTAATAATGTTTTCAATAACACTGATTGAATAAAATTTCTTCTAAAATTGACATACTTCAAGCTTTAACTTTATCTTAACTAACTTTATCTATCAATATCTATATCTCTAAATTTATCTATATTTAAATCTACAGGGTATTTCAATTTTATAAGATTCATAATAAAATATTTTCTCCCTGACACATACCGACAATAAAAATTGTTGAATAAAAAAACACATAAAAATATGCTTGACTTTAAAATTTAAAGCGTAATTTTCATTTCAAATACTTTCATATATCAAGTTAAACAAAATGTCAGTGATAAAATGATCAAAAATATTCGTATCTTGAGCTCCGTAACCCGATAAACACTTGTAGCTATTTATTCTGGAGTCTATGGCACGTTACATGAAGCAATTCGATAGCATGTATCTAGCGAGCGACAGATTGAGAGATTGCACCTGCATTCCGCGCGGTGGATATTCGAAACCGGATGGATCCGGTTCGCGTCGGAGAAAACCGGTTTACGGCGTTCGTTGCTACTAAGTTATGTTGCTGCTCTTTTTCGCAGGCAGTTTGCGATTTCGCTCGTTCCATTTGATTCAATTCTTAATTTAACATTAAATATTAATGTTAATTTTTCATTCAAAGACGACTATTTAAACATGAATACGTGTATGGATGGATGTAAAGATATATTTTACACTGAATCTGAATCCATAATATTTCTTCACTTAGTGAAAAGTAATTCATTTGGTAATTAATAAAAAAAAAAAATTAACACCGCCAAATAGTTGCCAAGTTTTTTCGAATTAATTACGAAATTGAAAAATATTTAATCATACTTTGTAATTGATCCGGGCGTTAAGTAGCTTCACTAATTTTTATTAAACTTCTTTGAAACTTAGACACCCCGTTCGTCTGTCACATCAGAACAATTTAATCAGACGTCAACTATAATTGTGTTATTTTAGATTTATGCTTTGGACGTGTTCCAGATTTCACTGAAAAGCTAATCAACTAAAAGCCTTTTAGTTCCCGGATTAAGAAACGAGTTAATTTATGGCAAATTGAAGATTCTTTCTCTTTTTTTTTCGTAATTATAATGGCAACGCTCCCAGGAGCTTTAAGGTCCAATTCAGTTTACGGAGTGCTGGAATTGTTTTTATATATCAATTACCTTCAGACTTTTTAAACTTTTCTCCTTTTCCAATTATTTCAATCTTCTTGGCTTAAAAGAGATATAGGAACGGCTAATTATAATTTAATTAATTATTGATTCAGTGAATTTAAATATGGCTGCAAAGTAGATTTCAAGATCACATTTTAAGTTAACGTATATTTGAATTATTATTCTATACATACATTTAATACATCTAAGATTATAAATAGGTTTCATGTATAATTGTATGTTACTCATGGCTTGGCGTTTTAAGAGTTGATCAGGTGTAATTTATAAAAATTATAAAAGCCTTCCTTGGAGTTCAATATATACTTATATATATAATATATATATGTCATTGGTTTGCTCGTAAAAGAGCGACAGACCAACTGACAGAGTTGCGCTTAAAATATAATATAAAATAAAAAATACGTATGAGCTAATTTGCATACTTTTTAGCATTTTTCCTTACTGACCACTTGGTTACATAATTGCCAATTTCAAGTACCTATCGGGTGCTTACACCGGGTAGGTACACCAACATTTGTAATTCATTTTTCTGATAGGTAATTTTTATTACGGATTTAATTGAAATTTTTATTTTGAAATCACTTTAAGCTACAAACAAAGGTCATATGCCTTTATTCGTCTTTGAAAGAAGTTCACAGACGAAGGAAGATCATTATATAGAGATCACAGCTGTATTTTTGTACACACTTATGTAATATACAATAAACTAAACTTCACAGTGGTTTAGTCGACATTGAGAGTGTCCATCGTTTTATAATATATTCATATCACACATCATTGTATTTAAACTGAATTATAAAATCAGAAATCTTCATAAATCATAACTCTTTGAAGTACTTGATAATATTTGTTTTGAAATTTCATAACGCCTTAATTAAATCTAGTTTAATCCGGTTCCATCTGGTACAATCCAAATATTAGAAGATATTAAAGAAAAAGTCGAAAATAATGAGCTACGTTTGAAATGGAATTACGCTATAAATCACAGATATCGGAATGCCAAGAAAGTCAATGGTAGCAATTGTTTACTACGAATATAAATAATCAAACAATATTTATAAAATAATGAAAATACAGTCAGAGTAAGAAAACCTTCGTCAGTTTTCAAATTCATTCCTTCATCAAGTCTTAAACAAGTACCTTTTGAATCTTAACATCAAATCATTGCGACGCAATATGTCATTCTCGATCGATAAAGCAGATTATCGCTCACACTGAGCATACGAAAATAGATCTTAAGGTGACGAACATTTTCTTACCTCATACGTTTTCGACAAAAGTATTACAATAATTGAATGTATGCAATGTAGTTTTCATTAATTATGATATTTGATTTAAATGAATAATGATACTTATAATTGGCTAATGAAAAATATATATTATCAATCCAGACAATGAATTATTACCACAATTGTTATTATTAACATCATTTACTCGATTTATTAATTCACTCAGCATTAATTCCAATAAGTAGTATAAACAAGCATTATTGAAATCAATATTGCTTTTATTCTTTCGATAGGCTGTTTTTTCTATATATGAAATATTTATAATAAAAAAAACATATTTTAATAATAACAGTACACATAACGAATTCATTAAACAAACAATTCAGAACGAACATGATACTCTTTTCATTAAAATAATATGGCTTATTTACTTTCTGTGAAAAATAAACTTCATACAGCTTAACCCTGACTTTTTAATGTTTTGTTTTTGAACCGAGGTTAAACTGTAATCGCATACAACTGAATAAATGCAATGATTTCGAAATAATTTTTTTTTACAATTTGAATAGAAACTCCATGGCATTCAATTGAATTACCGTTTTTAGTAACGAAAATTGCTATACGATGTTATATTTATTTTTACATTGAACTAGATGCAACATTTGGGATTATTTTTATTTAAAATTAGAATTCAATACATACCCGCAATCCATCCCAGGAGAAGTACACCGACCACTTTTTTAACAGCACTCACCACTATCGTCCCCATTTTTCCTTCAGAATCTCTATCCCATTTATACACTGTGCGAAATGATTTCCCTACATATTTATACTCTGTGGATATATTTAAAACACGTCATCGTTGAGTTGGGTTTCCTTTGTTGTCACCTGTAACAAAGAAACCAATTTTTAGTATAGCATAAAGACCGACCTTTGCATTTTTTTTACAAAAAAAAAAAAAAACTTGACGCGTAGGTTTACCTATCAAAAGAAAAAAAACGACATTTTCGTTGAATCTTGTAAACCTTAGATTACTTTCAGCATGACAGCATCAGATTAACTTTTTCACAACTCGATACAGCGCTGGTCGGAAGATTGAATATATATTTTTTTTTCTTCAACGTTTTCTGGACCAAAGTTATTAAACCGCATTCGAATTGAGCTTCAAAAGAATTACAGCTAGTACGTTCAATTTGTAACATTGCTATTTGAAAAGTTATATTCATTTCAATATGTGTTAGTTTTTTGTATTATGAGAAAGTAAAGTCGTTAATTACATCCCAGGGGTAAAATACGCTACTATTAAAATATGTTAGTACGCTTTTAATTTCATTAAAATAATATATAAATTAGGATATTAGGGATTACGTCTATTAATAAAATTGTAATTCGAAGTGAAATTAATTACCTAAAATATTGGTAATATGAAAATATAAATTTAGAGAACAAGAACGCTGAGAGGACGAAATTGATGTGCCATAAATGTATAATATATAAATAAACATGGGTAATAAAAATTTTACAAAAAAATACAAGTAACCTTAATGTATTTTTAATAAAAATAATACAAAATAGCTTTCTTTTTCACATCGCTATATATAATTCATATCACATACATACATTACAGTAATTTCCTTAAAACATTATTTAACGATACAAAATCAGATCTCGTATAAAAAAATACGAAGTTTTCCGTTGTAATTTATAGCTCTCTGTGTTGAAGCGCCACAGCGGAAATGATTGATGTTTAACGACATTGTGCTCGGACAAGTGACGTGAAGAAATGTGCTATGAATATCCACACATATAAAACGAACAGTCTGATATAAATTATTCAAGCTAAATATCGATTTATTCTTAAATTTAATTCAGAAAGTAAATTTATCACGTAGACAGAGGCATTTGAAGGAGTTGACATGGAGCTTATTTACAGGGAAGTTGTTACCTAGCCTAGAGAGCCGAGATGGTCCAGTGGTTAGAACGCGTACATCTTAACCGAAAATTGCGTTCAAACCTAGGCAAGCACGACTACATTTGCATGTGCTTAATTTGTGTTTATAATCTTGAGCTCAGCAGTGAAGGAAAATATAGCGAGGGAACCTGCATGTGTCTAATTACAGCGAAGTTCTGCAACACGTCAATCCACCAATCCGCATCATTCCAACACGCTGGTGGAATATGCTCCAAACCCTTCTCCTCACGAGAGAGAGAAGGCCTTGGCCCAACAGGGGGAAATTCACAGGCTGTTGTTGTTGTTGGTTACCTAGCGATTTTTTTTCTTCATAAGAATTACTATTGTAGTGTTCCAATTTACAATTTCCAATGTTCAGGCAAACAGGCAGTTCCCAAGATTGGTAGGGCATTAATGATAAACATTATTATTAATATTTCGTACTGAACCAGTCTAGCGGCAATGGCAACATTAAAAAAATACATTGTAAGATCAATTGGTCGCAAAATATATTTGCTTGGAATTGAATCCACTTACTTCCGTTAAAATAAATTTAATCTATCCACTGGACCCTTAATTGATATGCATCATTATATACCATGATTTTCTAATATTTTGCCAGTAATTAAGTCTAAATCAAAATCGCGTAAATACTGTATAAAAATCTAATTAACCCAGTTATGAATACGGATGTAAATAAATTACAGTCTTCAATAAAAAATATTTTTATATTTTATTCTAAAAGGGTTCTTAAATAATAAAGAATTTACGTAAAAAACATTGACTAATATTAAAGAAATTTGAAATGATGTTAAACCATTTACGCTGGAAGAAAGTAATTAAATACTTCAAATGGACTTTGATACAAGAACGGTAAAGGAAAAACTTGTTTTTAAACAAACCTATTCAAATAAAAATCAATTAACATTGGTTCGGTCAAAAATATAAAAATATAATGGTGCGTAATAATATAAAGAGGTCAAGTTAAATAGTTTTTATTATGTTAGCTACTGAAGTGTAAAAAAAACACCAGACTTTTAAATCATAACTTATAGTAACTACTAGTAACTAGGCGTAAGGCAAGAGTGCCTTACGCGGCGCACGCTGGTATATCTCCTCCTTTTTTTTAGAATAGGTGGAAAACGAGTCTCACATAATAGTAAGTGACTACGACCACTCATGAACATCTGCAACACTGACGGGCTTGCATATGCGTTGTCGGCCTAAATGGAATGTAGCCTCTTTCCTTGAAGGTTCCCAAGTAGTAGTTGTCGGTTAAGTTGTCAGTTCGGAAAAACCGCCAGCAAAAACTGGTTCCACTGAGAACGAATATTAACCATGCTTCTTATTGAAATCTTCACAATGATACCAAAAGCTTCAGAAATTATACATTTAAAACTTCTTCGAAAAGTCAGTTCAGACTGATGAAACAAAGGGAAGTTTTTTTATTATATGTAACGATGAAGTAACCTTACGAGAACTACAGGATCTAGGTCAAGAACTGCTGAACTGCTGAGGGTAATAAACGGACGATTATCACACCTTTTGGTAAATGGTCATAACACCATAACATGGCCTATAGACTTTTGCAATCTTCTTCTTCTGCCTTACTTATATCAACGCCGGGGATTGCCAGGGTCTGACTTCCGACTAAGCCTACTCCACTTTGCACGGTCTTTAGCGTCATCCAGTGTAAGTCATCCAGCCGTCACTTCCTTAGACGCCCTAAGTGAAATAGAGGCTCCTTAGAAAATTGAGATTCATTTATATATTAAAAATGATTTATGTAATATCACAATACCGCAAAGTTTAATCTGAAGCCACTTCTAAACATTCATAATCACGTCGTTAAATCTGTCTACGGTTATATTTGTAATATCGGTAACATTTCATTCCACTTGACGAAGAATGTAGAAGTCGATCGACAATAAGCCGACCGATATTGTGTCTACACAATGCCCGACCCGGGCATAAAACCCAGTATAAACCGGTCATAATGTCCCGGGGAACTTAATTAAACTGGTCCAAAGTCGGTTTTCAATTGAACTTCAGAGATGGACTACGTTTTGTATTTTATTGGGAAGGATTTTTTCGAACAAGATATATATATGTTTATAATATACTTATATGTAACTTACCTTCCTATCTAATATTGTAAATGCAATATTAAGTTTGTTTGTTACTAACTACCTAATGTGTCGTATCATGATATAAGTTCTCAGAGGCACAAAAAAGAATATAGGGTAAGACTAACACCTGAATCTCTCTATAACTCGGTCAAACCGCGGGCCGAAATATTAAATTAATAAATAAAAATATTACAGGTAAAATAACAATGTTTATAAAATTTAAAAACCTTGAACTACAAAGATAACTCTCATATTTTAATATTAATTTTATTATCTGTAAAGAGGGTTAAAATATAATATCTTTTGAAATATCAAAACGTTGTGAAACATGTAACGGCATGTTATTTTTTATAATGAAGCAAACAGTGCTTCAAGTTATAATTCAAATGAATAAAATCATTTAGACATTTTATGTAGGTAACGTTAATTTTACATTTTAATAAACTTACATTAAAATTATTATTACGATTCAAATATTATATTTTAGCACGGTTTTATGTAACGTCGAGATGGCACAGTGGTTAGAACGCGTGCATCTTAACCGATGATTGCGGGTTCAAATCCAGGCAAGCACCGTTGTTTCATGTGCTTAATTTGTCTTTATAATTCATCTCGTGCTCAGCGGTGAAGGAAAACATCGTGAGGAAACCTGCATGTGACAAATTTCATAAAAATTCGGCCACATGTGTATTCCACCAACCCGCATTGGAACAGCGTAGTGGAATATGTTCCAAACCTTCTCCTCAAAGGGAGAAAGGCCTTTAGCCCAGCAGTGGGAATTTACAGGCTGTTGTTGTTATGTAACGTCTGGGTGAATGACATTTACCCTTAAAACTGGAACACAACAGCACTACGTATAACTGTGTAAAATTCTGATGAGTAGATTTGACCTACCTAGACAAGCTTGCTACCCTACCACTAACCATGGCAGGCTATCCCTATGTGAGTATTTTTTGCCCGAATCTTTGCCTGAGTTGCGGGGGGAGGGTATCGAAGTTATTGGTATTAAAAAGGAGCCTACGTCCTTACTTCGGATTCAATCTTTATTAATTCCATATTTCTTCAAATGCGATTGAGAGGCATAGCCGTAATTCATAACAAACAGTTATTTACGTCGTATATTTTATATTATTAATTAATTAAATCTTCGTATCTTTAAATCCGTATAAAATATATTTAATAATATTGAACGTAAAGTAATCATTCTTTCTCAATATTCCTCTTTTATTATTTTCAAGTAATATCCGGTTGTCAGGGATGATCATAAATTTCGGTATGTACTTGTTTTACCCAATCAGAAATTGATTTTTTTATATTATATATTAGGTTCATCACACTTACAAAATGAAAAAAAGTATAAATACCTGTTAGTATGTTTATTAAATATTACCACTGTCCAAAAACAATCGAATAGAGATGGCCTTAAGCTATACTGAAAAAGCAATATTAAAAAGAAATTACACCTGTCATTGCACATCCGGTTAAAATAATAGAAAGAGAGTTAAGAAGAGAAAGAGAGAAGAGAAAGTCGGGTGGGAGCGGCATTACGTTTTGTTTTACGTGAAGATTACGCCAATTCGCTCTACGGTATGTTCGTATAAATCCATTAATCATTTATCCCCTAACATATAGCAATATCTATATTATAATATTACAAATGTGAAGGCAACTATGTCTGTCTGTCTTCCGCTCTTTCACGACCAAACCGCTGAACCGAATTTGATAAAAATTGTTATGAAGTAAACTTAAACTCAAAGAAAGGATATAGGCTATATAGTACTTTTTTACCTAAAATATGGCAACACTAACTACTAACACCCAAAAACGCGAGCGAATCCGCGTAAGACTATTAGTACAATATACCTATATACCTATATTGGTATTGGTATTTGCCAATATTTAACTATCACACGTATACGTAATAATCAAACATCCCCCTAATCCTCTCGGATTATTGCTGTAACACCTAATTAAAATAACCGACGTCATACGAGCGGTATTGAGATTTAAACGTTCACACAGTTCGAGGGACACGTAGACAATATATTAATACACTACTACACTATGACGTCACAACATAGTTCAATTTGTAAAAAGTCAGTCACAGACACACTACTGCACTGGACCCCTTAGAGGAAAAGTTTCTGGGCCTGTTTCATCACGCCTCTCCAATGAGAGCAGTATATGATTACATGGTATAAAATAAAGTCACTTACAGCTATCCCTATTTATTTATTTATTTATTTATTTATTTATTTATTTATTTATTTATTTATTTATTGCTTTTGAAATACCATCGGCATATTCACAAATCATATTTAGGAAAAACAACAAAAGAAAACTTGTACAGTGTGATACACCATTACAGGTATTCACATTTTACATTTTACAACTTACATGTTAACAAAGGTAACTAAACACTACACTCAAACATTTAATAAAATCTGTGAGACTAAATTTTAAACAAAAAAAATATCAGTACAATAGGATAACAAACAATCTTTGATAACAAAAAGGATATTATAATTATTTGACTTACCAATAACACTAATATTTTTAAATATTAAATATTAAATATTAATTACTAACTAAAACAGTATTTAAATTTTTCTTAAAACTATCACTACTTAGTTCGTATATGTCGATGACATGGGAGTCAAGTTCATTGTAGGATCTCATACAACGAATTAATGGCGAAAATTTTCCAACATTTGTGCGATATCTAAGAATGGCGAAGGTGCTTTTAATTGGATATCGAGGAATGGTTTTCGGAACATATAAATTCATTTGAGAAAGTAGCCTTGGAGAGTCTATAGAGTTGTGAATGAGCTTGTGTAAAAACATTAAATCGTTCAGAGACCGTCGTTTCTCCAATGTATCTAGCTTAAAGTATTTTAAACGTGTCACATAGTCTGCTCGATATGGACAGCGCCTGTCTTTATATGCCAAAAATCTTGTAAAACCCTGTTGAATTTTTTCAAGGCGACTTTTATAAATTTTGTAACTTGGACTCCAAACTGGTGATGCATATTCTAAAACACTACGAATCAGGGAACGATACAACGTTATAATAGCTTGAATATTTTTAAAGTCATGACATGTTCTTTTAATAAAACCAACGAGTTTCAAGGATTTTTCTAAAATGTTGTTTATATGATTACTGAACTGTAATTTTTTGTCAATAACTACGCCCAAATCTCGGACCTCTTCAACTTCCGCTAATTCTTTATTGTTAATAGTATAGTTACATGAAATGATGTTTCTGTTTTTAGTGAAGCTGATATACTGACATTTATTTGCATTAAGTATCATTTTATTGTTATAGCACCACTGTTGTACGGAATTTAAATCGCGTTGCAGAAGTTCTGCATCGTGAATAGTTTTAATTGGCCTGTATAACTTTAAATCGTCAGCGAAAATTGAATATTCACTATGACAAATGTAGTTCTCGATATCGTTTATAAAAAATAAAAATAATATGGGACCGAGATGGGAACCTTGCGGAACACCAGAATGCGTTACAAATGGTTTAGACTTGAAACCGTTTATAACTACTTGTTGTAATCTATTTTTCAAGTAAGACTCTAACCAACGCAGTAAATCCCCATGTATTCCGTAATGTTTTAGTTTCTGCAATAGGATAGTGTGATCAACCTTGTCAAAAGCACTACTAAAATCAGTATAAATCGCGTCAACCTGGATACCATTATCAACGTGATTAGAGATATCTGAAATGTAACTAACTAAATTACTTACAGTTGATTTATTTTTACAGAAACCGTGTTGATTTGCCGAGATAACATTTGAACTATACTTTGTAATTATTTGGCATATAATACGCTCAAATACCTTTGCAAAATGACTTAAGATTATGTATGCTTAGATCTTTAATGTTTTGTTTTAAAGATTTTGATGGGGTTTTTTCAATAGATAGAGTGATTCGAGAAGGTTTAAGTATATTATAATACTTGGACACTACAGTAAAGAAACATTTATAATTTTAGAAGTTTCTAATGTGATGTCGTAAATACACAATTCTGTAATATACTTATTTAGTATTAGTATTACACCTATACGAAGTCGGGGCGGATCGCTAGTATATGTATATTATAGATAACTTTGATACGAGATAACCCAATGATTAGAACGCAAGCATCCAAACTGATGATTGATAGTTTAAACCTATGCAAACAGCACTGAATTTACATATGCTTAAATATTTATAATTCATCTCGTGCTCGGTAGAAATAAATCACGAGGAAACCTGCATTCTTTTTATTACGTAAAAGAATAGAAGCAACGCGCCAAAGTATTTAAGGAATTAGTACTACTTACTTTTGATCTTAACTTTTCTTTTGAGCTTATTTACCATTTGGGCTAGGAGTGGGAACGGCAATAGCCCACGAGGTCAGTATCGATCCTGCTACAAATTACTTAGCTAGTCGGCCCGTTAAAAAATCAGCTATTGACGCTTCAAAACTATTAAAACTATTGCATGTGTCTAGTCCACCAAGATGCATTGTAACAGCGCCTCGTAATAAAACAAACATTCTAACTAACTTACTTATTTAATTATTTATTTATTTATTATAACGGGAGAGGTCGCAGTAATGAGACAATTATAGATTGTTACAAACTTACTCACTAGATGCCTTTGAAGAGTGAAAAACAGTCATTAATAATGAAGAGAAATAAAGGTAAACTTATTTAACCAAGTTCCGATTCTGATTCCACTTAGTCAACCCTTCCTTCCTGGGGTAAGGTTCGTCTCTCTATTATTAAATTCAACCAATATTCAAACTTTTCATGAAAATGACAGAAAAACAGTCGTTTTTTTTAATATATATATATATATATATATAACGTGTTATTTGTCTTTTGCTTATAATAGGTAAATAATTATAATATTATTACATTTTATATTTCATTTTGTTTAGTTTTTTGGATGAAATCTTAAATAAATAAAAAAAATATTTTTAGAATGCACATTTTATTATTATATTTAAGTTAAGATTTTGGTATCTCAGTTAAATATTTAATATCCTACACTTCAAGGTTATGTCAGTAATTGCAATATTTTTAATATTTTTTTTAATATGAGACAACATCACATACATTACTCTGATCCCAATGTAAGTAGCTGAAGCACTTGTGTTATGGAAATCAGAAGTAACGACGGTACCACAAACACCCAGACCCAAGACAACATAGAAAACTAATGGTAATCTACATCGACTCGGCCAGGAATCGAACCCGGGACCTCGGAGTGGCGTACCCATGAAAACCGGTGTACACACCACTCGACCATGGAGGTCGTGGATATTGTAAAAAAAAACGGTTTATTTAAGCATTTATGCGGTTTGATAGTGTCAATGGCATGGCGTCGCCTGCAGCTCGGTTACTGCGGAAATTAACCAACATTTTCAGATAATGTTCCAGTTTAAATCAGAAGAATTCGAATGCACAATAAACCCGTATTCGAATTTAAAATATAATTTATTTTAATTATTTTTTGGAACATTTTATTGCTTTACATTTCTGACGTCATTAGTCTTTTATCATTCATTTGTTTTATAATTAACCGTTACACTAAATTTAAAGATATAAAGTAAAGTAAAGTAAACATAACTAGCATTCTAAATTACCAGATATTAGTAAGATCATTTCCAATTTTAAAATGTCATATCATAAAATATGCAAATATTCTAAATTCAAATTAAACCAATTCACCTTCAGTGGAAACTTATATAGGTATAAACGAAGTGGGTTTACGTGCAAAATATGATAGTCCCGAGACCGTAAAGTTTTGACAATGCATAATAATATGACAAATTCCTAAGTGCGGCGTTAGCTTTACCAGCTCATCATATAATACGAAAATTAAAATCCTACCCAATTCAATTGAATTATAACAAATTATTCTGGGGATCGAATATAAGGATTGACATCAAATTAAAATCTATTCGACATTGGGAGCAATCCATTAACGGAGGCCTGGGGGTACAATATGAAGTGAAGTGATTCAGGCGATTTCCTTTTGAAATATTTGTTCGATAATGTTTTTATCTGGAATGATCTCGAACTTTTATTGGACAGATTAAGAGGTTTCGCGATAGAGTATGAACGGGGTTCGTTCGAAGTTCAAAATTGTTATCGATCTACTTTGATTCTATAAATATATCAGACTTACAGTTTCCTGCGGTTTTGCACGAATTAAATTAGAATCATAAAATATACTTTTGCACGTATATATGTTTCATTTTGTTTAAACTTAAGAATCAAAAGCATGTAGGTATATAACATTTACATATAATGAACGTGATCAGATGTACCAATTCATCATATAATAAATGTTTAATAACCTTATCAAAATCGAAACAGCTCGGAGCTGAAATGTTCATTTAAGTTTAATACACGTGTGACTCTTCTCCCTTTCATACCAAAATACATAAAGTGAAGTAACAGCCTGTAAATGTGTGACTGTTGAGTTAAGACCTTCCTACTTTTGACGGAGTTACAAACAAGCAAGAATGAACATTTTTTTAGGAACAGTATTTACTAGAATAAGTAGGCGGATGAATAAACACCTGATATTAAGTGAACGCTGCCATATACGGAGCCGAGATGGCCCTGTGGTTAGAACGCGTGCATCTTAACCGATGATTGCAGGTTCAAACCCAGGCAAGCACCGCTGTTTCATGTGCTTAATTTGTCTCTATAATTCATCTCGTGCTCAGCGGTGAAGGAAAATATCGTGAGGAAACCTGCATGTGACAAATTTTATAGAAATTCTGCCGCATGTGCATTCCACCCACCCGCATTGGAACAGCGTGGTGAAGTATGTTTCAAACCTTCTCCTCAAAGGGAGGGGAGGCCTTTATCCCAGCAGTGGGAATTTACAAGCTGTTGTTGTTGTTGTTGTTGTGCCTCCTCTCCCTTTTATATCAAAATACATAAAGTGAAGTAACAGCCTGTAAATCTCTCACTGCTGAGTTAAGGCCTTCTTTTGACGGAGTTACGAACAAGCAAGAATGAACATTTTTTTAGGTAGAGTTTTCACTAGAATAGATAGATAAATAAACATCTGATGTTAAGTGAACGCTGCCCATAAACGTAGCCAATGTGCCACTAACCTTAGGAACTAAGATGTTGGGTTCATCACATTTCTCAGTCCATCTCAATCAAACTCAAGCAAGATCAAACTCAGGACTTATGGCTTTACATGCTATCTGATACCAAGACGTCTAATGTTCAACAATGGGTCCTTTAAAGAATTTCCTTTCAAAAATTCCAATTAATTTTACATGCGATTTGAACCTATAACATAAATCAACAGTCTAATAAGCTAGCTACAAAACCGACGAGGCTCACAAATATAACATCGATATCATTAGCTCTTTCAAGATACAATTTAATACAATCCTGATTTATGGCCGCATCAGTTATACACAGCCCTCTTGAGAATCCGTCGGTCCGAGTACAGAAATGGATTCCCGATAAATCTTTCAGTTAGTTGACTTTAGTCAAGCATCCTTTGAAGATATTTATCCGATATCAGAAGTAAAGGTAATGACCTTGTTTTATTTAATTAAGTGGCAACACTGGCCAATTAATTTTAATAAGAAGTATCACGATATAAGAGTCGCTTGGTCGTTACCAATCTTTTTTATATTTAACAAATGTTTAATATTCATTATGCGATAATATGAACAAAAATAAGTTTTGATAAAAGAAGGTTTATCCAAGATGTTAAAATTTGTCATAAACACTTCGATTTATATTTATAATTGTAATCTCGTTTATATTATAACTAGCTATGATCTTCAATTCACTTGCGCCTTATCGATTAGTCATCCTGTGTTATCGATATAAAAAGTCCCCTTTTTACCATTTGGAGTCAAGATTTGTTTGAGGTTTGGCCCTGAAAACACAGACATACAGATAAAAAGTACTAAAGTCCATATGAGCTTCTTTGTCGTTCAAGATTTGATTCAGGTTTGGCCGTAAAAAAACAGACACACAGAGATACTTTTGCATTTATAATATTCGTATAAGTACATTGATGCTGTCAATGGCTAAACGTTAACTAGAAATTTCTGAATTAATTATATATTCTAGATCGTGGATTAATTCATAAAGTATTGATAGTTTACGAAACGAATTACATTTTACGTAAAATATTCAGAGCGACACAATAATAAGGCTGATAAAGCAGACGCAACGAAACAGTTGCTAAGACTTAATTAAGTTTTCAATTGCAATGCAAAATTTTCCATTCAGTTAAGACTTTAAGTCATCATTCGCTTGGTTTTATTCCATTTATTTGGGCCATTGTGTAATCTGCATGGAAAATTGTTTAAGTTGGTATTAACGGTCCGACACTCTTCAGATCTGTTTTTTTGATTGTTCCGTTTTTGGTTACTGCTTTATTACTGCTTATTAGCATTTTTTTTATGGTATAGGTTGGCGGACGAGCATATGGGCCACCTGATGGTAAGTGGTCACCATCGCCCATAGACAATGACGCTGTACGGAATATTAACTATTCCTTACATCGTTATGTCCCTTGTGCCTGTAGTTACACTGGCTCACTCACCCTTCAGACCGGAACACAACAATACTGAGTATCGTTATTTGGCGGTAGAATAACTGATGAGTGGGTGGGACCTACCCAAACGGGCTTGCACAAATCCCTACCACCAAGTAAAATTGCCTAGTTCTGCGCAAAGATTCTTGTCCATTATAAAGAGAAGTTTTAAAGCGTATTCCACCACGCTTCTTTAATGGTGAATCTCATACGATACGTGAACGCATCGTCACAATGTTTTACTTCACCACTGAGGACAAAATAAATTATGAACACCAATCTTTTTAAAAAACCACGAATTGTATGGTAGTTGCCACGGATTCGAACTCAAAATCAACGATAAGTCAGTTCAAACAAAAGATGGACACTGCTGTGTGGTATCATTCTTCTCTACCGGACCACCATCGTATTCTTGAGATTAAATTAAGCTAATTAAAAACCGAGTAACTACAACTACACGTTTATCTAATATTAACATGGATGTAGATACACTTAGTAATTTGAATGTTGAGTTAGCCAGTGTAACTACACAAGTATAGTTGGAGACTCTCGTGCCTTCATCCAAAAAATACTTTATACAAATGTGTATTTGATTTAAAAAAATATCAAATTATGCCTGTGTGTGCAAATGTAATTTAATTCCAAATTTAAACAAATTCTTATAAAATAATATATTTAAAACCCAAAACTGTCATAAAGGCATAACCAGAGAAGTTTCAGTATTATAGTCGGTGGTTCAGCTTACGTCATAACCTTTCCGAGCTCGCAGCGTCGAAAGTGCATATCACAGAGGTTGCAAAAGTCCTAATAAATATTAAAACCGCACGAATTTATCATCCAGCCAAGATCCAGGCTATCTAGCCAAAATCTAGGCTATCCAGCCAAGCTGTCAATTTAGCATTTGAAATTCCTAATGGCACGTACTGTTTATAGGAGAACAGGTAGTTCTTTCGCAAGATCGCATCTGAAATTGCCGGAAAGATTTATTGGCTTTTGTTTGGACTGAGTTTTGATTTGTATCATCGTAAATTCGCGAACTCGCTTCTGACGCGATATAAGATTTGTGACTGATTTCTGGATGCTTTTCCAGATACAATAAATATTAATTCTTTCTTTGATATTTAAAAAACAAAATTTAAACATTCAAAAAATTGTTCGTTCCTACCATTACTTCTTATTGGGGTATTATTAATTTCAATTATTATTTAAAAAAATAAAGATTACCTATTCCTTGTTTAAATTTAAATAACATTTTATAGACATTTTTGATAAAATCCTAACCAAACAATCTTTCAGTTTGCCGAAACGTACGCGTTAATTAGTAAACAAATAACAAAACACATTAATTACATCTGATATGTTTTTGCCATTAAAATTCATAATTAAGATAAATTAATCAAACGAGCGCTAATAAGTTCCGAACAAATGCACGGGTTCACAATTAGTCTAAAATAATGCGCAAAATCCACGAGAATTAAACTTAATAATACAAACTAAAACACTTAAACAGCGTGAGGCGAGAGTCAAAAAGTCCACTTAAGACGGCGCCGGGCGACTTCGCAGATAAAATGTTGAAACATGAAAAATGGGCGCCAGGAGTGGGAAGAATGACTTGAAATATTGCTATTATGTGCAGCGATGTTTTTCACTTGTGTCTTCGTAACGTAGATGTATGCGCATTGCAAATAATCTCACTTATAAACTCGAATTAATTGACGTCACTAATCGACTTTATTACGTAACCGTTGACAATGCACGATTAATCCTTGTACAGTCAGAGTAAGAAAACATTCGTCAGTTTTTAAATTAATTCCGTTATCAAGTCTTAAGCTCTTAGTACCTTTTAAATCTAAACATCAAATCATCGCGACGCAATGTGTCATTCTCGATCGGTATAGTAGAATATCTCTCATACTGAGCACTCGAAAATAGATCTTAAGGTGACGAACCTTTTCTTATGCCGACTGTACATAATATTCAATTTTGAATTTGAAGTAAATAACGAATAATGTTAATAAATAATGTACTATTAATTATGACTTAACACTTGTTAAATTAAATGTGCTATTTCAATTAAATTATAAACTCAAATCTGACATACATAAAAGTAAATATATAAAATTTCGAAATTGTAAATTGAATGCTTCGTTCACAATTTTTCGTTAGTTTACAATCTGTCTAGATTTATTGTAAACTAACTGTCCTGACAATTTAACGGTGACGTATATAAAACCTGTGTATTGACCTAGAATCGAAACACGACAAGCATTATTGTTGCTAGAAAATTTCTTGTTAGTATAAATATTATTTCCATCGGACTTTATGACCGGTTCAATTAATGAGACAAGTCTTTAATATTTAATTTTCAAAAAGAGTGATATTTTTGTACGTCAACAAAGTTTTTGTCAATGAAGGTACCACTTACGGACCTACTGCTATTATTACCATCCGTTTAATCCATCATCTACCACCAAACATCGTATCATTGGTTTGTAGGTGGCGCATTAACGATCAAAGCAATGATTAATATATCTTACAGCAACACCATCACTCTGAATAAATTAAAATTAATGAACAATTACTTGTTTCATCCACGCCTTAAAACATTGATTGTAATGCGTTATAGTTCCATGCATTTAATGAAGTCTAGAATAGGGCATTGGTATTAGACCCCAATCTAACTCAATAACAGCGTTTTAATAAACCATAATATGGTGAGGGAAAAGCAATTCACCAGCAATATTATTCTTACGGAATAATAACGTCACATCGTACAAAGATTAATTGATTTATATTAGTAGTGAATGCTGATGATTTGCTACAATAACTAGCAAAGAGCTGTTATATAAATAGGTAACTTTAATAACCACACGTCTTTTATATAAAATTACATGTCCTTTCACCATGATCACATAATATAAAACAAAGTCGCTTACTGTCAGTCCATATGTACGTTTAGATCTTTAAAATTACCCAACGGATTATGATATGTTTTTTTTCAATAGATAGAGTAATTCCAGAGAAAAGTTTTTGTATATGGACATGGACAATTTAGTAAAAAAAACTGATAATTTTAGAAGTATCTAATGTGATGTCATGAATAAACAAATTCTGTAGTATATCTTTAGTATCAGTATTGCATCCGAGAGAAGCCGGGTCATGTCGCTAGTAAGCTTATAATTGTATGCAACTGGAATACAAAAACTTTTTGGCATGGAATGTTTGGTAAGCTTGTAATTAACCATGCTACCGACCGGTAAAGCTAATCACTAGTATTAAGGTTAAGGCTATATCCTTTTAATCATAAGCAATCAATGCCTTGATGGTAGGGCTTTGTGCAAGCATCAGTTATTAGAATAACTGATGAGTGGGTAGCGGTATACCGGCAAACAACAATACTCAAAATTGTTGTGTTCCGGTTTGAAGGGTGAGTGAGCCAGTACAGGCACAAGTTCCCAAGGTTGGTGGAGTATTGACGATGTAAGGAATAAATAAATCGTCTTACATCGTCATAGCCTGTAGGTGATGGTGACCATTTACCATTAGTATGCCCATATGCTCGTCCACCAACCAATTCCATTAAAAAATCAGCTCAATCTCATAATAAAATTAAAGGTATAGTCGCATCTGTTTTGTGTGTCATTTGAAGTGTCATTTGAAGAAAATGATATTCTTCAAAGTATTTATTCAAGCTTATCTCGGAAGCCGTTAGATGGATGCGGTTTTCATTAGTCTAGAGAGCATCTTTCGGAGAAGGATTAACCCTATGAAACATTAATCTACATCAAAAGGATGCCGTTATCACGACTCGATCGTGTTATAAACATGGGAAATTAGTAATTATCAATCATAGTGGGAAATAAAACCTTCGGATTTTTGTATAGCTAGTAAATTTGTATACATTTTGACGAAATACTTCTGTTAAAGTTTCTATAACTTTCTTATAGAACTTTATCACAATAATTGTTCGAAGTGTGAAATGAAGTATCGAATATAATATTAAATATTATAAATTCTATTGTGATAATCAAATGTGAATTATATTTTTAACCGACTTCAAAAAAAGGAGGAGGTTCTCAATTCGTCGGGGCCTTTTTTTTTTTTATTTTTTTATTTTTTATGTATGTTACCGAATTACTCGAAGATGGCTGGGCCGATTTTGACAATTCTTTTTTTGTTTGAAAGGGCATGTTTTACAGGTGGTCCCATTGTCAGGAGATCAGGATCTGATGATGGGATCTTGGAGAAATCAAGGGAACTCCTCAAATTTTATAGGCACACCTATAGTGATTTCAGTTTTATTCAAAGTGCCTTGGTCATATGCTCACGAAAAGTGACATTTGATGAAGTGGAACTGATGATAAAGACCACAACTGGTAATCAGAACCTATTAGTAAGTAACTATTTTACGAGTTTAGTTCTATTTCTTTAAGATAGTCGTCAAGCAATTGATGTTAGTAAACATGCCTATGATGAAGTCTAGCTGATGGTGGATTAACAGGAGAATTCCTCAATGATTAACGGCATTGCATCGGGAAAAATGGTATTGTCTAATTGGCGATAAGCAGTTAACATTAGGCTATTATAACTTAGGTAACGCCTAATTTGAGTTGCAGTCCACATCATATTGAAACGGCGTTGAGTTATGTTTAGAGTCGAAAGCCGAAATGTACTGAGTATAATAAAGTGAATGACAAACACTACCAATTGTAATTATAAATAACAAAACAACACTGAAAAGCATTAAATAAATTTTTATAAATAAAAAAAAACCGCCTTCAAAAATGAACTAAAACGAAAAAAAAAATCAGTTACATCCATATCCAATTTACGATTTTTTAATCACCTTTTGAAGTCGGTGCCAACAAAGTAAATAAATTCCTATATTTAAATCATTTAATTTGTATCGATAGTAAGGTTTGTCTAATGGTGTCATCTATACAATAAATAGATTTAGTTTTTGTATGTATGTATTATGTATATATATTAGCAATGTTGGCACTTGGCACCGACTTTGAGAGGTGATTAAAAAATCGTAAATTGGATATGGATGTAACTGATTTTTTTTTTCGTTTTAGTTCATTTTTGAAGGCGGTTTTTTTTTTATTTATAAAAATTTATTTTTCTTAACTGTTATCTGAAGAAGTGCCCATGGTACTAGAACAAAATCTGAATCTTATATATATTAAGGCAGACTTTGTAATTTACATTCGAATATTTAAACTAAGGGTACGGTCAGAATAAAAACTATTGTAGATTTTACGTTCCGAGAGGATTTAAACATAGTCTTTAGTTCTGTTCCAATACAATAACAATAGTAAAGTAAGTAAAGTAACAGCCTGTAAATTTTCCACTGCTGGGCTAATGGCCTCCTCTCCCATTAAGGAGAGGGCTTGGAACATATTCCAACACGCTGTTCCAATGAGGGTTTTTGGAATGCATATGTGGCAGAATCTCAATGAAATTAGACACATGCAGGTTTCCTCGCGATGTTTTCCTTCACCGCCAAGCACGAGATGAATTATAAACACAAATTAAGCACATATATATTATAGTGATGCTTACCTGGGTTTGAACCCGAAATCGTTCAAATCCAGGCAATCATCAATCATCGGTTAAGATGCACGTGTTCTAACCACTGGGCCATCTCGGCTCCTCATAATAACAATAGAACAATAGAACGAAGATATTAATTCGTTTCATTATAATAGTGAGAGATTTAAAAAAGAATATACATATTTAAAAATAGCTACCATATAAAACATGACCGCATAAATTTGAGGCAAGAATGTTAACACAATTTTCCGGATGAATATAAGTAATTTAAAGGCTCAATATAAAAAAATGGATGAAAATGCTTGTTTTATTTTTACTTACACCACGTTACAACGTATTCAGAGCTGTTCCACGTACAAAATACTCTAACTGCAAATTTATCCTTTATTATTAAAAAAATAAAGCATAGAAAGGCTTGGAATATGCACTACACATAATCCTTATATATGATGAAATGTAACATGTACAATTTGCATGCATACGATTTGCAACCAAAAGCGATAGACATTAAAATGCAACTGTAGAAGGCGTACCACTTACTTTAGAGTAAAAAGAACCTCGTAATTCAAATAAAACCTTAGCAATAGTGTAAGTAAGGTTTAATGATGTTTTCCTTCTGAAATCCGTTAAGAGTTATGTAAAATCAATGGTGCGTGCTTTCGATTGAGGTCGAGGGGATTAAGTATTAGATGCTTAATGGTATGTTTACTCGGTTCTAAAATTGCACAACTTAGACACACATTAATTCCACGTGATCCCTATTCAAATATACATAAGAGTCATTTTGGATCAGCAATCTACGAAATTCCGTCGATAGCGATGATTCAAAGTTAAATGCACCAGCTCTTTAAGTTCCTGCACATAAAGTTCAAAATGCAATAAAAAATGAAGCATCTAGTGTAGCTCACTAAAGGTACTCAATCAATAACGTTAATGTAAAGCTGAGCGATTCAAACTGAATCTTGAATTTTTCGTGTTCCGTTTTATCCAATTTCGCCAACCTTTCACCATTTTCATCGTTCTGCGGATCAAGTATATGAATTAAATAAAAAATGTTATTACATTTTCTTGATTAAACTGTATTTAAAGGCAGACTAGAACTGCAATTTATTTGAACAACTTAGTACTAAGTTACCGATTTAAATACGTTATATAAGATAAGTATTATAATTTTAGATTTATTTGTATGTTATTTAGTACTGATACTCACAGAAATACCTTAATATAATAACTAAACTACTACAAACTAATACCTAAACTAAACTATTCTATACAAAATAGGATAGTTTAGTTAGTTTAAGTATTTATTCAATGGGTATGTTTTTTCAGAATTAGATAAATTTATAAATACTACGCCATTTTTAAGATTTATTTTTTTGGAAATTTAGTATTATTTAAAGACATTTTATTGTAACATAAATAGCTATTGAATATGTCTTTCTTCGTGTAACTGGTAAAAAAAATATGTTGGGATTTCAATAATATTGTAGCAATAATAATAAGTAAATAATTGATTCAGATTCAACCCACATCAGACCTTTCTAAGAAAATCAGTCAACGACCTCTTTCTCTTGAGGAGAAAGTTTCCCCACACTACTTAAAAGCGGATTCGTAGATATACCTGGCAAATGAAATACGACACATAGAGGTTTCTTAACGGTGTTTTCCTTCCATGTGGAATTTGTAGTCACATACACATGAAAAATAGTAGAGTTATGGTATCTAACAACTGTTTTATATTGACTCTAACTATAGAACCCCTAGGGAATATACACCGACTTGTCGCTACGCACGCACGCATTGTCATATGTGAATACATCGCGATAGTCAATAACACATACAGACAGCGTACTATTTATTACATATAAAATCAAAAATCAAAATAAAATGTATTCGAGTAGGCTTTACAAGCTCTTTTTACAATTAAGTGAAGCTACCACCGGTTCGGTAAGTAGATTTTACCGAGAAGAACGGCAAGGAACTCAGTAGTTACTCTTTTACAACATTTAAAAAAATCAAATCCATGCTAGTTAATACAATTATTTAAATTAATATATCCTGCTTGGAAGTCAACAATACCTGTTCACGCTTTTTTATCATCTATAGAATCTTGTATCGAATAATATGCATTTTCCACCAATAAAAAATATTTACAAACGATTTGAATTTACGAAACGGCAAAGTTAAAAATGTCCGCGGAATTTTATTATGTAAGATTTATTTTAAGCTAAAGTTACTAACTAGAGCATTTAATAGTAAAGATTGGTGTCATCTTGTCTGCTTAAGCTCATTGGTTTTCCCATGTTAATTTGTAGAGGATTTATTTTAAAGGTAAGTAAGGAAGTGAAATCACAGGCACAAGCTAACATCTAAGTCCCGTGTTGAGTGAAGATATTTACGGTATAATGTGAATATTTATTAATACTTAAATTAAGTGTCAGATATAATTTTAATTTAATTATTCCTTTGGTTTATTTGACATTAAGAAAAAAAAATTAAAAATCAGAAGATGCCTAATCCATAGTCAAGCATTTAAAAAAAATCTGTCAAACAGTTAAAATATTATCTGTGATTCGTTTGGAATTTAAGAATAGTTAAGGCACTTAACGAAAGAGAAGCTCTTATCACTTCTCCCAAATAAATTAGCTAACTACGTTGTTTGTTACCGAACAGAGCCAATAATTTCTAATTAGTTCTTTCTGGCGACAATTAGTCGCTCTCCCACTTCTATGAATTGAAACGGTAGCATAATTTTTCTTTGGAATTTCCTCTTTTAGCTAATTAAGAAGATTTTGTTTTGAAAATAACGATATTAAAAGAGTTTGCATAACAGTACGCAGAAAATAGCCATGTATTTATCTCGGTTTGAATCAATACAAAGCTAGCTTATTTCATTTAATTAAAAAGTTGCCAGTGAAAATTATTTCCGTTCGAATGTTTGGAATTTCAAGTTACTCTGTCGTGAACTTTGATTTCTTTGTATCTTTAATTATACTGGCAGTTGTAATTGAAAACAAGCTATACGTAAAAACAAATGTTAAATTAAATTTATTTTTTATAGTATACTTTCTTTTTGGTCGCTATCATTTTTAACAAAGGAACTGCACTCCAGCGTTCATATATCTGTAAGATTTGATCGGTATTACAATATTTTGTTTTAACCTATATACTCAGTTACAAAAAACTTGCCTGCGCGATTCAGAAACACGATATTTTTTTTAGATTATCGTCACCTATCGATACCATTTTGTTCTTAAAATTTATAAATGGAACGTGTTTGTTACAAATTATAATCCTGAAAATATTATTGTATACCGTCTGAAACTAAAGCGTATAGCATAGTTCAACTATCAAACCTGATTAAATAATATAAAGGCATACAAAGGTAGAAACAACACGTCTGTGATTAAAAATATTTGATGATAAAATAAATACGCTGTCGAATTATAGATGAATGTTAAAGCTATAAGCGTGTTTGAGTTTGCAATACACACAAAAATAATGTGTTTTATTATAACCGAATTTGAAAACCAGTATAGCAGATTGAATCTTATAGAAGATCGTTTTCCTACAGAAGCATATTGATGTGTAGTATATAAAACTTCAGTATGCATCTTTTTCTGAATTAGCGACCTTTGTGGTGATGTAAAAGATGTGAAAGTCGAGCTTTAAAAGGTTGGGTTTGAGCCAAGAATGTTAAAGCTCAGGTAAGCCTCACAACCGCATATAACTTTAATATGTACGTAGATATTCTAGGAATACTAAACATGAGTGAAAGTACACTAAAGGAGGAAAAGGTTTTTCCGTAAAAATATATACGAATGAACCACTTACAAGGAATTTACGAAGTCGTTACGAAATAGGAATTGAATATCAAGAAATGTGATTATATGTTAGACCTGAAATAATTGTTTTAATTCTATTTTTTTTAATGTAACGAATATATCATATTATTGTAATTTAACTTTGGAAATGAAAAAAGAACATATACATAGAACCATTTAACAAATTCTGAATCTTTATGTGATTAGGCAAATGTATATCAATAAATTTCATTCAGGTCCAAGTTAGACCTGATATAACCTATTCACAATTACAATTATATTTAAAAAATTAGGATTTTTTCAGTCGACGACATGAATCCGTAAAATTTGTATAATTTCGATATTAAATCCATGACATTCGGTGACATGACGTTCAAAATAATGATTTCGAGTATGGGTACGGCATTTGGTATATTTATATATTTTTTAATTTTATTGATTATACCTTAGCTTAACATGGTTTTGTCTATTTAAAAAAAACAGTAATCAGTTTTTGATGACAAATATAAAAAAAATTGTATTCGATTGTCAGCTGAATGTCTTTCTTCAATAATATAGTTAGTTGGACGGACAAATAAGCTACCTGATGTTCAGTGGTCATAATCGTCCAGAGACATTGGCACTCTAAGAAATTTTAACCAATCATTACAGTACCAATTCGCCGCCAATCATGGTAACTAAGATATAATATATCTTATACCTGTTATTGTTGTTACGCTGGTTCACTCACCCTTCAAACTTGAATACAATACTGAGTATCTCGGCGTACCTGTCTCAGTATTATTGTGTTCTGTATGTACTCAGAAACTGCCTTTATTATATAAAAGGAGTAGTTATTATAAATATCAAATAATAGGAATTCAGGTTTTATATAATTATTAAATGAACTTGGTTATTATTTCACCAAATGAAAGGCTTATATTATTCATATCAACAGCGGGTAAAGCCATGTGGCAAAACTAGCGAAGATCAACAATTTATATTATTCACATTTAATTATATCATTCAATCAATTATCACTGAAGTTACATAACATAAATGATTCGACAAATTATGCATTAATCTCGGCTATATCAAGGAATTCCAGAATTATTAGTACATGTGTGCAAAGTAAAAGTATTCTAATATTAAATAAATATTGCCTCTGTAAATGTAATAATAAAAAGGTTGGTATTATATTTCTTAGTTATAAAGAGTTCATTTTAAATTCACTTAATTCAATTAAGAGTAAAAAATCAGGGATGATTTAAAACGGGGCAACGAACCATTTATAAAAGTCCACCAATTAAAATATAAATCATTCATAAAATGTATTCGTATTTTTAAGTCACCTATATTTCATACACACGTCCGAAAAATTGTAACAGCACTTTATTATACTACATTGAAGTAGAAAATAAAAACTGACTTAAAAATATCAGAAAATATAGAACAAAATTATCAAATTACGTCGACCTCCATACCAAGCTTAACACCGTTTCTGATATACTATCAACTCCGAGGCGATACGAACCGGTTTTTGCAGTCCATTACCTTTTTTCATTTGAACTGAGCTAAGTTTATTAAGCGCGTCAGAGATGGAGTGCGCGCAATCTGTACACTGCTTTAATAGAGTTTTACTCGCATGCTATAGCGAGGTTAAGCGATTTCGCTACTTCTAATATAACTTAAAATGTTTCTAGATACTTATTTTAATTGAGGTCGAGCGGGAGATACATTTCAGTACTAGATTAGATGATCTTTTGAAAAAAGCAAATTTTTTAATTCATATAATATATATTTTTTAAATTAAAAATTATTTCATATATTTTTAATTACGACAAAATAAAAATGCCTTGAAAATGGCATAGCTCATTATAAGATAGAAAAATCGTTTCGCCTTTAAATTTTCAACGACGTTGAAGTTTGAAAGCTAAAAATGAAACAGAAAGTTTATTCGTGTTTAAATTTTTTTATTAATCAGAACTTCGTAATATTAAATTTCGTTATTCAATTAAGAAATTTTGAAATCATTAATTCCTACCTTTCATCATTATCAATCATCCTGAGTTTTCACGACAGGCTTTGCCCAAGTTATTTCTTGTATGAAACATTTCCCGCGTGTAACAAAACTTCGATGGCGCTTAGCTTACTTTCGGGAATAATTTACATAAACAGAAACTCTTTTTTTGTAAACAATTTAAAATATACTCATTTGTCATTTTTTTTTGCTGTTGAAAATAAAAAATAAAAAAACATTTTAAACACATAAGGAAATTTGTACCAATAGTACGAAAAGAAACTAAAAGGTTTTTGAGATTATTTTTTCTTTTTATTAATTAAACATCTTGACCGAATAACAAATGTTATCGAACAAAAAACATACAAATTTGTGTTATATCTTCTTTATAATAATATACATAAGACATCGATATTATTCTTGTATTTGTCTATTTCACAAAACCATTATACCAAAAATATTATTGCCTCTAGAAACGTTAGTCTGAACCCCACCTTAACCCGCGTCCTTACCACTATCATACCCAACACTAACCTGACCCGTCACTCATATCAAGATAACCTTGATGAAATAAGGAAACAAAACAGCTTCTATCATATCGTGGACACCATAAAATGAATATTACCAGCCGACAGGGTTGTCAACTGTTCCATATAATAGAACTATCATTTTTTTTAAAGATATACAGATAGTTCTAATCTCCTAAAAAAAAAAAAAACCACCAATCCATTTCAAATCTCTTATTATGCTTTGGGTATAAATAAATGTCAACTTCCATACTTTGAACTATAGTGAGAAATTATCGACATGAAAACGCAGTTCTTTTGGGTCAACCTGAAATTAAACCCTGTACCTCAGACTTGGTGGTCTAACAAACCTTAAATTTGAGCCTGTAATTTGTAATCGTTTATAATTAGTTGTTAAGCAAGTTGGGATAAAAAATCCTTCATAACTATAACCGTCAGTATTGCGTCCAGAGTACCTCTATGGTAATACAAATAGATTATGGTATCAAAAATGTTTTTCTACTATTGATTTACTAAAAGGATCTCTTATTTATTTATTTACTTAGGACAACCAACAGTAGATACAATAACACATTGAATACGTACAATATAACAACTTGAATCAAGAAAAATGTTCTACTAATTACAGGTAGTCTCGGCATGCACTTATATTATATCATCTCTTAAGTAAAATTCGGTAAATATGGCTTGTGACAGATAATATTATTTCAGAAGAAATTTATATTCAGTGGAATTATCAATATCCTTGTCCGATAGTAGCATTGCAAGATAATCTTATTCAAAATAGAGATACATGAGATTACACTTTCCGAAAGTGTAATTACGGACGCAAGTGCCATAACATCTTACTTTATTTGACAGGGGAGTGACTAATATTTCCTACACCGTCAATATCTATAGACGCAATTATTAGTTTAACCGTCCAGAAGCGACATCTGCCGTTGAACAAAATTAACATTTTTATCACTAATATATTGACAGTATAAGAGATTCATGTTGAAGATTTTGCGTATATTTATCGAAAATTTTGACATGTCTTGTTAATTTAAAAACAATTGTCAGCCCTAGAGTATTATTAAAATCAAATGAAAGAAAAACAATCCTTTTCACCTTTATATAAAGTTCAACTTGCAATACACGTATAATTTCGATGTTTCTTGCATCGTTTACATCAGAGATAAGTTTGGATATAGAGTTTTAGGTCAAAGGATAGCTACGTAGGGTCGTATATTACGTATCGAGTGCTTTCGTGTTTGGCTTTGTTAGAATTACGTACTGAAGATATATATCCCAGGATCGATAACGATTCAATTGCTCGTGGAAATAGATTGAAATTCGAACATAGTTACTATAGATTGAATCAAACGTTTCTGATAGAAAGCAGAATTAGAATAAAAGCTGACAATTAAAAAGTACCAGGATATCATGAATTTTGAAGAGCTATTAGAAATATTGTGTATAACAGAGTTTCCTTTTGAAATCTTAACTTTGAAAAACTATTTTCTTGATTGTTTGTAAGAATGATAATTTAATTAGTACCTATTTAAAAAGACGTAAGTGTTATGTTTTTTGTTAGCTCTTGTGCTTTTTTGGATATTTCCAAATCGATAAGAATATTCCACATCACATAATGTCTAATTGGATACCATAATATTTTGTTATTGAGTTTAAATGAAAGAAAATAAAAATAGCTACACACGGTACTTCATTTGTTTATATTCGTTGAAAAAACAAACATTTAATACTCTCGAACAATTTTACTAAGAATTCCGAGACGAGTTTAATTAAATATCGATACAAGCGGACCCGGCAATGATTGCGAAGTGAATAGTTGTCACTGTAACATGAACAGGTTTTTTACAAATAAACGATCGTTTAGTTCATATGATTCATTGTTGCCCGAGGCTTTGCTCGCGTTGTAGGGATATGGTTATCGCGTGTTATGCAAAAAAGTAAGCTATGTCCTTCCTTGGAGTTTTAGTTTGCTTCATAACAAATTTCATCAAATTCGGTACATTGGTTTTGTAGTGAAAGAACGACACACAGACAGACAGACAGAGCAACTTTCACTTTTATAATAGTATACATTTCCAATTGTAAAATGTATATAATTCAGAGGTCTGGAAAATTTACAGTTCACTGCATGGTATGCACTTGTAGGGTTTGGTGTGAGCCCGTCTGGATAGGTACCACTCACACAGATATTCTACTGCCAAACAGTAATATTCTGGCTCACCAAAAATTCCGCTAGGTTACGCTGATTTTAGTGGGTATTTTGGTATACTATTGGATATAATAATAAAACTTTTTTTTAATGAATTTTTTAATGTCAAATAAACAATTTATTTTTCTTACACAGCCGTAGTAAGGCTTTCTAACCGGCCAATCTAACTTGTTTCGCTCTCTTAGATTATTTCTGTCCATCTACGGCTGAAGCTCTTCAAAATGAGATCATATCTGACCATTTTCTATATGCAGCTATCACTGGGAAAAAAACGACTTACACTATTAAAATATAAGATTATGAGATAAACTGACGTATCTAACAATACTCTAACATCGAAAAACGTTAATCTATCAGCTCGTAAAGTAATTTTAATTAAATGTATCAACTGATTTGCTATTAGCGAATCAGCGTTTTAGAAACAAATTTAAATTCAATCAACGATCAATTGATAGTTTTGTTTATTTTAACGTTTAACTACTTTTCTGAAAATAAATCGTAATCAATTTATTAGAAACTAGCTAGTCATGTATCAGCGTTTATCGTGAATGCTTTGTTTGTAAGAGCAATAACAATATGTTAATAGATAATATTGATAATTTGGTTGCAATAGTTTAGACCAGAGATTGACGCATACAAAAACCATATTTTCTTGGGATGATCTTATTTATACCACGCGGCTAACCTCAAAAGAAAGTCTCCAACTACGAAGAGTAAGTACGTATATTTTTAGAGTGCGTACAAAAACAAGCACACTCTTTAATTTATTACCGTTATAATCGGAAGGGAAATCAAATCCCATATGACCAAAAAGAGTTTAGGCGCAGGACTTTAAGTATTTTCCAAAGAACGGTTCACACTTCCAACTTCTAGACTCTACGCTTACACTGAGAATAAAGAAACATACTATTTTCATAACATTTAATCAGATTCGAAACCAAAACTTAAACGACGAAGTATTGAGTCTTATTATTTTACCAAAGATATTGTTATCAAATGGTAATAAAAATTGTATTAAACCTGCTTAAGTAAACAAGTAAAATGTGCGATTTGTGAATAGAATTTGATGATACTTGTTGATAAAGTAAGTAATTAAACTTATCTGAGAAATGTAAATGTTTCAACTAGCCTGAGCTGGTGGGACCTATTGTGATACAGTAGCATAGTGGATATTCCTAATCCTCCATTGAATAGGGTTCTAACTATTATTAATATAATCCAAAGGCTATCCCCAATCAAAGTCACTTTGCCTTAATAAAATAAATTTTATTTTAACATTAAAATGTTTGCTATAATTATACAACGATTATAAGGGAACGCTATGAGAATTATTTATAAAGTTGCAAGTGCAAAAAATAGAAATTAGAAAAGTTTGGCTTTCTTTGTGACATAAGCGAATAATTTTTATAGTTTTAATCTGTGACTGTGTATGTAATTTTTGATTGTTAGCGTCTCGAGCGATAATTTCAAAATTATGCATTAACCTTTGTTTTAATGATACTGAAAATAGTACTTACTTACTTTTACTTGGTGGTAGGGCTTTGTGCTAGCCCGTTTGGGTAGGTACCACCCACTCATCAGTTATTCTTCCGCCCAATAACAGTACTCAGTATTGTTGTGTTCCGGTTTGAAGGGTGAGTGAGCCACTATAACAGGCACAATGGACATAACATCTTAGTTCACAAGGTTGGTGTTCACATTGACGATGTAAAAAATTGTTAATATTTTTTTCAGCGTCATCGTCTATGGGTGACGGTGACCACTTACCATCAGGTGGCCCATATGCTCGTCCACCATAACCTATACCCTAAAGTATAGCTTATTGATTGCTGACAACAGAAGTATTAAATTAGTTACACAAATATTATTTTATATAACACTTGTGTAAAAATCGTACGTATCAAATACACAAAGTCTTTTATTAACTCAATACTTAATATAAGCTTCAAAATCCAGTTCTCATTTTTTAATAACATGTCTGGAAGAAATGACCTATTTTAGATATTTTACTTATTACAGGATCGGTTTCGTAATGAATTTCGCTGAAGGCGTACTAGTTCAATCTGAACTTTTTATGATGACATGACGTCACTTAAAATGACGTCAAATAAAATACGACACTGCGCATTTGACTCAGCAAATTAATGTAATTACGAAATGACGGGATAAAGGAAGTGAGCGCTTAATGAGAAAGTCTCTCCGAATACAAATAAAGGAATAAATAAAGGGAAGGCTTCATTGGAATTCAAATATGTCTGTGATTTTTAACGACTCCAATAACTCTTTACCCGATTACGACTCAGCCAAATGGATAATGACAAATGAATAGCGTTTAATGCGGAATATTGTTCATCTATACATATAATAAAATTGGAGTGTCTGTTTGTAATATTAAAATAGCCTAAGTATGTATACGCGGTACATATACCAAAATAACATTTTTTACAATATTCGTTGTCTTTCTGTTTGTTTCGGCTAATCTTTGCAACGACTGGACCGATTTTGACGAGACATTAACTGACAGATAACTGATATAATAAGGAGTTACTTATTTCAAACGCGTACAGGGTCACGGTCTCAGCTAGTATTTTAATAAATATGAAAGGATTTTTTTTATTATCACAGTGAGTATATTCCGATAGATTGAAAACGTAATTACTGAAATAGCCACAAGAGCTGTTTCCTGCAGTTTCTCTTGAAATTAGTTCCGCACCGTTAGAAACAGATTTCAGAGTATTATCGCTGTATTACTTAATATGACCAACGCCAAAAGTATATTAACAAAAATATTTATTTGCAAAATATGTTCGGTATAATACTAAGCCAATTGTTAAGCTTTATAAAATTGTACTTATAGTTTTTCTTTCTAAAAATATGTGTTTTTGTTTCAATGTCATCAGAGAAAAAACACCAAAAATGTTTCTTAACAACAAAAAAGTAATAGTTGATCTCAATTATTTGTTATCACATATTTATTTTTTATAAAGATCCCTTGAGATATCGCCGTATAAAAATAACCGATTAATCTTCGTAACAATGATAATGAACAACTTTAAAATTTCTAGACAAAATAAAAGGCAATTGTATTATTATATTATTTATCTCGTGTCTTTATATAAGCATCCTTGCACTGTCAGACGTAAGCCATCCGTTGACTTCCAGTTTTAAGTTCAATTAAGCCAAGCTACATCAATGTACATTTAACATGACATCATAGAATGACGACCTCCGTGGTCGAGTGGTGTGTACACCAGTGTTCATGGGTATGCCACTCTGAGGTCCCAAGTTCGATTCCCGGCCGAGTCGATGTAGATTATTATTATTAGTTTTCTATGTTGTCTTGGCTCTGGGAGTTTGTGGTACCGTCGTTACTTCTGATTTCCCATAACACAAGTGCTTTAGATACTTACATTGGGATCAGAGTAAAGTATGTGATATTGTCTCATATTTATTTATTTATTATTATTATTATTAGTTTGTGGTTGACGATGTAATGACAGTCAGTAAAGTCAAAGATCATTTTCCATCATATACTAAGCCACCCACCACCACCAGCATTTCCAATATACATTACAAGTTGAGGTGAAATGCTAAGATAAATATAATACTGCCATAACTTTACTCAGATCAAAGCCCATTTAAAACACTTCATAGTTGAACCAATAATTTACAAATTTAAAGATAAAATAATCCTTACGCTGTATACAATAGAGTTAAATTTCGAACGTTAAATTCATACTATCGTAAAAGCTTAGCTTTAATCTTGAGATAGGCTAGCGCCAAACAAGTCCTAAACATATATATTAGCTTTCAACTACAAGGCCTGTTGAAACAAGCTCTGCCTGGGGCTTGATACTCTATTCCTCTAGCAGGTACACCGATAAATGGCTTAAACTTTATCAAAACTGATCGCAGCATCTTAATCATATTAATATTGAGTGTTTGTTTGCTGGAATATCATCAAATATAATATCTGAAACAAGTCTATAATTTGATAAATTATTTATGCATTCAATAGCTCGTTGATTGAGAAAGGCTGCGTTGCTCAAAGCAATGATCGTAACGAAATAAATCAACAATCGGACAAAACGTAACTTAAAAATCGGACGAAATTGATTTTCTTTTTCCTCAAAATATATAGCTATTAAATTGAAAACGGCTTCTTTCCTTTTTTCCTGGTTTGGATAAGTCTTTTTGTTTCTCCCGGATGTTATTTAGTGAATCCACTGCTTGTAAAAATCGTGTACGTTAAACTTTTATTAATGAAATCGTTTGTCTTGACAATTAACTCACAACACAAACTACGTAGTAGAAAGGTGAAATTTTGAAGAAATATTTATTTTGAAACGTAAACATCTCCTACGAAATTTATGCATTTTGGGAATTTATGAAAATTTCAACTTTTAGAACGAAAAGAACCGTACACTTAAGAACTCGAGATGGTCAACTATGTATAATCAAAATTAAACAAAGTAAAAATCAATATCACTTCATATAACATAATTATCTGAAACATAATATATATAATACTAAATAAATAATTGTGAATAAGCAATAGTTTTTTAAGACATTACTCATATTCTCATATGTATATCCTGCTTGAATAGCATAAGGATTACTATAATGATCAGAATCAAACCAACATCTACCTGAAATATAAAGGTGAATGAACTATAGAGCTATAGAAACTCCTTTATAATATTTATAAGATCTATTTAAAATGTAAGACCTCATTCTTTACAGACGGTGAATTATAAAAATAACTTTGACTCTCAATCAGATATTTTATACAACCTTTTATTGAAGTTCGCATTAAATTCTACCGAGATTGCTTATATCGAGAGGTTATTACGTTCTAAGGTTAAAAGATGACATAAAAAAGAGTAATATTGATGAAATCGATTCACACGCCCCTATTTTTCGTCTGCGTATCAATTTCAGCTTAAAATAAAGCACGAGGGTCGATAAAATGGAATACATTGATTAACTCGCCCGATGTTATGATAGCAGTTTTTTTTTTAAAGCCCAGGTTGAAAATATATTATAACTACTATTTTTATTTCAGCGGCTACTAAAATGTTATTTCCCTTACCTATATTTGTAGTTACGATTTCACTCACTCTTAAAATGGGAACTCAAAATAAAATTTCAATTTTAAGCAATGCAGACACAGTTAACTCTACATCTCAGTAGAAGAAGTATTTGCCCAGCTGTGGGATGTGAATAATCCATCACTTCAAAATTTTACTTGCACGTCGCTTGGTTCGGCTAAGCGTAAACTCTAAGGAAATGAAGCTACGTTCATTTAGCAATATGAAGTCAAAAAAAGGTTTCACAAAAAAAGTTGTGTGATTTTTTTAATAATGTTAATAAAATAATATATTTTATCATATTTATAGCCGGAAGAACGCTAATAGAAATATTCATTCACATCGATACTATGATGTAAACCGAAATCTGATAAAAATTGTAGCTATAAAGATCAAAAAGTATGGATTTGATTAAGCTATTCAATGTTACGTGTGCCCAAGAGACGAACTCCATCCGCGCTCTTTATAGCGAGTGCGAAAACTCGACACACGAAATAAAAATCAACGTCTAACGTAATAACAAGCTACTACGAGTCACATACGGAAAAAAATCAAAATTCTACCGACGAGTAGGAAGAATTTGCCGGAATTAAAGCTTTGTGAAAGACCGCTTACGTAATTTATTGTTGACGATTGTCTTGACGTGACTACGTCATACATGATGGTACAAATTTGTTCAGTCTAAGATGGAAAAGAAAAGAAAACTTTCTCCTCAAAGGGGAGGCCTTAGCCCAGCAGTGGGTACCAATTCTTATTTATTTAGGTGGCAAGCATTAGTATGTATATGTATGATAATATGATATGATGTGATATTTCTTTTCATTATTCTGCGCCTTATTGTATTCAAGCTTAAAGGATCGATTAGACAATTCTTAATATTTTAAAGATGACTTACACAACACACACATACACGAAACTTTTAAGGTGACAAGTTTGAATCCCTACATATACACAAAATATTCTTGTATTTTCATAACGTATACTAAATACGGTAGTGAATTTCTCTATCATAACAATATTAAAATATAATCCGCTTAAACCACATAACCGCCGGTTAGAAACAGTAGAAGTAATATGGTATTGCATGAAATGTTTGAAAGAGTGTTTGTATGGCTGGTTAACATGCTAAATGTCGAATTGGAAAAAAAACGGCAAACATTTGCTAACTTGATTATTTGATTAATTCTCTGAAAAAAATCTCCAAATTTAATCGATCCTATTGTATTATACCGATCTATTTAAAATTGTATACAAGACGGTTTCACAATCTAGTCCCACAAACCAGTAGCTCATGTGGCACTCGATATAAAAAATGGAGTTTAGAGTTTTGCGGAATCAAAGGAAATCTCATAGATGTCGTCAAAATTTTATTTAAATAAATCAATCAAATATATAAAAATATATTAAGTTCACCAAGGTTGAGTTTAGAAGACAATTCTGTTTAATGAAACACGATTTAAACCCAAGCTACTTTAAATATATAACAGTAGCTTATTTGATTCGAAATCTAATCGACTTCGAGTCCCGTGGTAGGGGACGGGATGACATCGTAATAAGTTTCCTGATTACGTTGTCTGTATCTTGCGAAATCCTCACGTACAGATATTCCCCGAGTGTCACCATTATTGCATATTATGTATCCCACACTGTTGGAATATCGTTACTTCCTGTGATTGCAATGAGAAAATATTATGAATGAGTTATGATGTTTTAAACAAAACAGTCCATTGAAATAAGCCTGATCTTAATGTTAATGGAATGTTATTCATTAATTCTTCCTTATCGCATATTTCGTGTAAAGTTTTGCCCTTGTTGCCCTTGATCCAATAATAATAATTTAACCACTAAAAGTGACAAATAGCTTAATTTATTTGTAAAAAAATATATTGGTTAAGAATGTAGACGATAAAAAAGCGTAGAATTAATACTTGTTGACTTCGCGGCAAGATATATTACGTACATATATAATTGTAATTAACTAACATGACTGTATTTTTAAATGTTCAAAAAGAGTAACTATTAAGTTTTTTTGCCGGTTCTTCTCGGTAGAATCTACTTGTCAAACCGGTGGTAGCTTCACTTAAAACAATTGTTAAATGACGGTCCAAAGATGCTTGTAAAAGCCTACTTGAATAAAGTATATTTTTAAAAAAGTAAAAAAAAAGTAAAGCCTGTAAATTTCCCACTGCTGAACTAAAGCCTCCTCTTCCATTAAGGAGAAGGTATGGAACATATTCCACCACGCTGTTCCAATGCGCGTTGGTGGAATGCACATGTGGCAGAATTTCGATGAAATTAGTCACATGCAGGTTTCCTTACGATGTTTTCCTTCAACGCCGAGCACGAGATGAATTATATTCACAAATTAAGCAAATATATTCAGTGGTGCTTGCCGGGGTTTGAACCCGCAATCATCGGTTAAGATGCACGCGTTCTAACCAGTGGGTCATCTCATCTCTTGTAAAAGTCTATTTTTAATTCTTCTAACAAGCAGCGTCAATTTCAACCACCACCTCATTATGAATCCACACTACCAGGTTGCAATTGTTTTTTCAAGTCAGATTGCCCTTTCATCGGATTATGAGAATCTGTTCAACACCGCCTACAGTCGTCCAAGACAGATTCCGCTAGCGTAGGTATTACTAAGCGTCATCCCACGCGTTCGACAACATCTTAGAATGTTCCAGAAATATTTTTGATCGTTGCACCAATGTGGAAGAGAGTATTAGGCTGTCATATTTCCGCAGGCGAGCTTTACGCAAACCTTTGAAAAACATACGATTATCTTAAGTACTAGTGGATCAGACTACTGACTATCTACTACCACGAATTCAAGACATAAATGCATATTCATGTGCAATATAATATTTATGTTGAATTATTTGCTAAAATTTTCTATTGTAACTGTTAAGGACGACTTTATATTGTTGTCTTAAATTTTCGCGATTATTACACATTTAAATAAAACTAATTATAACGGATGAATCGCGTATATTAATTATTTTTAACATCCCGACGTTTCGAGCACTTTGCAGTGTTCGTGGTCACGGATAGACTAAGATGACATTTGTCTATTTGAAGAACAAAGGAAATATTATTAACAACTACCGCCAACGATTTCTCAATTGATATCTTGAGTAACGTTCCGGTTGCACGCAGAAGGCACTAACTGTATCTTTAGGTCTTGCAGTCTGTTGGATTTGGGATTTTAAATTTTTAATAAGTGGATCCCAGGTGTTAGAAAGTCTCCAACCATCTTCTCTATTGAAGTTCGGATGTTTTTGAATTTCAATAGCCTCGCGTATCATTCTAGGAATGAATCTGTGTTCTCTAGCGAGGATCTGTGGTTTATCAAATCGGATAAAATGGTTAGGTTTATCCAGAGCATGTTCACAGACTGCAGACTTAGAAGAACGCCTATTTTTGACATCTCCTATATGTTCCTTGACCCTGGTACCGATACTTCTCTTTGTTTGGCCTATGTAAGATAAACCACACTCACATTCGAGTTTATATACTCCTGCAGTTTGTAAAGGGATATTACTCTTGATAGGTCTCAAGAACTGGCTCACTTTCTTATGAGGCTTGTAAACGGTTTTAATCGAAGCTCGCTTCAAGATGTTGCCAATCCTGTCTGTAACTCCTTTCACATATGGTAGAAATGCAGGTTGTCGCTCAACTGTGGGTGGCTTGATACGGCTTCTGCGATGCTGTCGAGGCACGGGCAGCTTGTACTAGTGGAGTGCAAGCTTGACCTGACGTAGCTCGTCCTTTAGGTGTTCAGCATCGCAGAGATGGTGGGCTCTCTGAAACAAAGATTTGCCAACGGTAGCTAACTGACTAGGGTGGTGGTGCGAGTCACCATTGAGGTATTTGTTGGTATGTGTGGGTTTCCTATAAACTGTGTGACTTAATGTATTATCAGGATTCTTGACAATAAGGATGTCAAGGAAAGCTAAAGAATTATTTGCCTCTAATTCCATAGTAAATTGAATGTTTTTATTTATAGAATTAAGATGTACTAAAAATGCAGATGTCAGATCACTAGGTAATATTGTGAAAGTGTCATCTACGTACCGTTTATAAAACCTAGGTGTTATTGGTCCGGAGCGAAGAGCCCTCTCCTCCAGGTCTTCCATGAATAAATCGGCGACCACGGGGGATACTGGAGAACCCATGGCTACCCCGTCAACTTGCACATAGAATTCATCATTCCACAATAAATAACCTGATGTGAGGCAGTGATGTAACAGCTCTGCATATTCAATAGGCATGTTGTGTGTCTGTAGCTTCCTCTTAACAATTTCGATGCAGTCTTGTATGGGTAAGCATGTAAACAATGACTGGACATCAAAACTAACCATTGTCTCGTTGTTGGTTAATTTAAGGTCTTTGATTTCACCAACAAACTGGTAAGAATCCTTGACATACGCCGCAGTGTGTCCTCGGAGGGGTGATAATATCCTTGCTATGTGTTGAGCCAATCTATATGTTGGTGTATCGATTTGGCTTACAATAGGACGCAGCGGAGCACCAGTTTTATGGATCTTAGGTAACCCATACAGTTTTGGCGGCTTTGCACATGTAGGCACGAGTGATTTTTTGTCCAGATTTAATTTCTCTTGATGTTTTGATATTAACGCGGATGTCTTTTTAAGAATATTATTTGTAGGATCTTTATTTACTTTTTTATAAGTTTTAACATCCGATAAAATCGCGGAAATTTTCTGGTTATAATCACACGTATCCATCACAACGGTCGCTTTTCCCTTATCTGCTCGGAGGACTGTAATGTCTTTATTGTTGCGTAGGTTCTTCAGAGCAATAGATTCATCACGAGTAAGGTTTCTTTTCGGTGGCCGGCTTCGACGTAAAACACTCGAGATGTCCTGTCGAATAGCTTCCGAGTCTTCCTTTGTGATGTTATTTTTGAAAAGACACTCCTCCACGTTACTCAAGATATCAATTGAGAAATCGTTGGCGGTAGTTGTTAATAATATTTCTTTTGTTCTTCAAATAGACAAATGTCATCTTAGTCTACCCGTGACCACGAACACTGCAAAGTGCTCGAAACGTCGGGATGTTAAAAATAATTAATATACGCGATTCATCCGTTATAATTAGTTTTATTTAAACGACTTTATATTGTTCTTGTTTCTTCTACAGATACTTCATTTATATTATTGCTTTCTATATAAGGATAAGTATAATAAATATGCCTAGTTTTTAAGAGTATGGTATAGCGAGGCCATCTGCCCCGTGTTCTGGTAACATCAGTATACCAGAAACATACTAGGATCTCTCTACTATACGATACTCTTTTTACAGATTATATAGACTTATAATATGTGGCAACAAAGTTACATGTTTCTTATATAAATTATATTCACCTAGGATATTAAACATTTTCTACGGATATTTCAGAACGTAAGTTCCAAAACCTTCAAACATTGTTTTTGCTTGCACGATAAAAAAACTCAGCCACGAATTTATTATTGGTCGGGATAAAAAATTTTGCACAGCAAAAAGACTAATTTGAAACGATAGCGAACAACAGCTGCTTCAACTATAAAACAGAAACTCGAATCGAAGTTTATAATGGAAAAATATTCTAAATTGTCTTCAATCTATCAACGTTGATTGATATGTATAGAATGGAAATTGGAATTGAGGGAAGGGTAGAGAGTTTATTTATTTAATAAGTTCTTATACAGTTTAAACCATTAAAAAACATCGTAGCATTTAAGATCTTAACGTACGATATTATCTATGTGTGATATGAAGTGTCTCTTTTTCGTTTGATTGTGTGCGTGATTTTTGCCTTCCATGATTCACGCCACCGAGATGCAAGAACTTAATTTTAAAAGGAATGTAAATAATGCCAGTTCATCGAACGAGGATCATATTCAGGATGTAATGTCAACACCCTGGACTTCGAGGAATGTAATATAAAAGACTAAACAAAAGGAGATAATAGAGTAATTAAGAAACAATGGAACATTTGTATACTTTACGCTGAGTCCCACCACCATCTACAGCTGCCTTTAAAAAGCCAAACATTTGGAAATAAATTCATTCACTGGACACATAGTAGTGTAGTTGTAGCTTAAGTTATAGTAATTTAATAAAAAATATTTTTTAAAAAGTTTTCTCTTTTGAATACTTTGACTCATGTTTAAAAAGATATATACGATTGTTCTTGTTTGGACATAATTTGATATTCAAAGTCAATTCGTTGGATCAGCGACGTAGCTTTATAAAAGATGTCAGTCATATAAAAAATTTCATTTTAACGTTTTTGCTAATTGGTGGAATCCTGTCCACGGTTCGAGTAGTTTAGATTACCTGCACTGAATAATAGATGCGCTTAAAGTCGACTACTATAACTTCAGTTATATATTCTTCTAATCAATCTGAACTTTAATAAGGTATTGATGATGTCGGTAGAATAAAAGAATACTGTACGGATAAAGTCATTACGTGAAGAAGTAAATGATAAGGAAACGATCTAGTTCCTTTAAAACTAGACTTATCATATTAAAATTATTTAGGAGAACAATTGGAACAATAGAATCGTAATAAATCGTAAAAGCTATTCTAGACTTTTCGTATGCACGTTAATCAGAGTAACTTATCTTTTTCAACGCTTAGTTAAAAAATAAAACAAACCTCTAAACGGAAGACTAAGAATCAAAATAAAATCAAATCAAATCAAATCAAAATCAAATGGATCATCATTCCAGAAGTAACAAGAGAAACTTCTCCATTGGTAACCTCTCTTATAACTATACTACCGTGAAGAACAGGAAAGATTCTCATCAGTCATTTTTTTAAATGAAAAATGGTTACTGTACAAATCATGGCCATGTGTAATGGCGGCAAATATGCTAGCAGCATTTCCCGTTGATTCACATTTCAGGCAAAAAGAAATTATAATTAATTAAATTTAAATAAATAAATTGACGACCTCCATGGTCGAGTGGTGTGTACACCGGTTTTCATGGGTACGCCACTCTGAGGTCCCGGGTTCGATTCCCGGCCGAGTCGATGTAGATTACCATTAGTTTTCTATGTTGTCTTGGGTCTGGGTGTTTGTGGTACCGTCGTTACTTCTGATTTCCATAACACAAGTGCTTCAGCTACTTACATTGGGATCAGAGTAATGTATGTGATGTTGTCTCATATTTATTTATTATTTATTTTATAATTTACAATAAAATATACACCCAAAAATACTATGTACAAGTTAAGGAATCCGAGCTTTTTTATTATATCAACGATCTCTTCATCGACTAATAATTCAGTTAGTGGCAAGAGAACGATGACACTTAATATAAGTGTTATCTATTTACGATACAATTCAGTAAATTTATTTGTGTAAGAGATAGATTTTGATGTATTATTTTATAATAGAAAAATCAAAATCGAAAGAGAATCAGAACGAAATGATAAATTGAGCACGGCGAATTGTACAATTTCAGCAACATTAACGATTTCATATTCCAATTTATCTTAAACATGACAAATAAAACATCAAAGCGATCTGCAAGATCGTGAATAAATAAAATAATATCGAAATTGCCAATTCCACGCTCCGAACATCACGTGCCGTTTACAAAACAATCTGTTCATATGAATAAAATATCGGCACACGGCTGAATAATCCGAGTCACTCGGTAAGGAAACAATATCAAAATCAAACAAAACTGTAAAACATCGCTTCGAGGGGGTTTCGTTTAACGTAAAGGGAAAAATAAGAGACGGTAATACCTAGCCGAGGCTTTCATAACAATGAAATTAATGTCCCAACCTCGGCGGGCCTAATTAGCCACTACTCTTAAATTACCATTTAATTCCACCCAAAGGGAAATAAACGTTATTTTTTAAGCAGTAAAGTCGATGTCCGCGTGTGATTTTCCTCGCTATGATAGAATTAGATGCAATTGTTTCAACTTTGTGAATGCAGTTTGTTTTTTACTATTTGAATTGCAGATAAAAGTTTTTGTCACAAATATGAACATATGGTGTTAAATGCAAGCGAAAACGTATTTTTAATTCAATTTATAACGTTTTTTTAAAAGAAAAAGGTTTGACTATATTTGAATGTACAGCAATATGTATTACAAAATGATGAAAAATCATCAAAATTAAAAACTCTACCTTTAATAAAATTAAAAATCATAAATAATAACAGCGTATCGTTAATATCTGCTTATCCAAAATGTGCTATGTGACCTTGATTTTAAGGTATACATGTATCAAAATATCGTATCACCGTGTTTCAACATCCAACATTCCACGAGTTAAATGTGAGATTTACAAACGTACTTTAAAGAGCGGATATCCCAGAAGCTTGTCCTTCCCTAACCTCATTATTGCTTCCATTTTATTCATTGATACGATTTTTTTTGGCCACGTAGGTATCATTCAACATTTCATATTTTTAATTTTATAAGTATTAACTACAATTGCTTTTATTAAAACAGATTAGATATTACATCAAACTGTGATTACGAGCGTTTTATTAGTAGTCTTGCAATATATTTGATAAAATGACTTACTTTTATAATACAATTAAATCCAGATTCGATGAAAGTCTAATGAACGAATCTGGTTTTAATCTGAATTGTCAGTGGTCGGTCGGTCAACCAATGATTGCTAAATAACGCCAAATTAACATGACTTTGACTAGCGATTCAGGAAGTCAAAGTATGTCAATGTCAAATTTCGATTTAATTATACCAAAGAGAAAACAATGGTGAGACACTACGGTACGAATTGAATCAACAAATTTCAAGTAAACAAATGCCCTCTTAACACTTATAGACTAGAAGGAGTAATAAGTCATTTTTAATAACATTTCACCTTTTTTGACGAGCCCAGCTGACCTCGTGAATAGAATATGTGAATTCCAACTTCAGATTGCAGCCAAAAATCCAAGAATATACGACTTATCATCACGTGCTTAATTTTAATAAATAATTTATCTTCCTTACACTAAAAAAGTTATTATTTTTAGGTTATATTGTTAAGCAGTGGCAGTGTTCATTTAATTTTGAACGAAATTCATAGATCAATCGATCCGAGAACGATGGATAGTTTATTTGGTATCTATACCAAACCTGACGTCATCGCTTTAGATAATTCATAGTTCTAATAGCATTTGTGTAAATTGGATAATACTCATAATGGTAGGATCCTTTTTCTGCCGAATTATTTATCCAATCGATAATTGCCTCATATACTTGAAATACTGACCACTGTATCAAATTTGTCCATTGTCTATTACAATGAAGTAAAAACCCTCCAACAATCACGCAAAATTATGGGTTTTTCTTAAAAATAAGGATGGTGAGTAAAATAGTTTTGGATTGTCATAGTAATCAACTAATAAAGTTATTTAATACTTCATTATAATGAACTAGTTAAAAATACACCGCAGTTCTCCCTAACAAGAATATTTGAACATTCAAATTCAAAACTAGGTTACGATTTTCATTCCTGTTCACATAATTCTTACCAAATTATCCACAAGAGTTATCCTAGATAAGGCGTACCACGTTTGGCGCTCTTGTAACCAAATTATTTAAACTTCGTATCATTATAATCTTGGAACTAAATAGTAGATTCAGTTCGTAATATGCTCAGACCCATTTACTAAGTATACCTATTATATGAAGTGAATTATGTCAGGAGTGTTTTAAGATAGTTTTCTGTCGTAGTTTTGTCTGAAACTTGAATTTTAGAGAACTTACTCTGGCTCATAAAAGGAGATAAAATTCTACAGCTTACTTATTTGACATAAAAAAATAATTAAGGAGTAAAACGTCAATCAAATGTACTACTGTAATGAATATTTGTATCGAAATTTCTATAAGTAGTATTTTGGAAGAAAATAGAATAGTTCTTGAAAGAAAAAAAAATTGGGTTTGCTAGCACACTTGGGCACTATTATATTATGTATGTACGCACTTTACCATTCGCCCTTGAATATGACTGCCATTTGTGAAATCGATCAAGAGAACATTATCAAAATCAAAATCGAATCAAATCAATTTAATAAATTTAACATCACTTTCTCACATCATCTGACACACACGTATACAATTATGGTGATGAAACTAGATTTTAATATGATTCGAATTTTAATTAAATTGCAATTATTTACTTCATTCCAACATCCTTTTTGAAACCCAATAGACTAGAATCGAGAAAAAAGAAACTAGGCTGTAATGGAACATTTTTTAAAACAATGGATATTGCGCCAACAGTTTTAGCCTCACCAGTCGGGACAATCCGTTAAGAGTACACAAAGGTTCAAGTTTTGTTCAATACAGCATCGCTATTGTGTCTAGCTTTTGTACTTTGTTTAAGCGAATAAGTTAGTGTCCGCGTATTACAGATAACGGTTTAAAGGACTCTCTTTTATAATTAATTATTTTTTATTGGTATTTTGAATTAAGAATTGCGAAATTTGTTGGTATATTTTTGGTGCTTATCTATGTACATATTTAATTAATTTTTACTGATATTATTCGAAAGGTGTGCTCAAAATCCAACGCTATTTCATTCGAATAAGTCTCTGTATGTACTTCTGAATCATTCATTCGTATTACAGGATTTAATTAAATGTAAAATTACTAACGGTTCGAAATGTAAATTCTAGCAAAAAGAAAAGGCAAAAAACTTACCTACCGAACCGGTTACCATCAGGTTACATTTGCCCATCTCCCAATATATATCAATTGAATTATAAAAAAATAAACTGACTTATATCGAACAATAATTTGAGTATTTTTTTTATTTTTAAATTTTGTACACGTATTGCTTATTATTTATTGAATGCTTCATTGCACGACGTAAAATATGTATTGTACAAAAGGCAGGCTTAATGAAAAGCATTCTCTACTGACCAACCGGGCAAAGGAAAAATAAACGATTTTACAGAAACAAAGTTCTCTCATACCTTCATACAACTACTGAACAATCATAAATATTTAATTGATGGAATTTATACACATACAAAGATCACAATATTTTGAATAAAGCAGTATTTTACAGTCAAAATAAGTTATTTACAATAAATCCAAATAAAAGTATTTTTACTGTATGAAAACAGTTTTTTTCCATCAATGTTCTTATCTACATTTTTCATTGTTAATATAAATAAAGTGAAACTGCATAACCGTTTAGACTGAGGAAATTAAAAATGATTAAATATACATATTAAAATGCTTTTTTGTTATAATTTCTTAGAATATTATTTAAATGGTTTGTGTTAAATATTGTAATCAATTAATTATATTTTTTTTTTATAAATTAACTTTAATAACATAAACGTTATGTATTAATGTGTTCGGTATAATTGAAGGCCGAGTGAGCCAATTTAATTACAAATACAAGGAAGATAATTTCGCGGACATTTGGTCTTCGCGTCAAGTAATCAATTAGATTATTAGTTAGATTATAATCTATCTCGTGAGATTGTGAACTATTTAAAGATTTTTAAACGTACCACACTGCTTACAAATGATTTGGTGGTTTATAATCTATTTCATTCAAATAATAACAATTCTAAACTAATCCAATTATTATGAACTATCGAAATTATATATCTTGTATTGTAAGTTGAATAAACGTTCGCAATATTTTCGCACTTTACAATTGCGCGAGATAGATTATCATCTAACGATATTTCCAATTTTACGGTGACATATCTAAGCATTCGTCCTAGAGCGTTTACGGCTTGTTATGTTATATAAAGGCACCGAAACAACCTTCAAATCGACGTAATATAACTACACTCATTCGCTTCTCCCTTGTTATTTAACATTTGTAAGTGTCAAAAGACATGTAGTCATTTGTCGAGTTGCTACAAAGGCCCAGCTTTTGTGTTACACAGCATTGTACGACGCTTTCATCGGACAAATTGTACTGGAAACATTCCCGGACACTCGCAGCCAATGACTGAGGTGTACGAATTTTCACTCCTTTTACCTTCAGTTAAGTGTTACATATACAACGTGCTCGTATCTAATGACTGTTAATATTGTAAACGTGCCATTTCTGCCTTTATTTAATTTCAAACGATAATGATAAATAAAATTAATATATTAAGATCGAATTTCAGTTCAATGTTTTGATAAGAAAAACTTAGTTAAAACTTAGTTGGACTTGCTTACTATTTGTTTAATTTCTATGTACATCAAAACTACTAAGGGCGACTATTATTATCTAGCTCGTGTAAATGAGCGCCAGTCTGTGTTAGTTTATCTTTTTTATGATATATGTGGCAATCGGCCAGGAGGCTAACCTGGTAGAAAGCGTACCACTACCCTCAGTTACCGCTCTTTTCTCAAAGCTCAAATGTAGGCACTTCTTTGAAGGTTCCCAAGTCGTATCAATTTCTCCAATTTGTATTTTTTTGCTGTTAATGCTCTTATGTTAATCGTTTCAAGCACTTTAAGACATCTTGTAAGCCCTTAGCGTCACTCGACTAATGCACGCCGATAATTCAACGTTGAAAGGCGCGCTTGTGATTGAATAAATATATAGCCGCTGTTTATTTATTACATAATGAAAATTATATTACTTTACATAAACGCATTTCACGACGGCCTTGCTTATATGAAAATAACTTTGTTTTCGTATTTTAGCTTATGACATAAGCTGTGATATAAAAGTACGACTTATTAAGACAAAAAAGCGATTTAATGACACGCATTTGTGACATTCGTTGAATGAATCCTTACAGAAAGATCAACCTAGCATAGCGAGTTACATGTATGTACGTCCGTAGTTATGACACAAAAACCCACAGTCAAAAATCGAAATCAAGATGTAATTTATTCTAAGGCTTTTATATGTACCTTTGAATCGACATTTTACAGAATTACATTAAGTATAGCTACCACCGGTTTGGAAGATGAAAAGGGTAGAAATATAATAGTCATTCTTTTCAAACTTTAATAACACAGAGTTATGTTAGTTAGATACTATTGTATTTACACAATATTTTCTGCCAGGTAGTCAACAAGTATTAAAACATTAATGAAAATAATTGTAGTACTTGACCAATAAACAGTGAACAGACACAACTGACAATATGCAATGTATGTGAGTTCAATTAAATTAAATTCCGCAACATGTGTATCCAGCTTGCACTGGAGTAGGAAATGGAATGAGCTCCAAACCTTCTCCTCAAACAGAAAGAAGGCCTTAGTCCAGCAGTAGCAAAATTAGAGGTTAATGTATAATATTTCTGACCGAAAGAAATATATATGCCATTAGGTTTTCACACATTTATTATCAAAAAGACGCATACAGGGCATATAAGATAACGTGACATTCGTGTTCATCTTAAAATAGCTACTCTTTCAACGCATTGGCTTGTTTTTGTTATTTTATTTTATTACTATATATATTTCGTTTGAAGGGTGAGTGAGCCAGTGTAACTACAGGCACATGGGACGTAGCATCTTAGTTTCCAGATTTGGTGGCACATTGACGATGTAAGGAATAGTTATCATTTCTTACAGAGTCATTGTCTATGGGTGATGGTGACACTTACTATCAGGTGGCCTATATACTCGCCCACCAACTCTCATGTAATTAACCAGTTTGGTCTGGTCTTAAATGCGTTGAATGAGTTTACATTTTTTATGCGAGCAGGTATTATAAAATTAAATAAAATTAAGATAAAATAATCCCTATAAAAGCCATTAAATATGTGGCATGTTAAAATAAATATATATTTTACGTAATAACCTATGCAATGTTAATTAAAGAACAACTCAAAATACTTATAACCTGTAAAACACCGCCTGTCACGATACAATAAGCTGTCAAAAGAGCTATATACAAGCGCCCGGTTCCGAATTTAGCGCTCGTGTTTAGTTAATTGAGTCGTCCAATAATCAATGTTATGGTTATGTATTATGTAAACAGTTTATTAAATGTAAATAAATTAATACTAAATCAGATTATTAATATATTGATTTCGGTGAAATTTTTCGTGTGTATATGAGTTGGAGTTTATTTCCGGTGTTGATGGTTCATTGGCTACGATATGAGGAATATTTAATATTTCTTACGATGCCAATGTCTGTGGGCGGTGGTGACCACTTATCATAAGGTGTCCTATTTGCTCGTCCAATTATCCTAATAAAAGCAATATTGTCGATTATTTTCACAGTTCTCTCGTTTCCGCAGCGTCTCTGGACTGATCCGTTCAAGAATCAAAAATATATTATAAGTATTACATGCATAATATACTTTTTATTGTTTTAAAAATAAAATGGAGCAAGATTCGGATAATATCCAAAAGACTGGATTGTTTTTAAATATAGAAAAACTCCTTATTGTAAACAAAGTATAACATTATTAGTTAGTAAAGTACAGTGAAGGAAAATATCGTGAGGAAACCTGCATGCGTCTACTTTTATCGAAATTTTTCCACATGTGCATTCCACCAACTCGCATTGGAACAGCGTGGTGGAAGATGTTCCAAGCCCCCTCATTAATGGGAGAGGAGGCCTTAGACCAGCAGTGGGAAATTTACAGGCTGTTACTTTACTTAAATACATGATTTTTCGTCTATCGAGACATATCTTTTTCTTTTATGTTTTTGATCAAACACAATCCTTGAAAACATAATGTACTCATACATACAATACTTTATTTTCATCTTGGAACTTTATTTACTCATACAATATCAAGTAAAAGATTAGCGATCGCTTTGTACGCCCTCTTATCAATAATGATACCTCAATAGAGAATCACTGTATTTCAAAAAAAACCTGTCAAGTTCGAATTGAACCCTCGAACGAAGGGTTCCGTATCATCTATCAAAATTACAAAAATATGTTGTGTTTCTGTTTAAAGGGTGAGTAAATCGTTCATTTGGGTTATGGCGTATTGTTATTTATGGTATGGTGGTATGTTTAATATTTCTTAAGACACCAATATCTATTGGCATTATGTTTATTTGCTTACCTATCTTAACATTTACATATTCCTTATTCTAAGTAAAAAAAATACCAACTAAAATGTGGATTACGCTTTTATATAAAGATTAACATGAAATATGCTAATATAGGTATCAACGTAGAATGTTTCGAACTAAGTGGGTGAGCGTAACTGGACGTGGTTCGGGGAAACCTAATTTTATTTTCATTGCTTCAAGTAACTCGGGTGATATGGTAGCTAAGTTTATGTACTAAAATATTTCGCTCATATCAAATTACGATATCATTGTAACTCACATATATATACAACGAGCATATAGCATAAAACAAAGGTGCTTACATCTGTCTGTCCATATGTATGCTTAGATCTCTAAAATTACACAACGGATTTTGATGCAGTCTTTTTTAATAGATAAAGTGATTTAAGAGGAAGTTTATTGTATATAACAAGTGGACAATATAGTAAAGAAACACTGATCATTTCAGAAGCTTCTAAATTGATATAGACAATTCTGTAGTATGTACATTCTATAGCATGTAGTATCAGCATAGCACCCGTGCAAAGCAGAGCGGGTCGCTAGTGTATTATACAATATTGTGTTGTTCCAAAGGCTGGAGGACTAGCAAAAAAGATCTAGATTACATATTCCATAGTTCGCTAATAATTCTTTTTATTGTGTATATATCTCTGGATCAGTTCACACGGTTTTGACTGAACTTTCACTAGCTGATGTATTACGGAGTACTAAGGCTACTTTTATTTTAGAATTGTAAGTCGCAGGCACTGCCAGCTTATATAAAACACTATACTCTAATTTTACCAAAAAGTTTTAACAAGAATACCACAGATTATTCAAATAAACAATGACATGTCAATTGAATATCAAAGGTGTTTCTTCTCCTTACATTGAAATGAACAATAACTTATAACTTACTATTGGGTTGGCAACTAAGTGATTGCCGATTTTGTGGATAGGTGGACATTAGGCTTTTTTTTGTTTTGTGAAAGTGGTCAAAGCACGTAACCTATATTTTTTTCTAATTGTTTAGACTTCTCACTTTAATTTAGTAAAAAAATATATATCGATTAGTGTCTTAGTTTTGTTTTTATCCCAATTAAATAGAAGAACAGGACGTGCACTTCAAACATTTTATTGTATTACTTCCGAAAAGGCAAGAACGCCTAGCAAGCACAAAAGAAGTTATATGCCGTATACGGAAATGGAGCCTTGAAAGAAAGGCAGGGTCGAAATTGGTTAGCCAGAATTCGTTCTGGTGATTTTTCATCGGAAAATGCTTAACAATCTGGCTGCTCATTCGAAGTCGATGGTACCCATTATCGATTCAGATTGCACAACACGTCGTGATATTGCACAGAAACTCAATGTATCGCACACATGCATTAAAAATGTTTGGATATATCAAAAACTCGTTTTATGGAAAAATTTCAAATTTTCCTTCTTGTTTGAAATCGGCAATCACTTAGTTGCCAACCCTATATAATCATACCAATTTTGAAAAAACGATCCAAATATTTGTCTCATATTACAATTTACGTCTTTCACCCATTTACACTCGAAACACTGGAAGTAACAATGAAAAAAACCTTCATTAAATGTATAAAACCTCATTGCCTCCACTGATGACAGAAGGGTTAGGTTCATTTTTTGTCCAAGGATCGGAATTGGGATTCATCTTCGAAATACACTATTCTTGCTGCCATTCCATGCGATCTTGATTTATATGGTAAGATTTTTTTATATATTTCAGGCTTTAATGTAAATAAAAATTGTACAATATTATACATAAAAATTGATGTTGGCGTGAGATTCGTATGAGATTAATAGACTTCGACACCGTTTGATCGATTACCATGAAAGCTGACACATATGTGTTTTTTCTTGGAAAGTTTTTATGCTATCAAAGTTGTTGTAACTCGTATCTAGTTAGACGTGACAACCTCTGACGGGTTTGCTACTTTTTGTAATAAGCAGTCTAGTTGCTACGAGATTTAAAATAAAATGTAAAATTGTCTTAAAATACAAGCAACAAGTTGCAACTCTATTAGTATACTTTATTATATATATTATTATATATATATATATATATATATATATATATATATATATATATATATATATATATATATATATATATATATATATATATATTACATTATTACAACTATGGAACAAACAATTATCTTATTTATCATATCAACTCTACTTTAAAACAAAAATCAATAAAAAAAAATTATGACAACGAAGAGATTTGTTACTCATTCTGTTACGCTACTCCAATGTGGATTGAAGTGATTACTAAGTTGGATGTATATGTTACCGTAAGATTACAAACATCGTTAGATTACAATCTATCTCGTCAACAGTTTAAAATCTGACCAAATAGATTGTAATCTAACGATGTTTGTAATCTTACGGTGACATATACACGTGGGGCAGATTTTGTTACAATTCACATAGACGCTTCCTCGCGAAGTTTTCCTACATCGACTAACAGGGAATATAGATACAGTTAAACAAAGATTAAACATATTAAAATTAATTAATGCTTTAGTATGTTTATTACATATTAACAGAGAAGTATTTCATTCTCAAGTAAAGATGGAACCAAAGATAATCATTGTTTTTATTTAGTAAAGAGGAATTAAATACAGTGCAATATCGATAACCCTTTAATATACGATAAACAGACATAACAGACATTGACCGATATTTTTAGTCACGAAACAACAAATGGTATTTTAGCCAACATTTCTTAAGTGATTTATTTACCACAGCGAGGAATTGAACCTGTTGCTGGGCAATTAGCTACAATGCAACGAACATGCATTTCTTGTTACACTCTAATTACATAACCACAAACAGGCTCTGATAAGCGCTTAGAAATGTTATGCTATCTGTGCCAAAACTATACAATTGAGTTATCTGTTCATTATTTAAATTAAAAAAAAATCAAAACATCTCTTTCTTAATACGTGATTATAGATTTGACAACATCCCATTTTTTTTTCGCTGAAAAAACGCTTTACGCGCTTCCCCCACGTGATGGAAAGTGGGGGGGTGTGTGGGACTCCCCGGAGCCCTGAACGCCGAGTGCGCCCAAGCACACCGGGTTTACCCACTAAAAAACCAGCGGTACCCTCTCCGTCTTACGGCGGACGCCACGGGATCGCTTACGCATGCTACCGTGACGCTTGACAACATCCCTGGTCGAGTAGTGTGAATACCGGTTTTCATGTGTACGCCACTCCGAGTTCCCGGATTCGATCCCAGGCAGAATCGATTTAGAAAAAGTTCATTACTTTTCTATATTGTCTTGGGTCTAGGTGTTTGTGGTACAGTCGCTACTGCTGATTTTCCATAACACGAGAGCATCAGATGCTTTTATTTTATGGTATAGGTTTGCGGACGAACATGTGGGCCCCCTGATGGTAAGTGGTCACCATCACCCATAGACAATGACGCTATAAGAAGTATTGACTATTCCTTACATCGTCAATGTACCACCAACCTTGGGAACTAAGATGTTATGTCCCTTGTGCCTGTAGTTACACTGGCTCACTCACCCTTCAAACCGGAACATAAGAATATTGAGTACTGTTATTTGGCGGTAGAATAACTGATGAGTGGGTGGTACCTACCCAGATGGGCTTGCACAAAGCCCTACCACCAAGCTGACATTGGGATCAGAGTAATATATGTGGTGTTGTCCAAAATATATATCTATCTATTATTTATAGATTTTGTGATGATGTTAAATTCTTTGTAAGTTATTTTATGGTTGAGCGTGAATATAATTTATCTTAGTAACTTTGCAGTGGAAGTTCCCTGTGACACAGGTAATATACAATCTTGTCAAAAAATTACTTTCACAGTGACACTGTTTATTTACGTTGCCTTTAATAGGTTTCCTTGAAAATGATAGCGGTTCGTGATCAAAATTATATTTATTTATTTAAGCCGTTTTATTCCTTGCATTAATAAAGTTATAAAATTTTATATTTAAAAGTTATATAGAATCAATTTGAACTTTAAAAAGAAAAGTGGAAATTAATTATGTATTAATATATTTCTTTTAGATATTGATTTAAATGGACTGGATGAATGAATTGCTTTAAAGGGGTTAAAGCAATTTGACAGTGCTTGACTGGATATAAAGCCATAATATTCGATTATGATTCACATCTACGAATTACTGGACTACTCCTATTCCAAAACTTACTATCAAAAGTCATATATTTATATTCTCTAGACGATCCCATTTTGCATTTATTTTATTTCAATTCAACGGATTAAACTTAGTTTTACCGAGAAAATCCAGCAAGAAACTCAACACAGTCTCCTTTGATTAACTTTGGTTCATTTATTAACCACAATGACCCCAGAGGTTACATTAAGATCGAATCTGCAACTTTCACAACGTAAAATGGCTCTTTACGATACGTAGTTATTATGATTATAAGAAATTTAGTATATCGAAAATTCTACCGCTAAACAAAAATATTTGTATATGTCACCGTATGATTACAAAATTCGTTAGATTACAATCTGACTAGATAGATTGTAATCTAATCGAAATATTGTGAACTGAGAAATATGATTGCAATTTAACGTATTACTTTTCGCTATATGTAATCGGTGCCTTAAACTACAAGCATACAAACAAATCACAAGATCAAAGAGTTATTTAACGTTCCTATTGCTAGTGTACGGCGTATTACAACCGCGTTATAATGTTAAACACATTATCTTATAGAGACAATACGCGGAGATCGTTGATAGAACACACGGGCGCTATCGACCATCTTTTATATTAGTTATTGAGCTAAGAATATGCGTTCCCTATTCCGTGTATACCTCAATGGTTGTTCAATTCGATATTTATCTGGTACTTTGATCAAATGTATTGTTTGAACTGAAAACAATTACTTTATACTGTTTTGATTATCTATACAGAGTTGTGTCATAGATGATAAAACAAAAGACAATCGGTAATTTTAAAAATATCAACCTCAGATTATAAAACAAAAGGGGAATAGTGCGTGCAAATCGATAAAGATGATTTGTTTTATGTTTCATTACTAAAAAAACTACTAAGTCAATGGTCCTATACCTTTGCTTGTATATGTTTGCAACCAATTCAATCGAGTCAATTCAGAACCTTGTTATCATACTATACAGTTGTTTATTGATTATTAAAAATCTCTCAATCGCTCAGAAATATACACAAAATAAGAAACAGTTAATAAATAATCAAATAAAAAAACAGCATAAGTATTCTATTTTTACAATTTAACAACTCATATTATTAAAAAACAGTTAGTTGCATACGGATAAGCTCGCGTTTTAGACTGTCGTAAGTATTAGTCAAACTCAAACTCAAACTCAAATAACTTTATTCAATATAGAAGCATTACACTTTCTTATTGATGGTCAATTGAAACACTACCACCGGTTCGGAAAAGAAAATACCCTGACCTGAGAAGAACCGGCGAAAGAAACTCAGCGGGGTTTTTTTTTTTTTTAGTTGTCTCATATATTATTTAAACAATTTAATATGAGATGAAATAGCCAGGAGGCGATCGTTTCATTCCCAAGGTGTGCTATCGATCATAAACTCATTAATTTTATAGTAACCTTTTGCACACAAGCGTTCCTTAATAATTTTCTTAAATTTGGCAACAGAGGCATTTTGAACGCTTTCTGGGATCCTGTTGTAAAACCGTATACATTGCCCCACAAAGGAGTTACTGACTCTATGTAGTCGAGTAACAGGAGTAACAAGTTTGTGTTTGTTCCTTGTACCAATGCTATGAGTATCACATTTTCTCATGAAATCATTAATATTTTTTCGTACATACATAACATTGCAGAATATATATTGAGAAGCAACAGTCAATATCTTGATTTCTCTAAATTTATTCCTTAACGATTCTTTAGCTCCTAGGTTATAGATTGCGCGAATAGCCCTCTTCTTTAGCACAAATATAGTATGGATAGCGGCTGCGTTGCCCCAAAGCATAATACCGTATGACATTATACTGTGAAAGTAACTGAAATATACTAAGCAAGCCGTATCAACATCGCTACATAATCTAATCTTTTTGACCGCGAATGCCGCAGAACTCAGTCTACTCGCCAATCCGTTAATATGAGGGCCCCATTGCAACTTGGCATCAACAGTAAGGCCAAGAAACTCAGCAGAATCAATTGGATCCATAGATTCCCCGTTAATGAGTACATCGGCTTTTACATTATGTACATTTGGTGTACTAAATTTCACAATTTTTGTTTTATTATTATTAAGCCTAAGATTGTTTACGCTAAACCAATGTACTATATCAGCTATAGCATTGTTTACGTCGTCGTACTGTACCTGTTTTCTATTAATTTTAAAAACTAAGGAGGTATCATCAGCAAACAATACTATATCATGTTTGTTCCCAACAAGAAAAGGCAAGTCATTTATATATGTGAGAAACAGAAAAGGTCCAAGAATTGATCCCTGAGAGACCCCCATACCAACTGAGACCCCGGGAGACCTATTTCCTATAACGTCAACCCTCTGAATTCTATTGTTAAGATAAGAAGTCAGAAGGTCAAGCGCACATTCTCTAATTCCATAGTGATAAAGTTTCCTGACCAGAGTCTCATGTTGAACACAATCAAAGGCTTTGGATAAGTCACAGAAAACCCCTAAGGCATCCCGTGACTCCTCCCAGGCTTCATAGATATTCTTAATAAGCTCGATACCAGCGTCTGTTGTCGAGCGGCCCCTCGTGAATCCAAATTGTTTACTATGAAGCAGATTATGTTTGTTAAAATGTTCTAATAATTGATTCAGAATTATTTTCTCAAATATTTTGCTCAGGGTAGATAGAATCGAAATTGGCCTATAGTTATTGGGGTCTGAAGAACTACCAGATTTAAATATTGGAATAACTTTACTATGTTTCATCAGGTCAGGAAATATACCACGTTGGACACAACTATTAAATATTAAAGCAAGAAAAGGTGCAATTACATCAATAATCGAATTTATCACCTTTATAAGTCTTTAAAAAGTAGGCTTTTTTGAAACTCAAGTTTGCTTTATACAAAATTCTACCAAATTCATTCATTTGGAAAATACCTTGAAAGAGTAACAGGCAAATATTATTTGAAATTTAATATATCAGTATTGATTATTACCTTAACCCCTTTTTTAAATTGAACTGTTTAAGTTGTTTATAATTGTGGTTTATTTATAATTCGTTCAAAATCATTACTAGCAAATTAGTTACTAGTTTTATACTCGTATTAAAAGTACTTGCATTTAATATTCTATGAAATTATTTCACGTATTAAAAAGTGATTTCAGATAGTTTATAAATTGAAAAGCGATATCAATTCTTCAGAACAATAGTATCAATAGCCGTATCATTGCATTACTGCAAAGTCGACTGCATCACAACCTTAATCTGTGGAAGTAAATAAGATGTCTACACATCTGCTATTAACTTATCGCAAATTAAAGAGTACTTAGTAAACTTTACAAAAACTTATAACATCATAAGAATTTATCACGTCATTTAATTTCATAAACACTTACATCCATATAAGTGAAAATCGAATTAAAAATAACTAAACTGAGCTTCACATAATTACGTTATTAGGCTACACTAAAAAAACTCAGGTGTTTTGAAATTAAATGTATAAAATTAGTAGCTTGAATAAACTATTATTAAAACACATAAATATCTAAATTTCAAAAACAGAACTATAACCCCAGGGGTCACAAACCCTAATCTAAATTGTCAACAAGCACATGACAACTTTTCGCCTATCTACTCACTGTTTAGAATAATAAAGGTTTATTGCTTACTTAGGACAGGTGACATGGAATGATTAATCGTTGGAAATGTTTAACGCCCCTGGGATCGAAAATATATCCATCAATCTTGTATAATAAAATTCGCCTGTTTCGTTTTCAGGTTCAAATTTTCTTACACATGTTTGCTTGTTGAAAATCTTCTAATATTTCTGAAATCCCTACCACACTGTTTTGCTACCCTGGATGTAATCCGTAAACACTGGCTCTGTTGCAACCGGCTCTTAGAAAATTGTGTACGTTTTATATCGTACTAGCGATCCCTCGCGGCTGTGTTCTCTTTGAAATAAATTTTGCATAAATCATCTTATCGACAACTGAATATTCTTTTTTTGAAATGTTGACATTTGACGCTGCATAATAAAAATGGTATGACTAAAATTTGTAACTGTTCTGTCAATTATGATTTATGTACATAGAAAACCTTAACAAATAATTAGATTTTGTTAGATTGATTTATTAGATTTACTTTTTACATGAAACAATAATAATTTCATTACGACGACTACGACATCAGAAAAATATAGAAAAAATTGCCTTGTTGATTGAGTGACTTGCTTACAAGTATGCTAAAGTTATGTTAAAAACTTGTTCAACTTGTTGTTTGTGCAAAATGGGACTTATGAGAATAGTTGTATACATCTTAATTTAATTTATTGACAGTAATTAGTATACATTTATGGTCCAGATTTGAATTACTTTAAGAACAGAAAAATTTGAAAGACAATTACAACTTTTAACGTTGCGTAGGCCGTCAAACAGGAAGGTTTGACATTGAAAAAATATATTATTAAATCATTTTTGAATGAAAATGGACCAAAATGAAAAAAAGAGTTTAAGAAATAGCACCCTTTGTTTTTACACCAGTTTATCTAAAGCTGAATGCTATAATAATATTATTGCTAAATAAAATCAACAGTAAAATATATTTTTTTGTTATGTAAAATGAGCTTGCTTGCATAAATACATTAATTCTATTAAGAAGCGCTTAAATACCCACTTAAAATAAGTACGTATTTAAAATGTACATAATTCGAATAAAGTAATTAATATTGATAAAATATCAATGAAATCAAACAACAAATAAAAAGAATATAAATACCGAAATACAACTTTAATATTAAAGTTTACAGATTTCGTTTGTTTTGTTATTATTAAATACATAATTTTATTGCTTAATGATTGCGCAATTTATTACATTTATAATAAATTTTACTGAAAATTTAAGTTGTTTTACACTCGTATTCTTCGCCGACTTGAATTACTTACGAATATAAAAACTAATTAAATTTAATTTATTGTCAGTTTTCATAAAAAAAAGTAAAGTAACAGTCTGTAAATTTCCCACTGCTGGAATAAAGGCCTTATTCCAGCAGTGGGAAATTTACCTCTTCCATTAAGGAGAGAGTTTGGAACATATTCCACCACGCTGTTCCAATGCGGGTTGGTGGAATGCGCATGTGACAAAATTTCAATGAAATTAGACACATGCAGGTTTCCTCACGATGTTTTCCTTCATTGCCGAGCACGAAATGAATTACAAATACTAATAAAGCACATATATATACTGGTGCTATTCAAACCCAGGCAGGGTTTGAAACCGCAATCATCGATTAAGATGCACGCGTTCTAACCACTGGGCCATCTCAGCTCCGTCAGATTTCATAAACACAACAATTGCTGTGACTTTTTTTATTTAACAATTAAATTTAACTTTAATAAATATAATTTGTTTAGTAAAATAATAAACCTTATCGTTTTATCTTCAAGAAAACATGTGTTAGATATTTCAACTTTACAGACAAAATATTTTCGCTTCCCGTAATACTGTAATTATTTTATGTGACGCGGCATATTCTCTTGTACATGGTTTAATCGTTTCTTCTATGACAGTAAACAATTCATTTTTTAATAAGTAGTGTACACGCGAGAGATAAGTGGACTGTATATTTTAGTTGATTGAGAAGGGGAGTTCTGGCCTCTTGGTTTTGAGACACTTTCTTCTTCTTGAGAGCGCCCCCTTGGTTTTCACACACTCGAAGAACACGCCAGTGGATGGGTGATGTTATAGGAGAAGTATAATAGTCCGTTACACTAATTTCAAAGCGCGGCGCACTCACATTGCACACGTTACCGCGGTCCACACGAGAAAAGGAAGTAAGTCATACGTCAAAATCATGCCATGGATAAATTATTGACGTTTCAATACACGCATATACCCTAAATACACAATACAAGTAGTTTATATCATACTTAACAACGGACACACATACGTTTTTTTAGATATAGATAAGCTATCTGGCAAATGGGCTGAAAGATACCATGTTATATATATGACCCCTATATATAATGGAACTAGAAGATTAATCATTGGCATCAGCGCAAGTCCTTACCAACTATGGTAATTATGATAGCACACAAAAACGAGAATACAGGCATGTTTGCATGTGCATTAATCAATGTTTCGTTAATAACAGAATTAATTGTTAAAACAACTATAAATGAAAAAAAACATTCAACCCTTTAATAATTTAAACAATAACAGGTCTGTGAAATTATTGGAAAACGGTCGACGTGAATTAATCCTGAAATGTTTTATTGATACATATTTTATTTTGGTATACTATTTGAAAAAAAATGTTTTCACCATTTAAGCATGACCTTCGAAAAGTAAACAAAATAGCGGATTTGACGAAGGCGTTTTCTGCTTCAGGTTTTGACCTCTTTTCTCTGTGCTGTTCTAAGACGAGTTTGCGAAAAGTAGAAATATTTCATCATTTACAGAGTTCACTGCATCCTTCATCAAATCACAAATTAGGGAAACGAAAACACATAGTGTCCAACTGGGTATAAACCTGCAATTTTCGATTAAGACCCAAGAGTCTGGCTACTGGACCGTCTCGGTTCCACTTACTCCAAAGTCTTTAAAATTATGCTCAAATCCATTTGACGTCTATGATAAAACTTTACTTTACTTTCAACGTATACAAAATAAACGATATATTTATTTAATATTCTTAGATCCTTAAATAAGATTAAGGCAACCACACATACAACTTTAACTTTAATACCGCATATAACTTTTCAATTAATTTGACTCCAAAAAAACTCAAATGCCCTCGAATTGTACCAGAATTGTTTTTCTGCAGATTTACATCGTATTGTCTTGTGAGTTTCAATCAAGAGCCTGTCTGGGGGACGCCTTGTGGGTCCCACAGTAGCATGACCAATTCAATTCCACTTCCGACATCTAATCTGCCCTTTGGTGTTTTATGTAACATACTGAGACTTAAGCCGTGATGGCCCAGTGGTTGTAAAGCGTGAACATTGACTGATGATTCTGAGTTTAAACCCGGGGCAAGCACCACTGAAATCACGTACTTATTTATATTTATAATTCATCTCGAAATCGCGTTACGAAAACATTATGAGGAAATGCTCCAAAAATCTGCTCATTGTGGATGAGAATCTGCCACGTGTATCCTTCAGTGGATCAGCGTGGAACAGTTCCAAACATTCTCCTCAAAGGGAAGGAATCTTTGGAAACAGTCAGACGTCATCTCTTACCTCTTTCTACGTCTTATAGGAATAGTAACATGAACTTAGTTATAATTGCTCTATTAAAATCAGAGGCATTTTCTCGTAATATTTAATCGTAATAGATTGTTTTCAAAAATGTATAATAATTAATTGAAATTTTGAATAATAATAATATTTAAAGTACATATTTAAATACAAGTAGGGAACTTTAAATCAGAAGAGTTATATAATTTCATCAAATTCAAGGCTTTACACTAGAAATGTTTATTTAACCAATAAATATATAAATCTAAAATTGACTTAAGGAAGCAAATTAAATTTCTCGACAATATTATTACATTATAAGAAAGATTAATTAAATTTATGCTAAACCCAATCAGTTAGCAACAGCGGGATGTTATAAATAAACGAAAATTTATATCTTCTATTTATAAGTGTGTAAGTAACTCTGTCTGTCTTTCACTACCAAACCGCTGAACCGAGTTTAATAAAATTTGTTATGTAGCTAATTTGAACTCCCAAGTAAGGACATAGGCTACTTTTTAGGCTTTTTTTGCTTAACACATGACCACCAAACCTCTAAAAAGCGAACGAAGCTGCGGGTAACAACTAGTATATAAATAAACAATGTATGTCACTCTGAAAACGTTCGCATACTATATCTTACTTATATTATACATGTGAAAATGGAAAGGATTTGTTATAGGGATAACTTAACACATACTACCTATTACTCGAGCCCGGTTACTATTATTTATTTTATTAATTTAATTATTTTAAAAATTGTAAAGATATTAAAAAAATACATACCGCACAAAAGTCACTAAATATTCAAGCGTTATTCTATATATTAAGACTTCTTATTTATGCTATAAAGTAAATTGATACACTGAAAATAATAGCGCGAATAACAGTTATTAACTGTTACAAATATCGATTACAAAAAAAAACATTATTAGAAATCATTTTAACTTATTCTATTACATTGTTATATACGTTTTAATTTATATTAAAACACGTACTTTCGGTTAACGACTGAAGCTCTTTAATTAAATTTAAAATTTTATTTTTTATTTTGACACATACAACATTATATTAACAATACAAAGAAGGTTCTACTTGTCTTAAAGAAATATTTTGATATTTAATTATAACACCTACTTAACAAAATATTTCTTTTTTTTTATGTTATTGGTTGGCGTAGACAATACCCATAGACAATGACGCTGTAAGAAATATTAATTATTCCTTATATCGTCAATGTGCCACCAACCTTGGCAACTAAGATGTTATGTCCCTTGTTCCTGTATTTACACTGGCTCAGTCACCCTTCGAACCGGAACACAACAATACTAAGTACTGTTATTTGACGGTAGAATAACTGATGAGTGGATGGTACCTACCCAGACGGGCTTGCACAAAGCCCGACCACCAAGTAAACTACTACTAAAAAGTAACTCAAGTAACAATTAAAAAACAAATTTTAATCAGGAACAGGACTTATCATTTCTAAAAATTTATAATGCTTTGCTGGTAAACAATTTATATAAAAAAAATCGACCCATACAAAATGCTTTGATGACCAGATGGATGATGATGATTTCACGAACGCGTTTCATAATAACGTGTCCTCATACACGAAACCTCGTCGCTTGTCATCCGCATAATCCTTTTGAAGTGACGCTATTTATTTCCAACGATAATTCCCTTTGTAGCCATTCTTTGTTTTAACATCAATTATTTTCGTACGGCCATTGTTTATCGAAATTATTTCAAAAGCCAGGATTTTAAAGGTTATTTATGGACCGGATATCGTAAATAAATTAAAGAATATTTTGAATAATTTCATATTTTCATTTCAATTCAATAAGGTAACTTCAAATTTATTATAATTAGATCGTAAATAAGATCTATCACATATGTATGAAGAAAGTCGAAGTTAGTTTTAATTTTAGAATTGTTTTGAAAAAAAAAAATTGGTATTTTAAGAAAATTAATTTCCAAATGCATTGTATTTTTCTTTCGTTCATTTTAACGTATTTTAATTTGATAGATTTAGAGATTTCAATTTTCATATAATAAAATAAATGTTCACACATATCATTTCGTTGTACAAAATTTCTTATAATATTATTTGGCGCTTAAATACTTCGTCATACCCAATTAGTTTAGCTTAGCTATATCAGATTGTCAACTAGGTAATCAATACAAATAAACTGATAATTAAGGCTTAATCTCATGAGTACAATCAACTAAGCCGAGCTAATTTGACCTTCTAGCTAAAGCCGGAGCTATATTTTTCACATTCTATTTGCAAGTATCTGAAAAATGCTGGGAAATCAAAGATAGCAAAAGTTACAGATTATTAATTTAAAAAAAAAAACAAAGTTTTTAATTCTAAATTTCCGTATTTTATGAATTAAAAACAATTAAACAAAAATTCCAAATTCAAAATCAAGTCTCGAATTCGCGCGCAATTTGACTTTATTGAGAAAAAACACTGAAGCGAAGGAACTTTTGAAATTATAATATTGATATAAGTAATACTATGTTCCTATTAGAGAACGCTTTACTGACGCTGGAGTAATTAAAAAAACTGTCAAAAAAATAATTAATAAAACCAATTTCGTTATTGGAAGGTATTTTTTATTAGTAGTCTTCAGAGGGAAGGCAAAGCAAATCTAAAAAAAATTTAACGCGAGTACCCTTAAGTTACTTATTAGTTATTATATATGTTCTTATATGGTTTCCAATTAGTTTTTAATTAACTTCAAGTCAAAATATTTATGTATTTATTTAATTTATGAGCCTCATATAAAATATACACACTAAATACATATTCTTAATATAAATCAGTGTGAGTTTTAAAACTTATGTGCTCCTTCTAAAAACCATAAAATACCCGATTAAGCAAAAATAAATAATAATTAGGTGGATATATAACATTTATATGTTTAAATAATGTTTAACATAGAAGCGTTACGCTGTCTTATTGACTGTCAAAAATCTATTACGGGTTTGGAATTAAACACCACCTACTCACACAGAATTATATATTGTGATAAATAATAGGTACATTTTCTATGGGTATACTAAAACGTATTAAATTAAAAGAAATGTATTCTCAAGAGAACCAAAAGTATGTGCAAGTTATCAACTCCATCGGTTGAGATAAGCCGCCTTAGGACGCTTTTGTGACATTTGATGTATACAAATATGTAACATTATAAAAAAGTCTTAGAATACAACCTTTATTATCATATTTTGAATATAGATTTAAAGAAAAACAAAAACTCAATTGATACGATTCTTCGTCACTAGCTGTATTTATTTCCTATTACCTTAGGCTTTTTGACTTTAATCCCCCCATATTTAATGAATCCTTATTGGTCATCAGTACATGATCTTATTGAATCTTTTCGAATTTGAGATAAAATCTCCTCTTGAAGTTTCAGAAACATATGACTATAGAACTTACGGAACGTGTTTTATCAGAACGCCTTCGAATACCGTATTGAATTATATTATTCGTAAGATAAACAAATCATCTTCTCTCGTTGTATTTACAATTCGATATTCAAAATTTGCTTAGGCATTTCTTAAAATATTAAAGCCCGCCTATTCGCACTAAAATTTACTTGTACTGGAAAACCCTTCAATCCAGATCATAGTAACACGAACTATTAATTTTGGACGATGATAACTACTGAATATATATAGTCACAAAATACTCAATGTAATTGTTATGATATATTTAAAAATATTGTATTTTTTTTAAATTAGATTATCATACTCTTGTGATTTATTTCGATGTATAAATAATATTATTCGTATCGTCGATAGTTAAGACTTAATGAGACCGAAAATTGTATTAAAAATTGGAAGCAAAAGTTACTAAATAAACGAAGCAGACAATGTCGTGCGCAGCTAATATATAATTCAAAGCAACAATCCCTATTTCCCTATCGATAATAGACTTGTTTTGCTCCCTTTTATGCAGATACATATATTATATAAATAGAATAAATACTGATTATAATTTTCTTTTGAATATGATTATACGTATTTGTGTTATTCATATTAATTCTTACTGAAAAATGTTGTAAATTTTTCTTAATCTTAACTATAGTAGTAACGAAAATATTTTGTAAAATCGAGATAAAATATTACGTAAATAACCATCGAAATATAATCGTTAATATAATACGAAATCAAAACCTAATAGCCATCATGATTACGTCTCATAATAATATTCAAACGAATAATTTTATAACGACAAAATTACAATGACATATAAAACAACACAAATAAATTCCAGTAATAAAAACTGTATGCGTAAACAAGCTTACCTTCGAACACTTTCACCTCACTTCACTTGTACACTGAAAATCACCTCAAACTGTCACTCGGATTAGTTCGATACGAAAACGCGATCCAGTAGGAATAAGGAGTCAACGTAAACTCACTCCGACAGCGTCTATGCTACTGAGCTTTCCTCGTACGGGCGTAGGAGCTACGGCGCGCGCATCTCTATACGATAACAGTAATTTAAATACATTTATCAAGCTAATTCTGTAAATTGAACTAAATAATGACATTATTGTACCACTGTTCGTTACCTAGAAGCCGATTGTAGTGTCGATGGTAATAATATCTTACCATAATTGATTCGAAGTGCGACTGTTTGTTTTGTAACTGTGATTTATGATGGGTGAGCCGGTTAGCTTATTCAATTCTGTCACCATCGTGAAAATTATATTCGAATGCTATTTTGTGTAGCAGGTTCCGATGACGTTTGTATCTATTAAACTCACGTTGTATTATTTGTTGCTTACTTTTAGTGAAATTAGGCGTAAAATAAACCTTAACAGAGATATTTTGTATAGAAATGTCAAATAAATAAATATGAGACAACATCACATACATTACTTTGTATTTTACATGTACAATTTAAGTAGGTAAAGCCCTTGTGTTATGGAAAATCAGAAGTAACGATAGTACCACAAAGACCCAAACCCAAGACAACATATAAAACTTATGATAATCTATTATTGACTCGGCCGGGAATCGAAACCGGGAACTCAGAGTGACGTAGCAATGAAAACCAGCGTACACATCACTCAACCACGGAGGTCGAAATTGACTGTTACATCGTTTACAATTTCTTTTTTTTAGTTGATGTTTGATTTGCTTGTGTTTTTTTAGTATTTCTCCTTAAATTTATGTCGTAGCGATTGATTTTTGGTATGTATAATATTACTTATTATATATTAACCAACATCAATTGCCTATAATTTTAGTAACTAGTGATTATTATATCAATAAACAATGTAAACTACATTGAATTGTGAAAATTGAAGGTGTCGAACTTCGATTTAAAAAAAAAATGCCATTATCGTTCGCTTGCTCATATTCGATGAGTGAGAGTCTTAGTGCAGTATTTTAATTGAAGCTATTTAGTACTGTGAATCTCTTCTCTACACAATTACTGATATATACATAAAAAGCTATTTAGTACTGTGAATCTCTCCTCTACACAATTACTGAAATATACATAAAAAGCTATACGTATAGATATATAAGAGGAGGCAATAAGAAATAATTTTGTCAATTTTAAACGGAGCTTAACTTGGTGGTCCCTACCACCAAGTTTGCTGCAAGCTTTGCGCAAGGTCGTCTTGGTAGGTACCACTCACCAGATATTCTACCGCCAAACAACAGGACTCACTATTGTTCCGGGTTGAAGGATGAATGAGCCGGTGTAACTATAGGCACAGGGTTGGTAGCGCATTGGTGATGTAGGGAAGTATTAATATTTCTCACAGCGCCGTTACCATAGCCGGTGATGACGGTTACAACCAGGTGGCCCATATGCTCGTCCACTAATATATGCCATCAAAAAGATCCAATCACCAATTTAAAATACAATAATTTTTGACCAAAATTCAAAAGAATACGGTATATTTATTTGTCATAAGTACATAAGTACTATGTACATATATTTTTTGGTCCTTAATAAACGTGTCATTTTGTAAAGGCATGAATACGCTGTGGTTAGTTATAGTATATCTTAGCATAAAATAAATATTTGAAAAGACATATTTTTTATATCAGTTTATTTCAATTGAATTGAATTTATGTATCGACTGTAAAGGCTACATCGTTAAATACGTAGAAGTGTGTCGTTAGATCTGCAGCCTCGAGGACATGAAGCTTAGTCGAGCTTCAAGTATCACTTTGCGCTTATTTGTACAAACCAGTTTGCGCAGTTAAGCGTGTGCATACGGTAAAACATTGATTCATATAGACACTTACGAGCTTCTATATAAAACATTGTTATTGTTATATTTTTAGGTTACGGTTTTGGGTGTGTGTGACAATAAGCGAAGATTTACCGTATGTTTACTTACGCAAAAGCAATTTGCACGATTTTATCGTTGTACAGAAAAGCAAAATAGAGTACACAGTAATGGTATGCAAATTTTCCACCGCTGGACTCCTTAGTCCAGTCTTCTTTCCCTTTGGGGACAAGTTTTGAAGCATATTTCACCACGCTGCTCCAATGCAGGTTCGATATGTGGCAGAATTTCGTTGAAATGAAATTTTCCTTCACCTTTGAACACGAGATGAATTATAAACACAAATAAAGCACATGAAAATTTATAGATGCTTGCTTGGTTTCGAAACCGTAATTGTCGGTAAAGATGCGCGCGTTCTAACCACTGGTGCATCTCGACTAGGAAAAATAACAATATGCTACCAATATATATGTAGAACATAAAATTAACATGTAATAAATATATTTATTTATACAAACGTTTCATAGATGAATGACTTTTTTTGATGAGTATTATAAAAATATCATAAGTAATAATATATATTTGTAGATTTAATGTAATCAAATTAAAATGGTTGTTGGGATCGAACTGTAAATATGACTATATTGATTGTATCCAGTTGTATTGATCAACCAACTCAAATGAATTTCCACCTACGGTAAATCATCCCACTTGTTTAACCTTTCTATGTATTTAAAGAGGAATTTCGTTTTATATATGTTCACATTTAAAATATTCAATCAGACATTAATGAAGTTTTACCAATACTGATTGACAAAGCGTATAGAAACGTAAATGATTATTTATACTAAAACAATATAATATATAATAGTTATGTTAAAATTATACAGGAAAGATAATTGATGAAATCTGTAATTGATATTATGCTGATCATTTTTGTCGGCATAACATACTAGCGACCGACCCGGCTTCGCACGGGTGCAATACTGATACTAAATATTTTACAGAATGCTCAAAGTTTATAGGTTCTGGTCATTAGACAACGCAGGCCTATATGTCCCTGAGTTTTAAATCTATAATATCTTCGAAAATATTAATTTAAATTACATGATGTAAAAGGCGATTTACGCAAGGCGGCTGGCAGGAGCTGGATGCGAGTAGCCGAAGATCGATCACTGTGGCGTGCTATTGGAGAGGCCTATGTCTAACAGTGAACGAAAAAAGGCTGTTGCCGATGATGATGATGTAAAAGGTTATTTTGACCTATAATAAATGCACAATTTACCTTATTGGATAAGGATTAATGCTGTATTGCTTCAAATGATATAAATAGACATAGGTATGCCATCTCAAACTTATTGAGGATCTTTTTAAGGTTTACAATACTGTAGTACATTATTTCGATCTATCTCGTAGGGCAGTGTAAGCGCAAAAAATATGTCTATTTACGACATCACATTTGAAATCCTTTATAATTTTAGGTGTTTCTCCAAAGATTTAAATCGTTAGATGCGCCCCTGCCATAGTATAACCGCTATTAAATGTGTCAATCCTCAAATGAGTGAGCTTACTCATTCGCTACCAGTGTTCATTTATACGCAGTGACAGTCAGACGTCATCCATTGTAATTAATGCTCTAATTATAATCCAAAAAAAATCGCAAAATGCCGTCATGTGCCTTTCGAAAGTGCAATCACAACTCAAGAAATACTAATAAAGCCCAGGGTGTAACATTTCACTCGTAACTATTTATATTTATTTTAATATTGAATTTATTTTATTATTTGTCCGAAAAGACCACGAAATGAAAGAAATTGTGCGACAGAGAAAGTAGTATGGCATAATTTATGTAACTAACAGAGATGAAACTATTGTCTCAGTACCATTCTATTAACTAATATAACTAGATACATGGAAGTACTACGGAAGTGGTTTGGAAAGGGATCATCTATAAATGGACATTAACAGCGAAAATACTGTGGTAGCGTCGGCATATTATGTTTTTTAAATGTTATATTAAAAAAGAAATGTTTTAAATTGCATTGTAATATTTTTGTAATATTAGTCCGTCAAAGTATATTTTTGTTCTTAGAAATCTAGTAGCTTGGAAAGAATAGTGGATAAAGGTAATACAGCGAGACCAGGGAAATGAGGCGTGGTCACCTACGAAATTTAGTCGAGTTTGTCCTGCCTAGAACAAACAACAACTTGGATCCATAAAACACAATTAATTAAGTTGGTAATTAAATGCTACTCTGATGTACGCCTTCATCATATTCATAAAAATGTTCAGAGAACAAACAGGCAAAAGTATAATAAATTGATTTTATTTCGTGGAGAATAAATATTATGTAATAACGTGTATGTAATAACAAAAAAAATATAATACTATTTTTTATAATACAATAATATTTTTTTTTGTTAAAATTAAAATTGTTTATTAATAACGTGTATTATTTTTTGCAATTATTACAAGTAATTAAAACAACCTAATTTCTTACATTTTACAATTTGATGAATTTGTTGACCGTACTTCGCAAGCATCTGTGTGAGCGCGTAAGCGACTTGTCACACACGCATTTTAAAAAATATTCCACAGTTTTTGAAGGTGAGGGCGCATCTAACGATTTAAATCTTTGTGTTTCTCTATTTAATTGAACGTGTATTATACATATAAATATTTTTCTTGAATCACTATGTCCATTAAAAACCGCATCAAAATTTTGTAATTTAAAAAAATCTAAGCATACACAAGGAAGAACAGACAATCAGCGGTAAGCGACTTTGTTTTATACTATATAGTGACTAGCTGCTTCGCACGGCTTCGCTCGCGTATTAGTGATGGATCACCAGGTGATTGACAAAAAAGGTTCAAGCTTGCTACTTACTAAATTTCATCAAATTCGGTACAGCCTCATCAGCTAACTAGATTAACGAGGCAGACATTTGTAATTACAACTGAAACATCGATTAGTCTATCATTTCACAATCAAGATCACTTTCAACTGTAACCTCAATGTCTGAACGGTGTATGAGTCTGTCTAGCATTCCTCGCGAAATTGATCTTAACTCCTTGAGCTAATGTCGTCACTATACATTCAAACTATGGACTAAATTGTCACGTAAGATATGAATTCATTACACTAAATGTAAGCATATAGCAATTTGTGTAGTCTAAGCTACGTGTAAAGACTATAAAATCAATCACAACGACGAAAATAACAACATAAACAGCCTGTAAATTTCCCAACGCTGGGCTAAGGCATCCTCTCCCTTTGAGGAGAAGGTTCAAAACATATTCCACCAAGCTGTTCCAATGTGGGTTGGTGAAATATACATCTGGCAGAATTTATAAGAAATAAGACACATGCAGGTTTCCTCACGATGTTTTCCTTTACCACCAAGCATGAAATGAATTATAGACACAAATTAAGCATATGAATGTTCAGTGCTTGCCTGAGTTTGAACCCGCAATCATCGCTTATGATGCACGCGATCTAACCACTGGGCCTGGAATTACAACGGACTAATTTATACGAAGATTTAGATACACGTAATATTGTATTAAGACATTTCTAAGTTTCTTATCGGCGTTCGAGACGCTGTATCTTAAGATAAGTCAAACAGTCTCAGTGGATCGAGTGATTTCGAAAATTTGAATTTAAACGTACAACCAATTTTCTCTTATTTATTATGAAGCGACTTTGTCTAACTTTTGATTGTAGTCTCAGTTAATAACAAAATATCGTGCTGAGCTTGAATATGGAAGGGTCAAATGGTTAGTAGATATATTCATAATTCCTATATTAATATATGACGACCGGTGGTCGAGTGGTGTTTACACCGGTTTTCGTAGGTACGCCACTCCGAGATCCTGGGTTGTAGATTATTATTAGTTTTCTATGTTGTCTTGGATCTGGGTATTTGTGATACCGTCGTTACTTCTGATTTTCCATAACACGAGTACTTTAGCTACTTACATTGGGATCAGAGTATTGTGTGTGATGTTGTCACATATTTATATTTATTTATTTTATCTATCTAACCGTCTTAGTGGCCAACAGTAGGCCGCTAAGTACACACACACAAGTAAAGTAGTATGACGTTTGGCAAGTATCAAGCTTTGCACTCAAGCACACCTAATAAAGATTACTCGTTTATTTTAGTTTTTTTGTAAATCAATTGCTTTGCATTATAAATATTTGGTTCTAAATTGATTTCACATAAAGATTATTATATACCAAATAGATTGGTATAGTGTTCGTTCCGGAATAAGACAGGCACAAAATTTAATGCCAGCCGATTAAAATAGTCGTTTATGTCAAGCGTTAAAACCATAAAAAATCAAGATTTATCTAGTTTTAGTTCATATTTGTATATATTTAACCATTCAATGTTATTAATTCTTATGTTAATAAATTATATTATATACCAAATATCATATACTTGGTATTTATAAACTTTTTATGCTCTGTTAACCAGCAGAATAAGAATTTATTATGATGATTTAATATTAAAAAGGACATTCATATTTCGCCATTCAAATAAATCGGTCGAGCCGCATAATTTTCAATGCAAGATTGCATTCAACGAAGCGTACACCGACTCCGTGTAAAGCGCTCGGAAGATCCACCGACCAGCCACACATGACCCTCCTCCCCTCTCCTATCATAAAGAGGAATGAATTAAAACAGTAGATTTAACGAACGTGTCTCGGTAATTAGACAGGGTTCAAAGAACATGACTCTTTTAATTGCACTCTGATTTACAAGGGAAAAGCCTGTGGCAATTTCCATTTGTGAAATAATTCAAAGTAGAAATTATTTCTGAACTTGGTAAGTCAAATGTCGCGCAGAAATAGTCTTGTTTAAGCGTTTTATTGCTCTTTGATTTGACTTAGCTGTAATTAATGAAAGCTCTATCCGTTGTGGGCGGCTGTTTCGGCACTGTCTGAGTTTCGGTGCGGTGACATTTCGAATAAAATTAATGTCGTGTGTTTATAGGTTTTGGCTTTTATGTGTATTTATAATGTAGCAGCCCGTTAATGTTCCAATTCTAGATTTCCTCGCCTCTGAAGGCTTGGAGTTAATTCCACCAAGCGTTTTGTTTGCCTTTACCGAGGAGAACAGAATGAATTAAAAACACAATTTAAGCTCATTAACTCACCGGTTCTGTTATTTTCTCATTGAATATTAATGTAGTTTTATTTAAAAAAAATCTATATTTAATTTAATTTTAACCATTTGGTAATAAAACAATTACAATTTAGTTTCATAGTCATAATATAAACAAATAAATTTATTACGTTCTGAGTTTTTTGACGTCATAAATGGGATATTACGTGCATGGGTGGTTCGCACTCAAACACACTCGAGTGAATAGGTGAGTTCTAAATAAGTTGGCATAGTTTTCGTCCCGGAATAAGATAGGCACAAAATTTAATCTAAGCCTAAGATTTATGTTGTCAGCTTTAATACTTTGATAAAAATATTGGTGCAGAGTTGGTTCATATCTCTTTCCCAAATACGCCAACATAAATAGTAATCTACCTATTTATGTAATGACTTAAATGTTAATACTGTGATACCGCGAAACACTATGTAAACATAAAATTCTTAGACAATGTAAAAATAAATGACATTGAAACAAAATAACAAACACCAATGCTACTATATAATAACAAGATTGAAGGGAAAGAAATAATAAAATTGACACAATTACTAAGTGTTCCATGTTTACAGTAAATATTTTTCCAAACAGCATCACTCCGTGGAATATTAAAGGCCCTTTATTTATATAGGACGTTCAAACAAACAATCTGTATCCAAGTCGATTATAACACTCGGAGCGAATATAGAATTCTTAGTAATATTTATCTTAAAGACACTTCATCTAATTGCATTGTACTTCAATTAGCGGGAATATAATTTAAAAAAAATATCTCAGCTCAGATTCCGACCAGAGACTGAGATTTTAATATTGTTTAGAGAATAGCAATTAATATCAAACGATATAAAAAACATAAAATCCGAGTAGTTTCTTTATTTTATATTGAATCGAAATCAAAACTTCATTATTTATTTAATTATATAGTTTTATCGATATACATTTATAGTACAGTTTAGAACGCCAATTATGCGAATCGCCAAGTATCCGAATCGGTCAAAGGCGTATTATATACAATTAAAACCAAATAACTTTTATACTTGGTATTTTTGTTAAGGCCTGATGGGATTGCAACTTTAAACTCAATAAAATTTATTCTATGTCTGTCAGATCGTTTTTCTTTATTAGCGGTCTATGTCCGATTATCCGAAACGAACCCGGTCCTAATGAATTCGGATAATCGGCAATCTGTAATTTAGATATTTTCATTCTTTTATTTAAACTAATATTAATTATGTTATTTATTTTAATGTTTATGTTATTTATTAATTATATAATTTATTGTTTTTTACAACAAAATTCTCTTACGTGGCTTATAATAAAGTGATCTGGCAAAAGTCGTCACGAAAGTTATTCTGCGATACCTCACGATGTTTTCCTTCAAAGCTGAGAACGAGATGATTTTTATACACAAATTAAGCACATGAAAATTCAGTGATGCTATTCAAACCTAGGCAGAGTTTGAACTCGCAATCATCGGTAAAGATGCACGCTTTCAAACCACTGAGTCATCTCGGCTTAGATTATTTAACACACAAAAATAAAGTACCTAAACGTCGTTTCAACCAGGTTTTCCACAGCACCTCTCTTTTTTTCCATACATATCTATAGCCCATACTTATTCCATATGTATATATAGCTAGAATATATAATAAAATAGCTGAAATCGAGATAATTCATTCATTCATTTCAAGTGGTAGTTTCATTTAATTTTTAAATGACGATTCAAAGGTGCTTGTAAAAGCCTACTTCAATGAAGTATGTTTTGAATTTTTTTTAATTTTTTGACAATATATTTCAATCTTACTGCTTTTGCGTGCGTGAAATTTCAAAATTATATGTGACATAGACTATAATAATTATAAAGTTTAATGGATACACGTATCAAAATGACGTATAACTGAAATTCGATTGTCAACATTTCACGAGTGAGATACGAAGTGATTTGTTACAGAATCGCACTGCTGAAAACTGACCGACGTAACTGCTTTGAGGTCGACACACATGAAAGTTGTGCGTTGGGACGTGACGTCGATTAGATGATTGTGACGTGACGTGAAAAGCGCTTTTTGACACGCGAGGTGACTTTGCTTTTTAGGATAGTGAAATTAGCTTGATGTCCTTTTGACTTGTCTGCCAGGGGTCATAAATTTATTTGAGATGAAATGTTATATTTTACGATTGTTATTTGAGAAGAAACTGATTAGCAAATAATTAGTACTTTTATTTTTATCTGTAATGTATAAAATATATATTATGAGTGCACCTTAGGAAAAAGACCTATATCAGACTTTTCCATATGCCTTAGACCTACAACTTTATAAGGTTCTTAAGGCTTAGAAACGGTCCAATTTTTATTTTCAGTAAAATATTTAATTTTTAGTAAAATATTTTGAAGCGTCATATACCGTTTGTGATTAATAAAAATCGATATAGACTTCAATATTTTTTTCAAATAAATAATTAATATTAAATATAAAATATATTTAATGTTTTCCTTTAAAGCATATTCTCGAACCAAATTTTTTATACTCTTTTAACAACCTTTTTTATTTCCGGATATAAAAAATATCCATACAGTTGATCCATTTCATTACTTCATTAAAACGACCAAGCTTAAAACGTCCAACCAATAAAGAAACAGGATTAATAACCGAATATTTTTAGTTTTATTGTGTCATAAGTTGACATTTTATATTTATTTTTTATTCACTTATAGTACGACTCAATCGATCACGTCCGAATTAAGTACGCTGACTCAAATTATCAATAATTATTTCTTATGCGAATATCATCTTTTCACAAACTTAATATCATACAATCTAATATATTCGTCAATTTGACACGTCGATTTACATGCACTTGCTTTCTCGGGATGGACTGACGCGAGAATCTATAGCGAATAGCGTCGAATGGCGCGATAGAGAGCTATATCTATTGGTTGTGTAAATCGGCAGTAATCGGTTTTACGAATTTTTTTCCGATGTTACATCTAAGTTGTGTCGTACTATACATTATGATTATATACTGATATAGCAATGCTGATCTTGTCTATCGAGGCGTGTTACGGCAAGTGAGGTGGCGATCTCATCTCTTAAAAGCTTTAGACGATCAAACTCACATAGCGATCGATTTCGTCTCACCTTTACGTTGCGATTGAATTTTTCTTTCCTTGTATTTTTATTTAAAAGTATAGAAAAGACGCTACACACTGATTAAACGTATTGAATTTTCCCAAGTGTTTACTTGGAATTATCTTTTTTTAGAAAAGACAGATGGGAAGGTTGGCTTAATTATAAAAAGTATAAAGTTGGCTTAATAGTAAAAAGAGAACGGGCTGCAAATTTATCTCGTAGAAAGCATTTATAGTTTATTTCACCACGTTTCTTGCTGGTGATCGTTTTTAATCCGACGCATCAAAATTTTTTACCCAGTATTGCCATTACTGTCGAGCTGAAGATGTAGATTTTAAACTCAATTTGATCATATGAAGCTTTAGTTTATTTATATGCACAAAAATAGGTAACACCTAATGGATTTATGATGCAATATGATGCTGAAATAAATTATTATTATTTTACTATAGATAGGTGGAGAAAGATTTTTTACTTGATAATGTGGTCACCACCCGCACACATTAGTATTGTTAGAAACATTAAATAATTCCTTACATCGCCAATACTCCACAAAATCCACTAACTAAAGCATTACGTCTCTTATGCCTAAAATTACACTAGCTTACCAACCCTTCAAACCAGTATATAAAATAATTAAATGCATTTAATTGATGAGTGAGTAAAATATCTGATGAATGAGTACCTAACATGAGATGGGCTATCGAAGAGTCCTGCCTCCAAGTAAGTGCATTTACTCTATGTTTAATCTACTCTATATTTTCTTCCAATCTTTACACAGACTAATTCAAAACCTCTCTTTTGAAATTCGAATAAAAAATAATGAATTCCACTTCAAGAATACTAGTACATTTAAATTAAAGACTTTTTATTTGTATCTTCATCGATTCCACAATATGATATATAGAAGTAAATAAAACAATTTTTAACTCATTACATTTGCGTTTTAACTAATAGAAGATGTGTAGTTTTTAACAATAACGATGTAAGTCTTGAAACAAGCACAGATCAAAAGTTATAATTGGCTAACTTGACCTGAATCATGTTCATTTCGGTTTCAGAAATACGCTTTTAAGAGCCACCTGATCCAGTAGTTGAATCCTTAGTAAGAAATTGTCTGTTCAGTTCCAAGGTATAACTTTGTAACTTCTTCGAATGTTTTATTTATAATTGTTTCAAAACAACTATAAAATAAATGTGTAATTTTATGAATAAGGGCAAATAAGCGGGCTAAAATTTGATTGCTACTTTATAACAAAGATTGCCAATATCCTATTCTAGGTTTTTAAATTTTATATGGTTAGGTGAGGTAGACATATGAACATAGTATTTTTGATCGTACAAGAAGCCATTGTAATATTTGAAATTCTTCGTGTGATAGGGCTTTGTGCAAGCCCGTCTGGATTGATATTCACTCATATAATAAAAATATGTATAATCTTTTTATAAAAAAAATATTGAATTACATTTTATCAAAGTAGATTTTAAATTGTCATCAGCGCCAAACTTTATGGCTAAAAATTGAGCCATATAATATTAGTATTAAATTACCTAATTCTAAGACCATACAGTAATACTTAGTATTATAATATTGTGTTCCAGTTTGAGAGGAATGAGAAAGAAAGAGAATATAAAAAGTCGTTACCCACCGTGAAACACACTGCGGAACGCATTACTAATGGTTAAAATGCTATACAGCGCCATTTTCAATCGGCAACAGTGACCACTTACCATCAGATAGCCCATTTGCGAGTCCACCGACAATTCGATGATGATCGAGTTTGAATGCTTTTATAAGCCAAACCTTTGTTATTAGAAATTTATTTTATAACAGTTTATAGTGGACGGATTCCTTGACGAACCAGGAAGTCGCCCGCGCCGCATGCGACAATCGGCCCGTTACCGTGAACGGGACGTAAGAGTAGTCGGGTCGGGACACGCGTAAGAAAATATGGCGTCCGCTCTTGCGCGTTTAATTTTTTAGTTATATCTCATTTGTTTATTTAATTATTGATTACTAACTACAGTAAAGTGGAAATCAGTCAAATCGTTGTTATTATTTACACGCCCGCTACAAGTTCTAATATACTCCCTAATTACTGACGAATAATTTGGTTAGTATCTCGCCAATCCGAGACGTTGGCAACAAGACGGTTGGAAAAGTGCTCAGTGTATTTGATCCCTACAATTGGATAAGAATAAAATTATAAGACAACAGACATTTTTAACTTTGCCGTTTCGTAAATTCAAATCGTTTATAAAAAATACATTGGTAAAAAAGGCATAGTCAAAGTCAAAGTCAAACAGGATATAGTCAGACAGGATACATAGAATACAATTATATATGTATGTAATATATAATTGTTTTTAACTAATATGATTGTATTTTTTAATGCTGAAAAAGAGTAACTACTGTATTTCTTGACGGTTCTTCTCGGTAGAATCTCCTTTCCTAACCGGTGTTAGCTTTACTTAATTGTTAAATGACGATTCAAAAGTACTTGTGAAAGTTATTGTTGAATAAAGTATATTTGGGTTTTTGATTATTGGCATGAAAAATGGTTGAAATTATTGAAACAATTATAATTATTGTGACGAACTTAGATATTTTGGCTATCATCAAGCTTGTAAGGTTTCCATTACTAGGCCACGACCTTACCCTCAAAAGGAAGGAGAGTTTAGAGCTTATTCCGCAAAGCCAAAGCAGAATAATGGATCTATATACTTGTAAAAGCCCACTTGAATAAGGTTTATTTTATAATGCGACTAGGTAGACTCTGACGAAGTTGGTACTAAGATAATGACGAGACAAATGATTTGGAGCAATTGAAGCCATAAAAATAAATTATTCTTCTAACTTCATCCTCATACAACTCGGCTTTAACGATCTTTTTACGTACAAAGCACTCCCGAGCTTATGCTCTTGGGACCGTTTTAATGCAAGGACCTAATCCAAAGGAGAAACGCCCCATTGAGGGTGCCAACAGGTTACTGATTGATGCTGAGATTAATTATCACACAAATGAGTGAGTAGTACTCACGGTTATATAGACCTTTTGGTACTTGGAAGGTTTTCAGATAAAGGTAGCCTTCAATCCTTAAGAATTTTAATAAATTAGGTATAAATTGTACCTGATGATTTTCGGTGCTACCAAATGAAGATAGGCATATTGATCATTTAAGAAGATACAAACGCTGTAAAGAAATGGTGTGTTAGTAGCTCTAAACCAGCTCTATGCATTAAACAGAATATCTAGTTCTATTTTTAAATGATGATAAGCAGACGAACAAATGTGCCAACTGGTATACTATCAACGCCCCTATAGACAATGACTGTAAGAAATATTAACTTATTTTATTGTTGTCATGTGTCAGACAAAAAAAGTAGCCTATGACCTTTCCTGGAGTTCAAGTTTGCTTCATACCAAATTTCATCAAATTCGGTTCAGCTGTTTGATCGTGAAAGAGCGACAAACAGAGATACATGCTTTCACATTTATAATATTATTAAACATTTACATTTCTTACATGCTACCATGAAATGAATAAAACATTTATTTTTATTTATTCATTGTGTCTATGGTTACTCTGGCTCAGTACCGAAACACTGAGTGGAGGTGGTGCAGAGATAAAACTATCTAATAGTTATACCTAACAATAAACAGAGTACAAACTCTGTTTATTGTTAGGTATATATGGGTTTCTAGTGAAAATGACTAAGAGAAATAATGAAATTAAAAAAAAAACATCCTTCTAAAAACCTTTCGATCTGTAACCAATCAAGAAAATTGAAGTTACCCAACCACACACTACATTTATATAAAAGACGTTTAAAAAATATATATATTCACGACATGTAGAAAACCAAAATAATAATTTTAAGGATATATTTTGTACTAATACTGTAATATTTACCGCCATATCTATAAATTTGTAATTCACTTAACTTTAATGTAATCAAAACAAATGTCTATAAAGTGATACAATGAGTCCATCAGTCATTCCTTAATGACGCAATCGTTCAATTAATGATCCGCTAATTTGCGGATAATGATCATTCTAATGATTGCCTCCCACAAAGAGGCATGAATGATAAAGTCAGACAAAATAACATTTTGTATAGTCGCTTTAAATAGTAATTTAAAATTGTGGACTATTTATTTAAAATCGAAAGATAATTACTATGGCCATAAAAATTTTATTCTTCATGTAATAAAGGAAGATGAATAATAAAAGGAACATATGCCTATTATATCTTTAAGATTTTATTTAATTGGATATGATTTAATGTGATTTGTTTTAATTTCCTCCTGCCCTTATCCCAATTTTGTTTGGGGTCAGAGCACCATACATATCCTCTTCTATATTTCTCTTTCTGACGTCATCTCATAACATACATACGTAACATTATTTCCAACCATATCATCTTTCACACACATCTATCCATCGTTTCTTTGATCAGTCAAGATTATTTTGGCAAATTTACGCCACAAATATGAACACCTCCATACATACATTAGATATGCCACGCGTGGAATGCGTACTATAAATTCCATTGGTATCGGCAATAGCATGACAGTCATGGTCAAGAAGGAGGCAATAGAGTTGCATCTGATAGGTTAGCCAAAAGAGAACACAAGCACGTCGTTTGAACATTCCATTCCACAGCCTTAGTCCCTGGTAATTCGAGACGGTGGCAGCACATGGCACGTTTCTGTTTTTTTTATGATGTTGGTAGGATCATAGACAACAGCCCTGTTTAATTATAATAACCATTCCTTAACATTACCAATGCGCCACCAACTTTGGAAACCAAGACTCACTCAACCTTCAAACCGTAATACAATAATACTACTCAGTATTATTGTGTTTCTCTGTTTGACGGTAGAATATCTGATGAGTAGGTTTTACCTATCTCAACAGGCTTGCACAAAGCCTTACCACCAAGTAAAGGTTACGTAGGTTGATAATATGAAATATAAAAATAACTAGATAAAGAAGGCGCTTGCCGTAATTTATATTTTATAATACGAATATAAAATTTTAAATGAAATATATTCAAAGTTAAATATTACTCATTCCTGACGAAACATCCTTTCTTTCCGTAACTACGCAACTGGTTTGATTTACATGAAATTTCAATAGATAGTTTATAGTTTCGTATTGGACACATAGCATATAATCAGTTATGTACTGTTTGTTTTGCGAGATATAGCTAATTTAGTCAACATAGCTGGTGACCTGTAACATGTGTTTATTACGTACCACGCAACACAACCTAATAATATAATTTAATTAGCACTGTTTCTCTGACTGAAGAACCAAAGATTACAGATTCGTTGTTAGGTATTAAATATTTGCACTTTCCTGTTCTCTCGTCTTAAGTTCCTGTCACCAAAGGTTGTCTGTGAGAGATCGCTATGAGCGATAAGACCGCCTTTGCGCACCATTTGTGGTTTTTTGTCTCTCTATTACCCATTGTCGTGTAATGTGTTGTGCAATAAAGTATTTTAAATAAATAAATAAATAAATTAGTATATAAATCCATTACTAAACTCTCCTTCCTTTTGAGGGTAAGGTTGTTGCCTAGTAATGGAAATCTTACAAGCTTGATGATAGCAAAAATGTCTAAGTTCGTCACGATAATAATAATTGTTTCAATAATTTCAAGCATTTTTCGTGCCAATGATCAAAAATCAAAATTTACTTTATTCAACAACAACCTTTACAAGCACTTTTGAATCGTCATTTAACAACAATTTTATATAAAGCTACCGGTTCAGAAAGTAGGTTCTACCGAGAAGAGCCGGTAAGAAGCTCTCTCTAGTAGTTACTCTTTTTTACCATTTAAAAATATAGTCATGTTATTGAATTACAATTATATAAATATCTGTAATATATCCTGCCTGGAAGTTCACATGTATTAATTCCACGCTTTTTTATGCATCAGCATTATCTTGTACTGAATAATATAATAACATATCATTAGATTGATTTCGTAAAGACTTTATTGACCATTACGATAATTTATATGAATACACAATAATAAATAAATCTTTTAAAAGATAATAAGATGACTGAAATTTCTTTGTCTGATCTCTCTCCGTTCATATCGGATAAGTCGAACCCTTTGTTATACGTTTCCACGTAACTATCATACAATTTCCTGTCACATCATATTCGAAATGAAACAGAAAAGCATTGAGATCTTCTTTTTATTTCTTTTTTTTTTAAGTGGCTTTTAAATATGTCGGCCCCATCGTTACACGCTAAAGTCAATCAAAAAAGGTTAAGACTAAATCAGTTTGAGATAATTACTAACAAATTCATATGATTCATAAATTTTAATTGCTGGAATACTGAAAGGGTTACTAAGAATAGAATTAAAAACACAAATATTAAATACTTTAGTGTATCTCTCAAAATTTTTTTTATTCGTTTTATTTCATTGATTATGCAATTTTGTTATTTTTGTTCAATCAACACAATAGAAAAACCTTGAACATCTCTGCGTCATTTTCATCTTAATCCTGTCATTTCTCAAAAACTGCCTCGTCAACGTAATCCCCCATTTTATCTCCAATTCATTAATTGTGACGTTGCCTTTTTGCGATAATCAAAAGGGATGGATTGATGGGCGTATTTATAGGTCCGTCGTTGGTATACCACTCCATCAAAAAACCACAGAAAGACTCGCTCGTAGACCAACATATACGGCTCTTAATTTATTACTCATAAAATTATATATTATGTATGAAAATGTTTGACCTTTATGTATCTAAAAATAGTTTTGGTATTTTTTTTGTAACTATTATTTCAATTTTGTTTTTTTTTTTTTTTTTTTTTTTATTTCTTAGTAGTACAGAGTGAGATAAATATATGTATATATAATGTTAATTGTTTATTTACTTATCTGTATTTATTACCTCGGCTTTCAATTAATTTTACTTAGCTTACATAGTACATAACATTTACCGTGGACCGTATGGGAATGCTGGGCCTGAGGGTCTCCATAACCAAAACGGAGGCCCTCCTATTCCATGGTCCACGGAGGGGACCCCCACGAGGGGCGAGTATCACCGTCCGGGGGACGGTGATCAAGGTGCAGGCCCAGATGAAGTATCTGGGCCTCATCCTGGACGGTCGATGGAGCTTCGGGCAGCATTTTGTGCATCTCGGCCCGAAGCTCATCAACGCCGCCGCCGCTCTTGGCCGCCTCCTTCCGAATGTGGGGGGGCCGGGATCGCTGTGCCGGCGTCTGTACGCCGGCGTAGTGAGGTCGATGGCGCTGTACGGTGCCCCGATCTGGGTCGACGCCCTCACCGCTGACAATCGGGCCCTGCTGCGGAAGCCGCAGAGGGTCATTGCGGTGAGAGGCATCAGAGGGTACCGTACGGTGTCGTGGACTGCGGCGACACTTCTCGCGGGCGATCCGCCCTGGGAGCTCCAGGCGGAGGTGCTCGCGGAGGTGTACCGGTTCCGGGTCGAGGCAAGGAACCGCGGCGACCGTCCAGGGTTGGCGGAGGTCGGGCGGATCAGGGCTCTAGCCCAGCAAGCCCTGATCGCCCGATGGCAGGAGGATCTGGGGTCACCCACGGCGGGCCTGGCGACAGTGGAGGCGATCCGTCCCCACTTGAGTCGCTGGGTCGCGAGGAATAAGGGCACGCTCACCTTCAGGATGACGCAGGTACTTACCGGGCACGGATGCTTCGGTAAGTACCTGCACGGAATAGCACGGCGGGAGGCGTCACCATCCTGCCACGAGTGTGGTGCGCCAATCGACACGGCGCACCACACCCTGAGTGAGTGTGCCGCGTGGGGTCCCCAGAGGCACTCCTTGGCGGCGTCTATGGGCGGAGACCTCTCGCTGTCGAGCATCATTAACGAAATGCTTAGCAGTGAGACGTGTTGGTCGGAGATGCGCTCCTTTTGCGAAAACGTGATGTCGCAGAAGGAAGCCGCGGAGCGGGAGCGGGAGAATGCCGCTACAGACCCGCTCCGCCGTAGACGACCGGGGAGGAGGAAAAGGCGCTACGCGCACCTTCTCTCCCCGCCTCAATAGGCGCCGCAGGGAAAAGGGGGGGTCTCAGTACCCCGAGAATCCCCCCTAGGTGTTGGAGGCCAGCATAGGCGGGTCGACCGTCAGGGCGTCACGGTAGCATGCGTAAGCGATCCCGTGGCGCCCGCCGAAGGACGGAGAGGGTACCGCTGGTTTTTTAGTGGGTAAACCCGGTGGTCCTGGGTGCACTCGGCGTCCAGGAAACTGGGGAGTCCCACACACCCCCCCACTTCCATCACGTGGGGGAAGCGCGTAAAGCGTTTTTCCAGCGATAAAAAAAAAAAAAAAAAAAAAAAAAAAAAAAAAAAAAAAAAAAAAAAGTACATAACATTTCGTAGCATTTCGACGCTTACAGTAAGAAAGCCTTCTACTAAAATACCAGTATTGATAATATTTTTTTTAATTTGTGAACATTAATTGTAATTTATGGGGTAACGTGAATTAACGAACTTACCTTATTAGGCATTTATTTAGCTACATTGACATATGCTTTATTTACAAATTCAATAAATAAAGAAGTGAAAAACCCCATTGGTATTTTTAATTTCATTGCAAATTAAAATGTCGTAAAATCGACAGTTGGGCAAAAACAATATTAGCAATTTATTTCCATGAATTTATTTTTATACTTAAATTGCTTTTTTATCATTCTTTTCTGATATTTTAATTGAGTATTTAAATAGGTTGTAGTGTGACGTCACGTTCAATCACGAAGCCTTTGTTCGCAGTAATTGCACTAACATATGATTAATATCTTAGCGTTTCACGGGAACGCTAACAATTTTTGACGTCTCCAACAACAAAATTTAAGCAATTCTAAATTCAATTTTTGTCTCATTTCTTGCCTAGGTGATTTACCTCTGTGTGAATTACCTCATTTTGTGATTTGAAATTACAATTCAATAATATAGATAAATTCTGATAATATCCTTGCCGTTAATCCATGCATAAATAGTACAGTAATCATTTTTTAATTTTTATTTACTGTATTATAATTCAATACTAATATTATAAATGGAAAAGTAACTGAATCGATTTAGATGAAACTTAATATACTTTTGACTCCAGCAAAGGACATAGGCTTTTTTACTTCACAGATAAAATGACGGTAAATGTAAAGTAAATTAGGAATTTGTGTGATTTTCATTTGTTTTTGTTGTTGTTAAAATGAGTGAATCTAAAGAAGAAATTCGATACATTTTAAAATTTTACTATGATGAGGTAAAAATACAACTCAAGCCGCGAAAAAAATTTGTGATGTTTATGGACCTAATGCAGTATCTGTGAGAGTAGCGCAAGTTTGGTTTAAGCGTTTTCAAGCCGGAAATTTTGATATCAAAGATGCATCTCGCTCTGGTCGCCCTGTTACGGACAAAATTGATGCCATTTTTGAAAAAGTGGAGCAAGATCGGCATATTAGTAGTTACGATGTAGCTGAAGAACTGGCAATTGACCACAAAACGGTTTTGACTCATTTGAATAAAGCTGGGTACACAAAAAAGCTCCATATATGGGTGCCTCATGAACTCACTGAAAGACACCTAATGAACCGTGTACTCATTTGTGATTCTTTATTACGACGTAATGAAACTGGTGATGAAAAGTGGATCACATACGACAAGAACGTGCGAAAAAGATCATGGTCAAAGGCCGGTCAAGCTTCACAGACTGTGGCAAAACCCGGATTAACTCGCAACAAGGTAATGCTGTGTGTATGGTGGGATTGGAAGGGCATCATTCATTATGAGCCGTACCGCCCGGCAGGACCATCGATTCAGAACTGTATTGCGAACAATTGATGAGATTGAAGCAAGAAATTGAGAGAAAGCGGCCAGAATTGATCAACAGAGGGGGTGTGGTTTTTCACCATGACAACGCTAGACCTCACATATCTTTAGCCACTCAACAAAAATTACGAGAGTTTGGCTGGGAGGTATTAATGCATCCGCCGTATAGTCCTGACCTTGCACCTTCAGATTTTCATCTGTTTCGGTCTCTGCAGAATTCCTTAGGCAGTGTCAGGTTAACATCACGAGAGGATTGCCAAAACCACTTGTCGCAGTTTTTCGATCAGAAGCCCCAAAATTTTTACAGCAATGGGATCATGTCACTACAACAAGATGGCAAAAAGTTATGGAACAAAATGGCACCTACATACTTTTGTCAAATGTAAATAAACTATAAAAAAAACTTTTTGAATTTTCATATAAAATACGAAGAAACTTTTTCCCCAACCTATTATTTATTTATATATAACTGTTGATAAATCCGTTTGAAGGAGACTTCGTCACTATTTTGATTGATTGCCATGGAAACTGCCACATGTTTATTTTTTCAACGACAAAGTTTTTAACACTTTCAACAATTTGTATGCAAATAAGGCTAAGGATAATACTTATTGTTTAAAAATAAGTTGTTGTTTATTTATATAACTGATAGGTACGCGTATATTTGGAGTAATACTATTCCATTATCAAACCAATTGTAAACAACGTCCTCACAAGAAGTATGTTAACGAAAAGATTGGAATTTTTATACGATATGGTAATTTTCTTACAATTCTCTCACGACCGAGGAAAAGATGAATTGTAAGTGCAAATTTACGTAATGCATTTGATAAATTCAGTAGTTCGTGCTTGAATTCAACCATCAAATAGTACTCATACTCGTCTGCCTTTATGTTAAAAAAAGTAAATATTACCTTAGAAATGGGATTTCTTTATGTGATAGGTGACAAACGAGTTGGAAGCTCACCTGGTGGTAAGTGATACACACACTCGCACACACACACACTTGCGCACTCACACACGTAGGCATACTTACGCACACACGCACGTGCGCACAAGCCCGCGCGCACATACACATACACACACACACTTGCGCACTCACACACGTAGGCATACTTACGCACACACGCACGTGCGCACACGCCCGCGCGCACATACACATACACACACACAAACACACACATTTGTGGAAAAATGTAAGCATAACTCCAGGAAATGGGATTTTATCATGTGGTAGGTGACAAACGAGCTCATCGGATGGAAAGTGACACACACACACGTCGACGCACACACACACACTCAGCTGTGAATAAAAATAGAATATTACCTTAGAAAATGAGAACATAATAACACAGGCGACGTGTTAAATACGTCTACTAACACTAAATTCCGGGAAGGGTCGGATACATTCAACGTTGATACGGTATGTTTTGATTTTAATCAGGCTGAGTCGTACTTGTAATTACAGACGCATTTATATTTAAACTGATTGAGTATTCAAACAACGGAGTAACGTATAATATCTATGGAAACTATTATCATGATGAGGTAGACGATTATGATAATTACAATAGAAACAGGAACGTGAATCACGACATATCAATAGTTTAAATGTAAAGCTGGTGAAACCGCGAAGCACAGCTTCTTATATAATCATAACATATTACAAAACAAAGTTTACTTAGTGGTAGGGCTTTGTGCAAGCCCGTCTGGGTAGGTACCACCCACTCATCAGTAATTCTACCGCCAAATAACAGTACTCAGTATTGTTGTGTTCCGGTTTGAAGGGTGAGTGGGCCAGTGTAACAGGCACAAGGGACATAACATTTTAGTACCCAAGGTTGGTACTAAAATTCAAGGGACATTGACGATGTAAGGAATAGTTTATATTTCTTACAGCGTCATTGTCTATGGGTGATGGTGACCACTTACCATCAGGTGGCCCATATGCTCGTCCGCCAACCTATAACATAAAAGAAAGTTTGTTTATCTGTCTGAACGCGATCAAAGTCAAAAACTAGCAAATTTTTATTATGGTTTTCATTTTGAGGAAGGTGTGTAAAATGGATGAAAAATAGCGGATTTCCAGCGATGTCAGAAAAAAGATATGGTGAATATTTCTGCAGTGCATCTTGATAACAAATACTGTTATATATTTGAGATATATACATTTTACTTTGACCTTTATTTTTCAAGTGCAAACCGTCTCCAAGAGCTCTAAAATTTCTGGTATTAAGATTAATGGATATTGGTTATGTCATTTTGAGTTACTCATTACAGAACAAACGTCTCCTTATTTTATTAGTTATATACTAACTGTGCCCGCGACTTTGTACGCGTCTGAATAACACAAAAAAAATTATTTAGCCTAAGTTATTCCTTATTATATCAGTTATCTACCACACGGAACAAACAGACAGACAGACAGACCGACAAAAATTGTAAAAAATGCTATTTTGGTATATATATGTACGGTGTATACATACATGTGCATTTAGTAAAAATTGCTATTTTAATATTACAAACAGACACTCCAATTTTATTATATGTATAGATTAGGCTGTCAAAGGGACTTATGAAACAAAGAGAACATTAAATGCACTTCAGCTTTATTAAAAAAAAAAACAACCAACCTTTATTAAGAACTTGAAAAAAAAATTAAGAAAAGAAAATGTAATGAGAGCTCTTTTAAGTATTTTAAAATCGAATGAATAAATCAGCGCTCGTATGTAATATCATTACATTTTTTTATATTTTCTCAAACAGACACGCCTCGCTTTGAAATACCACTTCAAAGGCCGGTGTTTGGAGTCAATTTATTTGCTTTGATTTTTAACATTGACTGTCGGACGATAACTCGTGTCTGTGACCCGCCTTAATTGGTTTTATGTAAATACAAAACGAACTGTGGAACCTGACAGCCACTAAAATGGCGGGACCAATTACAGTCAATTAAGCAGAGGGCCGATTAGTGCAGTGGTCGCTGCAATTGGTTAAATCTCCTTCGATTATGGTAAATATTTGTTAAGCCTAGTCTAATTATATGTGGGCGGAGACTTTAACGTGGATTAAATAGCTTTAGATTTTTTTATGCGCGAGCTTGTCCGCCTTTAAATTCAACAACAATATATATTATTGTAACCTAAGTTACTCCTTATTATATCAGTTATCTGTCAGTGAAAGTCCCGTCAAAATCGGTCCAGCCGTTCCAGAGATTAGCCGGAACCAACAGACAGACAGACAAAAATTGTTAAAAAATGTTATTTTGGTATCTGTACCGTGTATGCATTGAGTAAAAAAGAGCTATGTTAATGTTACAAACAGACACTCCAATTTTATTATATGTATAGAGTTTGTTTTGATCATCAAGAATTAGCATTGATTCGGAGCGTGGGTTCTGTAGAATAAACTAATTAACTATAGTTAAAAAGGCTTAATCGCTAATTTTTATGAAGCCGTTTATAGATTCAGGTCATACGTAGGCTAAATAAGATGTACATCAATATTGGTTCTTACAGTTTGCAAGTCAAGCAGTTGATTTTATACTTCTAAAATTTTGTGCTTAATTTGTGTTTATAATCCATATGTGCGTGAGGCAAGCTCCTAATCTTTTTTTCTCAAAAGGGTGGGCACAGAGGATTTTTTTCTAAATATGAGACATTAAGAGTGTTTTTTTTTAATAATAGTTTAAAATATATATACAAGAATTTACCTGATTTCAGAACGGTATCCAGAAGTATACAATCGACTACTATATGAACTACATACCTACATGATCTAAGAATAACTATATTAAAACTACAGATGAAACTTTTAAAGTTAATTTCCTTTTATTCGATATTCAAACAAGATAGACCGTTGATTTTTTTTATAAAACGTTCAAGAGAAGCATTGGCGCGATTTAGAAACGACGATTTAAAAAAGAGTTCCTACTTAACAGTCTTAAAATGAATCGTAAACTTAATTACGCGTCTCGAATCATTCCTTCCTTCCTAAAGCAAGGTATTCGTTTCTATAATAAAAATTCGATATTTTTATTAATTTCAATTAATAATTTAAGGTAAATTTCAATTTAAAAATATATAGTAATATTATGAAGAGTTTGTTTGTTTTGTTGAACGCGTTAGATGTTGAATGACTCGGGAACTCCGATTCAAGATTTTTGTTTTAGTTTACTCGGAGTCATACAATATGCTATGACCAATAGGAGCAGAATATCAATGAAAATTATTGCCGAACGAAGTCTGGACGAACGGGTAGTAAATAATAAAGTATAGAATAGTTCGGAGTTTGGTTATGATCAAGAGAAACAAAACATACATTTATTGTATCACATTGTTTACCATGACATTCAAAAGCACTTCGAAAAGTCTATTCGAATAAAAAATATTTCAATATAATAATAAATAATAAATGTTTATTTCATAAATAACTAACTCAGTAACATTACAAAGGTTGGACTTCTTCTTTTGAGTGCCATGAGCTCCCGTGCCAGAAGAAGTCGCTCTTCCTCAACACACTCATACTTTAATTAAAAGTTATAAGATGAAGCAAGCTAATAATTACAAAAAATACTTATGAAAATTGTTAATGGTAGAAACGCGAGCGATATATATGAATATTGACTAGTAACACTTGAAATTACAATATAAATTTGTTATGTAAGTATTAAATTACTCGCGTATCTTGTAGCCCAACCGAGACCCCAATTCCACAAGTAATATTTGAATTAAAGCATAGACGATTGCTCCGAGCCGCGGCTGTTGTCAAAATAGATGTCCCAGAAATGGACTCCCGTCCCAGTGGCTGCCTTGTCCTCGGTAATTGATTTACGCAACCTAGCGCAGTTTAAATTGTTTCATAATCTAGTATATAGGTAACAGTTACTCAGCTGGGGTATCTTGTTAAGGAATTATTAAACTTGAGGTCGAAATGAGAATATAAATCCATGGATTAATTTGATTTATTACATACGATTTGAATAAAAACATTCGTTAAATAATTTGAAAATAGAATTATTTATATAATTGCCAGTTGTGAAAATTAATAAATAAAACCTTTTTTGTAAATGATCAAAAGACATGTACCGTTTAATATTATATAGATTTAAAAAAAAAAAGTGGATTTCGTATTCGTTGATTTGAATGCTAATAGGATTGGCGTCGATTCTCGCTTTCCTCCGTTCTTTCGCTGGATTCATCTAAGCTACACTTTGCTTTGATATTTTTTTACATTTACTATTTTTGATTTTTGCGGATGGATTGTAATATTTACACTGTAGACATTTACATTGCATATGATATATCGAATGAAAAAAAAATCATAAAATTTATCCTGTCTTGTAGTTAAATATGCAGACATTGTAAAATGAAAATAAAAAATGAAAGGCATGAGCGAATTAATATATGGTATATATTGATGATAATACGAAAAAAAATATTTTTAAGTAATTAAAAGGTATGTAACGTATATAATATATTAGAATTTTTACTGGAAAATCTTATTAACGGCCCGAAATCTTGGTAGTTGGTAGTCTGGAATTGTCTCCAGTGTCTCGGAAAACAAGTAAAACCTTTGGTGCTACGCCTAAAATATCCGACCGTGCCGGATTTGCTTTCCATGAAATAATAATAATTGAGAAATTAAGAGTGCACTCTGTGAACTATATTATTGTTTCCAAGTTTCTACATAAACATGTAGTATGTGGTCATATTTTTTTTTATATATTTATTATAAGATATTTAGATATAGCAGAGCAGCTGGCTGATCTCGCTTGAGATTAAACGTCGGGCCGGAAATCGGTGATCACGACTCCATCATTGTATTCTTATATTAAACATTTAAAATTTAAAAATAAGGAAAACCTATCACAAAATCATTGCAATTTATTTGGAAAAAACAAATGATATTGATGATGATATTTATCAACTAAATAATTCACATTTAAAATCTTGATAACGCCATATACAATTAACTTTTTAAAGACCGTAAAATGGTTGTATCAATGAGTAAATATATAATATTGAAAATGTATATCATATGCGTACTTCAACATTGTATATTTTTATTAAATATTGTTTTTTTTATGTTATAGGTGGCAAACGAGCAGGAGTCTCACCTGATGGAAAGTGACTACCACCGCCCATGGACATCTGCAGCACCAGGGGGCTAGTAGGTGCGTTGCTGGCCTTTGAGGAAGGAGTAGGCTTTTCTTGAAGGCCTATGTCGTATCGGTTCGGAAAAACCGCCGGCGTAAGCTGGTTCCACAAAGTGGTTGTGCGAGTCAGAATGTGTCTTAGAAATCGCACTGTTGTATATCTTCGGACATCGAGGTGGAATGACATGGAATATTCTTTTATTCGAAAGAGTTTATATATTTGACTGTGCGTTAACGGTCGCTAATTATTATAAGCGGCTCTAAGAGCTAATTTGATTAAACAGTCGATTGTATATATATCTGTCAACGTTAATCAATATTTAATTTAGATTGAAATTCCCTAGATTCTCTAGATTTGCACGTGTTATTCAATAATATTACTATAGTTTTAGTCGAAGAGGAGACAGATCAAATCAAATTAATTGTACAAAATATTGGGCCTTACAGTTTTTATTTATATTAATTATTTTTAATTAATACTATAAATGAGTGAGCTCAGATGGCTCAGTGATTAGAACGCGTGCATCTTAACCGATGATTGCGGGTTCTAACCCAGGCAAGCACCACTATATATATCTGTACTTAATTTGTGTTTATAATTAATCTCGTGCTCACATGTCCATTCCACCAACCCGCATTGGAACAGCGTGGTGGAATATGTTCCGAATCCTATCCTTATATTATATGTAAGTGTTAGTATGTATGTAAATGTATGTGTGACGTATTTAACTTTGATAGTAAATTGAACACATGCCAAAGTTTTCATAAAAGTCGATGTCAACAGTTTTTAAAAACACGCAAACTACATATAACAAAAATTTGTCGAAATGGGAATAGTTCCGTTTTTTGCCAAACGAACGTCTGGATCCGTAAAGTAAATAAACAGTTTTTATTAGCTCGGAGGTTGTATGTGAAACGCAGGGTGAGCGACACAGTGTAATTATAGAAACAAGAAATATCAAATCAAATTATTTATTATTTTATTTAAGGCTGCCTTAATACATAACTAATATTTATGTATTATTTTAATTAATTCATCAACTGTAACCATACAATTTCATTTTGCCAAACGTTTTAAATACGACGTGATAGTAAATTTAAGTAAAATGGCCAATTAAAAACTTACCTTATTAGGTAGGTAGGTCGATAAAACAAACCCAATGATCCTAAACTTAGGGATTAATAGTAGTTATTTTTAGTAATCAAGTCGATCTCTTGATTAAATGAGGAGTTTAGTAGTAACACCCATTAATCATTCTTCAATCCTGCCTCATTCTTTTTTTATGTAATAGTTAGGCCATCTGATGTTAATCGGTTACCACCACCTAAAGACATTGGCGCTGTTAGAAATATTAACCAACCCTTACTTTGCCAATGCGACACCAACTTTTGGGATATAAGATAATATGTCCCTTTGATATTGACTCACTCACTTCAAACCGTAACAGAAGAGTACTAAGTATTGCCTTAAAGCCCTACTACCTAGTAAATTTGTTACAACAAAATTTTAGCAAAGTTTTATATCGATACGCCACTCAGATAAAGAATAATATCAACTGTTCAGTTTATATACTATGTTAATCACATGTCATTTCTGATATCAATAATATAATATATTATTTATATAGTATATAATAAATTTACCTACTGGTATGAACCGAGATGACAGAGATATAACATACATTTAAAGTATATACATATTATAATTTTTTTTCATGTTACAAAATATTTTTTATTAACATAAGAATTAATAACATTAAATGCTTAAATATATACAAATATGTATTTAAACTAGTAACTGTATAAATCTTGACCGCGTGGAATGGTGGCAAGAATAATTATATTGTATTATAATAGATATTACAATGAAACAGATTGTTGAAAAGCTACAACTATTTTCTAGTTCACTTGAACATCTCTACAACGCCCTCGTAGGATTTAGTGCAAATTTATTTATAACTGAATCTTCTTAATGTATAATTTTAAATATAATTATAATAATTAGCATTTCATTTTTCCCACAATGTAGGGCATAGTCATATGTTAGGTGAAAAAAATACTGTATCTTTCCGTGGCGTTCAAGATTGCTGCATACCCAATTTCATTTATAGTTTGTACGTGAAAACATCAAATAGAAAGATTACTTTTAAATTTATAATATAAGTATATATTAGGTAAACAATACAATAAAAAAGTGATACATTAATCTAATTTCGAATCAAACAGTATTTTCTGTAAATACACGCTTTCTAAAAACTGTTCAGCTTAACACATTACTGTACCCTATAATTAAATAATTCCTAAACACCTCTATATAAACGAGCACATTGAAATAATTTAATCTTTTGTTACATTTAGACATACATTATTGGTCTTTGTTTTTTTTTTCCTATTCTTTAGCTCTATCGCACACTGAATTTATAGATAACCTTTTCAACTTTGTTAAACCCTCAAACAATTGACCGTTTTTCGTGATCGCTATCTAATGAATTAATAAGAGATTCGATGTATTTAAAAAAAACTCGAAGATATGCGTTGAGAAATGTTTTCGATATTTTTTATTAAGTTATGTGTATTGTGTAATGTTTATCGAAATGTTCCTTTTTAAGTAATCACTACATATTCCCCCTCTTATTAAGCTTCAAATTTGAACTTGGAGCACGGACGATAATAGCCCAAAGGGTTCAGAATCGAGCCTGAAACTTACGTCCTACGCGGCCTGAGAACATTTGCGCTATTGACCCTTAATTATGAAACAAAACTTGTGTGGCAGCATATATATTTTATTTTAAATTAATTTAAATTTCTTTACAGACTGTCCGTGTTATTTTTATATCATACTAGTAGTCGCCACGATGGTCACGTTTAAGCAAAAAAATAGTCCATATCCCATATCGGAGTTCAGTTTGCTTCAAACAAAATTTCATTAAATACAGTTCAGCGGTTTTTTCATGAAAAAGCGACAGACTGACAGAGTGACTCTCTCATTTATAATATTAATACAGATAATATATTTATTCATATATCAAATAATTTACCTCCATTGCATTGCTAAGCAACATCACAATCTGATATTTTGGATTGTTTTTATGGCATAAGTTGGTAGACAAGCATATGGGCCACCTAATGATAAGTGGTCACCAACATCCATAGTCAATGACGCTGTTAGAAATATTTTTGCGAATTGCGTGTTGATGTCAAAATTAAAAGGTCCAATTTAACTGGAAAATTTCCTCTATGTGACGTATCGGTAAAAGGTTTCCGATTTCAAAAACTATAAAATCTCGTGTAAAGACGCATATTCTCATACTGTTTAACGTAAAAAAAAGTTTATTAAAATGCATTAAAATTAAAATTATTTATAGTACTTTATTAACATAAGAGTTAATAACATTAAATGCTTAAATACGAGTACATACAAATATGAACTAAAACTAATACTATATAAATCTTGACCGCGTGGAATGGTGGCAATTTTTACAAATTTAGTTTGTAATGTATCAATAATTTTCTTTTTATGATTTAACCATTTAGCATTTGTGTTTGCGTTGCTGGTTTGTGGGTTAACAAAAAACGTATGAAAGGTTTTGATTAAGGCTTTGAATACACTAGTATCGAGATATCTATCACTTGGAGTCAAAATAAAAAAAAAGTAAACCCTTGTTAACACAATATATTCAAACACTTGTAAATGAAATAATTAAAAGGGGTTGCGACGTGATTCGGTTGCAAATGGGTTTAAATGCAAGTACGGTCTTTGCAGAACAAATAATAGCTAGCTGAATGAATGCGGCGTTAGATTGCTTTAGTTCGTGTAAACGATCCTTTATAGAAACTAGGTTAACCTTAATTGTAAATCGCATTGTAAGAGCACCCTTATGGCCGTTAGTTTGATAAATTTCTTAGCGATATGAGAAACACGTGATTTTGTTAAGGCTTTAATTATCTAACTCAGATCTTTATATTCCTCCTGGCTTTCATCGGATTCGTCTGTTACGTTAGTGCTGTGCAGCACAGCTTGCAAAACCATTGCTGGCAAAGAACTGTGTCGTAGTTACAGCTTTCAAAACCATTGCTGGCAAAGAAGTTCTACTATAGTTATGAAATTTTAACACGGGCGGTGCCTTCATTTAATATATCATTATATATTAACGATGAATAAAATTAAACAAATTATTATAACTTAATTTGAAAAAGAGAAAGTAACTCTGTCTGTCTATTTATTGCTCTTTCACGCCCAAACCACTGAACCGAATTTGATCAAATTTGGTATGAAGAAAACTTGATTTTTAAGAATGAACATATTCTACTTTTTTTCCTTACACATGACAACTATCACCCTAAAACACGAGCGAAACCGCGTGTGACCACTAGTGAAAAATAAAGAAAATAAGAGCTTAAGAAAGTATTAAATAGGTCTATTTATTTTATAACATACATTCATTCATTCGATTGTATAAATACCGATTGTATATATTCGCGTGAATTTTATAATACTTTATAGCACACAAGCCTTCACTATTTTACCTCTTACCAACATCGATTGATTCCCCATACAAACTTCAATCCAGTGAAAAGGGTTGACACCTTTAAGGAATGCTTGGGATGGGAAAACTAACCTATGTCCTTCCCCGAGACTCGTTCCATCTCAATACTAAATGTCATCTAAATCGGTTCAGCGGTTTAAGCATCAATAGGTAACAGGCAGATTTACTTTCGGTTTTTTAATAGCTAACAATTGATACATTTATTTTGAAACCCCCGTAGATGTCGAAATTGCACCGATTGTCTTAAAAAAATTGATATCAAGACTTTATAAGGCTTGTTGGATTCACAAAACAACATCAACAACAACATCACCCTGTCAATTTCCCACTTCTGCGTTCTATCCCTTTGAGAAGATGGTTTGGAACAAATTCCACCACGCTGTTCCAATGCGGCTTGGTGGAATAGATATGTGGCTGAATTTCTAAGAAATTAGACACATGCAGGTTTATTCACGATGTTTTCCTTCACCGCACGAGATGAATTATAAACACAAATTAAGCACATATTCAGTGATGCCTGCCTGGGCTTGAACCCCCGATCAACGGTTAATATGCACGCGTTCTAATCTCAGCTAATCTAATCTATTTATCTATTTGGATTTTAATTAAGGTAAATAAAATACACATCTGATGAAGGATTAAAAATGGCTTTGCACAAAACCTATAGTTTTGTAATAATCTGTAAATGATGGAAATAGTTTTTAAGAGTTTACCTGAAAAAGTAAACGCTTACAGGGGATTTTCTTTACGATTGTGCTGTAGATTTGACGTATCTCTTACGGTTTCACCAACGTTAACTATGCATAACAAAAATGTTATGACAAAACGATGACACAGTTCAGCCGTTTTGTATAAAACATTTACAAATGATGTGTACAAATCTTCATCTTCATCAGATTTAAGATCTGATGAAGTTGATATATGTGATGATGATATTAGTGATAACTGTATCAAAATCCGTTTAGTATTCTGGAAAAAGGAATCGGAGACACTGTCAGAAACATAAAGTTATATATATAGTTTAATTATAGATTACCTGAGATTTAGCACGAGTTAAGAAACATATTTATTTATTTATTCTTATTTCATCACGTCAAACTTACAGTTAACGCAATTTTTTTATTTTAAGCTAGATTACATATGTACCTTATCACAAGTATATTTATTCATTCAGTTTTTTTTTATATAATAATAATAAATAATATATCCCAGTAAATAAATACATAAATATCATGTTCCAATAATAATTAATAAAATAAATTATAAATTAATTAATAGCATATTAATTAATAAAGAATATTATGAAAGCATTTGTTTAAGTCTCAGTAACCTCTCTTCTTTTACTTAGTTAATCCTCTTCTTAAAGTTACCAAATCATTTTTACAGATATTTATTTATAGAAATAAAATTTCGTTAGTTATAAATTCTACCTAAGACTATACTTGTATATTCATTTACATTGTCCTGGGCTGGAATTACTGAATATATATATATATATATTATTGAATTATTTTAAACTTATAAACTATAATTTACCAGCAGTTGCGCAATACGGTTATTTCAAGAGAAAATCGGTTGAAGAATATCTGTTGAAAGGGTGGCCCTTACTCAAAGCCTTACCGGAAAAATAACGGAAGCTATCAATACCTATGTACAAATATGAAATAACTATCGGTAAGTAGTTTAATAGATATCTGATAACAAGAAGACAAACAACTACCTCATAAGTATGAACACGATGATATATAAAATGTAATTAACATAACAGTTGGTAACATACCAACACGCAAAGCGAATCAAAACATAGTATGTTTCCTAATTTAAGTCGGCCCTGTCTTGCAAGGTATAACGTATTTATCTTTGAAAATCAGTTTTTGCAGGAAAAGTTCCGTGATTAGCCAAGAGCTGGCTTCATTAAAAACTTTCCGGACTCCCCGCTTCCATTAAAAAGGATAACAAACTAACAAAATGTCCCGCCATAAAGATTACTCGGTTTCCCATTCAGGCCTCCTCGAGTTAAGGGCCAGCCTTTTGTTGCAAATTTTGTATTGTCGGCTAAAAAATTAACTGCTGCTGTAAGAATTTGGAGTTTCCTTAATTTTTTGGAGCGTATTGAAACTATTTCGTTGAGTTTTGAATCTCGGTTTCATTGTTATTATATTTTTGGCTAACGTATTCTAAATTGCTTTTAAGATATTATGGATTATACATATCTTTGGACGAGTGGTCCATCATGAATTTGAACCTGAGGCCTCGTAATTGAAAATTATTATCATTCATCTCATGCTGTGATGAAGGATCAAAGACAATATTTTGGATGAAAATCTGCCATGACTATTTCACCAAAATACATTAGAGAAGCATATTCCAATGACTTTCAACCATCTCCTAAAAAAAATAAGAAAAAAGAACAACAAGAGTGACTGTATTTTACTTTTACTATATTCATATAGTACGACACAACTTAGATGTCACATCGGCAAAATTCGTAAAACCGATCACATCCGAATTCAATACGCAAATTGTCAAAATGTATTTCTCATGCGAATATGATCTTTACACAAACGTAAAAACTTGTAATATCATATGACCTAATATATTCGTCAATTTGACGCGTCGATTTACATGCACTTGCTTTCTCTGACGCGTGAATCTATAGCGACGAATAGCGTCGAATGGCGCGATAGGGAGCTATTTCTATTGGTTGTGTAAATCGGCAGTAATCGGTTTTATTTTCATTCCATTACATTTTCCGATGCTACATCTAATTTGTGTCGTACTATACTTTATTTGAACGTCAACTTTGTCACAACATAGTGTAACACAACAATTTACTTTAAACCTTATTTGTGAAATATTGAAAACAAAATTTAAGATGCTACGCTATTTTGATACTTTTAGCATTCAAATGTCATAATATCGCATATCTATCTGACATTTAATGAACGTGTGTTTCGTTGAGTTTTGAATTTGTTCCCTCGGAAAAGCTACGGTTATTAGTTTTGCTCTAAACACAGATGCTGGAGATCATTAAGCCGGATGTAAAGATGTAATTGGATATAGTTGATATTTGCAATTTGTTGAAAGAAAAAGTCCGATTCTGTTTTCATATTCACCTGAGTTAATAAATGTTTTTTTTTTCTTAGTAGAATCTACATTTATTACAACGTTACTCGTAAATACTCGTAAATATAATATAAAAGCATACTGTGCCTTTCTCCCTTTTTTGTCGAACTTTTGATCCTGTAGATAAAGTAAATTAAAAAAAAAAAAAGAGAATTTACGTCGAAATATTCAAGGAATTAAATAATTTACTTTCATATTCACCTGAGTTTATAAATGATTTTTTTCTTAGTAGAATCTACATTTTTTTATAACGTTCCTATACACATAAATATAATATAAAAGCATACTAAGCCTTTCTCTATTTTTTGTCGAACTTTTCTGTAGATAAAGTAAATTTAAAAAAAATAAAAATTTGCGTCGAAATATTCAAGGAATTAAATAATTTACTTTTAAGTTTCAAACACCATTTATGTTTGTATTTCGACACCACTGTGCGCACACTGATATTACGAAAACTCTGCACAAAACACGTGTACATCAAAAACCAATGCAATTACCGGTTATCGTATTTTTACGACAGAGCAAGATTACTTTAATCTGACGCTTAAAGGTGGGTTAGCTAGCACCAAAGAATAAAATTATCCGAACCCACTCGCACGTAGGGCGAACTCGAGAGTTTAAGCTGAACAAACTGCTAACTTCAATAATTGACTTAGCGTTGTTAGAACTTGTGCTCATTATTATACTTATTGGACTTGATTTGAAGCTTTTCTTCATATAGTTAGTCCGACAAGTTGTTCGTAATAGATGATATCAAAATAATCTTGGCTATAAAAGATTATTTACTTTACTTCTTTAATTTATTTTTCATGCTTAAATTCATACCGAGAGCCGAGATGGTCCAGTGGTTAGAACGCGTGCATATTATCCGATGATTGCGGGATCAAACCCAAGCAAGAACCACTGAATTTACATGTGCTTAATTTGTGTTTGTAATTCATCTCGTGCTTGGCGCTGAAGAAAAAAAAAACATCGTAAGTAAATCTGCATGTGTCTAATTTCAACGTAATTCTGAGACACGTATATCCATCAATCCGTATTGAAACAGTGGAATATGCTCCAAACCTATTTCTCAAATGGAGTTGATGCCCCCCAGCAGTGGGAAATTTACAGGCTGTCTTTATATTTTCTAACTGAATGAACGATTCATTTGATTCATAACCTATTCAAATCCAGGCAAACGAGGCAAAGCAACTATTACATATATATTACATAATTTTATTTACCCATTTATAAGATCGGATGAATATAATGCCACATGTAAATCCATACTTTTTAAATGTAATACAATTACCTTAATAGGAAGGCAAAATCATCCCAGCTGTGGACTTCATGGCTGCTTTCGAGAACAAATTAAGAGTCTTGAACTTGATTTCATTAAGATCAAGATTCCAACTACTAAAGTACACTCTCGAAATCATTTGTTTCTTGGAGCAAGATTCAAAATACTAATTCGACGTAGATAAAGTACATCCGCTTATTCACTGTCGAAAAGTGTATCATTGTAGCGAAAGTAGCTTAACGAGCTTCTTTTTTTAATTAGAGATTGTTATCTCAATTTCCAATTTATTATTTTTTATAATCTAAAGGCAATCTGACCAAGAGCGTCACGGAATAATGCGTATGCGATCTCGTGGCCGCTGAAAGACGGATACGGTACCGCTGGTTTTTTAGTGGGTAAACCCGGTGGACTTGGGCGCACTCAGCATCCAGGGAAAGGGGGAGTCACAAAACCAACCTCCCCCCCCAACTTTTCATCAAGTGGGGAAAGCGCTATCGCCTTTTTCCAGCGACATAAAAAAACTGACCAAGAACCGTGATGTAAGGTCTTGAGCATGTGTCTGGATGGATATAGAGGTAGAAGACGTCCAAATAAACTATGGATGGATTGTGTAAAAGACGATTTGGTTGGAAAAAATATTACTTGTGAGATGACGTCCGACAGAGAAGTATGGACGGAGAAGACATGCTGCGCCGACCCCAAGTAAAATTGGGATAAGGGCGGAAGGATGATGATGAAAGGCAATCTGATCAATAAAACACGTGCTACTTCCTCAAATCCATTATCAAAGGTAGACCGAAGGAACATAATAGTGAAGCAATAAAACCAAATACAAAATCACAAGCTTGTATAGTAATTACCATTTTTTAATGCATCAATAATTAATCATTTCAGATTATCACGAATCTGTATTCGCTTTTGATTTTGTATTCGCTTTCGTTGCTTCACCATAATGTTCAGTGCGCTCCATCCGTCTTTTGTTTTATCATCTGAATTTATTCCCATATCGACATAAAATTTGTTATATTCACAAAGTTTTAATTTAATAGTTATCAGCCGGCGGTATTCAGAAACTATTTCATTCATATTGTTTTAAAGACGGCTAATTCAGATTAATCAACCGATAGCAGGAATTCAGGTTCCCAAGTCAAAGAAGAATCCAACAAGTTCGCTGGCTGCTAATCGAACGGATTCCGTACGACAGCAATGCTGTCCGGATCCGGGCCGGAATGTCGATAGTAGCACGTAATTAAAACTGCCGTCTTTTAAGATCTCACCACCTGCCTCAATAGACTAAGAGCTAGCTGAAAAATATATGTCGTTTATTAAAGCTGATAATTTTATGCTGATTTTTATTATCACATATTATAAAGAACATAAACTACTTTAAAAATACTGATAAGATAAGTCATCACCACCAATAGACATATGAACTGTACTCGTTACCAACTTTGGGAACTGAAATGTTTTGTCTCTTGTATGGCTCACTCACCCTTATGGGGCAACATTACGGTTTGGCGGTAAAATTTATGATGAGTAGTACCGCTCAGGACTGGTAGACGGATGAATATTAAATAGGTATTGGTATCAATAAAGTTTTGCTGTCATGTCATATTTTAAAATTTAAGTGAATTTCTATATATAAATAATAATTTATTTTGTTATATATAAACATAATTAAACAATGACATACTATTTATAAAAAGGACAAGATTTATTCATTAAAATTACTTTAATTAATATCAATAACGTGTAAAAACATATAAATTAATTACGTGAAAATTATTTATGAGATAATTTTGAAAAGCAAAGCATTAAAATATTAATTGATAAGCCGCTACTTACGTGTCTCATGAGTTTTAACCTCATAAACCTTAACCGACAAACACGACAAGAATTATAAGCACAAATAAGGACATTAAATCCGTCCTACATGCTAAGATTTGAGACTCAGATCTTTTTTTTTAATTATTTTATTCTACCTCTATAAAATATTCATATACAATTTAAAGGTTAATTTTCCAGTCGTCTCTCTGACTACACGTCGCCGGGCAGTGTTCGTGAGGAATTCGGCTCCATCTCACCCGTGAATAGTTTCCTAACTTTATTTGGATTAACCGAGCGTTACTTCTTTTATCGAACGATAAATCAATATTGCTTTTAAACGTCTTTCATTATTTATTTTTACATACAAAATTTTATTGACTTGATACAGATTACTTTCAACATGACAAGGGGTAAAAAAAGTCTTTAATTTGAGTGGAAGTTTAACTTTGATTTAAACAAAACTCAGGCAAATATAAATTTCCTATAAGTTACCTATTGAGTTACTTAGATATTGGTACATTGAGTAATTCATATATCTGCTGGGATTAAGGATGCAGCGATTTAGGAAATTCGCGGTTTAAGAGGGAATGTCAGCTGAGTCGAGATGGCCCAGTGGTTAGAACGCGTGCATCTTAACCGATGATTGCGGGTCCAACCCACACAAGCACCGCTGATTCATGTGCTTAATTTGTCTTTATAATTCATCTCGTGCTCAGCGGTAAAGGAAAATATCGTGAGGAAACCTGCATGTGACAAATTTTATAGAAATTCTGCCACATGTGTATTCCACCAACACGCATTTGAACGCCATGGTGGAATATGTTCCAAACCTTCTCCTCAAAGGGAGAGGAGGCCTTTAGCCCAGCAGTGGGAATTTAAAGGCTGTTGCTGTTGTTGTTGTTGTCACCTGAGTCCATATCCAACGCAGAGTAACTCGAACTGGCTTTGCGTTGAGATGTTGGATCACTCTTCTACCGATTATTTTAACGGAGAATGTTCCGAGGAATTGTTGATTAATCTTGGCTGCTGAAATTCACCTTCGGACAACTCATCAAAATTCCAAGTTTCAACACCATTACCTACATAACCGACAATAAACGAAAGTGCGATTTTGAAGACATTTTCTGCTTCGCACAACCACTCTGTGTAAGCTATCCACGGCGATTTTTCCAAACCGATACTACTTGGGAACCTTCAAGAAAAGAGTGCTCATTTCTTAAAGCCGCATCGCACCTGAAACCCCTTCATTGTTAAAGATGTGCAAGGACGGTGTTAGTCACCCTGCTCTTTTCCCATCTATAACATAAAAAAAAAGTCTAAGGTTCGTCAGTCAGACTGACTATATACCAGTCTGAAAGAAACCACACCCATTAACTCACTTGAGAAATATTGGCAACTAAGATCGCTTCTACTTACAGTACAACATAACATACAATGTAATACAATGCATTGCAGTTAAGCAAAAGTTTAGCGGTAACTACAACTTCGACCTCCAGAACTAGTTAGACTGGTTAGTTTTTTTCTGTTTACGACGCTGCAATTAGGAATATAGTACGTACTTTATCTATTTTATTTCAATGTTGGTAGTGTTGGGTAAGTTTGAAGATATGGAAATATATGCATCCATAATGAACGTGTTCGTATTCCCAGAATCTACTGTCATTAAAGTTTGTGAACGCATCTAAACAGATCCTGACTTCATATTTGCTTCCTATCGTAGAAGCAAAACCAAGAATTATTTTATAATCGACAGCTGCTTGAAAAAAATTTGTTGTAAGAGCATCCTTATGCATATATATTATAATTTTTTTTCGTTGTATAACTATATAATAAGGATGTGGATTTGTAATAATTTATGATATATTTGTGTAGAAGAAAAATTGGCCTATCTGATTGTTAGTGGTCACCACCGTCCTTAGAGTCCAGTCCTTAGAGCTTTGTAAGAAATATTCCTTACATTGACAATGCGTCATTAACCTTCTGGATAAGATGATATGTAGTTACACTGACTCACTCACTTTTCAATCCAAGTACCAATACTTAGTAATACTAAGTATTGGTACTTGGAGGTAGAACATATAATGAGTACGTGGTACTACCCGGCCGGGATTTCACAAAACCCTGCAACGCAGTAAATATCAAACAGTTGTATTTTCACGTAGCAACAAAAGATGTGCGGAAACAATAAAAGTCACAACGAGAAGAGTGAACCAGAATACAGATTAAAGCATAGTTTACAACCAACCCTGCAGGAGTTGGCCATCTGCAGACATCGTAAAACCTGTATCCTACGAAACGGCCATATTTTCTTTTCAGACATTTTTACAGGTAATAAATGGGGAAAAAAGTTTTTATATAGTTCCAAGAATAAGTCATTAAAAACATTAAAACACCTTCTTGGAATATTAATTTATTTTATATCCATTTATTAAGCAAATGATCTCTTATCGAAATGACGTAAGTCTTACTTTGATATTATAGACAAATCGACGTTTTTAATTTAAAAGTCAGAGTCCCGAGTACGAATAAACGTATGTATAGAAAAAAGTGTTTTTTAACTTTCGCGGACGTACGTATTACCACTTACCAAAGTTTCATCACGCCTAGCGTTGCTGCGGGTACGTTATGAATTATATTGTACGATAATGTTTAGCTAAACACCTCTGAAACGCGCTGAAATTCATTTCAAAATATTAAACTGTTTTTGCGTGACGTGTGACAACAAAAAAATGTTTTTGGAATAAATGTCATAGCGTATAAGAAATTATCTTTTTGTAATACACACATATAAAATTTTGCTTAACTTCCCACCGCCAAAACTTCTGATTGAAGAGAGCTGATATTTGACTGAGCTGAGATGGTCCAGTGGTTAGAACGCGTGCATCTTAACCGTTGATTGCGGGTTCAGACCCAGGCAAGCACCACTGTATATATAATTCATCTCGTGCTCGGCGGTGAAGTAAAACATCGTGAGGAAACCTACATGTGTCTAATTTCAACGAAATTCTGCCACATGTGCATACCACCAAGCCACATTGGAACAGCGTGGTGGAATATGTTCCAAACCCTGTCCTTAATGGAAGAGGAGGCTCTATCTCAGCAGTAGGAAATGTACAGGCTTTTACTTTACTTTTTACTTACTTTAAGTTATTTTATAATGCGAGTATACTAAGAATCTAGATAGAGAAGATTAAGAAGTTTTAGAATTATCAACTTTAATGGGGTAAAGGGAGCATTAACATTATCAATTTACCGCTCAAGGAGGGTTATTCATCAATAATATGAATACGATTATTAGGTATTGTATGAAAACATTTGATCGTACCGTTAAGTACCCTTGACATACTTACATAATTCCATATCACCGAATTTACGACAAATATCTAAGCCGAGAGGTGTAGTTACCAGATCGCTTGAACTTTAACCAAAGCAGATTGGCTTAGTTTATAAAAGGAATAGTTCATATTTCTTACAGCGCCAATATATATGTGTGGTGGTGTATCTATTTACCATCAAGTGGCTTATTTGCCAGTCCGCATACTTTTGTATTCAAAAAAGCTACCGATCTTGCAATCGTGTAAAAGAATAAGCCCCAAACCATCTTCTCAAGAGACGACAAAGATCTTTGCCCAACTGCGGATTTTTTACATTACATTTGTTTTAACGATAGCAAGTAATTTACTGGTCATTATTTATATTTCTGTACCAGTTTTCTGAAGTTTCAAGTTATATTGGTCAATATAATATATTGGTTCGATAAAGTTGTGCAAAGGACACAACGTCGGTTAACTTCAACTACGTCTGAATACGCAACCGACCACAAGTTCACTACTTATTACACCGATACTAAGTTCTATGACGTTTTTTAACTAACGTCAAAAACGAGAAGGTTCTCGATTCGACTGTATTTTTTACAGCACAGGTAAATGGAGTGTCAAATGGAGTACAGAATGGTAATTAGTTTAAATTCGAGCGACTGGACACTCAAGTGTCGGTTTATCAAACAATTCCATCCTCTGGTTTTCATATGAATTGTGTGCGCGTATCCTAATAATGAAAAGAAGCATTCCTTCAAAAATGGTCGAAAAATGCTACAGCTTTTTTTCATGATTGACCATCATCGTATTGTTAATTTCGACAACTGATGGGAATTGACCATGATTAAAATGTTATTATTAATATTTCAAAGATAAGTAAGTAAAATAAGAAGATAAGGCCTTTGTATTTTTATTTACATCAAGTACAATATCTCTTTTAAAAAATTGAACACAATTGAACAATAGTGAGCCAGCTTAGCAACGGGCACAGGGGGCATAACATCTTAATTCCCAAGGTTGTTGGTGCATAGACAATATAAGAAATGGCTAATATTTCTACCAAGGAAAACATCGTGGCATTCACAGAAATTATTTACGTATAGAAAAATATGACTTAAAATTAATCAACTAACAAGCCAATTATTTAATTCACCATGTAATTTTCTTTACCTTTTCAAATAAAGAAAGCATTATATCCTTAACATATACGGCCATATAATCCCTCAACAACGCGAGTGTCAGTTAGTCTTGTTTCAGTGATATCCCTTGCGGTGTTTTTCATCTCCGTTATACCGAAGTTGACAGATACTATGTTTCGTATTTCTTTATTTGTAACTTGTTTTTCGTGACATACCGAAATGTAAAAGATAAATAAATCTGTACATTGTTTTTATAGGCATATTAGACGCGTAATGTCTCAAGTCTGCTTGTAACGTACCATACGTTAACGTTTTAAGACCATGGATCGACAATTTTTGTTGTCTTAAATTTTCGCGATTATTACACATTGAAATAAAACTAGTTATAACGGATTTGAATCGCGTATATTAATTATTTTTGACATCATGACTTTACAGCGCTCGTAGTCACGGGTAGACTGTAGAGTAGTCTACCCGTGACCACGAACACTGTAAAGTGCCCGAAACGTCGGGATGTCAAAAATAATTAATATACGCGATTCAAATCCGTTATAACTAGTTTTATTTCGACAATTTTTCTCTAAGTATGTTATTATAATTAGCCATTTATTCATTGTTATTATTATTGCCTTCACTAGTTAAGGGCTGGTTCGTTTTTGCCCAGAGTATCGGAATTGCGATTCAACGGAAAAATGCTGCTTGTATTCTTGTCACCATTCCACTCGGTCAAGATTTATGCAGTTACTATTTTTATATATTTAAGTATTTAATACAGAAGTATAAAATAATACACAACATACAATTGACTATACATAGCCTACGTTTGCATTGGCAGTTTGATCTCCTTAAACTTAGAACGAGAGTGTGATAGAAAATTAAAAAAAAAACTTTTCTCATCAATCAAGTTTCAAAAGTGCCTTTATGAAGAGAACAATTTCCAATTTTTTTTTTAAAAAATAATTTACTAGTATGCAAATATTTACAACATTAATAACAATAAAAAGGATTTTTAGATGAAAAATATATCTACAGGAAAAGAAAAATCGTTCCGTAATAAAAAGTATATCTATCTGTTATATTCTATCGTCACAGAAGTTGAGTTCCCACGAGAGCAAACGGACGAGGAAAGCGAGTTCGTCATCTTCAGAGATGAATCTCTTGAGATGTTTGAAGCATCAATCTGCCAACCTCTGAACTTAGCACTATATACACCTATATTTTTTTACTTTGCAGTTGTTACTTCTTAGGTAGGTAATATTTTGATTAACGACCTCAATGGCCGAGCAGTGTGATTCCGGATTTCGTGGATACACCACAACGAGATTCCGGATTCGATTCCCGGCCGAGTCGATATAGAAAAAGTTTACTAGTTTTCTATGTTGTCTTGGGGTGGGTGTTCGGGGTACCGTCGTTACTCTTGATTTTCTATAACACAAGTGCTTTATCTACTTAAATTGGTATCAGATTAATGCATGTGATGTTTTCGTATATTTATTTATTTAACCACAATTCTTTACAACCCTGGATCCTAAGGTTTCGCCAGCATGGAATATAAGTCGTGACGTAAAACCATCGAAATCAACCATGTTTAAATGTTATTGTCTGTAAATTGTAAATTTAAAAATATCTAACTGATGTACTACTATAGTTTACCGATTAAATATAGGAAAGAATTCCGTAGGTGGAAAAAGGATTTTTATAAATTAATTTCCTAAGAGCGTTACATGCGGGGTGAAAGTTTATCATTTCTGATTAAAAAATAATTAAAAAAACAACCTGCGTAACCATCCCAACCCTAAAGGGTTGAAGGGGATTCATCCCCTACTCAATTCTCTCGAGGGATGGAATAAAAAATCTATGTTCGTCCTTGTGTTTCGAAATTGCCCCATATCAAATTTGTGTAAATCTGTACATCAGTCTAAGCGTAAAATCCTAACAGACAGACAAACAAATGCAAATTTATATTAATGTTAAAGGCAATTTTATGGTATATGTAATTTTAGGCTTATATGTATGGTTAAAATGCATATAGGTAAGTAGAAGTATTCGTTTGAAAAAAAGCATTGGAATATGTCTTGTTAGAAATGAACTTAACAAAATATGAGTATTACATTTTTTTTTAAATTATATGTATATTATAACATTGAATGTAAAACATATAAATATCATCCGGTTAAGAAGGCAAGTTTACCTAGAAATTCTAGCAATAAACTCTGTAGTTACCTTTTCTACTAATGACGTATGTTTATTGTATCCTGCGCGACGAATTGAATTATCATTGTGAAAAGAAGCTTAGGTATGTCTTCGTGTGTAGTGTCAACAGGTATAGAATGATAGAACGATAAATATGTACCTACAAGTTTGAACACGGTTATTGAGCGTGGGTTATGTGCAAGAATAATGCAATGTATTCCGTTGAGGGCAATCTATCTTAAGAACTTGTACGGACTTAGAGAATAGCACGCTAAATTGACGAAGCGCGCAAATTTCCTAATTGAAATCGAATCAAATGAGACCTCGTGTTAAAGAACAGGAGAAGATATGACCCAGTGGTTAGAACGCGTGCATCTTAACCGATGATTGCGGGTTCAAACCCAGGCAAGCACCTCTGAATGTTCTTGTTCTTAATTTGTATTTATAATTCATATCGTGCTCGGCGGTGAAGGATAACATCGTGAGGAAACATGTCTAATTTCATAGAAATTCTGCCAATTGTGTATTCCACCAACCTGAATTGGAACATTGGAGTATATTCCAAAACCTTCTCCCAAAAGGAGAGGAAGCCTTAGCCCAGCAGTAGGAAACAGGTTTACAGGTTGTTGTTGTTGTTGTTGGTGTCGAAACGTTACCACTAATAGCGGGAATCAAATTGAAAGTAGCTCAGTTCATTGGACTGAGCTATGTTTTTAATAACTTAAAGTATAAGAACATAAATAAGATCTTCCAAAGAATTAGCAAACTGAAGTAACAGGTCATAATCACATATGTTAGAATACCGATTTCTAATGGAGTAGAGGAGTTCTAGAGAGATAATTAAGGATAAGCTTATAATGCTAAATTTCCGTCTCCACAAAATCAATAAATCCTTCTTGGGGAAAATTATCCGTTTCTATAATAAAATTTCATAGATATTTTTAACTCTGCCGATTTATAAATTCAAATCATAGGAAAAAGAAATCATAAAGAAGGCATATAATTGAGTACAAGATTATACAGATGATAAAAAAGCACGAAACTAATACTTGTTGACTTCCAGGCAGGATGTATTATATACATATATAATTGCATTACGCTAACATGACTTTGTATTTTTAATTTTGATTAAGAGTAACTATTGATTATTATGGTCATTAAAGACTCAGTTTCAGTGTTTTCAGTAAAACCAACTCAAATGTAGATAACGAAATGTCATTATTAAAAGGCATTGACGATATTCCATGATAACTGAAAGCATCTGCGTCCTTCATTTTGCTACGGAAAAAGAAGAAAATGACACATCAATCAAATCCAGTCAAATGTTATTACTTGTCATTTGTAATACGTATTCGAAATACATTTAATTTGATACTTTAATTACGATCCACGAACGTCCATATAGGGAATATTTAAATCACTAATATTGTGATTTTGATTTGAAATTTAATGAGGGACATATTTGTTTATTTACAAAAAAAAACTTATATCTAAAATCACAGTAACCTAATGCTTTAGTTGCGTAAATTGACTACCAAAATATTATTGTAGTAACTCCTCAGTTTACTTTTAATTTAACAATAAACATCAATTTATAAAAATCCAATTACTAATTAAAAAATAATATCAATAATTAAATGTCCAAATAATTAGTAATGTAAAATTAACAAAATTAAATTCACTAAACAATGACAAATAATCTTTATTATACGTTGAAAAAATATTAATAATAATTTCAATGAAAGATTTTATCATGTCAAATAATATTAAATAATGTAATGTTATCAATTTTACATAATAAAATAAATAACTACGACGAACACAATTTCTAACAAATTCTAGTACACGTCCAGTGAACAACTGAATAAGTCTATTCTAAATATTAAGCGGTTAAAACAAAAGTATTTATATTTTAGAATATTCCATACAAATAATTATCATTTCGATTTAGCTCAATATTATTTCCGCAATTTCGAGGCAATTTTCGAATGCGAAATAAGGGGATCACCAGAAAAACATGTCTGCTCCGAAGATATATGGCTATGCAAGATTTGGCATGATTTGTTTGTTTTCCTTTATTACTTATCGAGCGAGGCAGAATTGGTTCGTGTGGTTAACTTCCCATTTATTTTATACGAAGAATCGCGTTAGGTTTTGTTCGATTTATTTTCTTTGGCTCTTACAATTAAATGATATTTCTGTATATATCTGTGTCGTTAGACTACGTTACTTCTTGCATATCAAATAATGATAATAGTAGAATAGTACATTATATGTAATGTTAATTATAAAATATAATAACGGACTAAAATAGGAAGGACATAAGTGAAAACTACATTATATGTCTTCAATATACTTTCCAATAAACTATATAAATAAATATGAGACAACATCACATACATTACTCTGATCCCAATGTAAGTAGCTAAAGCACTTGTGTTATGGAAAATCAGAAGTAACGAAGGTACCACAAACACCCAGACCCAAGACAACATAGAGAACTTATGGTAATCTACATCGACTCGGCCGGGAATCGAACCCGGGACCTCAGAGTGGCGTACCCATGAAAACCGGTTTACACACCACTCGACCACGGAGGTCGTCAAATTTTGTCAGATGTTTACGCAATTTAAGTGGGACCTTTTCGGAAAAATACATTTCATTTCTTTTTTTTTAATATCAAAGAATTCAAAATTCAGTTTGAGAATATCTTCCTTTTTTGAATTCATTTAAAACATCTTGTAATTGAATGAAGAGTATTCTGATTATTAATTACCTGGTTAGTTTGAAAAGGTTTATTTGACATTAAACAAGAACTAGATTCGGGGTAACCTGTAATAGCCTCACGAAATTTCATCATTTGAATTAAGCGAATATCGAACGACGTCGCCTGGTAAACGTAAATCTTTGTCATATTCCAAAATACACAAAAGTTTGTAAATTAGTTGAATAAAACCACAAAATGTCAACCAATAAGGCAATGGATAAGTTTAAATACTTCAATAACATAATAAGCTACTTGACGATGCGACAAGTAAAGTGGCAATTATTGTAATTAGTATTTTTAGAACCAGTAGTAGGTTAACCTCTTAAACAATTATATTTAATTTAAAATAAAAAAATCATCTACCACAGAAGAAAAACATTACGTCTACACCACAAATAACCATCAATAATCACATTACACCATAATAATTATAATCGCGAACTCAATGTGTCAACCAGGAATCTCCCGCCTTTTTTTTTTTTAAAGGAAAGTTGTGTGACTTGACGCAGATGTTGCTTGTTTATTCCAATAGTATATATTATGAGTTAAAATGGTTATTCATCAAGGAATGTTGAAAATAAGACTTAATTTATTTAAAAATCCATAAATAAAAATGAATTTTTTTAAACGTTTATCACGTGATACAAAACATTGGCCAGGTTTATGATGAAGTAATTTGCTTGTTAACCTTGTTTGCCTACTATATGTACCACAGATTAAAATATAGGCAAGTGACGTCACCGACCCCCTTGCAACGCCATATTGTAAAGTATTTGTAAGTAGCGTTTTCACGCGCTATTTAAATGTGGAATTTTTAATATGATATTTTTCGGCAAATATGTAATAGAAATAGAAAAATCAACTTTTACTGGGTTCCTTAACCTACTCAATAATATAAAATAGATTACATAAACCAGTCAAATATATATAGTCAAAGATATTTCGAAGGCCGTTAAAAACTTGATTTTTTTTTTATTACATTAAGATATTAAAAAGTTTTATGTCCGTGGGAAATGGTTAAAATGTGTCCCTGAGTCCGCCAGATGGCATGGCGTTTTTTTTAAGCTAATAATTACAATAAGACTGAATACATTTTCAATGTTGTTTACACTTATAAAGATGTATCACCTCGAATGTCAATCATGTTAAACATATTTTGTTGGTTATTCCAACAAGCAACATCTGCGTCAAGTCACACAACTTTCCTTTAAAAAAAAAAAGGCGGGAGATTCGTAGTTGACACATTGAGATCGCGAATATAATTATTACGGTGTAATGTGATTATTGATGGTTATTTGTGTTATATAGACTAAATGTTTTTCTATTGTGGTAGATTGATTGTTATTTTAAATTAAAGATAATTGTATTAGAGATTAACCTACTTCCTACTTCTTGTTCTAAAAATATATAATTTAAGAGTTTCGTAATAAGTCGATGGTGTGACTTTTTACAATAAATAAAAATAAATAACCTAAGTCCGCATGTCACTGACGCATGTATTTCACGCTCCACGATTTGTACTTACAGATTAAACAATTACGAATCCGTCAATAATATACACGTATCTTTGAGAATATTGATCTTAAAACGATACATATTTATAGTCATACATTAAATATTTCCATTGTTAAAGAAATACTTTATGCCTTAAAAAACAACTTCTTTAACTTATAGAACTTATTACAAAGGTTTTATTCTCTCTATTAACTCTTTAAAATTACTTACGTTAAATTTATTAAAACAAATGAATATGTATACCTATAATTATAAATAAAGTTATAACGATATATACATTTGGTATAATGTTGTCCTGGCGTGGGAGGGTGAGATTATCTCGATTCAATCGATCAATTCATTATTTAACGTACCACGCAAAAACCTTTTACCTTACTTAACTTGAATGTAAAATACTTATATTTTGTCCAACTTTACAGATTTAGTATTTTTATTTCAAAACATATATCATCATATATACACATAAACAACGTGTGCTATTCAATAACTCCGAAAGTCATATCCAATTCAAATGGTTTAAATCATATACTTCCTTTTTTTTTGGTCAGCATGTTATTAATATTAATAATTAGTATCCTGGCTGATGGTAGCTTAACTGATTATTGGCATTCTATTAACTAGTCACAGTGCAAGGTGCATAACATACTTTCAACGCAAGGCAACGAAACGTAAATATTGCCCACGTTAAAACTTCTGAATTTCAAATCTTAATAAGTTTTTAATGGAATGTCTGGGAATATCAACCCAAGATCATTAACCAAGAGAATATTGACGCAATTACAAAAATATCCTTATCATATAGATAATTGTATTCATTCTAATTTAATCTATTGTTGCTTGTTGTTGTTGTTGAGAAAATTATTAACATTTTACTAGTCAAGTTATTTTTTGTTGTGAGTATTGCTGTTGGCCCTACTGGCCTTTACTGCGTCACCGGACTTTCGGACTAGTGTCCTCAGCCCTGAGGTTGAGCGATGAGAGTCAAGTGTTTTTAATTGATTAATATACTAATTTTGACCGCGTGAATTCAGCAGCATTTCCCCTCCAAGCCATTCTAAGTCCATAGACGATACATGAAGCAATCATCTCACCAGTGGACGCAATAAACTTCATATATTTCTAATTATTTATGAGCTGTCAATATTGAATTTTTTGATAACAAATGATACCAAGGTATCTGGAATAAGATACGAATATTTTCGCCACTTTATCATTCCCTGTCTCACCCCTTGATGCCGTAAATACCAAGGGTATTGCGAAAATATACCTCAGACTATTCTAAAATCATGCTTATCACGGATTGCTGATTATTCGGACTGTTCTTGAATTTTAATAGAACGGCTCCGATTAGTATTTATAGGGCGGTATATAAAAATCAGAACCGTGCCGTGAAAATTAAATAATTTATGTTCATTGTGTTAAAATCCGTCGGTGTGTTTCCTACTCGACTTTTTAGTTCATATTTTTGTAGAATACACAATATTGTGTTTAGAAACATTGTCCGTATTTTGAAAATAGAACGATATATAGAAATATCAATTATGTTTATTAAATATATATCACATCTAAATATTGTATTATGGTATAAATATCATATATGATATAATTTTCAATTAACGGTATAACCGTTAATTGAAAATTATATCAATGAAAATTATATTATTAAAAGAAAATAATCTTGGACTTGTCATTGTGATAAAAATAACAACTATATTATAGTAACTTCTGTTCATATCGATCACAATGATAGTCGACGGTCATCCCTTTTAATTCTCCTTATCTGAAGCCTAAAAAGTTTCCAGCCCATTTCTTTAAATTGCACAGACAGTACCTGATCTTCTGTGACATTTTCATTAACAAAAGAATTGAACATTTTCTTCAAGCCATTGCTATTATAGTTTTGCATATTAATCTCATGAGAAGCGATATTTTGTAGCTTCTCACGTCATTAGCGAAAATCTAGAAATAGCTAAGGTAATTTGATTTGGGTGACACGAAATCATTATTCCGTATATCCGAATAAATTTTACAGGTAAACTTTGCTAGTCTATTAAACCTTTAATTTATGCAAATCATCATACAAAATCATTATTGCAACTATGTTTCTTTAAGTAATATAAATTAGTCATAATTTAAAGTGTTACAATAACTGATTATAATCAGTTCAATACTGACTTATGTCCTTAGATAATAATAAAACGTTTATTATCGTCACGGTAAAACTATTCTTGATTGTAATTATTTACTATTAATAATAATTACAATGATCATGTTTTATTTGATATGTTTGAAAGGCTACAATAATACATCTCGTTTTTGATAGCCTTTTAGTTATCAATGTGTATTGTATATAAAAGGTGTTAGCTTAACTTACACTTTATATGTTGATTAAAAGAACTGAAAATTATATTTTATGAAAACTTGAGATTAATACTAATACGGTTAAATTTATCAACCGACTTCAAAAAGGAGGAGGTTATCAATTCGTCTGTATTTTTTTTTTTTTAATGTTTGTTACCTCATAACTTTTTACTAGGTGGACCGATTTTGATAATTTTTTTTTGTTTGAAAGGTAGTGCTTTCCGTGGGGTCCCATTTTTTTTTATTTTTTTCCGATGATGGAATCCGTATGAAAACGACATAAGTCTTAAATTTGCATTATGTATATGCGCGACAAATAGGTGAATAACTCAAAATCACGTTAACCAATTTTGATTATTCTTTTTTTATTATAAAGGATATACTTTAAGGGTAGTTTGGTGAAAGTTTGGTAAGGTTCTGAGCACAGGATCCATGACAAATTAAGGGAACGGGAGGGAACGGAGCAATTCTGAGGAGCACGTTAGCAAAACTCGGTCGAATCTTTTATTTATGGGTTACTTGGATATTTGAATCACCTTCCGGAACGTGGTTATGTTCATGTAATTGTCATAATCGAATATTATAATCAACTAGCGACCCGCCCCGACTTCTCACGGGTGCAATACCGATACTAAATATACTACAGAATTTGTTTATTTACGACATCACATTGCAAACTTCTAAAATTGTCAGTGTTTCTTTACTATATTGTTCATTTATTATATACCCAAACCTTCCCCTTGAATTACACTATCTATTAAAAAAAACCGCATCAAAATCCGTTGCGTAGTTTTAAAGATATAGGGACAGAGAAAGCGACTTTGTTTTATACTATGTATTGACGGAACTCCTAAACGGCTTACAGTTAGGGTGCGATTTGGGGCAGAATTTCTTTCTGTCTTTAATCAAATTTTGTTTATATGATGTGATGTCATATGATGTATGACAAAGCATACGAATAGCTCTTTTGCAAAGTTTTTTTACTGAGGTCGATTACAGCTCATTCGAGGGTAGTACTTTGTAGTTTATGCCGCATGACGTATTAAAGACACCGGCTCCAAATATAACAATAACTATAACTACGTTATATAATCGTAAATCGACTTTTAAGTAGTCTAATATTTTTCATTTCATTTTACCTAGGAGGACTCTCAAAAATGTGTTAAATATGCAATTATTTTTTTTACTTTTTAGTTCATTTTTATTTGTTTCAAAATATTGTTTTATTTGAAGTCGGTTTTTCTTTTTGTTAAAATTTTATTTGATTAAAATTCCGCAGACATTTTTAACTTTACCGTATCGTAAATTCAAATCGTTTATGAAAAATGCATTGGTAAAAAAGCGTGGAGTTAATACCCGTTGACTTCCAAGCAGGAAATATTAATTTAAATAATTGTATTTAACTAACTTGACTTTGTATTTTTTAAATGTTGAAAAAGAGTAACTACTTTCTTACCGGAACCGGTGGTAACTTCACTTAATTGTAAAATGACGATTCAAAAGTGCTTGTAAAAGCCTACTTAAATAAAGTTTATTTTGATTTTTGATTTTAGTTTCTAATTTGTGCAAACCGCATGTTGATGCCACCAAGTCAAGTCAAGTAAATGAACGATTATCAAATGAAACAAGAATACTGTATGCCTGTAGATAAAAAAAATCAATCAACTAATCCGTAGCGATCGTAAGGATCTATATTTAAATTAAAATGTTATTATACAAAGAAAGAATGCGTACCGTTATTAATTCGAAATACAAACGTTAAAATTAAATAAGACTGTTCATAAAATATATCATTGACTTTTTTTTTATTATCATATAAATAAAAATGATAATCAGTTTATCGGCCATTTCGTCGTGCGTTTAATGTCACGTATTGAACCGCTTTATATTTTTCACGATTAAATTACATAAAAATCGAAATATTTCGTATTCAAATTGCATTATTATTTGCAACACTCATGATAAGATATACGTGACTGTTTGATTTTTTAAATTAAATTTACTTTATGAATTTAATTGTAATTGAAGATTCTTAGCTTAAGAATAATTCGGTACAAAAATGGATAAAAACATAGCGCCTAACGTTTTGTTGTCTTAATGATTATTTAATTTACCAAAGAAATTATTTATTAACATAAGAATTAATAACATTAAATGCTTAAATATATAGATATATTTATTAAAAATAGTTACTGTATAAATCTTGAATCCGAGTGGAATGGTGGCAAGAATGCTTGCAGCATTTCCCCGTCGAATCGCAATTCCGATTCTCTAGGATAAAAGCCCTCCTATCACCAGTGGAGACAATAAGTTGAGTGTTAAACTTTTGATGAAGCTAATTTTGATATTTTAATATATTTTTTTAATGTGAGTTTTATAAAATATGGCTTCTAAGTCGAGTGGGGTAAACACCTTGCCCGCTAGCTAACCATTTTGGCAATAATTTACTGCCTGTTGGCTTCTGCTTTAGTTTAGCACCTAATAAATTTGTTATAGAAATTATATTGGTCTCATTTGTTACTGCAGCATTTCAAATTAATTTTGATTACGAAATAATATAAACAATATCCTTAATTCTATATAAGAATTATTATTCGTTAGATAGATAATTGTAATATATGTTTATTTTATTACTTACTTTATTGGTTCTATTGCACCTGTTGACTATCAGGCTGTTATATATGTATAGATCATGTTTGTTAATATTACTTACAGTGCCAATGTTTATGAGTGGTGGTGACCACTTACCAATTAATTTTAAGAATCATATAAAGACTTAAGGCAATTACAATGACTATGAAGTAATAATCAATAAATTAACTACAATTTTCTAAAAGCAAGAAAAATATTTAGGAGCTTATTTTGTTTCTCGGCTTCAGTGTGCGTTGCACTACATACTACACATATAAATTTTCTCGCAATATTCTGTTCCACCACAGAGCTTGAGAATGTGAGTTTTATAAATCATATACACATATTTTGCACACACAAACAAAATTACAAACAATTCTTAAAACGATAACAGTAACAAACTAAGGCTAAGGCCCTTCCCCTCTCCCTTTAAGAAGAAGATTTGAAGCTTTTTCCAACAACCTACTTTAATAATGGTTAACGGGTACATATGGTGGCAGGTATTCCTTGAAATTAGACACATGCAGTTCTACGATGTTTTCCTAACACGAGATTAATTATGAATACAAACTAAGCACATGAAAATTTAATGTTGCTTGTGACCCGCGTTTTAACCACAGGGTCATCTCGAATCTGTTTATTACACTAATACTATTTTTTTAAATACAAATATTAAAAAAATATTGACCCAAGAATATTTTATTATTATATTAATAACATTTATACGTCTAAACTTGTATTACACTGGTGGGCTTTATATCCCTGTCTACTGATAAGAAAAATATAAAATGGCGTAACAATATTTCAAATAATATATTATAAATAGCTTTGTTAACTTTTGACTTAAATCTACAAAATAAAAAACAGTATAAATATTATTATTCACACACCCTGTACAACAAAAGTAATGGTCATAAATTAAAAAAACAACACGAATGAGGTTTAATTGAATCATCGCTCGAAGCGGTAAAAAATAATAGCTAATGTTTTATTGTGTGTATTTTTGTCTCTGGAATTTAATTATTATTTTTACAACGTATTTTGTGAGTAGCGTTCATTGAATATTGTTGCTTCGTTATTTTTGATTAAGAGACGTTTCCTCGACCGATTTATTCGTGGAATTTTAAATGGCATGATGAGGAATCCAATTTTTTTTTGTTTTTATTCTCGACGCTCTTATTTCAATTTTACGCTATTTTAACATTCACGTCTTCTACCAATTCAAATCCGTTTAAAAATCTTTATTGTTGTTGCTACACTTTCAAAGCTACTTTTAAATGTTTAAGTATTCCTTATACAGTACTCATGCAAAATAGGAAAAATTGTTATCATATATGTAATTATTTTTAACTGGTAGGTAACGAAAATTAATATGTAGGTACACGGCACATCAAAAATAGGCAAAGATTATAAATGCGTCTGGGCTACCTGCACAAGATCTGTCGACCCTATCTACCGACAGCACGTAACGAACATAAGGGATACTACGTACGTGTACTCTTTATTAAAACATCCGTTTCTTAACAGTTACCATTATCTTAGAGCATTAGATGTTGCTAGATGTTGAGCTAGAAGAAAATTCATTCAGTAATATGTGATAATTTTATTTAGCAAAATTAATTTGGTCTTTTAGCTGAAGTTATAACAAGAGTTGGCGCACATCTTGCAGAGCGTAATGCTATTGCGCAGATTTTGCACGTCTAGATGCGTACTCGAGTCTACGTAAAGTCGAGTAAGAGAGTGTTAACAAGCAAATGCGTGACAACGCGAATTGATGGTTGCGCAAAAGCGTACATGCTTACGCAAACGCTATTTTTAAATAAATCTCATCAATACTTTAAAGCATGTTCAGTATATTTATTTTAGATTTTATTTAAGCAAAAGCAATGCCGTCAATTAATTAGCTGTGAAAAATGCTCCGTACTGCGCTTGGCCAGATGTGCTCTTGTCCTAAGTTTTCTACGAAAATATATTTTACAATATTATTTGAATTTATAATACAACAGCCCACCTTGAACAAAGCTTATCAACCGACTTCCAAAAGGAGGAGGTTATCAATTCGTCTGTATTTTTTTTTTTTTTTTTTTTTTTATTATGTTTGTTACCACACACTTGTTATCACAACTTTTCACTGGGGGGACCGATTTTGATAATTTTTTTTTTGTTTGAAAGGTAGTGCTTTCCGTGGGGTCCCATTTTTTTATTTTTTTTCCGATGATGGTATCCATGTGAAAACGACATAAGTCTTAAATTTGCATTATGTATATACGCGACAAATAGGTGAATAACTGAAAATCACGTTAACCAATTTTGATAATTCTTTTTTTATTATAAAATATATACTTCAATTGTAATTTGGTGAAAGTTTAGTAAGGTCCTGAGCACAAGATCCATGACAAAGTAACGGAACGGAAGGGAACGGAACAATTCTGAGGAGCACGTTAGCGATACTCGGTCGAATCTTTTATTTATAGGTTATTTGGGTATTTGATTCACCTTCCGTAATGTGGTTATGTTTATGTAATTATCATAGTCGAATATTTTAATCAACTAGCTACCCACCCCGGCTTCGCACGGGTGCAATACTGATAGGTACTAAATATACTACAGAATTTGTTTATATACGACATCACATCGCAAACATCTAAAATTATCAGTGTTTCTTTACTATATTGTTCATGTATTATATACACAAACCTTCCCCTTGAATCACACTATATTTAAAAAAAAACCGCATCAAAATCCGTTGCGTAGATTTAAAGATATAGGGACAGAGAAAGCGACTTTGTTTTATACTATGTAGTGATGGAACTCCTATACGGCTCGCAGTTAGGGTGCGATATGGGGCAGAATTTCTTACTATCTTTAATCAAATTTTGTGTATGTGATGTGATGTCATATGATGTACGAAATATAGTTGGTCTTTTTCAAAGTTTTTTTGTTGAGTTCGATTACAGCTCTTTCGAGGGATCCTTGTAGTTTACGCCGCGTGACGGTTTAAATCCGCATTTTCGAAAGTCTATTTTTGCTTTATTCGCAAGTTTTCTTTGAAATTGTCCTCGAAGTAGTTTCTGACTCATATAAACGGAACGCTTAATCTATCCATATTAAAAAATATTAGTTATTCAACATCAGCTTCACTTAAAATCAAAAAATAAATAAAATTTTAACAAAAAGAAAAACCGACTTCAAACAAAACACTATTTTAAAACAAATGAATATGCACGAAAAAGTAATAAAAATAATTGCGTATTCAACATATTTTTTAGAGTCTTCCTAAGTTAAATGAAATGAAAAATATTAGACTACTTAAAAGTCGATTAACGATTATATCATGTAGTTATAATTATTGTTATATTTGGAGTCGGTGTCAGCCAATAAAACCCTACAGTATATCTATCAAAAAACAATACGAGAATACTTTAACAAATATGTTTTTTACAAATTAGCTTTTACACAATAATATACTGGATCAATCAAGGGGCTCGTATCGCTTTTTTTTTTTTGATTGTTGGGGCAAGGGCACCGTGGCTGACACCGGCTCCAAATATACCAATAACTATAACTACATGATATAATCGTTAATCGACTTTTAAGTAGTCTAATATTTTACATTTCATTTAACTTAGGAAGACTCTAAAAAATATGTTGAATACGCAATTATTTTTATTACTTTTTCGTGCATATTCATTTGTTTTAAAATAGTGTTTTGTTTGAAGTCGGTTTTTCTTTTTGTTAAAATTTTATTTATTTTACTGGATGAATTGTTAGATAATCCGCGGTATATTAATCATATCAAATCAAATTCCTAATTCAAGTAAGCTCTTATCAGCTCTTTTGAACTCCATTGTCATAGTACACGGCTTTAATTTCATTCGAACTATGGTATCTACCTAACAAGATATCTTGTAACATATTTTATTGACGTTCATTATATGAACATATTTGGTATAATATGTCTTTGTGAGACAAAGCCATGAGAATAATTATAAATGCTTAAAAATATAGTTTATTACTTTATTTATTTTGACTTCATCTTCGTTTCTTTTGTTAAAGTTCTAAATAAAATATTAATAAATTAATAATCTTTATTTACTAAAGCAAGTAAAGAATGTTGAGCATGCAATCAGTGTCAATAGTAAATGGTTAGAAGTCATCGTGGAATACCTACGCAGCACATATATATATTTCATCGCAAATGCCCCACCAACCTTGACAATTAAGATGTCACGTTCACTATGACTATAGTTACGCTGGATCAGTCATCCTTCGAGCCAAAACCAAAAAGTACTAATGAATTATGTTTAGCGGTAGAATATGTAATAATGGGTAGTACCTACCTAGACGGGTTTGCACAAAGCCCTATTGTTCATGTTTAAACTATAAATATAGTACTCCTTATTACATCAGCTAACTGCCAGTGAAAGACGTTCCAACCGTTTCAGAGATTATTAGGAACAAACAGACAAAGCAAAAAACGGTTATTTTAATATTACAAACGCACGCTTCAATTTTATTAATTCTATATATTATAGACTTATGATAAATAATATGTGTAGTATACACATACATTTAAATATTTTTATGTATTAGCCGAGATGGCCCAGTGATTAGAACGCTTGCATCTTAACCGCGGGTTCAAACCCAGGCCAGCACCACTATATATATATATATATATATATATATATATATATATATATATATATAGTGGTGCTGGCCTGCCCTACATTTGTATATATATATATATATATATATATATATACAAATGTTCTTGCTCGGCGGTGAAGGAAAACATCGTGAGGAAACCTGCATGTGTCGAATTTCATCGAAATTCTGCCACATGTGCATTCCATCGACCCGCATTGGAACAGCGTGGTGGAATACGTTCCAAACCCTCTCCTTAATGGAAGATTAAGAATAAGCCTTATCTCAGTATTGTGAAGTGTACAGGCTGTTACTTTATGTATTATATTGTGATAGGTAGGCTCTGGTCTTATACATTTCATTTTCTTTATACTGTGAAAGACATTTACAGAAAAACTACCTATACATAATTTCTAATATTATTAAGACACTAACAATCGTTTAATCATAAGCTGCAACTGTATTGAATATAAGTTGTCAACAAGAATTAAATGACTACCTAGTTTTTTGTTTCTATAAACTATTATGAAGGCGCCATTGTTTGTACTATTCTTTTCTAATATTATATATACGAAAGCACCTCTGTCCTTCCTCTGTGTGTCTAAATCACTGAACCAAATGAATTGGTTTGAAGCAATAGGTAAAGGCTACGAATTTCAAACCACTGATATCCTTTACCACTACACACGGTTTTTGATAATGTTACTCAGAGCAACACTAAGTACTTCCAATCCAATCCATCAGCCCATATACGTCCACTGCTGGACATAGGCCTCTCCAATTGCACGCCACTGAGATCGTTCGTGGGCTACTCGCATCCAGCCCCTGCCAGCCGTCTTGCGTAAGTCGTCACTCCACCGTGCCCGAGGACGTCCTACACTACGTTTGCCGAGTCGCGGTCTCCACTAACACGTTTCATCCAACGGTTATCGGTTCTGCGACAAATATGAGTACATATACTAAGTACTTAAACTACCAAAAACAATTTATCAATAACAAAATTAGTACCGTTTGTTGAGATGTTGAGGCAATATTATTTTTATTCATGACATTAAAATTTATATATTAATCTTATGGATTTGAGATGGAAGTTTGAAAACTTTATTGTTAATTAACTATATCCATAATTAAATACAATTTCGAAGCACTAAAATAGTTCTCATTGTACTTGCTAATGACAAACTCTACGAGTCCTAAATTCATTAATTCCCTCTAATGGACTATTTGAATTGTTTGTTAGGACAGTCGACCTTTATTATTTTGAAGATAAAATCTTTATTCTAATAAAGATATATTTTACTTGATGAAAAATAAATACCTTTTTATTTTGACCACATTAATCCTTAGAGAAGAAACAATTGTCAAATGATACTTCAAGTTATTAAACCTTTATACATAATGATAATTATGACTTTAAGCTGTCATAGCCAATCGTGAACCTACCACTTGTGCTCTGTATTTGAACCCAGGCCAAACAGGCGAATAAGCTAACAACTAAACCAGCTAGGTAACTATATAAAGAACTAGTTGTCACTCACGTCTTAGGTGTTTGATTGTCATGTGTTAGGTAGAAAAGTAGCCTATATCCTTCATTGGAGTTCAAATTTGCTTTATACAAAATTTCATCAAATTCGGTTCAGCGGCTTGTCATGGAAAGAGCTACAGACAGATAGAGTTACTTTCACATTTATAATATTATTAAAGATTAAAGATTGTAGTTTTTGGGGTCATCGTATTAAATAAACTATTTGAAGTAACAAAACAGAGAATATTTTTATTGTTTAATCTATACTAATATTAGAACGAGGTAAGATATATTTGTTTGTATGTAGGTCCGGAACTAAGGAGCAATTTCTAACAAATATTATCTCTGGTGAAAAGGTACACTCCGGAGTGCTATAGGGTACAAATTATATCATTCAATTTTCTTTATCAACAAATTGCACCCGTTCAAACGTTCGGTTTGTATACGAATTTAAAAACATATTATTCAAATATGACCTTGAAAATTAAGACAGGTAATCCACTTAAAGTAACAGCCTGTAAATTTCCCACTGCTGGGCTAAAGGCCTCCTCTCCCTTTGAGGAGAAGGTTTGGAACATATTCCACCACGCTGTTCCAATGCGGGTTGGTGGAATACACATGTGGCAGAATTTCTATGAAATTTGTCACATGCAGGTTTCCTCACGATGTTTTCCTTCACCGCTGAGCACGAGATGAATTATAAAGACAAATTAAGCACATGAATCATCGGTGCTTGCCTGGGTTTGAACCCGCAATCATCGGTTAAGATGCACGCGTTCTAACCACTGGGCCATCTCAGCTCAATCCACTTATAATAAATAAAAATTTTAAGAAAAAGAAAAACCGACTTCTACAAATCAGGATTTTAAAACAAAATTAAATATGCAAAACAAAATATAATATAGTACAAAATATAATACAAAATAAAATATTAGACTATTTAAAAGTCGATTTACGATTATATAATGTATAAATGTTATAATTATTGCTATATTTGGAGTCGGTGTCAGCCACGGAAACACTACAGTGTATCTATCCAAAAAACAGAACGAAAATACTTTAACAAATATGTTTTTTACAAATTATATATTCCTTTTATACGATAGTAGGTATACTAGGACAATCAAGGGGCTCGCTTCTTTTTTTTTTGATTGTTGAGGCGTGGCTGACACCGGCTCCAAATATAACAATAATTATAACTACGTTACTACGTTGTTACTACGTTATAACTACGTCATAACTATGTACACATAAAAACCGGTGTACACATTACTCAACCACGGGGGTCTTCATAAACTTAATAAATATCTTGATTGATGATTTATACGGAAACAGCTTAAAAGTTTTTGATATCAATCTGCATATTAATAGCTGACACCTCAAAGAAACATAACATTTTCATTTCACGAAGAAAAGTTTTGAAGTAGAGGCGAGCAGAAGTTTTCGCCGAGATGCAGAGCAAATGCAAATATAAAATTATTTAATACTTAACTATTTCGATGGGACACGTATAGATTTTTATCAAGAACATATCTATATTAATATACTGAGACATACTTTTTTGTTCCTTAAATGAACAAAGCTCAACTGTTATGCTATTGGTAAATTTTACCATAAGATGCTGTTCGAGAAATACATGACAGATAACGTCTTTCGATGGTTCTTTCTGAAGCATGACCTAAAGTTTATATTATCATCAACTAGAAATACAAATTATAAAGCATTCAATACAAATATAATCACATAATAAATAATTTATAGAAAAAAATAAAGGGACTCAAAAAGCTAGTAAACTAGTTATGTGTACTAGTTGATGTTTTAACTTAGATTGAAAATGATTATTTCAGTACGACTCCTAGTTTTCTAAAAAATTTGTGGACAAACATACAAACACACACTTACGAAATTAACCACACGTACCTACTTGGGAGCCTAAATGGATCATTATACTCAAATATAACTTAAATCTAACAATTTAACATACAAATGTCGAACTGATAAACTTCATTCTTTAGAAGTCCGTAAAAAAACACAATTTTTTATCATGATTTATTGTACTATAAACCTATTTAGCACTGAAATTCCAAACGCTACTTAACAAAAGACTATACTTCTTTTATATATATATTATATAGATATACTTTATTGCAGAGCAAAATTAAATTGCGTGAAAGGTGGGCTTAATGATACTGCATTCTCTAGCAACTTCGAAATGTACACGAAAAGTTGTTAGTCGGTGTGCAAAATGAAAGTATCTACTAGGGTTTAGATATTTTAGCCTTGCTCGTATACATTGCATTCACTACTCAGCAACACTTTAAACCTGAATATTGCAACAACAAGTTTTGATGTTTAGCGATGTTTGATGAGTATGTGGCGAGGGAACTTTATCATTAAAAAAAAATGTTGAATATAATTCCATATTTAAATAAGTCATTTGTTCTTATTTCAAATGAACAGCCAATAGCAATAAGTCTATAATGACAACATTTGGAACATTAGTTTTGATGTTAGTCATTGGTCTGGTAAGTGTATTAAAGTTTTTGAAGTTAAAATCATAGAAACATATTATGCGTGTATAGCCGAGAAGAATAGCTAGTAGTTTGATAAAATCAATATTTGCCATTACCTTTGACGTCCTTAGATCATTTAAAACGTTCATTGCGTCCCGAGTACATGCGGTTTTAATCAAATATCGTATACATTTCAACGCAATTGCAAGCGAATGAATAGCTGCTGTTATTGCGTTTCCGACCGTCCCGCGATGTCATTTAGCGCGGGACAAAAACCGGGACATGTACGCTTTGATGCAATTAGTGCAGGTTACGTGCTCCCGCTGAAATGGACAGAGAACAAGCCTGTTACGATTCTCTGTTGCGAATAATTTGCTCGCTGTTATAAAGTCAAATATGTTGAATTGAAGCTCGTTATGTAATATGTAAGTAAACATAAGTCAAAGTAATCTACCAAAATGTTAAATGGAATTTCGATATGGATTGATTTATAGTTAAAAAAATTATTTTATACATTACTTGTATCAATAATTAAATGTTAAACTGTGCATATAAAATCTAAATAGACATTATTTTTCGAATTTTGAATGAGGAACGAATTCATAGCGTAATACATACTTGTACACTAGTATCTGATTCGTCAACGAGATTCTGTTCTTTCCAGGACTCACTGGACTCTTAAACATTACAACCAGAACTGCCTGCACTCATATGACGCAAACTCGCAAGGTAGTAACATCTCTCCGCTTCTAATGATAATTCTACGAAATCTACATGTGCAATTTATTTAATAATAATTTCTTTATTATTATTTTAATCTACGAATGCACAGGAATATTGCTTTAGGGCTAATATCCATAGAAAATAACCGTATTTGTGATAAAATTTGTGCTAAGCTATTAAGTGCAGATCATCTATACTTATTAATATATGCTGTGTATTGGCTTAAAGTTATATACAAAATAAATAAACATCGAGCAACTTACGTAAATATAATTTTATTTGGAGGTAAATCATTATGCATACCCGTTTATATAACCTATTCATTAATTATTTTACCGTAAAACTTTCCTCTCGAAGGTGATTTTACTCCTCATATCGTTTTGGAGTTCTTTCTTACCTGCTCAGTGCTAGAATATGTTGATGATGATGTTGGTAATATTTAAGAAGAAACTTGGATGTTCTGTACCATCGTGTGGCGTCTTTGCTCGTCTGCTTCAATAGTTATAAGAAAATAACATAAGTTTTTTAATCCAATATGCTTATAATGAGTGAATTATTTGTTAATTATTAGTATTGTTTTTTATCTATAAATATCAAGCTTAATGAAAAAAGCACAGCAATAGCGATACATGTATACATACGTGTCTGGGTCTGATCTTGAATCCCTCTATCGACAACTAAGAGAAACTTGAAAAAGTATGCGCAACTCCTGAAACGTTTGCGAAGCCCTGCCCCGCATACGACTTCGTTGAACTTTGTTGAATTGTGCCGAAGCTTCAATCGCACGCTCCCCAGGATAGGAACGTACACTTTGAAAATACTCTAGATATACGAATCGGTGTAATAATTTCTACTTTGAGAGCATCATCTTACATCCTTTCAAGAATTTCTAAATAATTAATACAAAAATAAATATTATAAAATATATAGGTACCTACATAGGCTAATGTGACTTTACTACTTTTAATGTCACTTTTAAAATTAAGTAATAAATACTAATTTGATGTAGTAATTTTAAGCCGATCAATCTTCTGGATGAAGATCTGGATGATGTTAGAACGTGTGTATAACCTATGATTTCGGGTTTAAACCCAGGCAAGCACCACTATATATATGTGCTCTGTCTGTTAATTTGTATTTATAAGTCATCTCGTGCTCGGCGGTGAAGATAAACATCGTGAGGAAACCTGCATGTGTGTAATGTATTTAATTAATTTGACATAAATAAAAAGACCCGCTGAGTTTCTTTCGCCGGATCTTCTCAGGTTTTTTGTTATTTTTATGAAGTGATTGTAGTGTTTAATTTGACCTTCAACAAGTCAGTCAGTAGGTGTAATGCTTAAAAAATATTGATAAAAGATTTTGAGTTTGAGTTTAAATAAAATGAAAGAAAAAATCATTCATTTTTGACGACCTCCGTGGTCGAGTGGTGTGTACACCGGTTTTCATGGGTACCCCACTCCGAGGTCCCGGGTTCAATTCCCGGCCGAGTCGATGTAGAAAATTCATTAGTTTTCTATGTTGTCTTGGGTCTGGGTGTTTGTGGTACCGTCGTTACTTCTGATGTTCCATAACACAAGTGCTTTAGCTACTTACATTGGGATCAGAGTAATGTATGTGATGTTGTCCCCCATATTTATTTATTTATTTATTTTTATTTTTTTTATCATTTTATCAATAACATAGGATGAGTGATGGTGATAAATTGAGTTTATAATGAATAACAATTCAGGTTCCGTAACTCATGTATTTCCTGAAAACCGAGCACGAAATGAATTATTAATAATAAAATTAGTATGACATAATTACACTTAGTGATATTGTTTCTGTGATCAGCTAAAATGCCCAGTACTGATATATCTTAATCTTTTCCTTATATTTTATTTATTGTAGCCACGTATATCAATTACAAAGTTGAACAGATATCGTTGCTCAGAAAATCTGCTTAATATTACTACACCAAATTAATATTTATTACTTGGTTTTAAAACATAATATTAGTTCAAGTATATATCTATTAATATTATAAACGTGAAAGTAACTTTGTCTGATTTTCCCTCTTTCACTACCAAACCGCTGAACCGAATTTGATGAAATTTGGTATTAAGCAAACTTTAACTCCAAGAAAGAACATGGGCTACTTTTTTGCCTGACACGCGAGTTCTAGTATTTTATGAGCTAAAATAGACAAAAAAAATTCTTGTTCTTGTATACAGAGTGACTTAAAGATGGGTGCAAAGCTTTAAGGAGAAGCTAGTATAGGCAATTCAAAACTATTTAGACCAAGGTTGTCATAGACAAAGTCTGCTTTTTTTTTAGCAAGATTTGAAGATTTTTTTTAAAAAGACCCAAAAATCTGCACTTTCAAAATAGCTAGCTTAATATAAAAAAGTAGTTAAAGTTTGATTTTATTTTACTAAATTAATGTTCAACCAATCTTCGGAAAGCAATTATCAAGCATGTACGTAAAAAGAAAAAAAAATACAGTCATTTTAAGTGCGTGAAATCTATCAAATAAAATTCTATTGAGTTGATATCACATTAATTAATAAAAAAGGAGATAATATTTTTTGGTTCAATACTTTTTAAGAATATGCTTGATTATCCCTCATTCTTTTGAGGTATTATTTACGTAGATATTTTGTACAACTTCTCCTTAAAACTTTGCACCCATTCTAAGTCATCCTGTATAATATTTAGAAAAGGATGCAACACGTCATGCTAAACACCAAAACGTGTCAAAAGAGTCTCTCTCTATTCATCACATTTAAGGGCTGTCATTCCCATTTTCCATAACGCAATGTACCGTAGTTTTAACACGAATGAATAACATCTATCGCGAAGTATTAAAATAAGATGGATCAAATTCGATCGGACTGTTTCGCTCGGATTGATGGATCGGTCTCCGGTATCTGCGAAATAATTCAGGCTTTCGTCGGGAACCTGTCAGGGACAACGACACCTTCGGGAACGGCTTATAACACCGTTATCTTTTATACGAACATTGATCACGGAGTAATCTTGTGTTGACATTTCAGTTTATACATAGGATGTAAATATCCTTTTGCTGATATCCAGCTTATTGTATCGTACTGTTTATTCTTCAATACGAGCTGTACCATCAGCTCGTATGTGGCAGATTTTCATCGGACAGATGCAGGACGCAACTATAGAACTATATACGTATATAAGTTAAAGTTTACGTGTTCGAACTACTAATCCCCTCAACCTACCAAGCCTGGGCATTTGTATTTTCTTCTGTTTAAATTTGGAACGAATACCTTAAGATTGATAAATGCATTTAGCAGAATTCCATCCCACCTTCATGTTCCTTTCAAAGACGAATTATAAATACAATTTATAACCTTTAATAAAAAACCATATTGAGATATTTTACTGTTATTTTCAGTTAAGTCGGATTAGTTCTATATTTATTGTAGTTATATATTTAATGTATTTTTGACAGAAATATGTAGTGTATAAGGTCAAAAATATAGCGATAGATCTTTTGTTTCATTTACAACACACAAAGATAGGTTGAAATCGAAACTACCTTTGACTTTCACAGATGAATATTCGTTTTCAATCTGTGTGACGTGTTCACAAACTTTGCGTTTGTGATGTTACAAAAGTTTGTTACGTAACCTTAACAATATTTTCTGATTGGCTAAAAAGATCGAATGATTTTTTAATTTGCTATTCCGTGGCTACGATTGGTTAATTTATATTACTGATAACACTAATTACTATCAGTAATATACTTCTCTAAACTTTATCTTTAGAATTACTTTAAATCCACTGTGACTAAATTTAAAATAAATTATAAAAGATAAATAATGTTATATACATTATTCCTCTTACATTAAACCTTTCTGGACTTTTTGGTCTTCTACTAAGTATGAAAATACCTAAAGTAGTAAGCCCAGCTATTTGAATTGCTAGTGCAACCAAAATATTTTTTTATAATGAATCTGGGCACATGGGCAAAACAGGCTGGCTGATGATAAGTGGTCCTCAGTCCATCAACATATTCCAACCAAACCTCAAGAAGTGTGATCTATGTCCCCTGTGCCTATACTTAAACAGGCTTACTCGACTTTAAAAGGTACTTAATAAATAAAAATCCCTTCACACCAAAATATGTTCAACGCTAGTCTGCATAACATTCCCGCGCACAATATTTTACTTTTTAAGTTATGTAAAGGTTTTAATGAAAATTTATTCTTATCCGTATTTTTTCTTCCTCCTATCGATACGAATAATCAATGAACAAATAATCTACTTAAACGATTTGCATTCATTTACAATTTCTCATACATATATTAGACCGGACTCAACAAATTATTTAATTATGTATGAACTACACAACTATACTGATAATTTATTTGTTTTCTATTGTTTAATATAGATATTTAAATATTTTCTATAACAATATGTTTATTTCAATGAATTGATAACTTAAAACGAGCTTTTACATTGATTGAAATATTCAAATATTGAAAATTATAAATGTACCTTTATAATTAATTTTTAATATGAATATATGGCGATAAAAACTCATTAGTATAACACGTCATTATATCTTCCATCGCTTTGCAAACAAACACATCGAAAGATGAAACGGCAAAAAACTGAGTCGGCTATTTATACTAGTTTACTGTTATGAGTCTATGTAAATATTATAAGCGTGCTATGGAATATGGAAAGGGCTATACTCGGCGTTTCTCTGAGAGATCGCATCAGAAATGAGGTGATCCGTCAAATAACCAAAGTCATCAACATAGCCCACCGGATTAGTAAGCTGAAATAGCAGGGGGCTGGTCATATTTGTCGTAGAACCGACTACCGTTGGGGAAAACGTGTTCTAGAGTGGAGACCGCGTCTCGGCAAACGTAGTGTAGGACGTCCTCAGGCACGGCGGAGTGACGATATACGTAAGACGGCAGGCAGGAGCTGGATGCGAGTAGCAGGAGAAAGACCACAGTGGCGTACGCTTGGAGAGGCCTATACCCAGCAGTGGACAAAAACGGGCTGATGATGTGATGTGATAAATATTATCTACATGAATACGTGAAGAAATATAAATTTTGCCGTTCGCTTTAAAGAGCTGATTAAAGACCTGATGGTAAGTACCACTTACCATACCACCACCACCATACCACCGTCTTATATATACGTATTGGTGCTGTAAGAAATATTTACCATTCCTTATATCAGACCAATGAACCAACCTTAAAAAAATGAGACAACATCACATACATTACTCTGATCCCAATATAAGTACCTAAAGAACTTGTGTTATGGAAAATCAGAATTAACGACGGTACCACAAACACCCCGACCGAAGACAACATAGAAAACAAACTACATTGACTAGGGACCTCGGAGTGGCGTACCCATGAAAACCTGTGTGCACACAACTCCACCATGGAGGTCGTCCTTGAGAGCTAGGATGTTGTGTCCCTTGTGTTAAATTAAAGCTTATTCCACCACGCTATTTCAATACAGGTAAATAAATACACTTGTTATGTGATATTTACTGTATTTCATATAAACACAAATTAAACATATACAAACACGATAATTCTGGCTAGGGTTTGAAACCGCAAAAGTCATTAGAGATTCAATTGTTCCAGCCACTGCGCCATCTCGGCCAATCCTTGCTCGGATGTTTGAACATTTGTAAGGCATGCATGTATTCAAAGGAATTCTAAGATATGTACAATTATTCTATCTTCAGTCTAGTTCCAAGTTTGAAACGTCAATAGCTCAACGGTTTACTGGCGATCAAGTGACGGTATAGTCGCAGGTTTGATGCTTATCCTTGGGCTATTATTATTTTTACGTCTTTCATAAGATCCATTTTTGTACCTACTCTATATATAATAGGTTGGGGAAAAAGTTTCTTCGTATTTTATATGAAAATTCAAAAAGTTTTTTTTATAGTCTATTTACATTTGACTAAAGTATGTAGGTGCCATTTTGTTCCATAACTTTTTGCCATCTTGTTGGTAGTGACATGATCCCATTGCTGTAAAAATTTTGGGGCTTCTGATCGAAAATCTGCGACAAGTGGTTTTGGCAGTCCTCTCGTGATGTTAACCTGACACTGCCTAAGGAATTCTGCAGAGACCGAAACAGATGAAAATCTGAAGGTGTAAGGTCAGGACTATACAGCGGATGCATTAATACCTTCCAGCCAAACTCTCGTAATTTTTGTTGAGTGGCTAAAGATGTGTGAGGTCTAGCGTTGTCATGGTGAAAAACCACGCTCCTTCTGTTGATCAATTCTGGCCACTTTCTCTCAATTTCTTGCTTCAATCTCATCGATTGTTCGCAATACAGTTCTGAATCGATGGTCCTGCCGGGCGGTAACAGCTCATAATGAATGATGCCCTTCCAATCCCACCATTACATTACACAGCATTACCTTGTTGCGAGTTAATCCGGGTTTTGCCACAGTCTTGTAAAGCTTGACCGGCCTTTGACCACGATCTTTTTCGCACGTTCTTGTCGTATGTGATCCACTTTTCATCACCAGTTATCAGCTTCTTCAAAAATGGTTCGGTTTCATTACGTCGTAATAAAGAATCGCAAATGAGTACACGGTTCATTAGGTTTCTTTCAGTGAGTTCATGAGGCACCCATATATCGAGCTTTTTTGTGTACCCAGCTTTATTCAAATGAGTCAATACCGTTTTGTGGTCAATTGCCAGTTCTTCAGCTACATCGTAACTACTAATATGCCGATCTTGCTCCACTTTTTCAAAAATGGCATCAATTTTATCCGTAACAGGGCGACCAGAGCGAGATGGATCTTTGATATCAAAATTTCCGGCTTGAAAACGCTTAAACCAAACTTGCGCTACTCTCACAGATACTGCATTAGGTCCATAAACATCACAAATTTTTTTCGCGGCTTGTTGCATTTTTACCTTTTTTATAGTAAAATTTTAAAATGTATCGAATTTCTTCTTTAGATTCACTCATTTTAACAACAACAAAAACAAATGAAAATCACACAAATTCCTAATTTGAATTTGGAAGTGCCTTCTTTAAAATTAAAACTTTTTAATGATACCAAAACCAGCCAGATACAAATGGTATAGCCAAAGAGATTTTATTACAAGTTCATACATACTATATGCGAAAAGACTTTTTCCCCAACCTAATATAAATATATATTTCTATATATTCCCTCAAGAAACCTGATCATGAGACCATAGCTTAATTGAAGGCTTAATAGAAAAAGTTACTCCATAAAAGAGATATTGTACGTGTACAAAATGTTGACACTATAAATTAATTTTAAGCAATATAAAGATGATTACTGCAAAGACATGTAAACAAAAATACGACACAATGCTACATCAAAAAAATCTCCAAACTAAAACCAAAAAAATATATCTGTCAGTCTTAATATCTGCCAAAAGGGATGTGTTTTATTGCGACAATCGGATAGTGCCAACTATATGCCAACTTGCCTTTGACACGTATATATCAAATTGACAGGTGATAAAATTCCGAAAGAAAGGAAAACTATTGAGAGGCTGCCTTTCCTTCAATAATATATTTGACGTCATTTCGTTTTTCTTGTTATCGTGTCATACAAATTACTCAATTATTTATCAAGAATATTTAATAATTGACGAGCCGAGATGGCCCAACGGTTAGAACGCGTGCATGTTAACCGATGATTGCGGGTTCAAACCCGGTCAAGGAAACCGCTGATTCATGTGCTTAATTTGTCTTTATAATTCATCTCGTGCTCAGCGGTGAAGGAAAACATCGTGAGGAAACCTGCATGTGACAAATTTCATAGAAATTGTGCCACATGTGTATTCCACCAACCCGCATTGGAACAGCGTGGTGGAATATGTTCCGAAATGTGTACCGAAAATACTTTGTTTTATTATTTTGTACGATGTTTCGACAGAGTTGCATCTGTAGAGGTTACATGTTAACTCCAAAGAGACTAAAGTCTCTAAACAAAACAATTGAATATGAACCGTAGATGTATGTAATAAAGTCGTATCTGCAACGTTTAAAGGAAACTAAAACATTTAACAAAATCTTTTTTGCATAAAAATAACTAAAAAAAGAGCCTATGTTTTGTTACAGGACATCATCGACGTCTCTATCTTTTATCAAAATCATTCCAGTCGTTCGACAGACTTTCCAACTCACACAAGCATAAAAAAATGCATTTATAATATTTGATAAGATCACGTCATCGAGACATACTCAAACTTTCTCATATGCTCATCCAGAATGAGGGTTATAATTTCTAGACTCGCGTTTATTTTGTTAATATAATTATAAAGGTTTATTTTCAGTTTGTAATATAAGGAGTCTAATTAGTGTAGTAGATACACGCAAGAGCTTGTCCGACAGTGTTCAACTCTTGTTAAAAGGGACCCGTCACATTAATTCTTGTAAGACAACCCTATGACTGTGGCTCCGAAAGTTGCGACGTCATAATATTTATATAATTATGATTTTTAAATTGATGTTCATTTCACTTTAGTGCTTGAAGCGCTTTAAATAACTAAACTAACTATTAACATAGACAAATTTGTATTGTATTTGTAAATATCTGTATTTGTAATTAAATTACTAAAATTGACAGTATAATAACGAAGTAATACCTTAAACACATTTAAAAAGAACAGTTTAAATTCCTTATTATTTTAGGGCACGTAATTTTAGGTCAATGCTAAACAAATTATATCTTTATTTTCTTATCACTAAAGGCTGTTATATTTATACATATTTGATAATATTGTTTCTGTTTCGGTCAATCATAAAGGAATGGGTCACAAACAAGGTATATTTTGTTTTAGCTAATCGCTCGATTATGTAGTTTAAAAGCCTGAAGCCGCAGATTCGAATTTCGAGTTATTCGAGAATTGCGAAATTAATTAGATTTTTGAGTAAATAAATGGTTATGGTCAATCCGTGAACTTGTAGTGTTACATAACCGTGCTTTAGGGACGTGCTTACATTTGTTCGTTACCTAAACGTCAACTTGAAACTAAATTTAAAATATAATGTTGTTATTTCAATATATACATGACAACACAACCCCGAAAACGCGAACAAAGCCGCGGGCGACAACTAGTATAAAAATAAGATAATTAAAAAAGTAAAACATTCCGAATGTATATAGTTTTCTATGTTTATATATAAACGCTCGTTCGCTGGCCACACGAGGCTAAGGTCCCGCCCATTCAAACTCGGCTAATGTTTAGCCCGACCTTGATTAATTTTCTCCGCATCTGTCCCAGTAATGGCCGACCGCTGTTCGAGACGCCATGCAACACAAATTAAACAACTTACTCGTATGTTCAAATAATTAAGATTCTAAATGGACATTCAATTCCATGACATAAATTCTAATGAATTTTGATAATTGAAGTGACAATGAAAGTCAATAATATAACATCTCCTAAACATGTCACAGTTCGATAATGTAATAAATAAAAATTTTAACAAAAAGAAAAACCGACTTCAAACAAAACACTATTTTAAAACAAAGAAATATGCACTAAAAAGTAATAAAAATAATTGCGTATTCAACTTTTTTTTTGAGTCCTCCTACATATTATATAATGACTCCAAATATAGCTATATTTGGAGTTCGGTGTTAGCAGAATATCCTTAAAATAATAATCGAAATTGATTGAAAAAAATAATAATCGAAATTGGTTGGCGAAATTTTGAGTTATTAACCTATTTATCGCGCATATACATAATACAAATTTAAAACTTATACGTCGTTTTCATATGGATACCATCATCAGAAACAGAGTTAATTAAAATGGGACCACATAGGAAGCACTAGCTTTAAAAAATATATATATCTCAAAATCGGTCCACCCAGTTAAAAGTTATGAAGTAACAAACATTAAAAAAAGTACAGACTTATTGATAACCTCCTCCTTTTTGAAGTCGGTTGAAAAGAAGAAGGTTTTCCTCTCAAGAAGAAGGTTGGGAACTAATGTTGTTATCGATATGAACGCACGGCCATCAAACATTAAATGAATTATATATACCAATTATAAAAACTCATAAACATTAAGCCGATATATCGCAGGCTTATATCGGCTTTTATTTAAAATATTTTTTCATTTAACCATATATTCTATCATTTATGCGAGTTCATAAATAATTATTAACAAATACATACCATAAATATAGACATCCTTATCTATTAATGACATTATCTTCCGAATTTAAATTTAAATTAAAGAATTTAAAAATAAATCGTTATTTTTTTGTTTTTGACTCACAATAACAATGGATATCTTATCATTAAGACTAAACACGAGAGTTTTATTATTTATTTTATGTTTTTAAACACAGAATGAGTCTATTTTAAGATATTTTTACCGTGTATATAAAAGGAAGACGCATTCTTTTATCTCGGTCTGCATACAAGTTTACGAAATAATTAGAAAATTTTTGGTACAGCTATGTTCAAGAATATAAAATAACCAGCCTTTAGCCTTTAGTTGGTAATGAAGTCACGAACTTTTTTATATAAAAATTACTTTAACAAAACTTTTTCTTTGCTTCCGTGCATTTTTAATTTTTAAATGATGTCACTTCCCAACTACAAACTATCACCCAAAAGTTTAACTGCGACCCATTTTTGTATGTGATTATTAAATTTTAATATAGTCAGAAAATATTATATTATTTGCTTATTTAATATGTTTGTCTGACTGTGATTGTCAAATCCAGTGGTTAGAACAGGTTTATTTTAGCAGATGATTACGGGCTCCCAAACCCAGACAAGAATTTTCATGTTCTTAATTTCTAGTGAAGAAATCTCCATGTGCCTAATTTCAGCGATATTCCGCCACATGTTTATCCAACAGTCCGCATTTGAAGAGGGCCGATGGTGAAGAACCCTGGATGACGACCTGCAATTACAGCGATGCTGTCATGTCGCTTAAGGAGGAAGCGGATAGGCAGCGGGGAGATGATATCGACTCGTTACCGCTGCGAAGGAGACCTGGTCTTCGGCATCGGGCCTTCACAAACTGGTCGTTACCTTATAAATGAGGACTGATGAGTACTCGGTGGTGGAGTCAACGATCTGATCTTTTTTTTCATGACATATGTGGCAAACGAGTAGGAGGCTCATCTGATGGAAAGTGACCACCGCCGCCCATGGACATCTGCAACACCAGGGGGCTTGCAGGTGCGTTGCCGGCCTTTAAGAAAGGACAACGCTCTTTTCTTGAAAGTTCCCATGTCGTATCGGTTCGGAAAAACCGCTGACGAAAGCTGGTTCCACACAGAGTGGTTGTGCGAGGCAGAAAATGTCTAAGAAATCGCACTGTTGTGGATTTTCGGACATCAAGGTGGTGCGGGTGAAACTTCGAAATTTGACGAGATGTCCGAAGGTGAAATCCAGCAGCCGGGATTAATCCGAACAATTCCTCGGATCATTCCCTCAGAGGCTCGAAATATCAACGCCAAGTATTCTGATACTACCTGTAGCGGCTATCGGAATGTTCTCAAATCGTGGAGATAAGACAAATGGTCTGATCAGCAATGGGGCGTCGGGCCGAGACACCCAGCCTCTAGAGGCGAAATCGGCAAGAACCGTCACAGTGCAGGCATAGAGCAAAAAGACTTACACCCTGGCGTGCCTCTGAGTCCAGCGACAGCTTCTGGCGAGGGCACGGTGATGAGCCACAAACGTTCCCGTACCCCTGTCGTCTTGCGTTAAGGCGGAAATCTGAGGAGCCTTCTGTCGGAAGTCCCACATATCCGCCCCGGTTACCCGACCAGACGGAATAAATACATTTCTTCATCTTAAAACTGAAAACAAAATGTGCATAGGTATGAAGAACTCCACCATTAAAAAAAAATAAGTCTGATATTTTTTTTATTAAATTAAATTTTAAACGATACATTTTAATTTTTTAACACTTAGTTTCAATTAACCATAAGACATTTGTTTTTAAAGAATACTTATAAAAATATATACGATAAGAAATTATAAAAATTAATGTATTGTATATAATAGTATATTTTTACACATTCGTAAATAAGTTTATCTATTCACGCGGCAAAGCTCGGCCTATCTGAGTTTGATCCATCGTGCGTCCCGAGCCCGGCTCACGTATATTTGGTACAATTCGCTAGAAAAGCCTTTCCTCATAAAATAATAATATAGATTTAAATATTATCAGTATTTTCTACCTGCTATTCAAAAGTAAAGGGTTCGAAAGTTGAATACAAAAATGATGCATTGTTCTCTGATCCCAATGTAAGTAGCTAAAGCACTTGTGTTATAGAAAATCAGAAGTAACGACGGTCCGTGCAAAAACCCAGACCCAAGACAACATAGAAAACAACATAGACAACATAGACTCTGCCATGAATCGAAACCGGGACCTCGGAGTGGCGTACCCATAAAAACCGGTGTACACACTACTCGACCACGGAGGTTGTATATCCGGATGTATCAGTGTGTGAATTTAAATGTGTGAGAACGTAAACATTTTTTTTAAATTTATGTTTATAAGAGAACATATTTTCGAGGGAATTTAGTGTGCGATTGTACTGAAGGAGATGTCGGTAGGTTGGTCGGCGTTAACAAATTGGGTAACTTATATGTAGGGAAAAATTGCCCCTCAGCCGAAATGGAGATTTCAAGCACTGACTTGGGACAGGATCCCCTAATTATGACACGCGTAATATTTTATATCTTTAGTTAAAATAAAAAATAAAAAAACTATCAATGAATTGAATAACTTCTTGTGACCCTTTTTCATTTTAGAAAGAGATAATCACAATTCTATTAAGTTCCTTTCCAATATAAGGACATAATAATATACTTAATGATTTAACAAACGCAAATAATCTTTGTAACGTTTGATATTTATGTAAGGTTATTATTTGAAATATTTATGAATACAGAGTAAAAATATTATGAACTTGCTAATTAAAAATCAAAATCAAAATAAACTTTATTCAAGTAGGCTTTTACAAGCACTTTTGAATCGCTATTTTACAATTAAGTGAAGCTACCACCGGTTCGTAAAGTACTCGTAGATTCTACCGAGAAGAACTGGCAAGAAACTCAGTACTCTCTTACTCTTACTCTTTAAGTTTAACATTTAAAAAATACAAAGTCATGTTAGTCACATACAATTATTGAAATTAATATATCCTGCTTGGAAGTCAACAGGTATTAACTCCACGCATTTTTATCATCTATAAAATCTTGTATCGAACAATATACTTATTTTACCAATGTATTTTTTACAAACGATTTGAATTTACGAAACGGCAAAGTTAAAAATGTTAAAAAATATTTTGTTTATATTATAATACCTTGGTTAAATGTTAAAGGTACGGATATCCCGACTGACTAAAATATCACAGGATAAAGATAATTTCGTAAAAAAATGTTAAATTTAAAACTTAAATATATTAATAAAATAAAACAATAAATACCCCCGACAACAAGTTGTAACAAAGTTTGCGTAGTAAATTCGAGTGACCGGCCGCAGCGTTGCAATTAAACGACGATTTAATTAAACAACTTAGAGTAAAAACTTAAAATTTTAGCGCGCACGAATTCACTAATGAAAGTTTTAAATGACCGACGAAAACAAAAAAAAACACCCGTGACCTCGTTATTCAGAGGTGCAAAATGTTTACTGCCGCTGGAAAAGTTTTTTCACCTGATTTACATTCTAAAGTGGCAGTTAATAGAGTGCAAAGTTGTGTAAAATATTTTCCGCAGCGGCAATATAGCGGATATTCTATAAGAACTTTTCGAAACTTTTTTTTTATCGAGTCCAAAACAATGCCGTCCGAATATCATAAAAGGGTCCAAAAGTGACGACAACATCTCGGACAATGGGCTCGGATTCAAACAATTAATCTTTAAGCTGAATCAAAGTTCGCCTTTTATGAAATTTTGTATTAAAAAATAATCCCTATAAAACATTTAAAGTTAATCAACCATGCGTTACATCGAAAATATAATATGAACAAAAAATTATATCAAAAATATTTTTTGTACATATAATAAATTTTGAGTAATAAATATTCATGTTGAATAATTAAAGTAGATTTATCAGCTTATAAAAATATCTTGTTTCAAATATCAAGACTGATTGGTTGAAGTCTTCACTAAGTAGACCAATATAACTAATTCTACTAATTACTAATTCAGATAATCTACTACTAAGTACTAGGTTTTTCTAAAGAGGATTACGAATATTTATTAGCAAACTTGTACAAAAAGTCTTAAAAGTTGTAATAAAATACTCAAGTTTTTTTAGTTTTATAATGCCCTTATAATTATCCAAAGATTGTTTGTTTGTTAGTTCTGGCACAAATCGCTTTGTTTTCATTTAAACTTTATAAACCTAAAAGTAGCTCTGTCTATCTATCGCTCTTTCACAACTAAACCACTGAATCAATTTGCTTCATACCAAATTTGATAAAATTTGGTATGAAGCAAACTTGAACTCCAAGAGAAGACAGGCTACTTTTGCCTTTTTTTTTTTTTTGTTTTACGAGGAGGAAAGGCATTTACGCCTCCCGCCCGGCCGGGGGACCGGGACGGGTATGTGGGACTCGACCGGAGCCATAAGGGCCCCGTGCCAGGGCAGAAGGCCCTGTCCTACCCACTAAAACCTCCTCGGGTTTCCACCGTACCGCGTGATGGAGGGGCTACGGGAACGCTAAAGCATACTTCCGCGGCCCCCCCCTCCGTCCAGTAAACGTGACGGACTCCCCCGAGTCCGCCACTGGAGGCTGGGCGCCAACAATGCTGACGCCCTGGTGGCGGCGGATAAGATGGCAGGCTCCGCCGCCGACCACCGGTGTATCTCCACACCTATAAACGGTGGACCACCACGCATCAGATGGTGGACCACCACTCCTCCTTCAGTGCTCGTAACGAGCCCTCCGCTCTATATATACATATATACACAATTTGTACAAAATATTTACATAATATACATATATACATAGTATACATATGTACACTCCTCCGCTAATTGCCAGCGAGGCCGCTCACACAGTCCACTCCGCCACCGATCGGAGAAGTACTAGGAGCGACCGCGCGGCCTTCCTCCGCGTCAGTCTTAGCCGCGGCCAGCGAGCAAGCTCAAGCCGGCCCCGTTGCCCAGGATGCGCCACGAGGAGGCGACTGACATGCACCCCAGGCTACTTTTGCCTGACACAAGAATACCAACACCCTAAAACGCAAGCAAACCCGCTGGCGACTACTAGTTCTTCATAATTGCTTATTCTGAATTATTGCAATTTTATATTCGAAATTTAAAACACATAATTGTTTACGTATTTTCTCCGAATTATTGTGATCCGAAAAACAAAGAGAAAACTTTTTATTCATAAATTTTTCAATTTAATTTCCAAATCCCTGAAGGTTTTCTCCGAATACTCAGCTAAGACAAATCTACCAATTTCACCTGGGTACACGTAACGTGGTCCCAGATTAAACATTCCTGTAGAGTCCTACCCGCATTCCGACTTCAACCTCTGCGTAAAACGGGTTACTAATCCCGAGATAGCTATTTAACTTAAGAAAACGTTGGAATCGTTAAACATGAATTTTGTATTAAGTCTTTTAAATTTTTCCTTTTTTTAAAACCGATATAAAAAAATATTGTAAGTAACTGATATACTCGTATGTTTTTTTAAAATTACAAATATCCTATTTAAGGAGAACTCTCCGAAACTTTTCAGCGAAGGTTGGAAAATACTTGTAGAAATTAATCTGATTTGAGGTACACATACAATATCGATATATATTTCCTTTTACGAAATGATTTATAAATTAATTATAATTAAATTTCCTGTAACAAATATTGTAAATTCTTATACAATGAACGTTGAACTACATTTAAAGATCGAAAATAAATCAGTGACTCGTAATATTAATAATTCAAAGGCAATATAAACAATTGAATATCAATTTTATGTTTCTTGTTAAGACAGAATTATATTTTCAATTAAACAACGATGTCTCGTTTCAATATCTTCTGTTTCGACAACATTAATTTAAATTCAAATTGTACGACCGGAGACGAGTTCGCAACTAATAAATCGAAATTGTCTATTGGGTCACAGAGATTGTGAATTTAGATAATTTAGGCGCTTAATTAACACATCGGAGTCACAATTAGTGGCGTCTTCGATCGTTTACATCATACGACACATCGTAGAGACGATTACGATTTTATTTATTTTAGCAGTATACTAGCCACCCACCCAGGATTCGCACGGGTGACATACTGGTACTAAATATACTACAGAATTTGTTAATTTACAAAATTACATTAAACACTTCTAGAATTATCAGTTTTTGTTATCTATATTGTTCTTGTATTAAACACAAAAACCTTCCTCTCGAGTAAATATATCTATTAAAAAAACAGCATCTAAATCTGTTGCGTAATTATAAAGATATAAATATACATAGTGACAGACAGCACTTTGTTTTATACTATGTAGTGAAGTTTATGGTAAAATATTAAATATAAATTCGTTTTTTTAATCAAATAGAAACTGTTTGCGATGGGATATAACCTCTTAATTCCCTAATGAATATGTGAAACCTTTCTAAAGGATCCAAAACTTCTCGACCGGAGTTCGAAGTTTGGGATGTAAGATATGATTTTGCATTCGATCGTGCCAGTAAAAAGTTATGGGTGCTGTTGAGGAAATTCTCTGTAGCACCGTGAAATTTGGAAATAGGAATATCACAGCCTACTTTTGAACTTCACATTCACGTATTGCCGTCCTATTGAATTATGCGAATATGGAATAACAAGGCATATACTCATGCAACATATTAGTACCTCAGTTCACATCGCTTACATGAAATCGGTTGGAAGTATCCTTAGTGGTATCGCCTTGTTCTGATTAAAGACCATATCACACATCTGATATTTTCCCGCTTAAGAGCTATACTTATTTTTGTGTTCGCGCTCGAGACAAGATTGAGAAAATGTACAGGCAAAAAGAACGATTATCATCAGATTACCAATTTGCCTGTATGTATGTATCATAAAAAAGTAAAAATGATAGCAATATACATGTGTCTGTGTATGCTAGTGTGTATGTGTATTCGTGTATATGACAAAATCGCAATTTCTCAAACACCATCTGTGCCAGCTTTTATTTTTCTTATGGTTCTCACAATATTTTCATTCAATTAACAATATTTCCAGATTTATTAATAACCAATGGCTGCAGTAAAGTTGTTTATATACTTATTATATATAAGTATATAAATAACGGTAATCATAGAACTAGATAGTTCTAGAACTAGATAGTTCTATGATTAATAAACATAGAAACTATAATCACTATTACGATTTAAATTAGGTTACCAATGAATTAACGCCGAGACGACGTGATTTCATCGCATCCCTCCACGATGGTGAGAAACTGTAGTCTTCCCGACATATGTCGAGCTAATCGATTAATGACGTAACTGAAACCGGAATATTTAATAAATAATACTTTGCTCAATTACGTTGTAAGTGGTAAATAAAGCATAAAAGAATATTCATATACAATCATGAAAGTACTATCATTATATTTTCTTAACTAGCTACCCGCTGGTTTGAATATATAGCTACATAATCTGTTTATTTACTACATTAAATTAAAAACTTCTAAAATTAGCAGTGATTCTTTACTATATTGTCTACGTATTACATACAAAAATGTTCCTCTCGAATCATTCTATCTATTAAAAAACCCCCTTCAAAATCATTTGCGTAATTTTGAAGACCAGCGGCAAGAGATTTTATTTTATATTATGTAATGTAATCTTAGTAATATAACTATTGATAGCATTTGTATTTTATGTAAAGTAAAATAAAGAATAAAATATTACTTTCATAGTGAGTGTATGGTCCAGGTAAGCCAGTAAATTTCATACGCGCATTTATTATCGATATAATATTATTAATATGTAGGTCACTCGTGAGCTTTTAAATTCAAAATTATGACATGCCACCACTAACTTGACCATACATACAACTTATAGTCGGACAGTCCCACTTTGACCAAATAAACGAAGCCCACGACTTCAACTGCATCATCTTCAACATCAACAGCCTGTCAAATTCCCACTGCTGGGCTAAGGCCTCCTCTCCCTTTGAGGAGAAGGTTTTGGAACATATTCCACCGCGCTGTACCAGTGCGAATACACGTGTGGCAGAATTTCCATGAAAGACACATACAGGTTTCCTCACGATGTTTTCCTAATTTCCTTCACCGCCGAGTACGCGATGAATTATAAACACAAATTAAGCACATGAATATTCAGTGGTGCTTGCCTGGGTTTGAACTCGCAGTCATGGGTTAAGATACACACGTTCTAACTACTGAGCCATATCGGCTCTCGAATTTAAACTAATCGAATAAATGAAATAAGTGTTATTAACTAAACCTGATACTTTTAAGAAATTCCAAAGTATGGGCAATTCAATACTTTAAACAGCGCCAATTTAATTATTAAAACAGTAAGCATACCTTTTACTTTCGTAACTATTGAGTTCGTAGGCGTCTTGCTCTGACAGAATAACAAAACCGGCTGATTTAGTTACATGTATAAATTTACAATTTCAAATCAACTCGAAATATAATTTATTTAAGTAGGCTTTTACAGGCACTTTTGATTCATTTTACCCAAATGTATTATACGTTGAGTCGGTTCTGAATGTAGGTTCTACCGAGTAGAAACTCACAAGTTACTTTTTTTCATCACTTGAATACTAAGTGAAATCAGTTTAATATATAATATTTTCTGACTAACAGGCAACAAGTTTTTTTTATGATATAAGTTATCAGACGAGCAAACGGACCACCTGATGGTAAGTTGTCACCATCGCCCATAGATAATGGCGCTGTAAGATATATTAACCATTCTTTACAACGCTAATGAAACTAAGACTATATGATTCTTGTGCCTGCAATTACACTGGCTTACTCACCCTTCAATCCAGAACAGAAGGTATGTAGGTTAGGTATACGTTTACAGTGCAAGGTATTAGACAGTGGCGACAGAGAGATGATAGAAGAAGAGTCTTGCTGTGTCAGCGCAAGAAGTAACCTCAAGGCACAACAATGATTATAGAGATCTCTAGAAAAAAAAACACCTCGTTGATCTAGATGTAAAGCCGCAAACCACGAGGCCTAACAACATCAACCTGGGCATTAAATAAAAAAAAAAGATTTTTTTATGAAATCCTTCCAAATTCGAGAATTCCAAAAGGAGGACTTCATTTACAGCTTTTGTTACCAATGCATTACTACCAACTTCAACTCATTTTTTTGTAATGTGTGCGTGTTTAATTGGCTTGCACCTGAATTCTTACCGGTCATAATATTGTTTTTGCGGCTTTGGATTATGAAAGTGGACCTGCGTTTGCCTACACCCATGTACTCCATAATATGTCCTGCGTAGTTGGCTGGTCCCCCTTAAAATTGACCTTGAGGCCGAAATCGGTCAGGACTACATTATTGATATTATTATTCTAGGTACAAATCACGATCATGCCTTCGAGCCTTTAATGTAACCTGAATAATTAATAAGCTGATTATATCTTACTTTTAAAAGCAAATGTATTTGTAAAAATATGTTAATGAAATTATCTTCGCATTGAGCCTAACTTGAGCCTTAATTTTCTCGCTTTGTTGTAGATTTTTTTAAACGACATTTACATGTAGACTTTTTAAACATTATTTCACTTTTAAACATATGTTAGGTACATATTATATAAATATATTTTAAATATTTTTTTAATTAGATATAACAAACATTTATGTTATAAAATATAAACTAATATTATAAAATTTTAGTCAAGATTTATTCATAATGTTAAATATTGTACATTTAGCATACAGAAGTGAAAGAGATTAAAAAAAAGACAAGATCATAAATAACTTTAATCAGGATATAAACAACTTCAATCATTTACAAGCAAACATAATAGTTCTAACTTCGATAATATCTTAACATAAATAAATCACCAAATCATACATATTGAAGTAAATTACTTACTCGGTTGAGTTTACAAATCCAAATAAAACACAAATAACACATATAAAAATTTACAAGTCGCGCCAATATTGACCTTACTTTTCGCGCCCAAAATGATAGAATAATGACAGCTTGATGCAGTTTCGCGCGCTTTTGTTTCTTTTTTTTATTTCATTCTTTCCAGCTAGTTGCATAGTTAAAGGAATCTTCTAAATGTACATTATTACAATGTATTCTACTTAGTTGCTAAAAATCATGAACGCCGAATCAAAACTTTTTACTTTAAGTTATAATATTATTCCAGGCAATACCAGCTTGCCACACCACGCCACGAGAGGATGTGATGCGAGTCCCACAATACGGTGTCGATAATCGAATCAATAGTTATACTAATAAATGTTATTTCAAATAAATACTTATTTAAAAATTAAAGCCGTACTAAATATTATTGTTTCAATTCAAATTATATAAGTATACTTAAAAAATCATGACACTATAATATACAAATAATTTAATTTTATTTCGAGATGTTAACCATTGTACCTTACTAGAAAAGTATATTTAAAATTTATATACAGATATAAAACCTTTTCACATATTTACAAAAATCTTTAAAAAAAATTTTATGTTGAAGAATTTTCAATCTCAGAAAGTTGATACGTACTATTTTTAATCTGGATTATATCCGTGTTCACAATAAAAGGTCAAATATACAGTATGTTTAACTAGAGCATCCACATGTTGAATGTAGCTAGACAAAACACCTTAAAATTATAAATGCTTATAATTTAAGCGGAAAGTTTTCCTACTTGAACAACGAAAGCAATATATTAGCTGTCTCATTTATAATGTGATTTTACGATTTTAATATCTTTAAAAAGCTTCAAAATTTTATCAGAATCATCAAATAATTACATTATCTTTACGATTTTGTCTGGACTGTTTACCAAAAATTATAATTTTGAAAATTTTACTTGAGGAATTATTAATAATAACAGGTTACTCTCCAATGAGATAACAGTCCTTGGCTCGTTAGACTTAGTGGTAGGGCTTTGTGCAAGCCCGTCTGGGTAGGTACCACCCACTCATCAGTTATTCTACCGCCAAATAGCAGTACTCAGTAGTGTTGTGTTTTGAAGGGTGAGTGAGGTTGTAACTACAAGCACAAGGGGCATAACATCTTAGTTCCCAAGGTTGGTGACACATTGACGATGCACGGAATAGTTAATATTTCTTACAGCGTCATTGTCTATGGGTGATGGTGACCACTTACCATCAGGTGGCCCATATGCTCGTCCTCCAACCTATACTATAAAAAATAATAATAATAATTCCTCGGAATTGAACCTGCCATTATCATATCAGGCTCGAACAATATAAACATATTCATTGTATTATAGTGTATATGGTGAGCTTTAAATGCAAACTATCTCGTTCGCTATAGCGAAAACTTTGTATAGTAAATCGTTATTTCATAAACAATTCGCCAGGGGCACTGCACGTATCTCCATATAAATTTTTCGCTAACCAAAACATCGCGGTACAGTTACAAAATACACATTTAGAACACAAAACACAGATTTAAATATAAATCAAAAACATTTCGTTTAAATAAATAACGATATTATTTTATTTTTGAATATATAAATATTTCATTGTATTTATTTATTATGATTATATCTGCTTTGTATACTCCTACCTCTTTCTATATCTGTTTCTCTCCTCAACCTTAAGGTTGCCTCTTGTTCATCTTTCTCATTCGTGTCTAAATTATTTATTTATTGGTGTACAATAAAGGGTATTTTGATTTTGATATTATTTTGTGCTTCATAATTTATACGTAAATACATTATTTCATCAAAATAGATGTTAAGATTATCAATAACACCCAAGGCTGGGCTGAGGAGTCAGTTTGGAGGAGAAAGCTAAATAGTTATACAGATGGGGCAGATTTCCTTTGAAATTAGACACATATAAATTTCTTCAAATTATTTCTCTTCACCGCCAAGCACACGATGATTTATAAATACTAATTAAGCACATGAATTCAAAACCAAAATACATGCATTCTAACCCCATTTCGGTATTATATAATGTGGAACAAGTTCAATTTAGTAATAAATGATAAATTTAGATTATACTTGTTTTCCTTATTTGATAATACGTACAGTTTATTCAATTACGTGGGCGCAAACTTCTCATATATTTGGACAGAGATTCAAAATTTCTATGTAATTCAAAATGATTTCATTCACAGGAAGAACGTCTCTATTTTGATAGTTCGAAGGATTGTGACATTTCATATTTCAATTGTCTTTCCCCAAACTATAAAAGACAGATTTGAATGTTTGCTTTACTATTATAGGTTTTTTTTAATAACCTTTCTCAGGAAAGCCTTACTCTTCCAATTTTATAAAATTAGTTGAGCGGTAAAAACTTAGCTTTATACATAACAAGCAGACCCATCATTCACACTGATTATAATGTCACAATATTTTTAATAAACGATAAATTAATGTTCACTTGCCAAATCACAAAATATTTACTACACGATTTTAATCCTATTTAAATATGTTATTTTAGAATAAAGTACCTAGTATCTTTACTCAGAGTATAAAGTTTATTTAAGAATTGACATACTAAATTAGAACAAAAATAGATATAGATATTGGTTTAGATATACATACATGTTTTCTCAGAAAGAAATAATTTTAATTCTATTAGGTTAACATTATTTTTGAATATAAAACCTCCTTTTATATGACATCGGATAAAAGTGGTTTCAGATATGCGTGAACAAGTAAAACTTTTGATGTATTCCTAAAAGTTTTCGGACAGATGTCCAGTGATGTGTCCGTGGTTGGGGTAACTGGAGTGGTCCCTTCGATTTGCCCTTACAAACCAACAAGATTGTACTATATTTGAAAAACCTTTTTAATAATTAATTAGTTTTAAGTAATTAATATACGTTCCTGCTCTTACTGAGCCTCGTGGAATTAGTCGTGATGATGGTAAGAGACCTGATGGATTAACATTGGTTCCCTGGGAACGAGGTCGGGCCCTTGTGTGGGACGCTACATGTGTTGACACGTTGGCCCCATCTCATATCCGAGAAACAATGTTAAGAGCCGGTGCCGCTGCGGAAAAAGCTGAAGCCAAAAAAATAACTAAATATTCGTGTATTATGTCTAATTACTTTTTTGTTCCATTTGCTGTCGAAACGCTTGGCCCTTGGAGTAGTGGTGCAAAAAGCTTCATCAAAAGTATAACACCTCGCCTCATTGCCTCCACTGGTGACAGGAGGGCTGGTTCGTTTTTTGCCCAGAGGATCGGAATTGCGATTCAACGGGGAAATGCTGCTAGCATTCTTGCCACCATTCCACGCGGTCAAGATTTATACAGTAACTAGTTTTAGTTCATATTTGTATATATATATTTAAGCATTTAATGTTGTTAATTCTTATGTTAATAAAGGTTTTAAGTACATTTACTTATTTATTACAACATATAGCCAAGAAGTTATAAGGATGTGTTACACGAGTTTATCTCTTTATAGAAATTAATGATAGTTTCGGAATATTATAAAACGAATTTATTGTATGCTGGTTTAAAATATTTTATTTTTTTGGATATGATGTAAAACAGAAAATATTAATTATATTTGTGTATGAAAGTCACATTATATGTATATAGACAAATTGTTATCTTCACAAAATAACACAACATAATACAACTACATAGATGTATTACCAATTTAAATTAAAAATGATTACAAAAACAACATCCGTTACATGACTAATCATGAAGAAGGCATGTTTAGAAAAGGTCACATGAAAAGTTAACATTTGATTCTGTATTAACTACAGCTTTGATATAATATATAATTCCGACGTCATATAGCAAAATAATCTAAATGTAATAAAACAAATACAAGACCGTTAAGTCGTGAAAATTTCTGCTTATGACATCATACGAGGAGTTTTTTATGACGAAACACCATTCATTAATACCTTTAGTGAACTTTCGGTATATTTTCAACTAGGAAATGAATAGGCGTCAAACAAAAACTGTTCTATATGTTAAACATCAGCTGGAATAAATCCGTGACAACGTTTACGTCACAGCTGTATATTTAATAATGAATAATTAAGATACATTTTAGGATTCAGTGAAGACAAAGGAATAATAAATTTTAACGATTTAATTAAGACATCGAGTGACGACCATTGTATTCGAACATCACACAAATCGCTAATGAATGAAATCTGTTTTAACGCTAATTAATACCATAATGACCGCTTTATCTACATAATAATTAGATAAATTTAGAATTTCGTACGTTTTAATGTAAAGGAATATTGTCTTTGTGTGCTCTGTCAGAAATGACGTAGACTTTGGCGTAGACGCAGACGTAGACGTAGGCAATAGCGTAGGCTATGCCGTAGGCAATGTTGTACAGCATAAGAATGTTAGTATATTTTAAAAAAAAATCTTAAAATAAATCTATTTATACATATGATTATTTCGAGGTGACATTTGAGAAATAAATAATTATCAATTAAATCAGACCGATATCCCGACCAGGATGAAGATCTATTATGTATGGACATGATCTTGAATGTGATATGCTAATTTAACTATAATAATAACAACATACATATACCGCGCATATCGATATAGCGTATTACCGTTTATCAATTTAAATAATTCACGAGTGAGAATCGAAGTGAGTCCTAACAGAATAACACCCCGTCTCACAATACTTGCTTTTCAATAGAAATCTCACAGACATTCGAAAACATGTACCTGTTTGACAGTGCTAGTTTTTGAGTGTCATCATATATTGAAGTACTGCGATCATTATATCAGTTTGAACACTCGATGCAGGTACATTTCGAAAATCTTACTTGTGTCGCTTGCAAACAATCAACATTGAATATAAACATTACCAATTTTATGGATTTAAAAACTAACTAACTAGTAAATTGACTGATATTTTAAGGTAAGTGATCTATATACCTTAGACGTGGGCACTATAGTAAATATTTGTGTTGTAATATGTTTAATATTGGCTATACCACCAATGGCTTTAATATTTCCACAGTTCGGTAAGAAAATATTTTACTGTTTGAGAGAATGTTTGAATAGGCTTGTCCGCGGGGGCTCATTATATATTACACATTAGATATAATTTCCCGAAATGTCATTCTACACAATCAACATTCACGATGTCATTGATGATCGAATTGAAGTAGATATAATAAATAAAAAAATAGATAGTAATGAAAAAGTAATAATATTTATTTATCTCTTTTCTATAAGAGAAGAGCGTACTCCTTCCTTAAAAGCCGGCAACGCACAGATGTCCATGGGCGGTGGTAGTCACTTTCCATCAGGTGAGTCTCCTGACAGCTTGCCACCTATGTCATAAAAAAAAATTACAAAAACATAACATTATTATTAACTTCAAAAACAGATACTTATGAAACGAGATTTCACATTCAGAAAATAATATAAATGATTTGAACTATAGATTAAACAAAAACAAAAACAGCCTGTATATTTCCCACTGCTGAGATAAGGCCTCCTCTTCCATTAAGGAGAGGGTTTGAAACATTTTCCAAAACGCTGTTCCAATGCGGGTTGGTGGAATGCACATGTGGCAGAATTTCGATGAAATTAGACACATGCAGGTTTCCTCACGATGTTTTCCTTCACAACCGAGCACGAGATGAATTATAAACACAAATTAAGCACATATATATATATAGTGGTGCTTGCCTGGGTTTGAACCCGCAATCATCGGTTAAGATGCACGCGTTCTAACCACTGGGCTATCTCAGCTCTATAGATTAAATAATGCAAATAAATAAAATTGATTTGATTGGCATGATATTAATTGAAAATTTGTATAATCTACAATCATAATAGATTCGTGAAAAAAATTAGGTATTGAATGTCGGCAAAGTTCTTATAACTTCGGAAGTCAAATCAAAGTGAATATAAGTAGTTAAGTGGAATAGCGTTATAATATAAACACATATATATTAACCAAGCACTGTTAGTAGTGCATAATATAACAGAGCTGTTAGCAAATCGCATGGATTATCTAAATCTAATAATACTAGTTCTAAGTTGAAATATACTATATGCATATTTGTCAATATTTGGACACGTGACCTTTGATTGAGATCTACGTGTTCTATCTATTAGGTCATCTCAGCTCACTAATCATCAATTATTCAGTTATAAAATAAACACGGTCGGGTCGCCAGCGAAACTTCAATTTTATTCACTAGATTTTTTATTAATTCCGAAATTAATGACAGATTTGTTATGATTTCATTGTAAACTGTAAGTCATCTTTGTTTGGCGCTAAAAACTCTCATGTTGCTAAAACATCTTCACCAGTGATTATACATTATTTATATTTAAAGAAAAATGTTTGTTGTAAGAGTTTCGAACGCATCATTTATTTTTAAAACAGATAAAAAATCCTGTTCTCACCGGCCAGTAACTTTTTTCTGCTTTATATATATTTTTTTTAATTCTTAAAACATCGTAACAATTTATTAAATTGCAATCGAGAATCCTTCTTAATTTTTTGTACATCTTCGATTGGAGCTCATCAAAATAAGACCATAAAAGATTTTATTCCAAAAAAAATATATTTCTAAATGATTTAAATAAATTAGACTTCTTTTTCTTGCTCGCGTTCCACTCTATTTGGAGTCGGTGCATGTCTTTTTGTTAAATTATCCTCTATAGTCAGATGTGAAAGGTCAGATGATCGTTCACGCAATCTTCTTAGATCTTCGTGTTTACCTACCTTCCTCCCTCCCCTCTATGATCATATTCATTACTGATCCAAATCAATTATTAACAAGTTTAAATTACTAAATTTTATACGACTTTTAATGAAAAATCTACCGGTTTAATTCAAACACCTTCATCTGATATCGTGTACCCTTTTTTTGATTTAGGCCAAACACTGATAAGGGTCCCTGTAAGGGTAACCACTTCTAACTAAGTATTGCGCTTAGTTGGAGGAGAAAATAGAATATTAGTAAACCTATTTAAAGTATAAACATTTGTGCTTATGCATAGCGAATAGTATAAAAAATATTTTAGTTACCATTATAATAATTTACAAACGGAACCATATCAGAATGAATTGTAATATATTTTTAATCATTATTAAGAATAAAATATTCACATCAAATGTTTTAAAAAAATCTGTAAATTTCCTGTCATTCTTTTATAATGCCTAGATAGAATAACGAACTAAAATTTTTTTTTAAATACATATATAGTTAGGTATATAATGTATACATAGAATATGTTTAATAGTTTAAAAATAAAATATCTACTATAAATTTAAAACTGAATACTTTATATGAATTTTGAATAAACATAAAATATAAACACCATGGTCATTATTCGTTATTCACCAATATCTGAGAACATTTTACGTCATAGATTTAGAATCATAGATTATAGGTAAATCCGGCCACCTACTAAGACATCGAAAATATAATTAACGTGAAGGTTTACATGTGCTCATAAAACTCTGACACATGTATCGAATTCTTGCACTATAATAGCATTGTATACTAATATCAACAACAAACAACAACAACAGAATGTAAATTCCCACTGCTGGGCAAAAGGCCTCCTCTCCCTTTGAGGAGAAGGTTCGGAACATATTCCACCACGCTGTTTCAATGCGGGTTGGTGGAATACACATGTGGTAGAATTTCTATGAAATTTGTCACATGCAGGTTTCCTTACGATGTTTTCCTTCACCGCTAAGCACGAAAAGAATTATAAAGACAAATAAAGCACATGAATCAGCGGTGTTTGGGGTTTGAACCCGCAATCATCGGTTAAGATGCACGTGTTCTAACCACTGGGCCATCTCAACACTTTACTAATCTCATATCCTTTTATTTAAAAGGTAATTTTAAACAAGTGTCTTTAAAAAATCATACATAAATACTATCCGACGTTAAACGAAAAGTTTTTAGCGCTGGCAGATCGAGTTGTTCTCAGACTGTTTTTTAGCAAAAAGTTAAAGACGATACAGTCGACATGATGCGGGCGACAAAACAAGACCGCATTTACGATGCTTACAATCCTTCCGTTCTAAAAATCAATGGTCATATTCTACCACACGAATATATTGCAAAGATTCCAACACACATACAAAGTATCTTATATACTGAAATTTTTATAACCCTTAATATAAAAAGTACACAATGTGTTGTATAATATAATATCCCAAGAACAACAGGGCTCTTCTCTCTTCGAAGAGAAGGTTCGGAGCATATTCCACCACGCTGTTCTAATGCTCGTTGACATGTGGCAAAATTTCTATGAAATAAGACACATGCATTTCCTCACGATGTTTTCCTTCACCGCCGAGCTCGAGATGAATTGTAAACATTAATTAAGCACATGAATATCAGTGTTTCTTGCCCGCAATCATCGGCTAAGTTGCACACGTTCTAACCGCTAGGCCACCTCGACTAATGATATACTTGAAAGCATTTACTATATAATTAATATAGTTCACTTAAAAGAGACAAAATGGCTGAACGGTTAGAGAGTAGTCATCTTAACCGGCGTTTGTGTGTTCAAGCAAGCATCACAAAATGTCCACGTGCTTGCTAATCCACACGTATATATCATATCGCATTGTGGAATTAACTCCAAACCTTCACCTCCAAGTCGAGTAGGCAATAACCCAAAGGGATAGTTACCAGCTATTAAAGTTGCTTACAAGTGAAAAAAGACGCTTTATTTTATCAAATATATATACAGATACATTATTATTAATACGCACAAATTAATTTTGTTAATAAATATAAGTAAATTAATAACCTATAAATTACATCACTACTGGTTCTATTTCTTTGGCCAATGTTCCTCTTGGATATTCTGCTTCAATGCAGATTGGCGGCCAATTTCCATCCAACACAGGCTGGGTTTTCCACCATTAGATACATTCATCATTTGAAATTTTTGAGGTGCTTGTCCGACTTTGAACCAATCTCCGTTAAGGTTCACGTGTTCTATCAACATATATCATAGATTATATCTGTGTCAACTCCAAATTTGATACCTATATTAATAAATGAGAAGACTTTTATGTAGCGTTAATGTTGTTTCCGAGAAATTTTATTGATATAATATTTATTATTTTAGTAGCTGGGCTTCGTATTTTCAGTCGCTTTAAATTTAGACTACTGACATGAAAAGCGTGAAATTCATGTCATATGCCACACTCGTTTTAGTACAGGAGTATGTTACTCCGACATAAAATATACGATATATGAAAATATATATACATAATCAACTTTATCGACGCAGCTGGATAAACAGGGAACCTCTAAAACACTAGAGTAGTTCACAAGGTAAAACCGTTAATCAAAATTATAAATCAACTGCGTTTTGAATTTCGCCAAAAGCGAGCGAGGCGAAAACCGGAACAATTTTGTTTTAAGCGGAAAAACACGACGGCGCTGGCTTTATTGTCGGTGACGTTTTTGTTTCCCCGCTTACGTTTCCACGAATATTTGTGCTGTAATAACTTACAAACAGAAACATTTTATATTGTTAAGCTGTAAGCTACTGGTAAGGTTCTTTTGCGATTTGTAATTTTTGTTGATAATAGTTTTTCACTTATGTTTCGTTATATATGTATGTATCAACATGAAATTTTAAATATTTGCGTGTGACAGTAAGCTGTCAAAATACTGTATACGGTTAAAGATAACAATAAAAAGTATCAAATTTCAATCGAAATCTAAATATACTTTATTACACCGAGAAAAACCTCATAATTTACCGCCAAGTAGCATACAGTATTCTTGTGTTCGAATTTGAGTGTCAGTGAGCCATCATAAGCAAGCAACAAGGGTCATAACATCACAGTTCCCAATGATGGTAGGGCTTTGGCTACGTAAATAATGGTTAAAAAATTTTATGCGCCCAAATATATATGGGCTGTGTACACCCCTTCAGTAGGTGGCCCATTTGACAGATCGCCTACAGAACCATAAAAAAAAGAAAATTTTTGTACTCGTACTGTGTGAAATTCGTAATTTATTACCACATACATACATGTATCAGTCATAATACAATATTAATATTATAAATTCAAACAATCCGTTATAATTTTTTTGTCCATTAATACTTCACGGAACATTCAATGTATCGTTGAGTGCAGCGATTTTTAAATTTGGAATAACAAAACAAAAGGCTTTGTGCAGTTGTCGCAACCACGTGTTATGATGCGAGGTCCTTTGAGTGAGAATTTGTTGGATTCACCGTTGTTCCTGCGCGGAACATAAACAAAGCCAGCAATCTGCATATGAAGCAGGATTTTTAAAAGCGAAATTAAAAAAAATAGTCATATTTTCATATCTGTTTTAATCGAGTCAAATATACCTGAGTTTTGACGCTGTTTATTTTTAGCTCGATTCGTGACTTTTAGAGTTTATTAAGTGTCCGTATATTTATAAATAATTTTAAAAGAAACTGTTGATAAACGAAACATAATTCCTGAATTACTTGGGTAACAAAAGAATATGGACTTACGTTAAAATCATCATCAACAGCCTGTAAATTTCCCACTGCTGAACTAAACCTCTCCCTTTGAAGAGAAGCTTTGGATAATCACGCTAATGTCCTTCGATTAATTTAACCAATGGAGAATAAATAGCTACTGAGAGAGCGCTTATGATTTTTTTTTATGGTATGTTGACGGACGAGCATATAGGCCACCTGATGGTAAGTGGTCACCATTACCCATAGACAATGACGCTGTAAGAAATATTAAGTATTCCTTAAATCGTCAATGCGCCACCAACCTTGGGAACTAAGATATTATGTCCCTTGTGCCTGTAGTTACACTGGCTCTCTCACCCTTCAAACCGGAACACAACAATACCGAGTACTGTTGTTTGGCGGTAGAATAACTGATGAGTGGGTGGTACCTATCCAGACGGGCTTGCACAAAGCCCTACCACCAAGTAAAATACTAAATATTTGGCGGAAAAAAAATAGATCGGGTTCTTTCTAGGCAGTATTTTTCTAGTTATTCTTTGTACTCAATAAGAACTTCTTTACAGCCTTAGTCATTATGATATTCTTAAAATGAGTGTCCTCTCTCCTTTAGTTATTACACCTAGATCACAACCGAGGTTAATGAGTTCATGTAAGCACATCTAACTTTTATTACTTATAATGAAACTTTGTTAACTTTAAACAAAATTCAATACGAATCAAATCACACAATCAGGGGCCTATCAAGAATTTATACAATTTCCTTTATAGAAGATCTGTGGCACACTGTCGACGATTTGAATGTTTGGAAACAGATATAATTAAGCTGAATAGAGTGAATTTTCGAGCGTGACGTGGCTCGATTACGTAAGTCCCATCGCAGATTAACTACATTAGTCAGTTCTCGACGTCTTTCTAATTCAATGAGGTCAATTCGCTTCCTTCAATGACACACACGAACGGAGAGTTATTCCAATGTTTAAAATATTTTATGAAAACCATTAACTTATTTCTTACGTACAAATACGTAGCATTTTATTTGAAATAATCCAGAATAAGTCTGTTTTTATTTTATTAAGTTTTTATTAACCAGAATTTTTCGCAGAATTAACGACATACATTATTTTATATATACGAAGAAGGTTTTTCTCGGAAGAAAATCCAATTACTCCGGTTATCCCGTTTTGCTCGAACTGTAATTTCAAACCAGGACCTCAAGATTTGTAATCTATTAAGTTATTAGTAAGTTAGTCACTAATCGAAAGGGATTTATAATATAGTAACTTTATTATACATATCATATTTATACTAACTCTTTGCAAGTAATTACTTTTCTAATTAACAACTTTTTAATTGAACTATAAGGTGTGTACCAGACAAATGATCCCTACCAGTTTCGATCGAAAGACTATCGTGCTTTCTTCAACATGAGAATCCCGAGAGAAACCCCGAAGCGGGAGGTCTTTGTGCAAGTGCGTCTGAATAGGTACTACCAACTCATCAGATATTCTACCGCGAAACAGTTATACTCAATATTGTTGTGTTCCGGTTTGAAGGGTGAGTGAGCCCGTCTTACAGCAGGCACAAGGGACGTAACATCTTACTTCCAAAGGATGGAGGCGCATTGTGATGTAAGGATTGGTTAATACTTCTTACATCGAAATTTTCTATAGACGATGATGACCAGTTACCATCAGGTTGCATCATTTGCTCGTTCTACCTATAACATAAAATAAGCGATTGTAAACTTAACATTTTCCAAGACTATAAGTGTATAAAAATGGATGTCGAACAATTACTTTGTTATTGTGTCTAGCGTTATGTATAGACACAACTTAGATATAACATCGGCAAATTAAATAAAACCGATTACTGCCGATTTACGCAACCAATAGACATAGCTCAACCCGAGAAAGCTAGTGCATGTAATTTGACATGTCAAATTGGCGAATAGATTAAGTCATATGGTATTACACGTTGTTATGTTTGTGTAAAGATCATATTCACATAAAAAATAAATATTGATAATTTGGGATAGCGTACTTAATTCGAATGTTTTTTTTTTTAATTATGTCGATGCTAAGTTGTGTCGTACTACCTATTACTAATATCAATAAAAGTATAATACGTTGTTAAAAATTGTCTGAACTTAAGTGCCGTATGTCACTAAAACAGTATAGTCTTATAAGCTCTACACAGTAGGACATTTATTTTATCGACGCCCCAAACGAAGTCGGTTAATCAAACTTCCATTCGTCCGTTGTATTCTTAATGAGGATTTGATTAACTTGTCACGTTCATTGAGCCTGTTGCGTAGTACTTTACAGCTTCATTATTAAAACGAGTGGATTACTTAACACTATGTTTCTCCTCTAATTCTTCCTATAACATCAATAATAGTATTTTATTTTTCAAGACTTACTTTAGTTTCGAATCAGTGTAATTATTACTAGTCATCTCTCTTAAAGAAAAACTCAGATTTATAAATAAGTGAACCAGCCAAGGAGAGGAAGCCTTTAGCCCAGCAGTGGGAATTTACAGGCTGTTGTTGTTTGTTGTAAGTGAACCAGAAGAGCTGAGATGGCCCGGTGGTTAGAACGTGTGCATCTTAACCGATGATTGCGGGTTAAAACCCAGGCAAGCACCGCTGATTCATGTGCTTAATTTGTCTTTATAATTCATCTCGTGCTCAGCGGTGAAGGAAAACATCGAGAGGAAACCTGCATGTGACAAATTTCATAGAAATTCTGCCACATGTGTATTCCACCAACCCGCATTGGAACAGCGTGGTGGAATATGTTCCGAACCTTCTCCTCAAAGGGAGAGGAGCTCCCTTAGAAGCCTTAAGCCCAGCAGTGGGAATTTACAGGCTGTTGTTGTAAAGTGAACCAACAAATTGGCTACCTGAAGGTTATACACAATGACCTTGTAAAAAATATTTACCCTTCCTTACAGCTACCAACATTGTTGAATCCCTCGTGCCTGTAATGAAACTGGCTCACTCACACTTAAAACCTAACACAATAATACTTGGTACCAGTGTTTGGCGGTTGAATATCTGATAAGTAAGTGGTTTCTACCAAGATGGGCTAGGACAAAGCTCAGTCTAGGACAAACAATCAAATAAAGCTTAGCAACTGACATATTTAAAGAAGCATTACAATATATTTACAACGATTGAAAAGAAGCATTACAATATATTTACAACGATTGAATAGATCTAGTGGTAGTGTAGATATGTACAGGAAGGTATTGATTATTTTGATAGAAACGTTGACAAACATTGTATATACACGAGAAGTAAAGGATAAACTTGCAACACAAAGTTCCCGTCTCCGCAAAGGCGTGGGGCAAGGTATTCGTTTCTATAACTACTGAGTTTCTTACCGGTCTGAGCTTCTCGGGAAAACTCGATTCAAATGAAAATCATGAATCAAACGTAGTTCCGAGAACTTACTTGAATGAAGTTAATTATCATTTTGATTATGTTGACTCGTTGATCTCGTGAGTACAGATCTAAAGACAGCTTAATGATATAATACTATAGTTTTTTCATTAAAAATTCGGAGTGCTGGTATGGGGTTTTTTGGACTTTTTTAGTATCCAATAGCCATCGCCTCACTTATCTCCAATCCTCGCCTATACTTAACTTACATATCTGGATGGGCTATCGAAAATGCAGTTGATCGTTGAAAATGAAAATCAGTCAAGACAAGATAGTGACAAGAGATTGGAATACACCATGTTCATATGGATTATAAACAAATATACAATTACAAATGTAGTTTATTATTAATTGTGGGATCCATTTAAATAAATTTGAAACTAATTGATTTATGTGATGTATACGTATAGTTATTTGAACCCAATTAGAGAATCGAATTGAACCTCCAAAACGAAGAGTATGATATTTATATTTATTTAGAGTATTTTATATGGTAAACGGGACAGATTTTAAATAACACGCTCGGATAATCATAATAATCGTACGACGTTCGTATCGTTGGACGAGTTGACCCAGTAACTGTGACAGGGATTAGTACAGTTTATTTTTGGAATTTTTATTTAAAACTATCACGTTATTCTAAACGCTATAGAAGCACATAAAAGACTGATACAGGTATCGCTTTAAATATAAAATCATGTGTAATTACTAAAAATTGAAAGCCGAGAATGATAAAATAACTCATGGTAAATAATTCGCTTTTCGATCATGAATCAATTAATTTACACGGATGATTTAAAAATCTACTAATTGAGATTGAACTTCCACGCATCGAAAATTTTATTAAATCTATATGTTCCGTGTTGCAACGTTTTTTTTTATGTTATAGGTTGGCGGACGATCATATGGGCCACCTGATGGTAAGTGGTCACCATCACGCATATACAATGACGGTGTAAGAAATATTAACTATTCCTTACATCGGAAATGTGCCACCAACCTCGGGAACTAAGATGCTATGTCGCTTGTGCCTGTAGTTGCACTGGCTCACTCACCCTTCAGATCGGAACACAACAATACTGAGTACTGTTATTTGGCTCTAGAATAACTGATATATGTATTATATAGTAATATTTTATTCTTTTTACATTATACGATGTCGTAACTAAACGATGTTTCACTTGTGCGCGTTCTAATATATCAATGTAAATCGTCGCAACCGAAGATACTACTATATGCTTGGTGGTTTAAATATAAATAAGACTATTAGGCAGTTAAAATCTAATTAAAGAAAATATGGTTTTCATGGATGTGTAGTATTTATATTATAATACATTACAACAAAATATAATTTCTCACTTAAAGCAAAGTTATAACCATTATTTACGAACGTCATGAATAATGTAATAGCAAAATTTTATACAACAATAACTTAATATCAGCTATTTCAATGCTAGGGAATTCATAAATTAGATGTTACATTTCAAAATCCTAATAACAGCTTTAATATTAGCCGCGGGACCACGCGATAACACTAATTGTGAAATGTCATGAATATATACTAAAATTAATGCTTGTGCTGAAATTTGTGATTATCATAATTAGCCCGAACTACATTTTGCTTTATAAGCGATACACGAAGATTTATCGAAACGTAATAATAACGTTGATTTGATCGTGATCATGTACAGACAGAGAAAGAGAACCTTCGTCAGTTTTCAAATTCATTCCTTTATCAAGTCGTAAACTCTTAGTACCTTTTGAATCTAAACATCAAATCATTGCGACGCAATACATCATTCTCAATCGGTAAAGCAAATTATCGCTCATACTGAGCACACAAAAATAGATCTTAAGGTGACGAATCTTTTCTTACCCCGACTGTACAACTTACTTGCATTGCAAAGTATATTGTATAAATAAATATAAGAAGAATGTTAAACAAAAATTGGGTATAATGAAGTCTTAAGAAGATGAAAAGACTGTGCAAGAGATCAGTATGGGTGATGAATACAAAATTAAAAGAGTTCTTATAACATATATGGATCAAAATCAAGAAGAATTTATACTTATATGATGTGGCAGTATCGTATTAGAAATAACGTGAAGTAACTAAATATATTACTTTAATATATGTATATTAATGAAATACTTTTAATAAAATATTTTTATAAGATTTGAAGGTGTATCATCGCTGTTTAAGGTTCCGTACATAATAAGATCACTTCATAAACCGTCTGTTTTTCTGTTTGTCTATTTGCTCGCCAAAATCCTACTATATTATTTCCCCTACATTTGCAAAGGAAATCAAAACATATAAGATACTACATAATTATGGTACAAGTATAGTAGTCCAAAAATCTGTCCTACAGTACTTGTTTGTATAAGTACCTACCTAGTACGGAACCCTCAGTGAATTGCACCTCCTGTTTTTTGTGTAAGTGTGTATATAAGGTTCGATACAAAAAAAAGCATCTGGCTACATAAGTAATTTAATTAAGGATAAACTTTAAGCAATAAGTCGAGGTGTATATACTTTTGAATGAGGCTTCTACTACTATTCTAAGATATGTTTTTTCAACGTACTACTCTATTTATTTGTGTAGTAAATATAACACACGATAATTATTTGAATAAATCAGGCTTGATATTCTCTACCATCGTGTCTTAAGGCCTTATCAAGATATACGTATATGTTCCTAAAAATCCTTTCGAAACGCTGTTTCACACGAACTCTCGCTGACTTCCGTTTAGTCGGTGCCGTCTGAAACGGCTCCACTGTTTTTATCTTCTCCTTCTTACGATGTACTTGTATTTCTGTTACCAGGACGACTGCTGCAATTAAAAATAAAATGAAATTATTTCGTTTCATATTTTATTATTTATGTTTTATATATTATATTATAATTATACTAAAATTGTAAATCTATAATTTTATTTTTAATCTATGAATGAACAAAGAATAAAAACAACAAAATAATAAATATAAAATTATGTTTCAAAAATGGAATATATATAAATTCAAATTCCTTTTTTGAATATAGAATCATTACACTTACTTATTGATAGTCAAATTAATCACTACCATTGGTTCGGAAAAGGAAACACCCTGACCTGAGAAGAAACGGCGAAAGAAACAAGAATATCCCTTGAAAGTGGATAAATATCTGGCTTACGACAGTAATAGCATGAAAGTTTAATGTTCTCTTAATAATCTAAAGTGGACTCCAGACTTTTTCGTAAAACACAGTGTAAATTCACATCGATTTTTTCCCACCAAGTCCTAGTAAAAACATGCTTACATATTCGGTGAATTATTCACTTTTCTATCCCTGACGTTGTGAGGATTAACTTACTAAAATAAAATCTGTATAAAAAAACGTCGCTACTGGTTTTACTCTGCAGCCACCGACGCATTTATGATAACGCTAGTCGCTAAACTATTTGAAAAAAACACCTTTCCAAACATAATATGACGTAAATATTCGTAAAACGCGTGATCTGGCACGAATGTGTATCCCGCATAAGATAAGATGCTACTTAATACTTACTTGTACTATTATTTTATTAGTACTTAATTCTAATTATATGGTTTATTTTATTGGTTTTATTAATTATTATTAATTATATACTATAATAGTTTTTTAAATGTATTGCACTTCTTATTTTTAATTGTTATGTTTATGTTTTAATAGTTTTTAATTTCGGGATATTTACCATGTTTTTTTATTTTTATTTTTATACGAATGTATAAAAGATATTCGTAGATAATGTCGAAATATCGAGCTCCACCGAATAATAATAAAAAACATGGTAAATATCCCGAAATTAATAACTTTAGTAATAAAAATAACCATGTTAATTTAAAATCTTATTTGTTTAGATAATTTTGAAATGTAATTTATGTTTTTATTATGTATGTGATATTATATCTACTGTTGGTTGTCCTAATGAAAATAATATAATTATTCTGCATATAAGAAATTTCCATGCGATTCCATTAACAACGATATAAATTATTTATTATTTACATATAATTAGTTAATTATTCATCATCTGTAATAATGGAGACTGTGTTATCGTATCCCTTCAGCTTGTGTTACTGGTTTACTTACACTTGAAACCGCAACACAGTAAGTAATACGGTGATAATGACGAAATAAATTAATTAGCATAGCCTAAGCTCCGCTATCAATTAAATTCTTTTAAAAATGTTCATACCCAAAATAGTAATTACTGTCGACTTTATTTCAATACACTAATCCATTTTAAATCTTTCGAATACTAAGGACTGGTTTTTAATTAAAAGCGTTTAATAGCATTTTTATTATGCTATATTAGCATAAAGGAGTCTATCTATGACACCGTCTTATACGGTGATCTTACTGTGAACGTGTCGGGTACGGTAACAAATAAGACATGGGTTATTATGCCAACAAGAATATGTCAACAGACTTTCATACCCATATATACCGGTAGTAGTGACTATTGATCTATCAAACACCTACACTAGAACAATTTCCTTGGTAGTAAGACGATGTAACCCGTCAGGGATAGTAGCAGTAAGTATTCTTCCGACAACAACAGCAATAGCCTATAAATTTCCCACCGCTGGGCTAATGTCTCCTGTCCCTTTGAGAAAAAGGTTTGGAACATTCCACCACGCTACTCCAATGCTGGTTGGTGGATGACCATGTAGCAAAATATCGTTGAAATTAGCCACATGCAGGTTTCCTTACGATGTTTTTTTTTTCACGAAACGAGGTGAATTAAAAACAAAAATTCAGGTGTGCTTGCCAGGGTTTAAACCAGCCATTAAGTATTGTTGATCATCTACCATGAGATGGCCCATATTGTACTGTCCGCGTGTCTATACGAATACCGTTCTATCAATTGTAAAAAATATATATTGAGAAGTATTAGGAATATTTGGTTGGTCGGTGACGGAACGCTCTAATAAGCAAAGTCTAATACAACTCAATACAAATAATGTTTTACTGGCCTGACACGTTTTACAGCGCGGTCATGATATCAAGCGACGTATTGGTCGTAGGGATCTTAATGCGACCCATAGACAAAAAAATAAGTCGTGTATAGTCGTCTTAGTATTTTCTTTGTTTGATATTTGTATATATCAAATTATCGTAATTTAAAAAATATATAAACCGACTTCAAAATTAAAAAACAGACAGTGAATAAGAAAAATAATATTTTTAGGACTTACAGAATTGAAAACAAATTTCAAAATCGATCATCATATTCCGTTACTAATAAACTCTAAGGTAACAATAAAGTACATATATACATATGTATATCTACGTAACATTCTTAAATTTTCAAATTAGTAACCTCCTTTCTTGGTGTCGGTTAAAAATATTTTTAATATGAATAAAGTCAAATCTATTCGACGAAAGTTCGATATTCAATTTCTGTTAACATAAAGTGAAATGTAAATTCTGTTATATAATCCATGAATAATTTATCTTCGTTATTAAAATAAATTACACAAACATACTAAGTAAATGTTTAAACAATATACGAAAACTGATAATGTTATTTAAAGTGAGTGCTTTCGAATATTTTATTTATCTTTCAATATATGAATTTATTTTTTCGATTCATTTAACTGAAACGTACGTTATTTAAAGTTAACAAATAGGCTTAAGATTTTAAGGTTCAAAATGTAATAAAGTTTAATATAGCTAGTATAATTTCAGTAGTTCGGGATGGTCAATGTAATATTATCCTTTTACAATTATGCTCCAATCTCTCTATCTTTTGTTAGAATGCCACTCTATATTCCAATTGTTTTCTAATGACAGCTCAATCATATTTAAAACAATAAATAGTATTACATGCCAGTATTAAATGTTATGCCATATAAAATAATATTGATTACAGTCTAATAAATTACTGATCAATGAATTACAATAATAATTGTATATAATAAAGTAAATTCAATAGTCCCGGCTATATTCATAATATGCAATAATAATGTGATATAAATTATGATATAGAATCAAATGTCATAACACCGTATTGAAGGCTAGGGTTGCTCTGTAATACTAGTTAATCCATGTAACAAAAGGACTACCTATATTTTATTGGTGGGCTTTGTGCCAACCCGTCTGAGTAGGTACCACTCGCTCATCAGATATTCTACCGCTAAACCACAGTACTCATTGCTGTGTTCCGGTTTAAACGGTGAATGAGCCAGTATAACGACAGGTACAAGGGACCTAACATCTTAGTTCCTAAGGTTAGTGGCGCCTTGGCCATGTAAAAAATGGTGAATATTTCTTACAGCGCCATTATCTATGAGCGGTGGTGACCACTTACCATCAGGAGACCCAAATGCTCTAAAATATATTTTTATAATATATATTAATTATAATATATACTTTTATTGAAAAATTGCGTGTTTGTGAGTTATTGTATGTGTTTGATTGATAGTTAGTGCATGTGTGTGTATGTGTGAATAAGTTTATATAGTAAAAATAAATATAACACAATCATTTAAAAATAACCTGCTAAAAAGTACCCAATGCTGAGAAGGCAAAAGGCTCCACGTAGCATTCTAAGCGAAACTGGTTCTAAGCCAATCGTGGACTCTGGTTGTGCCTGCAACAATAAAAAATATTCGCATATTTAAGCCGTACATTATATGTAAATTAATAATAACAATTTTATTATAATTTTAATTTATAAAATAAGTAGTAAATTATAATTATTTATTTTAATTTATAAAATAAATAATTATAATTTTAATTTATAATAAATATATAATTTTAATTTATTTAATGTTTATACATAAATTAATAAGCCTCATATACATGACTATCGGCTGGCCCCGGTTTCCCACAGTTGCAATGCTGATACTAAATCTACCACAGAATATCTTTATTTACAACATTCACAATTTTTATCATTAGACAAAGCAAACCGCAATATAATATTCATTAAAATTACATGCTGTAAAGGGCTATATTAAATTCAATATGTATTTGAGGTACTTAAATGAACAAGGTGTTGTGCTGTATCACTTAAAATCGCTTCCAAAGTCAGCTTTTAAGGCGTAAAATTCTATAGTCCATTGTTTTGATCTATCTCGTAAGGTTCATACAATATTTGCAATGTAAGCGCAAAAATGTGTTTATTTACAACATCACATTAGAAACCTCCAAAATTATAAGCGTTTCTCTACTATATTATGCATGTATGTATACAAAAAATCAAAAAACAATGCATCAAAATCCGTTACGTGATTTTAAAGACAGACAGCGGGAAGCGACTTTGTTTTATACCGTGCAGTTACAAAAAGACTATGCATTAACGTTTGAACAAGTGCTAGGAACTAAAGCTTCATGCTCGCTTCCATAATATAATCTACATTTTAAACCAGTGATAGCTTACCATAAATACATTTTGATTTCGTTTTATGAAAGATCCATATCAATCAGTAAAAGTAACTGTAAATACCTTGCAGCCGGGCTAACGACTTCTCTTTACGAGAAAGGCTTGGAGTTTACTCAATACTGTTTGGAGGATAAACGTGTGATATAATTCAATTGAAATTAGACACACCCAATTCCTCACGATGTGTACCTTAGCTGTTAAGGACGAGGTGTATGGACTATATAAAACGAATTATGCGTTTGGAAATTCAGTGGTGCTTAGGTCATTCTCTGTTAGACATAGCTTCATCAAAAAATTTTGATGGAAACTTGTCCAAGAAAACAAATTTATTTATTTATTTATAATGCCAAGCTGCATACATATCATTACAGGACAGTGGCCCAATTCGATATCACAGCACGGTAAACAAAAATATTTAAAATATCTATGTTGTATATGGTATATTCGAAGCAGCAATTATCTTGAGTTCAATCAGGCTGCAACAACAAATCCACACTTTCTATTATCACATTGAGAGTACGTATATAAAATTGTGTATCTATATAATGACCACGTACTCTTCATTGTAAGCTATATCTGTGAGATAAGATATACAAAGGCGCTTTTATTGTTAAAAAAGTGGTCTCTTCTAGAGTCCAGAAACCTTGAGTATAGTTCTCGACGTAAACGAAGTCAGGAGTTTACTTGTACACATCCTTTTAGTAGTAATAAATATTTAGAAATAAGAATCTCTTGATATAATTACGCGTTATTTATACATTTTCACGTTTAATTGAACATCGAAATTTAATTAAATAATTTAAAATCTATATATAAAACTTAATGTTTTTCATCTTAACTATCCATACATGGAAATTTTGCAAAATATGTATATATTTATAATGAAACTAACGTGCGGTCTCAGTCGATCTTCTAAGAAAGCAATAATGTAATCTCACAGGTGGCATTTACGCGGAATGCAACTGGCGGGTGACATCTTTTTTTTTCTCGCTGGAAAAATGCTTTACGCGCTTCCCCCACGTGATGGAAAGTGGGGGGGGTGTGGAACTCCCCGGAGCCCTGAACGCCGAGTACGCCCAAGCACACCGGGTTTACCCACTAAAAAGCCAGCGGTACCCTCTCCGTCTTACGGCGGACGCCACGGGATCGCTTACGCATGCTACCGTGACGCCCTGACGGTCGGCCCGTCTATAGGGGCCTCCAACAGCTAGGGGGGATTCCCAGGGTACAGGGACCCCCCTGGTCCCTACGGCGCCTATTGAGGCGGAGGGAGAAGGTGCGCGTAGCGCCTTTTCCTTCTCCCCGGTCGTCTTCTGCGGAGCGAGTCAGCGCATTGGCGGCATTCTTTTCACGCTCCCGCTCCACTGCTTCCTTCTGCGACATGACACTTTCGCAGAAGGAGCACATCTCCGACCAGCACATCTCGCTACCGAGCATGGCGTTGATAACGCTCGACAGCGAGAGGTCTCCGCCCATAGTCGCCGCAAGGATGTGCCTCTGGGGCCCCCACGCAGCACACTCGTACAGGGTGTGGTACGCCGTGTCCACTGGCGCACCACACTCGTGGCAGGAGGGTGACTCCTCCCGCCGCGCTATCCCGTGCAGGTACTTACCGAAGCACCCGTGTCCGGTAAGTACCTGCGTCATTCTGTACGACAGTGTGCCGTGCTTCCTCTCGACCCAGCGACTCAAGTGGGGACGGATCGCCTCCACTGTCGCTAGGCCCGCCGAGGGAGACCCCAGATCCTCCTGCCATCGGGCGATCAGGGCTTGCTGGGCTAAAGCCCTGATCCGCCCGACCTCCGCCGACCCCGGACGGTCGCCGCGGTCCCTCGCCTCGACCCGGAACCGGTACACTTCCGCGAGCACCTCCGCCTGGAGCTCCCAGGGAGGCGGGTGACATCTGCTTCAATTTAGATTTTATAATTAATATTAAGTTAGTCTTAAGAAGGTAGCCATAAGTGAAAATTGTAATAAAAGAAAATTAAAATAATTAATAAAATTAAGTTTTAGTATTTTTTAAAAAAAAAGCTTTCTGCCGCACCGAAAACTTGGCTAACTACTAAATATTATAAACTTAAGCCGTTTTAATTTTTATCATACAAACACGGAATGTAAAACAAGGATCTCGGGTACAGCTTTATTATATAACCACAAGAACTACGAAGCAATCGCAATAACGCATATAAACTAAATAGCTAAGCTTAGATAAGCTTCCTTCCATACATCTTACTTATATTATACAGAGATCAATAATTAGTAGTTAAAAAACGCAGTAAGTAGACATTATGCACACGTTCAACACTCTTAAATAAATAATCCAACAAGAAACTATTCCGCTTTTTAATTTAGACTAACTTTTAACTTAAAAACTTTTATTTTAATTAGTTATTGGAAATATATAGAGTATGTCGGTATAGTACATTTTTTTATATATATCCTATTTTGAGTATGTCTTATTTATCAATGATTTTTGACATACCCTTTAAATTTTTAATAAACTATTAATTTTTATTTACTTATAATTAAAAAATAATCACTTGAATAAATATTAGTAGTAACTATTATTAAAAAGAATAATTAATGAAAACATTGTTTGTGCATGTCCTGAATTTATACTGTTAGTTTAAAGGTCATTACAAAATCGAAAATTATATACACATATATTAACTTTGTATGTAGTGCCAAACAAAATTCCAAAACACATTTGAGTACATGTGTTCAGCCGGTACAGCGTAATTGGAAGAGTAGTTTGGTCTGCTCCCGTGGGATGCTGGTTCAAATCCTGTTGTCACACAACTTTTGACATTACTTTGAAATTTATAATTGACGAAACATATAAAACATTGTATAAAGGATTCGTTTTTCAAATTCGCAAATGTTTAAAACACAAGATTTTGTATCGATTATACAAAAGGAGACAACTATAATAATAACGCTTACCGCGTACATGATAATTAACGTAAAAGGGGGTCTATAATCTTTGAAGATATTACAAGACATAACAATTGACAATTATTGACTTTTGTTAAGTAATACAAACAAAACAACAAACAACAACAGCCTGTAAATTCCCACTGCTGGGCTAAAGGCCTCCTCTCCCTTTAAGGAGAACGTTCGGAACATATTCCACCACGCTGTTCCAATGCGGGTTGGTGGAATACACATGTGGCAGAATTTCTATGAAATTTGTCACATGCAGGTTTCCTCACGATGTTTTCCTTCACCACTGAGCACGAGATGAATTATAAAGACAAATTAAGCACATGAATCAGCGGTGCTTGCCTGGGTTTGAACCCGCAATCATCGGTTAAGATGCACGCGTTCTAACCACTGGGCCATCTCTGCTAAGTGTTAAGTAATACGGTAGTTATAAATTAAAAAACACATTGTTTTCATTACCATTCGATACTCTTTCTTATATTGCATCTCTGACGATCAGTAGGTTTACAGACTATAGAACAGTATACTACAAACTCCTCATATCACAATAACCCTTCGTAAACTAATCTTAATAATAATTATGGAAATTATTTTTGTTAAGATTAAATTGAAAACTAAAAACATAAAACATACATTTTCACTCACAATGGATAAAGAACGAAAACACCTAGACTATTGTAACCAATCTTTGTAATCAAAACCCTTAAAGTTTAAAGCTTTTTAACAAGCAAATTATCTTAAATTACAAATTTGATATTTTAATTTAACTAATAGATAATATAATAAAAACGACTTATTCCTTTGTCAGAAAACAGAAAACAGTCGGGGTAAGAAAAGGTTCGTCGCCTTAAGATCTATTTTCGTGTGCTCAGTATGTGCGATAATTTGCTTTACCGATCGAAAATGACGTATTGCGTCGCAATGATTTGATGTTGAGATTCAAAAGGTACTAAGAGTTTTAGACTTGATAAAGGAATATATTTGAAAAGGTATTCTTACTCTAACTGTATTTAGACTTAGTACGTGCAAGCTAATAGCATGTGTCAGGTCAGGTGCTAGTACATAACCAGGGAAAAACATGATGTTTAATTTTTCCCTGCGGCGAAGCAAGGTGACTGTCATAACAATCAGTACACGAAACAAATCGTAATTTGTACTATAATACTAATAAATTTATGCATTAATGCAAATGGTCCTTTATGAATTTCTTAAAAAAAACTAGCATGCCAGCTACTAGCATGTGTAACGTTTTGATGTATAAAAGAGCATGCTATCTTCCAGACGTGTATACACATATATCATAGTAATAAAAGATAAAATTGAGGTTATAAGAGTTTTACAGATAGACAATGTTTGTGCTATTGATATTATCATTAAAAACATTTACTTGAGGAGTTTGAGTATTTTCCATAGCATCACTGCTCTCCTTTTTATCGCTCTCGGTAACCGGTTCAGATCTTCTAGAATGTTCTGGGAGATTTTTATATTCGTCTGTTGTCATCTTAGCTAATATACCTGCTTCGAATAGAGTCATTATCCTGGATAAAATATATTATATATATATCAGTTTGATTAATACATACTAACTATTTATATACTTTTGAAAGTGTTTAGTAAGCAAATAATCCAAAATACAGAAGATGAAACCGACCGCTTCTCATTAACTTTAAAATTGCTTCGTCTGCATTTTTAAATGAATTCTAAAATACCAGTAATATTCTAACAGTATTTATTCTAGATACTCACACGTTATTAAATGATTCCAAATAAGGGCAACCGATTTGCAAGGCAACAGCCGAATATCGTGTATATAATTTTTCACTTAAATGAAAGTTATGGGAACCTGAAATTTAAGAAGTTATTTCATGTTTGAACTTCTGCTATAATTTTCAGTAAAACGGTGCATTTCCAACGAAATACTTGGCGATTTCTGTGTTTGCAACTGGTTTCAATGCTATGTTAAGTCATGAAAGATTACGAAACATTATTCTGTCAATTATAATGAATACGTAATCACAGAAACATGATAACACGGAAGTTGCCGATTTCCCTTCCGTAAATACGAAGCTTAATGTTTAAGAAGCAAAACTTAAACATTAATGAGGTCTATTAAAAAAAAGTGATAGCATCAAACATTGAAAAGAAATGACCTATTACACGCCCACTTTTATATACTTTAGTAATAAAGGTTAATTTTGGGCCATAGTATGGGTGTGTTCTACTAAAATATTCGGATATGATACATTTTTACAGTTATATTTTTCGTCACTGTCGATCAAATGCTACAAAATAATGACGACATATATCGGTTATAAGTGACGTACAATTTACTTGTAGAGCGTGCGAGACGGACGTGCCATTTAATTTGACAGTTTTGATTCCGATCGATATTATACAGAATCACGCATACAGCATATCAGCATACAGCTATTGTAATCTAAATTTATAGAAATAAAAAGAAAATCCAATGTACACCGCCAACTATTTATACTCGTAAGTTTTAAAGAATCGAAAAACAAAAATATTTCTTTCTTTGCCAATTTTCTTGTATGTACAAGTCGTTTGGAGTTATTACTAATGATAATTAAACAACATGGAGAAAGTATAGTAACCTAAACGGATTAATTAAAGAAATTGACTCAATTAGTGATTTATTCGCGACTTAGTGTTTTGGTCTTAACAAGTATATGACGGGTAATATTTTGGAACATTTTCATTACAGGATTGATCTCAATAACATTATCATTGATGATAAAAATAGGTTGAAATGAGGCGATTTTTTTGTGAAGCACTTTTTGGACCTTCGCGTCACGACTAGCTCATAATACAAAAGAAGTAAGTTATAAATTTTTTTGAAGTAATTTGTGCGTAACAAACATTATAAATTACTCATGACAGCTACTACAATAGCTTATCAATTAATATTATCAACTCAAACATAAAGTTTTACTAATAGTAATTTTGTTACGACTATTTACTTTACATTACATACCGAATCTCTCGGTATCATAGAACAGAGTTTCCCTCCCACCAAGTATAACCACTCGACGTTTTGTTAACACCAAGCGGACACCCACTTCGACACTTCGTACGCGTTGAATGCGTTGACGTCTCATCAGACGAGCGAGTCGACCATATACCCCTGTCCCGTTCTAGCCAAAACAAAGTTAAGCTTATATGATTTTTTTCACATAAATTGATAGGTTGTCCAATTCAGCAGCAAATGGTAAAATCAATTGCAGAAAATTAGATCTTCATTTTTTTTTCCTTAGAATGAAACGATTTTGATGATATTCACTCACATTAGGTCTATAAATTTACCTTATTTAAAATCAAATTCATAAGAGCATATGTATAAACATTTTTGACTACCTCCGTGGTCGAGTGGTGTGTACACCGGTTTTGATGGGTACGCCACTCCGAGGTCCTGGGTTCGATTCCCGGCCGAGTCAATGTAGATTATCATTAGTTTTCTATGTTGTCTTGGGTCTAGGTGTTTGTGGTACCGTCGTTGCTTCTGATTTTCCATAACACAAGTGCTTCAGCTACTTACATTGGGATCAGAGCAATGCTTGTGAGGTTGTCTCATTTTGATTTATAATTATAAACAAATTCAAAGTCAAAGCCAAACAAAAAATTCAATATAGTTTTGTTGTTTTAACGCCCTAATAGATTTGCCATAATTGGTTGTTGGGTATTTTAGTACTTGTCAAAACGATACCTGCAAGATAGCCATTGAAGAACTATGTCCCTCAACGACCAATTCGTATCCCTTATCCCTCATGGCCTCTTCTAAAGCTTGCAATGTTCCAATCGGTTGTTCTCTCGCTGGTCTTGCTAGGAGACTGGTTAAGTTCGCAGAGTACATGTCTCCTATAACGTATGTGGCTCCGAGCGATATGAAAATGGAAACTAGGCGTGCCTTATGTGTTCTAGATGGTTCTTTGGAGGAAGCTGTAAATAAAATTGACTTCATTCTAGGATACAGTACTAGCAAATCTGGTTACCACCATTTTTATGGCTATTTCTCTTGTCATATTTTTAGTTGTTTGCTTTTAAAGCTACAAATTTAGAGGGTTTAAATAAACCCCACATTTTAATTAAGTGGGTTCTTATAGACTCATTTTCAGTAGCGAAATCGGTAGCGTGTCCTTAAAAAATAATGATTCAAAGCTTTCCAGTCATGTTGGATTTGTCGTCTCATCAGATTATAAAAGTGAGGGAATAGATACCCATAATATCTCTTTCGCAGGTGACTAGCCTACCTTAAGAAGTTCGTGCTCTCCAATAAGAATATAAATTTTCATAGCTTAAGAATTTTCGTAATGTATATATATAAAACAATATGTCCTGACTGACTGATTCATCATCGCCGTGCCTAAACTATTATAGTTACGACCATTAAATGTGGTTAGTATTATCGTTTTATTGAGTAGACGCCCACTAAGAAAGGAATTTTGGAAATACTTCACCTCAGGGGGTAAAATAGGGCTTTAAGTTTGTATATATGTCCGTCATTTTTGAGTTAAACACTTAAAAAGAAACACGTCAATGTGTTGTACAAGGAGGCGTTAAATTAACACAATATTTGAAGTTAATCGGTAAATATTTTCAACTGTCATGTCAATGCCTCGGGTAACTGTTAGTTTTAGACAAAAAGAGTTAATTATTAATTCATAATAAGAATTTTATATTTCCGTATAGTATTATCACACATTAATATAATTTTGTATGCCATAAACACACCACAACTATGAATAGTGATTTAATATTCGAATACGAGTCAACACTGGCTTCTAGTACATCTACTATGCAAATGAATTATTGAACAGTTTGTTTGTAAGGTTATTATGTCGCCGCTTTATAATACGCTTCAAATGTTTGCCTTTACTTTATAAACCACGTGTACGAACATTGTCTTAAGAATAATGAAGTGGTGAACCAGCAGCAATTATTCAACAGGCCCAGCTGGTTTCGCTTGCGACGCTGCCATAATGTCGGAGCCGCGATCACAACCCACAAAGCTGGTCCCGTCACGAGTAGGGTGGCGCCAACTAGTAGCCATACCTTGAACAATTCGTTCTTTTTTTTATTCATTTATTTAAGATTCACCAGTGGTAAATACATCAACACGTACAAAGGTATACAATTTTAATACAACTTAAAACTAAATGCATTACCTATTAAGATGAATACCACTTGCAAATATATGTTCTATGAATATCAGTTAATACAATGCTATTAATATTTCTAATAAAGAATATATCAACACTGATCTAATCTTATATCCTTGTTTGCCAACAGGTGCGATAATTGCTTTTCATCAAGAGGCATTTGGCATTCATGCTATCATTACAAGCGGTCCTATTAACGAAAGCTTAGTTTTTATGTAAATGAATGTACTCTTCTTACATTGACCTACATTAAAATATATATTCGTGGCCATTCCCACTCCATATCAAAAATAATAATATGCCAAAGTGATTTACGTATTCTTTGGAATCGATTTATTACTTTTATTTAGTAATTTAAAGACTAAAAATTATAAAAATTACGAAAAATTCAATAGCTATTAATTCATCGCAATAGTTAATTGATAAATTCTCTTTTCATATATTTAATTATCTTGACTTACTCCAAAAAAAGTAATACATTACCTCCCATCTAAAAGGCCTGATTATTGCTAAAGTTTCACTCAATTTATCTGGAGCATGAGTTAAGAAGGCACCAGAGTCGGCCAGAGTTAAAAATGAGAATTCCACTGCTTGTAACCTTTCCCAAGTCATCGTTACGTCACCGATGAAGAAATCCGCTTTCTGGTAAATAGAAATTAAATTAAATTAAAAGAAAGCAATTGCAATTTTTACCATATCTTGATAATAATTTTTTGATAAAATATTTATATTCAGAGTGTATTCAAAAATATTCGTCAATCAAACATCATCTTGCATCTAACAGCTTGTAGATTTCCCACTTCTGAGCTAAAGCCTCCTCTCCGTTTGAGGAGAAGGATTGGAACGTATTCCACCTTGTTGCTCCTATGCGCGTTGGTGAATACACATGTGGCTGAATTTCGTTAAAATTATTATTAATATGTTTAGTTTCCACACGATGTTTACCTTCACCGAGCACGAGATGAATTAGAGACAAATTAAGCTCATGAGCACTCAGTGGTGCTTTCTGGGTTTGAACCCGCAATCATAATTAAAATGCGCGCATTCTAACCACTGAGTCATCTCGGCTCTTGTTGATCATTAGCTACTTAATCACTAATATTCTTTCTTTTTTCTTTAAATTAATCAAAATATAATTTAAATAATAAAACTTATATATAATACGCTAAATATATACCAAAGTACTTATCTGGATATTTGATTTATTATAAAACTTACACGTTTCCAAATCAGACCGAGGGTCCCTTTAAACGTTCCGTTACCGGCGATTCTTGATCCTTGACTCCTTTCCGGAGGATCGTAGTATTGGTACCTGTTTGGTAACATTTAATAATTTGTACATACATATTCAGTATGAATTACTTCAAAGAAACTAATTTTCTCGCAAAAAAATACAAGACCAATGTTTCGAGTATAAGATAAAAGAAATCTTTTTTAATACTTGTCTGTTTCTTTGAGTGGGCTAATGGATTTGGATTGAGCCTTCGGAGATTTAGGATTTATTTTAAATATCTTGTTGTTGTTTTTTTTTCTGGTAACATGAAAGAGATTTGCAATTATTAGTTACCATAATACCAATACGAAATGTGATTTGACTCAAATATAACTTTAAAACTTGCACAAGATAATCGGATTCCATAAATCTAATTTAGAAGTATATGTATTATAATCAGAGTAATTGATTCATTTAACGCATTCTATTCCTAGCTTCTGTCTTTCTGGCTTCACATAAAACATAGATAACATTTGTTTTAATTTTGCCGGAACACATTCTTCACGTTTTAAAGGTTACAGATGGAATCTAGTTTTATGGAAATGAAATGAACATTCCAAATTATCTGTTATCTAATCTGTTTTGTAATCAGATCTGCTAGGAGTATAATTGAAATGTGCTGTACTTACTTAAAGTTTAATTTCTTGGACAATAGTGATAGTAATTTGTCGTCTCGACCACCGGTCACATTGACAGTCGAATCGTTCTTGTAAACCACAAAGTGCCAAGGAGGTGCCTAACCAATAAACATCCTATTATTAAACGTAACTAAATGACCTTAATACTATGGGAAATCAATTTGTATAGCGAATGAACAGAACAAGCGCGATCTCTTTCTGTTATCAGAGATTTGACATTCGAAAGAATAAGATAGCATTTTTATATATGGTTGTAACAAATGAAATTTTTCTCACATTTTAGAACTCAACTCTTCTCTTCTTTGCATTATTGAAAGTCACATTTTGGAAAAAAAATATGATACTATGAATTACATAATTACAAAATAAAATCATTAGACAAGCAAGATTATCAAATGTTCGTTTTCATTCAGTCCAACTAAGACCGTGATAATTGTTAATTAAGGAAACTTTGACAGTTCATTTTCGAAACTAAATTGAACTGAAGGTAATTAGGTAAGAGTAGAGTTATTCAATAAGTACAAACTCAAAACTCAACGCAGAACCAAATAGTAATATGTGCGACTTTAAATAATAATTATTATAACATTTAAAGGATAATAAAAGTACGTCAATTTTGAACATTTCAAGTGTGAGATGAAAACAACTTACATGCAATACGGGCACATTGAAGATTCTGCCCTTGAAGTCCTGATAGACCTTATCAGCGGGTGGTAAGGCGGGGGATTTGTAGAGGCGACCTGACCACCAGTTGACGAGGGTCAAGTGGTTAAGCTTGTCTGGCGTCGCCTGGTTGTAGTATAATCGAAATCTGTACGTGTGTATATACGATGTATAATTTAAAATAAATGTTTTCAAATGGTTCTTAATATTACATGAAGTATTTTTTTTTTTAATTTCATGTTAAGAAAAAATATTTTTTAGATGATGTAATAAATTTATAAGGGGATAAGTATATTATTTGAAGAACTAAAATTGACCACAAAACAAATACATTTCCCAAAGAAAATACTGAAAGCGAAGCACTAAAAAATATGTTTTGGCCAATTCACAATCGGCGTTTCGTTCAATCGAATTACAATGTACGTGAGAGTCGGCAGCTTTGTATTGGGTCTTTCCGAACGGGGAGAAAATGTAATTTCTGAAATACTGGCAAGATGGTACGATAATCAAGCCGGTGCATACTTGGAGGGAATTTAAAATGTTGTAATATTAGAAAATTATATACATTTTGGATCACAATTGTTTTTTTTTTCCAGTATAGGACTTTAATAACTCAATAAAAGAGATGGAATAAAAACTGTAATTTTATTATATTTTCAATTTTTTTTCGGTGCGCTTTCGAATAGATTTGTAATTTATTTTATATTCCATTTTTAAAAACAATTGGTCGATGTTTTTACAACTAGTAGAACTTGCAAGTTCTGGCTGAATGTTGTCTACAAAATTAATACGTGAAGCACATACATAATTTGTACCTATTTTTACAAAAATTAATAAAGATTCCTTCTTTATTGACTACGAAATTTCGCAAATTTATAGTTTATACGGTAAAGGAGCGCCAAAAGTGTGTTTAGATGATTTTAAAATAAACGCATGAATGAATAAAAAAAACATTATTATTACATAAGCACAAACATACATGCAAACATATTTAATATTATCTCTCTTTTTCGCTTCCAAAACGACATTATTGTTGTTGACTCATAAAATCATTTAATCCGACGCGTACTACAAGAATTAACCATGTTTTGATCTTATTTTTTTTTTTTCAGCGGTTTTTCAAAGCTATGCTAAATGCACAGCGACCAATGTTTTATATTTAAGTGTAAATGTAAACACATGTTGCTATTTTATTACCATCGACTATATAGAAGTGTATATTTGTTTACAAATTATTGGTGTTGCATGAAAATTACGATGGAGACCATTATTTTGGTGTTGTATTTTCTACAACACCAAAATATGTATTGATCCTATAATACAATTATTCTGTGACGACATGACGGAATCCTTGCGAGAAGATACGACGTCTCGAAGACAAACTACAATGTTTTTATGGGAGATTTCAAAGTAAAAGGAGCATAGGAAAAAGGCGAATCAAAAATTGGAATAAGTGGCTTCGACTCGACCTCATGATTGCATTAACTTCTTTATTAAAGAACAAAGCTACAGGTCGAAAGATATAATTATATCAAGTTTACAAAATTACTAGTACGTGGTAGTCGTGGTAGGGTAGCCACTATTTGCATCATCATGTACGGCTATAGAAACAAAGTCTTAAAGCGAAGACTGAAAATCAGCAAACGTTGCTTAGGTTATTTTACCTGATGGACCGATAATTCTGGCCGAGTGATAAAAACCAAATAAGAGAATAACAGTACTCAGTATACTTGTGTTCCGGTTTGAAGGGTGAGTCAGTGTAAATACAGGCATTAGGGACATAACATCTTAGTTCCCAAGGCTGGTGGCACATTGTAAATGTAAGGTATAGTTAATATTTCTTACAGCGTCATTGTCTATGTGTGATGGTGACCACTTACCATCAGGTGGCCCATATGCTCGTCCGCCAACCTATACCATAAAAAAAAGAATGGCTTGTGTCCAGCTTTGTACTATGATAGGCTGATTGATAAATTTAAGCAATTAAATAATTTCCATGATACCAAACTGCGATAGTCAATGTTTGATTGAAACCTAAGCCAGCACAAAGATAACTACAAATCTAAAATGCGCACTTTAAGCAAAATTTTATAATAAATCATCACTAAAAATATCAATCAACCCGTATACAACGCACTATCTAATATTTTCTATATACGCTGCATAAATGTATGTTTTTTCTCGATGTATTTCGTTGGAGGCATTTTTTTCTGATACATATATCGTAAGCAAAGACGAACAATATTATAACTTATTAGATAAATGCGTTGCCGTATTGGGGTTATTACCTTAATTATTTCGCGATTCGTTAATATTATTACGGCTTAATGATAGATTCATTATAATTTAGTATAGCGTCCGAGCTGATTTACGATGTGGTTAACTGTATTGATTTATCGGTCGTATACTAAATGATTTTACGTCTCCTTTCTTTTTTGTTATCATTGTATACGAATGAAAGGGATGGATGTATATTTATCAATTAAATTTATGAATGCAGGTTTTTGCTACTTTTGGCAATTGTTTCAGTGTTTATCATGTATAATATATATAAAGGTGTTTTTGGGGAATTCAAGTTCGTAACAACAGGATACGAAGTCTGACGTTACGTGAGTCTTGTCCTAGTTTGTAAATTCTCGATACGAGTAAAGGTCAAATAGCATAGTTGTAAGATTTTTTTTAACAATGAATAAGCAAGAGTAACAACATATTGAATAAAGATTTTTGACTTTTGAGTTGCCGATGTTATTTTACATTTATTAATCTTTGAAACTAAAACATATACGGCCTATTTTATAGCAAAGGTCGACGGACGGCCAAATGGGCCTGCTAAAGAGTGTTCACCACCTCCATTTCTTAAGTCTTCGGTGAGCCACTGACCTTGAACAGTAAGATATTATTTCCCTTGTACATGTAAGACACTGACTCATTCACCGTCTAAACCAAAACTTGGCGTAGAATGCAGTATGATGAGTGGATACTACCTACCCCAGAAGGGCTTTCACAATGTCCTACCAAGTACCAAGTATATGCCAATAGGGTACTGTGAGTTTTCATATTTTTCCTACCTATTATTGATACCGTATTAAAAACATGTTAAAAATACTCACACGCTCGGTCTCGGGTTGGTGATCACAGCAACTCGAATAGCCTCCTTAATACCAGAAAGGAAGAGCTTACTGACTTCACCACGTGGCCAAAAGAATATATATAATATTGAACGATGGATATAATTATTGATTGTTATCTGCAACAACAACAACAGCCTGTAAATTTCCCACTACTGGGCTAAGGCCTCCTCTCCCTTTTTGAGGAGAAGGTTTAGAACATGTTCCACTACGCTGTTCCAACACGGTTTAGTGGAATACCACATAGCCACATGTGGCAGAATTTCTATGAAATTTGACACATGCAGGTTTCCTCACGATGTTTTCTTTTCACCGCCGTGAACGAGATTAAATATAAACAAATCAAGGACATGAAAATTCAGCAGTGCTTGCCTTGGTTTGAACCCGCAATCATCGGTTAAGATGCACGTATTCTAACCACTGGGCTGTCTCGCCTCAGTTGTCTGCAAAACACTTAATAAATAATAAAATGTCGACATATTGGTATTTGAAAAATATTTAGTTATTGAATAATTTACCTCATAGAGTATATCCTCGCATTCCTCTGGTTCACAAAGGATCAGACTCGACCTTTCCTCGGATGTATCGAGGCCTTTTTTAAGGTATCTGAAATACTGAATATATTTACATTACTTAATATCAAAATAAATCGTTCACGAAACAACGATAAATATTAATACAAGAATACGTTCATAGACAATTTGTGTATAGAACTTATTCCAATTTATTTCACAATTTACTTTAAAACTACTTGACCGATAGGTATATGTGTGTAATGTAATATAGTCAATATTACATTATAATGATAATAAAGCTTTATTCCCATTATTAGTTTGTATTAATAAATATGTTAGTATATTTATTTATTCTAATTTTTTTTTTCTATTCTACGGAAAGGCTGCCGTTCGCGGTAAAAGTCTCCTCCAAATGTTGCCAGCTATACTCCATGGTCTGCCTTATTTTCTCTTTTTGTATATATTGCATTACGCACAGGTATACATTAGGCTATATGACATTCTGTCAAAGTAATATCTCTTAATTACTACTAATCACAACTCCTGTTCAACCACAAACATCTATGTTAAGTCTTAGTTATATAACGTCCAACTCGTCATTAATTTAACAGCTATAAATTCCGAGATAACGGATTCGTATTCCAGTTTGAAACAAAAGAAGTTAGGTGTTTGTCTGTTCAGAAGATCTCAGTCGCAATCGCGGTGGTTTTACAGTCCCGTGCCTCGGAAAATACGAAAAGGTCCTACGCTTGATTGCTCTTCTATCAAATCGCCGTCCTATCGGCTATGAAGGCGAGGGCATTGAGAATACACCTGTTTCCACAAACACGCTTCCTTTGTAATAAATTCTGCATAATTGGTTAGTTTTTGAAGACTTCCGTGGTTCAAGTAGTTTGTACAGCGGTTTTCATGGGTACGCCACTCCAAGGTCCCAGGTTCGATTCCCGGCCGAGTCGATTTAGAAAAATTATTAGATTTCTATGTTGTCTTGGGTCTGGGTGGTATCGTCGTTACTTCTGATTTTCCATAACACAAGTGCTTTAGATACTTACATTGGAATCATAGTAATGTATGTGATGTTGTCCAATGTTTATTTTACGAGATCGACCAATTTTAGAGAAATTCAATCAGAAATAAGACTAGTGGTCGATTTACGTACATTAATATCTTTATTGATATTAATTATATGATATTATTTCTCCTTATTAACAGCAAAACTTACTCCGTCCTTGCTCTCCGCTGTCTTCAAATCCAAGTTGATTACTTGTATGTTATTATTACACAATATATGAAGTATTGCATAAATATCCTCAGACCTAAAAAAATATTCATTACAGTATTCAAATAATGTAAAGTTTAGTAAAGTAATGGCTATAAAGTGAATGCTATAAAGTGAATGCTAGATATAGGTAAAAATATATTTGTACTAAATCGTTTAAGCTGTTTAACTTCATTCTGATAATATCAGTGGAATATGAAACAATTAAAATGGAAATTTAAAAAAAATAAGAAGGTAATTTTTTTGTTTTTTTTTTTATTTTAAAACCGTTTACTTCAATTTTGTTTTCTCGATTTAAATTTATAAATGACTAGCGACCCGCCTCGGCTCCGCACTTGATATGTATCGTTATGTAATGACTAAATTACATTAAGTCATTATAAATTTTAGCCTATGTGTTATTCTGATGCATAACCAATTTTAATGGAAAAAGAAACCAACATCCACCATCACAAACTTTCAGGATTCAAAATATGTTAATTTATAATACATTTAAGTTAAAAATATATTTATCATAAAATATAAATCAATTGAAATTATAGAAGCACTTTTAAAAGGTCATGTTACAGTATTTAATTAAATTTAAATCTGAGATTGAAAGTAGATTCCATCGAAAAAAAACGGTGAGAAAATCCTTTCCGTCTAGTTCCTCCTTCCCGCCACTTTATTTACAGAGTATATCAATGAAGTACAATTATATTAATGTATCTTTTATTGAGTTGTGTGATTTATTTATTAATGTTTATTAACAAGAGATTTAATTTTTAACAGACTACATTACAAATTACAATAGTTTTTATAGTAGCAAGGGATAATTGGGTTGTTGTTCTTTACTTACTAAACAACAACAAACTAATTATTACGACATTATCTACAAATGTCTTATTGAAATATCGAGCTCCAACGGATAAAAATAAAAAGACATGGTAAATATCCCGCAGTTAATAAGTGTAATAATAAAAATAACCATGTTAATTTAAAATCTTACAAACAAACAAATCGTAATAAAATTATTATAAAATCAAAACAAAAACAAACTTATTACAAGTGGGTTCTTTTTTTTTCTCGCTGGAAAAACGCTTTACGCGCTTTCCCCACGTGATGGATGTTGGGGGGGGGGTGGTACTGCCCGGAGCCCTGAACGACTAGTGCGCCCAAGTACGCCAGGTTTACCCACTAAAAAACCAGCGGTACCCTCTCCGTCTTTCGGCGGACGCCACGGGATCGCTTACGCATGACGGTCGGCCCGCCTATGCGGGCCTCCAACTCCTAGGGGGAATTCCCGGGGTACTGGGACGCCCCCTGGTCCCTGCGGCGCCTATTGAGGCGGGGGGAGAAGGAGCGCGTAGCGCCTTTTCCTCCTCCCCGGTCGTCTTCTGCGGAGCGAGTCAGCGGCGGCATTATTTTCCCGCTCCCGCTCCGCGGCTTCCTTCTGCGACATGACACTTTCGCAGAAGGAGCGCATCTCTGACCAGCACATCTCGCTACTGAGCATGGCGTTGATAACGCTCAGTAGCGAGAGGTCTCCACCCATAGTCGCCGTAAGGGTGTGCCTCTGGGACCCCCACGCAGCACACTCGTACAGGGTGTGGTACGCCGTGTCCACTGGCGCACCACACTCGTGGCAGGAGGGTGTCTCCTCCCGCCGCGCTATCGCATGCAGGTACTTACCGAAGCATCCGTGCCCGGTAAGTACCTGCGTCATTCTGTACAACAGTGTGCCGTGCTTCCTTTCAACCCAGCGACTCAAGTGGGGACGGATCGCCTCCACTGTCGCCAGGCCTGCTGTGGGTGACCCCAGATCCTCCTGCCATCGGACGATCAGGGCTTGCTGGGCTAGAGTCCTGATCCATTACAAGTGGGTTCTAACAAGAATATTGAAAATTTTATTTTACAAGATTCAATTTCTTGCAATGTTAATCAGCAAGAAATAAAGAAGAACCGAAAAGAAACTCAGTAGTTAGCTAATAGTTACTGTTTTCCGACTATCATCTGTTATATTACCGTAAGTCAGTAGTATTTCCTCTAACAACAGTCAAGCTTTTCGTTGGTAATCCAGCAGCTATAACCACCAAGGCTTCAGGAAAATCTTTTGGAAGTCGCCGTAGATTTTTGGAGGCCAACGCTTCGATATTAAAGAAACATTGAATTTTATTAACGAATGTAATAAATAAAAGTATATAACAATTCATCTTATGTTGTTAATGATACTTAAATATGAAAGAAACCGTTTTCTCAAGAGTACGAAATAATTCTGACTCATATTTCATATTTTCTTATGTCTCGTCGGAACAGATGTGATGGAAGTTATAACAGATGTGCTAATTATCGTTAGGTAAGGTATGTAAGATTGGAAAACACACAAAATAAGTTACATGTAATGTAAACGCCAGCAAAATAAATATTTACAGATACTGTATATTTTTTTTATATGAAGTTAAAAATCAAATTAACAAAAATCTCCAATCGTCTTTCCATGTGCGATTATCTTTTTTTTTAATAATCCGTTTACGCGGGAAAACATCTTGCATTCTTTTTACAGCCATACCAATGACGTTCTAAAATCAATTTTATTTAAAAAAATAAAAAAAAATTATGAAATCGGATACACTAACAAAATATGAGTTTATTAAATATATAATTACAGCATAAAGAAGTATTTTTAACACATTCTTCAAATATATTATTTGATCATCGTCATTTGTTTCAATACTTTTAATTTATTTATTATCATCAACGCTATTCTTTAAGAACTGTAAAACCGACTAACGACAGAAAATTTTAAAGCTCCTGTCCTCTAAATTATATATTTATTGTAGTTAATGTTGTATATTCCGTCCTGTCATTTCCAGATCATGTCAGGAACAAGGAATAGATTATGATTAACTTTGACCGCCCCTCCCTGAGCTACCTTGAGAATACTTTATACACTATAGACACTTCGGAAAAGGATAATTAGACGATATTGCGCAGAAATTTTCCAAGCTATACAAACTCGATTACTAAACACAATTATGAAGATTTTTTTTTGTATAATATGAGCGACCCGCCCCAGCGTCGCACGGTGGAATTTTCACAGTTTTTAGGGAATTTTCTACATTATTGTGTGTGTATGTAATATACATATAAACCTTCCTCTTGAATCAATCTGACTATTAAAAAACCGCTTCAAAATCTGTTATGTAATTTTAAAGATATAAGCATAGATAGGGATAGACTGCGGTAAGCGATATTGTTTCATACTATGTAATGATAATGATGATAAATGTAGCAGTTTAAGTTACATATTAATTACGTATACATTAATTTATATGCAATAAATCCAAAGATGGATGAAATATCGCAATGAATTATATAAAGTTGCGCATCTGCGAGATACGGTTAGTCTCGGTGCAGCGTACTGTATCGTACCCTTCATATGAATTGACGTTTGACGAGCTAAGTGGCCACTTTTCATCGAAGGGCCACATGACCGATGGTTTAAAAGCTTTGCTATGTTACCTTAGAAACAACCTTGTTCCATAACGGCACTTGTACAATACGTAAAACAATATCATAATGAAAGTAATTCCTTAAATTATTATTATTATAATTAAACTACCCGCCCGCGACCTTGTTTGACTCCTTATATCAGTTAGCTGCCAGTGAAAGTCGCGTCAAGATCGGTCCAGCCGTTCCAGAGATTAACCGGGACAAACAGACAGACAGACAGACAAAAATTGTAAAAAATGTTAATTTGGTAAATTACATAAAATCATTATAAATTGTAGTATTTGTATTATTCTGATGTATAACCTATATTACTTTAAAATTCTACCCAAATCCGTTCAGTAGTAACAAACTTTCGCATTCATAATATTAGTAGGACGTTAAACATTTGTATGTTTGTAATACCCTTGAAATATCCTATCCAACAGTTCTGATTCTGTTTGTATAATTGCCATTAGTCGTACTGGCCTTTGCAGCATCACTAGGAGTAAGAACGTATACTCCGCCTTGAAATTTAAGCTTTCTCAGGATTCGAGTGACGTTTATCCTGAGGATGTCTCCTATAAGATCGCACCTCGGCTCAGGAAATTCTACAGTGTAATTGTTTTACTGCATGTAGCTAAACGCATTATGTATTGATACACGTATGTATACTCTCATTGATTTTTCTATACATTGAGATGAGCCTGATATTACAAGTTGTTTAGGATGAAGTATAATAGGGGGATAATGCAACTAAGTGGTTCCGTAGTTAATTTTTTCGTATATTTTTTAGTTAGGTATACGGAATAATGAGGATTCTAATATGAAGTGGTCATCTCCTAAATTGAAATATTTTTAAATCAAATGTTTTTTAATCAAAAAAAAAAACAACAACAACAACAGCCTGCAAATTTCCTGCTGCTGGGCTAAGGCGTCCTCTCCCTTTTGAGGAGAGGGTTTGGAACATATTCCACCACCCTGTTCCAATGCAGGTTGGTGGAATACACATGTGAATTTTTATGAAATTTGACACAAGCAGGTTTCCTCACGATGTGTTCCTTCGCCGCCGAAAACAAGATGAATTATAAACATAAATTAAACACATGAATATTTAGTGGTGTTTGCCTGTTTGAACCCGCAACCATCGGTTAAGATGCACGCGTTCTAATCACTGGGCCATCTCGCCTCTTACTTTCAAAACATCGTTAAAGTAATGTAAAGCTACCATCGGTTCTACTGAGAAGAACCGACAAGTAACTCAGTAATTATTTCTTCTTTTCCACCATTTTAATTACAGAGTATGTTAGTAAAGTACAATGAGGATTCAACTGAAGTTTTGAATATAAAGTAATTTCAAGAAAAACCGTAGTATCAGTTACATATACATAGATTTCAGTTGTTTATAGTTTAGTAAGTTTTTGTCTTTTTGGCATTGAATTTTTTTTTTTTGTAACCCTACTTTGTATCAGTGATAATGCATTATTCTTTACATCGTTATAATAAGGTTAATTCCTCTTGGCTTTGAAAAGTAATAAGGTATAGGCAAACGATACATCTTAAATACCTTTAAAATGATCATCTCATTTATATACAACAAAAATAAAAAAGGACTTATAATAGATCCTTGAGGAACCCTCATTATTCGTACCGAAAGACTTTATTCTATCTACAAGTATAGATACAGAATAAACCAATCAAGTGAAAATAAGATCAAAAGCATTACTATTAACACCGTAAAATTTTATCTTATACAAAAGCATCTTGTGTTCTAAAAAATCAAACGCTTTAAATACATCACAGGACAAGTCAATAGTTTTCTGTGATATCTCCCATGTATCAAATACCTTATCATGAACAGAATTTCGGAGATAAATACTATATTAATATAAATATGTAAATATAAATATGAGACAACATCACATACATTACTCTATCCAGATGTAAGTAGCTAAAGAACTTGTGTCATGGAAAATCAGAAGTAACGACGATACCACAAAAACCCAGACCCAATCTACACCGGGAATCGAACCCGGTACCTTGGAGTCACGTACCCATGATATATTGTAACATGGGTTTTGAAAAACATGACTACAAAGCTAATATAAGCCAGTTTAGCAATCAAAGTCCCCAATGTTTAGCGCTTTTTGAATAAATGCCATTTGTTACAAATTCTATTTGCATAACTACGAGATAGTTTAGTGGCCAACAGTTCAAATCACGAGTTGGGTTAATAAAATGTTATTGGATTTTTCTGTCAATAAATTCTTGGTAATAGTCAACAGTTGGAAGGTTCGTAGTGTTTAAATTTCCGTGCCGTTTAAAATCGCAAAGCTGTCAGTTCTAATTATTACTTTAAGCATAATCATAATTCTTTTGAAAACTAATTATATTTGGAGTCGATGTCAGCCAACCCTGACATATTATTTGATAGATATATTTCAGGGTTGGGTGACACCGACTCCAAATATAGCAATAATTATAATGTAATTATTGTAGTTATATATAATCGTAAATTGACGTTTTAGTAGTCTAATATTTTTCATTTCATCTTGCTTAGGAGGAGTCTAAAAAATATGTTGAATACGCAATTATTTTTATTACTTTTTAATTCAAATTAGTTTGTTTTAAAACAGTGGTATGTTTGAAGTCGGTTTTTCTTTTTGTTAACATTTTTATTTATATAAAATAATGATGTCATGATTTCAATAGTTTTAGTATGTTTTAAAAAGTATTACAACAATCAAAATTGACTGTAATCAAAGTAATGTATATTTATAAATGTTTCGTATAATATATTGTTTCAACATCGTATGTATAAAGAACTTAATAAACCCTACGTGTTGCTTGAGTGCTGTCATCGGACGTAGGCCCCTAAATAATTTACTACCAAGAAGGTCATATATACTCGTCATAACTGGCACTCCCGTGTAATTATGTCCGAAAAAACAGTATGAATTATGATTGTGGTATTAATAAACTGAATATTAATTTCCACAAACAAACATAAAATTTTAGATTTTGTATTGCAAATGTCAGTGCAAGGTGGTTTGTTAAGTTGAATTCAATAACAACAACAACAAACAACAGCCTGTAAATTTCCCACAGCTGGGCTAAGGCAGGAGGCCTCCTCTTTTTAAGAAGAATGTTTGAAACATAATATCTTATTCACGAGTTCAGTCTCGTGAACAAGACATTCGTAAATAATGTCGAAATAACGAGCTCCATCGAATAAAAACAAAAAAAAAATGTAAATATCCCGTATTATGTTTGAAACGTATTCCACCACGCTGTTCCAATGCGGGTTGGTGAAATACACATGTGGCAGAGTTTCAAGTTGAGTTCAGATGTGAGGAATATGTCCAATAAGTACGGCAATTAGATGCTGTGCTAATTGCTGCAAGTTTGAATCGGAATAGTTTATGAGAAATATACCTTACAATCTTCGTCGAATACATTCTACATCCAAGTTAAAACACAGAATCATCATAATTGCATTATATTTAATACTGACAGCTATTAAAAACTCAATAGGTCAACTGTATACATTTGGCCTAGAGACATAAAGTCTCAGATTTAAGGCTAGTGTCCTACTTACTCACAAATTTTAAAATATAAAGTAAACTTTATTCAAGCAGGATCTTGCAAGCAATTTTGAATAGGTATCATACAATTTTAAAAATGAAATTCAACCATCAGTTCAGAATATAGATTCTATCAAGAAGAACGTAACGTGTTATCGTGGTAACCCTAGAAACTCTTCGTGTTTTTTTTATTTTGTCTAAGGTAGGCAGACGAGCAACCTGATAACCTGATAGTAAGTGGTCACCACCACCCATAGACAATGGCTCTGTAATAAATATTAACCATTCCTTACATCACAAATGTACCAACAACCTTAGGAGCTAAGATGCTATGTTCCTTGTGCTTATAGTTACACTGGCTCATTCTCCCGTCAAACCGGAACACAATAATAACAAATAATGCTGGTAAGCAGTAATATATCTATCTATGAGTAGGTACCTATCTAGACTAGCTTGCACAAGCTCTACCACCAAGTGAAATTGAATTGCCTCGCCGATTTAAAAAGCTCACAATTGTTGACACAGGCTAGATGAGTTACCGCATCGGCCGTGGGTTTAATTAAAATGCATGCGGACCCGATTTCAATTTATAATTTAGTATTGAATTGTATTAAATGCAATTATACTCATACATATAGCAAGAAAATATTTTTATTTTCTTACTAAACTAAGTCCTACAAAGTAGTAGTAAGTAAAGTAACAGCCTGTAAATTTCTTACTGCTGGGCTACTGGCCTCCTCTCCAATTAAGGGAGAGGGCTTGAAACATATTCCATCACGCTGTTCCAATGCGGAAATTAGACACATGCAGGTTTCCTCGCGATTTTTTCCTTCATCGCCGAGCACGAGATGAATTATAAACACAAATTAAGCACAAATGTATAGTGGTGCTTGCCTGGGTTTGAAACAGCAATCATCGGTTAAAATGCACGCGGTCTAACCACTGGGCCATTTCGGTTCAAGTCCTGCAAACGTTAATGAAATCCTTAAATTTTGTTCGCTTACAATTATATAATCCAACAAGCCTCACATACAATAGCTTGGTATTACTTTACTTGAAACCATAATACACAAAAACTAATATATATAACACAGCAACATTTATGCGTTGATATGTAATGAACTAGTTTAGCCTACAGCTTTACCCGCGAGTAATTCATAAAACTTTACCAACAGCAAAGAAAACGAGACTCAACATCTCTTCCTCCCTTTTCCGCTCTGAATAAAAACAGTAGCCTATGCCCTCGACTGAAACTATCTTCATACCAGTTTTAATCTAAATCGGAACAGCGGTTTTGGCGTGAACAGGTAACAGACAAAATTACTTTCACATTTACTATAATAATATAACTATAGATTATACTATAACAAACTATTAAGTCACCGTTTTATACCGCGAATAGATTCAACGAGATATTAATGAACATCGAAGCTACTCATGTATAAATATTCTAATAAATTATAACACGTGTTTCGTACATCTAATGCATCAATATGCGCTAAAGCCGAGCGTGGCAGACGATGGCAGAACCTATTTCCATTACCTGTTGTACCATCGCATGTCCTGAGGGATCGAGCGCGGGAAATTCAAGACCGAGATCCCAGAGGCTTTCCTCTACTGTCGACGTGTGGTACAAACATAAGATTAAGCGTTTAAATTCCATTAACCATCAGTAATGCTTAAAAAAGCATTCAATCTACATTAATATTATAAATGTGAAAGTAGTAAAGTAAAGTAACAGCCTGTACATTTCCCGCTGCTGAGATAAGGCCTCCTCTTCCATTGTGGAGAGGGTTTGGAACATATTCAACCACGCTGTTCCAATGCGGGTTGGTGGAGTGCACATGTGGCAGAATTTCGATTAAATTAGACACATGCAGGTTTCCTCACGATGTTTTCCTTCCCCGCCGAGCACGAGATGAATATAAACACAAATTAAGCACATATATACGGTGGTGCTTGCCTGGCTTTGAACGCGCAATCATCGGTTAAGATGCAGGCATTCTAACCACTGGGCCATCTCAGCTCTAAATAAATGTGAAAGTAAATCTGTCTGTCTGTCGCTCTTTCACGACCAAACCGCTGTACCGAACTACTTTTTTCCTAACACATGACAGCCAAAACTCTAAAACGCGAGCGAAACCGCGGGCGACTGGTAGTTTAAATATAAATGGAATTTAAGATTGTAAAATGATAGTTCGTGTAATTTCCCGAAGTCCGGCAAATGTCTTCTCTCAAGGAGAAGGCTTGGAGCTCATACCGCATGAACGTCCCATTGCCGGTTTAATTACGGATTGTCAGGATTTATGGGGCAGGGTTGTATTATCACCTAATAACGGATGAATTATAACGACATATTAAGGACCATAAAAATCAATTGAGCGCTTTTGTAATCAAGAGCGTGATTTTGGAGATTCACGTTCACTATCACACACTATCCACTTGGTGGTCTCGGCTCGAAGCAGTAAAGACTAAAAGCCTACAAACGGCTAAATAGTCCTTACCTATATCGACTAGCTTCGAATTCCACCTAGATCCTCGTGATCTTCTTAAACTATTTGACGTACTGGTACCTTACTAGCAATGGAATTTAATAATAATTATTATGCCACCATTCCACGCGGTCAAGATTTATACAGTAACTAGTTTTAGTTCATATTTGTATATATACATATATTTAAGCATTTAATGTTGTTAATTCTTATGTTAATTATGAAATTGGAAAGATACTGATTGATAAATCTATTTTTCTACATCTTCAATGTATCTTACAATTAATATTTTATTAATTATATGTGAGTTAAATTTATTACATTCGATAACTCTACTGAGTTATCGAATGAGCTCTATTACTATAGAGCAGTATATATACTTCGTTTTAGCATAAAATTATACATACCAGGAAAAAAATGTATCCATAAAGGGTTTTGTTCCATTTTCTCTCTTTATATTTTTAATAAATGTGCAAAAATTATCTAAAAACAATTTAATTCCACAAGTAATATCAATTAATAGTAATACTAGGGTTTTTTTTCCGTTAACTTAGCTTTAAGTTAAACAGCTCATATGATATAATTATAAAGCCTCTATTACAAGTACGTTTTGGCTTGTTAATTTTTTTTTTATAGTATAGGTTGGCGGACGAGCATATGAGCCACCTGATGGTAAGAGGTCACCATCACCCATAGACAATGACACTGTGAAAAATATTAACTTTCCCTACATCGTTATTGTGCCACCAACCTTGGGAACTACGATGTTATATCCCATGTGCCTGTAGTTACACTGGCTAACTTACCCTTCAAACCGATATACAACAATACTGAGTACTGTTGTTTGGCGGTAGAATAACTGATGAGTGGATGGTACCTACCCAGACGGGCTTGCACAAAGCCCTACAGCAATATTAATACTTTTAACCTTTAAAATATCTAATCAAACAAATAAGTAAGTTAATATCGAAGTTGCGAATTACTTGCATCATATTGAAACTCTTTCACTTGTCAATGCAAATCAATATATCAGTTTTAAAATGAACTATTTCTCATTCAGTGATATTTTCATATACAAATAAAACACATATCATAAGATATAAGTTTTACGATAAAAATCGTTTTAATAATTAAAATACATTCAATTACAAATATATATGTACGCATTTTATACGACTCCAAAAAAGCTACATTTTTAAAATACACGAACTGTAATCCCTTCAGTAGTTCTTTTACAAGGTGTTTCTATTGGATTAAATTTTCGATAACTTGGTTTTATATATTTGCAGAAAACTTTAGCTATCCATTATTCTTTTAAAATACCTTAAATTGCTTTTTGTCGCTATCGCTTGCACCATATTTCAGAATCCGCACTTCGTTTGAAAATCAGCTCTATTTTTATATAATCTAGACATACTATCGTGTGAATTATTCTTCCTGCATTACCTCTAATAAATTCTGTAACGTGGGAATATGTGAGACAAGTGACAAGGTTGTGTTTAGTCACTTGACGCGGAAGATCCTTTCAGCGCTGCGAAAGCGAGGAGCCCTTCAAATGTTGTACATGTAATAATTTAGTTATTTGCGGCTTGGAATATCTGCGACTATTTTTATTTACTAAATTTTTTGGATGGGAGGTTTTTTATGACAATGTTTGTTTTGTTTTTTTCATGAACAAGTTACTCAGAGCTTTTATTAAGGTTTCAATTGCAAATATATTATTAAATGTTAAATATCAGGTTTTACTGATGTAATAAGATAACCGAGGGTTAGTCATAAATTAATTTGCAATTATATCATTATATTTAGCTTCATTCGTAAAAATTGTTATGATTAATTATAAGTTTGTATATAATTGAAGTATATTTATTTTAGATTCTTGGACTTCTTGTTTTTGTCAATTTATATAAGTGGATTTTTGTATTCATGGGCTTATGTGTAGTTTTGTACTCCGTATAAAGTCGAGATGTCCCAGTGGTTAGAACGCGTGCATAACCCAGGCAAGCACCGCTGTTTCATGTGCTTAATTTGTCTTTAAAATTCATCTCGTACTCGGCGGTGAAGGAAAACATCGTGAGGAAACCTGCATGTGACAAATTTCATAGAAATTCTGCCACATGTGTATTCCACCAACGCGCATTGGAACAGCGTAGTGGAATATGTTCCAAACCTTCTCTTCTAAGGGAGAGGAGGCCGTTAGCCCAGCAGTGGCTAACGGCCTATTTATAAAATACGGTCACGGCCGGTAAATTTACAGGCTGTTGTTGTTGTTGTTGTATATAAATATTAGTCTGGATTAAAAGTCTTCAGACTTCAAACATATTCATTGAGTTGGAATGTGTCCATGAATTTGAATTAAAGAGCTCCAAAACAACATTCCCTCCCAATGTTTGTTTTGTTATATTGTTCACACATTTGATGAGGATGACGTCTCATAATTTTGTTGTTAGGTACAGTCTTAGACTTAGCCTTAGGGATGCCATGCCGCTTAAATTTGGACTATCTAAGTCCAAATTTAAGCCGAGACTTTATTACTTTCCTGTATGAACTTATCGTAATAGTAATTGTACCATAATCACATTTAAATTTATCACGATACAAAATATTCATATAAAGCTTTTATAAAACAGTGAAAAGCCAGGTCAAGCTGCTTCACAATTAAAAAAGAGAGAAGTCACTAACATCTCATTAACTTGTAAAGGGAAACTTTCGTAACAAATTGAGTGATGGTGACAAAAAGATAAGAAATGGAGTTTTCTATTTAAACAAAGAGGAGAATATTAAAAAATCCTGTATAAACGAAGAATCCGGAGCGATAGCCCGCGGCCCGGCTGCAGACAGCGTGCCGGAACTGAGTAAAGTGCGGACGGGCAGCACGGCACCAATGAAGTGGCGAACGTCTTATTCATAGATTAGCTATAACACTTTGGAATTATTAGAATTAGAATTTAAAGCCATTAAAATAGGAAAAAAGGCTTAAGTACATCTCAGTACATATAACAGACGTACATATATATTGAAAAGTTTCGTATCTACGTTGCACTTAAATGACCTTGAAATTTTACTCATCAACCGAAAGACTTTAAAAACATTGTTTTACAATATATAAGAAAAGGAAGATGAGTTTTGTTTTACAATATATAAGAAATGGATGATGAGTTTTGTTGGTTTATGTAGTATTTTAAAGTGATTATGCCAATAATATCACAGATTAATTGTGAATCTATTGTTATATTTTGTATGGCTATTTTTCGTGTCGGTTATTAGCAATTATGTAGTTATATTGAATGTTGAGTGAAACAACAAACAACAACAACAACAACAGCCTGTAAATTCCCACTGCTGGGCTAAAGGCTTCCTCTCCCTTTAAGGAGAAGGTTTGGAACATATTCCACTACGCTGTTCCAATGCGGGTTGGTGGAATACACATGTGGCAGAATTTCTATGAAATTTGTCACATGCAGGTTTCCTCACGATGTTTTCCTTCACCGCTGAGCACGAGATGAATTATAAAGACAAATTAAGCACTTAAATCAGCGGTGCTTGCCTGGGTTTGAACCCGCAATAATTGGTTAAGATGCACGCGTTCTAACCACTGGGCCATCTCTGCTCTGTTGAGTGAATTTAATGCTCAAAATGTAATGGATTTGGAGTCTCCACGATTCACAAGCCGTGTTACACGAAGAAAAGGAATTTTGTCATTAGAGGAGAACTGCTCAGTTATTACAATAACAATTGTTTCAGCCTGTGGTCGCGTCTAGCCGTTTTTTTTACATCTTTTTGTAAGGATACCCTCTTAAACATTTACGCTGGTTAATTATGTCTATCAGAGAAATCATTTAAGAATTAATTTGATTAACATATTTGATTGTTTGGATCGTTATAATAGAACTTGTTGTCTAAGGTTTTCGTTTCGACTACCAATAAAACACATTTTTTTTATATATTTCTTATTTTCTTTTTCAGTCTTGAGATGTTTGTACATTGTGATGTACAATAAAATACAAATATAATATAAAAAATATACAACAACAAGAGCCTGTAAATTTCCCACTGCTTGACTAAGGCCTCCTCTCTCATTGAGGAGAAGGTTTGGAACATATTCGACCACGCTGTTCCAATGCGGGTTGGTGGAATGCATATGTGGCAGAATTTCTATGAAATTAGACACACGCAGGTTTCCTCACGATGTTTTCCTTCACCGCCGAGCTCGAGATAAATTATAAACAAAAATTAAGCACATGAATATTCAGCGGTTCTTGCCATTGCAATTATCGGTTAAGATGCACATATTCTAACCACTGGGCCATCTCGGCTCTAACAAAATATAATATAACAAATGACAAACAATAAAACCGCAAATTAGCCATCTGCTAATTAATCAGTTTATTATTTTCATTAGTAGTAGTAGTAGTATAAAGCATTACTTATTTTATTAATTCATTATCCACAGTGGAATACAATACCTTAGAAGGTATTGTGTAACTTTTGCCTATAACCCTAGGTTACTTTTCAATCTTAGACACAAACAAATACTGATATTCAGAGGTATCAATCAATCATTCTGAAAATTTTTCTTTTGCATATTTGATATTAAATTATAGACATTATCACATTATACATGCTTATGTATTCTTAAAACCTTTAAATTTTATTATTGAATATTTTTATTTGTATACAATAAACCACTGATGTGTAAGTCCATTTAGGTACATGGATTGTTACCGCCCACTCATCTTAAATTCTACAGAAAAGTATCAATACTTGTTTTATTTTTATTAGAAGGATGAGTAGGTAGTAACAGGAATCTTACCATGTACTCAACATTATCTCAGGATGGATATAATGACGACAAGTTTAGCAAGGATTTTGCGACCTTGGATTTCTCCTTAAACTAATGGGAAACCTTTTCAAGTAAAGGAGGAAATTTAAAATGTTAGTTTAAATTTCGTTTTTATGTTGAATTAAAGTTACTTTTTCCACTGGTTCAATAATTGGAAAGTAATTTTTTCATTTAATATATTTATATGAATATGATTATTAACATTTTTAAAGCAGTTCTTTTTAATTATTAAATTGAAAGTCTGTAATCAATTTTGGAATTCATCCATCCATCCAATTAATATTAAATATCAATTTTATTAGATTAATAAAAAGAGGCTTAATTTTATACTGTAACCAATTATATTCTAATAAACAGATATGTTATACCCATACTAAACAACAGAAAAAAGTGTGCCGCGCCGGGGACCGTTTATTTTACATTTCGTTACAAGTAAAAAGGATAGCTTGATAAAAACAATAAGTAAAAGGGATAACTAGATGTTTTAATTACGCAAAACGTATTACTACGTAATTATGATGTATTATAACGTATTACTACGTAAAACGACTAAAGGCAAACGTCTCAATTAGGACGTTTTCTAGTTTTCACTTTTTGCGCGTTAATAACATATCTGATTACTAGAACATCATTGACTGTAACGTTAAAATTAATTATAGTATTGTACATTGCATTAATTTTTTATAGAAGATTACATTTTTTTTTATTCCATTAATATTTGCCGAGAACAGAGAAAAATGTCACGACGTTTAAAGATGTCGTTTTATAAATGTATACTTACATCCTGATACTTTTTCTTCGTACATACAAATGTTACGACGAAATGGTAAAAAAGTTGTCCTCATATCTATCATGAGGTTTGTTTTGAATATGCTGCAAGCGTTAGGGGTCCCGAATAAACATTAATGTTTAGTCTAGTCGAGGACGACTGTTTGTTCAATTCCCCACTCTGGGGGCGTTTAATAAAAAATAGTTTCGAAAGCTGTGCAATAAGTAAATGTAAATAACCTATGGCCTCCAGGTTTTTCGAATTGACTTTAACCACGTTCGTGCTGTGTTTGATAATAACTGTTTCCATTGTTGGAAACGACACGGTAATAAATATTCGTCTGTGTTTACTTAGTGATTTCTTTTTATTTATTAATTCAAATACATTTATATTTGTAGTGTTGGTTACACTTTAAATATAAGTAGATTTAAAAATTAATTATCCAGGCATTATAAGAAGTGTAATCCAAACAATCCGCTGTCATGTTTGGGATTTTTTATTTTATAGAACAGGATGGCGGACGAGCATTTGGGCCACCTGATGGCAAATGGTCACTATCACCCATAGACAATGACACTGTAAGAAATATTAACTATTCCTTACATCTTCAATACCTTGGGAACTAAGATGCTATGTCCCTTGTGCCTGTAGTTTCACTGGCTCACTCAAACTCGAACAACTTTATTAAATATAGAAGCATTACACTTTCTTATTGATGGTCAATTGAAACACTACCACCGGTTCGGAAAGAAAATACCCTGACCTGAGAAGAACCGGGGAAAGAAACTCAGCGGGGTTTTTTTGTTTGTCTCATATATTATATAAACAATTTAATATGAGATGAATTAGGAACTCACTCACCCTTCAAACCGGAACACAACAATACTGCGTACTGTTGTTTAGCGGTAGAATATCCAATGAGTGGGTGGGACCTACCCAGGCGGTCTTGCACAAAGCCCTACCACCAAGTAAATACAGGGTGTTATCCAATATACCAAAATCCACTCCAACAAGCTCATTATTCTTTCAAGCCGAAACACCAAAATATATAAAAAAAAAATTGTATTTAAAATTAGAACCTAAAATTCAAGTCTTGTTGATCACAAATTACGTCCAACATTTATAATGTGGAAAGCAATGCTGTGATGCTTATCACAAACGAAATTAAATCTATGAAGCAAACTTGAACTCCAAGAAAGAACAAAGGTTACTTTTGTGCCTAACACGTGACAACCAACACCCAAAAACGCGAGCGCAATCGCGGTCACTACTAGTCCTTTATACAATGGACACTATCTTATTTATTTTTATAAAACCGCCACACGTGACTTACGGGATTGGAAGTAAATTTGTTATGAGTTTCAAGGGACTAATAACTTCAGATTAAAAATAGCTACATATAAATTAAGTAATGTTTTATTATTGAATGTCAAATCAAATTGGGTTCGTTTATTATTTAATTTAAGAATGTCAATGATTCATTAAAGATTCAAAAGACGGGGTGATGACATTGAAGAAGTAGCTGGAGCGCTTTGGACGAGTAGCGAGAGATAGGGATAGCTGGCAATATTAGGAGGAGGTTTTTACTGCGAAAGGGCAGCCCTTACGTAGAATAGAAAATATGCATTCGAGAAAAAAATAGAATAATTAAATAAATATACTAATGCATTATATACACGATGAAACTGTTATACATAACTAATGAGGGACATAAAGCTTTATTATTATTAAATCATTAATGAAATTAAATTGATTAAGTCAGGAGATGGGAGGGTGACTTAAAACACTCAGCTGGACCATTCTGGATGAGAGTAGCAAGAGACAGGACCCATTTAAAGGACTTACAGGAGGCCTATGCCTTTTGGCACACGAACGGAGAGACTTCTTGTAACCCCATGTTCAGGAATAAAGGGTTATTATTATTATAAGTATGTCATTCAGGAAGTGAAATTACATTATATTATATTTAAAATCAATAAGTAACGTACGAATCAATTAATGAAAGATTATATCGATTAAACAATTCGTTTGGTATTTGAAAATATTCGGCAAGTCCTTGCGTCGCCTCTACTATATAATATGTTTGAATGCGAAAGTTTTCAACCAATGCATCATAACTGCGATGACATACGGTGCCGAAACGTGGACGTTAACTGCGGGACTTTTTCGCAAAAATTGATCGTCGACTTTTTTTAAAAAATATTAAAGTTTTCTCAGGCTTATAGTGAAAAATGCTCAGAGTACATTTCATCGCATAGTATAACACAAAATCGCTTACCGCTGTCTGTTCTTATGTATGCTTAGATCTTTAAAATTACGCAACGGATTTTGATGCGGTTTTTATTTTAATAGATAGAGCGATTCGAGAGGAAGTTTATTGTATGTAATATAATTTTAGTTTTTAATAATAATGTATATGTACAGGTGTGTAGTGTCTGACAAAGCTAAGGTTTGATTTTGTATATATTCTGCGGTATATTACGCACCCGTGCGAAGTCGGGGCAGAACGCTAGTGAGAAATAAAACAAAACCTTAATTGTGATGACAATCGGAGTTCGGAGTTATTGATAAAGTTTATAGGATTAAAAAATCCTAAACAGTTTATATATAATATAATAAATATATTAAAAACATTTCATTCAAGAATCCTTTTGCATAATTTTAATCAGCAATAGCGTATCTTGGATTAACCTCATTATTATATTTTCTTTGAGCATAGTTTTTTAGAAGAGAAAAGAATCGTTTATTTTCCACGCTTTTCTCCCTTCCTCCGGCAAAATATACTTGTTTTAGAATCAAAAGCTAAATTGAGTTTATCCGAATAGAAAACTTCCTTATTTTCACATCGAATTATATGTTTGTATGTATGTTTATAAGTACGTAGAAAAGCAAATCAGCCACCTGACGGTAAATAGTCACCACCGTCAATATTAACCATTCTTTAAGTCGCCAATGCACCACCAACCTCGGGAACGTAAGTTTGTTACGTTACTTATGTCCCTATATGTACTGGCTCACTCAATTTTCAAACCTGAATGCAAGAATACTGAGTATGAGGGTGTGGTACCAATTCCGAATGGGCTGGCACAAATAGCATGTCATATATATTCGCAATCTCATATACAAAAACGCTAAAAGTACACTTCACTAATATATATATACATACTTAAAAAACAGGTGTACGTAAACATATAAGCTACTTTACCCAACGATTCGAAATCGTACTTAGATGCTGAAAGGCTATTACTTTTTAGAATTCCGTTGATCCATCCCTCTTTATTTAATGCGGGTAACACTTAGTCGTAAATATATAATTAAATGGAACAAAATGGCTAACATATCCCTACATATTATAAAGGAAATCGCCGGCTGTGTCTGTATGTATGTTATATGTGTATGTATGTATGTATGTATGTATGTTGTATGTATGTTATATATGTAATACAACTCCAAAACTACGAGCAGATTTTCATGCAGTTTTTACTAATAGACAGGGATTGAAAAGGAAGGTTTAGCTATATATAAGGTGCATATAATTTATTAAGATTTTTGTGAAAATAAGTTGAATTATGACGTCAATTTTAAACATCTCGGAAAAAGCAACAAAAATATATATAAAAGGTATAACCATAAAAAAAAAGTAATGTCCAACCGTGAGACGCCGGAACGGGTCGCTAGTTTATTTATAAAGAATATTTTCCGCAATGCAACCACAACATTATTTTCCGAACGAACGCATTCTTCAAAGGGACGTGCTCGATCAATCTCACACAAGCAAGTTAGTGACGTTCGGAGGCTGTTTGTCCAGGCTCGTTCGTCAATTGTCGATGCAGGCAATCATACATGATCGCACGTTGCTAGTGACTCTTCCTAGCGACAGCCGACGCCAATCAACTACACGGACTGACTTATTGACTGTTATTGTGTATTTTTCGAATACTATTTACTTACTTTATGAATATTAAAATCCGAGAAAACTAGTTTGTTTTCAATACAAAAAACCTTAATTTAATTTAGACCTATACAAGTAATTATTTAGGAGAATAACATTAAATATAGTCTTACATAACTACATAGTATAAAACAAACTCACTTTCTGACCCTATATCCCTATGTATGCTTAAAAGTTTAAAACTACGCAATGGATTTTGATGCGGTTTTTTAATAGATAGAATGATTCGAGAGGAAGGTTTATCTATAGAATATATGTACAATATAGGGTAGAAACACAGATAATTTTAGGAGTTTCTAATGTGATGTCGTAAATAAACAAATCCTTTTGTACAAAGTAAAAGTGAAAAAAAAATACCCACTATCAGCTTTGCACCCGAGCTAGGCGGGGGCGGGTCGCTAGTAAATTGCATAAGGATAGACAAATAAAGATAATTATTTAAGGGCAGTTATATTCTATTTTATTATATTTGAAATATTTGTATACTTAATATCAAATATGTATGTATAATATCAATATGTTAATTATGTTTGTCAAATTCCGTAACATCAATATTATCGTAGAGCGGCAACACAGCTGCGAGTACGTCACACGCAATTTCGCAATTATTTTAAAATACGCTACACAATTTCGTGATGTGAAACAAACAATTGACACAAAGTCATAAACGTAATTCACGTATGCCCATAATTTTCTGTTAAAACGCAATTTACAAATGAAAATTTCTGTTTTCGTGTCCTCATTAATTATTTTTCGACAGCACAACGCGTAATCACCGCTTTATTACAATCAGGACTTGTCAACGTATCGACTTCGAAAACATTGCATTTAATTAGTTATAAAATATTAAAATATATTTTCCATAGATTAAAAATTAAAAAAAAAAATTAACCTAAACTAACAAGTTATTACGAAAAAGGTAAAATCATAAATTTGCATGTAATAAATAATGATTAGTAGGTAATTAGTTATTATTATTGAGGTAATTCATGACCCTAACATGTAATATATTTAATTACAAAATTATTGGTAAATGTTCATAAGGTATTTTCATGTTCGTATTGTAACGAATTCATGCTTATATCACACGGTGAGTATATCAAGATCGAGCCAATATAATATTTGAAATTTGTGTTTTCTAGGAAAATCTCATTGCTTACCCGAATGCTCTTTCTTATTGAGTTGCTTCATTATTTAAAGAAGGATTATTGAATACGAATCTTGAATTCATTTTTACTGTAAAAGGTTAAGCTTACGACATGTAGAGCCTTAAAATGTATCCCTGCCGGGCTAAGGCTTCCCTCTTGAGCAGAAAGTTCAGAGCATATTCCACTACGCTGCTCCAGTGCGGATCGGTAGATTCAACACGTGACACAAAGTTAAATTTAGACACATGCAGGTTTCCAAAAACAACAACATAAAAACTAATTAAGCACACGATAATTCAGCGGTGTTTGTCTGGTTTTACCCCGAAATCGGGCCATCTCGGCTCAAGTTAAGCCAAGGAAATAACAGCCATTCATATAGTATTTTTATTATATAGTATATTATTACTATATAATATTTAAAGAACATTGAAACAAGCAACAAATTATTTTGTAAGGAAACTGATTACAGAGGTAAGATTACTTAGAAAATAGTGTTAATAACTAAAATAAAAATTATTAAATTTTAATTAACGCGTAAATATGACATACTAGCTTTTAAATATATATAAACTCAGTAAATTCTACATAGCATAAGGTAAAACTGTTTATTTATTGACTACAAGCTGAAGCTACAACATAACTACTTTCTTCAGTACGAAGGTATTCAATCTTAATCCTTTTATCTTACGACCACACGCGAAATGTCGACAGTTTATCACCTATACCATCTAATTACCAATTTTCCAGTTAACTGAACGGTGAGACCGAATGATTGACCGATTTAATCAGAGCGTAGTGAATGAGCGGATCTCTCCGTTCAGGGTACGGCAGAAAAAATTGATTGCGTTGAATCAATTCATTTGCGGCGTCGGACGTTTTTGTTGACACCTTGGACCGATTTTTTATTACCTCGAGGACTTGATCAAACTGAGGTCTGTCAATATTAATTAACTCAAAATCTCGATATATTTTTTTTTGAGAAAATTAGGAGCGAATAATTGGGTTTATTATGAACGATAGCGTTAATACAAAGTCGGAGCAAAAGGTGCCTAGACTCATAGAATACCTAGAGCTGGCAGATTGCCGAAAATATGAGAAATGTTCTCTTCGCAAATGTGGGATGCAGAGCCCGAATGGACCTATCAATCATTCGAATGTAAGAGCGTACAATGTAGACAGCTCGTTGATTAAGCAGCTGTATTACGTAAGAACTTATTATATTTTAGAATTTTGTTGCGCTCATGAAAGCCTCCTTTTATTGTAAAGACAATACATAAGGAAACAAATTGTACAAAACGAATCGTACGGTACTTCGTACGACAATATAAGACTTAAAAAAATTATCTTTTATAAGCCGTTGAAATAGAACTTCCAAAAAAAAATTTGTCTATTCTTTTTAACGTCTCGTTACCACTTTTTTTTTATTTGTCATAAAATATCTTAAACTAGATAACTGAAATACAAATGATACATTCCATTTTATTCATTCGTTCATTTGGACATACTTTGTAATCGATGGAAACAAGGGCCTCACCGAGTTAGAAACGACAGTGACAGAGCTGGGTGCATTTCAAAGGGTTCAATTTGCATCGGACGTAATTAGACAGCGAGCTGCCTACGAGAAATTTGGAATTTATTTTATTACTGCTTTGTGCTTCCTGTTAATCATTCTTGTCACTATATTAAATTATTATCTTGATTTTGTATCCGTTTTCAGTTTTAATGTAAATGTGAATATATTTTTTAATTCATTGGTCTTTAAAAAAAAGCAATATAATTATATTTTTTATAATTATAAAAAATATTACATTAGATTACAGATGAAAATATATAACTTGTGAATGAAATACTTGAAGATTATTATGGATGTATACAGATTATGATAAAAATATCTTTTCTATCAACTTTACGCCATCACTATTAAAACAAATCTACGAAAGGCTAAGATTTATAGATAGAAATGTCTACAAAGCCCGTGACAGTATTTATATTAGACTTTAGAAGACAAGTCAGTCACCGTTACCAATTACAAAAGGGGAACAAATATTACCGTTTTTCAAATCCTTTGTTTAATTTATTTATCAAATATTATTATTATCAAAAAAAAAATCCAAATATGATAACGTATTTTTTGACAACTAAAGCAGTAAGTTATGTGTTCCTAATACCCAATGAATTAAAGAGATATATCGGAAAAAAATATGCAAGTTTTATTAAAAGACAACGTCGCTCAGATAACAGCGATTACGTGTCGCCAGTGTAAGAATAAATTCATCATTATAGGCACCGTGCGTAGCGATGACTCTGCCATCTCGTGACTCATATTCAAAACTTTTACCCTCAATTTCAGAAATTCTACTGTCAAACAACGGAAAATTTTTCTGAATTATCGTGTTAATTTTTGATAATTTGAGCTATCGAAATGTATTGTTGTATTTCTGGATGCCGTAATACATTCAAAAACAACTGGTGTAAAATTTTACTATATCCCTACTAATAGTACTCATATGCCATGGCTTAGGGATAAAAGAGTGAAATGGATAAATGCAGTTATAAAACACACGTAAGTATACCTTCAAGTATTTAAAAAGTACTATTTGTTTTTATTTATATAAAAATCACCAATTTTGTGGGTAACTGTTTTATGGAAGACAGTTTAATTTTCGTCGATCGTTGAATCTAACCTCTAGCCGTTGTTTCTTTTAGTAGACATCCAAATAACTGGTTCCCATCTATAAATACCAGCATCTGCAGCGCCCATTGCTTTCATTGTTAATTGGTATAAAACCATGTTTTTTAATTTTGATCATTGTAAAATCATATTTACAGACTTGACAGCTGCCAGCCTGCCACCAATGTGTCTGGGAAGTTTCTTTTTTTACTCGCACGGTGTCTCTACTGACGGGATTATAACGCCCTCTATTTTTTCTTCACGGTGCCTATTGAAAATGAAATAAACATATAGTATGACACAAATTAGATGTAGCATCGGAAAAAGCAATGAAATGAACATAAAACCGATTACTGCCGATTTACACAACCAATAGAAATAGCTCCCTATCGCGCCATTCGATGCTATTCGTCGCTATAGATTCACGCGTCAGAGAAAGCAAGTGCATGTAAATCGACGCGTCAAATTGTCGTCAATTGATGAATATATTAGATCATGTGATATTACAAGTTATTACGTTTGTGCAAAGACCATATTCGCATGAGAAATAAATATTGATAATTTGGGATTCATTCGGATGTGATCGGTTTTACGAATTTTGCCGATGCGACATCTAAGTTGTGTCGTACTATATGTAGGTATAAGCAGGCCCGCCGCTAGCTGTTTTGTCGCCCGCGTGCAATACCTATTATGCCGCCCTTTTTTTCGCTGCAAAAACGCATACCACTATTCCTCCACATGAGGTGGGGGGCGGGGTGTATACCTGCTAAAAAACCAACGTTAGCGACCCACTCTGTCTTTTTGGAGGATGTTAGGAAATCTTTTGTGCATACTACTGTGACGTCCTAACGGTAGGCTCACCTCTGCGGAGTTCCACTACCTAGGGAGTTCTCAGGGTACAGAAACCCTTAACCCCGGGACACTTATGGCGGGAGGAGAAGACATCCATAGCGAAGACCCCTTCTACTGGTCTTCTTCGGCGAAGCGGGTCAGCAGCACTATTCCCACGGTCCCGTAAGATAAGAATCTTGTTACGAGCATTAAGGGAGTCCAACCAAATAGGTGTATTTTCCGTCCAAGTACAGAATCAGCAAACAAATCCCATACCATTGCATCAAGGTGTGAGACGAGGGGACGTTATTTCCCCCAAATTGTTTACTAATTCAATGGAGGATACTTAAGATTTGCAGACGCTTGCTGATTCTTCTATGCGTATCGGCCTACGGATGAACTTGGATAAAACCAAGGTCATGTTCAATGAACATGTTCTACCGGAACCGATTGCGATACACGGTACCGTCCTCGAAGTTGTTCAAAAATATATCTACCATGGGCAGACTTTGCGATTAGGTAGAAACAACCTTGAGGACGACGTGAATAGAAGAATTCAGCTGGGTTGGGCAGCGTTTGGAAAATTACGACGAATCTTTACAGCGTCGATCCCACAGTGCCTTAAGACGAAAGTCTTCAACCAGTGCGTACTACCCGTCATGACATACGGAGCCGAAACGTGGACACTCACGGCAAGGCTGGTCCACCAGTTTAAAGTTGCTCAGCGTGCTATGGCAAGGGCTATGCTCGGCGTTTCTCTGCGGGATCGCATCAGAAGAAATGAGGCGACCCGCCAGAGAACCAAAGTCATCGACATAGCCCACCGGATTAATAAGCTGAAGTGGCAGTGGGCGGGCCATATTTGTCGCAGAACCGATAACCGTTGGGGAAAACGTGTTCTAGAGTGGAGACCGCGTCTCGGCAAACGTAGTGTAGTCGTCGTCCTCGGGCACGGTGTAGTGACGACTTACGCAAGACGTCTGGTAGGAGCTGGATGCGAGGAGCCCAAGAACGATCTCAGTGGCGTGCAATTGGAGAGGACTGGACATATCAACAACAGTGACCGGAAATGGGCTGGATTGGATTAAATTTATTTATTTACAATAAATAAAAAATATAATGCCACAGAGCGCACGCAGACAAGGTGTTTGGTTTAGGAGGTCCTCCTACGTTGGCATTGATGAGCTTTAAGCTGAGTTGGACAAAATGTTGCACGAAGCTCCGTCCAGGATGAGGCCCTGATCCTTCATATGTGTCTGCGCCTTAATTACCGTCTCTTGGAGGGCGGTAGACGCTCCTCGAGGAGACCTCAGCAAGGACCGTGGATTAGGAGGCCCTCCGTTTTAGTTAGAGAAACCATCAAGACCAGCATCTCGATTCGATCCACCGTGAGCGATACTCCGACTTTAGGGCCGCCATCTGAAAGGTTCGCCCCGTCACCGTGACACAACACACCCATCCCGGGCGAGGTCGGTGCCCGCAGGAGCCAGTCAAACCAACTTCAAACGCCGGGCAAGTCGTCCATCGCCCCCTCCCAAAGGATCACCTGATCCCTGAGGTATGCCCCAACGGCCTTCTGAGATAGGAAGGCAACTCGTGATATCGAAATGGTCTTATGGTCTCGAAAGGAAGACGGCGAGCTTGAAGTCTAGCGAATATCTGCTGATGTTAAGTAAAAATATAAAGTATAAAACGCCAAAGTGTATAAATGTAAAATATAAAAAAGGCATGGGCCTATGAGCCCGTGGATGCCGTAAATTAAATTAAGAAAAAAAGAAAGGAAGACTATTGAAGTCGTTCGCCACGTCCGGTGATACCGTTAGGACTACTTTCCCTTGTCCCACCGCCTCCATTGACCGGGTCTACAGGGTGTTTTAGGGCATCGATGGTTAAATGACCCGCCCTTTTCCCCGGAAATAGCTCTCCGATCAGTCGCAGGAGATCTGGCGGTAGTTATTCCGTAACAGGAGCGCCGTATGTTCGGAGCTTCCCTCGCAAACCACGATAGGGGCGCCTGTTTGCTCTCTGTTTACTTAACGCCTTTTCTAACTCTTTTTTCAACTGACGATGTGCAGCCCACAGGTGTACCTCTAAGTTTGCCTTGAGCACGTTGCGCCTGCGATAGCGAACGTATGCCCTCCGCGCCCGGTTTAACGGTGCCCGTAGCTCTGCTATTTCGAGCGACCACCAATATAACTTACGGCGTGATACCCTTCAAGCCGCCCTACTACAACGCCCTACTACAAGTAACGGATACCTAATCTACCGATTGATAAGGAAGCTAAAGGGGATACTCCTAACTTCGACAGTATTGTTTTTCATAGGATAACAGACGACGGACTTTTAACTTTACTGAGTGCGATATTTTTCGATGCTTTGAATAATTTATTTTACTTAAGGATTTGTGGGAATTATAATAATGACTTGAATTAGGTACGTTATGTATTGCTCAATTTGCCGCCCCCTGGACGTGCCGCCCGCGTGCCGTGCACGCGTCGCACCCCCGCTTACGGCGGCCCTGGGTATAAGTACATTGCATATACAAAGACAACCCCCATGGTCGAATGGTGTGTACACCGGTTTTCATGGGTACGGCAGTCGAGGTCCCGGGCTCGATTCCCGGCAGAGTCGATGTAGATTACCATTAGTTTTCTATGTTGTCTTGGGTCAGGGTGTTTGTGGTACCGTCGTTACTTTTGATTTCCATAAAACAAGTGATTCAGCTACTTACATTAGTATCAGAGTAATAATGTATGTGATGTTGTCTCATATTTATTTATTTATATTTATAGAAAATTATCAATGCCTACAACTGATAATACTACTAGTAAGATCATTTTCCGAGTATAACTATTACGTATTAGATATGTATATATGACTATTATGTATTAGATAAAGAAATATCAATCAAAAGAAATAAAAAATCCGTACATATTTTATTTTATTATACTTCTTAGAATCAGTCACAAATTAGATAGAAAAATATAAACAATAGCACATTAGGCCTACAATAATAATTATTATTAATACAATACATACCTAATAAAAAAAATCACACAATATTATATTAGAAAATTCACAACACAACCTTAAAATTATTAATAATTATATAAACAATATGATGTAAACGCTTATAAACTGTCTATTGTAACGAGTTTAATTATTTTAATCTATCCCTATCTTTAGAACGAGCATTATATGCCACTTTCAGTCTATAAAATCATGGATAATATTTTGTTAGGTATAGAGCAACCATCCCAATAAATAAACAAATAAATGATACTTATACATTACTATTATAGAATCACACGTTTCTTAAAAAAATTGCATCTATTTACGTAATAAATTTAAGCTTGTAATGTGGATAATAATAGTAGCAAAGCGTACAAATATTAATAGTCAGACAACTTGTCCGTTTGACAGGGCAAAAGGGTAAAGGGTGCACAATGAAAGTGTAGTAGCGTTCTCCACTCCACTACAGACTCCTTTCCGCGTCAATTGTGGCAACCGTAATACACTGGTATATGACACATTTATTATAATCAGTAATCGGTAACCGTTAAAATGAAATAAAAACTCATTTATTTAATATTACTTTTGATAATATTATTATTCATAATACAATACTTTGAATTGTTTTTAAAAAAAAATGTGACAACCCTTATATTTTGAACTTGCATTTTACATTGTATCAAAAAAGTTAACTCACATTTTTGTACTCATTACACTGAACAAGTATAAATTGTAGCAGGGAGATGAAATATAGTTTAAATAAACGTTTACATCATACTGTTACTTCAATTTAAAAAAAAATTATAATTACATTAAAAAAAAGTTAGTCATACATACCATTTCAGTAAGATATTTATCATTGAGATAAATCACGCGTACATATCTTATCAAAAAAATTATATTTTAAAATGTTACGTTAATTAAATTAATATAAGAAAATAAACTATAAAAGTTGAAAACATTATCGCTACACAAATAAATACGATTCAATAGACGATTTCCTTCGACTTTCTTTCATTATTTATTAAAGCTAAAAACCTTTATAATAAAAATCACCGAAGCAATTCCGTAGTTCAATTCGTTAGTATCGTGAAAAAATAGTCGTTATCAAAGAGTAAGACAGGAAAGTGTAAAAAGAACGTCACAATATGACATTTAAAATATAATCCACGTACATGAAACATGTAATTAAAATAATAGTAAATTAAAGTCCATTCACAATATATATATATCAGTGAAAATTCAAATAGTCAATCGGTAATGTATTTTGTGAATACTCGAAATTTTGATTAAAAACAAGAATACAAATTGATATAACATTTCAGGATTTATTAATACCTTTCCTAGCGATGTTTAAATGATTTTTTTTATTATGACGTAGTCTCACGAACTAAAGTACTGAAAAACGACGATTGATACGGTCTTACGTATCAAAGCCTTTTCAGCACTTAAAGATTCAAATTAAATTGGATTTCAGTCTTTACAGTTGCATTTAAACTTCACAATAGTTAATATCGATGGAATTCACTATACAACTACATATTATTGAACAAAGTTTCGTCTCTTGTTATGTTGTCTGTACCTGAGACAATCTGACACAATTGTACGGTCAGCATAAATTATTTTATCCGTGTATTGTATAATTAAAGTTAAGTTTTCAATCGGACAAAGTAGAAGCGCTAAAAGATTATCGTTAGTCTAAATTTAATTTAGAATTTTCTTACATACTAATAACCATAAATTTGTGATAATATCTTAGTAATTCATATCATATCATTTTACACCCATTGTATATTTTATAATTGGAAATTAAAAAAAAAGAAATGGCCAGTTGTTAAAATGTTTTGCGTGACAATGCAACCAATTACGTTTAACACAATCTAATTTAACTGGGTTAAAATTGTTTTTTTAACAAGTGTAGGGTTGACAAAACATAAAAATATTTATCATCTAATTAGAATTATTGTTAGTTAGTTAAAATTTCTGTTCAAATACCCTAATATTTTATTTTTTATAATTGCTCGAAATGAAGTTGTAACATTACATAAATGACATTTAAAAAAGGAAGTTGTAACGTTGTTTCCACACATAATCATTTAAAAGATATTTCTGATTCAATTGTTATGTTACAGATGAATTATACCTGTAATAAAAGATCAAAAAATAAGGTATGATATTTTGTAAATGTCATGTACGGTCTAAATATAATCGATTATTATACAATCAACAAACGAATTGATGCATTTACAATATCAAAATATAATTGGATTATTTGTTACATCCAATAAAATATTCACTCATGTTATAAATAATACGCAAATATGTACAGCTATGATTTAACACATGTTGTGGTATGTGTGAATTGAAAGGCTTATATTAATCGATAGTATCGTTATTGGAAAAATCGATTTGTCATCAAACAAGTATCGATTTATATTTAACTCACTTGGTTCCCATCTCCAACAGTATTATAATGATATTGTAAATTGACACAAGATACTGTAAGTTGAGATTCAAATAAAAAATGGTATGAATTGGATTGTTAATAAAAATTAATCAAATATGACTATTCTATTTTTATCTCGTATTAATCGAAAGTTTAAAGGTGGGTTTATGTATAACAAATATATAACTTTCAAATTTCATTATTATAACAATGAATTATATATTATGGAAATTACATTATATTATCTGTGTCGAAAATCTTAAAAAAAAATGATTATAAAATCAAAAACGGTACAAAAACAAAAGGCGCAATTAATTTTGCGATCAATGTCGTACATCATTCATCCGATGTGTCATAGACAATATTAAAAAAATCAATACACCCACCATTAATGTTTTAATTGTCCACTGTTGGACAGTCTGTTATTAAGGAACATTTTTGAGACTAAAACAACATGCTGCTTTATCGGCTAAATGATTTGGACCTACACCTCTCGGATAACGCACCCGAAGTTTTTCGTCAATTAACTGCTTGGCCACGGGAAATTCGCCGACGCAAAATTTCGCGCGGTGCGAACGGCGTAGCATGTATAGTACGACACAACTTAGACGTAGCATCGGCAAAATTCGTAAAACCTATTAAGTATGCTATCCCAAATTACCAATATTTATTTCTCATGCGAATATGATCTTTGCACAAACGTAATAACTTGTAATATAATATGACCTAATATATTCGTCAATTTGACGTGTCGATTTACATGCACTTGCTTTCTCTGACGCGTGAATCTATAGCGACGAATAGCGTCGAATGGCGCGATAGGGAACTGTTTCTTATGGTTGTGTAAATCGACAGTAATCGGTTTTATTTTCATTCCATTGCATTTTCCGATGCTACATCTAATTTGTGTCGTACTATACATTGCTATACGTTTGTCACATTCGCAAGACGCTTCGCCGTTCACACCGCGCGAATATTCGCGTCCGCGAATTTCCCGTGGCCAAGCGGTAAGCGATGCTGTGGGGCAAAGGATAAAAAAATAATGATGTAAGATATCGATAAGTCCCACTATTCGGTCGATATTAGTGATATACGAGAAGTATAGAGTGCCCAAAACCTGATATGTTGCTATAAAATTTTATTAGTTAAATTGTTTGTTGTTGTATGACTCTTGAACCTTTTCAACATCTAGGCGCACTTTTATGAATGTTCGTGTTATTTCGAAACGCATTTTTTTGTAATAGCGACCTGGGAGTTACTCTCGTAATAGTAAATATGACTCGAATTAAAGATCGATTTTGTTGTTAATAAATTTACCAACAGATCTTGGGATGCAATTATGTGTCCATGAGTCAGGAATCCTGCTTGACCCAGATATCCAAACAGCGGTATCAAACCCATTTTTATTAACTATTTGAAAATATCACTGCAGTCCATTCAAGGGACAAACAAGACTGTTCCATTCAAAAAAAGTCTTATATTAACAGAGTTTATTAAGGATACTACTTTCTGAAATAATTTTAAAGTTGTTTGTAAAGTATATAGCGATTTTTATATCATAACATATTATATCCCAGTCAGTTTAGTGTGGAAACAACTTTACACCCCGCATACGTAGAAGAATCCGCAGACCCACAGTGTTTCAGTTTGATGAAACTTCGCTCAAATACGGAAAACTAATCCATTCGCAAGTTTTACTCCGCTAGATACTCTATTATTTGATTAAGTTATTTTATCGGTTTGCAATTTTATCAGTTTATGATACACCTTAAAGTAGTTGTATTATTTTATAATAGAAAGATACTACACTAATTGTTTTATAATTTCTAAAAATATCTAGGTCTAATTTTTCCTTTTCATATAGTTGAAATTCCTACCTACCTTTACAATTTTACATATTTCTTAAAGTAGATTATAATTAATTTTACTTCACGAATTATCTTACCTACTGGTCACGTATTGCCTTAAAACACTTTATCGACATACAATCACTAGTGTTATGCTCACAGGTGGCCACTGGTGATCACTGATGGTCACTGATAGGTTTTTATAGTCTTTATTGGTCACTGGTGCCCACTGGTGATCGCTGTTGGTCTCTGATGATCCCTGATGATCACTGTTGGTCTCTGATGATTATCAGCGGTAGCTCCTCACTTCCTCGAATTGATGGCTGCGGGTCTCGAGTACGGATGCGCCTGCACCCTCTCCCTTGCTCGAACTGCTTTAAACCCCACTGATCTTTCAGTGACAGTAGTCTTTCTCGAGCCGTCTGTTAGTTTGTTAATGAGACAACACAACGTTAACACACGGAATACATGTTAGTCAATGATATTCTAATAAACAGATATGTTATATCCATACTAAACAACAGAAAAAAGTGTGCCGCGCCGGGGACCGTTTATTTTAGTTTATTTTTACATTTCGTTAAAAGTAAAAAGGATAGCTTGATAAAAACAATAAGTAAAAGGGATACTAGATGTTTTAATTTCGCAAAACGTATTAGTACGTAATTATGATGTATTTTAACGTATTACTACGTAAAACAACTAAAGACAAACGTCACAATTAGGACGTATACTAGTCTTCACCTTTTGCGCGTTATAACATATCTGTTTACTACAACATCATTGATGTTAGCTAAATAATATTACTATGAATAAGACATGCAACGTAATTGAGTTCGGCACAAATCGATGCAGTTAATTAGTATTGATAAACACGTCGAAAGCAATCGTCACCGTTAGGAACACACATGGCTGATATCAAAATTAACTTACGCAGTGACAAGTTAATAAATGTTATAATACTAATGATCTCATCTCTGCTGTTCGAAGCCTGATTTTGATAATTACATTTCGAGTTAATTAAAAAGAAATTTTAACTTCATTGATTGATATAAATATGAATAATCTAAAAGGGCTTACTTAATTAACTAATACAAAATTAAGAGATACCCTAGCATTGATATTTAAAAGAATAAGGATAACTCTTGCTTTCGTAGTTTATACTTTAAAAGAAAACCTAAACTATCTTTAATTTAACTCTAATAATTCTCCCATTAGAGAACCCATCTACACACTAGTCAAACTTCTACACTATTCTAGACCGATTGGAATTTCAAAATATATTTTAAATCCTGACTACTGTATGTATGCCTGCGTACTATATATAACGTCACCAACACCAAAATAGCCACATAGTTAGGTTAAGTAAATACCCAGACAAATACAGAGACAAACAATGTATTAAAACAATTAAGAGTAAAATATATTAAAATGTCTATAATTAAGTATCTTATACTGCTTCACGAGTTCAAAAACGCTTGGTAATAGTTTATATTCCTTGGCGGTAGGGCTTTGTGCAAGCCCGCCTAGGGACCACCCACTCATCAGATATTCTACCCCTAAACAACAGTACGCATTATTGTTGTTCCGGTTTGAAGGGTGAGTGAGCCAGTGTAACTACAGGCACAAGGGACATAGCATCTTAGTTCTCAAGCTTGGTGGTGCATTAACGATGTAAGGAATAGTTAATATTTCTTACAGCGTCATTGTCTATGGGTGATGGTAACCACGTACTATCAGGTGGCTCATATGCTCGTCAGCCACCGTATTACATTGGATAAAACACGTTTTATAAAAATTATTTAGTCTAGTAGTAATTATATAGTGGACGAAAAATTCCTAGTTGTTTTTTTTTTCAACTGTACAGAGCTAACCGCGCGGTTTAATATTTTAAACATTAAATGAATAATATTCATAGTAAAAAGTAAGTTTTGGGGGATGAATTTAGGAATATACAAACATCTTATTTAAGAAACTATTTACTTATCTAACAGTAATACTTTCTATAATCTCGTGCAAAAACATACTCACTATAACTTTTGAAGTTTTCTATGAAAACTTTCATACGCAAATTTTATTTCGCACTAAGAATAATTAAAAATATATATAATATAAACAACAACCCGCATTGGAACAGCGTGGTGGAATATGTTCCAAACCTCCTCAAAGGGAGAGGAGGCCTTTAGCCCAGCAGTGGGAATTTACAGGCTGTTGTTGTTGTTTTTGTTTTGAACTCGTGAACCAGCTTATCATGGATCGGTTGGGGTTAAATACATACACCTAACCAGTAAAGTAAGAGGGGGGGGTATTGTAAAGTTGCAAGATGTTTGAGTTAAGTTAAGGTTAGTGTTATAGTGATCGGATGGGGTTAAATACATACACCGAACCAGTAAAGTAAGAGGGGGGGGGGGGGGGGTATTATAAAGTTGCAAGGCGATTGGGTTAAGTTAAGGTTAGTGTTGTAGGTATAAGTGGATATGATGCGGTAGGGCTCCTACCCTGCACGGTGCGCTGCAACGGCGTGCCGTCGCGCGCCAGGCTGGAGCCGAAGCCCGGCGGGCGCGGAGTCACGCGGCGCTGCGGCAGCGCCTTGCCCACCGCCGGCTTTACCAGCCTGCCTGCACACAACACACGTCACGTATAGCACGACACAAATTAGATGTATCATCGGAAAATGCAATGGAATGAAAATGTAACGCATTACTTTTCGGTAGGTTTCATTCACATCATATTCATTCACGGTTCACAATATTACGACAGTTAACAATCTCACGAGGAAGATTGTAATCTAACGATGTTTGTAAACTTACGGTGACGGTACGAAGTTAACCATCTAAAAAGGAATTAGAGAAGCAGTAGTAATGCTTTATATACCTTGGGTATGTTTTTGCCGATAGGTTGCTTTTACAAGATAAATTGAATCACACTTTAAATTAAAACACATAAATTAAATACACTTTTCATCGGTGGTTTCAATAATTGATATATTTAACCAATAGAGCGGTATATTGTACTATATTAGAAGCTTAAGCGTAAAATAAGTTCTAAAAGCGTATAGTAAGACACAAATTAGATGTAGCATCGGAAAATGCAATGGAATGACAATAAAACCGATTACTGCCGATTTACACGACCAATAGAAATAGCTCTCTATCGCGCCATTCGACGTTATTCGTCGCTATAGATTCGCGCGTCAGAGAAAGCAAGTGCATGTAAATCGACGCGTTAAATTGACGGATATATTAGGTCATATGATATTACAAATTATTAAGTTTGTACAAAGATAACATTCGCGTAAGAAATAAATATTGATGATTTGGCATAGCGTACTAAATTCGGATGTGATCGGTTTTACGAATTTTGCCGATGCGACATCTAAGTTGTGTCGTACTATAGGTCCAGCTGACTTTTACAAGCACTTTTGAATCTTCATTTAACAACTATATTAAGTGAAGCTACCACCGGTTCGGAAAGTAGATTCCACCGAGAAGAACCGGTAAAAAATGTAGAAGGTAGTATTTTTTCTACATTTAAAAATGCAGTTATATTAGTTATATATTTATGGCCCAGGTCAGGATCGTCACAGACATGTCTTGTAAACTTATTGACAAAAAAATCAACAGGCTCTATTAAATAGACACTGAGATTAAACTTGCATGTGAATAGTAAATGAGGCTGTTGATTTTATTTGTTGAGAAATTTGAAACTCAATATGATGTGAGAATCGATCAAGACCTGTTATGTAATCGCCCAGAGGACACAGTTAGTTTGCGATAATTTGCAACTTCTTGAAATTTCAGTAGAAAGACAAAACAATATTATAACATAAACAAATTTCAAATTTTAAAATTGCGTTATGTATTCTTAAAAATATAAAAAAATTATACTGACTGCTACAATTTCGTGCAAGAAGTAAATGTTACTGAATGATCAAAGTTAACTTACCTTTGTTGTCATTAAAAGTTATAGTCCGAGGCATGGTATTTGTCCTGTCCACAAGTCCCTTCTTTATAGGTTGGACTTCCGCCTTCAATTCAGTTTTTACCGGCAAGTTCTTCCAAGCATCAATTTTACCCGCGAGCACAAAGGTGGAATTTAGATCTTTTGGGTCTAACCCGACATAGTTCTCCACATCTAGAGCAGGATTAGTATTCATTTTAATTTTCTTTGCTGAATTAAGATTTCTTGTAGTATCTAAGCTCTCTAAAGAGTCATTTATTATGATGGTTTCGTTATTAGCAAGCTTAATAGGTGTTCCTTTGCGTTTTTTCGAGAGAACGGGTTCACAATTTTCTATGTCAGTAAAATCATCACTATCCGTCACGATATCAACAGTAGAATTCATATCTTTCATATCTAAATTATAATCCATTGTGGTTGTGGGTTTGTCCAAGTCCAAAGTTGATACAAATTTGAAATGGCTATCACTCTCCGTGTCTTTATCTGACCACGTGATCCCTTTAGCAGACTTTGCTTTCTTCATAATCTCTAAATATTCAGCCGTCAGCGCCGGTGGCGCTTTGTCGTAACCTTTCAGCGTCAAATATAATTTTTTGAGCATACTGGGCATATCGCTCATGTATTCTGTAAATGCATTGATCTCGTCATTCTCTATAGCCAGCAATTTGTACCGCAAATCGTCCCTCGCCCTGAGATGACGTAATTCACTTTGCATCTGGACTTTTTCGACAAAGTCAACCAATTCGGGACAAGAAGCTACCGCTTCACTGTAAAGCACTTGCATCTTCTTGAGGCTCTCATTCCATTTGGTCCAAGCCGTCATTATTTTCGAGTCCAAATTGACAGACTGTTTCAAGTAGTTTTCCGCCGCACGCTCCTGTCTCGGGATTTCTTCCGTGCACATCTACAAAAATAATTATTATTAAAAACAATTTAAGGGACATAACATCTTAGTTCCCAAGGTTAGTGGCGCAGTGACGAGGTAAGGAATAGTTAATATTTCTCACAGCGTCATTGTCTATGGGTGATGGTGACCACTTACCATCAGGTGGCCCATATGCTCGTCCGCCAACCTATACCATAAAAAAAAAAAAGAAAAAAAAAAAAAAAAAAAAAAACACAGTTTTTACAGAAATATTTTTTCTTTCATTTTTGGCATTGATATAGGCTCTGCCTGACTGTCCTGTCTGTCCGGGAGGGCCCGGGAGTTACCTGCTCCATGGCGTCGCTGGAGGAGCGGTGCGCGAGGTCGGCGACGTGCGAGAAGGCGCGCGTGCGCAGGCGCTGGCGCAGCGCCAGTACGCGCTGCTGGCTCATGAGCGCCAGCAGGCGGCCCTCCAGCGCTCCGTGCGCGCGCTCCTCCTCGCTGATGCGCCGCCGCCACTCAAGCTTGTCTGGAAAATATACGCCATTCAAATAATCTCATACAACTATGTACTTTTATGGTACTTCCCAGTGTTCCATGGAAGATAAAAAATGAAAAAATGTGAAAAATGAAAAAAGTGAAAAGTGAAAAAAGTGAAAAATGAAAAAGCTTTTTTGTTTACCTTTTTCCTTGGCCATATCAGGTTCTTTATGGACCGTTTTAACTGCACAGAGTGTGAGTTTCGCTTCCAGTTCCTTAACCTTCTTCTTTAACTCTTCATTTATCTTCACATACTGCGACAATCTCATGTTGCCATCCACAATATTCTTCTTTATACTGAGCTGTATCTTGTTAGCTCTCGCTGCGTATTTTAGTGTATTGTATGTATCCTCGTAACTGATACTCGAGGGAGATACATTTGCAATCATAACAGTTTTGCAGTTGCCACCGAGGCTGTCTTTGAGAAGGCGTGTCAACTTTGAATCTCTAAAACAGAAATGTTAGTTTTACATAATGAACCAAAACAAACTTAATTCTATTATGAAATTGATTGTTATTTTACTTAAAAATAATTAAATATTACCTATAAGGTATGTAACTACTGCCATCTGCCAATTTGTTAATACAATTGCCAAGTGAGAGTAGACTCTTGTTGATATTAGCACCCTCCTTGAAGCGATCTCCTACACAGCCAGTGGCAGATGCACGTTCACTGCCAGCCAAGTCTATCATGGATAGCTTGACAAGCCGCAGTTGACTACTTGTTTTGTACCTCATTTTTACATACACCTATTGTGAAAGAATATTATATTGAAAAAAATTGTTTTCTTTTAATAATAAATTAACTAATACTAACTTTAGACTTGGATCACTACATAATAATTTGAAATAAAGCTTCAATAGTTCACAAAACAAATATATGACTTAAGAGATGATTTACTGTCCATACCTAACATTCAATCCTTGTAACGATATTTTAAATGTGTTAATGTTTGTGTATAATGTTTTGAAGCTTTTTCATTTCAAATTAATTTAAACAAGTTTTTAAAAATGTTTACTATTTCATCAACATTATATATATGCTAAAAAATGAGTTAAATGAATAATTTATTCTTTCAAATCATTTGTGACAGAAAAGCAGAAATTAATGTTTAACTGGTGAAAAAGCAGCATGTTCTAAATTATATTTATAAGGCTTATTTAGTTACATTTCATATGACAAACAGATAATTGTATAACTAGATAATAGTATAATGATAAAAGTAATTAAGTCCCTTGTGGCCCTATGGCCTAATAACTATCTTCCCGAATTTGGTGATACATTGGTGTTATATGTCTAAGAGCAAAATTTCTTTTGATTATGATGGTGATGCTACTTTAGCCCGTCGACTAATATCACCAAATATTAATCAAGTGTTCTTTCACCTAAGAACACCTATGGAACCTATTATAAAATGGATTCATCCTAGTTTCAAAATACCTGAAAGACAGCATGACTCCTAGAGCTCTCAGCATTAGCATCAGTGGGATGTTGTGTTCTATTTTTATTGCCATTTTCTAGCATGTTTAGAAGTTCCCGAGCCGTCTTGATGTTGTTGAGGGTAAGACCTGCTACCATCACACCATACTTGGAGTCCTCTCGCAGTTGAAGAGGTGTGTTTGAAGGTTTGAGTAGGTCATAAACACTCTCGTTATACACCTAATTTAGAATAAATATAGTATAGTTTAATATGTATGTAGTATGCTATAAATGTAATAGAAAGAAGAAACAGGAAAATTCAATATATATTATACTGAAGTTGTTGTAATATATTTAAGTTTACAAAGTCTTTCATACAAAATATTTAGTCAAATATCATTTAAAATATTATTAGAATTGTTATTATTGTAAGCTTCAGTATGATACTGATTCAAGTTATTAACATACAAAAAATATGACTTACCTCTATATATGAAACACCTATATCAAATTCTCTTTCTTTTTCGAATGAATTAATAGTATAGAATAAATGTTCCATTGTCAGATAAGTAATTCCAGGGTGTTCTTTATTCCCAATCATTGTAAATGTCTTTCCCGCGCCTGTTGCTCCGTAAACAAACACTGAACAATTATAACCTTCCATTAAGGAAGTTAACATATCCTTCGTCGTAGTTTCAAAAACATCTTGATTTGTAGCGTTTTGTCCACATACATTATCGAAAACAAACTTCAACTCTTTGTTGGCGCGCTTTAGAAAACTTTTATTTGGCTGTTGGACGCCTTGGTAGAAAAATGGTCGTATCTCTTCTTTAGGGTCGAATACTAACATTTTGTCATCAACAACATCAACCACTACGCGATTGTTGAGGTCCATTTCCTTATCGTTTAAGGGTCTAACTCTTACTACAACTTTTATATTCGCAGCCATATTTTGAGTCGATCCACTTTTTGATGGCGCGAGGACTGTAGAACTTTTCGGCCTGCCTAAGCCAGGGCAAGCTCTTTCGATTTTAACCATTTTTCACAAAAACTTTAACATCGATATTACTAACACATCAGTGCACAGCAGAAGCAAACCAGTTTGAAGAATTATTATTAATATCATATAAAATATAAGTTTTAGGCGCACTTATAAAACAGAAACTCAATGTCGTATTTTCGTTTGAAATTTTGAATCGTATTCGTAACCGTCAAAAATTTAAACTGACAGACGCAATCGGTAGTGAGCGGACGTCACGCAAAGTATAAGTAAAACGTTCTGAAATAGTTACCATACTAATTATTTGTTTTTCTATACAAACAAAGTAATTTATAAAAATAAGCTCCAATGATAACAATGAACTAAATAATTAATTAAATAATTTTAAATATCATCATATAAAATAAAATAATTAATAAACATATAAACCATAAATATACAGTATGAAACAGACTTAAGAAATAGAAAATAAATAAAATACTGATGTGACGATGTGGGCAAAAGTCTGCAGCAAATAGTTAAGTATTTACATAAGCAAGTCCTATAACCAAAGGCAAGATTTACTTATCCGGCTTATCCTCATACAAAATTAACGTTTATTTATACACAGCGTGGCTAAGACGGCGTCTTTATTGCGACGACGTCGTTGTATAAGAAACAAATACAATTTCCCCTTAATTTCCGCCGCTGATCTTATCTGGACATAACGAGAGCCTTAGCATTCAGTCGGGAATCTTAGTAAAACTTCAGAGAAACCGGAATTTCATTGAGCCTCTATTGTGTACAATACATAAGCGTCTTGAGCAGATTTCGATCGTTGAAACATATGGACTGTTAAAGTTTGCCAGTTATCGTTACAGAATAGTGATTTTTGTATGTTATAGGCCAAAATGTTTATTATCAAATTAGTTTAAAATTTAATATTTTTAATACAATTTATTTTATTTTTAAAATTATATTTATATTGTTTAAAATTATAATGTTGATTGCAAAATTTCAGTATATAATCGTTCTATGAGCAGCATGTTGTGTATTAATAACGGCGTGTTACCGAATGACGACGACATGACAAGTACGTAACCAGCTTAATAGCCAGATGTTAGACGACGACGGAAGTTCCTGTTTCGTCGTAAAATTACATACATACTACTTAAAACAATAATGGAACAATTTGCAGCTACCACATTGTAAATAACCTCCTGTCACTTAGCCATTGACTTATAAAACTAATAATTTTATTAATTCACGTCCCTAACGCTTGTTTGCGCCCCAGTGCCTTACCTGATGCGTAATAATGACTCAATTGAATATCACTCAGTTTAACCATATATGCAACATCCCAATATTATTTGGGGTCGGCGGAATATGTCTTCTCCATCCATACTTCTCTGTCAGACGTCATCTCACAAGTAACATTCTTTCTAACTATATCCTCTATCACACAATCCATCCATCGTATCCTTGGTCGTCCTCTACCTCTATATCCGTCCACATCCATGCTCAAGGCTTTTCTCACAATATGTTCCTCATTCCTCTGCATTACATGCCCATACCATGATAGCCGCCTTCCACATAACTTCTCGGCTATCGGTGTCACTTTCAAACTTCCTCTTACGTACTCATTCCTTACTCTGTCCATTCGCGTAACACCTCACATTCCTCTCAGAATTCTCATCTCCGCAACATGCAATTGTCTTTCAGTCATCCCTTTTATAGCCCAAAATAAATAAATGAAAAAAAAAATTAAATGAAATTTAATTTAATTTAATATAAATGAAACTAACTAAAAAAAATATTATAAGTGAATATAATAGCCTTTCGAAGTCCCCGTGATAAAGCGGGGGCCGGTCTCTGGACCCGTGTATCCGTCTCTTCTTTTATGTTTAAATGTTTTGGCATTGTCAGTTATACAAATTGAGAGGAGCTGTTTCATTATAGATGTGTTCATTTTACTTCACGGGTAATTAATAAGGAGTTACAGAACCCATTCTATGCTTATTTTGTAAGTTATCTAAATTTGAATTATTGCGATATGCTTAAGCATTGTGGTGTTTATAAGATATGTTCTTAATCACATTGCTTCGTTCTCGGATGATCGGAGCTAACGATGTATGTACGTAACAATTTTATATTCGTTTCTTTTTTTTTTTGTGTATGCAGAATTGATTCGAAGTCGCCACGAAATTCGTATAGTAAGAATGTTTACTTGAAAGTTTTAGATTTTTTGGCCATACACACTTTTCGCAGAATAATGTAAGCAAAATATTAACAGAACGGGAACATGGATAAATCTTTTTTCAGCGAAATGACAAATCAATCAAACTTTATTTTTAGCCCATTTCGAAACGAAGGTGTAAATTAGCCTTATTTCTTTTCTCGCAAGGCGTTTGGATGGCCTTTGCCCGATTGAAGCTCCATTTCGGGACAAAATAATCATCGATATTATAAGGAATGTCATGCTACATATTTTATATTTAAACGCAAAAACATCTAAGTTTCGCTTTACCCTTACCTTTTTCTTCTAAGGTTTTCGCATACCTTTGGAATATTAAAATCCTTGCTCGCCGTTGCTCAGCCTGCTCTAAATAAAAACTGTTCAAGCTCTTTGTAATCTTGTAATTTGTTAGAATATATTGAAATTTAAGTGAATCCTCGATTTCTTGCTGGTTATTCGCCGTAGAATCTACATTCCGCGCTGTGGGTAGTGTTAGAATTTCATATAATTCTGTAAAATGACGATTCAGAAGTGCTTGTAAGAGCTCAGACGTATAGAACATATGAGAAGTAAAGATAAAATTTGCAACACAACTCTCTAAAATCAGTAGGTACTTACATCTTTTCTGGGTACAAAATATTAATTTATATAATACTAGTTTGTTTGTTTCGCGGCTACGCTCGCGTTTTTAAAGTTAGTCATTGGGCATAAAAAGTAACCTCTGTCCTTTCTTGTACCTACTCCACAAGCTTGCTTCATATTAAGTTCATGAAATTCAGTTCCACGATTCGGTCACGAAAAAGCAACATAGAAACAAACAGACAGACAAACTTTCGCATTCATAATATTAGTATTTATAATTAGGCCAATACGTTAACAATTACCATTACTTACAACAACAATAAAGGCCTCTTCTCCCTTTGAGGAGAAGGTTTGGAACATATATTCCACCACGCTGTTCCAATGCGGGTTGGTGGAATACACTTGTGGCAGAATTTCTATGAAATTTGTCACATGCAGGTTTCCTCACGATGTTTTCCTTCACCGCTGAGCACGAGATGAATTATAAAGACAGATTAAGCACATGAATCAGCGGTGCTTGCCTGGGTTTGAACCCGCAATAATTGGTTAAGATGCACGCGTTCTAACCACTGGGTCATCTCGATTCATTACTTAGCTCATGTGAAATCCTAAATAGAAAACATATTTGTATGTTAATTTTAAGGATGGAATAGTATTCATTTATGTTCAGGATTCACGATTTACAGATTTTACTATTAAAAGAACCCTAACGTTAATAAGTAAAATTTGGAAACTACTAAATTTCTGTTTTCTACTAAATTAGTTTTTCTCGTTGGTTGCCTTTTTTTGAACCCGACTTAGCTAAAGTTCAACAAAGTTGTAAAAAGTGTTAAGTTCTCATTTAACGTCTTGAATATACTTTCATTTCTATTATATTTCTCCTAAACGGTTGAACTGTTTTCCATGATTTTGGTTTTGTGTTTATTTGGCTGGTTCCCGAAATGGCTTAGATTGGACCTGGTAGGCGTCGCATTCGGCTAATTAATAAACTAGGACGAAGTCAGAACGGGCAGTTTGACACTGATATGTATTGTTTGAAGATTATCTGTGTTGTATGAGTAAAATGTTTTGTTTATTTAGATTTAAGTATTAGTAGCAGCTCAGCTTATGGACAATGTGTTATAAACTTTATTGTATAATTACCATATTTATTTAACAATTTCTATTGCATTGGGCTTTATTGCATTTAAGTCGAAGTACTTATTAGTTTTTCGCTAATCCTATTTGGTATACTTAATTTTAATTTATTTTATGATATAGTGGTATAGGTTTGCGGACGAGCATATGGGACACCTGATGGTAAGTGGTCACCATCACCCATGGACAATGACGCTGTAAAAACTATTAACTATTCCTAACATCGTCAATGCGCCACCAACCTTCATCTATTCATCTATTTCATAAATCAAAGTAAGGATATCTTGCATTAATTCTTATACTCTTTGCTGGCACAAATTTAATGAAACTTATTACGATACTATATTATAATATGGTCTTCTTACCTGGCCTACTAAATACATTATCTTGAGAAAGTAATACAATTGAAAATTAACTGGCTATTCACAGTACAAAACTTTTTTTTTATAAATATGAGACAACATCACATACATTACTCTGATCCAATGTAAGTAGCCCAAGCACTTGTGTTATAGAACATCAGAAGTAACGACGGTACCACACACACCCAGACCCAAGACAACTTAGAAAACTAATGATAATCTACATTGACTCGGCCGGGAATCGAACCCGGGACCTCGGAGTGGGGTGCCAATGAAAACTGGTGTACACGCCACTCGACCACGGAGGTCGTAAAACTATCAATATTATCGATAGTATCGTATCGTTCAAGTTAAAAATAATGGTTTTTACAACACTATCTATAGTATCAATAGTATTGCTCACGGCAGCTATCGATACTATCGACAAACTATCGATGGTCTATCGATAGCGAACTGTCGATATTAATCTTTAGTTGAAAATCAAATGTGCTAGCCGTCGCGTTGACAATAGTCGATCTAGTTTAGGTTATAAGTATGAAACAATTTCTTTAAACAACTTGATTTACAATTAAAACTAGAAATGCATAAGCGAGGTACTAGCATATGGCTTAGTAAAATATATTTTCTTAATGTACAACGAAATGCAGGTAAAATAAAGTCAACGTTCATTGTAATAATTCTTAAGAGCTTTTAGTTTTCCCAAAATAATGAATTGTGATTGATAATCCTTCAACACGCAGGTAGCTATTTATAGGTAGTTATTTGTTTGAAAATCAGTCTTAAAAACATCATATTAAGATTATGGTTTTAAATATGGATTTATACTCCACATCGTTGCTTTCATGAAGAGAAGTACAGGTTCACTAAACATTTCTTTTGTTATGTTATCGTTTGGTATATCGTGCTCCAGAAGTGGTCCCATATAAATTTAATAGAAATAGGTTCAGCGCTTTTTGAAAAAATAGACAAATAACCATTTGTTACATAAGGACTTTTAATTTCTATTTTGAGGAAATATCACTAAAAAGAGTAAATAAAGTATTTTTTCTAAAAAATAACACCGACTTCAAAGTGATAACTATGTTATTGGCTATATTAGTGTTATTTTTTAGAAAAAAATATTTTATAATCGTTTTATTTTGAATAAATAATTCAACCGAAACAAACGGGACCATCCGTACATTCACTGAATTCGCACTTAACCTTTTCTTTTAGTTTCCAACAAGTACTTACTAGTACTAATTAAACTACGCTAACTTTATAACTCCGGAAAAATGTGAAACATAAAATACGAACTTCCAATGAACGTATATATAAAAACTTGTTTAGAAGTACATCATTAAAATTTTGTTCCTCAATACAATTATCTGTAATAATATGGTATATCAATTACCTCAAACAATGTAGTATATTAACCATTTATCTATAACATGCATACTTATAAGAAAAATTATCTCAGGATCTATACACACACAAACTACTTTTAAGACTAAATCACACAAATACTATACACGAAATAAACATAAATTACAAATACCTAAGTCTAGAACTAAACATTATGGTAACAAAACTATACAATTTGAGGGAGCGCTTATGTACAATAATCTACCGAAAGAAATATTTAACGAAAAATCTTTTTTGAAATTTAAAACTAAATTAAAAACATCTGTCTGTCAAACTTTATAATTATATAGGATTTTAAATTAACATGGTTATTTTTATTATTAAAGTTATTAATTTCGGGATATTATATTTACCATGTTTTTTATTTTTGTTCGGTGGAGCTCGATATTTCGACATTGTCTACGAATGTCTTGTTCTCGTGAATTAAAAAACATGGTAAATATCCCGAAATTAATAACTTTATAATTATATTTGAATGTTTGTATAAATAAGGTCACCATTAACTATATATATGTTTATTATTATGTTACTAGTTTAAGTTTCCTATGTAAGTGAACTTTGTTCTTGTTAATGGGAAATAAATCATCTCTAAATCTAATCTATCTACTTGTAAGTCACAACAAATTAATATTTATACGCAACATAGACACGTCCTCAACTTTGTTATAATCGAAATTATCTTAAACTGGCAGAAGATTGAATACGATACAATCAAAGCGGTATTTAACTCCCGCGAAGTTTGAGATGGCTCCCAGTTGCCAAGAATCCGCACTCAAAATCGATTTGAGCTTGAAATTTCTCGTTAATCGATTCTGATTCAGCGAGTTCTCGATTGAAATGGAGTTGCAGATTCCAACACGATTAAATGTTTGTAACGAAAGTAGTGTTTGCGTGGCCACTTCCCATGTGAGTATTAGTTTGTTTTGCAACTGAAACATGTACGTGAAATTGCTGCTCTGAATTGACTGTTCGAATTTTGGTTTTACTATACTGATAAAGTTTTACGGCATGCCAATGATGTGCTGATATTCTATTTACCTCTCTGAAAGGTGAGTTTTCAGATGCGTGATTCGTACGACAGGTGAAAACTAGATCTCAGTATGAGTTTGGTCGAAAAATGAAACTTTTTGTATAGTACACGCAAAATCAATGATTTGTTTAGAGTATCTCTACTAGAGTATCTATACCTTTAAATTTGATCAACAACAACAACAACAACAGCCTGTAAATTCCCACTGCTAGGCTAGGCCTCCTCTCCCTTTGAGGAGAAGGTTTGGAACATATTCCACCGGTTGTTGGAATACACATGTGGCAGAATTTCTATGAAATTTGTTACATGCAGGTTTCCTCACGATGTTTTCCTTCACCGCTGAGCACGAGATGAATTATTAAGACAAATTAAGCACATGCATCAGTGGTGCTTGCCTGGGGTTGAGCCTGCAATCATCGGTTAAGATGCACGCGTTCTAACCACTGGGCCATCTCGACTCCTCAAATTTGATCAATGAGTGCAAAATACTTTTTTTAGATGTAAATTATTGTTAACATATAATATTGTAAACCACTGAAAATTATTTTCTTATGTATAAGATCTGACTCATATTGAAAGTGCCAGTCATTTCCGGCACCATTATTCTCAATTTTCGGTTACCCGGTAAACTAAAATCTGGTCCAATTGTTTGATTACTTTCTTCAAACGTTTTACATTCCCCGATGCGATATCGTGCATTCGGTTAGTTGTTTGATATAAGTCATGATTTTGGTTTTTTTTTAATTATTTGTATATAATCAATCATATAGTCTAAAATTTTTGATCTAATTATTGTACTACTCAAATATTTAAATAGACGAACACACTACAAGAACTACAGAAGAAGTAGAGTTTGAAAAGACTTTTTGATAACTTTTTTTATATTTAATCAAAATACTAACTTCTTAAAAACTAAAGTATTAACTTAACCACGGGTACAAACTCGTTTTCTCTCTTTGATTATTTGATGGGATACCTAAGATTCGGGAGAATACCACAACCAAAATTCAAACTGATACAGATTCTATATTTTTCTATCTTGATGCACTGGACATCGTTAAACCATAACTTCGTGGTATAATCTAGCTTATGACGCGGCATAAGTTACTAGCGGCTAGTTGCGTCAAAGGCAGTTATAATTCAGTTAGAAGGATTCATTCATTCGACGAATATGACATATATAACACACATTGACCATTAACACAGTACTATTGACCACAAAAGTGATATTACTTAAACAATTGATGCTTAATACATAAAAGCTTTACAAACCTGACCACTTGACTAGGAGGTATACAGGACCGTGTCAAAAGCTTTCCTTCTTTGAATTATCACGTGAATCTATTTTAATATTAATCGAATGCTAGTTTTTAATACAAATACGTCGTGCATTAATCAAAATTACAGGTAATATTTGTAATAATTAATTATTCATAACTTGAGTGTTCGGCAGTATATCTGAAGAGGAGTGAAGTTGTTCGTGTACAGAAACCCAGTCCATACTAGCAGAATTAACATATAAATTGTTTTGAAACCGGCGTCTACATCCCGTTAAATTATTTCGCGAACTTTGCAAATTTACATGGTAATTGCTAAAACTCAAGATTTGTTGTAGAGCCCACGATTGTGCGGTTACACAAATCTGAGTGAAATTAACGAATTAAGAATAGGAATCGTTTAGATGAATTACGATATCTGGATTACACCTCTTCGTATTTAATCATTTAGATTACAGCTTCCTAGAGTTTCGTTGTCATGCGTAAGCTATGAACTATTTTGTCTCTTTTCTTTGAAGTTAGGTCGAAGCCTAATTTTGGTTAATCTATCACGAAATTTATTAGTCTTAATAAAGTTTCCTCTGTGTGGTGTACTATTGTACAAGAAACCTTTATTCATAAACATACAATTTTGGCGACCTTATCGCATAGCGTAGCAATCTCTTCCAGGCAACCAACATTGTTTAATTTGCTTGTTCTTTTTTCTTGGCCATACAAAATATTTCAGCAGCTACTAAGTTATCTCTTATACATCCTCTGTACATAATAATCTGAAACTATAAAACTATACAATTCTGCATAGCAAATGCTTAATGTTTAAATACTTCCAATGCATAAAAGTAAAACTGAAATGCAAGTTTTATGATTATACACTTCATTCGCACGAATCTGAATATTTGATTGGACAATTTTGACTTCAATCTATTCTTGATTTAATCTGATCAGTTGCAACTTTGTCCTTAATCAAGATAGTTCCTAGATACTCAGCGCGCTATCATGTCATTTCTAACTTTCGCTAATCTAAATAGTATCTATTCAGTACCTCAGCACTGGTTTAATCGATTTTACTCGGCGCAAATCTACATCTTAAAATATACACCACTAGATTTTGTTACAGGTCGAATTGACAAGTTTATTACGATACAATAAAGAAGACTACATGATATGATATTAATTCAATTTGTTTTGGGTTTTTTGATTATAAGATGGGAAAGTTATCATACAAGTACAAGACAAATAAGTATAGCAGTTTCTCAAAGTTAAGTATTTTCCTATGAAAAAAAAAAGAAAGTCACATTTAATTGGCGGAGACCTCATGTAAATGTAAATATGTAGCTTCCATTAGAAACAAATATTTTTTACTTGGAAACATTCATTTTTCTTTCAAAGTTATTTGCACGAGGACAGGTAAGAACCTTAAAAGAAATAAAATAACAATGGGTTTTAAGTGTCCAGCCAACTCTGGTAATTTAGTAGCTGACAATACAAATTAAGAAGGCTAAAGCAGAAAGGTCGGCTCTTGTTGTCTGTAGGTACAATTAAAAATAATGAGGTCGCCCAAATAGCTTTTGAAAAATTTCTTTATGTACATTGCCATTTCGTATTAAATAGTAGGTTTGCTAAAATAACAAGGTTTTTTTTTAATTTTATTTTGCATGCAAAAGGATTTGTAATACATACTGTATTTTTTTTCTGTATTTATCAGTTAGTGTTGTTTCAATGCATTGTACCACTATTCAATAAAATAATACAAAATTAAATTAAGTATCATTGATAGAAATTATTTTAGACAAATTATTAGGCGTGTATACAAAAAATACTTTCGTACGAAGAAACAGACGAAATGAAAAAATAAACTTTCATTAAAATTAAAGAACCTACCTACAAATTGTTTCATTTAACCATTCATTAACGATTAATTGTAAAACAGGTAGTTATAATATCAATTTACAATGTCTCGTCCAATTAAAATTTTCCCATAGTCCTGTCTTAATGATTTATTTAATTAATATTGTTCCAATTTTTTTCATTAATTATTATTTAAGAAATAGAAGGAACTCTCTTTCATTCGATTACTTCTTTGTCATATATGTACATATAAAATAGTTCGCATTTCATAAAAAAATGGTAGATACATACTTGGTGCTCGTGCTTTGTGCAAGCTCGTCTAGGTAGGTACCACCCACTCATCAGATATTCTATCGCCAAACAACAGTACTTGGCATTGTTGTGCTCCGGTTTGAAGGGTGAGTGAGCCAATGTAACTACAGGCACAAGAGACATAGGACGTATCATCTTAGTTCCCAAAGTTGGCTGCGCATTGGCTATGAAAGGAATGGATAATGTTTCATATGCGCCATTGTCTATGGACGGTTGTGTCTAGTTACCAAATGGCATAAAAAAAGTAAAGATTTATAACTGACTATTCTACTTATTACACAACTCCGTGACCGAATACGTAGTTGATCAAATCATCTCGCTTGACAGAGATCATATTACTCACGTGAGTGTTGAAATGTTAAATTCATAAGTAACTAACTAATTCACGTTGTAATATCCTGAATTTTGCAAATAACTTTCGGATGGTCCTAGTAGATTACTTATTAAATTACGGTTTATCCATAGTACTCGCAAATTAAATTCTAACGAGGTTATGGGGTCGATGAGATGACAGGTGACGACGGTTGCTGTTGAAGTACCTACTTTTAGGCTGAAATCGAAAATCACCTTCGTTCTCAACACCTTTCTTACCCTTAACTAATTCCTAATCGAATTGAAATATTTTTGAAAGAAAACTTAAATCGATGAACCTAAATCTGATTTACAAATTGCGCATTATGTAAAATGTGTTTCTGTGAAAAAATATTTTTTTTTTTATTAACAGCGGCTGACACTTCACTTCTGATAACTACTAATGCAATCTAAGTTTTGGGTTGATTAGACAATGCATTTTCATTATTGTAAAAATATTCGAATTGTTGTCAAGATATATTCATTTCATATGTTATATGGTTTATTAACAGTTCATGGTTACACCAAGTAATATTAATTCCGAAAAAAAATCTTTATAAACAATTACATGGTTGAACTAAGAAAAATCTCAATGTATAATAACATAGTTGTCTAACTAAACACAGATCAAGTACTGGCTATCCTAGCTAGGTTAATTAAATAAGCTGTGTTAAGGATAATCAAACCTCTCCCCGAAAGTTGGAACAATTAAAATACATCAGATACATCGCCTAGGTAATAAACATTTATGTAACTCTAGTGGGATATTTATACTTACTCTAGTAAGTATTGTATTATATTGTGATAGTATATAAAGCATAGAAATCAAGATGCTTATATAAAATGTAGTAACCTCTATACATCTTATTGAAAACAACTTTTAAGAAAAAGATTCAGCCACGATATAAGAGTAAATACTTCAAGCAACCATGTCCGTCCAATCAAAAAGTCTGGCTTTAGGCCAGTAAAGTAGAAAACGAATGAAATACATCCTAGATTTTAAAGGATTGTAAATTTTACGTAACAATAACTCACAGTGAGCAAGGAATAACTTAGAATGAAACGAGCTGAACTTTCAAAAGACAATGCATTGTAATGTTGTGTTGAAATGTGAAGATGACTTCTTATGTAACTAATTGTTTGCCGAGACGAGTTTGTACAACGTACAATTGTATTCCTCGTCACCAAAAACTATATAAGAACATAATATTTTTTTAATATTAGCTTCGTTATATGTTACTAGCAAAATGTAATCTACGCTATCGTACCTGAGAAGGTATATACACAAACTATCGTAAGATTTTTAAATTTTTTAATACCTACATATGTCTATTCAGTATTATAGTGAATCTTTTAAGGTTTAGCCAGTATTACCCGTGTTAACGTGAGAAAAGTGTTTTTTTTTTCGTTTAACATACTGTCATAGTTTACACACAAATTATATATTCAACCTTTCTTGTTTATCGCTCTTACTATGAGAACCGTATCAAAATATGTTGAATGGTTAAAAAGAAGAGTGTTAAAATAAAGCGATTTTGTTTTATATTATTTACAGATAGTTATAGATTCTTCAGTACGTGTATAGCACTGAAGTGCTCTAAAAATGATATATAGATTATTTTTTGTAAGTTTGAGTAGATCGTTCAATGATTTAATTGGACCCGTTTGCGCTTGCGTGGCGCTGCAAGCGGATTTGAAGATTTATTTAAAAAAAATTGGTATTTTAAGTTCATGATGTCACTGTTTTAAATTTTGTAAGGAGTTATTTTAATCGGTATAGATTTATTATTTAAAAAATGTGATTGTTCCTTTATCAAAATCATCTGAATTCTTGACTTTCAATCAGAATGTTTGGATACAATATTGTAGAACTGTCTATTCCCTATATAAAAATACTTCTCCGCTTAGTTAGGTATACATTTATCAGCAAATTTTATTGCTTATGGAGCAGTCTATTGACACCAGTTATAAGTAATTAATTAATAGGTATTACAACATGAAAAATCAACACAATATTATGGGGAAATAATACGTCGTGAAAATCTAGAATAAGATGCATAATAAGTAAAGTTTCAGGTTTTTTACAGTGCCTTACTTCTAAGACTTTATAATAACTGTCACTATTTATGGGCTTAAATTATTGGTATCAAAATAATGTACTCAAATAGACAAATGCCACCTTAGTCTACCCGTGACCACGAACGCTGTAAAGTGCTCGAAACGTCGGGATGCCAAAAAATAATTAATATACGCGATTCAAATCCGGTATAACTAGTTTTATTTAAAATAATGTACTGATTATTCAATTAATGGACATCTAATTTAGAAACTGACCGTATCAAGCTATGACTGATTACCAACCACGTGTTGCTCATTATATGTAATAAATTATTAATACCTAACAATTTTAAATCGAACACGACTTTCAGAGTTCATATTGAGTAATTTTAAGTAAAACCTCACAAGGGATCTTGGAACGTACTCAAATGGTGAAGAAGGCCAATTTTCTGTGTGGGCGCCCTGAACGTCGCAGCACGATATCGGCCAAATTAACCCTCTGGGGTTGCTCTACATTGATCGCAATTTTCATAACCTCAATAATTGAGTAATCATATTTATATTTCTAGATGAAAAATAGGTCAAAGTCAACATAATACAGTAGTTATATTAAATATATATAATATTCCATGGTGTGCCATTTGCTGTCGAAATACTTGGCCCTTGGAGTAATGGTGCAAAAAGCTTCATCAAAAGTATAACACCTCGCCTCATTGCCTCCACTGGTGACAGGAGGGCTGGTTCGTTTTTTGCCCAGAGGATCGGAATTGCGATTCAACGGGGAAGTGCTGCTAGCATTTTTGCCACCATTCCATGCGGTCAAGATTTATACAGTAACTAGTCTTAGTTCATATTTGTATATATTTAAGCATTTTATGTTGTTAATTCTTATGTTAATAAATTACTATATTTAATATAACTACTGTATTATGATGATATATATAACAGAAATATTGAAGTGAAAATACCTCTACGTAGACTTTAATACTAAAAGTGTATGTATGTATTGTTCTTGGTGGTTTGACTTTGGGTAAACCCATCTATATAGGTATCACCAACTCATCACGTATTCTAATACCGAGCAATGTATTGTTGTGTTTCGGTTTGAAGCGAGATTGAGCAAATGTAATTACAGGAACAAAAGAATCTAGACATAGCATCTTAGTTCCAAAGGTTTGTGGCGAATTGCCAATGTATATGTGCAGGTGTATTCGCCAGTCTGTCTAACTATTATATAAATAATATACTTCACCTTGAATATACAATACACGTAATTTTATTTTACAAACAGAAATAATCACAATATATACAAAGAGAAATAAGTTGTAGCATAAAAATGAATGTTATATTTAAACTTATAAGATATGTCGATTGATTTTTATAATAGAAAACAGTTAACATTAACATCAGTTATCTACAATACTATTACAAAGAATAAAAAAAATGTATTTTTGTGTGTGTGTGTATGTTTGTAATGAATAAACTAAAAAACTTCTGTACCGATTTTAAAAAAATTTACACCATTAGAAAGCTACAATTACCCTGAGTAACATAGGCTATATTTATTACTAGAAAAAATTAAAGTTATAAAATAAAAAAATAAAGTTAGTTAAAAAGTAAAGCAAAGCCAAGACTCATATTTCAAGTGAACTTGTAATGATCCTTAAAAATATATTTAAAACATTAAATTTAACGTCATTTTTGAGTTCATTGTAGAACCACTTTCAATAGTCGCATCGCATGCGGTAAACGAATTGCGATGTCTAGTTAGAACGAATCAAATCTAGATGTAAGCAAGCGGAGCGTGCCTAACTCGATCCGATCCCTATAATTGAGCTGTTAGCCTCAAATCCGCGGACTTATTCGACTGCACTTATCATTTTTCACCTTACAACACTTATAATTTATTTTATCTGTATTTACTTTATATATATACTTATATAAAAAAATCTACATTAAAATAAATGAATGGTGCAGATGTTATTGTAGATTAAATTAGATTCGAGATTCGAGACGTATAAATAAACAGTAGTCATCGTTCCTCGAAATTCGACTACATATCATTGAAAAATTGAGAAAATTATAATTGAATTAGTAAATTGCATATTTCGGACTTTCTTTTCGGAGCTTGATTATTTGAGGATTAATTTTTCTATATCAAATGATAAGATACTTTTGTAAATTATAAAACTTCTTTGAAACTATATAAAAGTATCATAAATTAAATCAAATAAAAATAAACTTTATTCAAGTAGGCTTTTACAAGCACTTTTGAATCGTCATTTTACAATTAAGTGAAGCTTACCACCGTTTCGGAAAGTAGATTCTAACGAGAAGAACCGGCAAGAAACTCAGTAGTTAATCTTTTTTAACATTTAAAAAATACAAAGTCATGTTAGTTAAATACAATTATTTAAATTAATATATCCTGCTTGGAAGTCAACAAGTATTAACTCCACGCTTTTTTATCATCTATAAAACCTTGTATCGAATAGTATGCTTTTTCTACCAATGTATTTTTTACAAACGATTTGAATTTACGAAGCGGCAAAGTTAAAATGTCTCATTGATCTGATGTAAAAATGATACCAATAACAAGCCATCTTATATATATATACAGGTATCGGTTAGATATCTACAGTTCTACTACTTTTTAAAATTGAATCGTTGATTGCAATTTTTATTATAATTATATAAAATAATAAGTCATCAATCACTTTGCCTTATATTGGCTGAAAAGTATTTTAGCCAAGGTAATTGGGTGTAGGTAGTAGATTATAACAGATTGATATTTCATAGAAACAGCAGCAGTGAGGCTTTGGCTTCAATAGAATTCCACGATAACTTTGTTATCATAGAAACTCAACGCTACTCCAGTTTGTTTACAAAACATCTGAAAAGCATTACGTTTTTAAAAAAAAAAAAAGAACAAACACACATTATTATATACACATTATACATGTATATTCTTGAAATTTATAAAAATTAAAGTAATATCAGACATTAAGAAGTTTAAGTGATGAAGATTCTATTTTATTGGCCATTATAAAATGAAATCGAAAAAAAATTCAATGGACGAAATAATATCATAATTTTTTTACTACAATATAAAATGTGCCCAAAGCGCATTCAACAAACATGACCTCAACGGGATAATCGACCAGAAGGCAGGTTTTCTTAATGTAATGAGCTTATAGGACACCCTAGATCCTAAGATCAACAATATTGTAATAGGATGCAAATAAATAAAGATGATCATGATATGAGAAGTATGCGACATTATATCCTTTGTATATTGATATTAAGATTTTTTATCATTCCAATAAAGCCTTTTTTATTAACAGGAATGAAAGTTTTCAAGAATTTCAGCTTATAGCGTTGGTTGAGTATAAATTCAGTACAATTTTATCTAGTAGTTTTCATACGAAAGAGAATGTTTATAAATAAAGCTTAGAGAAACATTTTTATATGTTTCCAACTTTATACATCCCTAATATAATATGTTTACAGTATGGGTCATGAGAAATTCCTGTACTGTATCATGTTTAATTTAAACATCGTTATAAATTTCCGATAAGTACAAAACCTTTAACAAAAAACATTCAATGTTGTTTCTGCAAGATCTTGTAAAATTGTGAGGAAAAATTCCTATAGTTTTATATATAATCCATAGTGGAACTGTATGGCAATTAAAATCTACAATTACCTTAATAAAAGAAGAATCCTTTGTTCCAAAGGAAAATACACAAAGGTTGCGCATTCAATATCAAAATCAAAATATTTTTTTATAGTGTACATTTTCTGTTTTATTAGTTTACGTTTTCTCCTCGAGTTCATAAAATGATTGCCACAGTTTCTTTCGAACATATCTTTATTTTATATTGTTACACCTACATACAATGATATTCTAATAAACAGATATGTTATACCCATACTAAACAACAGAAAAAAGTGTGCCGCGCCGGGGACCGTTTATTTTAAATTTCGTTACAAGTAATAAGGATAGCTTAATAAAAACAATAAGTAAAAGGGATAAATAGATGTTTTAATTACGCAAAACGTATTACTACATAATTATGATGTATTATAACGTATTACTGGCATAATTATGATGAAAACGACTAAAGGCAAACGTCCCAATTAGGACGTTTTCTAGTCTTCACTTTTTGCGCGTTAATGACATATCTGTTTACTAGAACATCATTGCCTACATACGATATAAAAAATGCACCCAAGGTGAAAATACCATAAGGGTATTCATTTCTGTATATTCGTTTACAGAATGTAACTTTGTCCAATAGTAATTGTGTATTTAATTAATAATATGAAATGAATGAATAACATGAAAAAGGGTAGCAGATCTTTGTATAATCAAATGTACTTTAATATGTCAATGAAATCCTTCTAAAAGGGCTGAGCGATGACGAATGACGAAAGGCCGATGATATTCTTGTGTGTCTTTGTACCCTTAATCCATAGATAGTTTAAAAAAAAAACTTTACAAGTTCTACCGTACAAAGTCGGTAGGGGCTATCGTTAATAAGACCATCAGTTAAATTATTTTTGTGAACATTTTTAAAATCGCCTTTAATACATACAGAACTTATACCTTCTTTCCTTCAATCCGGTTAACAAATCCCATCGAACGGAATCAATCAAATCCTATTTATCATATTGATTAACTTTATGTCGCGACGTCAAATACATCGCCTCAGTTGGTGCTACAGAAAATTGGAGCCCCCGTCAGGGCTTAAAAGCTTCCAAATTGAAATCTCGTACGTGGAGCCTTTATTAGGCAATACTGAGCTATCAATGTCGGCCTCTTGCTGACAACCCTCAGGGCTACCGATATGATTTGATGTTTCAATCAATCTGACTCTAAATTTGACTTAAATAATGTCCGATTGTTCTGAAGGTTCAGTAATAGGTCAGGTATAATCTCCAAAGACAGATTCAGTTTGTGTTTTGATTAAAGAATGTATTTGGATTATTTTTTGGTTGATTTCATATGCTACGATGTGTCAACACCAATCTTCAGTGGTACAATGGTATAATTACTAATGTTTTATTGCATTTATTTTTGTATAAACGATTGTAGACAGTTCTACAAGATACAGTATCAGAAATTTGCTCATCTGTATATGTGACAGAGTTTTTTGCTATTGTGAGTGGTCACTTAAACCCATGGACATTGGCGCTGTAAGAAATATTAATCATTCCCTTACATCGCTAATAGGTCACGAGCTTGGAAGCTAATATGTTACGCCCCCTGTGTCTTATTCTACTTGTTGCTGTTAACTCCCTTACACTTCAAACCGGAATACACCCAGCAATGGAAGTTAATGAAATAATTTAATCCTTTTCTTGAAATTCTTTTCTTCTAACCTACACAGAAAAGGCTTGCTTGCATGGCAACACATTTTTATGTCACCGTAGTGAAAATTGATTGCACCACACATCTTTGTTAATAAAATAAGTAATTTTATAATAAGCTACTTATACTCTCCGTGTATTTCTTAAAGGCGTGAAGTCAAATCTCTCAGCCCTACATCAAAGAGGGAACCTCGTTAAGTGTAGAAGTACCACTAACGACACGTCGGCCCGTCTTGACGCCTGTCCAATTTGCGTCAAAATATCTAGAAGCCGTAATTCCCAGATAAGATTATTCAAGATGTGTTGACTCTTTATTACGATCGAATTAGTCAAATTTCACTATGTGTGAACGTCTTAATTTATTGACAGTATTTGAACTTTTTGAATTTTTTTTGAATTTTATTTTTTTATTTTTATTTATTTATTTTTTTATCAATTGTCTAAATGTTAAATAATTAATAAGCGTGTTATTATTGCAGTCTGCAGTATTTATTGAATACAGTATAGTTAAAAATTGTTACTGGAGGCTAACGTAACTATTAATGCTGTATATACCTATTAAGTGTTTGAAGTTGTATGTGTCTTTTTTCTGTATTCTTGTTTTAAGTGTTATATTTCAAATACTGTGGTGTATCGATTAAATAAATAAATAAATAAAAACGTAAAATAAAAACTATGAAATAATTTACATTAAAAAGTTCCTTCATAACGTATTTTATTTGCACTGTGTATTGTAAAAATTGGTTATTTGACTGTTTTTTTGAGCCAAAAAAAAGCCATTTTATATTATTTAGTGGAAGTTAAGGACAAGCAACTTCGACTTCATCATAAGCCCAACCAATCAGGAGCGTTTTGTGTCACGTGACAAATGTTTAAAAAATGCATTTTTATTTACGGATTTTTGAATGAATTAAGTATTATTTTAAACGTTTCAAAAATAAGTAACAATTAATTTTTAAACTCATAATCTTTACTGATTACAATAATTGACATTTTATTTTTCGCATTATCAAATAGTCTATTATTTTTATAACTTCAAGCAGGTGTGAGCTTAGCACAATTCGTAACTTTTTTAAAAGAAAATTTTATATTTACTTAAAAAATGTATTATTATGTTTTTTCCGATAAGTAAATATACGTCTCAGTGTAGGCACTGGGACGTAGGCGTCCCAGACCAGTACGAAGCCTGTAGTAATAAGCTAAAAGGCGAATATTATACGGCCTAATATAAAATTTTATTTTTACGTATAACCCACACGCGTCCGAGAGTGCTATATAGGAATATAAAGCTTGTAATACACATAAATAACTGATCTTGGGCTTAAAATTACTTTCAGGCAATTTGTCAGGAAAAAGTGTCTCGCCGAAACAAATGGTCCAACCTTTTTCAGCCTAACGGAATTTTCTAATCTATTATTTTGAACATATTCCATGAGGTCCTGTGCTAATACTATATTTGTTTTGTATCGCAAAACTATTTTTAAAGCTTATCAAACTAACTTTTCATCCATTAAACACTTTCAAAACAAAACTTTCTTTAAATGATGATTTATCTTGATTATTTTGTATTACGAAATATATTTAAATACCTAGTATGTGCAATGAAATTGTTTCTTTCTTTGTTATTAACGATTGACGCACTAGTTAACGTGTTAGTATGATAATAATATTTTTTTATTTTTTGGAATTATGTTGAACTTTCGCCCTTTTTTACTGTCCAGCAAAGGGGATGGACTTAAGCTAGTATTTAAGATAATTTTATGATTATTAATTATACGACAACATTTTTTTTCTTCAGAAAAACATTTTCTTTTCAATCAAAATATATAGATGCACTGGAAAATGCGTTATAACCTTTTTTACTAAGATATAATGTCCTCTATATACTCTGTATGCTGACGCTGCAATGACTCATTTTCAATTTTGCCTTCAAATCGGAACAATACTTCGGAATCATAGATCGGAATTATAGTTTACGATTGAATCTGTATTCAGTTGGTGATATGATGCCTATGTTCTTTTCAGTAGAATCTACTTTCCGAACCGGTTGTAGCTTCACTTAATTGTAAAATGACGATTCAAAAGTGCTTATAAAAGCCTACTTGAATAAAGTTTATTTCGATTTTGATATTTTGATGTACCAGATGAGTTTATAAATAATCGAATTGAACAAAAATAAGATTTACGCATCTCTTATACCGAAACTTCCAGCAAAAAATATAACTAAAACCAACAACAACAACAAAAACAGCCTGTAAATTTCCCACTGCTGGGCTCAGGCCTCCTCTCCCTTTGAGGAGAAGATTTGGAACATATTCCGCCACGTTGTTCCAATGTTGGGTTTGAATACACATGTGGCAGAATTTCTATGAAATTAGACACATGCAGGTTTTCATTCACAGTGCCATCACGGCTCAACTAAAATCGATTGGATACTACTATATTTTAATTTTTACATGTTGTCTAATAGTATATACTATCTACAATATAAATAAAATAAACAGTTACCTTAGTGCACCTTTTTCATCTCACGTGTTACCTCTCATCTGTTAAACTTTACTTTGAAAGTTATCTAATGAAATTAACGAAGCTATGAAGCTATCGTCAACTTGAATGCTTGCAACAAACTTGGTATTTCCTTTGAAGGCTCAACCGCTGTATACGACTTCAATAAGAAGTTAATCTATCCAGCGAGGAGCTGTCTGATTATTCTTGTGGCGGTCGTCAAAATTGAAACGTAAGTAAAAATCTGTACAAGCAAAATATCTTCAATAGTTTATCGATAACCTTAGGTTTGTGGTTTATCTTCAGCATGAAGCAATACAGATTTGCTTGCTTGAAAAATGCGAGTAAGCAAACTATTTTTTATATTATTATGCATTTAAAATAAGTTGTAACTGAAATGATGGTAAAAGATCTATATTCTTTAAGCAGAAGTACACCTCAGATCTCAGACGTGTAAGAATATAATGTGACATTGAATATAATAATTATAAAATAGAATGTATGTATTCCATTCGGTAAAATGTGAAAGTGAATTTCAATGGAAACGCATGATAGACTGAAATTTTTTGGCAAGAAAGCTGGCGCTAGTGTCATTACCATCTTTACCCAGGGCCCCCATCTTGAGGGGGCCCGGAAGAACCAACAAATTATCTCACACGTGCTTGTGCTCACGTTTACTGCTATGCAATTATAAATAAATAATGCACATATTTTCGAAATTGCCATATTTGCAGAAAATAACTAACATCTTGTCATCAAAAGATAAATGATAAGGCCATAAGATGGTACAACCAATCAGATTCCTAAAAATTTATGAGTAATACCGCGTCTTTTATTTAAAGCTAAACTTAAGGCCTACCATATAGAAATAATTAAGGTACACAATTTAAATTGTTTCTTTGATATGTTGTTAAATATTTCGCTAGATATATAATTTTAGTAATAGAATTTTGTACGTACACTTCATTTTGTTATAAATTTTGAGATAATCGATTTTAATGGAATAAAATCTAAAGTTTGGACCACTTTATTTATTTATTTGCTTGAATATTAATGGCATTTCATGTAAATCAAAAGTATATGAACAAACAAGTTCACATTTCTTTAATACTTTGATTATTTTTATAACGTAACCTAATTTGGACTTCCGAAAGTTATACCTTTTTTGTGAAAGGACGCGTCACGCTTAATAATTCATAAAAGCTAAATGACTCCTCAAAGTAAAATTAAGGTACACCCCTTAAATTCTTAATCATATCTCTCGGTAGCGAGATCACTAATCGAATGCTTTATGGTGGAGAAAGATACCCTACTTGTAGTTTACGTATTGTCTGATGTTTAGTCCCATTCAATCGAATAGTGTGATGGGATAAAAATAATGTATATTTGTGTAATACTTTACACTATCTAATAATAATGTAGTAAAATTCTGTGATTGATTGTCATCCTTTCGACCGATTTCAAATGTCGCGGTCATTTTAATGGACTTTGAAATTTACATTCAAAATACTTTTGGAACGGCTATTTCATACATTTCGATATACCCATATGAGTTGATTCTGCTTCATTCTCTACTACATATTAGAAAGACTATCTATTTGACCAACAAGGCAGATCACAATTAAATAATATATCATAACAAATATACCTAACAATTTTAATTCGAAGCTCGACGCACAGTCAAAAAAAGGAAGATACTATTAAAACCATTTATTTCGACAAAATCCTTTGAACATTGGAACATATTACCAAATATGCCGAATCGTGATCGGAAACCCATAGTAGGGTTTAGACCAATATTTTTATGGGAGGAAGGTATGTGAGGCGTCGATATTTCAATTGTTCAGTGGACCGACAGAGTTTATAGGCGGGCGTCGAGTGACGTCGTAATAGGGACACAAACATTACCCTTTTAAATTGAATTTCGCGCAATTTATCAGCGAACCTTGATAAAATACGTTCCCCTCGCTCCTCAGAACGATTTAATCCGTGAAGTGACTGTTATTTATTTTAATCTCATTTTATCTTGAGTTTCAAAAAATAAACTTGTCTATACGCAAAAGATTTTTTTCCGTGTTTATGGGAAATAAACAATGATGTTCTAGTAAACAGATATGTCATTAACGCGCAAAAATTGAAGACTAGAAAACGTCCTAATCGGGACGTTTGTCTTTAGTCGTTTTACGTAGTAATACGTTATAATACATCATAATTATGTAGTAATTCGTTTGCGTAATTAAAACATCTAGTTATCCCTTTTACTTATTGTTTTTATCAAGCTATCCTTTTTACTTGTAACGAAATGTAAAATAAACGGTCCCCGGCGCGGCACACTTTTTTCTGTTGTTTAGTATGGGTATAACATTAATAACATATCTGTTTATTAGAATATCATTGGAAATAAATAAAAAAAAACTTTTGTGCATTGAATTTTTTTTTTTTTAATAAAAGTTATTGCTGTCTAGAAATAATAACTACTGTGAAATGATTTACCACATCAAATAATAAAAATTTGATAATTATTTTTGATGTAACTCTATGCTATGTGAAAAATTAAAATTTTATTATTTTTAAAATTGTTTCTATGAAAGTTTTTCGACGCGTAAAAGCAATATTGCAACGCAACGTGTCCACCCGCCCGTGAAAGTTCCTAGCTTCCTAGTAACTTTGAAATGTAATGCGATTAAAGTTTTCTTTGACAGACGATAATACTGTCCATTATTTATTTTTATTTTATTCTGTGACTCTGCTACATAATAAAGGAAATATAAAACGGACAACGCAAAATTAAAAAAGCATCTAAGTATCCAAATTTTAAAATGTCGTCGCTATGTAACAAATTTAAATTTATTGTACATCAAAAAAGTATTCCTTTAAGATTTGGACCTAGAGGTGTTAAGGCGACCGAAACAAATTAAAAAAAAAGTATGCTAAGCTTGCATCCTTTTGTATCCTTCCTTTTGTGTGAATTATTCATCGCTCACGTCGTATTATTTCTGGTGAAAAATTATAAAGTTTAAAAACGACGTTAAATTTTATCAAAATCTCTTCAAGTAAATAAAGATTCAGCGCGATGCATGTTCCGAGCATGGAATTTTCAATTTTTCGAAGCGACAGCGAGCGACGTAACGCTCCAAGTTTGATGAGTTCGACACACGGCCCCGTGTAAGCGTGGACTTGCACAATAGTTGTTCCATTCTTCTTTCAAACTAGCTCTTTCACTTTGATGCTGTTATATTTCGCTGATCTCATGCTTTATTTTAAAATTTAGTACGGGACTTGTATCTACAATTTCTCACCGTATAATGAGCTTCTACCAGACTAATTATGAACGCGTGCATCTTAACCGATGGTTGCGGGTTCAAACCCAGGCAAGCATCCCTGAATATTCTTAATTTGTGTTTATAATTCATTTCGCGGCGGTGAAGGAAAACATCGTAAGGAAACCTGCATGTGTCTAATTTCATAGAAATTCTGCCACATTTGTCTTCCACCAAACCCCACTGGAACATCGAAACAGGAATATGTTCCAACCCTTTCTCTTTAAAGGGTAAGGAGCCTAAGCCTGCTGGACTTGACAGAGAAATTGGCAGGCTGTTGTTATTCTTGTTTGTTGTTGTATGTTAAAGTGTTTTCTATTGTATTTTTTAACAGTATTGATTTGGCTTTCCAGATGGTCATAAATCGAAATATTCATTTCAGACTTAGATTGCAATGCATTAAATATAACAAAAGCAATTCATACTGGATTTGTTTTATTTATTTGGTACTGTGGTGTTCCACAACCCGCCACGTCCGCCGGAAGCGACGCCATGTTGACATGTCCGCCAGACGAGACGTGCTATTGGCAACACTCCGACGAATTGAGGCGGAAAATGAAAATAGTTTTGACAGTGTCCAAGTTTTTCTAAAGCCACAATGAAATAATTTAACGAAGCAATCCATAAGTGATTGAAAAACATTAATAGATCCATGATGTTTATAAATACTACAGACTCTTACTATTATCATGAATACTTAGCTAACTACATTTTATAGTAAACAAAAAGGTAATAAAATTATAATATAACCCAAAGATGTAATGAAACGAAATTGTAAATACTCAAATCAGTATTTTTTAGGATAAACAGTTTCAGCCAATTGCGATCATGATAATGTTACTATGAGTCTAATGGATTACCTAGTTGGAGTAATACAAGTTTAAAATAGTAAGAACTGAGATAGTCGTAATATGAAATGTGTATCTAAACCAAAGATAAGATATTTTATGCTCATTCCTCAGAACTTCTAAATAGCGTTACTCATTGTGATTTTTATGGAAATTGAGCCAATTCACTGCAGGCAACAGGATGTGACATTTTAGTTCTCAAGGTTATTGGCGCATTGGCGATTTAAGGCATACAAGATATATATCTAACTAGCATAATTGGCCATGGGCGATGAAGACTAACCCGATCCTATATATTATAAACACTCGATCCTATATATTATAGACACTAATCTAAAATCGGGATTCGTCGGAATATCAGATGTTATCGATTTGATTTTGATGAGTACCCGTTTTCACCACATCTAACAATCTATGAACATCGTTCTGGTATGTCAAAGCATTCAAACTACAATAACACTCAGCTCATGAAATATTCGCCCTATCTCTCTTTAACTCTACAATAGCCCATCGGTGAGAAACAGACGAAATTAATGTTAAGTCAATTTAAATAACGATATGCACAAACCGTACAATGTTATGTTAAACAAAGACAGGGCGACATCTGAAATCGCATGTCAATAGCTATATAATCTAAATATCCGTTACATAACCGAACTAAAAATAAATTAAGTACTGTTACTTAAGAAAAGGCAGTTATATTTAAAATACGCCAAAATAATAACAGATAATTTATTTAAAAGACTAAATCTCAACTAAAAAACTAAAAACTTCACATGTGCCAAGAAATATTTGAACCGTTATATTCATGGTAACTGTGCCCTTCAAAACACTACAGACAAATCCAAGAACCATTGCAAACTGATAAATAATACTGTTTAGTACTTTCTGATGTGTGTCCGTAAAGACTGTCGTAATGTGCGAGTGAAAAGGCCTATAGTTGTTAATTGTTTTTTAATGAATTAAAAGAAGACGCAAATCATGTATCATCGTACACGAAAAAATTTTAATGACTTTTTAAAAATATCTAACACTTTTGATTATCATAATATTTAAAAGATTATCATCTTCTCAGTCTTAGAAAACTGAAGGTTTTAATTTAGGCTGTATTCCTAATATATTTTTTTAGCGACTACTATAACATGATTTAACTTTTTACCACTTATCTTCAACGTTGTAAACCACTACAAATTTCTACTTAGCTCAAAAAAATTCGCAAAATAAAACAATTTAAAAAAATTAAAATAATATTTGGTATGTAAAATAAATATCATATTGAATTTTTTTATAAAAAATAATTTCTTACGATAGAAATATACAGGTACAACATGGATACTAGTCTATAAATAAAGGAAATGACAAATCAGGTGCCAAGTTGTCAAAAAATGTCAGCCAACAAGGAAAATAACCTTGTTCAGGCTTATATAGAATTAAATAAATTTTGCCAAAGTGGAGAATATGAAAGAGCGTTAAAAGCTGCAGGCAAAGGTAAGTAAAACTGATAAATATAAATTCATTCATAAAAAGCTACAAAATTTGTTATCACAATAATATATTGATGTATGTACTATTAACAGATTTTATTAAATAATTCTACCAGATAAGAAATATTTCCATAAAATAAATTAAATTCAACATTCTTACACTAAACTTCAGCCACAAAATAATTAATAATTCGTTTTTAATTCAAAGTTCTGCAGATTGCGCCAAATGAGCAAAAAGCATTCCACTGCAAAGTGATATGCTTCATTCAGCTCCATAATTTCAAGGAGGCACTGTCTGTGCTCTCCAATCCTAAGAATGCTGCTTTAGCGGCCGATTTGCATTTCGAAAAGGCTTACAGTCAATACAGACTGAACAACTCCAAGGAAGCTTTAGAGACTGTGGATAGTGCAACAGAATTAACGCCAGCTTTAAAAGAACTCAGGTAAATTTATTTTATCATTATTATTGCCAATGTGATTGGTACCAAAAGGTTTCTTTTAATGTATTGATTTTTTACATTTAAGGGCTCAAATTTTATATCGCCTGGAACAATATCAGGATTGCTACAATCTATACCGTGATATTGTTAAGAATACAACTGATGACTATGAAGATGAAAGAAAAGCCAACATGTCTGCTGTTGTTGCCAACTTAGCTGCTCTAAATCCTGTAAGCATACATAATAATGTAAACACTAATAGGTTCATACAGTAAGGATTAATTTTTCAACTTGCAATTGTTATTAAAAATTATCTTAAATGCATGTTTATTTAACAGTCAGCAGATTTACCAACATTTGAAGAGAATACTTATGAACTGTCCTATAATGCGGGAACAACACTTGCAATGAGAGGGAAGTATAATGAGGCATTGCCAGTGCTTAAGAAAGCTGAGCAGGCATGCTCGGAGAGTGTGATTGAAGATGGAGGCACTGAAGAAGAAGCTAAGGAAGAAGCTGCAATTATCAGGTCTCACCGCCAACACCAAATTAATTAAAAATTAATTATATACTCTTATAATCTCTCTTATAAAATTACTTAGTTATTTATATAAAGTTTTGTATATTATAATACAAATACCATATAGTTTCTAATCTTATTGTATATTCTATAACTTAGCTTCGATTTTAAAAGTAATACTTTTGTTATAAGAATTTACATAAGAATATTAAAATACAACATAAAAATTTATATTTTTACTATTTAGTTATTAATAAAATTATTATTACACATAATATATTTTCATTTAATTATTCTTTCAGAGTACAGCAGGGGTATTGTCAACAGCAGATGGGCAAAGAGAAGGAAGCTGGGATACTTTACCATAATGTCCTAAAGGATAGACCATCTGACCAGGCACTGATTGCTATTGCAAGCAACAATCTTGTGGTTATTAACAGGTATAGTCATCATTTATATGTAGCATATCAGGAATGATTACAGCACTAGAAACCGACCATTGGCTGACATCAATTAGTGAAACATGAATATTTTGCATGATGAAAAGTTACTTGTTATGTATGGTATGGTAACTAATTTATAATCTTCTAATATATTTTCTAGAGACACCAATGTGTTTGATTCCCGAAAACGTATGAAGGCTGCTACTCAAGATGGACTAGAGCACAAACTCAACTCAAGGCAGAGAGCCACCATTGCATACAATCAAGCTGTACTAGCTATATATTCCAATCAGGTATTATATACTTCTCATATTATAATAATATTCATATTACTTAATAAAAAAATGTATATGATAAAATTAGTTTTTATCACATAATTTTAATTATAATTTTCACAATAATTAACCAATAATCTAAGCCTTTTCAATAGTTTAAAACACATTATTACTAGTTAAATGCATTACTATTTCTTGTAAACTTAAATAATAAACATACCTAATATATTTCAGCCCGACTTTTGCAAGCAGTGCTGCGTAAAACTAAGCAGAGAGTTTAACCAAGAGAAGAAAGCAGCATTGGTTGAGGCTTCATCCCTTGTGAAAGATGGCAAGCGTTCCCAGGCTTTGGCATTGCTGCTTAAGCAAGACCTCACTCTAGCAGCTGCTCAAGTTCTTTTGGCTCAGGTAACTGCCTTAAGTGTAACTCACATCACGCAGTTATATTCTAGCTGTTACAGTATGGTTTAAAATATTTTTTATATATTACAGGGTGATCGCAAAGCAGTAGTCAAGTTGCTGGAAGAGAGTGAATACAAGTACAGACCTGGTATCATTGGTCTACTCTGTACTTTGCTGACCGCTGACAATGAATATGAAAAAGCATCCAAACTTTTCTCCGATGTCTATGAACATTATAAGAATGATATTGATGTAAGATATTATAATTATTTATCAATTGAACTGATTCATATACACATCAGTGTTTATATTTGGATCATTAAAATATTTTAATGATCCAAATATAAACATAAAAAGCATATGCTTTCCTTTAGTTTACCATTTATTTTTATATTTCAGAATAATATCAAAATTAACATGAACTATGATTTTTTATAAAAGTCCGCCTCGAGACCCTGTTTTTTATCTTCGATAATACTTTAGCTTCAGAATCACTACCTGTTCTCATATTCACTTTTAGGACTATATTAATTACTTGCATTATTTTGTAGAAGGTTACACATATGTATTATTATCTGATAATTTAGATCACAGAATATAAGAAAGTAAAGAGGTTGTTATTCGTCTTTTGGGGTTGTCCATTAATCACGTGAGGCTTGAAAGGGGGGGGAGGGGTTTGATAAAAATCACGAAAATAACACAAGGGGGAGGGGGGGGTGTAGTAAGATATCTCGTGTATTTATTTTTTCGTCTAATGCGCGATTTTTAAACAAATATGGTCCTTAATTTCAGAATAAAATAATATTAGTTTATACCTGTATTTAAATTAAGATAATATTCGGAAAATTTTAATATTCGTTGTAGGTACTAAAAATACACGTGATGTTGAGAAGGGGTAGGGGGGGTGGTCTTAAACGTCACTACGTATCACCAATGGGGGAGGGGGGGTTAAGAAATGCTAAAAAAAGATCACGTGATTAATGGACAACCCCTTTACAGAATCAGGCGTCGCTACGCAGCGTGTGGCGCGCGGCGGCTGAGGCGCATGCGCGCGCGGGGCGAGGTGCTGAGGCCACACTCGCGCACGAGGCGCTGGCGCGCGCCGCGCCGCACGACCGTCGGAGCCTCGCCCGCCTTGTCAAGGCGCTCGGAGCGCACTCCCCGCGCGCGAGAGAACTCGCCGCCGGACTGCCACCGATCTCTCAACTCGAGGTGACCATAATCAACATAATGTTCTACGTGACATAATAACTGTTTTTACTTTGTATTGCCATATTATTATGAGCTACTCAAGTCGACAAATAAGCTGATTGATAGTTTTTTTTTTCTGTCAAATACACCCAATTGATGCAGACTCAGGACTAGTATTGTCCTCAGGACATCAAGCAACAAACCATTTGGTGGCAGGAAGCGAACCCATCAGTAAAATATTTTCTTAAATTCTCAGACAGTTAAATCATCAGACGGGCTGTAAAAGTGTTCTACCAATAAATCTGACCCAAACACAAACAGTGTAGTAGACAATAGCTCAATGTGATTAGAACCTATGGTTGCGGGTTCAAACCCCGGCAAGCAGCACTATATATATGTGTGCTTAATTTGTTTTTATAATTCATCTTGTGCTCGGCGGTGAAGGGAAACGTCGTGAGGAAACCTGCATGTATCTAATTTCTTCGAAATATGATCCAAACCCTCTCCTTAATGGAAGAGTAAGCCTTATCTAGCCTTACCTAGCAGTGGGAAATTTACAAGCTGTTACCTTATTTTTTTCCCTTATAGGAAAGATAGATAAAGATGAATACAAAATATATGAGATAATTTCAATAACATATGAATAATAATAAAAAATAAATATTCCAAATAAATCATAATATTTTGCTTTAGGGAAAAATCGATGTGGATGCATTGGAATCGTCGAAATGGATGATGGGAGCGAAGGTCGTTAAAAAGACAGTGCAGAGCAAACAAGAACAATCTCCCGGGTATGAATTATTAATATTATATAAGCTCCATATCATATGAAAACAGATTTTAGAGGAACAAATATTCATAGTTTGTCAACATGAAACAATCTAATATAAACTATTTTGATAAATAAAATTAAGATATAAAACTGTAATCACCAATAGTTAATCTCTTCAATTTTATATTTTTTTTTAAGTTGTCACTGCAAGAGAAAAATTTAGCATACAATAAAAATTTAAATGATTAAATTTTCAGAACACCTGGTTCGGAACTTGGTCAAAAGACAAAGACGAGGCGCAAGCGCAAGACCAAGCTGCCACCCAACGCAGATCTCTCCAAGCCTCCGGATCCAGAAAGGTAACAGTGAAATAAAAAAGTTTCGCGGTTTCAAAGCAGAATAGAGAGACAAACAACAACAACAACAGCCTGTAAATTCCCACTGCTGGGCTAAAGGCCTCCTCTCCCTTTGAGGAGAAGGTTTGGAACATATTCTAATCGCGAAAATAATATCTAAAACTAGATGTACTAGTACTAGTCCTGCTATTAGCAGGAAAAAGGTAATAGTTGCCAAGAATCACTTGTCCATTAAAATGGGATAAAATTACATATAATTGACTCAATTCGTATTTAGAAGAAATTAAATATATTAGAAAATTTCAAGATTTTTTTATCCTTATTTATTAGATGGCTTCCTAAGTACGAGCGCACAGCTTACCGCAAGAGACGTGGTATCCGCCGTGACGTCATCAAGGGCAGTCAGGGAATGACTACCAATGCTGTTGATCAGTAGTAAGTAATATGATCTGTATGTGAGCAACCAAACAAAGATAATATTTGATATAATCATCAAATATTAATTCTGATTGCATTGCACAATAAATTATTATAATGTAAGTCAGTTTGCACGCAAACACTATTGTCTGTCGGACTGTCTTAGTAATAGGAAATACGAATAAGAAAGGATAGGAGAGAATTTAGACGTAGTATAGATTTACTATTCACACAAACAACTTAAAAATCGTAAAAACATAAATTATGAGCCTATATTGGGCCTTTTTTCTACCATATTGAAAATACAAAAGAAAAATATTTTTACTCCATAGCGACATGAGTAAGCAAACTCCAAGTGCAGCGGCGACTACAGCAAAGAGTCCTCGTGTGGAGGTTAAGTCAGCTGAAAGTGCGTGGCAACGCAAGCAACAGCAGAAGAAAAAGGGCAAGGCAAAGGGAAAATGGTAGATAAATATAAACCATTGAGTTGAAATAATTGACTTTTAATAATACAACCTGAAATACCATTTCATCCACAAGTACTCGCACAACAAAGAGCTGTTTATTTATATTTTAATAAATCATTGTACTACTTACCCATCTCAAAATATAACTAAATGGCAAAATTACAGATCAATTGTTACACACATTTAAGTGGAATTAAAATAATCATAATCATTCTATAGCCTACAGCAAATATATGACAGTAAACTACTAAAGAAATTGTAAATGAAAAAATGCACTGGATAAAAACATTATGTATTTATTTTTAACTGTTAAGACTATCGTTTAGCATTATTTCTCTTAGATTTACCAGGTCTTTGATTCTTCTTTTTGTTATTGGGCTTAAATGATTTAGATTTCGGATTGAATGGTTTCTTCTTGGCCGAACTGTTAAAACCGTCCATTTGATTTGTAGATTCTCTAGTATTTAGTTTTGACCCCTTCTTTTTACCTCCATAGCCAAACTTTTTATCTTTCATTGCTCGCTTCTTGTTTACATTATTTTTGGGATTACCTTTACCCGTGTTTTTACCTTTATTGTCCTCTAAAAAGTCTAAATCTGATGATTTACCTTTTCTGACTCTCTTGAGTTGCTCTAGCATTTGCTTTTTATCTGCTGCTTGTTTTAATTTTGTATCAATCTGTAATAAAACATAGATATTAAAACAAATTGTGCTAAATGTTATAGACACTAAAACAATATAAGATTGTTCATTAGGTGATCTCAAAAGCTTGTGTGTGCATTAATCTAAAGTATACCTTATTTTTCTCAAATCAATTATAACTTATCAGCAAATGAATATTCTTATCATTTAATAATAGTTTGATGTAAATACCTGAACACGCTTGCCAATTTTCTTTTGTTCTCTTAACTGGCGCACCTTTTCTGTGCGAGCTTGTGCTGCCTGTTTCGCCATCAAATTCTTGCGAACCTTTTGCATGTGATCATCTGATTTCGCCATTTCAGCAAAATAGTCATCAGGTCTGTGAATAGATATCAATATTATTAATATTTATATAATACTATCATATAGTAATCCAATGAAAAATAATATTGAAAAGAGGTCATTATTAATTTTCTTAAGATCCAATGATAACTCAGATACTGAGCAAAACTGATGAGATAGATTTACCTACACACATAACATTAGCTCTGAAGAAATATTAACCAATTCTTGTATCACCTGTTAATATGCTCCCATATGTTAGGTCTTTTGTGCCTATTGATACACTGACTCACTCACCCTTCCATCAGGAATGAAGCAATACCAAACATTGCTGATTTGTTACACACATGTCTGATGAATGATTGGTACCTACTAAAACAGGCAAGCACAAAGCTTTACCACCAAATGCATATTATTATGATACAAAGAAGTATCTGACCAAGGACTTAAAGCCAATAATTGAACTTACCTCTTTGTCGGTATATTTAATTCTTTGAGTCGTTTGATTCCATCAATTGCTGCAGCTTGTGCTTGACGATGAATAAGATTTTCTCTTTTAAATTCATTCAGAACAGGGTCCTGAGTTGGGTCATATGCTAGCTTTCCTTTTGTATTTTCTGCTATGTTCCTGAAAATATATGTGGAATTAAATAAGGAGGTATTTATAACAATGAATTAAAATATAATTTCTTCAATGTACATAAACATATTTAAATCAAAATAGAACTTTATTTATTGGATAAGATTAAGGAGCCTTTAATAATTATATCGAGAATTTGTTTATTAATACTCACTTTCTCCTAAGTGCCGTTTGTTGCATCTGTAAAGCGACGTCCGGTGCCATAGGAGCTACCGTCGTCACTAAATCCAATGTTTCCACCCATGGTAGTTTTAATTCAAATTCTTTTAACTTAGCTTTTAAATCTGCTACATTATTCATATATTTCTTTTCAATTTTCTCAATTTCCTCATTGAGACCCGGCTTAAGGAGGCCTTTGGCAAAAGCCTCTTGAAGCTGTTGAAAATAAACACAAATTATGTAACACATGTACTGAACACTAATGAAAAGTAACCCACTAACATGTTTCTTAACTATAAAATTACCTCCTCATCGGAGTCCACTTCGGTGTCACTATCGTTTAGTACAAAGTCACTCATTTTTATGATACTGATGTAATAATTATAATAACTTTAATTCCTATAACAATAACACAATATACAACATAACCTCTACAACTAATGATAAACGAAGTGGTTATTGGTTAAGAGCGCTTTGACAACGTGCGAATGACAATGACAAATTGACATCACAGCGTATACAACTATACAGATGGAATAATGCAACAAGAAATATATTCACTACCACAGATTATATACCACTACGGTTTCTTTAACGAAACTTTTTGTTAGGTTTTCAATATTTAAAATTGAGTTTGTAAAAGGAGATGCACTATACTAGTGAAAGACATTACATGGTTTAACAGTAAATAATAATACTTTTATTAATGAAAGGGAATAGCTACTACACACTACTGAGAATTTGCAGCTTGGATGTAGTAATTCTTGATATTAAAATAACACTTGCTTGATTGTAGAATTAACCAATAAGATAATTATAGTGTATATTTACGATTTCGTTCGTTTTCGTATGATTTATAAAAGCGTGGTGGGCGCCATATACACTTACTGCTATCGAGGTTCGATAGTTTCATTTCTGTTTATATTTCTGAGTTTTCATATATCTATCTGCATTCTCTAATTTAAAAATTAAGAGTATAATACATTTACTTGAAGATGGTTACATACAAATGAAAATATAATATAAACTAATATATTATTGACATAATATTAAAATAAAATAAAAAATAATGTTCGCTTAAAATATGAGTCTACATCATTCAATTAATTACTAGAATGATTAAGTTTATAATTACTTCGTCTATTATTAAATATTTTGATATTATGAGATAAAATTTTACAAACTTTTATTTTTTAATCAAAATAAAATAACAAATATATAGATATTATTGAAAAACGGTTAAGAATTCCCTAGATGTGCCTCTATATAACTGTATCTAATAATAGTCCAGTGAATAAAGATATTTGCTCGTCACGCATTAGTTTGTAATTATGGTTCTTCTAATTCTATTTCAATCTCCATCTCCATCTCTTCGTTATATTATTTTAGTGTCTCCTGAATATCCATCGTTTTAAATTAAGAAACATAATCAATTTAAGTCTTCAGTAGGATCGTCTTCATGAAACGCACGCAAGTAAATTTAAACAACCTCGGCCGTGACAACAGGGAACATGCAAATAAAATATTTATGAAAAATTTTCTATTAAAATGTTAAAAAAATATAAAAGAAGAGCCACTGCAAGGTTTATTCATATTCCTCTTTTCAGCTTGAAACCACTTTTATCTCAGTTTTGTGTCAAAAGATCCATTCAAAAAAGTTTTACAGTTTTAGCAGTAAATTACAGTGTTTTAAATTTTAAAATATAGTCGTGGTTTATTCTATACGGAAATCTTTAAAATTAACACAAAAATAAAAATATCGCATCTTCCCTATTAATACAGACTAGTGAACAGGATAATCCAGCTTTCCTTCTTTCATCCTTTAGTGCAATTACAAAAAAATAATGTGGTAATGAATGAGATTATTTGAAACATTACTATTTAAACAAAAAAAAGATACGCAGATGTTCATTAAGTTCATCAAGGTCGTGTGACAAACGAGAAAGTTTAGCCGTATATTTTCTTTGTCTAACTCATTATAAAATATTTTTTTCGAAGTTCGGTTCACATTTTGTCTTTATTTACTGGACTATAGTCATTATAGTGGAAATTACTTTTATTTTTCTAACAACAAAACCTTGTTAATGATAATTTTCGTGATGTTCTTGAAATAATTTAATTAAGATATCTTATTATGTTACAAATAGAATATCCAAATTCAGAATCCATTTTAATTTTTTTTTATTGATATTGTTTTTATCCGACATCCAGTGCGGCATTATATCGTGGCAGCCGGTCATAGACAAAAGTGTTATCCAATATTTTATTTTAAAAAATCTTTTTTTTATCGATATAAAAAAACGAGGAAAGCGAAATCTTAATTTTACTCTCAACAATAATTTAAGACAACATATTTTTCCATTTTTATTCAATTAATTGTAAAATGTTTAAAAAGTTGTGTACTCCCATTAGCTTATAAAATATTTCAGACTAGGTGTCTTGTACAGATGGCTTCTTAGAAATAAGTCCATCCCTTAGACATGATATCCACAAATACTAGTCTAACTGATATATTTTTTTTATTTTAAAATAATAGTAAATACTGATTAGGATAACATGAATAAACAACATTTTACGGCCATATTTAGTTTAATCTGGTGACGTAAATTTAGTAGTAATCAGTAGACCGATGATTGACTTGCATATATTTAACTCTTAACGCTTAACTTAATATAGTTGTTAAATAACGATTCAAAAGTGCTTGTAAATACTACTTTAATATAGGATATTTTGATTTCATCGACTTAAAGCAACACTTCATGTGACATTCAATCATCTTCCGTACATGATTCGAATAGAATAGTTATGCTTTTGTCTCTCTTGAAAATAAACAAATACTTGCTTAATCAATGACAACAACAACCGCCTGTAAATTTCCCACTGCTGGGTTAAGGCCTCCTCTCCCCTTGAGGAGAAGGTTTGGAACATATTCCTTAACATACCATAACATATTCCTAATTTTTTTTTAAAAAAACTCAAATAGTATAGTTTATTGTACAAAGGATACATCTTAAATATTTTTAAAAGGAAGAGATTTCTTTACTTTGTATTAATATCATGAACTATCTTTTTTTTAAATTCTGAACGCATTTTAACAATAATTGCTTATGGTTAAAATGAATAAAAAAAAGATGATAGCTATGGTATTATCATAGACCATTATAAGAAAAAAAGAAAAAATATTACCTATGAACATTATAGTCAACTTATAATCTTTTTAATATCATAAGTAACAATAATTACATTTTGTGAGAAAAAACTTGCTAGTAAATTATTTTAATATTTTGTGTAACTATTTTATATTCACTTAAATGTACTACATATTTTTAACCAAAACAAAAAAACATTAAGTGAAGCTCAACCGGAAGTCTTGAGTACTTGGACATGTTCCGTGAAACCCCCCGATGTTTTGTATCAAGAAAATGCAATGGCCGCCATCTTCGACTCTTGTGAATGTTTTGGTCGTAGTTTCGAACTTTGAGGCCTTTTTCATTTGTGCTATGCAAATACTGGATAAAAATAGTTTCGCTACATCGTAGAAATTGTTATATTGTTTGCGAACAGGTTAGTATTGTCTTCCTTCACAATTTTCTAGAAAAGTGTTTACATCTGGATTTCGTAGCCTAACTTTTGTGGTGTCGTCTTTTATAGAGAATTATTTGTGTTATAGTATATAGTATTAATAGTGATACACTGATATTGTAATGGTTAATTCATTTTTGCGATAAGAAGTGATATAAATATACAAACCTCATTTTCGTATGTATTTATATATTTCTATCCTTTGTTACTAAGGGGAATATGTATTAATGTCCTACGAAACAATCTAGTATTATTTTCAGTACAAAATCTTTTATTTCCACTGTGTTTTTCACTTTAAGGTTAGTGTTTACTTTTTTTGATGTTTAGAGACATTTCAGTTTTCGTGCCACAATAATGGCGGCAGTAGATTTTAACCTATCTATAATTTTTCCTGATTTACGCTTGATTACCATATGCTGTTATATATTGTTTTTGTTGTTATTTCTTGTATTTTCTCGTAGGAAGCAATAAAAATGTGACTTTCGAGTATTTTCTGAAACAATGACCTCGACTGTCATGTCGTATTTGCGGACTAAAAATATTTTCACAAGATTGTTATGCCGTCAAAACTTTTGAAGATTACGAAGGTGGATGGATAAAAAGTCGATTTTCGATTGCAGTCATATGAAATAAACCTTGGAGGCCGGGAGCTCTCCATCGCGTCATCTCGGGCTGGACCCAAGATGCTATTCACAGCATGTCAGCGACATCAGAATATGAACCTAGGGTCCGGCAAGTAAGTAAACTTGATTCTATTGCTTATTCCATATCAGTAAATTGCACCCTGAAAATTATCTATTACTATGTTTCACACCTAAATATTCATAAAAAAATGCTATTTAAGGCACAAAATCGTTTAACTAAATCATGTATAATTATTTATTTACATTTTGACCACTTGTCTGAAGATATAATTTAATTATGCATGCAGTATATAATTACTAATTAATATTACATTATAGCAGTAAACTAATTTTGCATAGTATTAGATAATAACAATTAAAGTGCATGTAACAAATAAAGATTTAAAGATAAATGTTGTATTATTATACCTTTAGATATTGAAAATTTCTAGTAGGTGTTGTAGTTTTCAGTAAATTGTTACAGTGAGTAATTGTCATGTTACTATTTTTGATATTTATGAAGTTATCAGAAGCTCAGCAGAATGAGGGCATTTGATATGGTATTTCATTTTATGATTCTAATACTTGACGCTTTTAGGTTGATTATATGTAAATAAATTCATTGAATAGGGGAAGGTTCATACAATATAAATCATGTATTTGTGAAAGTTCTAAACTTTAATTTACTAAGTTTTAAAATTGTAATTATCATTGTGCATGTTCAATATTAATTTGGTAAGGATACAGTAAATTTTTAAAGTTATATTTGCTCTGCGACTTATGTTCTAATTGATTTTTTACTAATATTAAATTATTTTTTTTATAGAATTATGGGCCGACCCCCTCCAGTGAAAATATGTATGAACATGTGTTGGATCACAAATTAACAGATACTATGGATATATCAAGTGTACGAGCCCCAGTATTGAGGACTGTACCTGTTTCGCCTACTCAAGGTGACCCTGAACCTGATTCCACAAACCCTGAAAGCATAATTCAAGCGGTTCATAAAGTTGACAAAAATATTGAGTATCATATTAGTGAGAAGAGGTGTGACACAGAGATGTCTGTCGATTCACTTTCGAGGATTGTTAGAATTGAAGAAACTCTTGATAGTGTAGGACGGATAGCCTACCCTATCATACAAGAAGCTGATGATTCAGGGGATGGAAATTTTGCAGAGAATGCTGCGACTCTTATTCAAACTCCATTGAATACAGCAATTGTACAGAATGTTACAAAGCTTCCACAAAACTTCACTATTAATGTAGATGGATCTGTAGGAAATATTACAGCCATACAGAATGTGTCTCAGGATGTTTCTGGCAATCAAACTCTGTGGTTGCCTACAATCCTTGCTACTAGTGCTGCTACAGACAGCAAAAGTGAAGAAGATAGACCACCTGGAGTATCGCAAATTATTATAACGAGTGAGAGTTATGTGAATGATACTAATCAATCAGGTCGGAGAACGAACATTATTACTGAAACTAGTTACATTAGCCGACCTAAGACATCAAAAGTTCAAATTTTAAGTAATATATCTTTGCCAAAAAATTCGAATTATTCACAACAATACATAGCTCAAAGTAAAGATATCAGTGCACCAGTTTATGGAACCCAAAATCATGTGTATAAGTTGAGTGCCAATGTTGTATCCCAAAAACATTTGAACAATGCAATGTTAAGCACAAAGCCACCAAAGAGTCAATCTCTTATAGGTGCTGCTTCACTTTCCCCTACTGTTATAAATAGTAGTCCAGTAAAAAATGTGCCATATAGTCACACTTATTCCAAAAGCACAAACTTAAATAAGGTAAATAATGGTGCTAATCTAAATGCTATAGTGGCAGCTTCTTCAGGTACCCAATGTCATATATTGTCCAGGGTAGTTTCTGGACCGAACAAGATATCTGTTCACTCAGGAAGAAAATCTGTTAACACTTTTAAGGGATCAAAGAATTCACAAATGTCTAATCAGAAAAATCAGTCTAGAGCTATCAAAATAATACAGCAGGCTGGTACAGCGCATAAATCCGAAACCAAATCCTGGCCAGTGGCAAGTGTGACATATAAAAGTGCCGGCTCCGATTATGGTGTTGTTGAGACTCACACTTCGAAAGTCATACAAAAAGTTGGAAGTCCTAATCAAAAGACTCAACAACCTATGGCATTACAGAAAGTCCCTAAAGGTGAGCGCCTCGTACTTCAATCGCCTTGTGGACCAGTGTTGTTATCCACTGCCCCTATCAGCACAAGTGTGCCAAAAGGACCACATTATGTGCAATCTGGGTCTACACCAAATCTCAGATATGTACAAACATATGGACCAGATAATCAGCTCTCTACTGTGTCTCAAGTATCTGCTAACCAACAGTTAACTGCACAGATTTTACAATCACTATCCCAACCCAAGATAATGCTACATCAAAGCTCAAACATACCTATTCAGCAAGTGGTAAATCTTAATCCTCCACAGCATAAAATTGAAGAGCAAACTGAAATTAAGAATGTTAATCAAAAAAGAATTGTCTTGTAAGTATTAGTTTAAAAAAAAATAGTACTGTATAATAATTTACATAAATGATGAATATTTATTATATTTTTATTTTCAGAGGGGACAAATCGACACTCTTGACTGCGGAAGACATTGTTGGAATGGAGGAGAGACCCAATCTGTCGGAAGAATTACGTCGATACTCATTTCAGGCGTTGGCGTTTCTCATGCTAGACCACACATACGCTTTGCCGGCTCAAAAACAACCTGTCGTTAGCGGTCCGGCTCCCGCGCCATCCGCTATGTCTCCGACGGTGGCCTCCCCTCCCGCCACCACGACGCCACCAACTCCTCCGAGGAGTTCCCCCGTCGCAGCCGCGCCATCTCCGCACGAGGCTCCTGCGACTGCCGCACTCTCGCCTGTCGGGGTAACTGCACCTCCCTCCACGGTCTCCACGGTCCAACCGACCGCCCTCGCCTACAAGCCACAGTCGGTGCAGGACGACGACACAGCGTCGATCATATCATCGGTGGAAGGTGAACGCCGGCCGCCCGCCGCGGGGGGCAGCGACACCGAGACCGCGCCGGAAGGAGAAGAGGAGGGCAAGACGCGATGCATTTGTGACTTTACACACGACGATGGTTACATGATATGCTGTGACCGATGCAGCGAGTGGCAGCACGTGGATTGTATGGGCATCGACCGGAATAACATACCGGACGCTTACATGTGCGAACTCTGCCAGCCGCGCCCTATAGACCGCCGACACGCGCGTGCCATTCAGCAACGGAAACGAGAGGAGTTGAGCGCTCTGGGCGCGTCGGACACAGAGTCGGAACCGGACCTGGGCCGTCCGCCTGGTCAGAGAAGAAAACGCTTGCTCACCGTCACAACGTACACTAACACGAGTGGAACTTGCGTGACGACGTACAACTCCAGTCTGCCGGTTCTACCTCCCCTGCCGCAGCCGTCGCTAACCTTACCCAAACGCGGCCCCAAGCGTCCCAAGAAAGCGGAAGTGGTGAGAAAAGGAACAAAGCGAAAACTTTCTGAGAAAAGAGTGAAGCGGAAAAAAGAAATGTTGTTAAATAGGAGTAAATATAACTCGACGATGTCAAATCAATCGCACTGGCGTGACTTGTACGAACTCGCAATGACGAATCACTATAGTCCTGAGTTGCGAGCTAAAATTATGAAATATAGTAGTAAGCTCGGTAGTACGTCTAACATGGCATCTGCCATAACGACTCATTTGTGTACAACTGTACCACACGCTGGTGGTAAAATACTCATCGCGACTAAGGATCTTAAAGAGAATTCGCCTGTTATTGAATTAAGAGGTAAATATATGTTATCGAATCAGCATAGACCACAATTACAAAATTCCGCTCGTGCGGGAAGTCAAAAACCTGGTCCTTTCGTATTTTTCTATAGATTACCAAAAGATAATACGCAAATATGCATCGACACAAGAACGTACGGAAACGAGGCAAGGTTCGTGCGGCGCTCATGTAAGCCGAATGCAGAATTACAGCATTGTATCGTTAAAGGTACCTTACACGTCTACTTAGTAACGATTAATGATATTCCATCCAACACAGAGATAACGGTTGGACACGATTCAAATGGTGGCAAGCAACCGTGTGCTTGCGGTAATCCTAAACATTGCAAAGCAAACGGCTTAACGCCTATGATGCCCCGAAAAAGCTTGGAATATCCGCAAAGAGAAAAACGCAGCAGAAACAGATGTTTCAGCTCTTCGTCTCCCGTGTCTCCGCCTTTAGCGTCGCTGATAAAGACGCCAGTTAAAGACATATCACCACCGTTCACGGCAATCAAATCCGAAAAGAAATCACCAATCAAACATGAGTTCCCTCCGATGTCACCTGTTAAAGAGCCATTACTGGCCCTAGATTTTAATGCACCGATAAAACCTGATCCATACCTCGATATTAAAGAAGAACACGAAGAAATTGATCTTACTGCGAAAGAAGAAATGAAACCAGATTTGGATGAACCTGATTTTGTTAAAATTGAACCTATTATACAGAAGATTGAAAAGAAAATTGAACCCGAGATTAAACCTGAGCTGGAACGAGAGCTAGAGCCAGAACCGGAATCAGAGCAAGAACCAGAACCGGAACCGGAACCAGAACCAGAACCTGAGCCTGAACCAGAACCTGAACTTGAAACTGAACCTGAACCAGAACCGGAACCGGAACCAGAACCGGAACTGGAACCTGAACCTCAATTAGAAAATTCTATTGAGCCTATTGCCGAAACTCCTGAAATGAAAGCGGAGGAACCAGAGGTAAATGATGAAACATTAGTTCAACCTCCCGTTATAGCTGATGAGGCAATAGAGCAAGAGAAAATCGAAGAGAAACCCATTGAACCTAAAGTCGAACAAGAGAGGCCAGTCACTCGAGAGTTGACTGCCAAGTCTGCGTGTCATGACAGGTCATCGAGGTCAAGTCGGACAACCTGCGTCAATCACGATTCGTTGGACGATAAAACCGATGACTCGCAAGACAAGATACAGACCGCGACAAATAAGGAAAAGGACAAACGCAAAATGGTATGTAAATCTATTTAATTTGAACAAATCCTTTCTTATTTTTTAGTTATATCTTCATTCTAATATCCTTTTAATTTCGTTTAAGACTCGCGAGGAGAGAAAAATGGAAGCCATAATGAAGGCATTCGAGAGAATGGAAAAAGCACAACAAAGGAAGCAGGAAGTGAAAGAGAGACAGAAACGAAGGGAGTCTGACCCGCACCCCAGTAATATGGACAAAGATGACGAAGATGACATCCACTGTAGTGCTAAAAAGCGGAAAAAGTAAGTTTATTTTTTGCCAAATATTTGAGTATATGTTAATAACGTTAATGTTTTCATAGATATTTTAAACTATTCATATTATTTCAGGCGTAGAGGACGGGCTCGAACGGCGTCACAGTCCAACAGACGCAGGCTAAATTCAGCAGACAGTGACCTTGTGACGTCAGGAGATGAAGCCACACCTTTGTCCCCTCGAGCTCCTTCACAACCGGAACAGTCTCTGCCTTTACCGGAGTCTGAGAGGCACCATGAACCTGTTAGTGAGGTAAAATAAAAATCTATTCGGAGATAAGTTGAATTACTAAATCTGTATACTTATAGAAGTTATTCACACTTCATAATTATTTGTCTACAGGACCTCGGATTAAGCTCGGCCTGTCTGCTCGTTGAAGCTGCAGTGGGTTCTGTCGAATCGGCGTTCAAACTTCCCAAAACCAAAAAGACCATGGCTACTGAATGGATAGGACGATCTCCTGAACGAACGCCGTCTCCATACCAGTCACCCTACAGACCTCCCCTTGTGTCAGCTACCTCATTAGAGAGCCTCGTTAGAGTAGCGTCCACGATGATTGGTGACCTTAGCGGAAACCAGGAATACAATGAAGATGTACACCATTCGCCTCCCAGGACTCCAGGTAGAGAGAGGAATAGACCCCCGAAGAAGGCTAAGAGAATCACAAGAAGCACTCCGCCTATAGAAGTTGCAGAGGTGATTCCTGTTCAACATAGTGCTAAGAAACGTTGGTTGCGGCAAGCTATCAGTGAAGAAAGTGATTCCCCGATGGCCGGTGAGCAGAGCATTTGATTTATCTGAAGGTCAACTCTACGAGTCTGGTTTTTTGTTTGTAAAGTTGTATACATAAAATGGTAATTTATGCCAGATTATATATAATAAGTTGTTGATTCAAACAAGTGGAGTTGATCTTTACCATAATTTCACCCATAATTTAAGTTACTATGTAGTACTATTTAAAGTGTAGATGCATTTGTTCCAGAGTCTCCGCCCAATGAAATAGTGACGCCATTAAAAAAGAGAAGAATGGCGCGGGAATCTCTATCGTATGAACAGAATACCATAGTGCCTGTAAGGAAAAATTAATAATTTCCACAATGACTTTACGAACTTACAAAGTATAGCTACTAATTTTTTTTTTCTTGTCCAGTGTAACGACGAGACTTCGCCGGTATTGACGTCTGAGGACTCTCCTGTCAAAGAGGACGCTCTTTCACTGGCTCGGCAGTACAAACGTAATATAATGGAAATGTATAGTAGAGATCGGACTCGCTCCGACAGCGGGCAGGGCTCCGACGACCAGTGTAATATTGACCATGACGTTCTTAACGTCAACTTAAAAGGACCACATGACAGCGAGCACATACGTAGAATTATAGGTGTGCCTACTCCCGAGGAGGAAATACCGCCAGAGATAGCTAAACCAGAACATGTCTCTACCAATAATAATAACTTAGAATTAGAAGAATGCTTGTACAATAAGGTCGTTCCTATGGAAATTGATACAACAGTCATAACACAAACCAAAATAGAATCAAATGAGAGTATGCATGATATTAAGGGCGCAGAAAGCCCGAGCGATAAAGTGAACAGTTCGCAGTCGGCCGACACGAGCGGAAACTCTTCCCCTCAGCGTGACGAGATGGACGACATTCAGAAGAAAATACATTCGTTTCACACGGAGAACATACAAATATTAAAAAGTCGAAATAAAAAGCCGCCGAAAGAAAAGCGGAAGAAGGTCAATTTGAATTTCGATCTCAACATGGTAGACGACCAGATCAGTATCCAGCTGCGAACGGAGGACGACACGAACTCCAAGTCGCCGGAGCTGAACGGCGACGCGCACGACGACGGCAACTCGCACGAGGATGCCAAATTGCACGTCTCGCCGGAGAACATTCCCCTCCCACCCGTCGAGTCCATACCTCTCCCCGCGCCCGAGAACATACCCCTCCCCGAGGAGCCCAGTCCGATATCGATCATCCCCTCCCCCGAGACGATCCCTCTGCCCGAGGAGCCGATGCGACCCGCGCCCGTGGCCGTCGTCGAGAGGGATCCGATCGAGACGACGCTCCCGTTCTCGTCGCGCTTCAGCTCGACCGGCCTCTTCTCGGGGATCTTCAGCAACATATCGCACGCGCTCAAGGAGGGGCCGGCGAGCGAGGGCGGGCCGTGCGCGGCCATCAAGAGCGCGATCGAGCGGTCGGCGAGCCTCGACGGCGCCTTCGACAAGGACGGCGGGCGGCCCGTGGACGAGCTGCGCAGCGTGCAGGAGATCCTGACGCGCGTCAGCAACATGGACACCAACAACAGCGTGCTGCTGTCGGGCGTGCTGCGCGCCGCGCCCGCGCCCGGCCCGCGCGCGCGCCCCGACCCGCGCCTGCACCCGCCGCCGCAGGACAGGCCCAAGCCCGTGCGCCGCAAGGTGAGGCCTGACTTACGCGCTGCCTGGCGTCAAATGTATGCTATGACGTATCAAATTAACCTGATCGAAAAATGACCATAAAATATTATAAGTTATTGTTGATTTTGACTATGGTTACTTTTTTTGGTACAGTGCACAAGTAATCTTCTCAAAAGTATATTTTTTGTTTACAAAAATTAATATTTTTAGTGAATATCGAAATTATTTTTAGTAACGGGTAATATAAAGATAAAATTTAGAAGACAGAGTTTTTCTGATTGATTTTTGACTATGGTTACTTTTTTTGTGCACAAGTAATCTTCTCAATAGTATATTTTTTGTTTACAAAAATTATTAATTGTCCATATATAACGTATTTGGTACTATACACCTTACTGTGTGTAAAGTACCAAATGTTTATTAAATTTTAGCTACACCATTCAGAATAGATAAAAGTCAAGTTTACAGCGTACAACCGGTGATAAAACATTGATAAAATTGTGATATAATTGATACAACACTATGTCTACTCGAAAAATACGTTATTTGTGGATATTTCCATGCAACTAGACCAAGGTTTCAGATAAGATAAAACAATAATAGCTCTCTATAATTGCTATAAAATATCTGTTTTTAAATATTCATAGCATTTCTTTTACACAAGGAATGATTAATAAAAACAAGTAATGTTAGAGATGAACCCAGTATCCTAACTCATTAACACTCGATTACCGCTTAGGAACTGTGATTCCTGTGTTATCTTTCGTCGTTAGCAATAATCGCGTTGCGTTCCGCAGCTGTCAATCAGCGAGTACCGCAAGCGGCACTCGGGCGCGGCGCCGGGCGAGGAGGGCGGGTGCGGGGGCGGGTGCGCGGGCGGCGAGGGCGAAGGCTCCGGCGACTGGTCTCGCGGCTCGTCGGGCTCCGCGTCGCTGTCTCCGCAGCGCCTCGACGCAGCCGCCGCCGCCGCCGTCGACGAGCTGGAGCAGCGCCTGGCCGTACAACTGGACCAGCGGCTGCGGCGAGACCTCCCCGTACAGCTGCCCAAAGGTAAGTCCGTCGCAGATAGCTCTTGACACCGTTGATTTGAATGTCATTTTTATGACGATTAGCAGCTATTCCAGGATCATGTTTAAAAAACTGGCTCCCTATTATTATTAACTGATATTTAAAAAAAATTAAATACTCACCAATTTGTAAAAATAAACGTGCGAGAAATGCTGCGACCACGTCATACAAGAAGAAATTGCCATGTGGGATTTAGATAATGTTATGGAACTCGCTGCAGAAAATTATTTTATTATCAATACCAACGTCGACACTAGTAATAGTGATTAAAATATTAATGACTTAATTTCGATTTTTTACTTTAATGTGTATTTTTTAAATTCATTATACTTAGTCTTTAAAACAAATATAATTTGTTGGAATTTTAACACAAAGATGCATACACCTTCACCCTGCTGTTAAAAAAGATTTGATTGGTCAGGGGGAGGAGTAAAATGACAACTCACTGCATTCTTAACGCGAACAGACTATAGTTAATTTTTATGTGTATAATATATTAGTTATATAAAATTATAGAAACTCTTCAGCTTTATAACATAATTTTATTTCAATGCTTAAAGATAGACTTGAAACAAAGCGATAAGACACCAGTGAAATATGAAGCGATATATTTTTTTAGTCCGTGATATTTTATAATAATATCAAAATTATTTAAAACAGTTGATAATAATAGATAGAATAATTAGCTGTATGGCTTACTGTGTGCATTGTTTGTAACGTTTATTTTATAAAATATATTAAAAATAAATGTAACGACATATAAATATCTATACTGACAATAAAAGATAAAAACAATGTACCATTGACATTATAATTGTAACTCTATTGTTTGCACTGTAAATACAATACATGTTTGAATAATTAATGTAAACTTGTTTTTCTGTGCTCAACTGTTTTACGTCGCGGCCAATCTATTTTGATCCTTATCCCACATACACAAGACCTAGTTATGCACACACGAAGCGACCGTATATTGTACGACTGCCAAGTCTAGATGCTTCAGCCGTGAGATAATCCATACTATATAACGTGACAAAAATATTATTAGGTCATCTATTAGTAATTAAGGAGCGGAAGTAATTTGAAGATATAGTAAGACACAAATTAGATGTAGCATCGGAAAATGCAATGGAATGAAAATAAAACCGATTACTGCCGATTTACACAACCAATATAAATAGCTCCCTATCGCGCCATTCGACGCTATTCGTCGCTATAGATTCACGCGTCAGAGAAAGCAAGTGCATGTAAATCGACGCGTCAAATTGACGAATATATTAGGTAATATGATATTACAAGTTATTACGTTTGTGCAAAGATCATATTTGCGTGAGAAATAAATATTGATAAATTCGGATAGCGTACTTAATTCGGATGTGATCGTTTTTACGAATTTTGCCGATGCGACATCTACGTTGTGTCGTACTATACGGTTATATTATGTCTTGTGTTTAATTTTTGAATTTATTTAATGTCTTCCACATTCAAAATATTTCCGTTGGTAATCTAAAATGTTCATCTGATTAATATTGTTTATCTTTATTGCCAGGCGTGTTCGACGCGCAGCCGACCGCCTCGGAGCGCCAGCGGGAGAACCTGAGTTCGCGGCTGCGGCGCGAATTCGGTCTCGCGCTGCCCGACGACGAAGACGCACAGGCGCCCACCGGTACGAGCCCCGAGCCGCTTGCATACCATACACTATTTTTTTTTTACGGTATAGTTTGGCGGACGAGCATATGGGCCACCTGATGGTAAGTGGTCACCATCGCCCATAGACAATGACGCTGTAAGAAATATTAACTATTCCTTAAATCGTCAATGTGCCACCAACCTTGGGAACTAAGATGTTATGTCCCTTGTGCCTGTAGTTACACTGGCTCACTCACCCTTCAGACCGGAACACAACAATACTGAATACTGTTATTTGGCGGTAGAATAACTGATGAGTGGGTGGTACCTACCCAGACGGGCTTGCACAAAGCATATAATAAAAAAGTAAAGTAAATAACTATAACATTCCTGCATGCAAACACCTATCCACTCACTATCTGTGAGAAAGACGCTCGTCCGATGTCATAGTATGTCAGAGATGACTTACTATACAACAACAACAGCCTGTAAATTCCCACTGCTGGGCTAAAGGCCTCCTCTCCCTTTGAGAAGGTTTGGAACATATTCCACCACGCTGTTCCAATGCGTGTTGGTGGAATAGATATGTGGCAGAATTTCGATGAAATTTGTCACATGCACGTTTCCTCACGATGTTTTCCTTCACCGCTGAGCACGAGATGAATTATAAAGACAAATTAAGCACATGAATCAGCGGTGCTTGCCTGGGTTTGAACCCGCAATCATCGGTTAAGATGCACGCGTTCTAACCACTGGGCCATCTCGACTTACTATAACAGGGGAGAATAAAATATAGAACGAGTTCGTTCGTTTATTTGTTATTTCACGATGATCATTTGAGAGCGTTCCTTTGTGAGTGAACAGGTCCATACAATACAAACGTGCACGCTGCGTGCGTGCAAACGTACGCTATCACACTCGTATGTGTATGCACTGAGTTACCAATTCATCTTTTGATATATTTTATACGTGTAATGTTTCCAGCTGTGTGACGTCATGTGTTTGTTGCAGAGCTGGGCGCCAAGCGGTGCGACAGGTAGAGGCGCGTGCGTCGGGTCGACGTAGTTTGTAAATCTCACCGGCGCCGGACCGTCGCTTGTAATATAATGTAACTTTTGTATCTCGTCTCGGTTATCTCGTGTATATTTCTGTTTTCGATTCTTCCTCTTGTAAGTTCAAGGATTCTCTGCGAGTACAAATTGTTTTTTATTTCCTACTGTACATATTGTATATAGAAAAGATATTGAGGCGACTCACGCGGTACGTATGTATAATGGTATATGAAAAAAATAAGATTTTTTATATATGTACAATGTTTATGTATCTTATTGATATGTTTATTTATTACGGACAGCGGAGTCTAAGAAAACGTTGGATATAGGATTTTTGTACGCATCATAATGTGTAAGTAAATTATAGTTGTTTTTATTGTTTTAAATTTTTTTTTTTATTGTATACAACGGGGTGATTGTCCCGTTAGGTATATAGGTATCTTGTTAGTGTTAGACGTTTCTGGTGTAATTTAGTGTCGAATTGTCATAAGCCATTCTTAGAGTTAAATACGTGTCATAATTTAAGTGAGCGCATGTGGCAAAGTTCACACCATCACAAGGCTTATAGGCGACTGGGTATTCGCTGGATTTGAGAGATCGATTCTAGATCACCATTAAATTTAGAATAAATCGATAAATAATCCCAAAGAGCAATGCTCAATGTATGCTTAATATTTTTAAGGTTTGACAGACCTTGACTTAGTCTTAACTTAATCCTATTGACAATAGATTATTTACATCATCACAATAGTTGGGCATTTTAATGGTATCTAAAATCGATTCGAAATGGCCCTACATATAGATCATAAACCACATCTTTATTATACTCTACAATAGTATAAAAAATGAAATAGTAGTCCGAAACGCAATTATGCTCCCGTTGTGAAATAGACGCTAATTGTATATTAAAATCTATTTTACTTTAAAAAGTAACAAAGTTACGTTAAGTGTAATTGTGTTTTGTACTATACAAGAATCATAACTGAAATTGTATACGCCAATGTGTAAATTATATAAAATTATTTAGATTTTTCTTTACACATAATTTTCGTTCTTGTAACAGTTATTTATTTATTTTTATTTTTTTTGCTGGCAACAATGGTTTTTGTAAATTATTTTAAAATGGCGTCTGCAATATGAAACTCGCGGTCATTAGTACCTGACTCGTGGACAACGAATAGATGTTGTGAATACACCCGGGCTAACCCCGACCCAGTGAAATCGTGTGACCGATGGACTTGCAAAATATTCTGTTTGTTATTACTTTTCATTCGTTTCTTTAGCCTTCAATCGTGGCCTAAACACACAATGGCTTAGTTCGATCGAGTCGTGACGCTAGAAAAACAGTAAATATAGTTTTGTGTTGTTTTTTCTCATTTCAAGTCTCGACGAAGAATTTTTAATCAATGGGATCTGCTAGTATGACTACGACTTTTGCCCAGTGCGAGCAAGAATCCATCCTTACGATTGCTCAATTTTCTTTTTTCAAAATTGATACGTGAGTCAATGTTGAATGTTCATATGAATTCGGTCAGGGTAATGATATTTAAAACAACAGATAAAATAATTATGCCTTTATTTAAATCTTTGTCTGTTGTTTGTAGAACTTTATATGAGAAATCATATCAACAGATTTTGAGGTCAGTATTCCAGTTTCAAAGTTACCTAAATTTAGGCCGATCTCTTACAGCTAGCTGACATTACAGATTTTCATCGACCAATAGTTGATCGTTATTTTTGAATATCTAATTAGAAATGTACATTACCATAGTGTTTCGTGTAAACTGTCGAGCGATAGTAAATTTGTAATGCAGTCCTTAAGCTGTGCTTTGCGCTGTATACTTTGTTAGGGATGCCGGGCATGGCCTTGAAATTACCGCCTAAATTATTTGATAAGAGTAGGCTGAGCCATATACGAAATTTGTGTTCATTTCGATACTTAATTTAATTTGTGATGCTTTGCTTTTCACTTGGTGATATCTGCTATCTTCCAGATAATTTCTCGACATATATATATATATTTTCTAAACGTAAACACAAGCACTCGAGTTAAGAAATTACCTTCGAGGAATGATAATATAATGTGCTTAGTTGTATGAATGTAAAATTGTATTGTCACGTTTTTGGAATTCTTATAATTTTTTTTTGTGCGTATCCTTTTGTTATAAATTTAATATAACTATAAATATATTATATTTTTGTTGAGTGAACATTTTCACGTGTTTGATATTTTTATTGATTAAAAATAAGTTTGCATTTTAATTTAAATTTACATAATAGATATAAATGATACTTCAAAGATGCGACAATATTATCTGATTTACAAACTACTTAACAGAACCTCAATTCTCCGCATAATGTTTAACCCTAGGTGTTAGTCAAACTGTTGCAATAATTCGCCTAAAGGCAAAACATGTAGTGGGTAAAAGATGATAGGCACGCAAAATAATAAGCAGCTTTTTATTTAATTCGTATAATTTTATATTTTTGTATAGAGAAATGATTGAAATTTATTTTTTCGATCCGATTTAAGTATTCGAGTTGTGTAACAAGGTGCGTCATGATCGCAAGTCATGAACTATGTATATATCTCAGGTTGTTAAATAGAATTTAAATTAAACGCTTTCTCCTAATGTTAAAGTGCATTTTGCTGTAACGTTTTATATGTTATGTGTTTTGAGTGCAGAACGCCCCGCAATGTATAACTTTTTCATTTTATGTGTCATAAATTCAAATTTAATATTTTGTATGTAAATTTGTCGATTTTTAACCAGTGTATGTATGTACATCATATAAGTTTTATTGATTTAAATTAAGTCGGTAATATAATAATATACAATGACAGCATAATGCGCTGTAACGTATGAAATCTTTGTAGTTATATTAGAGAAAATCTTTGTGATAACTTTTAAATATCATTCAGTAGAGAAACTGTGTCTTGTAAATAGTATAATTAATGTTAAGTGAAAAAGCTACATATATTTTGTTAAAGGTGATTGAAGAGAGCAAATTAACTATAATTTGCTTGCGTCTCAGTGTTGTCTCCCACCTCGGCCTGTCCCCGAACTATTCGTTTGTAACAATGGAATATTTTGCAATACAAATTATATCATTTTTTTTTAACTTAAGTGGATCGTAAAATAGTGGCGCTGTATATTATCCAGATGTTAAATATTATTATTTCTTTCTTAATGTTTGAACTAAGCATGTAAAATTTAAAATAATAATATAGAATAAAAGATGTTATGATAATTAATTACATAAAATCTTCGTTTGAATCTGTTGCCTTTCCTTTTCCTTCTACGCAATCTACGTGGTCCCTCAACATCACCTGAGAAGACACACATAACATCAAATTACAGCCTATTAAATCGAAGGAGTTAATTTATACATTCCTAATAGCTCTATTCTATTATGCATTACCAATAGTTCTTGAGATATATAAATATAGCTTCCGAAGTTCATGTTATAATAACTTTACCGACAATCCAAACGGAATTTTTACCTGAATTGAACTAGGACAAAGATTACATCAATACTTCGGCCTATGATATCGCGTCAATTCAGTCATATTTGTCTGTGGTTGGAACAGACTATAGTAAATGATTTGATTTCGTTTAGCTCTTAGAAAAGCTTAATTTTAACCGAAGATGTGGGTGCAACTTTGGACAAACACTGAATTTCATGTGCTTTATTGGTTATGATACATCAAGGAAATCTACATTTATTGGATGAAAATGCTACATGTGTCTCCAAAATGTCATCCGCATTGGAACAGCGTAGTAGAAGTAGCTTATAGCCTTTTCATATACACAGATGAGACCTTAGCCCCGCAGGACATTTTATAGGATATATCATTATTATTAACTCTTACAACATTTGTTAATTTTTCATGGCATATACATAGAAGAGATTGGAATTTGAGGGAGAGTTAAACAGGAATATCGCCTATATATAATATAAATGAATGTAAATTTATTGGCTTCAAACTCCCATAAATTTATCCGCTGACGTGAGATTTGAACCCTTGGTAGTGGTTACGCGCTTGCTTACATCCTTAAGTTTCTAGACTCTAGAATATTTCACTCGTGGGTGCGCTTAAAGAGATTAAAATAAAACTGCATACTAATATAATTAAAATTTAATTCTTATTAAATATCAGTGTTTATAAAATTTAACAATTATAAACGATTTAGTAAAATCTAACAACATTATGTACAGTTATCATTATAACGGAATGACATACTACTAGTAGAAGCGCATAAGGTATTATAAGTTTTTAAATTGTCCTCTGCCTATAGTATGTAGCTTTAAAGCATTCGCAATAAAACATTAGTTTTTACATTATGTATTCAGTCCATATTTAAAAATCATGTAACAAATTTATTGTTAGTTTAATTTTACTTGTCTTTTTTTCATTTTAAAAATAAGGGCGAGCTGTAACTCTCATAGAAAACGTAGAAGTATTACAGACACCTTAAATTTCTCTCACTTGACAGGATTTTATTCACTGGATTTCAATAATACAATCTTTGTTATAATAATGTTAAAACAAATATTTTTACAAATCGTTCAGATAAAATAAGTACTACGTACCCGCAATACGAAATTTTACCAGCTCATGTTTTCATAAACAAAATATTTGTACTTATTCTAGTATTTTGGCACTAGTGTAGGTAATTCGCAGATATTTATATACAATATTAATATAGCAACGCTTAAAAAACTGTTTGCCGTAAATAACAAAAAAATACGTTTTAATTTTCATTACATATACTTATATATATAATTTTTCTATTATCACTATTACATATTTTATAACACATGTTTTAACGAAACAAAAACATAAAATGTATGAAATTAAAATAAAACAAACTTACAAAAAACTGTAATACAGCTTTTATAAAAAAAAGTCTGATAAAATATGACAGTCTTTTGTCATACATATCGGTATATAATCTTATATTAAAAATAACTCCAAAAATAATTTAGTCAAGCATCACCAGCACTTGACTAGGTACAATCGCGTATCACAGCCGGGACACTGAATTATCTTCAATGCGCTCACCTCATCAATTATATAAATATTTTAATTGGATCATATGTATAGAACATAGATTAGAAATGATCATATGTCAAAGAACATAGATTAAAATTCTTTCACCTTTAAATGACAAAATGTATGGAAAAAATATTAGTTTTATTTAATACGATAAAAGAATTTTTTTTCATTTATTTAAAGATTTTTTTTATTCGGGAATGTTTGATTTAAATAAGATGTGATCGATACATAAGAAATATTTCCATTTTAATCAAACTGAATTTGACCTAAGTTAGATTGCTCCGAAGGCGTTTGGAATCCTGTATGGCACCCTTTATTTTTATCAAGACCTTGAACATTTTTTGCATATAATTCTTCTGCAATATATTATTATATTATCACCTTCATACATTTCTGCACAAAAAGAAAAAAAAATTGAAAACATTTAAAATAAAATATTTACAAATTACATTAACACTTACATAACTTTAAATATTTACACGTTTAAATCTATCCTAATATATTTATTAATCTTTAATAGTTCTTATAATAAATTCGTATGTTACATTATAGTATACTATATTACAAGACTTTACTTTCACCTTACATTTCTAACTGCCACTGAAATTGTTCATATGCAATATACACATTATATTGCTTCCCAAGTCGATAGCTTTATTTTTAATCATTAACAATTAGTTCCACACAAGTTGATGTCGAAGGAAATGGCTATCACATAATGTTCTTTATAAATACTTTTGACGACCTCCGTGGTCGAGTGGTGTGTACAGCGGTTTTCATGGGTACGCCACTCTGAGGTCCCGGGTTCGATTCCCGGCCGAGTCAATGTAGATCACCATTAGTTTTCTATGTTGTCTTGGGTCTGGGTGTTTGTGGTACCGTTACTTCTGATTTTCATAACACAAGTGCTTTAGCTACTTACATTGGGATCAGAGTAATGTATGTGATGTTGTCTCATTTAAAAAAAAAATATGCTACAAAATTTCGTCCTTGATAAGTTACTCTCATGATGGCGTTTTAACAAGCGAACAGCTGATCAAATTGATCTTGCTTGAGTGTTTCATAGTGTGTCTAGGTGTTAGCGCTCAGGCAGGGCGCCAGGGGTCGTTGGGTTCGCGCTTGACGTGGTAGTTGAGGCAGGGCTGGAAGTTGACGTGTATGGTGACGGGGTGCAGCGCCGCCAGGGGCCGCACGCCCGCCTCCAACGCGCCCAGCTGCCGCGACACGCACGCGTACTCCACGCTCAGCGGCACGTAGTACTTGCCTGCGGGCACGCACGCCGTTACACTACTTGAAGCATCTTTACATATAAAACAAAGCTTGCAGCTGTTTGTCACTATGCATGCTTAGATCTTTAAAGTTACAAAACGGATTTTGATGCAGTTTTTTAATAGATAGTGTTATTAGAGGGGAAGGTTTTGTACATATATATATGTATGTTGTTGTTGATCTTGCTCGATTAAGCGTTAACCTTAGGAAGTAAAGTATCACAGCTCTTTTTATTTTCGCTGGAAAAACGCTTTACGCGCTTCCCCCACGTGATGGATAGTAGGGGGGTGTGTGGGACTCCCCGGTTTCCTGAACGCCGAGTGCGCCCAGGTCCACCGGGTTTATCCACTAAAAAACCAGCGGTACCCTCACCGTCTCTCGGCGGGCACCACGAGATCGCTTACGCATGCTACCGTGGCGCCCTGACGGTCGGCCCGCCTATGCGGGCCTCCAACACCTAGAGGGAATTCTCGGGATAAACTATCACAGGTCTGTACGAAATGTTTTGATCCGTGATCTTAGAAAAAAAACTTGTAATAACAAATTCAGAGGGTAATACTTTTTATAAAATCTTTATTTATTTCTGTTACTTCTGATTGTTAAGAAAAGTGGTCATGCTGCTTATGATGTAAGATATAATATTTTTAACCTTTACTGGGAACTATTACCGAAAAAAAGGAATGAAACCATTTCATAACATAAATTTAAAAAAAAATGATTATCTCTAAACCCTTGGCATAGACCATATACTCGATACTTATGATTATTGAAGGAAAATTCAATAAATTAATAAGTAGTTACATGTTAGCAGCAGAGCAGTAAGACTCAAAGCTTTCTCATTAAAAGCGACCAACATAAACAAACCCCAACAGTGGGCCTTAATGATTACATTTAGTCTTCCAATCTTACAATTGTATTCAAGGTCACCACTATAGTAGATCTCTTTGGCATTTTTAACTTGATAACTTATCTGTATTATACGTAAGAATATATTCTAGTAATTTTTTTTTTATGGTATAGGTTGGAGGACGTGCATATGGGCCACCTGATGGTAACCATCGCCCATAGACAATGACGCTGTAAGAAATATTAATTATTCCTTACATCGTCAATGTGCCACCAGCCTTGGGAACTAAGATGCTATGTCCCTTGTGCCCGTAGTTACACTGGCTCACTCACCTTTCAGACCGGAACACAACAATACTGAGTACTGTTGTTTGGCGATAGAATAACTGATGAGTGGGTGGTACCTACCCAGACGGGCTTGCACAAAGCCCTACCACCAAGCAAATTAATAATATTACATACTTGTATGTAATGTAAATGGAATGCTTTCAAAATATCATACCGAGTGAATTTAACGCAAAGACTGGCACGTATTGCGTGGGAGGCGGCGGCTTGTCGTACTGGTGGTGGTGGGGGGAATCGCTCGACGTGTCCTGAAATACAAGATTCGTTTTTATTTATGTACACTCATTTGTTTTATTTTTGACTTACGAACTCTTTGGTGAATATTTGTTCTTAAGTTAGAAGCGAAACTAAGTTTAAACAATGAGACATCCAATATGTCCGATGAGACAATAAAACAAACTTCAAATACGGACAAGTGTTGAAATTTTTAAACAAATATGTGTATATTCACTTGCCTGGATTAATTATCACGGTCACATTATACTTCGAAACTGTGAGCGTAGTATAAAGAAAATTGTCCTCAGGGGAAAAATAAGTGCCTCTGAACACGCCAGATACAACACCAGTTACGAGAGGTGCAGTAAGCACAGATCAGTCGTACGTACTTGTGGCGAGGTGTCCTGTGCGTCCTCCGTGGAGGCGGAGGCAGAGGTAGAGGCGGAGGCTGAAGCAGAGGTGGAGGGCGGCGCGGGAGGCTTGGCCTGTCGGCGCCGCTTGTGCGAGTACAGCTTGCCGTGCGCCGCGCCCTCTGCCGACTGCGGGACATGGTAACAGACCATAAAGCATAAGATGACGTGATAAAAGAGATTTGGTGCAAGATCTAGTGTTTTCCTTCTGAGACACGAGAGTTATTCAAGTAATTCGGTAGCTTTGATTGGTCTATCTCTTGATACCCAAGTTCTGGGAGTGTAGAACCTTACAGCTTATAAGGCTATATAAAGGCTGTGTATGGCGCATGCTAGGCGAGTACGATGAACGATGCTGGTTATATTTATATTACAGATATCCATTTATTTCGATATTTCAATAACAATAGGCTATTTGACAATGCGAAAAAAAAATTGTTAATTATTGTATTCAGTGTACATTATTAGTTTAAAAATGGTTATTTACCAACGAAACTTGAAAATAATACTTAATTTATTCAAAAATCAATAAATAAAAATTTTTTTTTTCAAATGTTTGTCACGTGACACAAAACGCTCCTGATTGGCCGGGCTTATGATGAAGTCACTTTCTTGTTAACCTTGCTTTTCTACTATATGTAGGGTGAGTGGGGGGAAGATCGAACGATTTTTTGATGAGATAAGTAGTGTTGTGTTTGACGTCTTGTAGAATAGTACATATAAACTGTAGCTAAAATTACATATATGGTAAACAAAGTACACAGACCATATTTTTAAGTCATATCCATAAATGCCTGTTATATTTATTCAGAAGTAAAAATAAATGAATTACAATATTTTTATCGAAAGAAAAAACCAAGGGGAAAGATGAAAGGGTGACGGGGTAAGATCGAAGTAGTTTTTAAAACCGTTTAAATTAATGTCAGACGATGTGGACACTCAGTAGACTACAATTTTCATTCTCCTAACAGTTCAGAACTGTCTATAATATCAAAATACCTTTAAATTGCACAGATAACACTAATTATGTGTCTTCTATATTTCAATCTTGCCCCGCAGGGGTAAGATTGAACTAGAGGTTCTCAAACTTTTTTCTTTATTGGAAAAGATTATTCAGAAAATGAAAAATATATAAAATCTTTTATTGTTTATTGCCAAAATAATTTGAACCACAATCATGTAGATGTACCTTGTATCATTTTCTTCAGCAAAATATGTAGCACAAAACGTAAAAGAATAAATATTCCAAAATTAAAGAGCTAACCATTCAATAAAATCTTAAAAATTGCCTTAACAAAAAACAGGAAAACTTTTAAAAGAAATATCATTTATCTTCAATGTATTCAAATAAAAAATAATAATTAAAAAAAACCTAAAAAAACACACTAATTGCATTGTCACTTAACACGTTTTAAGTTTCGAAATAATTTGACTTCTTTTAATAGCTGAAAGTCGCGATTAAAGATTCCGTTACACAGAGCCAAAGCTTATAAAAGCGTATTATAAAAAAAATTGTGTGTATTTGTAATATTAAAAAATCGTTTTTTACCTAATGCGTATGGATGTTCACAGCATACATACATACAAGTACCAAAATAACATATTTATATAATATAAGATTCATTTAAATATTATTTATTTAAAAAAAATATTATTCTGCACGAGCCAAGTCGTTGGCAAAGCTAGTACTATATAAAAACAATAAATAATTAACTTAAATTTGGCATATTTAGGAACTTATATTTTGTAATCTGTAAGTCAAAGTCAAATTGCAAATTGATGTTGACTAAAACACCGATAACAAGTCTTTATTTTACCTAATACTTATCTTAAAAAATCAACGATTACGGATTTTCCAGAAATTTTCATTCTGCACTATTATGTAGTACGTGTAAAGAAATCCTATTAGCACAACCCCGAGTTTGGAAATCCCGAGCGATGTCAATAAGGCGACCACCAATTACATTGGGACCTAAAAATTTGTTCGGCCAGCGATGGATGCTATTGCACCTCTACCCACCGGGTTCGGAGTACACAGGCATAAAGATAAAAAAATAATAATTAAAAAAAACTATTCCAGCTATGTGCTTAAAAACTGACACGAAGTGGAAAAAGTTAATATAAAATATAAGATACTAAACACAATTGTTTAAACTAATCATAAATCTTTTTTTTTAAAATCAACAAAAGAAAAAACAAAAACAACAATTAACGAATTATTGAATATTGAATTTTTTTAAATCGACTTCAAACCTTATTTGGCCGCGACGAGAAATTTCCGGTTGTGGAAGAATACAAACAATATCTTCCGTATGTTTTAGGACGCTTATATCTTCCACATCTGGATAGGTGAAAGATATAATCGTATTCGACCTCGTCTCTTTGACTTTTCGTACAAATTTTATTACAGGCATATGGTTTTCATATGACAAAATCGTTCCAACGAAATGTTTGACGTTTTTTCTTGTAGTAAATTGTACTACAACCCAATCGTCTTTCTTTAACTCACTAGATTTATCGTCAAAAATTGTAATTTCACCTAGCCTCAATGGTGTATTTGGCCAAGGATTTACATTTTCCTGATCTTCGTCTTGTTCTTTTAAGCATTTGTCAATAAATTCTTCCATATTATTATAGTCAGAATCATCAGATTCAAGAGTTTTAGCTTCTATCTCACTTTCAGAGCTTTCCGTCTCGCTATACAATACTTTCACTTTTCTCTTTATATTTTTAGATATTTTCTTTTCCCGTTGGTCTTCTTTCTTCATTTGATATTTTTTAGTATTACGTTCTTTTTTTATTTTACTACTTTTTTTAATATTTCCCAGTTTTTCTTTTACAACTTGACTCTTTTTTGGAGTTTTCTTTGGTATTTCTATTTTGGTCTCAAGTATATTTTGTGTTGATTTTTCATTATAGTTTTTTTTCATAGTCTCTGTAATTACTTCCGCTCCTAACGCTATACGCCTTCTTTTGATCTTCGTATCGAGTCGAGGGGTTTGCTTGACTGTTTCAAAAAGAAGTTCTTCGAAGCTGACTAATTCATTAGAAATTATATTAATTTTTGATTTTTGTGCTGCCGATGTTGATACATTTTGGATTTTAACATTATCTGATGTCAAACATTCAGGTAATTCTTCTTTGTGGTACGCTATGAATTTTCGTGCGTATTCGTGATTCTTTGACACATCCGCCAACAGATGAACATTTTCTAAGTCTAAAGAAGTATTTTCATAATTTAAAAACATGTCATTTCTCATCCGAAGATTGATAGCATTAATGCAAATTTCTTTTAAACTAACTGGGCTTAACGTTGACAAAATATGCAATCGCGGATCTTGGTGTGATAACTGTGAATTTACATGTGGTGGTAGGGGGTATTGTGTATCATTTACTGACGGATTTTCAGACTGTGGATGTGAAGAGTGAGGGTTGTTTTTTTGCGCTTCTTCCCAACGCTTGTATGCTCTCGGGTCGTATTTATCAGTTGGAACCACCTTAGAGTTAAAAGGATATATTCCCACTTTTTTAAAGCCGTTTAATATTATTTCGTCTTTCGTATCGTTCCAAATTTCAGCAAAAAGTTCAGAAAATACCCTTTTAGGCACTTTAACACCTGTATTGTGTCGTTGCCATTCAATTAATTTTGCGTCCCATCTACTTTTAAAAGACTTGAATACAGCCACGTCCAACGGTTGTAGGATATGGGATGTGTGAGGCGGTAATTTTAAAATTGTTATGTTGTTTTGAATAGCTAATTCGACTACATTGAGATCAACGTGACTGCCATGTCCGTCGTAAACTAGAAGGATTGGTCTTTCTTTTCCAAGGGCAGGGATAAACACTTTTTCTATATAGTTATAAAATATTTGTGTATCCATCCATCCTCTTTGACTCGCGGCATAAGACAGCTCAAAATCATATTTGCCCTCGGTATCAGCTACCCATGATTCCCACACAAATTTCCCCTTAAATATGATTAAAGGACTTATTTTCTTGGCATTGGCACTAACAGCCGTTAAAACAGTGATATTTTCTCTGCCAGTACCATGTGTAGTTCGAGAAGATGGGGCTCCCTTCTTTCCGACTACTTTTGTTTTTGAAGGGTCTAAACATACTGATGTTTCATCTAAGTTCCATATTAAATTTGGCCGTTGTTCCAAATTTAATTCCTTTAACGTTGATTCCAAAATTGTGAAGTATTCATTTATAATAAAAGGATTAGTGTTATTTTTTCTTAAATGTTCCAGAGACTGAGCTTTTTTAAGTGAAAGGTTGTGTCGTTTTCGAAAGTTTGTGAACCAATTCGGTCCTGGAGTGTTATCTTTAAATGGGGTTCGTATTTTATTCAATCGAACATAGCGTTCCACTAATAAAATGACTTCTTTTCTAGATAGACCGAAACCCCATTTTTCTAAAACTTTAAGACCATTTGCTAATCTTGTTTCCGTTTCATGATCAAATACGGGAGGGCGACCAAGTGTATTACTTTTAACACCGGTTTTTTTATTCAAACGATTATGAAGAGTAGCAATGGGTATTTTAAAAAATTTAGCCGCGCCGTATAATGTCAGTTCCTTCCTTTTCACTTTCTCAACGGCTTCTGCCACGTCTTCATGAGTGTAGGAGCTTGCACGTAGAGATTTTCGGACGTAGTTACGTGGCATGGTAATGTTTCTAAATTGACAAACAGTATTTAATTTTTATTTAGTCGGCACTGCTGACAATTTATATATGGGCTGTAACAAAAAAAAAAATATTCAAGTACACTTTGAGAGCATGTGACCATTAGTATGACTTTTGTAAACGGGGCAAGATGGAAACTTTTATATGTTTATCTTACCCCGTCAAATATTGGCGGGTAAAGACGGAATGTTACAATAAGTCCTAAAATACAAAAAGTAGCGATATTTGAACTTAAAAACATAACTAACAATTAAAAATAATAAGTATGTATACAAACAAAAAACTCGTACCTACCTCGTATATGAAGTTACGCGACACGGGGTAAGATTAAAACACCCGATTTGCTCGCGTAAATTCCGCAGCGCAAATATTCCCTTGTAACACACAACCGATCCCTCGATACGACAAGTGTCGACTGAGGTGTGGGACGTAATAAAATGGCGGTCTTACGAATGTTGCCTACATTGGATAAATTACACAAAATTTTTCTTTATTGATGCCTTTTTGTGTTACCCCGTTTTTCATCTTTCCCCCCACTCACCCTACCACAGATTAAAATACAGCAAAGTGACGTCACTGATCCCATAGCAGCGCCATATTGTCCAAGTAGCGTTTTCGCGCGTTATTTAAATATGGAATTTTTTATATGATATTTTCGGCAAATATGTACTAGAAATAAGAAAAATCACTTTTACTGGGTTCCTTAACCTCTACTAAATAATATAAAATGGATTTTAAAAACCAGTCAAATAGCCTATTATTGTTTATGGGTGTGTTCATCGGGCCGCACCGCACCGAATATCTTATAATCAGTCAGGTTTTGGCAATCTAAGAAGATGGATAGTTCTGGTTGATGATTCGGTTTCTGTTTGGTAATTCACGAACAGCGCTCATTCAGCAGTCTACTTGTTGCGTCTGCTAACTCTCAGTGTGCTGAGACGGGCCGCATTGCAACGCATAACATCGACGCAAAAATACGCCTGGCTAGCGATACGCCAATGCGTTGCGATGCGGCCCGTTGCGGCCAGCCTGAGGTGTGCGATAGCCCATACAAAATGTATGAAACTGATTCAAGAGAGTTTTTGTTATGCGTTGCGGCCCGCCTCGGTGTGCGACTATCTTTAATCAGTAACAAACTGTAATTACCTCGGTGTCCTGGGACCTCGAAAATCGCCTTTCGATGGAATTCTTAAATTTGTAGGAGTGGAGGTAGTCGTCGGTGTGGTCGGGCTTGCGCACCTTGCGCAGCGCCGGCTCGCGCTTGAGCGGCGCGTCCGCCTCGGCCGGCGGCAGCTGCGACACTGCGCACGCCGCCCGTGTGAATATACCTCAGTGTATTTACACGGACGCTTCTTTCTAGATACGTTACACTCATACTCCTATCACCTTCGAAACCGCTTGATTAGCAAGGACGTTTCAAGGTCGTATGTGTGTGTCATTATACACGGACGCTTCTTTCTAGATACGTTACACTCATACTCCTATCACCTTCGAAACCGCTTGATTAGCAAGGACGTTTCAAGGTCGTATGTGTGTGTCATTATACACGGACGCTTCTTTCTAGATACGTTACACTCATACTCCTATCACCTTCGAAACCGCTTGATTAGCAAGGACGTTTCAAGGTCGTATGTGTGTGTCATTATACACGGACGCTTCTTTCTAGATACGTTACACTCATACACCTTCGAGGTGGCTTCATTAGCAAGGACGTTTCAAGGTCGTATGTGTGTGTCATTATTTACTATTTTGCTCAAGTCAAACAATTTCTCATCTAAATAACATTATACATGTGAAAGTAGCTCTGTCTATCTGTCGCCCTTTCACCGCTGAACCGAATTTGATGAAATTTGGTATGAAGCAAACTTGAACTCCAAAATAAGACATAGGCTACTTTTTTGCCAGACCCGTGACAAGCAACACCCTAAAATGCGAGCGAAGAAACGGGCGACTACTAGTACTTAATGATTATTAACTGATTCCAAATTTGAAGTATCTTTAAAAACAAACGTACCTAAAACAAAATCGTCAAGTGTTAATTATGAACAGCCAGCTTTTGTAGCAGAAGTAAATTATTTCATTAAAATATATATGTTTTCTAATGGGCTCAAGATGTATAAGAAACGTCTCGGTAACACAAATACAAGAAGAAATAATTTCGAAATTTAAACGGTTTTGAACCTGAAAAGGGGTGTCGCGAAATGTATGTATGGCCAATACATGCATTATAACCTCTATCACATTCCATAGCATACGGTGGTTCTTGCCGCTCAGGGTCGTAGGTCTCCGTCGGGAAGGGCGGCAGCTCCGGCCGCTGGATCACCTTGACTCCGAACCCGTGGGAACTGCTGGACGAGCTCGCCGTCTCCGAGGAGGAGCCGGGGTGCGAGCGGGGCTTCTCGCGCGTGTGCTCGCCTGGAAACATTACCAATTCGCGTTTATGTTATCAGCAAGACGAAAAGTGGTGCGTTTGTAATAAGGAGTCGAGATGGCCCGGTGGTTAGAACGCGTGCATCTTAACTGATGATTTCAAACCCAGGCCAGCACCACTAAATATTCATGTGCTTCATTTGTGTTTATAATTCATCTCGTGCTCGACGGTGAAGGAAAATTTCGTGAGGAAACCTGCATGTGTCTAATTTCATGGAAATTCTGCCACATGTGTATTCCAACAACGCGCATTGGAACAACCTGGTGGAATATGTCCCAATCCCCTCCTCAAAGGGAGAACCCTTAGCCTAGCAGTGTCAGGCTGTCGTTTTTGTTGTTGTTATACACAAACATTTTAGTGATCCCCAATACATGGTCTATCTAATCTATCTAAGAAAATGTGAACTATGGAGCAAATATAAACGCAAAAGCGTTACCTTTTGTAACAATTTCGCAATGCCTCTGTAGATGCGACGCAAGCTGTAGACAGAGGCCGTCTCCGGGACCAAAACCCTGAACCTCGACGAGGAATCTCACGGCCTCCGCCACGGCCTCCTGGTAGCCGGAGCGGTAGTCGTCGCCCGCCTGGCGCTCGGCCGCTGCAACAACCCAAAATGCTACATCTCCTGACAGGTGACTCCCGTCAAAGACTAACGTCCTCTAGTGTATCGTACTCCGATTGATTCAATTAGGCTATTCGAACTATAATCTCTTATGTACCAAACTGAATTTATCTTCCCAATGAAAGCTAAATTACATGACATGAAATTAATCATTGATCTTAAAATTTGTACCATTTAATTGTAATGGGACAAAAAAATGTGACCATTACATTCAGAAAAAGAAGATTAAATAGCTGACTTATTGTAGACGACATAATCATATGACTATATTGTAAATATAAATGTTATAATATAATTATTTCTACACCAATATTAAAGCATAGGAGATCATCTGAAGAAAACTATGTATCCAGTAGTCGTTTGCCATTTATAAGAAGAAGTAATAATAATAGTGCACTTTAATTAAAACTACCAAGAAGTATGTAGTTATTATTATTTCCAAAACTTTAACATTTTTTAAAGTCTATAAATAAAAATCCTGCCTTACAAACCATTGACGCGGTCCTGCAGGAATTTGAGGTGCCGTATCGCCATCTCTATGATCTCGGTCTTCTCGACGCGGCCCCTGCCCTTTTTAAGGTACTCCGGAGGTATGAGGCGGGAAAGGTCAGCCAGGCAGTTGTTCATTCGGTCACGACGACGTTTCTCGATGATGCGATGAGACATCGGGTCTTGCTGCAAATGTACCTATATTATTAAACCCTATTTTAAACGTGATAGTTTCATCCGAACATGGAAACATAAACTTCGATATTAATAATTTTGGCTCTCTTTTTTTTAATTTTAAAATACTATGACATTGTTATCGCCTTAAACGTACATCTAATAACTGGTATCTTTATTATTATATATCTTAGTGCAGGGAATATCGAAAAATGTACTTCACTACATAGTATAAAACAAAGTCACTCTCTCTGGCCCTATATCCCTATGTACAGTCGGGGTAAGAAAAGGTTCGTCACTTTAAGATCTATTTTCGTGTGCTCAGTATGAGCGATAATCTGCTTTACCGATCGAGAATGACACATTGCGTCGCAATGATTTGGTGTTTAGATTCAAAAGGTACTAAGAGTTAAATACTCGATAAAGGAAGGAATTTTAAAACTGATGAAGGTTTTTTACTATGACTGTACATATTCTTATATCTTTAAAAGTACTCAACGTATTTTGATGCGGTTTTTTTTTATAAATAGAGTGATCCGAGAGGAAGTTTTTTGTGTATATATGGACAATATAGTAAAGATACACTGATAAATTTAGCAGATTGTAATGTGATATCTTAAATAAACAAATATTGTAGTATATTTAGTATCAATGTTGCACAGTTAATAAAACATGAATGTTGAATGTAGTGCTTATTAAAAGTTTTAGATAAAATGTGATAAAGATAAAGGTTATAAAAACGGGCATATTCAGTATGACTTGCCCTCGAGACCTTCCCCTTCTTGAGATACGCAGCGGGAGGATAGTCTGCCTCGTCCTCCGAGGGTGCAGCGAAGTTGAGCTCGCCGGCACGACCAAAGCCGTCGTTTGAATTGTAACTGAAAATTTTAAAACATTACATAAGTTATGTATAATAAAAAATTATCGAGTGTCTTTAAATAAAATATCATGGCTTCATATCTAGGAACTCCTAAAATATTTAATTTTACGTGAATTGAAACTCAAGCAACTAAATGTATGGACCACCGAGAGAGATCTCCAACAACAACAACAACAACAGCCTGTAAATTCCCACTGCTGGGCTAAAGGCCTCCTCTCCCTTTGAGGAGAAGGCTTGGAACATATTCCATCACGCTGTTCCAATGCGGGTTGGTGGAATACACATGTGGCAGAATTTCTATGAAATTTGTCACATGCAGGTTTCCTTACGCTGTTTTCCTTCACCGCTGAGCACGAGATGAATTAAAAAGACCAATTAAGCACATGAATCAGCGGTGGTTGCCTGGGTTTGAACCCGCAATCATCGATTAAGATGCACGCGTTCTAACCACTGGGCCATCTCGACTCGTTAGAGATCTCCAATCAATCTATATTAATATTATAAATGTGAAAGTAACTCTGTCTGTCTGTTTGTCACTCTTTCACGACTAAAACCGAAGTTGTTGAAATATAGTATAAGGCTTATACTATAAGCAATCTAGAACTTGAAGGAAGGACATAGGTTACGTTTTTTGCCTAGCACATGAAAACCAAACCCTAAAACGCGAGGGAAGACGCGGACACCAACTGGTTTTAAATAAGTTAAGTATATAATCGTTATGTACTTTTTATCTTTTGGCTTTTAATTAGTATAATTTTATATCAAACGCAAAACACTATAATTTAATATTGAATTGAAAGACCATTTAAGTCATTTTTTAAGAGTGGCTTCAATACAGTGTTTTATTTTTTTTTTACATAACAGTTGTATAAAACAAAACACTACATAATTATTCCACGTTTTCAGAAAATGTTACGCCTAATTCAATTCGATCATATAGCTTTTCTTGAAAACCATGTGACCAAACGACCTTGAATTATATTTTGCAAACCAAATTCGTCAATTCGGAATCCGAAGATACTTTACATCAAGGTATATATGGAGGTGAACATATATATATCAAAAGGTACTATTATATAAAGCAATTTAATTAAATTAAGTAATTACTTAAGAATAATGATTAGCGAATCTGAAGGAACTTTGTTATAATATCACTGAGCTTCACTTAATATAGTCTGTTAAATGACGATCAAAAAGTGCTCGTAAAAGCCTACTTGAATAAAGTATTTTTTATAAGTATGTTGGGATGTTGGAACTGAAGGCGCTTTATATTTTATACTGTTGGCATAGGGTATGTATGATAAAAATTAAAATATACGTAGAAATATAGTTTAATAAATATTTTGATTTTGAGTAACAGAAGCGCATTATAAGTTTATTAAATTGAAATTAAAAGTCGTAATTTTTAGTCTGTATACCAGGTAGCCTAAAACACCGCCGCCATGATGTTGCGTCACATAAGCAAAAACTGTCATCTCAATTGCATCTGGCACTGATAAACAACTTTGTTGGAGTTTTAATGCAAGTACTTGTACATTAAACTACAACGATAGTAATTGGAATTCATTATTATCCCAAATAACACCGAATATTTATAGCTGTTAACTTTGAATGAGTGCCAGTCGTACGTAAACAACTGTTGTTTTTATCAATATGACGTCACCACAATGATTGACAGCGGTATTGTAGAAATTTTATTTTATTACAAGGAAACGTGTTCGTTTTGCCAAAATATATTTTTTGTGACTTTTTATTAGGACAATCAACATTTTTAAGTATAACACCTCGCCTCATTGCCTCCACTGGTGACAGGAGGGCTGGTTCGTTTTTTGCCCAGAGGATCGGAATTGCGATTCAACGGGGAAATGCTGCTAGCATTCTTGCCACCATTCCACGCGGTCAAGATTTATACAGTAACTAGTTTTAGTTCATATTTGTATATATATATTTAAGCATTTAATGTTGTTAATTCTTATGTTAATAAACATTTTGAAGTACTTTTTGAGACTAGGGTAGTCTATAGTAGTCTGAGGTAGTCTGCTATAGACTACCCTATTTATATAAATATATTATGCGAAGAATCTTAGGCAAGCAGCAGATCATCTCCAAAGTGATTCGCGAAGCCCGTGACTTATTTTGATCTATTACCGAGATAGGGATTTAAAATCGAGCCGAGATTGCCCAGTGGTTAGAACGCATCTTAACCGATGAATCAAGCACCGCTGATTCACGTGTTTAATTTGTGTTTATAATTCATCTCGTGCTTAGCGATAAAGGAAAACACGATGGAGAGGAGGCCTTTAGCCCAGTGGTGGGAATTTACAGGCTGTTGTTGTTGTTGAATTAAACTAAAAACCTTGTCACTCCGGCGTTTGAAAGAGAGATCGACATACATTTGAGAACAGAATCAATGACAATCACTTCTATTTTTTGTAGCCAATTCATGTAGCGGTAGCGGTAAATAAACACAATTTTCGAAAAAACATCCGGAAACTGAAAGATCGTATTATCCGGTGAGTGAAATTGTGGAAATTACTTCGGATAAACCAGTCATGTGTAAATAGTTGCCGGATATCCGGTTTATATCTATATATAATTAATTGATTGTTATTTATTGTAATTCCTGTATTGGATTAGACATAACAAAAAGGTTTTTATATCCACTTTCACAGAAGTTCCGATAACATTATCACAACGGTTTAAGATGCGAATTTCAAGAATCAATTATGAATACAATGCGAAAGATCTTGACCAATCACGTCTTGTGAATTCAATGTCGAAGTTGTTTATTTACCTTTACAGCTCTTGTGATTGGTTAAGGCTGTAGTTGCGTTATTTCTAGGGGATTTCCCATTTATCAATGAAATTCTTTTGAAACGCCGCAACAAGGTATCATATCACTCTTTATTATGCTTTATTTTTATATAAGCATTTTTTAATTGTATTGAAGTATTATATGTAGATAGCTCTGAACTCATATTCGTATGTATTCGTATGTGAATAAATTTGATAGGCCAAAATATTTAAATTCTGTATAATTTGTTGTGTTAATAAGTAACAAAACAATATTTTTTATTTAATTGCCGTGTCAAAAAATTTTGAAGAAATCTCAAGAATTAGCGATACACGTTATTATTTTAAAAATTGCCAGTACAAAACCCAAAAAAACATCAACTTTTATTTTTTGTCGTTTAGAATAAAGTATAATGATATTATTTATTTATTCTCTGTGGCCGATATTTCACGTTTTTCGTTTACCATAAATTGAAACGTGACTTCATAAATATATATTACGAATAGCCTTTGTAAATTTAAATATCAATGAAACGATATTTCAAAAATGTTTTAACATATATATTTTTTTTATTCGCTCCGTTATAGCGGTTCACTTCAGATAATGTGTCAGGTGTTTTTGTTTATTCTTGTTACTTACCTGAGGATCTTCTCGATGGTCAGTTGTTACCTTGAACCTTGTAGGTAATTTAATGTTCCATTTTTAATTTAATAAAATGTTGCCATACTAGTAGAATAATAGTAAAATACGGATTTGTTACTAGTTCCTTATATATTCCTTACATATTACCCGAATGCTTCGGCTATTATTTACTGATTTAATTCACATTATATATACTAATATTATAAATGCGAAAGTAACTCTGTCTGCCCGTCTGTTGCTAATTCACAGTCAAACGATTTTGATGCGATTTGATCGTATAGCTCGCGTCACGTAAAAAGAACGCTAGCAGTCAACCTGCGCACTAGACTGTTTATCGGTCTATTTGGTGGTATGAGGTGCGGCGGGTCAAGCGCCGCATGCTTGCCTGTGCGCTATTGGTTCGTCAGTCGCCCTTTGCTATCCACGCCGTGTCCACGTTACGTTTGTTCCCAAAATACCATCACGCAAAAAAGTTTTTATTACGAAATGGTTTTACATAGGAAAGAAAGAAATAATATTTATGACGTAAATTTTTTTATGAAGAGAGAGGCTGATATTAATGCAGTTGATAATAATTTATAACAATCTGTAAAATGGTGGTCCGTTTTATAGATTGGCTACAAAATGGTTCGAATCTAAATTTTAAAAGGTTCAAAAGATTCGGAATTTCTTACTGTCTTTCTAACTAGCGGCAAAAATAAAAGAACTGTATAAAAAACCAATAACAGACATTGAAATCGAAAAAGGATTATCTACCACACCTTTAATTTTGTAATTAGATTAAATATTCTATCTTTAATCAAACACGTTTTTATTTATATTTAATTATATTCTGTCCAGTAAATTTTTCGGCGTGCCTATCAATATTTAATTTGCAAACCCGCGAGCGAGGCTCCTTCAAAAATAAACAATATGCCTAGTACTTTGTTGCTCGATTGTACCTATGCGCAAGCACACCCCCTCCGCTTTCTTCCAGCGTTCTTTTTACACGACGCGGTCTATAGCTAGCTTGAACTATATTAGGAAACTTTGGGACTTAGAAATACGGACTACTTTTTGTGATTAACTCCTGACGGCCAAACACAAACGCTAGCAAAGCCGAGTGCTACAAATAGTATGTAATATATGACATCTATTCACCTGTTCTAAATATAGTTCATCTTACTCAGAAAAAGTCACTCAAAGTCTAGCGCAGACCGCGCTCACACACTAACTAAGCTTATTTAAATTGTGAAAAGGCATTCAGACTCGGGTATCAAGTCATGATAGACACGTGGATGGAGTATCATATTTCATTTGCTTTGAATAATGAGAAATAATTATTAATAATCACAGGTATGGGTATTTTTTTTTAAGTCATGTACACACAAAATTCTAAAGCAGTGCAAACAGAACGGCTATACAACAACAGCCTGTAAATTCCCACTGCTGGGCTAAAGGCCTCCTCTCCCTTTGAGGAGAAGGTTTTTGGAACATATTCCACCGCGCTGTTCCAATGCGGGTTGGTGGAATACACATGTGGCAGAATTTCTACGAAATTTGTCACATGCAGGTTTCCTCACGATGTTTTCCTTCACCGCTGAGCACGAGATGAATTATAAAGACAAATTAAGCACATAGATCAGCGGTGCTTGCCTGGGTTTGAACCCGCAGTCATCGGTTAAGATGCACGCGTTCTAACCACTGGGCCATCTCGACTCTTAATACGGAACGGCTATAATTATTAAGTTAAACAGTATATTAGGTCAGGTTCACACATGATCACGTTCACGTAGCGTATCTCCGTTGCGTGACAACGACGTGTATAACGTCTATCATGATCGCTAGTTTGAACGCAAAATTATACGATAGTGTGATACCGTATCTGATACTTCCCGTTCCGTAACAACTACTTTTATCTGATACATCTCGAATCGGATAGACGTATCGTGAACGGTAGTATGAACAGTTTGATAGGAGGATTCGATGTGATACGTAATACGTCACGACCAATCTCTAAACTGCTTTTCCCTTTATACTAAACGCAGCTGGCCGGACTTAACAAGTTTCGACGTAAAGGCTTTTGATGCGATCATTACCTATATACCGATATCGATTCAGCACGGTAAGTGTTTATATGGTTGGGTTTTGACATGATACGATACGTAATGATCATATGAATAGTCTCCGTGTTAAACTGTCAAAAAATGTTTCAAATGTTGGTATTGAAAAATTTGTATGAATATGCTGGTTTCTGAATCGCGCTTGCGTTTGTTTTGACCCAATATATGTATATAGGGCAAGAATATTTCATGTAAATTAATTACAATGTAGATATAATAAGCAGCGTTGCCAATGTGTGGGGAATTCCCCAAATTGCGGGGAATCGCAAGTCGATCGGGGATTGGTGTTGGGATTGTCGTATGTGGGGAAAATGAAGGGAAATTAGGTGAGTAGGCATTGGCAACCCTGATAATAAGTGCCAACCAAAACTATGGAAGTGTTCACTTGAATCATGAGTGTACATGAGGCTATATTCCGTATCCATATTTGGCTATTTTGACTTTTTATATTTCTATAACATGGCACCCATTGAGGTTACATCACAGATTAATGGAACAAAAAAATTGTATCAGGATACGTTAATATAAAAAAATGTGCGCCCCGACTAATCATAGTATGTCGGTATTTTGATAAAATATTCAAACGCCGAGTATAATTTAAACGATAAAAAATGTAAAAACAATATCAACACTGGTTGATGTACATTTTATGAATATAATTCCATTAGTAAGCTCGTTTATACAGAAAACTAGAAAGTAAAGCAACGATTCTAAGTTTAAAATTATCTCAGCAGTAATAATGTAATAACTCACTCAAATCTTAAACATCACACTTGATGATTTCATTGATTCGTTAATAAATGGAATTCTTGGAAGCAGACATAAAATAATAATAAAACACGTGAAATTCGCAACACGTGAAAAAACAACACGTGCGTGGCGAGATGTGATATCGTAGAAGTTGTGTCAAAGAGGGCAATTCTACTAAGATATTCACTTCATTGTTATTGTTTAAACTTACGTTGCTGATTAGCTGAATCTTATTAATTAAAACGACGATTCGATTGCGGTTTGCTGATGGGAATTGGTAATGCATTGTTACCATTTTAAATTATTAGAATTGTCCCCAGCCTACATTCAACTGGGTTTTGTTTTTAAGAACTAAATCAAGAACTTCTCCTTTAACCCGTAACATTGAAACCGGTACAATTAAATTCAAAAATCTACCGAAAGGATTCTTTATTTAAATTTAAATATTTGGTCTTTTTTTTGCTATACCAGCACCGTCACCCATAACCGCTCAAGCGTTTTCTGCAGCACTGGTGCCACGGTAGAACTCGTACTCGTAAATAAACCGATTGTTAATATTTTTGCAGTAATAAGCGACGCCAAAGAAAAAAATAATGAGGAAAAACAAATGACACTGTTTTAAAAACTCAAATGTAGTAGCTATATGAATATATAAATTTAAATTTGGAATTCTTAACCAAGGAGGAGATAATTCAGATCAAAGTGGTCAGTATGACAAAACGTTAATTTTATATGTAACCTAATATATATCTTTATATAAAAAATAAAAATATTAAATCCACGCTCCTTTATCAGTAATATAATCTTGTAATGAGTAATGCACCTTATTTGTTAATGACTTTTTGGATATACCTTTTTTATATACCAACTTACAAATCTTATTATAGAAACGAATACCGTGCCCCAAGAAGGATCTATTAACTTTGTTAAGTCGTAAACTTAGTGTTTTTAGTTTACTTTTCCTCCTCTTATGTAAAGAAAGATTTTCAGAATTTCTTTCCAAAAGATTAATAATATTATAGCGGGAATATTATTATGAACATACTTTAAAGCAACTGTAAGTTTACGAACTTTATTAAAAAACATCCCGAATGGAATCTCTCATTATCTCAAATAATGTAATTCTAATTATTCTGTTTATCTATTTTATTTGTTAGTATTATAATTACAAGTGGCTGTTACTCTATCAGTCACAACTTAAATTCCCAATCATGACATTTACATGACACTTAATGACGTTTATTCTTTTCATGTTGAGCTGTCGTTACTAAGAATTTCTCGTCTGAAAAAATCTGTAATATTATTGTACCGAACAGGTGTTTGAATCTAGCCACTAGACAAACGAAACCTTCGAATACATAATGATTTATCTACACATGCATTTTGGGACAACAATTGAGCCAGTGTCATTTTTTAGATCACCAAGATTGAAAGAGTCAAAAGACAACTTCTTATATGTATAGGTAGGAAACAATTATATCTTAAAGAATTAATTTTAGGTAGGCAAATTGCCATACAATTTCTACCACCAAATCCCACTAAAAACCGATTTATTTCATTCAATATAATTACGTGATAATTTCGAGAAAAATATACAAAATACTGTACTTAGATACAAATAAATCTTTTGTATGTATGTGTGTATGTATGTATATATTTTGTGACCTATCTCCTGAGTGGTTGGATACGAGAGAAAGTGCGGAAATATGGACGTAAATAAAAGTTTTACTTCACCCGGACGAAGTCGGAAGAGACAGTTTCCACAACAACGATTAGACAAACAATTGAAGACAAACAATGGCGGTTTCGTTGCTTAGCTATCTCTTTTTAACAGCCATTTGAAGTTGCACGCTTTATAACCTAATAAGAAAAAATGTTCAACAAGTTTAAATTTGCATATTTCATACGCTTCCCTTATAACTCTGCCATATTATGAACTACAGACAGTTCTTGATTATTATAAGTATCATTGCATAGTATAAAACAAAGTCGCTTACCGCTGTCAGTCTCTATGTATGCTTAGATCTTTCAAATTACACAACGAATTTTGATGCGGTTTCTTTTAAAAGATAGAGTGAATCGAGAGTAAGGTTTTTGTATATAATACATGCACAATATAGAAGAAAAACACTGATAATTTTTAGTTTTTAAAGTGATTATGTAAATAAACAATAGTAGTATATATGTATATTTAGTATCAGCATTGCACCCGTGCGTAGCCGGGGCGGGTCGCCGGTCTTTAGATAAACCGAGTTCCGATAAAAACTTTGTCGATATTCAGCGCCATTTTTTCACAAATCCATAATGCAATATCAAAGATTATTATTCAAGATCTCGATCTATGATAACGAGTCAATTCAATGTCGAAGTTGTTTATTTTGCTTTGCTTTTTTATTGGCGGATAAGCATACGGGCATACCTTGATGGTAAGTGGTCACCACCGCCCATAGATATTAACCATTCCTTTCATCGCCAATGCGCCACCAACCTTAGGAACTAAGATGTTATGTCCCTTGTGCCTGTAGTTACACTGGCTCACACAACCTTCAAAGCGGAATAATACCACCTACTGTTGTTTGGTACCTACCCGGTATTAATAATAAATCAAAATTCTAATTTTATCTTTTATAGATTATATTTAAACTATTTTGAAAAACAAGATGGCGTAGGTTGAACGAAAGGCGCACTTGTTGACTTCGCAAGAACGAGATTCTTTTTAATTATTATCTTTGTAATATAATACTGTGTTCTATGAAGCTAATCTCCCGAACGATATCGGGGGAATTACCTGTACAGAGAGTTTAGCTGCGAACGCCGCCATATTAAAAAGTGTTTGTACAAATATATTGTATAACATAACATATATACGGACCACCTACTGGTGGGGAAATCTTAGTTTTCGTACAAATTATGTATAGGTACGTATATTTAATACTATGAACATTTTTTACTCGTTGCCCGTTTTGTGTTCTCACAAGAGGTCAAATTCCAAAAATATTGATACGTAGTTTGTCCCAAAAATACACATACCAAAATCTTTAAACTCGAAAATATTGGACTGTGTATTATTAATCAATCGGGAAATACAATTTGAAATTTTTAAATGTAGTTAGTATCACAATAAACTCAAATTTAAAAACTAAATGGGCTTGAATTGTTTTTAGGCATTTTAAAAGCTGTCTTGTTTACACTTTAGAGTATTACTGTTTGGTGGTAGAATATACCTAGGCAGAATTGAACAAAGCACTGCCCACCAAGTGAGTCATACTAATTTAAGAAACCAATGTTATTAACGCGCAAAAAGTGGAGACTAGAAAACGTCCTAATTGAGACGTGTGCCTTTAGTCGTTTTACGTAGTAATACGTTATAATACATCATAATTACGTAGTAATACGTTTTGCGTAATTAAAACGTCTAGTTATCCCTTTTACTTATTGTTTTTATCAAGCTTTCCTTTTTACTTTTAACGAAATGTAAAAATAAACTAAAGTAAACGGTCCCCGGCGCGGCACACTTTTTTCTGTTGTCTTAGTATGGGTATAACTTATCTGTTTATTAGAATATCATTGGTTTATCTAATTACAATTTTGCCGTAACATAAAACCATAATAAAATGAGGGAACGAGTTAAAAAATAAATAATAATAATAAATATAGACCTCTCTTTCTTTCTCTTTCAACGTGATATCTTACTTCTCTCTTATGTAAAGAAATGTCTAACGATGCAAACAGTTGCGTCCTTATTTTACCCTCAATGCTCGTCCACTTACTTATTGATAAAATCGAAACGCGGCCTAAGAAGTTTCATTTCGAAACTAAATAAGAATGAAAATTTTAATTCATTATAAAAATTGAAACCATTAAAATGCGTATTTTCCGTTCACATTACATAAGCACGTAAATCTTCTTAAATCACAAAATAAAAAAATATATAAACGTTTCAATATTTTCATATAAAGCACGTTCTAGATAAGACATATTTAATGTGCAGGAATAAAGTTTAACTGAATGAGTATTCATGCATGTAGGTAGGTACAGTCGGGGTAAGAAAAGGTTCGTCACCTTAAGATCTATCTTCGTGTGCTCAGTATGAGAAATAATCTGCTTTACCGATCGAGAATATGTATATGATACTAACAGCCATATTTTGCCAATTTAGTAGAAGATATCATATGTAATTGAAATTTGTAATGAGTAATTACGCCATTAAAAAGATAGAGAGAAGAAAAACTATACGTAGTCCAAAGATGTTACACCATTTAGAAACAAGTTATCATACTATGTAAGGTTAATTTTATATGCAGTTGTCAATTTAGTGCTTTAGTTTCATAAGGTACTAAGAGTGTACGACTTGATAAAGGAATGTACTTAAAAACTGACGAAGGTTTTCCTACTGTGACTGTACATCTGCAGGACTGTGACGTCACGCGTCACGTGTGCCGCCCGAAACGTGACAGCGACTGATCCAACGAAAACAAGTTTCTTGATTGAATAATTTATGTCATACGTAAGATCCGTAGAGCTCAGATAGAGCTGTATTTAAATGCAATACTTTAATATTATCTATAGCCCAGATTCGATTAAGACATTCATTATTTTTAAATTAGCATAATTCTCATAAACTTTATCGACCGACCATGTTTGATTACCTGTGTTATATACCAATGTTATTATATTTTAAAACAATATATTTAAAAAACAAAATAATAGACGAGAGTCGTGGTATGTCCTGCTGGGTCAATTATCATTTCGGTATTTATCATTATGCATATCTAAATGGTAATCAAATCGTAATGACTACCTTTTAGTAATACATGTTAGTTATAAAAGTGATAAAAAATATAAAAAAAATAAAACATTCGAAACGATCTATATTATTTATACACATGCATGTGTCGTGACGGTCAAAGTCAAAGTCACTTTATGGCCAAGCTCTTATTCGGTATCTGGAGTATAACTATCAAAAACCAATTAAACCAAACAATCCAAAAAAAATTCAAAACAATTACCTGCATGCAATCGTACCTAGTCACCAAAAAATCAACTTATCGCGCGCCCTTATCATAAACGATATTTTGAAGCTTGTTCTCCCAAAGATCGTGTAAAGCAATACTATAACAACGATTTTTTCTTGTTGCACATACTCCACAATATTTCGATGAGTTTATATTACGCACGATGGTATATTTATATTATAAAGCGCGAATTACCACCGTAGTCCTTGCGTCTCAACGGAGAGATTACGACTGATTTAAGAAACATTGAAGTACCCGTGACCAGCTACAGGAGATGAGGTCTTTCGTAAAAGAAAATGTACTAAGTTCGAGAACGATTTGTAATTTAGTAATTTTTAATCAAGATTTTATAAGACAATCGCTAATGACTGCCTTAGATTTTGTGGAAATGAACGAATGATTTTCCTGTATCGAGAAAATTTTATTCGTTTTATGCTCTTCTACCAATTACATATAAAAAAATTATATCTATTAAAATAAGTACTTAATACGTACATTATTATATTTATGTTTATGTTGCATACTGAATTATTACTGCAAAATGCAGTTAGCTATATACTACACCACCTCTTGAGCTTATAACTCGAAAATGTATCACTGGGCACAATACCACTTAAATTATAGCTTAATTTAGTTATAATTAATTTTTAGTTATTTTATTGTTTTTGTAAGCCACATTGCGATACATTAGTTTATAGATGTTTTTTTAAGAATCCTGTTACCAATAGTTTATGACATTCACAGTGCAGGGTTATCGAAAAATCAAATTTACTGATGACTTTTAGTAACTTTTACACTCCAATTGCTTTCCAAAGTTTTAAAACATTTCTCGTTTTAAAAACTAAACAATCTATATATTTTCGTTAATGACACTTTTTTTGCAAGAGATTCACAGCAACAAAATTGTTTATAGAAATCGTCTTTATATATCATTAAATGAAACTCACCTCTCGTATCGAACCATTTCTTTAAGTGCGTATTCAATGACGTATCTAGATCAAACGTGATATTATGCGTCTGAAACGAGTTGTCTATTAATAACTTCAATTAACAAATACATTTGGCATTCATCAATAATTTGGATTACATAACAGATAGATTACACATGTGTCATATTAAGAACTTCACTAAATGCCTATTAGTGCTCCTTAATTTTATCCAATTATAAAAAACACGATGTGTGATGTTGCATAGTATATATATCTTTTTTTTTAATAGTGTTAGATCTCGTCAAATCAAAGAAACATTTATAAACAGCTTTGTATATACAAAAACGTCGATGAAGGCGCGTGCAAGTCAGTACACGTGACAGAAGTGAAACCTTTTTGCGTCATAAAAGAATTCACTCGAACTCGACCTTGAAATTACCCTCACAACGCGACCGAATAAGTTTCATTTCAATAATATGATGTTTTAAAATTTAATTTAATAAGACAAATTTTATTTATAAAACTTATAACATAATTTTAAATTAATGTGGTTATAATTATTATTTAAGTTATTGATTTCGGGATATTTACCATGCTTTTTATTTTTGTTCCGTGTCTCATGAACAAGATATTCGTAGATAATGTCGAAATATCGAGCTCTACCGAACAAAAAAAAAAAACGTGGTAAATATCCCGATATCATTAAACTTTAATTATAACATATTAATGCTGAAATTAATATTATATTATGTATCCCGAAATTAATGCCGATCTATGATATGTATGTATGCACTTACATCGTTTTTTAATCTGTCATCATAACTTTACTCTTGTTAATCAAGATCGAGTGATAAAATTTACTGAAATACATATTATTGTATTCGTACAAAAGATTGATTGCCTTAATTTGTGATTTAGAATCCAAACATGTCCAACCCATCTTATGTCAAACCGTCTGTTGATAAAATTCTCGATCTAGATATATTAGATTAATTATTAATCAGGCCGTTAGATCACGCAGCCTTACGCAAGGTTTCGGCCAACCTCATTGGTCTATTTTTGTTTCGTCTAGCAAAGGAAAAAAAAAATCGAAGGCATTATATGCATGAACACCTGTGATTGCACGATTGTAAACACAGATAATAAAATCATTTGTTTTATAACCTTATTTACATTATATTTGTTATATAAGAAAGTAATCGATCCCTTCGCAACTTGTTAATTACCAGAAATCATATTTAAAATAAAAAACTACGCATTTTCAGATCTTATGTAGATTGGAATCTGTGTTATTTTTTTCATTATTTTTTAATTATCTGTTACACAGTATATTATGAACAGTAAACGCTTGTTTACAAAACACAATAACGTTTGTATTTCATTTTGTTCAATTCTTGAATGTTATTTGACATAAAAATGGGATGAAAAATACTTTTATATAATGATATTGTTAACGTGAACGCAAATCTCACTAAGATCGTGTCACGTTATTTAATTTAAAAGTAACAAGCCCGTGTCTACTTACTGCTGTCGTAACATTAATATCGCTCTGACAAAGATATAATAAAAGCCATATACCTACTTTTAAAATCCACATTTAGTTAGGTAGGACAATTTAAAGATATTCTATTTTTGAAAATATTATCTATTTACATACACGTAAAATCCTTGACAGAAAAATGAAAAAAAAAACAACTGTTTGGTAAAATAAAATCATACTTTATTTTGCCAAACAAAGTGCAATGTGCTTACAAACTACCACTACATTTATAAAGCAAAAATCAATAACTTATAAAATTAATTTGTTTACGTTGTGTAGAAGTAAAAAGTATGTTTATAATGTATAAGTATAGTAAAATAGAGTATAAAGTATTAAAAGATGTCTTAGGAGCTATGATGTATTATTTTTTCATATGGTCTCAATGAAATACACTATATTCCTATATAATATTAGGATATCGTCTTATATCGTAGTATAAAAGTATTCTACCCTATTGTAGACGTGTCTATTGATCGAAAAAGGGCTCGACTGAACACTCACGCGTCACCATCGCCAATCGCAAGTAGCAATAAAATAAAGACGTTGATATAAAATTATGAACAGTAAACAGCGGGCATCACGTGAGTGGTTTTTTGAGGTCAGGCGGATGCGATAACGTCAAGAACAAAACGCTAGGCATTGTGAGAAATGCTAAATTCGTTTTGTTGTATTCTTTACATGTTTAATAACAAAAAATGTTTTGAATGTACTTCCGATAACCCTATACTTTAGATTGGTCTGGATTTCGGTATCCTTGTGCTGAAATCAAATATGGTTCGCAAATATTTTCAAGATCAAACGAATAAAAATATTATGTTTTTCACGGTTATTTAAATAAATATTGATAGTTAGAGGAAAATGTTTCCTACAAAGTTTTAGGCATTGCAAAGATAAATGTGTATTATATTATATAGGTGTGTATTAAACCAATCTTCGTGTAGAGCTAGAAATTTCTTAGCAAAATGCGATAATGGTCCGTCATTTTGCAATGTTTTTTTTAGTTGTAAATTAAAAATATATTTATAACAATATTATTTCTACCAAATAATAAACATAAAGAATGCATTTATACCAATAACAATCAATGTAGATTTGATACCATCATCATCATGACTAGTAGATTACTTTCGTCACAAGCATAGATTAAAAAGAAAACGAAAGGCCGAATAAATATCGGCGGGCGCGGCGCGGCGTGGTGTGACACGTGCTAAGAAGTCACGTTGTCGAACACGGAGCGACGCGCCGCGAGCCGAACGCTAAAATGCCGTTTTTGTGACGTAATCAATATGATAACGGCCATATTATAAAGCCCGACGCCACACACACGGCCAAATCCACAGAATGCACATGACAGGATATTCATGATTATTGCGCAAAGGTTTTACTTGTCAATTTTAATTTTTGAAACTACCTATATATACCTGTTTACACCAATTACGTAATATTGGTTATATTATTTCGTGATATTTTTTGTAACAATCGTTTTTAGTTGATAGTTAGGTGTAAGACAAAATATTGTTTATAATCTATGTCATAAAATAATGTAACATCTACGGCTTTAATTAAATCAAGCGTTAGGACGAGACGGTGTGAGGAACATGTAATGAAATATTAGTAGCAGATTAATTACAGATTATATAAGGCACTAATATTGTGAAATGGTACCTACTTTAATTATATATAAAAACTTGCAGATCGAAAAATAGTTGAATTTCATTTAATATTAATCAAACGATGCTTACAAAAATAAGACTATAATTTGTTACACCGGTACAGTGAAGTTATCTTTTTTACAACAAATTATAATTAAAATATGAAAATAAAATTAATTTTAGTGTTTTCGATTGAGTGAAACCCAGCGCCAAAGATAAAATTTTCCACAAACGGAGGTAATCGATTTGAAGCCTTCGAAAGTTCTTATAAAAAGTTGTTCGAAGTTGTTCCTTTCCTTTACATACATAGTTTATTTTATACTACTACTAGCGACCCGCCCCGTCTTCGCTGTGTGCAATACTGACGCAAATCATACTACAGAATGTCATTATACATATATTATACATACAAAGTTCTTAGCTTTTTGTCGGTAACAATTCAACCCGCTTTGTTCCTCCATTTTAAATCTGTAATATCTTCGAAAATATTCAATTAATTTAAATATCCAAAGGGCTCTATTTATCTATATAAAATAAACAATGTTTTTGATACTTTATTGGATAAGGATTAACGATGAATTTCTCAAAATCGGTTCTGAAATAAGCTATTTTTTTCTCGTAATAAGTAAAGGATAAAGAAGGTTAGTGTCGGTAATCAATAAGAGATAGACATATACAATCCCGGACTTCGTTTGAAAACCTTTTTAAGGTGTACCTTAGTACATTATATTGATCTCGTAGGGTTCAGCCAGCGTTTGCAATTAAAGCGCAAGAAATTATTTTATTTACGACATTACATTAAAAACCTCTAATATGATCAATGTTTCTCTGCCATCTTGTGCATTTATTATACATATAAAGATTTCTCTAGTATCACTCTATTTAAAAAAATCGCATTAAAAGTCCGTTGTGCAATTTTAAAGATCACACCTATCATCTAATCATACACAGGGACAAACAGACAGACGCGACTTTGTTTTATGCTATGTAATGTAATGATGAATTTCTTTGACATTTAATTCTTAAATTAAATAAATACAATTTAATTTATATGTCATGACTTGAAACAGAAGAAGCTCTAAAATTTGTTTCATAATCTATATATAAAATGTTATACATTTATTTAAATACGTGATGGACCGATAGCTATTTATTTTCAGATTTCGACATAATAATTTGTATCCTGTCAAACATCCATACATAGTTGCAACCATGTTGGTTGCTAATTTGTCTAATCGTATAAAATTTTGTATAATTACATAATATAAAACAAAGTCGCTTACCGTTGTCTGTCCCTATATATGATTAGATCTTTAACATTGCACAACGGATTTTGATGTGTTTTTTTAATAGAGTGATTCGAGAGGAAGTATTTTTATATAATACATGGAAATTATACTATAGAACTTTTTTTTATGGTATTATATTATTATATTGCACCCGTGTAAAGCCGGGGCGGATCGCTAGTGTTTAAATATAGTAGACATAGAATTATGCAACATCTTTTTTTATTTCACCATTCCACACTGCTTGAAGCGATAGTCTTATCACAATCCTATGATTCACGAATTACTGTAACTCATATATTATTGTATTAACATTTATCACATGATGTTGTTTTTATATGATCTGTACTAAAATTATAAATACGCTATCACTGTCAAACCATTGAATCGATTATGATAAAATTTGGCTCACTCATACTGGGAGTGCATTGTGACAAATTTCACTCATTTAGGTAGTTTTTTCGACCTTGGGGGTAAAATTGGAGATAATGGATTGTATATAATATGTTCTTGGATTTCGAGCATTATCGTCACAACTTTACGAAATTCCGCATTTGAAACATATTATTCACAGTAGTATGCATACTACTGGACATTTGTTTAAAAATACAACAGTTAAAATTTTGTATTTTATATTCATATACTTATAAAAAATGTCGGTAGTTACAGTAAATCTTAATAGATGATAGACTAACGAGTAGTCTAACTAATTGTTACTACTTTTATTCAGTATAATTAAACACACGACGCTACAATGTTAGTAGTGTACTACTGGTAATTAAAATTATTACAAACGTTAAATTTATATTGCTAGACGCATAAATTGCATTTAAACATAACCTAGGCCAACAGCCAAGATCACTTCTGCTTATAATATAGCTTTGGCTTAGAAATCTAAGGTCAACGTGTATAATATAGTCACGTCTATGACGAGACTGATTCATTTTGCTACGCTATAATGAAACTTATTCCCTTTGAATAAAATACAAATTCGAATGAAAAATGGATAACCTAACACGCAGTGATTAGGGTTTGAAGTATCAAACTCGTGTATCGATATCAATTAACTCGGATAACTGTCGATAATACTAAAATTTAATTACACAAATTTTCTTTCAACTAGGATTTTAAAACTTGCTTTATGAGAGATAATACCGCTTAACAAAACCGCACTATTGAAAAGCTTGATGCTGAGAATTCAGTGTCTCTCACCTCCAAATGAGGACATGAGTATATCATTTAATATCCTCTGTACCTGCAAAAACGCAACCGAAAAGTCTTTGTTTAGGAAAAAGTTTAGTTAGTACATAAGCCCTTAGCGATATGATATTCTCCAGCTTCTTAAACACTACACTTAAGCAATTATTACTAATAATGGAATAAGTCTGTTAATTACACGGATAGACACTTAAACCGAAATATAATACAGTGTTTTCGTTTGCCTTGAGAAAAGTTGGTGAGTAAGTAGAACCCTCTCAGACGAGTCTGAACGAAGCCCCACCATAAGCGAAATCATGAAAATATACCAGTACACGTAACATAAGGTTTGCGAACTCATATAAAATTTCTTTTACAAACAACAAAAGAAAAATGAACTTGATGAGAAACCTTTGAAAAAAAGAAATTAACGGTAAAATTATTAATATGACCTTTTCCTATTTATATAACAGTTATTTACGGAAAAAACAACATTGTTAACAGAGAAATAAAAGAAAAAGTAACTACTGTCACATTAAGTCTTCTTTTCGCACTACTAACAATTAGTAGTCAAATGACTATCTAATTGATTTTCATGAAGTTTTGAACGGCTATAGCCATATATGTAATAGTCTTTTAAAGGTAATATCGCGTATTTATTCCTGATCATTCAGATTCGTGTTCTGATGTGAGTTTCGAGTTTAGAGGTTATCACAATGGCATTGTGATTGCTTCCTTATTAAGCTCAGACGTTGAAAACCGAGGGGCTTTATAAATTTGACGCATTTTCCGTTTATATACAGACTGTTCATATGAGATAGTATATACACTACGTGACTATTGAATGTTTTCCTTGTTTGAAGGTATAGATATATATTTCGTGCAATGGATAAAATAAATTCCCGATTTTCTTATAATTTGGCGAACAATGTTTGTACATCATATTAATATATGTCTTATGTTTTACTATGCTATAAGAACATGTCATAGAAAATGTAAAGCAGATGAGGTCAGAGGTCATAAAATAATCTCGATGAATACTTTGCTTACAGATCAGGAGACCAGTGACGATTGTAAGAGGTTATAAAAACTCGACTATACAAATCATTAACGTCAAAAACCATCAAGATTATATATATAAGCATTATAGGCATCTATTGCTATGTATATATTTTAAATTTTTCTTTAACTTCTGTGCACATTCTACTGACTACTCTGGGTTGGCTGGCAGAAAATGCTGTTATAGCGTTAAGTCCGCCCTTTGTACATGTTTTATTTGTGCCATAAAGATTAATAAAAAAAAAAGATTAGTTAGGTCTCAAAATAAATATTTGACAGTACAGTTGCTTGGGATCTCGTGACGGAACCAAGACAATATTTAAGCGAACATGAAGTTTAAATAATGAGACAATTTTTTTTTTTACTTTTTTATTTCGTTTGTTCTTTGATCAAATAAGATTTGTTAGTATAAATATGAAACCTCTTTGTTGTAAATTTGAAAATGAAAGGTAAGCTGTTTAATACGTTTAACTATAGCGAATATAAGCTTGTAACGTTTAATTAAACGTATTAATGTGTTTATGAACACGTGATTCTATTTTGATGTTCAGCCAAGCTATCGTCGGCTACACGTGTCTGTGTCTAATCTTTGACATTGAAAAGGACAATGACCATACGCAAGGTTTCTGAAACCGTGTTTAATAAATGGGCTTGATTTTTATAATCATTTGCTAACAGGGTTGCCATGTCTACTCACTCGAATATACCAGCTTTTAATGTGGTCAGTGCTAAAACAAATGTAATGGTTGTAGTTTTTTTTTTTTGGAAATAAGTTGTTGCATTTGCATAGGCTACTTTTATTTAAATCCCAAGATTCCGAATCTTGAAGATCAATTTGAAATTTAAATTGTAACGTTTTTTTTTATAATTTTTATATATTTGTAACATACGTTTGGTCCTTATGCCTTTTCACTTCTGTCAGTATATGATGTGTGCGGTATTTTTGTAGATTCTGGTAATCCTATTTCAACAATCCGCCTCGGTATTGCACGGACATAATTAAGAGTATTTCCCGGGATATGTTTTCCAAATACAGAATAAATAAACATAATCAACCAATCAGTATAAGTGATTTCATAATCCATTTATAAAATAATCATACGCGTAAAAAAAAATCAATTATTAATTAATTTCTATGAACTATGTAAATAAACGTATAGTATTATTTAAAAAAAAATGACAGATGATATCAATCAATTTTTCCCATTATTAGCTTTTTAATCTGTTATTACGTTATTCAATTCGAAAAAAATTTTTTTTGAATTTCTTTATCACGATAAGTGAAGAAAATTATCGAATATATAGATATTATTCCGGTAGGTACATTTAAAGTACAACTAAAGTAAAATGTGTGGGTTGCATTTAAATCTAGAGATGTATCCTTTTAATAATACGGTTAACTCTAAAATACTTACTGCATTTGAGGTTGATGCAAATTATTGTGACGCATTAGTTATCTAACTAATGTTAATCACGCAGTCTTAATGAACTTTTTTAATAGCAAAATATTCCATTGAATATGAATATTCGGTGCCGAATACTGAACATAAAATTAATCTCTAGCTCTAGCAAACTTTGTAATCAGCACTGAGCCATCTCTGATTTTAGAACTCTAAAATGAGCTATGGCAGCCATTTTGTTTAAAATGAGTACGAGCTTTAGCGCATCCCAGTTTTTAATTTACGTTATTTTTAGTCGAAGGAGGTTATCAATTGGCCTTATTTTTGGATAGTCCTCGATCACTTAGTTGATAAAACAAATTAAAAAAAAAAATTTTTTTTGTTTATAGGAGCATTATTCCATGGCCCAAAACACCGCATGAATAAGAGATTCGAATCTTATAACTCGATATCTTTGCCGATTGTATATTGTTTTAATTAACCTTTTTTTTTAATGCATAGATATATACAAAGAAGTTTAAATTACAAATTTACAAGCGATCATTATCAGTTTTTGGATTAAGTGATAAAGCTGGCAATTTTTATACGATTTTTTTATTTCTGATGATGAAATGATGATGAAAAAAAGAATTAACAGAAATATTTATCGAAAATTTAACACTGTTAAATTTTTACATTTATCGTTATCGATATCGATCTATTCAATAAATCGAATTGTATCGGTGTAATAAAATCAGAGCTAAGTCATGATACATTCAGATTAGATTTAGCGATACATTCGCATGCACCGGATTATATAAGTGTGTAAACTACAAATAACTACACACGAACACAAAACCGTTGAATCATTTCGCTAATGTAACTGCGACGCACGTTCTCATACATGCTTTAAATACATTCCTACATCCGTCTGTCTCATGCTTATTGAGAACATTTAGCATGTGGCATTAAGGCACTACCATCCATTATTAATATAATAGTAACACATATTGTTGGGTTCTAGTTTGAAGGTTAGTGAGCCAGGTTTACTTAAATAAATACACCGAGAAATAAAGCGTCTCAGGCCCCAAATCGATGTCAGAGATACTTAAAATTTCGCACTGTGCTAGTGACGATTAACGATGATCAAGTGGCCAAGCTACCAGGCTACCTACGTTTTTTATTAAATGAACGGAAAATGAATGGAATTTTTCTTTGGTGATTATAATAACGTAACTACGTCACTACAATGACGTTATACAGTCTCTACCTACAATAGTAAAATACTATTTGTATTTCAGAATCAGTAGATTTAGCAAACGAAATTATTTCAATCACCATACAGTGTATCGTCGTGACTATCAAAACAGGTGTAAAATTATCGTTAATTGTTGATTTTATAATAATAATGCACGTGTCAGCACAGACGTCATAAATATTGCAACACATGTATTTCCAGCATAATTAAAGACACAAGTCACTGTTAAAAGGAAAACCTTGATATATTTTTTAACTTTGTACGTTGCTTACAATTTTTATTGCCTACATGCTACATGTATTAAGTGTGAGCGATAAACATATGGAATAACATTGTTACATTAATATGTATACATTTTCAGTGTTAAAAAATCACCGTCTTAGGTATATTAGATTACAGAATGTAGAAAATCCCTAGCCGGTAATCAGGCATCAAGTCAGGCGATATGAACGTGAGCGCTCGGCGCTGTGACGATGCAGCTGTGTGCGTAAGTTCAAGCGCGTGCGATTATAGCAGTGCATTGTGTAAGTGTGCGTGCGGTCACGTTTCGCGCGGCGTGTGGAGGCCGGCGCTATGCGCGTGCAGCGCTCTCCGGCCCCGCGTCACGTGTTCAGTTATTTTTGCCTTGCGCTTTCGCCACAAATCACACAACATCGTAGTGCGGTGCGCATATGATGTTTATCAATCGATACTTTTATGTCAATATTAATTGTTCCATCACTATTTCGGTTATATTATTTGATGGTCACGGAATGCGACGAATACTATACTAAGTATCATATGTATGGATTTTTTCAATCAATGACGTTTGAATAAAAAATCGTAGTGATTGCTAAATATTTTATCAACTTATTTACTTTATTGATTTTAGTAATACTTTTGTAACTATAATAAGGTATATGCGAACAAGAGTAAAGATTAACACAGTTATCTCAAGAACTAGTAAAATTCCTTTTTTCTAGTCGTTATTTAGGGTTATATGCCATAAATCATCACATGTGGTTACGGTGATATGACGAATGATTAACGATTCGCAAAGTAGTTATATCTATGGGTAGTGGTGACCACTTACCATCAAGTGAGTCTATATGCTACCAACGGAGCGGAGAGTAACCATAAAAATAAAAGCAGTTGAAACAACTATGCAAGTGTGACGCCAGTGTAACCGCTGCGCTGGTCGCAGATTTATTTTAACTATACAAATATTATAAAGAGGTGACGTATGTTTGTTTGTCTATAGGGGATAACTTCAGAAAGTAATGATCCATTTTTAATTTCTTTTTTAGAGCTAGAAAGGTAAGGTCCTAAGTGCAATACGGTATAGATTTTATTTATATACATTATTTTTTAATAAGTAACTGTATCCGTGAGGAGCCGCGGCTTACTAATCTATACATATAATAAAATTGGAGTGTCTGTTTGTAATATTAAAATAACCGCCTTTTACTAAATGTATGTAGGTATACACGGTACTTACAGCCAAATATATATTTTTACAATTTTGTCTGTGCCAGCTAATCTCTATAACGTCTGGACTGGATTTTGATGAGACTTTCACAGTTAGATAGCTGATTTAATTACTTAGACTGCAACAATATCTTTATTGTAAAATTCCAACGTATACAATATCGCGGTTCCCAGCTAGAGAATTACAGGACCTACTACCTCAGATATCAAAATGTCTAAGAAAATTGAGACTGACATTAAAAAAAAAGTCTTACGTAAAAGGATAATATACTGGTTTATTTAAAACGAGCAATATGGTGAGCAAGGTGTTTTGGATTTGTATTCGCTAAATAAATATCCGAATAGTTTTGCTTTCTAGTCACATAATGTCGACGAACAGGAAAAAAAATGTCATTAACGGACTCGCTAACAAGCTAGCAGATATATAAGTTTAGATTTCTGTGTTATCTTTTCGTAATAAGCAGATTATGATGTCCTGGCATCGAATCCCGGGCCGGGTCATTAAAATTAATTAAATTCTTTACGATAATTGAGAAAAAATAATGATTTGATTTTATTTTGGACAAAAGGTCATGACTTATTATACAGTTGCTATTTTACATTAAATTTGTTAAATCTTGATCCTTGCTCTTTTTTAAATTGTTGAATTACCCATGTCCACTAGATTTCTTCATCTCTATCTCTAGGCAATGATATTCTGAATGGTTAGTTGACGCCCGCTACTTTTTTCGTACTTTAGGGGTTACTTATTTTGTGCCCTTTTGTGGTTACTTATTATATGCCCCTTCCTTAGACCTCAAGTTTACTTTATAGCAAATTCCAAAAAGTTATTTAGCGACAGACAAACAGACTGAAACAGTTACTTTCGCTTACTTATTTAAAACATTAGTATAGAAGCATAGATTACAGTACAAGTTTATATTAAATTATGAATATCGAAATATTTGAAAGTCGGGTTTGAAAACATAAATTGTATCGAAATTGTTTTTTTTCCTTATCTATAATTTTATTATGAAAATAAATTAAAAGTGAAAAGGAACGCAAATACTATAATTTATAAGTCTGTGTGTTCGTTACAATGATATTATGAATTAAATGCGTTTTAATCAGGTATATTTATTTTAAAAAGTCAGGCAACCGGATTAATAAGTAATGGAATCTTATTAAACATGTATGTATAAACGGTACATATACCAAAATAACATTTTTTACAATTTTTCTGTCCGTATGTTTGTTCCGGATAATCTCTGGAACAGCTGGATGTTGGCGGGACTTTCACTGGCAGATAACTAATATAATAAGGAGTAACTTAGGCTACAATAATATTTTGTTTGTTAAATTAAAACGCGTGCATAGTCGCGGGCACAGCTAGTTGTACATAAAATGAATATGACGTGATCTGAGAACGAGTGACCTGATTTACGAAATGACATCAATGTTATCTTCAGCGAAATATTCCTTAAAATTATTTTATTCATACGCTCCACACCATCTACCTGTTTAATTGTAATACAATAAATTGAAAAAGATCGTGTTTCTGGCTGTTTGTTTTAATCACGCTCGAATGGCTGAATGAAATCTAATATTTGCCATAGAAGTAAAAAAAAAACAAACATTGAGTTTAATCGCATCTAATACCTACTTTAAAGTAAATGACAAGTTTCGTAGCAGACGATTTTTAAACATTTATTATACTTTTAGACACGTATTAGTACGTTACTATTTATCGACTCATATTTTGTTGTGGATTCATTATTTCATCATTGAGTTTCCTCTCAGTTAAGTAAGTACTTATCGATTTAACATGCGACTTATACAATCTTGAATGTATTTTATTGCTCATAATGACAGACACATATAAAATAATTATGTGTATTTAACAGTCTCATCCCTAATAATGATACTACATAGCCTGCATTGCAATCATTTCGAAATACTTTAATACGCTTTTTACGACGTAAAATTAAAACTATGAAGAATAGGAAGCAATATACCCTTGATCGGAAATCGACTTGGCAGTATTAAATAAGAGAAAATAGTTGCTATGCAAGGGGTAAATCTTTCAAATAATCAGACATGTGTAAGAACGACCTTGAAAACCTATATCGGTTAAAACATATTCATACAAGCTGTTTACATGGATACCATCAATATTTCCTGAAAAGATTCCCATAATCCAATGAATACTCGATATAGTGCTTTTATTTACCATGATTTAAATCGTCTCTACGTGATAATATGCGCTTTATTTCCTGCCAGGACAATGATAAATGTACTTACTTGTCGTACTTAACGGCATGTCCATTCTCTTCCCAATAATGATGTGATTCCATATTCAAATTTTAACACAACAATAAGGAGTGTTATATCACTATGTTAACACTATCACTGAATATAATTCATCAATTATCTGTCACATTGTTCCCGTATTGGGCACAACACTATTCAATAAACACTATATTTAGGTGAGCTCTTCGCTAACCATAATATTATTTGATTAAACACTTAAATGATTGTTGTTGTTATTGTTTGACAGTACGTTAATTGCAGACGTCAGCGCCGTGAGACGTACGCGGTGGATCTGATTCTGATCGTAAAGTTGACTCGAGTCGATGCCGGCCGGTCAGTCTGAAGTCATGTGACATCACCGCCACCGTCAAAATATGGCACGAGTGAATAAATGTGCAGGTTATTATGGATGCGTTTGATAACATTCATCTCGTATATAAAACAATAACAAACTTGTATTTGTATTTGAAAAATATATTGATTTATATCAATCACGTTTTATTATTAATTGTAATAAACTGGGTAACTAGTAGTTCCATTGAAATTATATTGACTGTTGCTGACTTTCTTCTTTCAATCTTAACTTCTTTTTTTTACTGTTCTCAAGCTGTTTCAAATGTAGGAATTTGTATAGATGATTGCAGCTGAGTTAATATACTGAATACCAATCTATTTATTATGATTAATAAATATAATCTGTAATTAGTTCAATAACATAAAATCCATAACCAACGTGAAGATGCACGCCTGGAGCGTTACACAGAGTAAGATTATCAAAGATAGCTAATTCGGTAATAAGTATTATTTGTACCTCTTATTACAAATACTCTTACTTAATCGGTTTGATTATGTTGGCCAAAAATATAAATATTTTAAATATTGTGTTGGCTCTTTTTTGTGTTTATCTTTTCTAGACCATTGTGCTTCGTTTATAACAAAAGAAACCAAACTTCGTTTTAGATTTTATTACTATACAGTTTACACACATGCTGCAGCTGCATTGTCTGCGTCACGTGACGATTGATTATGTGTTGAGTAATACCAGCTTTTTTACATTTCCCACGAATGGAGAAAATTTAATTTTTATCATTATTCATTTAACTTTAAGTCTACCCACACTCAGTGGTTTGTGACATTGTGCAAGCCCGTCTGGCTCGGTATCAGCCAGTCATCATATTCAAACATATTCTACCTATAAAAAGCAATATTTTGTTGTGTGCCGGTTTGAAGGTTGAATGAGCTAGTGTGAGGACAGGCACGAGGCACATAACATCTTCTTTTCCAAGGTTCTTGTTTTGAGGAATGATTTATATACCCAATGTACATGGGTAGTTACCACTACCTACTTGATGACCCATTTGCCATTCCACCAAACTATATGACATTAAAAAAACTATAACCGTACTAGATTTAAGAATATTGGGACTTAGTCATAAAAATATAAAATCATAATATATAGAACATTACTAATCTTTACGTAATACAGGTCACTTGTTTACTCGTATGGTACAATAAGTACAGAGGTTTTTCATGCGTTTATTAAAATATTAGTTTTTCCGTGTTAGGCAGGGCTAACCCTAACCATAAGGTTTAACCTTAGCTTGGTTCAAGACATGCATCCGAAGTCAGAACGCAACCAGGGCCTGACAGAGCCTGGACCATACAAGTGCCTGGTTCTAGACATGCATCCGAAGTCAGAACGCAACCAGGGCCTGATGGGGCCTGGACCATACACGTGCCTGGTTCTAGACATGCATTCGAAGCCCTTTTAAATTTAACCAGGGCCTGGCTGGGCCTGGATGATTTCAGGGACGACTTTGCCTATTTTTTCGTACGAAGCTGTATTTGAAAAGTGGTCTCTAAAGCTTCTAACGATATGTACCTATAAGGCGAAATATTGTGGATACGCAGCACGGGAGATAAGAAACACCTGTCCTTGGCACCCCCAAATTTGACGCCCTAGACAGTCACTTAAACAAATAAATAATGTTACTAGTTGTCGCTCACGGATTCGTTCGCATTTAAGGGATTGGTCAATAGATATTTGGTATCACAATCAAAATTGCCTATATATTTACCAAATTTAATTATGTTTAGTCGTGAAACGTAATAGATAGACAGACAAAGAGTTTCTTATTTATATTATTACTATAAATATCAGACCTATTATACACTATAGACATATTATAAGGAATAAGAATAGGCTTCATTTGGGGGATCCTGGATCGCGTTTAATTCATTTTATCCACTCTGGGACTCATTTACCGCAAAGAATGAGTTCTTCGATATGACGCTACAAATGTGCTAGTAACTTTATGCATCTACATATAATTGTCCTTTAAAGACATTCGCCGCTACGCGACTTTGTGGCTCGTCCCGCAAGGATTGCTTTCAAGTTTTGGTACTGTATGTAATGACATAGTAGCATGAGTTAAACCCTTTCGGCATAAAACATCGATAATAGTCCACCCCAAACGAATGATGCTATCGTGTTCCTCCTTTAAGATATTACTATTGAAGAAATTTTTCAATATACATTCACCAACAACTTCGAGAAGTTTCCCTTGACGTGTATCGGTTCCGTCACGATATGTCTCTTGAACGTGACTTTGGTCTTGTCCTAGTTAAAACTGAGACTGACACGCAAGTAAGACTCGCCTAGGCTACAGCTATGGTAGTTTCAGTAACTTTACACTTATGACGAAGTCGTCCATTGGAAAATAGAAGGTATAGTACGACACAACTTAGATGTCGCATCGGCAAATTTCGTAAAACCGATCGCATCCGAATTGAGTACGCTATCTCAAATTATTAAAATTTATTTCTCATACGAAAATGATCTTTACACGATCGTAATAACTTCTAATATCATATGATATAATATATTCGTCAATTTGACACGTCGATTTACTTGCACTTGCTTTCTCTGACGCGGGAATCTATAGCGACGAATAGCGTCGAATGGCGCGATAGGGAGCTATTTCTATTGGTCGTGTAAATCGGCAGTGATCGGTTTTATTTTCATTCCATTGCATTTTCCGATGCTACATCTAATTTGTGTCGTACTATACTTATGTAATGTGCTCGCTGTTGATACCTCCGTTTTCGGCCAATCAAATCGTCACCCGAATCGAGCACAAGCAACTTACCAGTCTTTTTTTTTAATCCAAAAACTGATGCATAGCAGATTATTGTACTGAGATACCTTTGTAGTCAGATATGTATCAAATGAAATATAAGTTATTGAATTAATTTATTTTATATAAAATCTACATAGTTTTTTCAACTACATGAAAATCCTTTTTTAGTTTCGAAGAAATTTGCGAAGACACCAAAAGAAATGAAAATAATTTGCAATACCTATTATTTAAAGATAATTCAAGTAAATTATAAAACACCTCCAAGCTAAATTATTCTGTGTCAGTGCCACGCTCGGCTACACGTGACTGAAATTCGCCGCTGCGGCCCGCGCCCCTTCGTTTACTTCAAATCGCTGAACATAACACAACGCGTGCGTTTACGTAAACTCATGTCTGTGATTTTCATTTAAAATTAATTCAGCGCGTCTGGTTCCCATTGTTAGATTAAATATAGCTGGAATATGCATCATTCATATACCCTGAACTTACGCAATTAGTACATTTATAAGCGGTTTTAACATACCATTACAATTAACTATTAGCATAATTGATGTACCGATATAAAGTTACCGAAAAATGTATGTGTGTATACTAACAGCTAATGTTATTTGGATCTTAAAAACATAAAGAAAAAAAAAATAGTTTTACAATTCCTTTTTAAAACTCTTAATTATACCCAATGATGTTGTAGTAAACCGATATGTTATTAACGCGCAAAAAGTGAAGACTAGAAAACGTCTTAATTGGGACGTCTGCCTTTAGTTGTTTTACGTAGTAATACATTTTGCGTAATAAAAACATCTAGTTATCCCTTTTACTTATTGTTTTTATCAAGCTATCCTTTTTACTTTTAACGAAATGTAAAAATAAACTAAAATAAACCGTCCCCGCGCGGCACATGTTTTTCTGTTGTTTAGTATGGATATAACATATGTGTTTATTATAATATCATTGATTATACCTGTATATTTTCTCAATATCCTTTGTGTAGGAATATATAAGGCTTATTCCACAGACACACACTGCTTGAATATTGGTTGATAGATACATATGTACATTTTAATCCGACTCATGCAGATTTCGATGTGTGAGCTCACACTCATAATCCGATGAGAAGTCAAGTGCGCTGCGCGACACGACCGGAAAGATTACAACGGACCACAAAGCCCACGGCTTTAACTACTTTTCGAGGCACGAGCCGTTACTGAGAATTTTTTTGACAGAAAAATCCAATGCATAACTATTTAATAAGCTATGCCCGTGATTCGAACTCACTAAGCCGGTCAAATATAAAATAAGACATCTCGTTACTCTGCATTTAAAACGATAGAATAGACGTTACGTAGTAAGTAATTATTTAAATTTGGTCCGACTTTTACTTCTTGCGATGGCAGCACGACGAAACAAGTCAAGTGGTTAAACAAAAGGTTAAGCTGAATAATAACTAAAATATATTATACTACCTATATGTATTTATTTGTATTATTTCTTATATAGTTATTAATTCAGAACTAGAAATTCAATAATATTTTTTTATAACACGCAACATTACCTCATTGTTTCTTTGTACTTGTTACATTTATAATTTCTAGCAAGATAATACATAATTTTAATTTATATAAATTCAGTAATAACTCAAATCAAAAATCAAAATTTAATAGTAAGAATAATTTTATCTTCGACTTCATATATGAGACGATGCAATAACCGAACTTTATAATTGATGGAATTACTAAACGCAACCGGTGACTGTCAAATTGTTAAGACCACCGATTTTTCTAAAAGGCGTATTAAATTTTACTTTTTTCAGTCATAAATTTACTAGATTGTTTAATAAAATGTTAGCTTTAATCAATCGTATCCTTGATTGGATTAAAAGCTTGTTTTGGAAGGAAGAGATGGAATTGACATTGGTCGGCCTACAATATTCAGGGAAAACAACTTTTGTTAACGTCATTGCCGTATGTATTATCACAAAATATTTGTTGTGTACTTAAATTGTATAAAGTTACATTATAATGAGTATTCTTAGTTATTTTTGATGTTTGAAAAGGAATATTTTCATTGAATAAGTAAAAAATTAGGTATCGAGATTCATTTTTCATGAGATAATTACTTGAATGTTTTTAAATTTCTTTTGTAAATCACAAAGGAAATGTGTGGGATATTTTATAAAGAGCGAGCCGGACATATTTTATTATAAAGGGAACTGCATTTACAAATGTCGATGTATTTCAAAAGCTTATAAATATATTCTTAAAATTTAACTTTGATGTAACTATATTGCATTATAACAAAAATTGTTTTTATGACTCATATCATATCATAGTGTGATATAACGTAACGTTTGTTCCAATGGGTATTGCATGAAAAAGTAATCTTACATATAGTATTAATATGAAAGTTTTGATGGATGGATGATTGTTACTCATTAATACAAGATCAGCTGCACAGATTTGGGTGAAATTTAGCACTGAGATAGGATTATGTTCTGGGGTACAACAGGTACTTTTTACCTCAGAAACTGTTCTTATCAGGTGCATGTGTTCCCTTTCCTCTACATATAGGTATAGCGTGTGGAAATTACAATATTTTTTTACGATATTTTATCTTCAAACTGTCATTTGCTCACGAAGAATTAAATTAGTTTCAAACCAAACTTTCATTATTGCCATAAAGCACACTACATAAAGAAATTTAACTTTAACCTCTTCGATAGGGGTTACATAAAGCATACTTTTAAATGTTTTATTACAATAATTGTTTATTTCAGTCTGGTCAATTTAGTGAAGACATGATTCCGACTGTTGGTTTCAACATGCGCAAAATTACAAAGGGCAATGTCACTATTAAAGTAAGTGTTGTTTTTTATATTGAATTGTTTTGGTGTGGTGTGGTCACTATTATTTTTATTTATTATTATTTTTTATGGTCTACCCCAATATTAATAACAATGTAATATTTGTACAATGATGTAAAATTTTTTCACATATTTTTTACTAAATTAATTTAGTGTTCTAGCATTATTTGATCCTACATTGAACAGTAGTCAGGTAAAATTTCAGCGTTTTCAATTTGCTAGTCCAATACTGGCTAATACTTCATTTTGTTAGGATTTAAATAAATGTTCTTAAAGAAAAATTCACCACTTAAACTCATTATGTGTTCTTATATATAAAGTATGATTTTCAGTTAATAACAAAATGTTGTTACAAATAATTGATCTTTTCTAAACACAATAATCTTTGAACTCAGAATAATGACTATCGAAATATAGGTACATCTCTTGTACTTCCATACTAAATTTTGTATGCAGTTTAGAAAGTCCTTAGAAATTATCAAACATTATGAGAGAAAGTTTATTTTAAATAATGCGGGCAATATTTTAAGCCTTTTTATTATGATATATAGTAAGTTAAAGTAAAAAAATAGTTTTACTATTCCAATCTCATGAAGAGAGAAAATAAATAGACAATTTCTAATTGGAATTGTTATGAAATCATTATCAACTTAATGGTTTGAATGTCTCTGAAACTGGTATTGGAAATTAAAGTGAATTAAAATAGTTTTGTTGTATCATAAATAGAGATTTAGAGTGGTTTGTAGTGGACAATATATAAGAGCTATTAATAATTAATAACTGGAATGTTAATATCTGAATTCTATTTATCCCTCCTTTTTTGCCATTCAAATCAAAATAAACATTATTCAAGTAGGCTTTTACAAGCACTTTTGAATCGTCATTTAACTATCAAGTTACCACCAGTTTAGAGATAAGATTCTACCAAAAAGAACCAGCAAGAAACTCAGTAGTTACTCTTTTTCAACTTAAATGTTGTCTAAAATACAGTCACATTACTTAAATACAATTATATATGTATATAATATATCATGCCTGGAAGTCAACAGGTATTAACTCAGGTAGATTAGTCCAGTCCAATATTATGTGCAAATGTATCATCGACCATTATGTATTGGCCATATGATATAAGTGATATTTCTTGTGGCAGTTATTACATTGACTCAATTTGCTTCATAGGTCTGGGATATAGGTGGACAGCCTAGATTCCGTTCCATGTGGGAAAGGTATTGTAGAGGAGTCAACGCTATAGTGTAAGTACATTTTTAAGTTATTAGTGTTACTAAATACACAACACTATGTGATTAAAGATTTTATGAATGAGTTTCTAATTATTTTTTTTAATAATAACTAATTAAATAGGTAAATGCTAATGAAATATTTATTTGATATTGACAATAGTCCATTCTAATCTAGTGTCACTAAATGTTTGGGAAAATGTTATTCATAAACCAATTTATGAATCTTTTGTATGATATTTTAGAAATGTAAGATATTAGTCAACAATACTGACGCAAATAAGCATAGGGGTTGTCCATTAATCACGTGAGGCTTGAAAGGGGGGGAGGGGTTTGATAAAAATCACGAAAATAACACAAGGGGGAGGGGGGGTGTAGTAAGATATCTCGTGTATTTATTTTTTCGTCTAATGCGCGATTTTTAAACAAATATGGTCCTTAATTTCAGAATAAAATAAGATTATAGTTTATACCTGTATTTAAATTAAGATAATATTCAGAAAATTTTAAGATTCGTTGTAGGTACTAAAAATACACGTGATGTTGAGAAGGGGGAGGGGGGGTGGTCTTAAACCTCACTATGTATCACCAATGGGGGAGGGGGGGTTAAAAAATGCTAAAAAAAGATCAAGTGATTAATGGACAACCCAATATGAGAATTAGATATTCTGGTATTTGTCTTCTTTGTTCATTGAGCAATATTATTTAAATTATCATAATGATTGTACTGTGGTGTCATTTGCAGATATATGGTCGACGCCGCGGACCCGGATAAGATCGAGGCGTCTCGAAACGAGCTGCATAGCCTGTTGGAAAAGCAGCAGCTCACCGGCATACCTGTGCTGGTGCTGGGAAACAAGCGGGATCTGCCCCACGCTCTAGACGAGCATGGCCTCATCGAGCGCATGTACTGACATATTCTACCCTATACAATACCTGCTGGAGCCGTGATGGCCCAGTGGCTAGAACGCGTGCATCTGAACCGATGATTTCGGGTTCAAACCCAGGCAAGCACCACTATATGTATGTGCTTAATTTGTGTTTATAATTCATCTCGTGCTCGGCGGTGAAGCAAAACATCGTGAGGAAACCTGCATGTGAATTTCATTGAAATTCTGCCACATTTGCATTCCACCAACCCGCACTGGAACAGCGTGGTGGTGGTGGTGTTCCAAGCCCTCTCCTTAATGGGAGAGGAGGCCATTAGCCCAGCAGTGGGAAATTTACAGGCTGTTACTTTATACCTGCTAGAGGAGACCTTTAACCCAGCAGTGGGAATTTACAGGCTGTTGTTGTTATACCTGCTACACTCTACTGTCTTATATATATTGTTTTTATGTATACTTACTTCTGCATACAATAATGTTGTGGGAAGATGATAGAATTGATTTTTCTATTTTTGGTTTGTTTTTTGAGGATATGATGAGGGTTTCTTCTTCAAGGCATATTAACAGGAAAATGGGTATATATTCCTTCAACAACAACAACCACTCCTGGGCTAAGGCCTCCCCTCAAAGTGAGGAGAGGGTTTGGAACATATTTCACTAAGCTGTTCCAGTGGGGGGTTGGTGGAATACTCATGTGGCAGAATTTCTATGAAATTAGACACATGCAGGTTTCCTCACTATGTTTTCCTTCATCGTCGAAGACGAGATGAATTATAAACACAAATTAAGCACACGAATATTCAGTGGTGCTTGCCTGGGTTTGAACCCGCAGTCATCGGTTAAGCTGCACGCGTTCTAACCACTGGGCCATATCGGCTCATATTTGTTCGAAGCAGTCATAGCTGGTACATAACCCTCTGCCTGTCTCTCCCCAGGAACCTCTCAGCCATCCAGGATCGCGAGATCTGCTGCTACTCGATCTCGTGCAAGGAGAAGGACAACATTGACATAACGCTGCAGTGGCTCATCTCGCACAGTAAGTCGGGCAGCGCGCGCTAGTCGGCGGCCGCTCGGCTCCCGTCGGCTTCCGTCGGCTCCCGTCGGCCCCCGTCGGCTCCCGTCGGCGCCCGTCGGCCCCCGTCGGCTCCCGTCGGGCCGCCGTCGGGCGACAGTCGTTCCCCTCGTCTCCCGCTGGCTGCGGACTCCTCGCCCGCGATCGACGACGATTCTTCAAATACGATTTCGAAACGGATTCCGCATTCCGCGCGAGATATTTCTTTGGTAGCTAGTTTAAAGATATAGTCCGTTGAATAGATTACTCGTTTTATAAATGAAATCTTAAACGTTGCATTCGCGTTCGACGTTGATCAGACCGTTTTCTGCCGTCGCCTTGAGTGTGAGTGGAGTCCGGCTCGTTCGTGTAATGCGTTAACTGCTATTGTAAATTACATTAGTTCATCGAAATACGTATCAAGGTAGAAGTGCACGCTACAAAGACCTTTCTCGACCACAGCTTTTAATCTTTGATATGTGTCTTGGCGTACATTTCTCGTTGAATTACAGAAAGACTAATGTTTCATGTCTGTTTACATATTTTTTTTCAATGTATGCTCAAATTAATGATATAATATTATCTCGAATAGCGCAACCGTTTTGTTTATTCACATATTGCAAATCAATTCGCCGCCATTTAAAAATGGCGTCCGCAACTAAACGTCTCAGTCTGTGTAATTCGATGAGAAAAAAATTAAAATCTTAGGTCGTAAATTTAATTAGCTTGAGTCGACGAACTCTCTGAATTATGTGGCATTATTTTGTATTCATTGATGATGGCGGTTTTTATTTGTGCCAAGTTTGCTTCATTCGACTCATATTAACGGTATTTGAACGCAAAGTATTGCCACATTAAAATAAAATACTATCCAAAGTATATAGCGGCTGTTAGTAAATAATTTTAGAGATAAATAGTCGATAACAATGTCCACACAATTTGTTTTAATTTTTTTTTTTTTATCATCGTATCGTAAATTCAATCCAACCATCGGTTATTTTATTATCAAATAATATTGTACTGTATTTTTACGTGGACTTGCAATATCAATTATATATCAAAACTTTTTATATCTATCAGTCGCAATATTAAGGATTTGTACGTATTGTAATAGATTGTTTAGATTCTCTGATAATATTAGCATATATACATTATAAATATACTTATCTCATATTGTTAGCTAAATAATAAGTTAATATAATATATAGTGTGAGACTAATTTTGCTCCATGATAGCTGTATATAAAGTTGAAAAAAAAAAAACAAAATTTTGTTAATATAGTTTATTTGATAGGTCGATGTATTCTTCTAAAAAATGTTATTTTTATTATAAAGTGACATTAGACTAGGGTTGCCACTTGCCATCAGGCTGTGTACAAAAAAAATAGTGTACAGCTGTTTTCATCATGAAAAAAGAAGAGGGGAAAAAAAATAAACAATTCGTTAAAAAATATCCAATTTAATCTTGCCTTCGGAATCTTCATTCTCCAAATATATTAAATTTTTGAATTATCAAGGTCGATTCAACGACAAAACACGTCTTGGTAAAACTGCTAGATTGGCAACCCTGTTTTAGGTTTACACGAAATTCTTTAGTCACCAGATTTATTTAATATACTTAATCTGCACATTGTGTTATCTGATGTAAAATTTATAAATGTAGTTGCGTTTGTTCTATATTAAGAACATCATCTAAGATGATCAAAATCAATGTATATTATATATCATATTTTGGTTTTAACCGAGTCCAAACTTTTTTTATATTATAATGAGTGAAGTTTCTACAGAGCGCGACTGTCAGGTCTGCCTGTGTCGCGACTGATATAAAAAAAACCTGATATAAAAAAAAGTATGTACTCGCGGTTAATACGAAAATATATAATATGATATAAAATTAAAGAGTATACCAAATTGTTTCGTTTTCTTTATTGATAATACTTTATTTATATAAAAGAGCGTCTCAGATTTTTCAATACTGAAAACTTTAAAAAAAAAAACAAATATAAAGTAATTGTTGGTATTGAAATATGGGCAGTGTAATGTTGACTGTAGGATCGGAATGAGTTGAATTGTCTCTTGCACGTTGTCCCGCCGTGCGGGTTTGCTAGTGCTTCAAATGTGTTACAATTTAGTTATAATTTCAGAAATTTATTATTTGTGATATGGAAATCTCAAGTAACAGAAATTGTATCGGGAAAAGACTTGAATCTTATAAATGTTCTAAATCAATAAAAGATTATTCCAAAAATAAAATAACAATTGTAAAGTTATACAAACAAAAGTATGTATAACATATTTTTCTCTTTATAACAAATGTTCTAATAATGAAATAATATTCTATAGGAATTTGGGATAAATTGATGTCAAAATGTTGTTTGCGAGACACATTATTTGCAGTTTTAAAATTCAAAATTTCTAGAAAAAAAGAGGCTGTGAGATTCTATTACACAAAATGTATTTAATTTTATGTTATTTGAGATATCAATATTTATATTTGTAAAAGTATGTTAGTCACTTGGCTGTAATATATTCTTTTTTTTCTATGATGATGACACAAATCAATATAGCGGTGAAAAGATAATATTAAATTATGTTCAAACTTGTGTTTTATTATTCTACCAACATTGTCTATACTAATATTGTAAATTTGAAAGTTAATATGTCCATAATTTCACTGAATTTAGTATAAAGTAAGCTTGAATACCAACAATATTAGCCTTTTTATCTTATTTGAGCGAATCTGGGTGCGATAACTAGTTAATATGTATATATTTAGTTATTTATTATTAAGTACTTTATTCTTCAATAAGCTGTTGCATGAAGAAACCATCCCACAAGAATGGTGCATTAGTTCACTAGTGCCCATCTTCAAAAATAAAGGGGATGTACAGGATTGCGACAACTATAGAGGAATTAAACTCATATCACATACTATTTATGTATGGGAGGTTATAGAGATGATTGCGAGAGGAGAGTGAAATTACCGAAAATCAGTTGGGGTTTATGCCAGGTCGAGGGACAATGAACGCTATCTTTGCACTCCGCCAATAGGCTATTTGACAATGCGAAAAATAAATTGTGAATTATTGTAATCAGAGTATATTATGAGTTCAAAAATGGTTATTTACTGACGGAAGTTAAAAATAATACTTAATTTATTCAAAAATCAATAAATAAAAATACAAATTTTCAAAAGTTTGTCACGTGACACAAAACGGTCCTGATTGGCCGGGCTTATGATGAAGTCACTTTCTTGTAAACCTTGCTTTTCTACTATATGTACCACAGATTAAAATACAGCAAAGTGACGTCACTGACACCATTGTAGCGCCGTATTGTCCAAGTAGCGTTTTTACGCGTTATTTAAATATGGAATTTTTAATAAGATATTTTTTGGCAAATATGTACTAGAAATAAAAAAAATCAACTTTTACTGGGTTCCTTAAAATCTACTAAATAATATAAAATGGATTTTAAAAACCAGTCAAATAGCCTATTATGCGAGAAGTACAGACATGCTCACAAGAACCTGCACATAGTTTTCATTGATCTCGAGAAAGCCTCTTTGCCTAGGGAATAATAATAATAGGGTGCCTCGTGAAGTAGTATGGTGGGCATTGAAAGAGAAAGGTTTGCCTGGGAAGTATGTGGAGTTAGTCCGTGCTATGTACAGGGGATCTTGTACCTACGTCGGATTCTGTTTTATAGATGAAGAATAATTGTTAAATGGCATTGCTTATAGCATTGCCATTAAAAATTTTCGCCCACGGCAGTGATGCTTATAATTAAGGCCTCGTGTTTGCCGTTTTGAATTTCATTTTAGAGTTACAAATATACAAAAATATAATAGATACAAAATAAATGAAAAACATGTTCAGACTTTTATACTTTTATATATATTTACTTACAAAAATAAAAAAAACCTTAAATTGATTTATCATTAGACACGTGAATTAATCCTATTTGTCATTATTATTCTTTAATTTTTATTGAGGAACTGCTATAAAAATTTTATTTCATCATAATTATACATATACAGTATTGTTACTTAAACATTAAACATAGTACTTCTAAAAATCCTAAACAGTCTAAGTATACTTAGAAAATATGATTATAAATATGATTAAATAAAGACACTTTAGAGTAGTAAATAAAGAGAAATTGAAGATAAAATACAAGATAAAGGAATAAATACAATTTAAAAGCGACTGGAATAGTAAAATTTAGAATTAGTTATCAAATGCATTTGTCCTAAAATCCGGTACAGTTAGAAAAAAAAATACTACCTACGACGACTACTATAACTGCGGTACTGTTAACAAAATTTGCTTTGAGCTAAAAATTAGTATGAATGTTCTTAAACATTATAAATGCAATGTGAATAGTCCCTCATCTAGTTTTGTTTAGCATGAGAACACCGCATACATACATTACTGGAGCTGCAATAGTGAATACAAGTTAATTGAGGAATACAACTTTTTAAAAGTTATATATCAGAAAGTGACTCCTCGTAGTGAAATACCCACATTAACCGGATTGAAAATATTTTAATATTATTTTAAAATAAAAAAATTAACAAAGTACATTTTTAGCATGGTAATATTCAATTAAGAAATACAAATATATCACATTTTACCTAAATCCTTATACATTTGCCTCGCAAAACAGTCAAATATTCTGTAGCTCAAATAATACAGAATTTATAGAAATATATCATAATATTCATTCTTGTTAAATTTAACACATTTACAAAATATATATATATCTACTTATCTAAGTGTTATCACATTTATTCTAAAAGTCATTTTATGATATAAGATTATTTTTTAAGTTTGGTTAAAACATCAGTAAATCAGATACCGTGTCTTGGGAATGTTGACTTATATCATTAACACTTTCTTTAGTCAAATCCACACTCACCGGCTTATCTTGCACTATTGTCACTATCCTCTCATTCTCCAGCCGAATCAACCTTGTTTCTTGTTCTTCTATTTTTACTGTCAAGCGGTCGATTTTTGTCATAAGATTTCTTACGAGATCTAATAGGTCGTTATCTTTATCTTTCTTTTCGTTAAGTTTCGGCTGAGTGTCATCAGTAACACTGTTTGAAGCTTGCCGAGCGATATTGTTCACAGTATCACCTATAGCTTGATTCTTATAAAACTCAGAGTTTTTAAATTCCTCTTTTTCTTCAGTATTGAGGAGGAAGTAGACCGTTTTTTCGACGTCATTTGAATCTATGCTGACCAGTACTTCTTTTAATTTCTTCGCATATACTTGGAGAACTGTCGGTTTCACAGATTGTATTAAATTGTTGTCTTTGTTCCAGAAATACGGTATATTTCTTTCTGTGATGGCGTTGTAGAGTTCTTCGACCATTTCGCGGTAAATCACGCTTATTTTTCGCTGCCAGTACTGTTTGTCGGTCGCTTCAACCTTCCACAGGAACAGGGTCTTAATGTAGTAGCTCGCTATTGCTTTCATACCAAGCTCGTCGCGTAATTTCTTTACCTGATTTGAATTCGGCATATTTTCAAAATATTCATATTGAATTTTCTAAATTAATAATTATGAAATATTAGGAGTAACCTTTATTTTTTTATTTATTTATTGGACAACATTACATACATTACTCCGATTCAATGTAAGTAGCTAAAGCCCTTGTGTTTTAGAAAATCACATCAATCGATGGTACCACGAACACCCAGACCCAAGACAACACATAAAACTAATTAATTTTTCTACATCGACTCGGCCGGGAATCGAACCCGGGACCTCGGAGTTGCGTACACCCGTGAAGACCATTGTACACATTACTCAAACACGGTCGTCAAATAATTACGAATCAAATAAAAAAAATTTAACCAAAGCGGTTGCTTCACTATATAAAAAAATGTTATTCTATTAAATTATAAACGGTACCAATCGTATGGTCGTCTTCAATCCTTGACAGCCCTTGATCATGTCCCGTTCGTAATCCTGGAAGGAGAGCCGCCAAAGACGGTTTTTCACGCCCTCGTCTTGTACCGACTTGTTTGGCTTTGGCACCACTAACCATTCCTTTATCTGAGTATTTTCAACGGTTCTGGAATAGTTTCAATGTAAACGTTTACCTGGCTATGGATTCTAGCGAGATTTTAATCAATAAATTTTAACTTTAAGCAATAGTTACTAATTTAATTTCCCCAAATGTATAATTATTGACTATTATTATATATTAAGTAATTTAATCGTAACGTTTGGGATGTATCATCTCTGGTCACGAATGGTAGCGAATTGGTTGTAAAGGGTTTATAAATGCTTCTGGTCTGAAGTAAAACCCACAGGCTCTGTTCTTATAAAACCTGTTCAAAGAAAAAAATTGTACACCAACCAAGTTATCATCTTTAAGCGTATTAGATTCCAAGACACATTAGATGTTTTCACTTGGTGGTAGGGCTTTGTGCAATCCCGCTTGGGTAGGTACCACCCACTCATTAGATATTCTACCGCTAAACAACAGTACGCAGTATTGTTGTGTTCCGGTTTGAAGGGTGAGTGAGCCAGTGTAACTACAGGCACAAGGGACATGTCTTAGTTTCCAACGTTGGTGGCGATAGAAGGAATAGCTAATGTTTCTTACGGCGCCATTGTCTATGGGCGGTACTGTCCACTTACCATCAGGTGGCCAATATGCTTGATCGCCAACCTATTCCATAAAAAAAAGAGAAATAGGGCTGCTGATTGACTGCTTGAATATAAATAACTTACCTGTACCCTTCAGGCCATCTTGGTAGCATGAATCTGATTACAGGCACAAGGTCGACATCAAGAAGAAACTCCTCATCGCCTTCACTATTCCGTATATTCAACGTGTAAGCTGGCCCAGTGGTTTTGTACGACAATAGGTATGTAGTTCCAAGAACAGTGACCTTATCATTCAAATCGTTAACGGTCCTTTGAACTATTTTATGTAGCCACTGTCGGAATTTGTTTTGTAGCAAATACTTATCCGTATCCCGCCAGTCTCGTGTTACTTTATGACAGGTATCCCACTCCTAGACGGAAACCAGATTATGTACAGTCAGAGTAAGAAAACATTCGTCAGTTTTCAAATGCATTCCTTTATCAAGTCTTAATCTCTTAGTACCTTTTGAATCTAAACATAAAATCATTGGGACGCAATATGTCATTCTCATTCTGTAAAGCAGATTATCGCCCATACTGAGCACAGGAAAATAGATCCTAAGGTGACGAACTTCTTCTTACCCCGACTAAACATACATAGTTTTATATGACTCAAATTTGTAACATATGCATATATATACAAATACTTGTTTTTCAAATACGTTTTGACACAGATGTGATTTCACGATTCCTGGTTTTTATGGTAAATTTGGTGAAAAGTATATATTACACCCATCATACTTTGAATGGTAAAGTCAATATACGACCAAATTAAATTTCGATGATCTTTGAAGTTCTTATATTTCTCGTGCGTATTTTACATTCAATTCATATATTAGGAAAGAACGTGATACTGAATACAAAACTCACCCTCTGTTTATCTAAATTATCAAAAGCCTTAATAATTTTTAACTTTACGAAGCCGGGCTCGTCGTTCTCTATAATGATGCCGTTTTCTCCGACATCGGCATAGTTGACGGGGAGGCGTATCACTATGTCCATGTCGAATTCATCAAGCTTGCTCACTTTTATACCGTCATATACGCTACCGGCATACATGACCTGTGGAGTAATACTTCATTCAATCTCAGACTGTTCACTTTTAATTTATCACTTTACAATTTTATCGCCTAACACATAGCATATTCAAAAAGAAAAGGTAATAGATAAAAACAAACCCTAGCTTTACCCCATATATTGTGTGGCAGATAACGTGTTTACTCGAAACAAAAGAGGTCATATTATTCAACGGTCAATGTTTGAATCAACTCAGGGGACAAATTTCTTTTACCTTAACCACCATGAACGGAACGGACGGCAATTTAAGTGGGGCCCAGATGATATACGTTCAATTCGACTTTAAACAGTAGTTTCTTCGTCTAAGTCCGAAAGTTATCAACGCCGCTGCTGCCTTGGACCGCCATTATCACCATGTTTATAAATCGTTTGTTGAGTGATCCGTACAGTGCAAGCATTTATGTGGACGCTCTTAGTAGTCAAAACAAGGCATTTTCTGCGGAATCCGAAGGGAGTCACAGCCGTGAGAGCGATACGAGGCGACCATTGGGTTTCGTGGATGGCGAAAGTTCTCACGAGTGATCAACCTTGGAAATTCTAGTCGGAAATTCTATTCACGTGGAGTTGCGTGGGTTACTGGTTTGGGTACTGAAGAATACCGGATAGAAGGCGTAGGCATTGTGCGACCCATCAGCTCCTGTTGTAAGTGTCGCTGAGTTTTTTAGGGCCATACTCTGTACCTTCAAAATTTTAATTACAAAATTGTATGTTACGATTTAAATATTGGAATTAAACGTCAACCTTACTGTATATCCGCTCTTGAGATGATCGCCACCTTCTACTATTGAGATTACGTTAGACCGGATATACAATATTTTTCTGTGTGTCGTGACAAAATACACAAGTTTCTGATTAATTTTTCATTTTTTCTAAACCATTGGCTCTACAGTAAAACGCATAAAAAAAAGTATCTTTCTACCAAAATTTTTAAGGAACACGTTTTTCTCTAACAGTAATTTTTATTGAAATAAATGGGTCAACTTTAAAAATAATAGATTTTTTCGAATTAAGCAAGAAAATAAAATTTACGGGTACTTGATTATGTTCGTTATCATTGAAATGTACAAAATCAAAATGTAGACCTATCAGAGGTATTTGCAAAACGAAATTCCAGTTAACTCTAGACTTGTTTTTTTTAGCCCTAGTGTTTTTTTATGGAACAATTTTTTTTTCTAAAAACAAATAAAACCTGTCTCGTAATAGTTTTAACGTAGAGAAATTATTTGTAACGTATCACTGAATAAACGGTAGTATTACATTGAGTTACCAGGCGTTTTCAGTTTTCCCAGGGATTTTTTGAAGTCCGTATTTACCTACAACATATTATCTACAATATTAGATTGCCCAATGTCCTACTAATATCCATAATGACCAGACAATTTGATAAATAATTAAGATTGGTGATCATTATCACTAGATAAGGATATGGCCCGAAGTAGTTACTCATTAATATCCTTGTATCATATATAATGTCCTAATTTATCACTTGGTCCAAAACATACATATTTACTATGATGAAATTTTCGGACTTTGTTGTTGAATTAATTGATATTTAACATAATACATACATTCAGTCAGGATAATATATCAGATGGTACTCAGTACATTGTGTATTCTGAGTGTGAGGTAGTAATACTAATGGATGCCAAGTTGTTATTGATTTTGTATAAATAAAAGTATACATATTGTGTATATGTGTTCAAAACGCTTCATTGTGAAGTTTACTGGAATAAAATTGATTTGATTGATTACATATGAAGTAAACAATAAAAAAAATTAATGAATAAATACTCATACAAATTGCTCCTATTTGTAAAAAAAAAAATTAAAATAAATATACCCCTAAATTTATTATTTACAATGTTTTCACTTACCCACACAAGAAAATATTTGTAAAGCTATATTCTGTTTATAAAGACTAAACAATATTGTACAGCAGTAGTAAAGGAACAGCATATAATTTATTTATAAGTGTTACAAAAACGAATATACTCAATTTCATACTAACCTGACTAGCATATTTCTTAAAGTAGTTGCACTGCTCCCCCATTTTCTGTTTAAAAAGCTCAAAGACACTTTTAAAAACCTCCTGTGATTTTCTCAAATCATTTTCTTTTAAAGCAATAAACTGTTTAAACACTTCTCCCAGGTAGACATCTAAATTTTTCTTTTTAGCCGACATAATAAACTAAAATAAGGAAAAAAGTTTAATAAAACGGTTTAACAGTGAATAGTGAAAAATAATGCACCGAACCGCTGAATATGCAATGAATGTGCATTTTAGCATTAATTCTGTTTACTACACAGCTTTACCATGGAATTACTATAGTTACTTAATGCTAGCAATTATCAATATCAATTATAATATAATTTATTCAAATACACACTTTTTGAAATTGTGATTTAAAATATTGAATAAAATAAATTTTTTGCAATATAGATCTATAGAGAAAAACCAAAAGAATTTCTATATTTACCACCAGTTACTTTACATTGTATTATTAAAAATGTAACTAAATTATTATATATACCCCTGAATAATTATCTATAAATGCTTCTTTACTGTTATTATTATTATATCTACACCTCTTTTTAATTCATGAGCTACTAAATTTAATAATTGCCAAAGTACAGTATTTTTTAGTTAGATTACTGGTGCTGGAAATTTTATGTCTCTATCAAATTAAACAACAAAAAAGGAAAACAGCAAAGATCACTATTACTTAAATAATAATTATTTATTATATTATACATTTCACTTGAATACATCTTGTATTGTAACACTTTAACATGATGATATATTTTATCTGGAAAAGATTGTTTTTTCATTTGTTTGTTAATAATATTTGTGTTCTAAATCGCAGAAAATGGATGGAGAAATCTACATGTAAATTAACCAATCTCATCCAGCAAGTAAATGTAATTAACAACCAACGCTATGAATGAAAAAATCTAAATATATTTTCATAATAACATACTAAATACGTACTAAATAGCTCACTAGCCTACTATTTAGATTGCCTATGTATATAAATATCTTTCTATTTTATATAACTAAGGCACTAATGTAAGTAATCCAATTAATAATTAAACTTTACTATAATAACACTTACAAAACATAGTATTACTTACCTAATTTTAAATTAACTTAGGATAACAGCTTATATTATAAAATTACTAAAAAGGTCGGTAAAATTTTAATTTACGTTAGGTAAATAAAATAAAAATGTTTATTTTTTCATATACACGTCATTATTCCAAACTATGACAGATAAGATAATTATAAATAAAAGGAAGGGTGGTTATTGAACCAAAAACAATATAAAATGCTGGTACTTAAACTGATGCAGTTGCTAATATGAACACTGAACAGTCGAAGAGCATTTAGAAATACTACAAAGTTTTAAATGTTACATATAAAATCTATTTTCAGGGCTTCCAGTAGGGCCAACTTATTTAATATACGTGGGGTTAGTATATAAATAGTATATAAATATAAGTATTGAAAATGAAAGTTTCGTTTTACTCCTTAATTTAATAAACTCAATACTTACTGTAAAGTCGCTAGACAGTACTTTACGGGTGACTTTTTTTACTGCTACTTTCTGCTTTAATTCGTACTGTTTATATTACAATTTTTTTATCCAATTAAATCATATAAGTCAATCTGTCATATTCTTATGATTCTATAGTCACGAGGTGAATAAATAATACATAATTCTATCAAATTATACGGTCTGACAGCTCTGTTCAAATTTACAATCTTATTCCAGCAACTCTCGTAATTCTCGTATTGTCTTTTACTTTTTAATATAAGGTAATTCCCTGTTAGAAAAGAAATGCTGCCAGAAAACAAAACAAAAATGTATTCAATTTCTTAAAATCATGACTTAAATATAATAAACAATATATTAATATTAAGTCAATCTGTCATATTCTTATGATTCTTTAGTCACGAGGTGAATAAATAATACGTAATTCTATCAAATTATACGGTCTGACAGCCCTGTTCAAATTTACAATCTTATTCCAGCAACTCTCGTAATTCTCGTATTGTCTTTTACTTTTTAATATAAGGTAATTCCCTGTTAGAAAAGAAATGCTGCCAGAAAACAAAACAAAAATGTATTCAATTTCTTAAAATCATGACTTAAATATAATAAACAATATATTAATATTAAGTACTATCTAAGATAATATATTAGACATGATCACAATCTTTTTCGGGTGTAAAAGTTTCAATTTTATTTTTATGAAAAACATTTTTTTGTACTGGTAATAAGAATGAGTACACGATATGACTTGTGGTTTGAGACTTGGTTCGGTAATTCGGTTGGCTATTGGTTATCTCTATCGATACACTTACGTCGTATAAATATTAAATACGTTCGATTAATGACTGTATATTGTACAAACTAGTGAAGTAGTGAATAGTGATAATCTTTAGATTCGAGCAATTGTTAACAGATTTGTTTGCTGCTATTTTTAAGGAACAGGTACGTTATTTATTATCTATCTTTTATTGTGTTTATTAATTGAATGTGTGTTGTATATATATACAATGCATTCTATAAATGTTGTTTTTTTGCTTTAATACTTAATTAGCATTAAGTATATCAAATGTTTTCGGCAATATTCTGAATATTTTTTTCATAGTTATTACAAAAAATTAAAATAATTATATGTACCTAATGTCGTATCTTTTCTCGGCCATTAAGTATTTATTCTAATATTTTTTTTATGTAAAATGTGTTTGTTATTGTGTATGATTGTTACACCATACTAATAAAATATTATGTTATTACAATTCGGTAAATTCTAATCAAAAAGAATAATTTCCTGTTATGTTACTGTAAAATTTAATAGTTTCGATGTTATGTTTCTTGGACTATTTTTCTGCTTTTATAGATCATTTTATATCTTATTTAATTTCGAACCCTTCTCTTTGGTCTCTTTGGTCTATTGGCTAGGTCATACGACTGAAGATCCAAAATTGATCCCATTTTAAAGTCTGGCTTAGGTCATTTAGTTAATGATGTTAAAAATCATAGCTAATAATAATTCTGTCCAACAAATGATGTCAAAGACACGACAATCTTCATCGACACGGATAACGAAAATAAACTGCACAATAAAATCCCGTAGTCCCGCGGTCGGCAACCTCTTGGTAAGCAAGGGCCACAACCCCCTCCCTTACACATCGAGAGGGGCTCGGGCTACGTATGGGTGGGTTGGACAGAGTATGTAATTGTTGGCACATATTTTTCCGCTAACCGCAGCCTGGCGGAGTTTGAAATCCATCTCGGCTTTCTCAGAGCTGTGGTGGCCAGTCTTTCGCCAAGACAAGTAGTGGTTTTCGGCGATTTTAATGCAAAATCGCGGGCCTGGGGAAATCCTGCTACGAATTCACAAGGGAGAGCTGTCCAAGTGTGCCCTACTATCCAGCCTATCCCTTTTTTTTTGTTTAATGAGGAGGAAATTCTTTTAAGTATGCCGCACGGTTCCCCGTCAGGGTGGCATGCGTGAAACCGTGACGGGTATGTGGGACTCAAACGGGGCCATAAGGGCCCCGTGCCAGGGCCTAATGCCCTGTCCTACCCACTAAAACCATCCTCGGGTTTCCACCAGGTCGTCGAGTGGTGAGGCAACGGGATCGCCCAGGGCATGCAACCGCGATCCCACCAGCGGCAGCCGCCGTGAGGTGGCTGAATGACAAACGTGGAAAGCGCGTCTAGTGAGCGTCTTCCTCCTCATCCTCCATGTGCTTATGTGACGAACTCCCCCGAGCCCGCCACTGGAGGCTGCGACGGAAAAGATGGTAGGCTCCGCAGATGACCACCGGTGTAAAACACCTCGGAGGCTCCCACTCCCTCCTAGCCAACGAGGCCACTCACATGGTCCGCAAGCTCAAGCCGGCAACGTTGCCCAGGGTGCACCACGAGGAGGTGACTGACCTTCACCCCAGCCAGCCTATCCCTACTCAGGGAGCAGGTTTACATCTGCGTGCGACAGCAAGGCGAATCCGTTGTGGACCTGTCGTTCGCCACTCCTGTTGCAGTGCGGGTATGTATGGTGGGTCGAGTAAGGATTCTTGCCCAACCAGCCCTTATTCGCAGATGAGAGGAGGACCTGGGGTCCCCAATAGCCGGCCATGCTACACTTGAGTCAATGGATAAAACGGAGTCTCGGCACACTCACATTCAGACTAACTCAGGTGCTTACCGGACATGGTTGTTTCGGTAAGTACCTGCACAAGATAGTGAGGCGGTAAATGACACCCGCCTGCCACGCATGTGGTGCACCTATGGACACGGCGTGTCACTGGTGGAGCGTGCCGCTTGGGGCCTCAGAGGCATTCCCTGGTGGCGATAATCGGCGGAGAACTTTCGCTGCCGAACGTAATAACCGCCATGATAGGCAGCGAGAGGAGCTGCGGAGCGAGCGCGTTAGGACTCTCCTTACGCCTCCGCGGATTCGCTTCGACGAAGAAGACCGGGGAGAAGACAGCAGAGCTATGCGCACTTTCTCCTCCAGCTATAAACGTCGCTGGAAGTAGACGGGTTCTCTGTACCCCAGGAACTCCTCTAGCTTGGAAGTCCGTGGTAGGCCAACCATCGGGGCGTCACGGTAGAATGCGCAAGCGATCCCATGATGCCTCCCGACGGAGTGAGTACTGCTGGTTTCTTAGTGGGTATTCCGGTGCCTTCAGCGTCGGCGAGCCCCACATACCCCCCACAGTACAACATCCTGAGGGGGAAACGAGTAAAGCGTTTTTCTAGCGAAAAAAAAAGACAGGGGCAAGGTGGGAAAAAAACCAAAGGCGGGCCGCAGTCATGTTATTAACCTTAGAAACCCAATATAACTGTGCATAATTAGTATTCATTGGTCATTCCATAGAAAAAAGAAAAATGCTATTAAAAAGATACAGAATTTAATTCGTACACATTACATTATGTTTATTTGTTTGAGCTTTAGACGTTAGCTAAAAAAATAAGAGTTGAGGGACTCCCACTGTCAATTGTCATAGACTACTTGAGTCGAGATTGATTTCGCTTCGCTCCATATAGGATTTAACAAATATAAAATCAAAAATTGAAATGTAGCTGAAAACCAAAATATTTTTTATTCAAATTCTATATAAATGTCACGAGTTTCATGTTTATTAACTATTGTGTTTTGTTTGTCTTTCCCGTGGAGGGGGTGACTATTTGCAATAATTTTAAGACCCATATGCATAGTACAAAAGTGAACCATTTTTGAGTTATCGCGTTTTTTAGATTTTTTCATAATAAGCCAAAAATGCAACTTCAAATATTAAAAAATAAATAAGTATTAATTAAAATATATTTTTTTCTTCTTATATATAAAAACCACTATACACTCTATATTTGACAATATTTAAACAAAAATTACCGATCCAAATTTAAAACTGATATTATTTCAATATTTTCTTGTTTATTTTTCATCAAAAATAGCTTGAAAATGTTATTGTTATTTGATGGGTTATATTTTCAAGGTATGGTAGGTTAAGGTAGGTAAGCATAATGAAATAACACATTTGATCCCAAAAAACAATGCTCTTAATATTTCTTCTTTTTAGACTATTTATATAAAAGCTATTATTAAGAAAACTTTTTTGGCATTATATTTGACTAATCCGCCACGGTTTCGCACTATAGAATTTGTTCTTTAAGATATCACATTAGAAAACCTTTTTCTAGAATCAGTATTATCTAGTAAAATAACCGCATCATAATTCGTTGCTTAATTCATAAATCTAAGCGCGGACAAGCGACTTTGTTTTATACAGTGTAATGATATTAATTCAATTGTTTAATTAAGACAGATTGTTATTCTTTTGATTAGACTCGGTCTCCTTGTTATTAGGTTTATTTTTAATCGATATAAAATAAATAATTACATTTTATTCCGTCATTTATTTAATTTATATCAAGATTTATTATGCTTCGGGCTTTACTTCGCTTCGAAAGCAATATTAAAAAAAAAACTGCCATTTATTTACCTAATATAGAGCCTATATTCCGTTTATTTTAGTTTATTTTTACATTTCGTTAAAAGTAAAAAGAATAGCTTGATAAAATCAATAAGTAAAAGGGATAACTAGATGTTTTAATTACGTAAAACGTATTATTACGTAATTATGATGTATTATAACGTATTACTACGTTGAACGACTAAAGGCAAACGTCCCAATTAGGACGTTTTCTAGGCTTCACTTTTTGCGCGTTAATAACATATCTGTTTACTACAACATCATTGGCTCTAAAAGTAAACTGTTACGTGTTTATTTATATAAAAAAAATATTTTTTGTTCCAATACGTCAAACTTACGTCTGGAGTCGAAGTTTTGGTGAAATAAATTTCCTTTTTTAAAATATTGCTTATTAAGGAAAAGACGACTGTTTAAATAAAAATAATCTTAATTGACATTTGTATATTATCATTAGCACGATGAATGGTGACAGGAATAATGATGAGGGAAGAGGTAATGGTGGTGGAAGAGATAACGGCCCGTCATGGTGGCAATACGGAGCGGCGGCAGCGGCGATCACAGCCACAGCCGGTACCTTGTACTATTTAACGCGACAACCTCAGCTGGAGACTACCACTAGTACCCCTAGTACCACTAGTACCACTACTGTAGCGCAGTCGACACAGAAACGACGGGGCGTATTGAGCACACTCGCTGAATTACTCGAACCACTTGCAAATAACTCGACTAATATGGAAGAGTAAGTTGAATTAAAATTATATTTATATAATGAATTAATACTAAAAAGTTTCTATCAATACTTTGTGATTTAATTTAGAAATAAGTCCCGCACTATAATATAAACTTGCGTGGATCATTATTGAAATGGCAAAATACGAATTAATCATAATTTTTTACCGCTGCTTGAAGTACAAAGTGATTTTTGTACAAATTATAAAGATCCTATATTTAATTTCAATTAGTTTGAACTGCGTAGGCATTGCGAAATAATTTTATATATACATATATTTAAAGAATATTTTTATTTTTGTTCAGTGCGATTTCTTCTTCTTCGGTACCTGTTTCGCCGAATATTACGAATCTAAACGGTCTTCTCGCCGATATATACGTCAGATACATCGCTCTCAAAAAGGAGGATTTTAGACTTCACTACCGTGTTTTTACTGAAGTTTTTAGTCAAATACACAACAATATGAAGGAAGTTGACAAATACTACAACCGGTATTCCAGCAACGTAAGCATTATCTATCTACGTTATATTATTTTCTTGGTATATAATAAAATAATGAGTCGAGATGGCCCAGTGGTTAGAACGCTGCATCTTAACCGATGATTGCGGGTTCAAACCCAGGCAAGCACCGCTGATTCATGTGCTTAATTTGTCTTTATAATTCATCTCGTACTCGGCGGTGAAGGAAAACATCGTGAGGAAACCTGCATGTGACTAATTTCATAGAAATTCTGCCACATGTGTATTCCACCAACCCGCATTAGAACAGCGTGGTGGAATATGTTCCAAACCTTCTCCTCTAAGGGAGAGGAGGCCTTTAGCCCAGCAGTGGGAATATACAGGCTGTTGTTGTTGTTGTTGTTGTATATAATAAAATATATCTGTACAATGTTGCATATTACAATTGATTTTATTTTAACTATTTTCTAGGTATTATTTTTTCAAAGTTACATAATTTATGTAATACGAGTATTCTTTTTAGATTCAATTCGCTGGCAGTCACTACGATAGACTCCGAATTAAAAAGCCGGATGAATTTGATGTGGATATCGTAATCGACTTGCCAGTAAACTTACGCCGCGATCGTAACCTAAATGAAAGCGATATTATCCTAGAACCGAATTTTCCTGGGTTTGTTCAACTAAGAGCTGGTGTTCAATATCAAAAGCTATTGGTGAGAGACGGCGTAGATTGTCTAATCAATAGAACGGCGCATGAATGGCTGGATGAAAAAAACTATATCCTTCGATCGAAATTTACTAATTGGTTCAAAAGTGTCGGCAATAGAGCGTTAAATCGATTTCCAAGAAGAGAAAATTTACCGGCTTGTTCCGTTGAAGGTGTTTATTACACTATTCGAACATCCGAAAGTGGTCCAGCTTGGACTATAATAATAGAAGCTCCAAACTTTAAGTTGGACGTTGACCTCGTTCCCGCGCTAAGATTTCCGGAAGATCGTTGTATAGAGGCGAATGTTATCCGCCCGATACCACCAGAATGTCGAAGAGAATATTGGATGGTTGTGCCGAAACCAAATAAAGGCGGTAACACAATCCATGACGAGAAACGTTCATGGCGCATAGCGTTACAGGATCAAGAGAAACAGTTCCTAAACAACACGTACCAGTTGCGTCAGACGATCCGCTTTGTAAGTTCTTTCCTAAACTTCTATGATATCGATCCGATATATTTTTTAATGTATATTCATTTGTATTTTATTTTAAATCTTTAGAAAACTGGTGCAAGGGCTTGTTACATATCTATGGGGCTAATTAGTCATTTAATCTAGATAAGTCCACCGAAAATGCGACTTTAAATTAGTATATTTTTGATAATGTTTTTTTCTTTAATATCCATACAATGGAACGTTAAATCGTCGTTAATGTTGTAGTTTTAAATTTTAATACCATGTATCGTTTAAATATAACAATGTATTGGTGAAACATTTATATTAAATGTCCACTACGTTAGTTTGTTGATTTGTTCTTTTATACTTAGTTGACAAAGGCTGTCCTTAAGATTTTTCACAATGCAAGAGCTTCGATGCACTTTGTATTGGATTGGTCACATTGAAACTTCCATTCGTGGTCGCCTTGAGAACTTATCGACTCCAGCGATTTTCACTACGTCGCTCATGAGGGATTTGTAGAGCATGTTACAATAGCTCTTACCTACGTTACCTACTACGGAGTATGGTTCTGTCATGACTTTATCTGAGGGACATATGCCATAATAACGACGCTTAGTGGTTAGGTAAGATGGTCACGGTTATATTAGTCGGAGAGACACTGCTGGCCGTTCTCTGTTAGATATTCCCCCAGGACGCCTACGCCCCACACAGGCTAGGCAGGCTGAGATAGGTTTATTATTTATATATATTATTTGTTCCTTTTCTATGGTATTAAAGTTGTACTTAATGTTTTTTTTTTGCAGTTGAAGAAGTTCCGTGATTCGCAGAACATGAATGGAATAGCAAGCTATTATATAAAAACTCTTTTCTTATTGGAATATGTTCAACTGCAAGAAACACATCAAAGTCATATGTGGCAGACCAGCGACATGGCAACGCTATTCAAACATATGTTAAGGAAGTTTTACATGGCTCTCGACAAAAAGGAAATACCATATTTTTGGAACCGACGTCACAATTTGATAGGAAATATCAGTCAAGGTTTAATTAACGAGTATAAAAGTAAAGTTCAGCAACTGTTGTCTGTATTGGATGACCCTTATAATTATAAACAAGTAGCTAAATATCTATTGGACGATCACGAATATCAAACATACAGATGGTTACTCTGATTATTATATATTTGAAATATGTTTCATGTGAATATAAATTAAATATTTTTAAAACCGACAATATTGTGACAATGATACAAGATAACAAAGTTGAATCGTTTGTATTGTTTATTTGTATTGCAACACTTGAATTAGATATATAAATATTTTAAGATTTAATCAATATATATTGGTGCAAATTTTTCATTTTTATTTAATAAAATTTCGAAAAGTAAATGTGTTTTTTTTTCTCTAATTATTTTATTTAAATATATATTTCTCAGCTAGTTTGATAAATTTCCCTTTCTAATTATTGACATCAATAAAAACTGAAACTAATAATCTTTTTACTATAATTTTGACAAATGTCTTTAGAATGTCAAATATTTTTGTGTTCGTCACTTGGTCTCGGTTAATTTCATGGTTTTAAAAGTTATAGATACAATATGAATAATGGTGTATACATATTTATAGCATATAAAACGTTAGTAACTACATATGTTACGGGAATGTTTTACAATAGTAGTGCTTTACATTTACTGAATACGGTTTCACTTACCGTAGCAAATTTGTAGACAATGGGGAATTAAAAAAACAGTTAGCGATTATCGGAAACAGATTGTGGATCTGCCACGACAGAAGATTGTTTGGCGGACAAATTTCAAATTGATCTACTTTAAAAAAATTAAATAAACATTTTATGTACTTATTTAGCTTATTAATATAATTAGTAGTAAATGATGTACTCCTAATTTCCTAGTGACCGTTTGAAGTGGGCTAGTGTATTTACCTGCTCTATTAATAAAACCGTTTCCCTTATGAATAATAGTGGAATCAAATTTACGTTGAAATATACATTTTTTTATTATTTTGGGGATGTTTTATTGAATAACTAATATTCCTATTTAGCTCTACAATTAAACTTAAAGCTTGTGTTGGGAGTGGTGACGACAAATCTCAAGTGGTAAGGATCGAACCCGCGACTTCTTTCATCGGTAGTCAGCTTGTAAACCATTTCGTTATTGAAGGTTTTTTTGTATACAGTACTAATGTCATTTACGGAAATCAACTTGTCATCAGATGACCTATAAAAATACATATCTTCTCAGGTTCTTAGTACAATTTGTATAGGTAATGATGAGTGACCGTGATGCTTGGGTACCGATTGCTGCGGGCCTAGTGCTTGGCGCCGGTGTCTTGGCGGTGATATATAAACTGTTCCTGGCGAATAATTCCAGCTATGCTAAGGGAACTAATCAGAACATCGGAGCTGTACGATACATTTGTACTTGTAAAAAAGACGGAGATAATGATGTAAGTTAAAATCGACTTAATACGTATGTATTATTATTGTGTTAGTAACATTACATATACGCACACATTCAAATACGTAGTTTTGTGGAAGAGATGGTTGTTATATTAATAAGAGCGCCTTTTGTACAATTTTTCTTAATAGAATTCCCAGTCAATTTTTTTAGCTAATGTAGACTTAAATAAATTTTGATAATGACTCATCATTCGAAAAATGTTTCGTGGCAAAATAATAAGCTTATTTTACTTACACACATATTTATTGTAATAATACCTGTATGTATTGTGTTAGTTATAGACATTTTTTTTTCTTGTATTTATATATTACATTACTATTTGAGCACATGCTTAATATATTTCCCATGTCTAAAACGATTATTTTCATTCAAAACGTGTCATAGAATGTACCTAATACCTATTAATATATATTTAAGATGAGACGCATGATAATTATCTTGTTTTAAAAGAACTAGATACATATACGGTATTACATTATAAGAAGTCACAAATTAGATTGACTACTTTACGTATTTTTCAACTTAACTTTTACGGAATCACAGACAGTTATCATATCATATACTTCTGGTTGGACAGAGTACTCTCAAATTAAAGTAATATTCTATGGGAAATATAAAGAGTATGGTAGACCATAGACGGCGACAGCCTAACAGTAATTAACACATATAAATCGCGTCAAAGTAACAGGCAGGCAGTTTCACTAAAAGCTCATCATCACGAGCAGATTCACGATGTTTTCCTTCGCCACTGAGCACGAGATAAATTTGAAATAAAAATTAGGCCCAGGAAATCAGTGGACCTTGCCCTGAGTTTAAACTCAAAAAAGACCCAGATTAATTATTTTGGTATGATAATATTACATACTTATAAGTTGGATGACATTCTGACACTATATGAGTTCATATTTCCCTTAACTGGTGAGAGAGGCATCTGCCCAGCTGTGGGATACTTATATGTGTGTATGTACATGCATATGTTAAAAAGTTATATCAACGAATCTTTGTGTTAAATGTCTGCTGGCATTAAGTGTGTTCTCAAGTAGTTTTATATTCATAATAAAGTATTAAATCGATATCAATAAAAAGTTATTACATACATATGTCGAAATTTGTATTACGTAATAAAACGCATTTTTGAATAAACCAAATTTATTATTTTGTTCGTTTAGGAATACTTATATCAAAATACATTAAAGGAAATATTACATTTATATCGAGTAAAAACCATTATCTTTGATAATTTGATTGATAATTAGGTATCGATTGTTATCAAAAAACGGTATGTTATCGTTCAAGAAGAGTGCAATTATTTACCTCATCATCCAAATACGTCAAGTGGTTTAGGGAAAATTGGTGAAAATAAAAATGTAGGTACACGCGTCGAAAATATACGGCTTCAATGTAACGAGATACAACGTACTGATAAAACACATATAATAATATCAACATCCTGTATTCTTTTAAATAGCGAACACCAAAATCATTGTTCATTTCTTCGTAGATATAAAAATAACGTTGTTATTATATCTGTTTATAAAGAGTCGAATGTTAGGCACATATACTAGCAACTCGTTCCGGCTTCGCATCGATATTAAATATAGTATAGAATTTCTTACAACAGATTTTTGTCATTAGAAAATATAAACCGCTATTTCCTTTTGTTTTAAATCTGTAATAAAAAAATTAAATTTCATCCTGTAAAGGGCCATATTGATCTTTATGTAAATGCACAATATTTTGTACTTAATTGGATAAGGATTAAAGCTGTATTGCTTAAAATCGCTTTATAATTAAGCCATTATTTCTCGTGAAAAGTAAAGGATTAAATATTTTTATTGTGTGTTATCCCTAAGAGATAGACATATAGTTTTGTGGACGTTTTCGAAGACATCTTTAAGGTGCACAATGTAGTATATTATTTTGATTCTCTCTACTCTTTACTCGTAGAGTTTAGCCAGAGTTTGCAATGTAAAAAATGTGTTTTACGCCATCACTTTCGTAACTGGAAAAATAATAATTTCTCTACTATATTGTGCGTGTATTAAATATTCGTCTTGAATAAAACTATGTATCCATTAAAAATAGCATCAAAATCTGTTTTATAGGTGGACGACTTTGTTTTATACGATGTAAAGATGATAATGTTGTATAAATGATCAACTTCAAGTATAATGTCGTTTTTTTATTACAATTTAATGAAATACTATCTATTTTCAGTGCCAACTCCATGGAATAAGGTAGAAATAGATTGAAGAAGAATGAAGTTTCTACTTGTCTCAATTGCTGTCACATATAAATGTCAATAAACGTCGAAATTCTGTTACACAATTTTATATGACAAAATTTACAAAAATGTTTATTATATACGAATCACCGATGTCTTCTTTAATTTTCTTTAATAAAGATACCTAGACGACCTACCAACATGTGCGACTGGTAAGCAACAAAAACTCTTATAACCACTCTTTAATTTATAAGTGGAAATTGACACCAGCACTGTATGTCTTCCAAAATTACAGATTACAGAAACATCAAGACAGAGAAAATACAGATTCTATTTATTCATCATATTATCATTACAAAATGTATTTATTGTTGTAAATGAATGCATACAATTTTGTTTTATCTCATGATTATTGCTTTATATTTTTTATTAAAATTCGAAAGTGTATAAAATATGTTATATGTATGTTTTTAGTGCTGAAGAACAAGAGAGACAAGAGAGTGAGCGTCCACGAGGCCAACCAATATCGGGGGTTGAATCATCACAGTCAAGTTGGTGGATTCTAGAGTGGTGGAGTGGTTTCGGTGTAGGAAGCGGCGATGACTCCACGGTCAAGGAGTGGTTTCCTATTCTCGGCAGTACAGCAGCATTCATGGGCTTGATGACTCTTCTGTATAAGAATTTTGACAAATTAAAAGCTTTGGTGTGGGAAACTAAACCAATTTGCGAGACTAAAGTTAAACGCGTAAGTATATTCAGAACTCATCATCGTCTAAATCTTTATTACAAATAAAGATCTAGTTGTTGTATTAGTGTGGATGTGTGACTGTTTTTACTGTGATGTGCCTATAATAGTGGTAGTTTTGCTTGCTGGTAGGGCTTTGTGCTAGTCCGTCTGGGTACTAACCCAGTATCGTTGTATTTCTTTTTTGAAGGGTGAGTGAGCCAGTGCAACTACAGGCACAAGGGACATAACATCTTAGTTCCCAAGATTGACGGCACATGGGCTATGTAAGAAGCTAATGTTTCTTACAGCGCGATTGACTATGGGCGGTCGTTACCACTTACCATCAGAAGACTCATTTGCTTGTCCTTCTGCCTATATCTTCATATTAGTTTTATTGTGATTTATGTAGCTACAAATTAATTTATAGAGTCTTCCGGTATAGACCGTACTCTTATATAACCTTCTGTCATATTGCTATTAACCAAAGACAATGAGATTTTGTCACCGACCATTTTACTATTTTTTAAAACATTGATATAATATTACTAACAATATGTACGAAAACATGGTATCTACTAGATATCTTATGGAACTCCGAAATCGTTACGGAATACAATGTTTTTTTTTTCCGTTATCATAATAACATGTAATAAAAGCCTACAAAATGACAATTTAAAAAATAAACATTTTTTTTTAATATAAATTATTAAAGTGGGTATAAATGATTAATTTATAAAGTAATAAAAAATTATAAGTCGAATGGATTTATTTGGATTCTCAATCGTTTCTTCTCCATCCTACGTGACATTGTCGAAATAATTTGTGCCCTGTCGGCATAACTAAAAGCCATTAAACTAAAAATTGAAGTGTTTATTTGGTTTACTTTGAAAGAACCTTACAGAGTGCGGCAGTAAGTGTTAGTAAAACAAATTTTAATCTGTATTTTTATTTATTCCGTTCTCAACTGTGTTGCCCTCGTAACGAACAAATATTTACACTGTAATAATACATGACGAATGAATGAGAATGGCATGCATTCTCCAGCTAATTTCTATTTAACAATAATATAAGTGCATTTTTTTTTTGTATAGGTTGGCGGAGCATATGAGCCACCTGATGGAAAGTGGTCATTATCACCCATAGACAATGACGCTGTACGATATATTACCTTACATCGTCAATGTGCCACCAACGTTGGGAACTAAGATTTTATGTCCTTTGTGCCTGTAGCTACACTGGCTCAACAATACTAAGTATTGTTATTTGGCGGTAGAATAACTGATGAGTGGGTGGTACCTACCCAGACGGGCTTGCACAAAGCCCTACCACCAAGTATTAAGCATTGTTAATATAAGTAGTAAGCATTGCTATTTTTACAGAAAACATCACCTGAAAAAATCAAGATATGTGTTTGTAAGGATTAATGTAGATTTGTCAACTGAAATTGCAAAGAATATCGACGACGAATTTAAAAAAAAATGTTATGAATATAAACTTTAATAAATATTGAAATAAAGGCTAACAAAAGCGGAAAATGCTTGATTATTTCACCATATTGTTCGAAATATTTCTATGTTTATAGGGGAAATAATGGTTTTTGTTTTTGCTCTTTCTACCTATTTGAAAACCAACATGCTGAAAAGAGACAACAACACTAGGGAAGTGCTTCAAAGGATCTAAATAAATGTCCATCAAGTGAAACAAAATATATTTATTAATACCACCTTCATTTACAAATTATTTTCTTTAACCGCCTCAATCGGCTAATAAAACTATTGCAAGTCCGGGTATGTAAAAAGACACAACCGATGTAACAAAATGTCCCTATTTTAACGTTAGTGCCCTAAAACGAGGAACATTAGGATCTATCGTACAGTCCGTCATTAATATGTACTCAAGTTAGCACCCGGTCACACTAATGATTTCGAAAAATACATTCGAGTTATCATATCACTTTTAATTTGCTAACTTTGACGAGGTACTAAGATGTATTACATATTATTGAATCGATGTACTACAACTTAATCGATATACATTAAAAACTCGAGTAATTTCGAAGTGATCAAGTAGCCTCTTTATTTTATTAAAGTTGATTTAATTTTTTATCTGTATTAAGTGTTATTATTATCTATTGTTATTGAACAGATAAAAAAAACGTCATTTTCGAAATTCACAACATTAGTTTCTGAAATTACTCGGGTCTTATTAATCTAGATTTATTATAAAAAATAACTAGACCTAAATGTTTTGAAACTGATATGCTCAATGTGGTGTAACTTTGTCTGAGCGAACAAAGTTAATAATAGTTTTATTTAATTATATAATTCAGTGAATAATTGACAAAAGTTACACCGTTTCCTTTGCGGTTGTGGTTTCATGAAAGTAAGGCGTATTCGCTCATATAGGCAGTGTGGTGTTGCCAATCAGCATATCTTGCAATATTCACAATAGAACAATAAGGGCTAGAATTATATCAACCAATATTTATAGAGGCGTTTCTATTGATGTTGGTGCAAAATCAAGTATTGGATGATACTTAAAAAATATTAATGATTTCTTATCATTTCATTAAGTTTGACTAATAGACTGAATTTAAAGGTGAACTCGTATTCTTTCCAAGTTTAAATTGAAAATTGTAACAAAAACTGTAATTCTATTATTTATAATTTAAATTGGCAACATTAGTATAACGTCATATTTGAAAATGGATTCTAGCCGTTAACATATATGTATAAACACGCGTTACACTCACAAAACCACAGAAATCAGTCGAAATATTCACATGTTTATTGCACGATAACTAATCTTGCTTACTGTGTATCGTTTAACAGGTACAACTGACAAATATTACTTCCTACACCATCGATGGTTGACATTAGTTAACGTTTTTACTCAATTATAGTCCATTCCAATCCAATTTTCACAAATGAAATATATATTTAAATGGAACAACAATACAGCGACGAATTGTCGTGTACTGACAAAGAGCGGCCTCAGACGGATGCATTAGATTCCAGTTGAAGTAATCTTTGATGGCATTACAAAAAAAATTTAACATGCTATCAATTTTACATTTAGTATAACATTTTATTCTTACATTCTAATAAATTTATACTTACAATGTAATGAACGATAATCAAACCACACATTTAGGGTAAGTGTAGGGGTGGAAAATGGTACGAAAACTTAGGACCGCTTCCAAATTATTCTGCTAATACAACACCAGTAAATATTTTCAGTTTGTTGTCTTTAATCCATTAACAATCTCTTGAAACAAAATATATATCAACAATTATGTTATTATTTGGAATGGACTAAACATGGCAACACTGTTCAGTATTACCATATGATTGTTACAATTTTTTTTACACTATATTAATGACGGCCACAGATATATTATAATTAGTACACGAATAAATTTAAAAATGTTTGGATGTTTTCGACTTTGTAAATACTATAAGCACAATAAATATAATATTAATGTAAGTTGGCAACAATTTTAGTAATATGTATTACTTATATGATTTTTATTAAAAAAAAAAACTTTACATAATCTGGAAGGTATTTTTATGTAAAAAAAAATATGATATTTCTGAAACGTTAAAAATAATATTTTGAATTTGCAAAATAAAACTCCTACAACACATTGGACGGATACAAAATTGCTTTTTATCCGAATAAAGTTAAAGTGAGAAAAAATCTTATTGGAGCTGACCGTACACTTTTGTGACAGATTATACATCTCATTAGCTTCACATTGTTTATCATTCCATTCATTTTTGAATGAAATGAATGAATCAAACAATAAACAAACGAAATATCGTATCGAATCGTTTCAAAAGTGTCGTTTCAATCGACTGTTCATAGATCTTTTTTCGTAGCAATCTTATTTTATCTGTGAATCCAAACATAATATTTAATCGTTATCTTTATTTGGCACTGATTTTATTTTCACTTTTGTATCTGAATATATTATTTCAGGAAATATTAATTTAGAGATAATATATACTCTATATTAAATGATTTTTATTTACAAATTGATACAAATACCCTGATGTAAACACGATTAGATGTTAGTCACGATGAATATATAGATAATAATTTTATTTACAAAAATATATGCATTTCGAATCGACCTTCTCGAATATCTCGATAAAAGTTTACGACTGATAATAAAATAAAATAAATCAACATATCGAAATGTAAAATTTCAAAATTGTAATCGTAAACTTATCAAAATAATCGATTTTTTTAATCTATTTTAGCTTGAAATCGATTTGACACATATTTGTACACAGTTTTATTGTAACTTGAATCGAACTCGAAATTATTAATAGTTTGTTTACTTAGCATGCGAAGATGTTTTAAGTGAAGACGAAATATATCAGTTTATTGATATAACTGTATTGTAAACAAATCGTAAGACCTTAATATCTTACGATTAAACAAATCATAAGTAAGTCATTTCTGAATGGTACTGATTCTGTAGTAAAAAATCTCTAATTTAAATTAAATTGACGCGGTTAGTTATCCTTTTTAACCTCAGACATAAGAAGGAGATAGCAATATTTTGACTCGATAAAAGTTTAGAGATTCTGTACAAGAGAATCGGTTAGAATAATTACCAACGGATATACGTCACTATTGAATTTTTTTTAATTTTAATTTCCGAAACGAAGAAGAATTTATTTTAGAATAACTTCTAAATTTGAATCCTTTGATTCTAAATTTAATGATAAATTAAATATTCTTTGTACAAACACAATTGTATTAGTTTCGTACCAAATAATTTTAATAACCGAAATATTCAAATTGACAAATCATAATTTGGTCCTTCTAGCCGGATGTGACACATAATTTATCCAAACGAAATCGTTTACATTATTTCAAATATTTTCAATATATTAAGCTGTAATAAATATATATCATATCGTGTGTTTTTATACATTAGATCACAAGTAAATCGACGGATTGCGACACGTTTAAAAGACTAGTAACATGTCCATTTATTAATATATTTTATAATTTAATTTTAGGACGAATTCTGCCCGAAATAGTATACATGCGGCGGATTATTACACGCATTGAATATTTTTTGGGTAATAATATGAATATTTTAGGATACTAAGAAATAAAGACGTTTCTTTCTTTCGATCAACACAAACTTTTTATACATATCAAGCATCAAATGATAAAGTATTTTTAATACAAAATGTTATAACATAAATCAGTATCCAAAATGTTGCCACTCCCGAAACTACGATATTATTATGACGTTCTTCACCTATATTTACTCTGAATAATATTTACAAACTTATAAAAACTGGCAAGTAATAATATAATACTGTATATAAATTATAAATATGTTAACAGAATTAACCTAAAATGTAACTATTTACAGGCATCCTTTATACCATTTTTAAGTATGAAAAAGTACATTTTCCGTTACATCTAATCGATCTCGGGTAATATTTTGGCTAAAAATCTACCTATAAAGGCCTCAAAAATGATAGGCCACGATTCTCCTATCACTCGATACGCCGAACCCCTTATCGCCATTTAACATAACGTCTACATTCTTCTCTCTAATCTCATTATTACAACGAACGAAACGCTTATTTTACTCAGTCAAACGAACGCACGGGAGTCGTCCCGGTCCCGAAGCGAGACGCGGACGCCGTCGTCCAGTACTATATAGCTCTCACGATCCCTAGAAACCTGAATAACAGCAGTGCCGTCGCGAGTGGCCGCCGGCGGGAGCCTCAGTGCGCGAGTGCGGTCAGCGGTACATGGAGCTGCGCCGCTCGACCTCGCGCTCGCGCCGTTACGACTTCTTGTCGAACAGCGGCAGCTTGGAGCGCACCGCGCCCTCGCAGATCATCAGCCGCTGCGCCGCCCGGGCGCCGCCCGCCACGCCGCTCGCCACGCCACTCGCCACGCCGCCGCGGTGCTTCACGTCCACGAAGTACTCCTTGCCGAGCAGCGGCGGTCCGAACCCGCCCGATACCTTCAGCCGCTGCGCCTTGAACGCGTCGCATCGGAAGTCGGCACCTTTCCTCTCGAAGTACTCGACGATCTTCGAGATCTGAGCGGAGCGCACGTGTCGGGGGATGCGGTCGTCGTAGAGGCTGTCCGAGCCCAGCGAGGCCACGTCCTCGGAGCTGTCCGTGTAAACGCTGGACGTGCGCTTGTAGGCGGCCAGGAGGTGCGCGGGGAAGGCCTGCAGGGCGCGCGGCAGCACGCGGCGCAGCTCGTCGGCGTGCAGCGCGCGCGCGCCGCAGCCCGCGCGCAGCCCCGCGGCGCAGCAGCAGCGCGCCAGCACGTGCGCCTCGCGCTCCTCCGCCGAGCCCTCGCACAGGAACGGCGACCAGTCGCCCACGTCACCCACCTCGCACGCCGCCTCCGCCTCCGCCTCGTCGTCGAGACTGCGCAGCGAGCTCACCGTGGTCGAGAGCGCCGAGTCGTCGGGCGGCGCCGGCCGGCGGCGCAGCAGGCGCTCGTACACGTGCAGGCAGTCGGAGCACACGCGGAGCCGCGCGCGCTCTCCGTCCGGCTCGTCGTCGAGGGAGCGGTCGCCGACGTCGCGTCGCCACCACCAGCAGCGGTGGCAGCCCATCAGCGAGCACGGGCAGACGGCGCCGAAGCTCGGCGGCGCGCACAGGTCCTCGTTGGCGACCGAGAAGATTCCGCTCTCGCAGGAGGCGCGCCGACGCAGCTCCACACTCGAGTCGCTCTTCGGGTAGTCGAGCTTCGGCGGGGGAGCGTCGTCGAAGGGCGTGCGACGCGCGAACGTCGGCGACGGCGGCAGCGACGAGCAGCGCGGCTCGTCGGGCAGAGTGCGCGGCGGGGAGGGCGGCGGGTCCCCGCTGGAGCAGCGCGCCGGCGTGCCGGCCGACGGCGCCGGCTCGAGGATCTTGTGCACGCCGCGGAACGTGTGCAGCGCGCGTCGGGCGGGCGTGGGGGCGGCGTGCGAGTCGCGCAACAGCATGATATGCGCGAGGCGCTGCAGGCGCTGCAGCCGCGGCGGGGCGGGTGGCGGCGCCGCCAGAGCACCGGCGGAGCGGTGCGGGGGGGCGCCGCCGGCGGGCCCGGTGCCCCGCCACGCCCACTCCAGTTCGGAAAGGGAGCGGCGGTGTGCGGCTCCACGGTCACGCGTGTGTGTGTGCACGTGCGCGTGCGGGCTGCCCTCGGAGCGCATGCGCTGCGGGCGGCGCCAGGCAGAGAGGCCGGGGCACGAGCGCGGTCCGGACGAGTCTGCCTCCTCGCTTTAGAAATATAAAAAGAAACACTTAATTGGTCATCCTCGAACCACTCAGTCATCAATGACTTAAGCTCACAAACGACCACGGTCTCGGTAGCCGGGTCACGCACGCACCTGTCGTAGGAGTTGTTAGGCGTATGACACTCCCACGCGGCGTCGTCGAGGCCCTCCTTCACCTCGGCGAGTTTGCTCACTATCTCCGGGAATAGCGGCCGAGCTTTGGGCTCGTACTGCAAATAATGTTACTTTTAATCAAATTGAATTCTTTATTTTTTTGTTATTAAGTAATTTTTCAAATAATTTTCTTTCGCTGCCTGCCTATCGCTCTCGTATACGAGCGACCACCTTTGTCATTCTAATTCACAATGTCAGCCATATTGCGGACTCTTTAAGTTATCTCTTCTGACGGGCGTCCTGAGACGCACACCTATTTCTTTTTATGTTTCGTAAAATACTTACAATGCAGCAATTGAAAGCTAGGCGAAGGAAATCTGGTACAGTATCTTCGTCGCAAAGCTCCACGAATGCCATGTAGTTTAGGCCGAAGTTATCTGTCCGCGGCAAAACGTCTGGATCCGCATCCACCTTCGAAAAGAACTCTTTTTTAAAGATGCACAAAAAGCAGAGATATTCGATTATAATTAAAATTTACCTTATAATTTTTTATTATTCTATTTAAAGTTAACAAACAATTTTATTTTCTGAATTGATATTTTCACGGCTATTTGAACTTACCCTCGCTATAAGTTGGCACAAAATGATCCCATACGAGAATATGTCTGAGCGATTATCGTACCACCGACCCCTCAGACACTCCGGTGACATCCACCATGGGGACCCGACGCTAGGTAAACGATGACCGTTGCTGAGAAATATAAGAAAGATCCATTTTTAATCGTGAAGATTAATTACCAGATTTGATATAAAATGTACAGTCGGAGTAAGGAAAGGTTCGTCACCTTAAGATCTATTTTCGTCTGCTCAGTATGACCGATAATCTGCTTTACTGATCGAGAATGTCAAATTGCGCCGCAATGATTTGATGTTTAGTTTCAAAAGGTACTAAGAACTTAAGACTTGATAAAGGAATTAATTTGAAAACTGACGAAGTTTTTCTTAGTCTGACTCTACATAACTTCTTATTAAAAACATTTTCTACTAGCCAGCCTAAGGAAGAACAGGAAACAGTTTACTTATATACGAATATACTTTTTTCATAATTAGTATTGACAACTTTTGTATAGCAAAAGAACTTGTGACCTTTTATTGATGTCAAAACATTTCATTTATTTGAGTTACGTCATCATCAATTTTTTTGTATCATTTGTGTGACCCACAAACACAAACATGTTCAGAAGACAGAAAAGATCTTAAGTCGAAAGGTTTCATGTGTTCAAATCGTGTTCATGATTTATCCGCTACCCCAACCGTATAGGAGCATCGGGATTGGCTCCCAACGGAGCTTCTTCTAAGGACTCTGCCTTGAAGTGTTATACAGTCTATACTTTTTTTGACCAGTTTATAGTAATGACTCGAATATGTAAGAATTTAAATGATAAAATCTTCACAACCATAAAGATCTATAAGAATTTTTTTGTTTTGTTATAATATAGGTAGGCAGACATGGTCATAATGGTAAATGGTCACATGACGGGTTGACATGTCATCATAGAAAAATTATGGTACATGATACGAGTTTCTTCGTAGCAATGTTCACGCATCATAAACAAAAGTGAAGGGTGGTTCTTACGAAATACCACCTTGATGAATTGGCTAAACTTGACAAACGACCCGTTCCGTCACACGATATCGGTTTTTGCACGCGAAATGGCGTGACGCTCCGTACAGACTGATGACTGTACGTGCGTTTAATTATTATTAGATATGCACAGAGTCGCTTCTTTACGATTCAACTTTTACTGTTATTCGTGTCGCTTCTTATGATAATGATATTGAAACCATCCTTAATAACAAAACAACCTTTGTTGATGAAACGACATCTTTTTTGCAATTTATATTACAGTTGTGACAACAACAACAACCAAGAGCCGAGATGACCCATCGGTTAAAACATGTGCATGTTAACCGATGATTACGGGTTCAAATCCAGTCAAGACCCCCCAGAATATTCATGGGCATAATTTTGTTTATAATTCATTTCGTGCTCGGCGGTGAAGGAAAACATCAAGAGGAAACCTGAATGTGTCTAATTTCATAGATATACTGCCACATTATGAATTCTACCAATCCGCATTGGAACAGCGTAGTGGAAAATATTCCATACCTTCTCCTCAAAGGGAAAGGAGGCCTAGCCCAGCAGTGGGACATTTATAGGATGCTTTTGTTGTTGTTATTACAGTTTAGGTTACTTACATTGGATGAGGTATCCTGGCAGCTAAGCCGAAGTCTGCCACAACGGCGGTATACTCGCCGTCGCCAACTTTTCTTAACAATACATTCTGAAAAAAATTAAAGTCAAAAATATATACATAGGACTAAAACGTCTTATGTGATTTTAATTATGAGAAAGTCATCAGCCATACTCTCTCAACACCTGGTTGTCGTAAACGCTAAGAGCATTAATCAATCGATGTGCTTAATGTCAACCATCAACCATAATATGGCGGAGAACAAATTTAGCACTAAAAGTATGAGGCATGAAATTATTTTTACGCCACAAAATCGGAACAAGGAAATTACGATGATAAGGATGATCTTACCTTAGTAGTAAGATCTCTATGGAAGACACCCAATGAATGCAAGTACATCATGCCCTCAGCGACATCGGTAGCTAGCGATATCCTCAAGGACTGCGGCAGCGGCTGAAGAGGCCTACCGAGTATTAGCTGCTCCAAAGACCCACCCTCCATGTACTCCGTGAGAGCGTGGAGTTGACCTTCGTGTACACACACGCCCATGAATCTGAAATTTTAATTTTTAAATTATAAATCGGCAAACGGTTTAACCTCGTTGTATAAGCATTCGATGTGCTTAGAATATTTAGTAAGTAAGTAAGTAATATTTAGTAAATAAGTTCCTGACGTTTAATTGGAATCAACATTTAACATATCATATCGAAAATTCATGAATCAATTTATTGTACAATAGAGCTTAATTATATTAAAGTATCAGCAAAACAAATCTACAGACTTCACCTTTGACGATTATAAACGTATTAATATTATGAAGTTTTGCTATGTTTGTAACTTGTTGTTTCATTTAGTAATCGTTTCTGGAGGGTAATTAAGAAATATCAGTCCTGGTACGTAAATACTGAGTAAAATATTAGTACCACGCAAAGTCAGCGTCGGTAGCAAGCTATGACTAATTCTGCAAGGACAGACGAATACGTATAACGCTGGAAACGCTTCGCTGAACCTCCTCAAGTTGTCAATGTAATTATAACGTTTTAATTATTGTAATTAAAATCTTAATTACATAAACATGACTTGCTCGTTCTTAGCAGATGAGTTAAACACTAAGTTAATTCTAGAAAATACATTTGACACAGAACAAATTAAATTATTGCAATAAATATTTAACGTTGTTACAGCGGCGTTATTATTCAAAGTTTAAAAAAAATATATATGCAAGTAGTGTCAAAGTACTTGTAATGGGAGCGGTGTAACAAATGCAGGGAAGTCAAAAGCAGAAACAACGGTCCACTTGAGACGACATTCAAAACACATTTTGAGGTTCAACCCTTTTGTATCATAAAACAGTGGGCATGAAATGCCTGGGGGTTAAAACACGTTCTCTATATGAGAACAAAAAACTATTGTATTTTTTGATCATTTTAATATGTTGATAATATAAGCTCAATAAACTTTCAAAATCAAATCATACTTTATTCAAGTAGGCTTTTGAATCGTCATTTTACAGAACTGTATCAAAAGCAAAGCTATCACCGATTTGGAATCATTCTATCGAGATGAAATGGCGATAAACTTACTTTTTTTCAATATTTGAAATAAGTTATGTCTAATGTAATATATCCTTCCTGAAAATCAACAAGTATTAGCTTCGCGCTTTACATTTTTAATTTTAAATGTAAAATAATAAATAAACAAGGAAGTAGTTGCTTAAACACAAAACTATCACTTAAGGGGTCTTGTAGAATGAGACCGGTGTCGGGGTTCATCAATCTATCAAGCAATCAATACAAATTGCCAATTAAGAATTGGCGTGCTGCGGTTAGAGAGGGCTCAATTATAATGCAAGTGCCATGATAAATAAAATAAACGCTTCAAATGATAGATATACACGCAGAGACGATCGCATCACATCTCGGTGAAAGTTCAAATCCTTCCTAGGAAGTCAACGTGAAAAGTGGAGAGTGAATATTTATTGTCTTTATAGGTTTACCTGTATATAATTATTATCATCATTATGTCTGTCTGTCCCTACGTATGCTTAGATCTTTAAAATTACGCAATTAATTTTGATGCGTTTTTTTTTTAAATAGATAGAGTGATTCGAGAGGAAAGTTTTTGTATATAATGCGTGGGTAATACAAACACTGATAATTTAAATATTCTCTACTATATTTAGTATCAGCATTGCCGTGCGAAGCCGGGTCGGGCCGCTAGTTTTTTAAATAAATATTAGTTTTTCACATTAGTTGAGAGCTTAATATATTATGGTATTCACTATGGATAAGCGAAAAAAGCGTTTCGAACGTCAACGAAACTATTATCGTACTTTTAACAGTAAAATTAAAGTGAAAATAAATAACCACTTATATTCACCTAACCAGGTGCAATGGTGTTGTATAATAAAAAATACATATTAATCAAGAACCCACAATACAACCGAGCTATTAAAAAAACTTATGAAATACGTAAATCCAATTTTTGTTTATTTTTTGTACTACTTCCATTGGAATAGGCTATAGTTCGTTGTCGTGATCCAATATAGATTAATGTTACTATTTTTCCATAAAATTTGCTTAAATGATAATGATAGTTCATAAAAGACTCGAGATACTTGAGGCATCTTATACAAACTAACTGGATTTAACCCAAAGTCACTACAGTCACGTACAGAAACGTTAAAATTGGAACTTGGTTTTTATCACGGAGAGAGATAGGAGAGATATAATAGTTGGAATGATACTTTGTATTGCTTTTCGAGTAGTATCGCATTAATCTGGTCCTAACGCCATACATTAATAAAACCTTAATATGTGTTTTTTAAGTCCTAGTTTATTTCATCACCTGTAATACATCCTTTAAATTATAAATAATCACGAATCGTTATTAAATAAATAAATATGAGACAACATCACAAACATTACTCTGATCCCAATGTAAGTAGCTAAAGCACTTGTTTTATGGAAAATCAGAAGTAAAGACGGTACCACAAACATCCAGACCCAAGACAACTAGAAAACTAATGATCATCTGCATTGACTCGGCCGGGAATCGAATCCGGGATATCGGAGTGATGAAAAATGAAAAACCGGTGTACACACCACTCGACCACGGAGGTTATATTCTATTTATTATAAAATGTATGAACATTAGTTTTAGCTGTAGCTTGATTTCTGATTTTGTTGTTGGTATAAATTTCAAATGTGTTTATAAAAAATAAAGCACTTACTTAAACACACTTTTCTATACTATATTGCGAAATATTAAGTAGTACGTTATATCTTGAAATTACGTAATTTTATAATTCGTATGTATATAAAAAAAGGTCGTTCAAAAGTGAAGAAGCGTCCTAGTTGCTGAGAAAAATATTATTCAACAATCGCATCAGAGGTGCATTGTTTTTATTTCGTTTAAGATAAGCGAGCAGGAAATGAACTGAAACAGTGCGCTCTATTGTTCGGGATTTTGTTGTTATTTCGTAACGCGTTACGTGCAAAGCGATTCTCGTTTAGAGAAGGCTTCGCTGTGACCTGCGGGCTAATTCCACTAACATAACGGTTATCATACTTTCCCGATTCTATTATGATCCAACTTCGACTACAAGTCAAAACTCAGCTTAATCGTAACTGTAAGGTTATTCTGTAACAAGAAACTCGAACCTCACCGCAGAACGCGAGTTTATAATATTACAATATTACAATATTAAATGCAATATGGAGCTGAGATGGCCCAGTGGCTAACCACTTAATTTGTGCTTGTAATTCATCTCGTGCTCGGCGGTGAAGGAAAACATAGTGAGGAAACCTGCATGTGTCTAATTTCACTGAAATTCTGCCACATGTGCATTTCATCAACTCGCATTGGAACATCGTGGTGGAATATGTTCCAAATGCTCTTCTTAATGGAAGAGGAGACCTTATCCCAGCAGTGAGAAATTTACAGGTTTATTTCGCGAGTGAGATACAAAATGTTTTTTTATTAAATCGTAAAATTTGACCCCGGCAATGATAACGTTTCGATTATATTCCGATGAAATGACAATTTGTTCGTAGAATTGACACCCTGACTAGCGTAAGCGCATGCGCACGGGGTGTTATACCAGTTATTCCTTGTTTGTCAATTGACACAACTTTGTAACGTTGATTGAAAAAAACGATCTGTAAAAGCTTTTTTTTGTGTAGATACAAAACAAAGGCACACTTGTATGATCAGGAGATGTTAAGATTTTAAAAGTGAAAACGGTTTAAGCAAATACGTAGTGTGAAGGGAGGAATGTTGTTTCTTATCATAACTTAGTATAACAAAGACGCTTGCCGCTGTCTGTTCCTATGTACAATCAGAGTAAGAAAACCTTCGTCAGTTTTCAAATCCATTCCTTTGTCAAGTCTTAAACTCTTAGTACCTTTTGAACCTAAACATCAAATCATTGCGACACAATATGTCATAAGAGTCGAGATGGATGGTTAGAACGCGTGCATCTTAACCGATGATTGCGGGTTCAAACCCAGGCAAGCACCGCTGATTCATGTGCTTAATTTGTCTTTATAATTCATCTCGTGCTCAGCGGTGAAGGAAAACATCGTGAGGAAACCTGCATGTGACAAATTTCATAGAAATTCTACCACATGTGTATTCCACCAACCCGCATTGGAACAGCGTGGTGGAATATGTTCCAAGCCTTCTCCTCAAAGGGAGAGGAGGCCTTTAGCCCAGCAGTGGGAATTTACAGGCTGTTGTTGTTGTTGTTGTTGTATGTCATTCTCGTTAACGTGACGAACCTTTTCTTACCCCGACTGTTCATATATATACATAGTTTCAAGAGGAAGGTTTTTGTATATAATACATGAACAATATAGTTAACCAACACTGATAATTTTAGAAGTTTCTAATGTGATGTCGTAAATAAACAAACTCTTTAGTATATTTTGCATCATTATTGCACCCGTCCGAAGCCGGGGCGGATTGCTAGTACAGATATATTTTGAACTTGTCTGTGTTATATAAATAGGATTTCAATTTATTAATTATCTCATAAGTTATGAGGTTTAAACAAAACAAATATTACGCTGTTTTTAGAATGTTTATTGTTCTCGAAATTTTAAACGGTATTCATCGACTTAGCTTTACCGGGTTCAGACGAGTCAATCGCTAAATCGAGAGCGTGTTTGAGTCGGTTTACAATTTTATGCAACAAATACTTATTACGAAGACAGCACAACGATTACCATAACTTTGGTTTATTAAATAAAACTCTTATTCTTCAAATACTAACTGTGCCCGCGACCTTTTACGCATTTGAATTTAACAAAAAAAAAATATATAATCTAAGTTACTCCATATTATATCAGTTATCTGCTAGTGAATGTGCCGTCAAAATCGGTCCAGCCGTTCCAGAGATTAGCCGGAACAAACAGAGAGAATTGTAAAAAATATTATTTTGGAATATGTACAGTGTATGCATTGAGTAAAAAGAGCTATTTTAATATTACAAACAGACACTCCAATTTTAGTATATGTATAGATATGTTTATGTACCGTTAATATCATAATATGTTCCATAAGGACGACGGATTAAAATAACAATTTTTGATTACATATCCCCATATGTTTAATACAACACGTATAATTTAATATACTTATAAAGTTTATACTTGCTGTAAGACTATATTAAAACACAAATGTAAATATATTCTTCAATAAATTGTTCAGAAGATATTATTTCTACCCTTGTCATAACTTACGGACATTGATGAATCATTATTATACAAATGTTATACATACATATTCTATATACAAACACACACTCCAATTCTGTTAATTGGAGTGTGTGTTTGTAATATTAAACAAACAGCTATTTACTATATACATATGCATGAATACATGGCACATATACCAAAATAACATATTTTACTATTTTTGTTTGTCAGTCTGTTCGTTCAGGCTGATCTCAGGAATGGTTGGACCGATTTTGACGGCAGTTTCACTGGCAGAAAGTTGATGTAATATAAGGAGTAAATTAGGCGACAATAACCACATATTGCACTTAGTTGTGTCTTTGGGTCATAGTCAAATGACCTAAAGACACAGACATACAGTTAAACATTTTTATAATAAGTTGTAACGAGTCGAGCTACCTGATGATAAGTGGTCACACCCGACCATAGTCATTCATACTGTAAGAAGTATTAATTATTCCTTGCACCGTTAATGCGCCGCGGCCCGCGAGCCATGGGAACTAAGATGTTACGTCCATTGTGACTATAAATTAACTAGTTCACTTACCTTTAACTGTTAAATTACTTTTAACTGATGAATTAAGGGAAATGATCGCGCACGGGTAAGATGGGGATTTTATTAGAGATTTTAAAGAGATATAAACATTTTCCTATGACCTATTGTACTTTTTCATACGTTTATTTAAAGATCTTTAAGATGTATCTATATAATTATGATTACAATTTTATTACATTTACATTACATAAAGGTTTAATCAATTCTTTTTTCAATCCATTATTTTTTTTATTTCATAACGAAAATGAATCTTAAAATTTTGTTGTGACTTCGATCATAATCCAAATAGATTAGATTCAATCGAAATTATTATCTACTTTTATCGTTCGGGTTTGAACCCACAACGGGAAACGCAAGCACTAACCGCCCACGACGAGGTCCCGTCCCTATTGTTGGGATTGACATTTCTACGAGCTTTTTCACATTAGAACGACCCGACAGATTTATCGTACCGTACGTGTCATTTGTATATCGGCATACGGATTTCAATAGCATCATTCACATTAGGGGGATCCGATAAATACATCCCCGAACACGTTTATCGGCATTGCATACGATAAAAAGAACGTTTTTTGGGCAATGGAATAACAAATAAACTCTATTAATAATAATATTATTCATTAAAGGAGTACTTTTTAGAAAGAAATGCCTGGAGTTAGGCTCGGGATCCATTACAGGAAACTGTAAAGAACAGCATTGTAAATCTGTTTATTTGAAAAGAGCTATGCGAGTTCTTTGCCGTTTCTTCTCGCTAGGAGCAGCTTTCCGAAACGGTGGTAGTATTTAATTATAAACAATTCAAAAACGCTTCATTGTGAAGTTGACTTGAATAAAATCGATTTTATTTTATTTGATTTGACATTGCTACGACTTAATAGTCGATTTGGGTGACGGTGTTGATATCGATATATCGATAAAAGTGCGCACGATACGCAGTGTGAACAGCACTAGGCGGCAGCCTGCGACCGATGAAACTATCAGACCGCCCTAATGATAACTAGCGTCCACGCGTTCATATTGCATACGTTTAATTAAAAAAATCAAGACATTTATTTAAACGTAGCTCTCTACCCATTCTGCATTCCTGGTAATTGAATGAGTAAATTTGTTTATATTATTACATTTTCAATAATTTTTATGCTGTTACTTTAATACTAATACTTCAAAGTGTTCCTCAGTCAGTTACAATTTATATTACAGAAATCCCACCCACAACAACTATAGACGCCTTTAAATTCGGTACTATGGGCGGTCTCGATAATGTAATCCGGCAACCAGTTTCCAGTGTTTGTTAGGATCAATTTCTCAAAACAACGTCGTACGGTACGATGATGTATGAAACAGAGGCGCTGGCGAGTTCGTTAAACGATAAATAAATAAAGGCACCAATATTGGCAGCTCGTAAATGTTCATGCAAACACCGGTTCTGTTATCTTTGCTTTGTTAATTTTACCGGTTTCGGTTATGAAATTTATTTCACCATGTATTTTGTTTTTTATGCGTACTCTTTTATTGTTATTTGAAAGTTTAAGAAACAATACGTTCTACTACGTTAAGACATCATTGTGTTAGCTATATGTCGATTTTTCGGATTTGTTTTAGTGACTTAAACGACTAGAAAGAGTTATGAATTAAATAGATTTTGGTTTCGAAGAATTATCTGTTTTTATAATCAGTTCAAATTATTTCGGAATTAAAAAAAAAAAAGAATTGTTACGAAATTATCATCCATATTTTATACCTTAGGAAATCAAACGATACTCACCCTAAGATGTAGGGGTGTTTTAATTTGTTCATCAGCTGTACTTCCCGGAGCATATTGGGACGGTTCGCCCTCTGCTGGTTCATCTTTAGAACCATGACCTTGCCAGAGGTCTTGTGTGTCACCTGAAAAAAAAAAAAGAAATTAATAAGGCGAATATTTTATATAATAGTTACATAAAATGTCACACGACAAGAATAGACGCTGAGTTTTTTTCTTGAATTTTCCGGATTAAATAATAGCTAATTATACCAACATTTTTAATTTCTGAAACAAATAAACACTATACAGAACAATTAATCATTGAATTTTAAACAAAAACAATTACATTCGTACTATTCTTAGTTTTGATTCTTTGTTTAAATACATATAGTGATGACAAAGGGTTTAAGTGTGTCATTCAATGTAGAGTAACAGAAAACTTTACTGAAGTTATTGTTTTAGAGGGAAAATTTTGATACAGCATTCTATACTTCGTATATTTTATAACGGTAATTTGCATCTTACAGACTGAAAATAAATTTATTAACATTTCCTTGCTTATTATTGAGCCTTGTATTGGGATTTGCAATAACAATAATGTTTTGCCGTCTAAAAATGCTCAGATCATTCTTAATATAGTCGTACAAACAACGTTTCTAGCTAGATACTAATTCATAGTTGCATATTTGTACATAGCTAACCTCAAAGTATGCTATTTGTTGTTGTGTTTATGACATGTGTGCGAATATACTAATGTAATCGATGTAACTTACGACACAGTTTTTTTGAATACGTATTAAAAATTAGGAAGTATCGCCTAAAATCAGCAGAGTCAATAATAATAACGAAAAATTCTTGCGTAAAAAAAGAGACCAACTATAAATATCCTGTTATCATTACACATTTCCTGAATTTATTAATATGTTTTATTGCAAAGGAATTTATAGTTTTGATAAACATACATTGCGTGTTCGTGCTCGGTTCTCGATATTGATAGTACGTGAAGGTCAATGTCGAAATACAACTAACGAGTCAACGGCATTACGAAATAAACACACAAGACAAATGTAGGTATATTAATATACAACATAAACCTAGTCGCTGAGTTCTAGCTGTAACGATTGACATACATCTATTAATCACGATTAGGGGGTGGTCGTGTAATCGATTTGGTTCTTTGGTAATGGATATTAACTACTTAATCCAGTATAGTAGTTAGTAGTTACTACAGTTGCCTCGTATAGAGATTATGAGATCTCAGGAACAAATCGAACTTTTTATGTCAAAGTATTCTTCAGTAACAGCTCTAAGTAAGAGTTGGTAGAGTGGTCCCGTGCCTCGGAAAGTTAAGATATTCCTTGTTCCTAATCTTTTTTTAGTTAATTCCACAGACATTTTTAACTTTGCCGTCTCGTAAATTCAAATCGTTTACAAAAAATACATTAGTGAAAAAGGCGTATTATTCGATACAAGATTTTGTAGATGATAAAAAAGCGTGGAATTAATACCTGTTGACTTCCAGGCAGGATATATTAATTTAATAATTGTATTAACTTAAAAATTAACTAACATGACTGTATTTTTTTAAATGTTGAAAAAGAGTAGCTACTGAGTTTCTTGCCGGTTCTTCTCAGTAGAATCTACTTTCCGAACCGGTGGTAGCTTCACTTAATTGTTAAATGACGATTCAAAAGTGCTTGTAAAAGCCCACTTGAATAAAGTATACTTTGATTTTTTTTTTATCCGTCCGTCATATTGGACTGCGACAATCCTCATTCTGAGTTATATTTTCTCTATGCATTGTATTTTTTTTATTTACGCATGGTGCATTGCCGAAATAAGTTAGGAACACATAATTATTTCAATCACTTATTATCTTGTATATTATATGTTTTATATGTTATTTTACTTGCTTAAATAATCTTAATAAAGTTAAATAATTTTAAATTCAATATCTAATAAATTATCCAATGTAAGATCACAACTGGCGTAAACTAATCGTGACGTCGTCTTGTTACAGTAGGCATTTAACAATTACCAAACTAAGTATCTTGGTTTAAGGCTTGTCAGAGTAGTGTAGTTCGTGTCACATAAACGGGACGATAAAGCCATTACACCGATTACTGAATTATGTCTTAGCTAATATCCTGTTCATACATCTTATATTCAATGATTTCAATGGACATAACCGGCTAAATATTAACCATTCCTTACATTGACAAAGTGCCGCCAAACTTAGGAATTAAGATGTTTTGTCCCTTGTGCCTGTTGACTGACTCAATCATCCTCAAACCAGAATACATAAACAGTGGTTAATGCTGCTTATCGAATCGCGAATGTCTTCTTCTTAATTATTATCTTTATACTGTATTTATTTCGTGAGCTATTTTTTAGTGTTGCCGCTGCAAATACTGCAAAAAAGTTTCGATTTCAAATCGTCTTTACCTTCGAATAAGGCTATATATAATATCTTTGAAATAATTAAAATAGAACTATTTATAACGGATGAATCGCGAAAATTTAAGACAACATTAATTAAAATAGGTTATATATTAATTATTACTTAGGAGATAATTAAATTATTGTTTAGTTAAATTTCGAAGGATCGATGTACGATCATTGTTGATCGTTTGTTGCGTGTGATGAAAGGGAAACTGCTCCAAAAATGACTATGTATCGGTAAGGGATTTTTAGCTTTATGGCTATGCATACATATTTATCAAATTTCACAATGGTTATTATATAAATTAAGAGAATATGACGTCAAAGCTTAACATATAAAAATATAGATATTAATATAGAAGCTTAGTCTACTATTTGTGTGGACCATGTATTATCGTTCGATAAGACCTCAGTAAACAAAGGAGTTCGGCTACTGATTAAACGTTTGATCATTTTATAAGCGTCGAAGTTCTTCTTGAAAGGATTCCGGTTTAGATATCAAGCTAAAGTATGTTCGCAAATTCTTAGAATACGGAACACAATATCGGTCTTGTATATTTTTAATATAAGAGTTTTTGCATATTCACCCAACCAAGTAAATATATATTTAATATATAAAGGTGTAACATGAATAACCATATTATATTTATATACGATATGTTAACAGTTTTTTCGATATGATGAGGTAGATTTGTAATATAGTCAAACACGCTTAAGATAAGTATTTGGGAACGATTTTAGTTTAATTGTTAATTCTCAACTTTCTAAATACTTATCACTTCCAATAATTTCAAGTGAAACAAACATCCATAACAGAATTACTGATAATCCAATAAGATTTCTGTTGACGCCATATATACAATGTTGTTGGAATGATACTAAGTCTGCTAGTTTCTTGATATGAAATTGTTTTCAAGTACTCTCAAAATCAAGAATTTTCTATCCATTATATATTTATTCGATATGGTAACAGTAAGTAATTGCAGTGCTTGTGATACAATTTACCAATTATCGAGCCCAAAAATACTTGAAAGTGATTAATAGTGAACAGTACACGATAGCCAGGTATTACGAAATGGATCACTCACGCCGTGCTCCAAGTGGGAACGTAACAGTATTCCACGCCCACGAATATCACGACGTTGCATCAATATGTATGTTGTTGCGTCGGATTTTAAAATATTCCCCAAAAATTGGTCACTAAAATCTATGTAAGAAATTTTACAAGTACGAGACGAATGAACACATTTAATTTATTTAAGGCATTATGTATCAAAGTCAAAAGTCTTTATTATATACAGAAATGATTACCTACGTGATATTGGCGAAATCTACGCCCTGTCGGCACGACTAAAAGCCATTAAACTAAGAATTGAATTGAAATGATTACACTTGCTTATTGATAGTCAAAAATCTACCACCGGTTCCGAGTTTAACACTTCAGACCTGACCAAGAAGCGGCGAAAGAAACTCAGAGGGATATACATTTGGTTCAGTTGCGACACAAATAATTTAAAAATTAAGGATCAATAGTTAGTCAACTGTTTATTTTCATTTTTATAGCGCTTGACGGACAAAATGACCTACGGATGACCTGAACTGACCTGATTATTGCGAAATGTTGGTTTTATCTTTTATAGAATCTTTCTTTCCAAGTAATTCTTTATGTACAATGTATGTGATTCTGGAATGTTTTCTTAATTTTTGTGATTGTCTTGTCTTATTAAACTTGAAAGGATACTTGACCCATTCCTTGTCTATTAATAGATTTAAATCTAATGAAGAAAAACAATAAGGCATGTTGCTAAGAATATACAAATGATTACAGGAACATAAATAAATATGGTATTGTATATAATTGTATTTTTGAGAGGAAATATTTACAAACGAAAGAGAAATAAATCTTGCCATTTATTATTGGTTATATTGAATATGTGTATTGGCAGCCTCAAATACAATTTAGTCTTGCAATATAGCGATTCTAAAACACACTTAAACAGAGAACATTTAAATTTTGACTTAGTAAGTGATAAAGGGTTAAATTGAAATAACAATACGTTAGGTCAACAATTGGTATGTCGTTGTTGTGCTTCGTGGTATACTTTATCTGCTAACATCGCTAAAAAGCCAATGACACAATAAGCAGGTTGTAAAATCGTTGTCTGAACTTACCTCCGAGTTCGAGTGACCACTTGACACGTTTCGAAATGATGACACGCTATTGTCTCAGACGCTGAGATCACTTGAACCTTAAGCCAGTTAGATGACCGATATGGGTCACTGGGTTGTAATTGTAAACATTATATCTAAACATCTCGTATTGTAAAGGTATAACAAGTCGATAACGGGACTGACATACATACATATATAATTGTATTTAACGAATATGATTGAATTTGAAATGTTGAAAAAGAGTAACTACTGAGTTTCTTGCCGGTTCTTCTCGGTAGAATCTACATTCCGAACCGGTGGTAGCTTCACTTAATTGTTAAATGACGATTCAAAAGTGCTTGTAGAAGTCCACTTGAATAAAGTTTATTTTGATTTGATTTGATTTGTGAAATATATTTTGAGATCATGCATTTTATGACGTCTGTAATTGTTAATATAACAATAAAAGTGTGAAATTACATTGCGATGTTCCAAGTCTACGAGGATAAATCGAAAATGTTGCTTAATAGTATTACATAATTATTCATCTCCAAAGCAAAAACAACTATCATCAATTTGTATAGAAATGTTGTTTTTTTTTTTTTTTTATTTCTTGCATCAGTGTAAAGTTAAATGTTTAGATATAAATGTACTATATTTGTCACGAGGCCAGCTAACTGAAATATTGTTCATGAGCGATGAAAAGGACGGATTCGATTGAATATCTTGTTTTGGTTCTTTGTTTCTTCGAGTATTCTATAAATAGGGAAACACTGAATAATCACTAATCAATCTCATCGAGTTTACGATCTTCGTATCGTTAAGACCGTTGAGTCTGTCTTTGTATATAACGTCATAAGTTAAGTTTTCTTCGTTTTTCAACCATCATTCAGCATTTTAATTTATATTTGCAACGTGACTTGCATTAGCTCGCTCATAAAGAATTTAAACCCTGTATATCTATTTTTATAAGTAAAGAATGCGTGGAATCTTCTAAGTATTTGCAAACAAAGATTCAACGTTAGTTATAACCAAAGTCAGCGCTCATGAGAGCGAGTGATAAGATAAGAATCCAGCGCACCTAGTGTCGGATTTCTATCTAGAGAAAAGTTTTATCTTTGTTCGCTACATGTTTTATTATGAAACGTTGAATAATACATGCAGATATAAAGAATATATTTATTTTATAATATTGAAGAAACTATAACAAAGTTTTTTTTTAAAGATTCAATCTTGACGATTCTCAAGACAAGTTAGTTTAGAAATTAGAGTTAGTTGAGTTTATTAATTAATAAAAATAAGAGTTTATGGATAATTTACTTACTCTCCCTGGAATAGTGTCGGATCACTGTAACACTCAGGAGCTCATAATTGGCCCTATTATTATCAACAAATAATATTTCTTTCATTGAAAATGTACAAAATATTACTTAAACAATCAATAATTTTGACGAATAACTGTTATGAATGTACGTTGCTCACGTATAGAATTCGAAGTACTGGGCACAAATCACAGGTTGGGGCAATCACACATATTGAAGTCCGTGGTCGAAATTCTGGCAGGCATAATCTACCCAGTAAAATATTTCATCTTTCATCTCACATCATACTAAGGTGATAATCTATACTGATATTAATATTATAAACGTGAATGTAACTCTGTCTGTCTGCCTATCTGTAGTTTTTTCACTACGAACTGCGGAACCGAAATTGATGAAATTTGGTATGAAGCAAAATTGACTACTTTTATTGCCTAACACATGACAACCAACACCCTAAAACTTCTTAGGTATATATTAGTAAAGTAAAGTAACAGCCTGTACATTTCCCACTGCTGAGAGAAGGCCTCCTCTTCCATTAAGGAGAGGGTTTGGAACATATTCCACCACGCTGTTCCAATGCGGGTTGGTGGAATGCAATGGGGCAGAATTTCGATGAAATTAGACACATGCAGGTTTCCTCACGATGTTTTCCTTCATCGCCGAGCACGAGATGAATTATAAACAAAAATTAAGCACATATATAATTATAGTGGTGCTTGCCTGGGTTTGAACCCGCAATCATCGGTTAAGATGCACGCGTTCTAACCACTGGGCTATCTCAGCCCTTGTATATTAAGCAAACAACAATTTCATTCAATAAATATCTCCTTCCGCTGCAAGTCACACGGTAGATTTAAAAGAGAAAATATCATGATGATGTTAATGTTATGTTAGTTACGTAACTATACCATGGCGTATGTACGTCGGTTATCATCTCACTCGACATCATGGGGTCCGGAACCTATGCGAACACTTTCGCTTCACTGAACCGTGTACGAACCTAACTATTACAAATATCTTCTTGATGAACCATTATTAGCGCTTGACTTTGATTGAATCGTTTTCACTATTTACTCGTAGCTGGCGGCTGCAGATATTAAAAATCAGTTTAGTATTATTGAAAGCACATCTGATCATATCAAGATATATTTTATATGAAACTGCTAATGTTATCATCGTAAGTACTGTACTGGTAAAAAACTGTACTTGTACAGAAGTACTGTACTTCTAACGTCTCATATTAAATTGTATGCGACTGGTGCTGCATTAAGTATAATAATATTCTTATTATGAATATGACAACCAATATTATGCAATGAAAATATGTTAATTGCGATCTGCTATTATTATTCATTTATATCAAAATAATGTGTGTGTTTGTGTGTTGTGTGTGTGTGTGTGCGTGTGTATGTATGTTTGTGTGTATTGTTGGAAGCTACGTGATAGTTTCTGATACTATCAACGTCCCTAGGTGTTATAACGTCAGTCGCGAATCTGTTAATTCCAAGACGCTCACTCACCCTCGCGAAGCCGAGACGGATAGCTAGTTGAGCATAAAAATAGATTTTTATTTCCACACGTAAGAAAAAAAATCACCAATTAATGATTGGAAGGTTATTTTTAATTAAAAATATTCAAGCTTTTATTTTTAATTTATTATCATTAATGAACATAACATTTCGACGCAATTTTTTTTTTCACCTTGACATTTGAATATTTTGGCAAGAGGCACGTAACATTGATTACAAATATACGCATATATGATAATACTGTATTACTAGGCAATTATTAATCTAAGTTAATAAACTAATAAATAATTTAATTTACGCCTTTATCTGATAAACTTTGATAAAGGACACATTCTACCGTGACCAATATGCGCCTTTACTGGAATTAACACCCAAAAGCAATTCCAAACGAGGCACGTTTCCAAGTAAATTTCCATAATTGAACTCTTTCAGCACTGTCGCTGCCGTAATAAGGATTCCTTTGACCTCAACTGCTAACTACCGTAATATGCCTTCCCGATACGGGAATACTGATACGATCCCGATAGGATTGTTGCTGATAGATGATGGCAAGTTACTGCCTCTGAGCCGAGGTTTATTTTAAAATTTATTTCTTAGTTTGAATATAGTAAATTCTGAATTTATTTATAGGAGTATTTGTCATTTTAATGTTTCGGAAAGATTTCTCGGACACTTTTAAAGAAGCGGAAAAATCACGAGCTGTTTCTCAAAGTCTTTACGTAGAAAGAACGAAATAACGTCGACCAAATATCCAATTTAATTGGCAATTAAACAAAAAAATATTTTGTGTTCATTCGCCGTTACAGATATGAAATTCGACTGTCGACTCTACAGGATACGAATTAAGGTTGAAAACAGATTGTTTTATATAGAATAGACATTAATTTATTTACCATTAATCCTATATATTTATCATCACCATATAGCCTTCTATTTAGTGTTGTAACAGACATTACCGAACATCCTCTGACTTTTCACACACTGTATTACCTTCACGAGTGTAACGGAACCATATCATTAAAATTTCACCTCCAATTTCGACATAACATAACTCTTTATTTTACAAACTTAATAAGAAATCACGACAACGCGATAATTTGAAGAACCAAAAAAAACGTAAATACCGGTAAAAGGTATCCAAAAAACAACTCTTTAAATATACATTTAAATACAGTAACAAAACGTGGGTTGCTTTCAAATAACATTTTTTAAAGTCTTCGTTTGTCCTATTAAAACCGAAATTCGGAACAGCTTTATGCAAAGTCTGCTAAGAACTTTGTATATTAAATTTTACCATAGAGTCGGAATAAGCCGGTAGTTTCTTGTACGTTCTTTCAAACATATTTTAATATATTGGAAAGTATTGTTCAAATTTAGAAAGTTTCAACGGTAATTTTCCTTGTTATAAAGTTATGAATAAACGTTTGTATCTCGAAATTAATTAGTTCTCAAGCGTTTAAATTACACTCACATTAAAGAAAAAAATTTAAATGATAATTATATGGTATTTAAAGACTATTAAGCGTACATTAAAATAGAATACAGTTACAAATAGAGGTAAAGGTGTTTATCGCTAAGAAAGCAATCTCTTATTGACAACCTTTGGATAGAAGACATCACTATATAATTATTATAAACTGCGTCTGTCTGAATGCAAACTGAAAAAGTACTGGAATTCCATAAGATTCAACAATGGACGAGTGATTCATGAGGAAGATTTAGCTTAATAGTGGGTCTCCAGCAACTTCGCATTTATGCGAAAGACTTTTTTTTAATTTGGAAATCTGACCTGATTTCGATTTCATTTCACTGTAATCTGCCAGTCATTTATCTATATTTGTCGCCAAAATGAAAATGAAACCTTTTTTAAGTGATATTTTTTTTTATGTCAAATAGAATTAGAGTTTGTCGATAACAATTAACTTTAATTTCGTATACGTTTTTCATTCTTTTTTTTATGCAGCCATAGGACCGCTCTCTAACCAGCCAGAACTTTTTCAGTTCTCAAAAAAGTTTTTGTTAAATCTCATTACTTTCTGCATGTTTTTCTTTTCAAAATGAGACCAAAATGTTTTTATGTGTAGCTATCGTCTCATATTCACTGGGTCAAAAGTCGGCTTACGTTATTAATATTGAAGATGTGTGTGTGTGTGTGTGTGTGTGTGTATGTGTGTGATTGTGCGTGTGTGTATGTGTGTGTGTGTGTGTATGTGTGTGTGTATGTATGTGTGTGTATTATTCATGCATGTAAATTGAACGAAATATGACGACGATTGTTAACGATGTGGGAAAGTATCGTGTCAATTGGGAGCATTGTGCTTCCTGTAAACTACCAGTTACATATACAAACTTTTTAAGTAGACCTCTTTTTTAACCGGGACGGGTATCTAGTTCTATCTAGTTTGTCTGTTTGATCGTGTTTATCTTAAACTCAGTACAATTTCTATTTTTTTTTCGATATAGCACATTTATTGATATAAAAGTTATCGACTATTTATAGCAATGACGTGCTACGCGGATGAAGCCGTGCGGAACGGCTAGAAGGATTAAAGCATTACAGATGTTAGAAAAGTATAAACTAAATTAACTATTTGACGACCTCCGTGGTCCAGTGGTGTGTACATCGGTTTTCATGGGTACGCCACTCAGAGGGCCGGATACGATTCCCGGCCGAATTGATGTAGATTATCATTAGTTTTCTATGTTGTCTTGGCTTGTATTTGTGGTACCGCCGTTACTTCCGATTTCCATAACACAAGTGCTTCAGCTACTTACATTGGGATCAGAGTAATGTATGTGATGTTGTCTCATATTTATTTATTATTATTATTTATTTATGCGTATAATTCTTGTCTATCTTAAAAATAAAGCTGTATAAATTCACTAACATGCAATTAATTAATATGTTTTAAGTTGGTGCCTTAACGGTATTGCTAAATTTTAAATGGTATATTATGTTATCAAATTCGAAAGTATCTTTATCAATAGTATCATTATTATTGATGACACATTTTCACCTTATCTTCTATGTGGAGACAGTCACAATCGTGCGAAAGTCTGTAGAACGATAAATAAACACGTACTCAATATTAAATAATTTAGACCTAAAATATACATTCGACATAAAGGCTGAAATTGGCAGAAAATAATAAACATATCTAATAAAGGAAAAACTTCTAATTTGATTCTTACTTAATAGAAGAAAGCAAATTTCCTAATGCTATAGTCACTTCATTTTGAAAAGATTTGGAACCTTTTCTACCGCAGGTTGGTGACAAAAAATATATGAGGCATATTTTTGTATTACATGCAGTATTCTCTTTCTTCGCAGAGTCGAAAAATTATAAACACAATTTAAGCTCAAAAACATTCGGAGAAACATGCTCGCCTGAGTTCACTTTAGCTTCAAATGTTTGTGGCACATTTTTGATGAAATAATTAAAACTTCTTACAACGCCAATATGTATATATTGCGGTACCGTCGTTACTTCTGATTTCCATAACACAAGTGCTTCAGCTACTTACAGTGGGATCAGAGTAATGTATGTGATGTTGTCTCATATTTATATTTATATTTATATTAATATTTATGTCTTTAACCTGTAATCTTCGGTCAAATTTCACGTACATCTCTTATATCTCTCTCTTCTCCCTTCATCTCGGCTTACAATACTATACAGATACAGTTTATAATTAGCCAAAAATCGAATTACTTTTTAAATAAAAAATTATCTACTTATTTCTTGGGGCACATTGCAGGATTCAATTAAATGTGAAGCTACTATAAATTCTATCGTATTGTCACCAAAATAGTTATAATAAGCTTTTTTATCAGTTAAATATTTTTACATTGTGTATTACAATAAAGGCATTCTAACATATGAACGAATATAACGATTTATATAAATTTAGTGGAACACCAACATACATTGTACTGTGATAATGTATGTGATACCAGACACGATTTAACACTAAAAACATAGTAATCGTGACTCATAAGCTTAATAAGTTCATTGATATAGAGACAACACGTGCCACTAGTCATGCGAATACACGAAACACGTATTATGTATAGCTGTGTACCCAGATTTTATGCTAATTCAACTACTACTCACCTATATAACTAGCTGAAACAATCATTGCATAGTATAAAACAAAGTCGCTTACCGCTGTCTGTCCCTATGTATGCTTACATCTTTAAAATTACGAAACGTATTTTGATGCATTTTTTAATTGATAGAGTAATTCGAGAGGAAGGCTTTTGTATATAATACATCGCCAATATAGTTAATAAATACAGATAATTTTAGAAGTTTCTAATCCGATGTCGCCAATAAACAAATTCCGTTGTATATTCAGTATCAGCATTGCAGCCGTGCGAAGCCGGGCCGTGTCGCTAGTTCCGTAATAAACTAGTTATTGCATGAATTGTAATTCTAATTGCTAAGAATGATGAGCGCATGCAATAAAACGAAAACGTCCCACGGTTGGGAAATACGATAAGGCTCTGCTCTGGAGTCTTTCCGTAAATATAAAATGCGTATAACTCACGCAGTTTATAATTGTAACTGCAATTTCCGACTTTACAAAGTCAATGCATCCTTCCTGGGGCAAGGTAAGCGTTTCTATAAAACAATTGCGTAAATATGTTTTTCAACTTTGCCAATTAATACATTATATCTTATAATAAAAACATTTATATTACTCAATAGATGATTACTTTGATGGTAAAAAACCGTGGCTTTAGTATTTATTGATTTCCATGTATGAAGGATATAGAAATTTAATTGTATATTGAAATTTTTGTATTAATATTTATAAATATGTATTTCCATTTAACAACAAAAAAGTAATTATCAGCCTTGACGGTTCATAGTATAATCTACAAGCGAAACCGGTGGTAGCTAACATTTACTTGATGGTAGGGCTAGCCTGGGTTTATTAGATATTCTACCGCCAATCAGTAAGCCAATGTAACCACAGGCACAAGGGACATAACACCAACTTCAAATGTTGGTCGAACATTGGTGATGAAATAGTTAATACTTCATATAACGCCAATATCTATGTTTGTATATTACAAAAAATCATTCAATGAAATCCTTTTCAATTATGATTGATAAGCAAATAATTGAATTATTATGATAATTAAATTATTTGCATAAAGTTCATTTTACATACATATCATTGCATACATTATCATGTAGTAATTTAAATAAAATAACAGCCAATCGTGAGTTTATGATTTTCAATTTTAGACTAAAATTGCTTTCTGTAAATTTACATGACATCGAGGTCAAGATACAAACAGTAAAATAATATTTTGAGTTTATTCGAATGTTATTTGGACAGTGAGGTCATTGACCGACTTATACATGGTTGTATAGGATTTGCTACAAGCAACCAAACTCTTTTGACCGCATATATTTTTACACTTCAAGCCATTTAGTTAATGTTTCGCCAGATAAAAGAATATGGTATTGTCTTACATTTTTTGTTTGTTTGGTGAGTAACGTAAAGGTCGTAAGTATAAATCAAATTCATAATAAGAAAAACAAACATTATGTATTTCCGAGAAAAGTTAGAAGGAAATTTATCGGTAAAAATGTAAGGAACAAAGGAATACGATTATCAATATAATCAAATCACAAATTAATTGATAATACCACGACTTTAATAAAAAGTCATATTAAATAATACAAATAGTGTCGAGGTTTATTTTTCATAACATATTGATCGAAAATTACTAAAAGCGTAATCGGATTAAAATAAATTATTCTATTAAACTTATACGTACTGTATATCGAATAATCGATACCAAATTTAATTACAGAAACAGTCGCTTGACGCCGGGTAGATTTTAATGGTAAATTGATTTATATGTAATTAAAAATGACGAAATAAATAATAAAATAAAAGAAATTTCGCGAATAAAATAAATATAATTCATAATATGTACTATTTCATATTATTATAATAATTTAACATAGGTATAGTAAAATTGTTTGTAGTATTAAAATAAACATTTTTTAAATGCTGTGTATACCTACACGGTACATATAACGAAATAACATTATTTACACTTTTTCTATGTCTGTCTGTCTGTTTTGACTAATTTCTGGAATGCCTGGACAGATTTTGACGGTACCTTCACAGCAGATAGCTGATGTAATAAGGAGTAACGTAGGCTACTTTTATTTTAGAATTATATGTAAAATAATAATAAAGTCACGTTGGGTGCCTCCTATCAACGACTTATATCACAAAAGCTGCCTAATACCGAATCAATAAGATAATTTTTTTTTTTCAAATTCGCACGAAGTCAAAGACACCGCCAACTAGATATTAATATAACATAAATACAGAACTATACCAAATTCATTCTTTTTGATAGTATCTTATACACTATATCTATCTAATAATAGCTGATATATTAAAACACATATCATTAGACACAAGGTTAATAAGCCGATAAAAATCTTTGAACTAGTTTTCTTTGATTTTTGTAAAATTAATTCATTCAGGTCTCGTATACCTACTCAATCGATCAGTATGACATTTCACGTCTGGTGTACAGAAAAAGATGATGTCAACGTTTAGCTGTTATAGATCACGGCGGTCAAGGTCATAGAGGACGAAGCAACTGCGAAGAGCATAGTTTAGTGCACTAGTGTATATAAAAAGATGCACTCTTTACTTCATCAGGCTTATAATCCTATGGGACGGCAAATCCGACTCGACTGAAAAGAGTTCAGAGGCAGGAACGAACGGCTTTACGTGCTTTCTGAGGCACGGACACGTCCATACTTTCAGCTATCAGATTTCCTGTTATTCTTGAGATTTTTCGACAGAAATACCAAATAACTTTTTTCAGCACGACCGGGGTTTTGATCCCAGAATCGCCAGAAATGTAGCGAACTGTTTCGATAACGAGTGACGTCTTTTACAAAGACGATATTGTAACTATATTTGGGTAAAGTAAGAATCGATATATGATTACAGCGTGTCGAGTAAGCGGTCAGACAAACGATTATTATCTTCGTAAAAATTAAAAACATTTCATACAAAACCATTGTGTCTATAGACTTACGATACGTAAATGTATGCATCATTGGCTCTCGTATTAATTCATTGCTATCAGTAAGATAGCCTTATCAATGTTACGAACAATCTTTTTATAGCTTCGAATAGATATTGTCTTTATGAATACATATATTTACTCTGTAACAAATGATTGTTTGACCTTTGTGTACAGTTTCATGTACCGTTTGTTATTTTATTTAATCAACTAAGTCCAAACCAAAAACTATACTGAAAATTAAAAGATCCTACGATATGACTAGAGACACAGGTGAAGAACACACTTTTTAATTTATTTTGTTAATAACGACCGAAACGTGCCTCTTAGAGCCTACAAATATAAAGCACATTTTGACACGACGATGAGTTCAAACGAATAGTGTGAGAGTGAGCGGCTTAAAACTGTATAAATTGTTCTCATATTTTATATAACAGATAACAAGGTAGATAGGCGTGTATGAGAAAGATTTATACAGTCGATGTCTAAATATTCCCCTCCATGCTTACGTAAGGTTCAATGCAGAGCGGTTATGCCATCATCAAACAGTCTTCTAGCTGTTCCGGTAAATACTTTAGATTAGATTAATGCTAATCTAATTATACTAGATGGTGGTGACTTTTTGCAAAATTGTCTTATTCAATTTATTATTTTTATATTCATCAATCATCCAAATGCCTCGTTGGCCTTTTGGTTACATATAAGGCTGCAAAACCCCATGGGATTCTCCGGGGTTTGAACTCGTGGTCGAACCAATAAAAAATTATCATGCTTTTTGCAGAAGAACACTCAATTACAGCCCAATTTATTGAAAGTTGAAAGGTCCTGAGCTTGAACTTTTTGTGGTCGCGTTGGATTTGCCTTCCTATCGAACTATGAGAGTAAGGTATTAGAGAGTGTTTTTGTGTGTTTGAATATACTTTAGCTCTATAATATGTCCTACGTAGTCTCTCTTGATATTGGACGTTGTGGCGAAAATCGTTTAGGACGACATCATCATCATCCCCGTGATATGAACAATTGAAAAGAAAATAACTGACACACTATATATTTATCTTCATATAAATTATAATATAGTACCAATATAAGCACAGTCTTAGTATATTTCAAGTAATATATAATCATAATGATAATAATAGTTGATAAGTGTTTGTGATTTCGCACGTTCACTTCCTCATAGTCTTTTATTTAATCAACGTTATAATTAAAGTTAAAGAAATCTTCAATATTCCTTACATCGCCCTTGGGAACTAAGATTTATTTATTTATAATGATTTTTTTTAATAAAATTGTTATAACATCTGTGTCTGTACCTATAGTATCCTATATGTGTATATAGTATCCTCATCCTTTTAAATCATTAACACAAGACTATTGCTGTCTAGCGGTAGATTATCTGATTAACGGGTCGTACCCACTACGTAAAGACTTTTAAAACGCATCAGCTCCAGAATCCTTCATTAGCGAACAATACTCAATGACATTGAATCATTGAAAGGTGACACTGGATTTAATAACAGAGATATCATTATTTAATCAAAATAAAAAATACAATACCAACGTTAAACAAACTTAAGCAGTACAGACATTGTTAAATTTATATGTAAATACGGTTATCTTAAAGGTATTCGAGTAGCGTTTATCTGATCGCGTCGATGATAAGTTTCCTTCCATACAAAATATAATCGTTTGAAAGAAAATGCCGCAATAAATAATAGCAATCCATTGTATAAAATAAAAGTATAGGAATACTATCGGTAAAGGTAAACTTGTTGCAAAGTTGATTATGTTTAATGGGGAATGCTGGTATTGTTTTCAGGTCCTCAAGTAACGGGTATCGAATCGTGCAGACGATAACGCGAAGTCCGCTCCGCCGTCGCGTCGGGAAGGTGTTACCAGAATAAATTACCACAATCCACATTATTTAGTGAAACGATGAAATCAAAATCTTCTTGCAAAGTACAAAAAAAAAAGTAAAAATTTCGTAACTAGAAACATACTAACGTAGTAAATCCTTACAATTTATATTAGTTTGAAGTACTTCTTTCGAATTTTATGATGCGTTTATAATATGAGCTAAGATGGGTCAGCTAATACCTACACATTAATCTTAACAAAAGTTGCGGGTTCAAACCACTAAGTTTTCAGGGGTCTAATTTGTTTTTGTAATTTATTTTGTGGAGCTTAACTTTGTGAAAAAAGCTGCCTTTGTCGTATGTAATTTCATACGTAATAAAGTCCAAAATTTCTCAAGACGACAGAAGACATTAGTTGCCTAGCAGTGAGACCTTTACAAACTGTTACTTATACAATGGGAAGATAAAAGATTGCCATATATGTAGGTCGATATGAATCACTATTATCATAACTGCTTTGTCACATTGATAATGTACCACATTGAATTCCTAGCACTGAACATACTTCGAATTCTGCGTAGCACCAACGCTCAAGGAATGTGTGAAATACTAGCTTTTGATTGTATTTGAATAGTAAATGAAAGTTAGGTGTCAAGTGCCAGGAATGTATATAAATTTGCATCTTTAAGAAATCTTAGCCAGCTATCTAGAGAAACGAGTAAATTAATGAATATTATGAACAACAAATGAAAATAGAAAAAGATAATTCCTCATACAAAATCATAATTCCTAAATAAATTACTTATTACTTTTATTATATAAGTATGTTATACCGTTATGTACACTGTTGTCGTTAGGTTGTTTTAAAGAATATTTGTGCAAAGGTGTTTTAGATGCACCGGCAGCGGCTCAGATCAGCTATTCTTGTCCAACTAAAAATACAGGCATCCAACATGGCGCCGTCTGTGATGCAGTTTTTATGCATGTCGCTAAATATTTTAGATGAGACATTCTCCTGGCGTAAGTAACACCAGAGGCATAAGAGCGATATTGGCCTGCAGGTAATATCGCATTCCACCACGTCTGGCGCGGATTATCTTCACTCCGAGTAATTTTCGTTGCAAATTGATTAAGCGGAACTCTGATTCCATAGATATTTTTCTTTATTGGCGGGGTATACGAGGTTTTTTTAGGGTTAAATAACTTTCGATTACGAGTGAGAGCCGAGCAAGAAATTGCATTACTTTGCCGTTAAGCTTTCCTTTTAAATCCGGGATTATAACCAATCATTACTTGAATTTATTCTACTGGAAATATTTCCATGTCTGTGTATATTTGGATTTGCTTATAATATTGACAGTTCAATTTGTTTTCATTCCAATAAAATGTACAGCATCATTTGAATTTGTTTCTTTGATATTGCTTCTTAATAGTTCTTTGAAAGCAACTCGCGTCGTAAAAACAAATTGCTCACGACAAAATCCTATACGTTTTGCATGTAAAAAAAAATGCAATCGAAAATTTCCATGCTGCTAAAGTCTGACCCAGAACTGTTGTATTGCGTTCAACACATGTTTATTTAAATTTAGATAGACTAAGATTTAAAGACAGGCTGAATCGTGATTCGGGTTTTATTACACAAATAATGGTATTTAGATTCATAGATAAAACATTTATTGGCGCTCAACACAACACAGAACCTATTAACAAAACCACTGCATAAACAAATAAAATATACAAAAATCTCCTTAAAACTGCGTGACGTACAAAATCGGCAACCACATAAATAAGTTCGTGACGAACTTATACTGATTTATATTCGTATAGTTTCCAAGAGTCAACAAAATAAAAATAAGGATTTTATAGTTCAATTAAATTAAGTAATTCACTTACGGTTCCCACGTACAGTGTGACATGCCTAAAGCCATGGTTCAAAGGAAACGATCTGAATTCAAATGAATCAAAAAGTAATTCGTTCAAATAATTAAAAAAAAATCGTATCCATTTTTAGTCAATCTATCAGATGGCTGTTTTAATATTGAATCTATGACAGTCGCGTCAAGCATACTTGTTTATACGTTGGGGAAAACAAAACATTGTTTTAAACAGAAATAATATATTATAGAAGATATTGAATTATATTATTCATTCGAAAAAAAGTTAACTTCGAATATTGTAATATATTTTATATCGTTAAAACCAATGTTAATCAAAGCTTGTCCAATTTTGACCAAAGTTCGTATTTGTTTCAATGGGTGCACAAGTACACCGCTTTGTATGGATTATTCGCTTATACATTTGGAATTCAATATTTTTACGTATTTATAGGTATGGTGTTTTCAAATCTTCTGATTATCTACATTGTAGGTATTGAAATCAAAGACATACAATATTATTGCTTGGAATTTTCTAGTCATCTGGTATATTTAATCTCAAAACAGAAATATATTAAACAATATTTTGCTCATACTTAAGTAAGCCCAATACTTTAGTGTAATCCTGTTGTCCATTTTCCATTCTGACGGCATCTCCGCCACCTTACCGTAATAGACACGCATTCCGCTTTAAGAGGATATTCTGCGCGTACGCACGGAATTCATTTTATCCTAACCAAGCATACTTTTGGTCATTACGCAATTACATACCGTGTACCCTCGCATTAGAGGCGAATATTGCAGTTGCTGAATTTTCACAGATCAAGAGATTAGACGCGATGTTTCTGCCTTAAATTCTGTTTATTGTCAAAGCAATTTGTACTCGTTTATTGGTTAAATTCCGTTTTATAGACGAAAGTCTGGATCTCAGGGCTATTTTGATTTAAGCTTGGTCTATAGTCGGTAAGTGCAGAAATTTATTTGCTCATTAAAATTATATTGGAGGCGTTGCCTCTGTACAAGTGTATAACACTTTCACAATTTTAAGAAATATTGAAATATTTTGCGTAACGAATATGCACTCAATGTGGCGGCGCTTATTTTAAATGCTCACATTATATAAATTGCAGTATCATAAACATTTTCTCGGTCTATTTAAGGCTAATTGATTTTGACGGTATTTAAAACGATTTCCAAAATTTATTTTACTGTATTCAATCGATATAAGATTTCAATTCATGATAACCATTTATAAATATGTTGCCAATACTATTGTATAACCTTCATTGAAAATAATTATCCTAAGATTCGATTTGATATAATTTTATATAGCTGTAGAAGTTTTTGCAGGTTGTTGTAATAGAAATAGCACAAAACGGTTCCGTTAGGCATAAAACGCCGACATATCTTAGGTTAATTTCAGCGGAAAGGCAAGGTAAGTCGTGCATTACACTTAACGTAACGAGAACGAGACGATATCGAATTATAAATTAATACTGAATGTATATAACTGTTGAATTATAAAATACATATATTTATTTAATTTAAGAAATGAGTAATAGCGGACTAATCAACGTTAAAACTTAGTTTAACTCTATGATTGTGAAGAGAAACATTAGCAGCTCGAGTTAGTAAAAAATTAAAATAAAGGTGTAAAAGCGGCATCGCTTTAAACAAAATTTAATAAACATCTTCTAGGTCAAATAATGTAACTCTTGCTTGAATCGACTTCTTCGAACAATAAATATATTTAATTAAAAAAATGTTTTCGTCGGTCAGATTTTAAATCGATAAACACTAGTCTATTTATCTTGTCGCGTCGCGTCACTATCACGTCGGGTCAGTGGGAGCGCCACGACAGCTTAATAGAGATGGACCGGTAACAGTAAATGTCCCGGAATTCGTACCAAGGCCGACCGTTTCAATATCGATTGCTGTATTCCTTGCGGGTTGCGGTTAAATCGATAGGTATCGACGAGTATCGACTTGGTCATATCGATTAACATTGAATGGGCGCGGATTAGACGAAGCATTTCTAGACGGAGTCGAATCAGTTATCGTATTTGTTTTGCTTGATTTTATAACGGATTAAATCCATACGAAGAATATGTGTGAAGATAACATCTACATTATTATTTAATATTATAAATGAGAAAGTAATTCTGTCTGTCTGTTGCTATTTCACGACCAAACCGCTGAACCGAATTTGATATGAAGCAAATTTTACTCCATAAAAGGACATACTCTACATTTTTTGCCTAAGACATGACAACCAACACCCAAAAACTCGAGTGAAGCCGCGTGCGATTACTAGTCCCTTATAAGTAGTTGTATAATCTGTAAGAAGATATTTTATAATAATAATAATAATAACCCCCCCAGGGGACCACCTTGCCGTGGTGGGGGGGCTTAAGTGGAGGCATGAATGGTCACTAAGAACTAGACCAAATATACCCTGATAATAAACGAAACAGGAGATACGTAAATTTTAATAGCCATTAACATCTTGGCCTTTCCCTTCACAACTAACGGTCCCAAACCCAAAACCCAAATGGAGATGAGTAAAAGAATATACAATTTACGGCCGCTTCCCGGGGTTCGCCGGGGCGCATCTGGAGCCGATGCTGGATGCTACAGCATGCGAACCATCGGTGATGAGGAGCTGAGCAGGCGGGCACTCATCAGTAAAAGTGATACAGCCGGTCGCTGTGAGTTGAGCAGGCGGACTTACAACGTAGAAGCTACAGCCGACCCCTTGGGCGACGAAACAAATACCCCTTCGACTCGCCCTCAGCATATGACCCAAGGAAAACATGAAAAGGACTCTGATATGCTTAACGAAATTATTTCAGTTTCACCTTCACCCTTCAGTTCATATGAATCACCCACTTCATCGCCACTTTCATTCCAGGTTTCATCAAGATCAAACACAATTTCACCTATGTCTATGGATGTTGTGCAGGAGGCACAAGCCATTGAACCTGCACCCGCCATAGACACAAACCGTGCGCGTAAAAGATGGTCAGAAGATATGAATAAATTCATCTGGCGCACGTACCTCATTGCCACAAAATTAAACACAAGTAAAATATACCTTGCTCACCTACACCAAGAATTCTCACTAAAATTTCCTCATATGCAGGCATCTAGACAGAGACTAGGTGACCAATGCCGAGCTATAGTCAGAAATAAATTACTTCCCCAAGAAATATTAGAACAAATAAAAGAAGAAGTAACAGAGTACCTACAACAAACCAATAACCAAAATAGAACTCACGCACAAACTCATTTAAGCATGCAAATACACAACAACCCCCAAGGTATAAGACAGAGAAGAAGATGGACTACCGAGTATAATGAAACTATTATAAGAAACTACTACAAAATTACAGAATTAGAAGAAAATAGATCAGCTTACCGTCAACCCCTTCATCAAGCGGTAATCACAGAACACCCAGAATTATCAGAAGTAAGTGAACAGCGAATATCAGATCAGCTCCGAGTTATTTTAAATAACAAAATGATTAGTGATCAAAAACTTAAAGAAATCCGTGAAGAAATATCAAACGATCTTCGTTTGCGTCGTAGCCATCTTGAAAATAGTTTACAACATTTGACTATACCAGAAAATATGGCACCCGCAGAAAATAACAACCACCCACATATATCACTACAAACACATGTTCCAATAACAGACATACCTACAGTAACTGATCAGGAACAAACCACTTATTATCTAGATGCGGAAAAAATCAAAAATCAATACAACACCACATTAGAAAAATTTCAAAACACCAACCCAATTAGCCGTCCCTACATACCAAAACAAAACAGCTCAAGAAAACTAGCCCAAATTGTAAATATCATTAACACCAAAATACTGCCTCAACATATTTCAGATGAACAAGATTTTATAACCACTCATACCCTTATTTACTGTGCTGCCTACACAGCGGCTACCTGCAATGGAACTAATATTAAGGACATCACCATCCAATCCTCCCAAGTCCAGAAAAGAGTACCCGCATGGCAGAAAAGGTTACAGAAAAAGATACAGGATCTCAGAAGAGACATCGGAAGACTCACGGAATATATTAACGGCAATAAGACAAATAGGCTTACCTTACTAGTAGAAGCGATAAAAAATAAATACAAAATACACTCTCAACATGAAGAACCTAACTCAAGCAACGAACAATTTCTTGACACCCTCAAACAAAAATTAAATGCCGCATCTAGTAGACTGAAAAGATATTTAAATTGCACTCTTAGAAAATCACAAAACACACAGTTCGCTAATAATGAGAAAAAGTTTTACAGAATCTTGTCATCCGCCACACAACGCAACACTAGTACAAATACGCAAGACATAGCACAACCACCAACCAATGCAATACATACATTCTGGTCTGGCATATGGAGTGAACCAGTATGTCACAATACGGACGCTGCATGGCTAGATACAGATTACGAAGTAACTAATTCTATAGAACCTATGAATTTTGAACATATACCTTTAGAAGTGTTTATGCGAGTACTCAATAAGGCGCACAATTGGAAATCACCTGGCAGCGACCATATACACAATTATTGGTATAAAAAGTTCACATCAGTCCATTTACTACTACACAAACATATCAACAAATTTATTCAAACACCAAAAACAATGCCTCACTTTGTTACACAGGGCCTTACCTTTATGATACCAAAAGATAACGACCATCAAAATCCTGCTAAATATCGTCCTATTACTTGTCTGCAAACCATTTACAAAATACTTACAGGATGTATTACTGAACTTCTACACGAACACATTGCCGCTAACAATATTCTTACCGAAGAACAAAAAGGATGCCGAAAAGGTAGACAAGGGTGCAAAGAACAGCTAATAATAGACTCAGTTACGATGAAACATGCTACTTCTAAGAAAAAAAATATTAACACCATGTATATAGACTACAGGAAAGCTTTTGACTCCATACCACATAGCTGGCTTCTTTACGTATTACAACACTATAAAATTCACCCACAACTTATTTATTTCCTTAAAAACTCAATGCAGAACTGGAAAACCACCCTTAAAATCACGGGACATTCTAATACAGAAACACTTGACATCTTAATACGACGAGGAATCTTCCAAGGTGACGCCCTTAGCCCACTATGGTTTTGTCTTGCGTTAAACCCTCTCTCCCATTTGCTCCACAAATCCAATCTCGGCTACATTATAAACACTCCACACAAAGACACCACTCTCACACACCTTATGTACATGGATGATATTAAGTTATACAGCGACACAATACAATCACTACATCGCCTTGCAGACATTACACAAACTTTCTCAAGCGACATACACATGAAATTTGGGATAGATAAATGTAAGACATTTTCTGTCAAAAATGGAAAAATCGTCTCAAACAGCTACATTTTAGAGTCAGGAAATATTATTGAACCTTTAGATGAAGAATCTACTTATAAATACTTAGGCTTTCAACAAGCTCGGAAAATTGACCAAAAAGAAACAAAAAATAGCCTTAAAACTAAATTTAAACATCGTCTTAATATCCTTTTCCGATCTCAACTCAACTCCCATAACTTATTTAAAGCAATCAATAGTTACGCAATCCCGGTACTTACATATTCTTTCGGTATAATTAACTGGTCCCAATGTGAGCTCCAAAACCTCCAACGTATCGTTAATACTACTCTAACTGCCCACCGAAAACATCACCCTAGATCTTGTGTTCAAAGAATGACTCTTCCCAGAGGTGAAGGCGGACGAGGCTTAATAGATATAGTCAATCTGCATAACAAACAAATTACATCCTTGAGACACTACTTCCATCAACGCTCAGAATATTCTCCACTACATGAAACAGTAACGCTTGCAGACAAACGCCTTACCCCACTAAACCTTAATGACCGACACCCGCAAAAAAACGAACGGATTATTGACATGAACGAAAAAACCGCTCTATGGAGACAGAAATCCCTTCATGGAAGACACCGCCACGATTTACAGCAACCATATGTTGACAAAGCAGCGTCAAACGCTTGGCTGAAGCGTGGTGAACTGTTTCCTGAAACGGAGGCTTTTATGTTAGCGATCCAGGATCAAGTTATTGACACCCGGAACTACCAGAAGCATATAATACGCGCCCCTAATCTTCAATCAGATACATGCCGACACTGTCATTCTAATCCTGAAACCATTCAACACATAACTTCTGCCTGCCGAGCCCTTGCGCAAACTGATTATAAACACCGACACGACCAAGTAAGCGCCATTATACACCAACATCTTGCACACAAACATAATTTTATAAATAAGAAGATACCATACTATAAATACAAACCCGACACCATACTAGAAAATAGCAGGTACAGGATATACTGGGATAGAACCATAATCACAGATAAAACAATACATTTCAATAGACCCGATATCACACTACACGACAAAACTAACAAAACTGTTTACCTTATTGACATAGCTATCCCTAACACTCACAACATACAATCGACAATTTCGGAAAAGCTCAGTAAATATCAAGATTTAGCAATAGAACTGAAGCGTCAGTGGCGTGCGGACACCATCCATATCGTTCCCATAGTCATCTCATCAACTGGGGTCGTACCCAAAAGCCTACAACGTAGCCTTGATATATTACACATTCCTCATCACACTAATGATTTACTCCAAAAGGCAGTAATCCTTAACACCTGCCGCCTCACTCGCAAGTTCCTTACGACTTCATCCATCTCAGCTGCTTATACTATTACTTAGCTCCTACTAACGTTTGGCTACGGCCCGCGTGTGTAGGATTCAGTTACCTCATAAGAGAGAAAAGTAAAATAACAATATAATAATAATAATAATAAAAGCCTTTATTCGCTGACCAAAATACTTACAAATAACTTACAACACTATTATAACTAATAACACTATAAATAATGGTTACAATAAATATGCTTAATTTAAGTGATATGTTCAATTCTACAGCAACCAGTTCGTTGGTCAGGTTGTCTTTCGACATAGGCCTCCCCTAGTTTTTTCCATTCGTGTCTGTCACGAGCAAGTCTTCTCCAACCTTTTGGTAGGTCATCCTCCCATCTTTTGGTTGGACGCCCCTTTTGTCGTTTCCCATTCCTAGGATACCATTCCATTACGTCTTTCGTCCATTTAAGAAGATAATAATCTTTCTAAAGAAGATATTTTACTAACTCATAAACATTGTAAGGAATATCTTGCTTTCGTAAACGAAAAGTCATTAAAACAAATGAACACACGAAATATTTAAATTGGAAGAAAAAGAAATTCGGTCTAATTGTAAATACTTATATGGCATACAAATATAAAAAATCGTCACACGCGAACAGGAAGTTTCATTTGAATTAGATAAAGATTTACTTATTAAAAATAGATACACTCCTTTCTAATGTTATATTCTCACGTATCGCTTTGAGTTAGTAAAGCGATGGAAGTTATTATTCATTGTAAAGGATATTATCTAAAGAAAATACTTATTAGCGCGTTGTTTTAAAAATTACATAAGCCGTGCTGTAATATTATGAGTTCCGCAGGCGTCATCTGTTAATGTCGACATAATTATTTAATCTAGTTCCAGTTATAACGTTCACACAGTTTGAAAAAAAGTTTGACGAGTGCATTGAACTTAACTTGGGTTCCGTAATAATTAGACTTCTTACTTATAAACGTTGTTTACTGGGTATTCTTTTGACCACTGATTTCTCTCTTTTTGACATAGATGATTTGAAAATCGAAAAAAGAAGACAGCTTTATTAAATTACTTATCTTCTATGCAACATTTATTGGTAATATTTCAATGTTGTTAAGCTTGCTACTACTGTGTAGTGTTTGGTGCAGATCGGGTGGGTAGGTACCAGCCACTCAAAAGATTTCCTTGAGCCAAACAGTTATATTAAATATTGTTGTGTTCTGGTTTGAAGTGTTGCCTCTAGTTAAACAGGCCCATTGCCTGTTTAACTAGAGGCAAGAGAGACCTAAAATGTTACTTCCCAAGGTCGGTGGCGCATTGACGATGTTTAACGAAGAATGATTAAAAGTAGGTACCTATGACGCCAATGTCTTTGGCCTTATATTTTTAATTGTGAATTTACCGTAACTATATGAGATATATAGAGCTGAGATGGCCCAGTGGTAAGAACGCGTGCATCTTAACCAATGATTGCGGATTCAAACCCACCACTATATGTTTGTGCTTAATTTGTGTTCATAATTAATCTCGTGTTCGGCGGTGAAGGAAAACATCGTGAGCAAACCTGCACGTGTCTAATTTCATCGAAATTCTGCCACATGTGCAATCCACCAACCCGCATTGGAATAGCGTGGAGGAATATGTTCCAAACCATCTCCTTAATGGAAGAGGAGGCCTTATTTCAGAAGTGGGAAATGTACAGGCTGTTACTTTTATATATAAAACTTGAACAGCTGCAATGGCGACGTTTATGAGCAAATATTATTATCAATTATTAGATAAATCTGCTCTCTTATCGTTGTTATCTACCAAGTCATTGTTTTTAATCAAACAACCTTAACTGTGACTTTTAATCTACTATATATAAAACGCAACTGCATTTAGACAAAATAGAAGTATTACCTTGATAATAAGTTCTATAAGTAACGCAGGACTTTATATGCAATAACTAAAATATAATTTAGAATTTTATCATAAATATTTTTGGTGACCTATTATTAATTCATCTCTCTTTGCATATTATGTAAACCGTAAAAAGTTGAACTGTCAATGCCCTCAACTAACAATAAATCTTAATTTTACAGTTCAATAAGTCCAGAGGAACGTAATCTTATTTTTATTCACTTTAATCTATTTCGAATATTATTTTGATAGCGTTTTCTAAAGATCATATTTCGTAGGAATTTGTTACGATGTGTGGGCTGCGTATCGCACAGCAAGTAAGCTGCATTATCAACGCTCTAGAAATTTCGAAACTGAAAATATTTGGGCTCCGACTACCGACCTACTTGTTGGTTTATTGCGAATTAAAACTACATTAACGTTCTCAATATTTGTTAAAAGTTAAATTCATTTTTATGATACACTCTCAGAAGTTAATAACAGTTTTATTATAAAAAAAGTAACAGTTATAAAATATATCAAAATACATAATCGCGTAACGTATTGTCGTGGAGGCAATGATGTTGTAGTAAACAGATACGTTATTAACGCGCAAAAAGTGAAGACTAGAAAACGTCCTAATTGGGACGTTTGTCTCTAGTCGTTTTACGTAGTAATACGTTATAATACATCATAATTACGTAGTAATACGTTTTGCGTAATTAAAACATCTAGTGATCCCTTTTACTTATCGTTTTTATCAAGTTCTCCTTTTTACTTTTAACGAAATGTAAAAATAAACTAAAATAAACGGTCCCCGGCGCGGCAAACATTTTTTCTGTTGTTTAGTATGGATATAACATATCTGTTTATTAGAATATCATTGCGTGGCGGTAAATTAAAGAAATTGCGGAAAATCAAAACGACTATGCTCATTTGTTTTGTTCGAAACAAACCTCGCTGTGTCAACGTTTCAGAATCTACTCATAAACATTATGATGAAAAGAAATAGAATAGAAAGGGAATGCATGTAAACTTTTGGGTACAGAAAGTTTGATCGACATTTAAAATCATTAATTCCGCTTGTTGGTTAAACGAACAATTTCGAAAGTAGGTTAACAATGACAAATAGATTCTTTAAGCAGGGCATTATAGATTAAAGATTCTAAATAAAGAATGTTTTCATACATCTTTGATGTTTATAATGACATCGTTAATTTAATGCGACAATATTTTTATTAAACTTTGATTTATAACATTAATCAATTTAAAATAAACTTACTTTCTTATAAATAAAGCGTCTGTGATTTAGGAAAAATATAGACAAGTTAATTGGCGTAAAATCATGCTGGTGCATAAGCGTTCACTTTATTAATTGTACATTTGATAAATTTCATACAATGAGGAAATACGGGTGACATATCCCTTACCATTAATGATTGAGGGTCCTCTAAACGTATATATACCAAATAATACAAATAACAAGAACTGCCAAGCAAATATAATGTGAATATCTTCGGTAAACATTTCGAAGAGCCAAAGTAAACAACAAATATGTTGAAGCTTGCGACTGAACTTCTATCAAATTTGACGACCTCCGTGGTCGAGTGGTGTGTACAACGGTTTTCATGGGTACGCTACTCTGAGGTCCCGGGTTCGATTCCCGGCCGAGTCGATGTAGATTACCATTAGTTTTCTATGTTGTTGGGTCTGGGTGTTTGTGGTACCGTCGTTACTTCTGATTTTCATAACACAAGTGCTTCAGCTACTCACATTGGGATCAGAGTAATGTATGTGATGTTGTCTCATATTTATTTATTATTTATTATTGCTGAGCACGAAATGAACCGATAAAACAAATTAAGCGCCAACTTAAAAAAATCATAGCGGCGTTCTTTGATCATTGGAATCCACGCGTGCACTAGCGATGGGCTCGTGCTAAAGGCAAAATACAAATGTGAAAAGGAACAGCAGTCTTTTCAGAGTGTGTATGCTTTGGTACAAAAGAAAAAAAAAAGTCTCTTCAGTCGATATTACGGCAAAAACAGCAGTTGAAGGAACTCTGCACAAAGCTGACGAACGTGATCACTAACCTACAGCAAGAAGCAGACTATCACATCATTACGTAGTATAAAACAAAATCGCTTTCTCCTTCCCTATATATGGTTATTTTTTTAAACTGAGCAACGGATTATGATGCTTTTTTTTTAATAAATAAAATGATTTGAGAGGAAGGTTTTTGTATATAATACACGGACAGAATATATAAATACATAGTAAAGTAACACTGATAATTTTAGAAGTTCTTAATGTGGTGCCGTAAATAAAAAAAAATCTGTAGTATATTCCTATCAACTATGCACCCGTGCGAAGCCAGGGCGCGTCGCTGGTTGATAATTAAAATAATACATTTTGCGTAGACTAATAATACTCTAGAACAAATTCAAGATGACATTATGTGCCAAATGAATATAGATAAAGGCGATCGTATGAAGTCACCTCCTCAACTATCAGTGTATTGTATCTCGCGATACCTTCTCATTGTAAATACGATTTGTTTATTTTGGTACGATCGACGAATTGTAAGCAACGAGAAAAAACAATACCTGCATTGATTGATTTGAAACTTTCAATTTCGTGTAGTTGATTGTTGAGATGAATTGTGTAATCACTTGTTTAAATATAATATTTCAATTAAGGGTTTATAATCGATACGCACTCATGTAAAAAAAATATAAATTCGCGCTAATAAAAAATATTGGTGACCTAAAAACGATGATGAATTTTTTATAATAATTTTTTTTCATATCGCCTTTGTGTTGCCAGTTTTATGTAAAAATATTTAAAGATAGACGGCAATATTACTTTAAAAAATCAGCAGATATAATACATAGATATAGTACTAGTTTGATTGAACAATGAACATCGTTAGACTAATAGCTTAAGGGTCTATTTGATTAGCAGACTTTTTGAGCCCGTCTGGAGCGATGGAACTAAAACGCCAACTGTGTGGGAAAACAGAAGTAAAACTCATTGAATGCGACGACAAAGTTGATTAAGCTCAGCGCCGCCGTCTCATTTTAAATACTCACTAACTTTTGCACACCACTCTGCATTTATAATCGAATTATGATTTTGCTGTTATAAGATATTATTATAAAATATTTCGGAATAGTAAAAGTCAATAAAACAGAAAATTTATACCACAAATTGAGTCATTAAACTACCTTAAAAACAATTACCGCATTAAAAGCATTATTGAGAAAATAAAATTAATAAAAAAATCAATAGAAATTTTCTTAAGTCCAAAAACATTTTTGCTCAGACGTAAAACTATGGCAGAAACAATCTTGTACAGAAGAGGAAAAAAATGTTGTGGGCATTTAAAACTCGAATATAACATGTATAGTGTAGACGTGTAGGGTACTAAAATGCTCAGTCCGAAAAGTCCGTTACGAAATACGTTAAGAACTTGAAGAATGGACATCCGACGTGCCGAAGGGCTTATGAGTGCTATAAATAACATTCCCACTGATCCGTGGATGCCCGTTTAAGTCCCTCCACATCTTGAAGACTTACGCATAAATATTCCAACGACTGCTAATAATTTAATAGTGTTATGTGCACATTTAATTTTGCAGCCTTATATCGTTTCTACTATCTACCTAAAAAGAAGAACATCAATTCAATAATAATTGATGAAAATCTATATGTACACAGCGAAATAGCATCGTTCTCTAAACAATCATAATTTATAACACGTGGGATTGTAGGAGCATATAGATAATCAGTGTACACATAGAGTGTTTGTAATAAAGGTCGTTGTTGTATTAACGGCCTTAGATATCGTGTGAAGTGTAACGGTACTGAATCGTGTGCGTCAGTGCGGTGCATCCTGCGTCTTCGCTGTCCTTCGATGCTAAGGAGCACTTATAATTAGATCTTGTTATGCATTTCAGCGTTATGGTTAGACCAATTTGTTTCATTGCTTTACGAGCTCTCATGCTCTCATTATGTATGATTTGTTTATTACAGATGAGACAACAGATACATTTATTACCATATTTGTGACTGAAGAAGTTTCTATGACCAGCGTGTATGAGCGGCATTAACTTACCTGAAAAGAAAAATAAAATTGTGTTAACCATTTTTACAAGACATCTATATTGTTTTAATATTGGTATACAAAAGATGAATTCATACGGATCAATTCCTAAGCTTAATATTTCAAGGATAATAGCTCAAAATATTTCTGTTATTGCATTCAGAGAACAAACAATGGCCTAATTTGAATACCATGCAAAAAGTAAGCGAATTTAATTGACAGACCACTTGATCCCATTTTAACGAACCGAACACAAAGGAGCAATTTGAAGCCCTTTGTTGACAAGTGGAGTGAACATAGGCACGCCTTAGACCAATTGAGAGGTAAGATTTAATCTCGTAACACTAATAAATAACAGTTTCTATATAACATGAAGATTTTAAAAAGCATAGAGTTTCAATATAATCGCCTACTATTAAGAACATTTTTAAAGAGTTTAATTTATACTTGCAAATAAAATTTATTTCATTGAAGCAAAAAATCTTTAACATGTTTTGCACCTACTGCCTAACGCCTAACTTGATGAACACTCCTATATAATTAACATACAAAAAATTGTAGCAAATCAACTTTTTCCAGTTCACACAAAAGAATATTTCAATAAGACAATCGTTGACATATTTTCTTGTTTCAAAAAACATTCCCGATGACATGAGTTATATTGAAAGCACGTATCAACGAAAACTAGAAACCGAGGTATTTGGCCGTTCGCCCAGTAGGCTATGCTTGAAATCACCCGTAGCGCATCCACTGCAAATAGTTAGTGTACTAACGGTAACTAGCGACTAGAGAATGTTCGGTTATAAATAATGGAAAATTAACTACTTGTTTAATAGTTAGTTATAAATTCTGCAGTTTACAGCTGTGTTTGATTTTCCTGTCAAAGCCTTATTGGCCTAGAGCGTGCGACGTGGGCGTAAATTACGAGTCTCGACGGACAGTATGAGGGTACCACCTGATGCAACTTCCTTCGCACCCACGGAGCTGGCAAAAGAATAAACGAAGAAAACAAATAATAGTTATGTTGCAATCTACCGCTGAATATGCATGACGAGCAAAAGTTCGCGATGCGTATATTTAGCAATTAAATAGCAATTATGTGCCGTCGTGTGAGCAAAAAAATATCTGGTGTTGAAGGAAGCGATTTACCTTCTTCCTCTTGTGTTTCCGTAAATGTATAATTTGTATTTAAACAGCGGATATGACATTAAATAATAGACGAGTTTTTAAGGTCGTTCATCTCTTCGTCGCGAAAGTGATATTTGTAATTATTATAAGCTTACATATTTCCTACCTTAATCTTAATATATTATAATCAAAGTGATCATGTAATGATTACAATACGTTAAGCGTAAAATACATTATATTGGTATCCGATTGAAATTTTATAATGACATATTATAGAAATAATCGAATATTGGATTAAATTTTCCAATAAGCCTATGTAAACGAAGACGGCTCTTCTGGTGATAAATATAAATTGTTAGTGAGGCATTAAATTATTTAAATTAACATTGCTAATAAAAGGGCTTTAACCTTTATACGAGTTTATTATAATTGGTTTGTAATGTAACTGAGGGACAGATAAGGAACTGGTTCGTATCCTGCCGACTTATCATACATATCTATAATAACTCTATCACATTGCTCATCGTTCACAATAAATTATTATACAGAAGACTTGTTTATCAATGACTGTTTGCTACACGAAAACTTTATTTCAGGAATTTCCTACAAACTTTTAATCGATGATTGATTTAATTTTAATATTGATTCATTCGTATTTAATGTAAACTACTCTATTGCAGTATTCAAATAATAGTTAAAATGTTATTATCGACATTAACATTCAATATATGTAATTATGTAAGATATTCGCTTGAATTTCTTAAATATTAATCTGGAAAATTATCATTGTTTTTTATTTACCTTGGACAATCATCAACTTATAGTCATTCTTTTCAGTGTTTTATTATATTTATACAAGATTTTTGAAACATAGTAATTATGAAAGAACTAGGTTTTGTTTTTGAAACCTTCGATTAACAATATAATTAAATGCAATTGAACTAGTTTTGATGTTTTCAATACTGAAACTTAACTTACTTGAAAGGACTAGACTTATTAATACTTTTTTGTCAGGTTTTTTGAAACCTTCGATTAACAATATAATTAAATGCAATTGAACTAGTTTTGATGTTTTCAATACTGAAACTTAACTTACTTGAAAGGACTAGACTTATTAATACTTTTTTGTCAGGTATGGACATAAAAAAGTTTAGCAAGTCCTGTTAAATTATTAGAAACGTCAAAACAAAAGTGTTATATGTTTCATATTAATTGAAGGAAATCGGCTTGCTTTTACAACTGATAGCATGACGTAAACGTTTCGAAAACTCGCCATCAAAAGTGTGACAAACAATTAGTCTGCTGTCTTATTAATTTAAAGGCAGAACATTGAAAATGTGTCATGAGCAATAATTCTCATAAAGCAAGCATACCCTAGACGTTTCAAGTTTCATAGGCCCGTTGACCAAGTTAGTTGACGCAATAGACGTGATCTGCGAGGGCGTAGATGGCGCCTCAGTCCTACGCAGCTCCGGACACAGGTAATATACATTACGGAATCCCTAACACGTTTTACGAGTCAATACATAAACACCTGACTCGTTAGATCGTTGTTATCAGGTCTTTGGCACAGACAATATTAAATATATTAAAAAGTATATCTATAATAACATATTATGAAGCTGAAAATTGGTTTAAATAAAACTAATTATAACGGATGAATCGCGTATATTAATTATTTTTAAACATCCCGACGTTTCGAGCACTTTGCAGTGTTCGTGGTCACGGGTAGACTGCAAAGTGCTCGAAACGTCGGGATGTTTAAAAATAATTAATATACGCGATTCATCCGTTATAATTAGTTTTATTTAAATGTGTAATAATCGCGAAAATTTAAGACAACATTATGAAAATTGGTTTTTTGAACGCGCTGATCTTTGGATCTGCTTTATATTACTAATCGGACTTAAAGTATACTGTCGAGATACCTTGAGGTGGGTTATGGATACAAAGACTCACAGGAGCAGTGACGTATGAAACTGGAAAAATTTCCCGAGACAGCTAGTTTACTAATAATAGGAGAATCAAATGAAATGTATACTTTTTTTTAAGACAATAACATTTGTAGTCCTCCAGCTGTGTATACAATGATAGATGCTTTTCCAGATAGAAGCCCTCAATGTGCTAGACAATACACCCTTGACCGGATCAATTACCTTTACCTACAAAACAGACCTACTTCATAGTCCTGATTGCTTGCTTTTTCAAGTAGCATCTTAAGATGTCAGTATAAGTCATTAAAAAACCAGTATCATTGTTATATACAAACAATATTATCATACTCATTATAATTTGTATCTTCTAAGTTGTCTACATTTTTTGATGATTGATTGATGTATAATTATTTTATAGAAAACCTATAAAATAATTATACATACCTACATAGTTTTAGTATAACCGTATATGGATTTATTTATTAAATAAATTTACTAAAAATTATCATATTTTCCTCGTGCCTTAAGAACATTATGAACAGTTTCTTACGTCCGTATCGATAGCAAGAATGTCGTATACGTGTAGCCATCGTACTAAATATTAATGCATAATAATACGACGCGATGTTTGAACAGCGGTTATTATAGGAAGTCGTGCGGGAGCGAGGACTGTATGAAGAAACAACGCAGTCGTTAACGGAGAGTAAATTGAGATACGTTAAACTCGATAATGTAAAACGAGAACAAAGCGAGTGACTTGCATATAATAAACGATACGTGGCTGATACGATTTATAACGATAAAAGAATACAACACCAACAGACTATCAATTTCCCACTGTTGGGCTCCTCTCCCTTTGAGGAGAAAGTTCGGAACATATTCTATCACGCTGATCCAATGCTGGTTGGTGGAATACACATGTGGAATATCTATGAAATTAGACACATGCAGTATATTCAGCGGTGTTTGTCTGGGTTTGAGCCCGCAATCATTGGTTAAGATTTACGCGTTCTAACCACTGCGCCATCTCGGCTCTTTAAAAATACTTTAAGTATTAATTAAATATATAAAAAATACGGACTAGATTAAAAAGAAACATGTGGATAGTATAAATAAAATTTTAACAAAAAGAAAAACCGACTTCAAACAAACCACTATTTTAAAACAAATGAATATGCACGAAAAAGTAATAAAAATAATTGCGTATTCAACATATTTTTTAGAGTCTTCCTAAGTTAAATGAAATGAAAAATATTAGACTACTTAAAAGTCGATTAACGATTATATCATGTAGTTATAGTTATTGGTATATTTGGAGCCGGTGTCAGCCACGGTGCTCTTGCCCCAACAATCAAAAGAAAGAAGCGATACGAGCCCCTTGATTGATCCAGTATATTATTGTGTAAAAGGTAATTTGTAAAAAACATATTTGTTAAAGTATTCTCGTATTGTTTTATGATAGATATACTGTAGGGTTTTATTGGCTGACACCGACTCCAAATATATCAATAATTATAACTACATGATATAATCGTTAATCGACTTTTAAGTAGTCTAATATTTTTCATTTCATTTAACTTAGGAAGACTCTAAAAAATATGTTGAATACGCAATTATTTTTATTACTTTTTCGTGCATATTCATTTGTTTTAAAATAGTGGTTTGTTTGAAGTCGGTTTTTCTTTTTGTTAAAATTTTATTTATTTTTTGATTTTAAGTGAAGCTGATGTTGACTAACTATTTTTTTTTAATACGGATAGATTAAGCGTTCCGTGTATATACACGGAACGCTTATATTTAGAGTCAGAAACTATTTCGAGGACAATTTCAAAGGAAACTTGCGAATAAAGCAAAAATAGACTTTCGAAAATGCGGATTTAATACGTCACGCGGCGTAAACTACAAGGATCCCTCGAAAGAGCTGTAATCGAACTCAGCAAAAAAAACTTTGAAAAAGACCAACTATATTTCGTACATCATATGACATCACATCACATACACAAAATTTGATTAAAGATAGTAAGAAATTCTGCCCCATATCGCACCCTAACTGCGAGCCGTATAGGAGTTCCATCACTACATAGTATAAAACAAAGTCGCTTTCTCTGTCCCTATATCTTTAAATCTACGGAACGGATTTTGATGCGGTTTTTATTAAAAGATAGTGTGATTCAAGGGGAAGGTTTGTGTATATAATACATGAACAATATAGTAAAGAAACACTGATAATTTTAGAAGTTTGCGATGTGATGTCGTATATAAACAAATTCTGTAGTATATTTAGTATCAGTATTGCACCCGTGCGAAGCCGGGGTGGGTAGCTAGTTGATTATAATATTCGACTATGATAATTACATAAACATAACCACATTACGGAAGGTGACTCAAATATCCAAATAACCTATAAATAAAAGATTCGACCGAGTATCGCTAACGTGCTCCTCAGAATTGTTCCGTTCCCTTCCGTTCCGTTACTTTGTCATGGATCCTGTGCTCAGAACCTTACCAAACTTTCACCAAATTACCCTTGAAGTATATATTTTATAATAAAAAAATAATTATCAAAATTGGTTAACGTGATTTTCAGTTATTCACCTATTTGTCGCGCATACACGTAATGCAAATTTAAGACTTATGTCGTTTTCACATGGATACCATCATCGGAAAAATAAAATAAAAAAAATGGGACCGCACGGGAAGCACTACCTTTCAAACAAAAAAAAAATTATCAAAATCGGTCCACCCAGTGAAAAGTTATGAGGTAACAAACATAAAAAAAAAAAAAAAAAAAAAAAAAAAAAGATACAGACGAATTGAAAATCAGACAAAATGTCTGTGTTAAGATATAGGAAATAGACAATTTAGCTTAAGCATTAAACTAATTCCAAAATACTGAATCAAGGTCGGCATTCGACTTATTTAGAGCATCGACGTTTTCGCATTAAATTCTAGCCGAGATAACGCGGAACGGACGTAAGCAGGTGCACGTGTGTTTATTTACGTAGAACCTGCCTTATATCGACTCCAACCGGAATATTCAACAACCCCTTGTTGTGTATTACAATACTTTAGATATCACTGACGTATTACTTATAAAATACTTAATATGTAATTACACTGCGTTCGTCTACACATTATAATTCTTAAATACCTAACCATCAAGCTAGTTCCGACAGATCGAACAATGAAATGATTTATAGTCACGTCGATAAAAACTCGTAGAAAGCGCCAAGGAAGTCATCGCCACCTGGTATTGGGCCAAACGGTGGCAAGGTCACAAGCTATACAATAATAGGCGAGACATCATGAAGTAACTATTTGTTTATTTATATTTTTTATGCGGGAGTCGTTGACACCGACTGTGTACAGAGCGAGATCGATCTGTAAGAAAAACAAGAACACGTGGTGCGTGAGGCGTGCTATTTCGAATAATTTATATATAACGTTCGTCAAATCAAATTGATATAAAATGTTTTTTAATAATAACAGAGTTATTTCGTGGATTAACGAAGCGAATCGATTCGTTGATTGCTCGACGCGATGGAGCGTTGAAGGCCTCCACCACATAGGTAATGTATATTTTGAGGAAATAAAATAAACATCTTTCAGTACTAATAACCCATAATTTGTACCAGGATATGAAAGTCCGATTAGAATATCAACTTCCTGTATGAGATTAAACAAGAAATATCGCTATTATTTTCAATTAAAAGTTACCTTGATAGAAAAGTTAGTATTAACATAGTTTGAATTTTCCACGTTTAATATGCAATAGTCATTATTCTGTCTCTTTATTTCCGCCTTACATGTTTTGCTTACGAATTGACATAAGCAGAAACATAACAAACATAAGTTATTTCTTGTTTACAGTAAAATTGTTATTAATTGCTTTCAATGGTCGATCAACGATCTCTTGAATATTCAGGAATGTTCAATTCAATAAATTCTTAGAGAGATCCTTATATATACTAAGATATCATTGTACATATCTTCTTTTTTATAGCAAGTGAAACTTTAATACTTATTGAATCACAATGTTTCGTAAAATAATTTTAATATTTTCCGTTACAACCGACCAAACACCTTTATTAAGTTTTATTGATTTCTGCATTATAATGTAACAGCAACACTACGACATTCGATATCGATATTTCGACGTAAACTAAAATATTGTTGATGTCATTTTGCTTTGTGAATAGGAAAGTTACATTTCTAAACATTTAACATAATAATATTATAGTTATTTACAATTACGCCGAGAATAACCTTCTTAGTATTACATGTTGTATAACGGTCGTGTCGTGACGGAAGGTTTCGTTTTCTTCTTTTGAATTTGCAATGATCGACAGAGTAGAAAATCGGAAAATAATACAATGTTTAAATAATATTATCGTAAAGTTTTTTTTTAAATGTTATAAGAGTATTTTATTAAAAAAAGAGCCGACATGGTCCAGTGGTTAGACCTCGTGCATCTTAACCGGTGATTGCAGGTTCAAAACCAGGCAAGCACCACTGAAATTTAATCTGTTTATAATTCATTTCGTGCTCGGAGGTAGAGGAAAACATCGCGAGGAAATTTGCAAGTGTTTATTTTAACGAAATTCTGCCACATTTTATCTACCAACTAGCATTGGAACAGCGTGGTGGAACTTGCTCCGAAAAAAACCTTCCCAAAGGGAGAGGAAGTCTTAGCCCAACAGTGGAAAATTTACAGGCTATTAATGTTGTTACTAAAAACTCCTTTACATTGTTCAATACTAATCGCACAACGCTTACCATCATCATCATTAGTTCATAAACTAAAAGTTAAATGAGAACTCACATTAAACATTTATAAATGAAGAGAGGAGATCGAGAGCCTGCTGTTTTGATGTCATAAAACAATAAGTTTGTATTTAATTATTACAGATTACATTTTAATCTAAAAATTGAAACTTTTAGCTGTTTTAGATTTTCACTTAAAAAAAACTTATTACAATTTAATATAGTGATATTATGACTATAGGGTCGATAATTCAATTTTAATGTATGAACTGAATTATAGATTTCGAGATCGATTTATATGGTGGTACCATTGTAAGAGTTTATTATAAAGCAGCAAGGTTGTGTTCGTTACAGATTCCATTGAAGCAACGATTAGTTACAGGCGGGCACCTCGAGGCCACTCCATCCATGTGACTTTACATCGCCAGTTTTATTTATACTCTAGTCGCCACGCGCTGCTTCGTCTGCGCTCTAGATATTTGCGTATCTCACTCACTCGTTAATTATCTGGAGCGATTCGTATTTTTGACAGGGAACTAGAGTTTTCGATTAAAAAACAAAACTTAAAAAATATACAATACGATAAAATTATATTCCTATATCATAAATTAAACAATAAGTTCTCTATTTATTCATTATCTTTAAACCTTACTCTTTTTTGAAAATATCATGAGAAAGATCATATATATAATTTAAACAGAGTTGAAAGTTGTTATACCATTTCACCTAGTACCTAGATATTTTAAAAATCCACTGTTTGGCCGATTCGGATATTTTTTGTAACGAATAACATTTCCAATAAATGAAAATCTTTCGTAAGGATGCTCAGCGTGAAGCAACTTAAATAAAAAAAACAGACAACGCTGAACTTCAAAGCAATAGCAAAGAATGAAGATGGTAAGCATTGGTGAAATATTAATATAAGCAAGTATCGAAATATAACACAGTATCGATATTCATAATCGATTCAATGATCAGAGATTTCCCGCGAAATACTCAATCGAAGATCGCGTGCGCTTTATAATTTGACCAGAGAATGTACGGTAAAGTGGACGGTTAGCACTTTTCACTGCGATCCGTTTAACGTTTTAACTACAAATTGCCAACTATTACACTTGAATATAATCTATTCGACATGCAAGCGTCGATTGTTCGACAGACGTCAGAATGTTTTCGGGTGACATGAAATTCGACATTGACCTAAAATTTTAAAATCTTGGGACATTCTCCCTCCTAAAGTCTCTCGCCCTATAAATGTTGAATGTTTGTTGACGTTTGTGTTTAGTGCATTTTGTTCTTTTCTATGTAATTATATTAAATGTAGTAAAGTTAAGTTGTGAATAGTCCAATTGATTGTTTAGAGTACTAACAATTATTTTCAATGTATCTTATTATTAACCCTTAAAGTTTGTGTTGTTCTAGGATAGGTTAAGGATAAACAAGGAAATTACTAATACTACGCTAGTCTTCCAAATTTAAGGAAGTTCATTTCCCCAACCGTACCAATCAATTATTTGTGTCTTCTCCATCCTACGTGACATTGTCGAAATAATCTGTGCCCTGTCGTCGGATGGTTAGATTTTTCACAATGTACGAACTGAAAAACCGAAAATGTTTGTTGAGAGACTAAAAAGCCTAACTCGTAAAATTTCGCCGTGATTCAAAAAAATTCAAGAGTGACATCGAAATAAAAGGTTCAACGTTGTTCGTTAAATTCACGTTGCATTTCAAACGTTCAAGACTCGCTCTCAGGTCCGCTTGTTTTGCAAATTAAGGGCATTCTTGGAAGTGTTTCGCTTTTAAATATCTTCTCAACTTACATAATCATTTATACTCCATTTTTTGTTAATTTCCCAGACGACATACCAAAAACTAATATGATATAATATTATTCACTTGAAAATAAGTAAATTGAAATCATGTATTGCGTTTTAAAATATTATATAACGCACATTTATAACTTTTAATTATTAAATAAAACAAAGGCTGAAGATCTTATCATTTAAATTAAAAATAATTACTGTAATAATGCTATATTAAATTTTAAACAAAGCGTTAAATAAAAATAATAATTCAGCATCTTAAAATCTTACTATAAAAAAAACAAACATATAAATTGTTTAAACCTACTTAGAGATGAGTAAAATCAAGTTAATCTTTATACATAAGGAAAATGTGATAACATCTTTATAATTCCATCACACGTTCATCTCGGCAATAAAAATGGCTTCCTCGATTGAAATTATTTTGCAAACAAACAACGACCGTGACCAAACAGTTCGCCATGTAGACCTCGACAATGGTGAACATTATAATAAACCAAAGGACATATATACGAGTAGGTACACTAAAATGCGGAACAATGTTAATGAAATTATATTTAAGGAAACGCTCCGATTGAAAAGGCAGTAGATAGTATAGCTAATATACAAAAGAAATTATTTTTCATAATTGAAATCGGAGGTTTCGGGATTTCTTGAAGTAAAGTTTTCGCGTTTCGCGCATATGAGAAAAATATTGTTACTATTATATTAAATCTGAAATATATTCTGATAGATTGGAGAACATTAGCATCAGAAGTTTATTGAGAAATATAAGATAAAACATTTAAAATGTTACATAAATTATTCAAATACGTATATAAATTTTAAAGACCGAAATATATTATAATAATCGATAAGCGAGCTGTGAAACAATTTCTGAGAACAACAAGCGAAATCTCTTTAAATCGGATCAAGAGATACTTAATAGGTATTGTGAAGCCTTAAAAATAGACAAAGTAGAGTATTATGAACGAAAAAAAAACATCGAATTAAGCTAGACGTAATAATATTTTATTATCGTAACATAATGTCATGATGAAACCTAAAAATAATAATAAATAGTTTACTAAAACCAAAAGGAATTAAATCCTTAAAATAGAAAGGCCAAAAACGACCGTAAAAATATTAAACAACTGACTATATTGAATCGGACAATGATGTATTAGATTGTGCCATCCGAGTCCTCATTTAAGTCGAGAGGGTTAAAGTATACGCTTACGCATTTAAATGGACACGTGAGAAGCGAACAATACGAGACAGTATAAATAGAAACATTAATCAATCAAGATTACCGTGAGGCCATGAAATATGTGTTTTCTAAGAGGTCACTACAGATCATTACTGCCAACTATGGGAACGGTCATGACAATGTTCGACTTATCGGAAAAAACTTATATGCATTTATATAACAAATATATATTAGAAAGTTTTGCAATAATTAATGTTGTTCAAATCGAACTATAACACAAACTTCAAAACATCTATGCTATTACATTTGGTTCATATTTCGATCTCATCGTATTCGATATTTGAATTGGAACGTAAGTTTAAAAGTAAAACGCGTTTATTTTTACTATATTTAACATGTAATTAAATTAAAGTCACTTTACATCAGTGCGATGTTTGCCTTATGTTACACAGTTGATCGAGAATACCTAACAGTCAACTAATACATAACAGTTAACTATTCCAGCTTATCACTAAACCAAGAGACTAACTTGATAATTTATAGTAAATTTATTCATAAAAATTCAAACGAAAACTAATTAACGATAACGAAATGAAACCTCAAGAGTCAGGAGAGGTTTAAAGCTCTTATACAAAAGAGCAGCGTCAACGACACTGCAGTCAGTGTCTCCTTTGAAATGTAATTACTTTTAACAATCATACATTTCAAATTAAATTACTGTCTGAAAGCCCATGATTAAAGTCAGACGTAATAATAAAACATACAACTTGAAAACAAAACAACTCTCATGTTAGAAAAATACAATAGCATTGTCAAACTCGATTTATTTTCGGGAGTGGAGGTGATCTCATTTTCTGAGAATGATCTTTGCTTTGATTACGCATAAAAAAAAATTGACCGTAAAACCAGTCTAGCGAAAATCGTATTAAATGGAGCAAGAAATCTAAATATTTGTATGCTAATAGGTCTTCTATTATAGTATCATATATGCATTGCTTTTTTTTTTAAAAATACATTTTGATGTTCCAGTATTGCAAAATATGCCATATGCGCTTATTTTACTTAACATTTAGTTATATACAAAATGTAAGTAAAGTTGTCACATTAACCAGTTTTTGTTATATTCCATTAAAAGCGATTTTATGTAAGAAAGAAAGTTTGCTAGTGTTTTTATGTCATATGGCTCATGTTTTACCACTTCTAGATTTCTATATCTTTAACTTAACTTATTATTTGTTACATGAACTCAAGAAATTGTTTGATACGTAACTCTGCGTTTACATTTTGACGTTCGACCAGTTTTTATTAGAACCAAAACTGGAATTGGAAGACAAAAGATGCCGCATATATTTTATTCAGAGAGGCCAATACCGACTGAGGATTCGACATTCTTAGCTGAAAAACTTGCACGACGGGTACAGACGTGGAAGCCTGCTATGAAAAAAATTAAAACAAGCTAAACATAACGCAAACTTTCGCTAGAGAATATCTGCAGGAACTTTGTCTCGAAAAAAATATATATCTGGAAGAACAGTTTATACAAAGAGTATTTATATAGTGAGGAAATAAAAAATGACAAAAACTGGCATCTTATTCGTAATCTTAATTGATGGTAATTATGAGCATTGATCAGGTATCGTATATTAATATCAAGTTAACGTGCAAAAGTTGGCTTGTCCGTTCAAAGAAACGATGTCGCGACAGATGGTTTTATCAATTGCAAATCTAGGTAAGCTACTGCGTCAATAGCGTGCCTTGTTATTTATTCTGCAGAAAACTCGAACATTCTAGAAAATGCACCGTGTACAACATGTTATCTGACATTGATAAAGATTCTTCGTCGCATCCCATTGCGAAATGATCTCGGTCTTATATCAACTGGTTTATTTTTATTCTTATCGTGAAACATGTCATAATTTATTATTTTATATTGTCTATACCAAGAAAGACGTCATAGCTGCAAGCCAGGAAAGTTAATAACATAACATTATCTAATATTACTTGATAACTTTTCTTTTTCCTCAACTTTTTATCAAATTGAGATTTCAAATATAGAACATAGAACATAAAAAGTACGCATATGTTAACGCAAATAAAAATCAGCAGATTTAAGTGAGAAAATATTTGTTGTTTAGCATTCTGTGGCAAGTTTATCGTATATTTGATAATATAGGCCGTTGATATTGAACAATAGCAGTCGCATAATACTGGATGATCAAGTATTCGACCTCCACGACGGTGCGTAAACGACCTACACGCGTGAAACCGACCTGTGTAAAAACTTGGCCTCGTTGCGGCGCCAGTACAGGCGGATCAGATTATAAAACATGTATTGATAAATCATCGATTCGCAATTACTTAGTTAATTAAAAAAAAAACGATGAGAATTACAAAAATAGTTTCAATTTGAATGAGCTAAACTAATATGCAGATTTGAATGTTATACAAGTATAAGTTCATTAAGGTTATGTAATCTACCACGAGTTTTATTGATTATACATAATTAATACAAGGCCTAATAGCGACTACAGGAATATTTTTACTATACCAATTTCGTAATCAATTAGGAAGATATTTAACTTGAAAAATGCCTGAAACTGTTCTACTGAAAATCCAATATTTTTTATTTGGACTCTGCAACAGAAAATCGAAATCTGCAACAGTAAAACCAAGTTACTATAACGCAGTCTCTCCTTTGTACCATTAGTACAACGAATGTACCAATTATCCGAAACATAGTGTAGGCGAACGAACCATCTGTCGCGTTGGTTAAAACTTATCGAATCTCCTATAAAACAACATTCCAATATATAATTATACATATGTCGATCAGATCTTTATATTTTCCTACAAGATAACTAACCTTTAGTTATTTTTTGGTTATATTATCTTCTTTATACAATTGTATCACAGTGTTACGTAACGATATTGTAATTTTTACGTAAAATTTTAGTAACACTACCATTGATGAAAGATAAATCAGTAAGGAAATATTTAGTATCATTAACACTATAACGCACGCTTAGTAACGGGTCGATTCATAAACGAAGTAGGCAATGGTGCTAGGTCAGGCATATGTTACCTACTGTTATTTAATATTACGAGTTTGTTAATTTCACAATAAATTAAAGTCTTTGAAATATTAAATTAAAAAATAAATAAATAGATTATTGCGAGACTTAAAAGTTACGTGAACGTTTTCAAATATGTTTATTACTATAATGATAGTATCGTTGCCGACAACTATTTAGATCAAATCGTTATTAATATTTACTTAATCGTTTGGACGTTCATTAAGCAAAGCGGTTACACATTTATCAAATTGAAACGTAAACGATTGTTTAAAAGGTGATTTATAATAATGATTGCGTTAAAAAAATCAGTATATAACTTATTATATTTAAACTTTAACGGATGAAGGAACATCTTAGAATCCGTGGTTATTGACAATGAAGAGATGGTTTATTCTTCTTATAGAAATAGTATTTCTTAGTTGGTGTAAATAGTCCACTAGGTGGTGGATTTTTTTCAATAAATGTCATGAGTCATCGCGTTGAAAAAAGGTTCTATATATTGATCAGAAAGTCTTTATTTTAAACTCCACTTAGAAAAAAGGTAAATTTGGACGAAAATTGTCGCGACAATCGATCATGCCAATTTCAAATCCTCTGCAAATAGTTTAGTAAGTTGTTATTATCTAAGTTTTCTTTTAAATGACTAGTGCTTTTCTCTTTAAAAAACAACATTTCACTTTAAATATGTATTATAATCATAGTTTAATACTTAACAATTTTCTCGAGTCGAGTCTCTGGTTTAGTAATTTGTCCATCGTGACATTGGCAAAACGCGGTCAAAACCGCAACTATTACGAGTTAAAACGTGTATTTTCCATAATCCATTGAAAGTGAAACTCGGTTTATTTACCCGTTAAGTATCGCATTACATTTAACATTAATTTTACGACGAATAAGATATGAGATCATCTTTAAATATATTCTTAGTGACAAATGGCCATTGACGAGATAAGATCTAGTATAAATCTGAAATGTATTGTTAGTATACAATTAGATCTAAAATTTGTCGCAATTAATATTTTCCACGATCACAGAACACGTGTAGACGATATTGTAAACACAGCGACACGAGTCGATGCTAACATCAATCACTCTCTAAATAAAATGTAAGAATATTTAAGACAGAACAAATGGTACTTTCAAGCGTAACTATCATGCAATACGTTGCACACTTAAAGTAAAACGTTGAACAACAATTATTAACGAAGTCACGACGGTGATAGTAAAAGACAGAACATTACCTTGACGTATGTTTTGTATAATGAGTATTTTCTCTTCAGAATCTATACAATTGTCTTGGTACTCCGTTATTTCTATCGCAGCGCCATTGAATTGATCGCTATTGATTATATGTTTTATGGAAAATAAGAGAAATTTTATATAATCAGCGAGTTTCATTTCATCTACGATGTAAAATTTATCATTATGATTCGATTTTAATCCAGGCTTACGTTCAAATGCAGCAACAATGGGCTACACAGCATGTACTGCTTCTAACGTATTCTTATGTATATATACAAATAACAAAGGGAACAAATTGATAAGTTCCACTCGTATATTATAAAACATCGTCTGCATATGCAAGTTCCCCTCTCTATAAACACCTGCTGCAACATAAGGCGATACGCTTCGCTGACTGAGGGTCGAAGGAGCTTAAACGTTTGACCTCCAAACGTCTTTTAAAACGTACTTTAATTATAATTCACCTTTCCTTTACGTGGAACGACTTTTATAACTTACAAAAATAGAATAACAGCATTGGCATACATACAAATACCGTATGTAATGGTAAAGAAAGAGAAATAATTAATTTATTTTTGACAAGTAATTGCAAATTATTTGGTGCAATATTTGAACCAAGTATATCCTTGGCAAATTTGAGTAAGATCTCAAATTAAATTGACTTATTTGATTTCGAACTATAAAGATGAAATCTTAAATAGTTAGCTCATTTAGTATTCAAAGTGAAACATGGTATTGATTTTTATCTATAGGTACTAATATTATACATGCAAAAGCAAGTCTGTCTGTTAAAACGTTTGAACCGATTTTTGTGAAATTTGATTTGGAAATAGTTTGAGTCCTGAGGAAACATCTAACTCTATAAGGGAACAAAATGGGCAGTATATGAGCTATAGACACCTTACCTTTACTTTAAAAATATCGTACAGGTTCACCTAGTCATTATATTAAATTATTATTGGTTTAATAATATATATATATATAAACAGACATTTGAATCGTTTATACAGAATTGTGAAAGACGTTTTACGTAGACATAACAAAGATTCACAATTAAAATTCAACGAAAGCCTTACATTTTTGGAAGCATTGCAAAATGCAGAGTTAACGCTTGATGAATACGGATCGTTTGATCTGCATAAGTTACTTTAATTGCTTAATGGGTTTAGAAAAATAAATATTGTTACTTTAATTACAATTTGTGCTCGGATTATAATACAAACTAGCTGCGCCCGCGATCTTGTACGCGTTTATATTTAACAAAAACATATATTATTGTAGCCTAAGTTACTCCTTATTACCTATATCAATTATCTGCGTAAAGTGACAGTCCCGTCAAGTTTTGGTTTATGTACCTTTTATACACGTATTACACATGCATTGAGTAAAAAAAGGATTATTTTAATATTTCAAACAGACACTCAATTTTATTATATGTATGTATATATAGATGAAGGACCGAGCTGAATATGTGGGAAGTGAAAATAAATTCCCAGTAATGCTATAATGACGCGTCTTCTTGTTAATACGTAAATACTATTAATAATTACAGTGATAGCACTTCTGCGTTTTGTTTTATAATCTAAGGTAAGCCCTTTGATAACAAACTGTTTCCCTTTTCCCATGCACACATAACGAGCATCACATCAACATTACTTTAAAAACTAACATTAAATTATCAGACGCTTCATTCGTAAATGCAAGTTTAAATAAGTGGTATAAATTTTTTTCTTTTTTTTCTCTTTCTTATTGTTCAAAATACAAAAGAAAATACAAGTTAGATTAACAATATAAAATGCCACGAAAACCTCTAAAAGGTTTATATAAATATGATTATATATCAACGAAGGTTTTTTTTTCTTTAAATATTGCATTAAATTGTACAATTAACAAATGTAAAACATGTGTACTTATTCAGATTTATTGAGGTTATTTTGTACAAAATAAAATTTTCGTAGTCATTTCAAGTCAAGTTATGAAAAGGTAAAAAGGTTTTTTAAGAAGTATATAACTACTGAACTAGTTGTTGCTTGGGCTTCCCTCGCGTTTTAAGGGTTGGGGCTAGGTCACATGCTCGGCAAAAAAGTAGTCTATGTCCTTCGTTGGCGTTCAAGTTTCCTTCGTAACAAAAATTATGAAATTCGGTTCGTTGGTTTGGTAGCGAAAGAGCGACGGATATACAGACAGTTTTTTATAGTATAGGTTGGCGGACGAGCGTATGGGCCACCTGATGGTAAGAGGTCACCATCACCCATAGACAATGACGCAGTAAGAAATATTAACTATTCCTTAAATCGTCAATGTGCCAACAACCTTGGGAACTAAGATGTTATGTCCCTTGTGCCTGTAGTAACACTGGCTCACTCACCCTTCAAACTGGAACACAACTATACTGAGTACTGTTATTAGGTAGAATAACTGATGAGTGGGTGGTACCTTGCTGAAAGCCCTACAACCAAGTAAACAAAAAAGGTAATTTCACATTTATAATATTAGTATAGAAGTATAGATATTAAAGATTGATAATCGATTAGGTAGTATTGGTATGTTTACTATACATATGTTATGTTCATCTTTGTAAAGACGACGTATGAAAGTGTAGTAGGATTGAAACCATAAAATCCTAAAAGCAATGCGTGACGCAATGACATAAGTGGAATGTTTTAATTCATAGAAAATGCTCAAAGGCATGTCCCGCTGACACGCGAGGCATTAATCACGATGACCCTTTCCGCTCTATTAGTGATTACAATGAGTACCGCATACACAATCTCTTCCTTAATGAGATTATATCGCTACTTGGGATTTTGCATAATTTGTATTAAAAAATGTACTCTTACTGGATTATTTTATCTATACATATAATTAAATTGCTGTGTCTGTTTGTAATGTTAAAATAACCGCTTTTTAATAAATGCATTTATTTATAAACACGGTATATATACCAAATGCTTTTTTTGCAATTTTTGTGTGTCTGCTTGTCAGTTTTTTCTGGCTAATCTTTAGAACGGCTGGACCAATTTTGACAAGACTCACAGAAAGACTACCCTGTTTGTTAAATTCAAACACGCACGAGGTCGCGCGAAAGAGAGTTTTAAAATGTTAAAAAAAGAGTAACTACTTGCCGGTTCTTCTCGGTAGAATCTACTTTCCGAACCGGTGGTAGCTTCACTTAATTGTAAAATGACAATTCAAAAGTGCTTGCAAAAGCCTACTTGAATAAAGTTTATTTTGATTTATTGATTGATTGAGAGTAGTAGTAGTAGAATATATAAGCTTATCCATTAATTTATCATTATCAGCCACAGTCGGTAGAAGTCAATAGAGGAGACCAAAAAGCGATTCTATTATATATATGTTGTTTTGTTATGTTCCGGTTTGAGTGCGTGAGCCAGTGTATTTATAGGCACAACTTCGAACCCATGCTATGCAGCGAAACAAGCCATGAAAATATGGGAAAGTTAATGTTTTCTCCGCCATAAAGACCGCTTTTTTAATTATGGAAAGAATGTTAATATTTTTTACATTTTTTTTCGTTTCGAAAATATACCTATTACAACAAATAGACAAGTAATAAGCGTCGTTATAGATTTGCTAGCATCTTTTTTGTTCTTATATTGTATTATTAAGGCAGATAAATTTTGATGAAAATCACTAAAGGGTTTACTGAATACTGCTAGAAACAGTAAATACTATTTATATTGTCAATGGCTTATCCCAAACTTTGAGATCAAAGATGTTACGTCTGCCTTGTCTGTAATTACAGCCATTCTTCAATTCTGAACCTATCAATACAGAGTACCGATGTTTGACGGTGAAGTAAAGTTATGTATAAGAACTAACTTAGAAGGCTTCCCAAAGTTTTATATTCAATGGTGTGATTACAGTGGAAAACATCAATAAAATCGCAATACTTCAATCATTTCTAATACTTTCGAATGAATTCGAAGACTAAAATAAAGACAATTTGGTGGCACTAAAGAAATTGTATTGAAACTGTACAAAATAGTTTTTATTGTTTTGTAAACTCTTCAAACGATATTAGGTTAGTTAATTTAAAAAAGAAAGTAGGTGAAACATATAACACAATTGGACAAGAAATTGGACCAATTTACTGAGCACAAACGTTTAAAAAAAAGCAGCTACGTTTTGTAGATTTTATTTCCTCAATATAATTGTAAGATTTCAGCTTAATAAACGTATATAATGATACCATCGACCCACTTGCTGCAAATTTATTTCATAATAAAAAAAAGTTACATAAAAACAAGGAACTGCATAAAGGACGAAATTACGTGCAAAACTGGACAGTCATGTGCAATTGCATATTCGAAAATGAAAGTATTATGAAACGGCTGCCGATATTTTTGGTCAGCTCGATCGAGCTGACCCGCGATACTAACGAGCTTTTAAACGACACGCCATGCTGAAATAAACCATATTAATCATTAAATTAAGATTTCAATTACCATATTCAACGATTTTTTTGTAATTCAATAGTTTACATACATACGAAAAATTATTCATCGTACGTCGTTACTGATAGTTATTTTCGTCAGCTGCATTTTATGTAACTCTTGTATAAACTTGACTCTACATTTGTTAATATTGTTGAGTAAATTTAAAAATAAAAAAAAATATGGATGCGACTTCCTGCTGATAAAACACGATGAGCTCGCGATGAGCTTAGTTACAAACTTCATTGCGCAAGAGTTTCCGCGCACGCCACTCCGACGACGACACCGGAAACGTTTAATACACGGCCGTAAAATTCTGTGACCATTTTCTTTTTCTATTCGTGACTTGGAATTTTAAAGGGTTATTCACTATTCACTGAAATGATTTATTCATCTTGTATTATCTTTTTAAGATGTTATACCGACTTGTTATGAAACACGAGAATGAAGACTGGTAAGATCAAAGATCTTATGACTCAAATTGCTTGATCATTGTCTATAAAACAACAATTGTTTCATTTTATTTTTCCTGTTAAAATGTCAAGTTAATCTAAATGTATGCAAGTCAGAGCAAGCCTGTTTGGATATCAATAATACATTGTAATCCTTATTAATGAACAATCATTAATTAAGTTCGTGGTGTAAGTGAACATGTGGGCGAATTATTTATTGTTTACGAAATATAAACTACTAGTGACGCGCCCCGGCTTCGCACGGTTGCACTGCTGATACTAAATATACCTACTACGTTTTATTTTACTATGTTTACAGTTTCTCAGTCATTTTCTACTATATTATGTATATATTGTACATATAAACCTTCCTCTTGAATCAATCTATTAGAAAAAAAAACGCTTCAAAATACGTGGTGTCATTTAAAAGATATAAGAATACATTAAGACAGACAGCAGTAAGCGGCTTTGTTTCATACTATGTAATGATAATGATTATTTCGCCATGTAACTTGGCCAGTTTTAACTTTCATAACGGAAAAATAATTAAACTAAAACTTAAGATTCAATTTTAATTTTTAACGCAAAAAAATTGCAAAATTCAATCCATCACTATTACGTATGAGAAAATATTATAATTTCCGTGTTTATGTACTCCAAGACCTTTAAAAATGTTCCTAGCAAGTGGGACATCGCGGTCAGCCGAGTCGAACATTACGTTTTTACACTTGCAGCCCACTTATCGTGTACACTGTACACCACACGCGCTTACGACATTCAACAAAGTGCAAACAGTGAAATGCGCGATCGACATTTGGAGCGTACGTTTTATTTTGCTTTTATTATTTTTCATTTCGGTTTATAGTTTTTTCCGGCCGGTTCGAGAGCGTTGCGCTTTCGGAATGTTATTGGCACGTATCTGGGCGACTTTTTTTATGAAAGGCCATTCAGAAAATATATGATTAAAATTATTATTAAACTTTTATTTGGTTTAAACATACCCACCCACCCACAATACTGTCAAAACTCCTATATTTATATGCTTATGTATTGTAAATTAATAACATATATATAACGGTGACTATATTTTTGTACTACCGTTATTTTTTTTAAAGATGGCGCCGATATTCGCGTGTTATGTATTAATAAAATATAACTAATTATTGTTAAACGATATCTCAATTTTAACTATGCGAAGGTATATTAACTGTTACCATAACGGAAGAATCGTTTAATTTGGAATTGTATTTCTAGTTAACATATAAACAAAACTGTTTCAGAGCACGAATTCTTATTAAGAGACCACGGTTTAGAGTCGCGAGCACGCACTTGCGTTTACAAAAAAAGCATTTCTAGTAATTAATACTTTTTTAATAGTCTTTGACAAGAGTGAAGTATACATGAAATAGAAGCAATAGCGTCAAAGTGCGCCACCAATTACAGACTCCAATTAGAACTGAAAAAAGAACCAACGCTATCATTTATATCACTAAAGAGGGCGAAATTGTATCCTAATTGAAAGGTAAAAACTCTTTAAAACCGTTTATATCTACTTGGCACACAAAGAACACTGAGAATATAAATGACGATCGCCTCTCACTAATTATACGATCAGACATTTCAACCAACTCACAATATCTATAGAATCACGGAGTACAAAATCAAAATAAAATTTTATTCAAGTAGGCTTTTACAAGCACTTTTGAATCGCCATTTTACAATTAAGTGAAACTAGCATCGGTTCGGAAAGTAGATTCTACCGAGAAGAACCGGCAAGAAACTCAGTAGTTACTCTTTTTCAACGAAAAAAAAATACAAAGTCAAATTAGTTAAATACAATTATTTTAATTAATATATCCTGCCTGGAATTCAACAGGTATTAACTTACTTAATACTTTTGTGGAGATTCGAAAATTTCGCTAATTTTATATTGACCTTGAATCAGCAGCGTGGTCCCTTTAGCTTGGCCCGAATTGTAAAAACATGATTCATACGATTATAGCAATTGATATATGGTGAGTCACTTTCAAAATAATCAAATACATTCGCGTGATACGTCGCTATTGTATAATCGCGTACAGTATACATATAAACAATTGTTAAGGGTTAGTAATATTCAAAAAGTAAAATAAATTATTGCATAAATACTCCTTGTAATGTCATTTAAAAGACGAATTCTATTTTCGAATAGAATGTTTTGTGATAAATATTTCTAGCCGATCGAATCACGCACGTTAATAATCGCGAAAAAAGTTAAACTCGGCTAATTGATATGTAAACGTCGCAGTAGCTGAAAGATATGATATGATATAATAACATACGAATGACCGATCGGCTACGGTAGCTCGCGAACACGAACACCGCTAACAGCCCGAAACGTTGTGATAAACACCAATTAAAATTAAAAATAATCACTGTATAATATTCCGCAAACATTTCTGATATTGCGGATGCGTTCTCGATAAATTGAAACGTACAGTACGACACAACTTACATGTAGCATCGGCAAATTCAATAAAACCGATTATTGCCGATTTATACAACCAATAGAAATAACTCCCTATCGCGCCAATTTACGCTATTTGTCGCTATTAGATTATCGCGTCAGTGACGTCTCAAATTGACAAATATATTCGGTTATATGATATTACAATTTTGTCTAAAGATCATATTCAAATAAGAAATAAATATTGATAATTTGGGATAGCGTACTTCATTTGGATGTGACCGGTTTTAAGAATTTTGCCGATGCTACATATAAGTTGTGTCGTATGCGTTTCGATGATGATAAGTTTCATTATAATCAAACATTTTAATTGACAGTCGAAACATCGATTATTAACAAATTTTAAATCCAACACCTAATTGGATATACAAGTCTTAATCAGCAGATGTCAATTATTAATTACGTACGTAACGATCTCGAAACTCGTCGAAGTGAAAAAGTATACCGGGAGACATTTCTTGTTAGTCTGCGATATTCGCAGCGTCATCGTTCCGTATAAAAAATAAATAAAAAAAAAAACAACATCGAACGGATTTTAAACTCGATTTCACTACAAATGTGCGAGAAAGAAGCTTATGTATAAAACATACGTTCGATTTAAGTGCAACAGGTGGGTGGTCTTTTAATTAAAGGCGTCGAGATACGCTGCAGGGGAAATTTCATTTGCTTTGAATATGAAAATATATGAGAACGTAAAACTGTTGATCCTCGGCCAGGTTTCTATCCGGTCGTCTGAGAATATTGGACTATGCGATTAAACTTCACTTTTACTTCGCCATGGTATTACTCAGTTCATTTTATTCTCGTGCGCTATTGGCAAGTTCCAATTATGATGGTTACCGTAAAGAGGACTTCATTATTAACAATATGTAATTTAATTAAATATTACATAATAAAAAAGTAAATTATCGTTTGTATTACATTTTAATGATGTCATTTGTGTATTGCTAATTATTAGCCGAGTGTCTTACCACACTTAACGTCTGTATCGAGTATTTACATTACGAATACCGCACTAACGAGATTACAATTGCGTAAAACCGATAAAAACACTGCAAATATAACATACTATTTAAAAAACCAAATATATATTATGAGCAACGAATCTATTTTACTTTAATCAAATAAATGTATTTTATTTAGTATTTATTACTTCATAACACAGTTTTTAAAACATAAATCTTAATTCTTACGCTACTCTTATACAATAAAACGCAACTGGTGCCTGCAATTAGTAAGGTGAGCGTAAACATTTTTTACGTTCAATCAATAAACATTGAGACAAGCACATTCTATTTTAAACTACCTCGAATTAATTTGTATGAAATTGGTCAAAAATAAGACTACAAACAATTAAAAAATAAACAATATGTGACCAAAATAAGAGTAAAAGAGGTATCTTATTCGAACTGCGATTCCACCCTTTCGAAGTCTCCCCTATTCACGGCTAAATCTCTTCCTCGACATCGTCCCCTCTGCGCTGCTGTCAAATCCACAAGAGCGAAGTGTAATAAGCGATTCGAAAAGAAATACTCGAGTAGAGAAAAAGTTTTATACGTTGGCAAATGATACGCAACTTTGCGTTATTACTTACCTGACACAGCATGATTTAGTTGTATTGAACCCCTCCATTCTATATAACATAGTCACGATAGTCTTCACATTATATAATTAATGTTAGTTGTTGCAGTTGTTTAACCCAAAAAAAATAGTATTGAGAAATTCTAGACACAAAAACATACGAATGTAGTACAGATCTCTAGATAACTTTGGATCGTAATCGACCAAGAATCTCAAGAAGAACGAACATCAATTAGAGGGCGGAATTTTCCATTTCACTATGAGACGTTATATAAAGACGTAGCAACACCCATAAATTGACCGTAAATAATTGCAATGGCCGGTCCGAGTAGATTTTATCACGGAATTAAAGCAGTGTACGCATTTCCGGAACTCCGAAGCGAAACAACGAAAGTTGCACGATTGTTCGCTCTCTTTACCAAACAGATGCACATTCTCGAAGCGGATGATATAATTTACATACATGCAATACTTACTGCTAAAAAAAGCTGTTACATTACGTTATCTGATGTCGAAACAATCATTTATTTTATTTACGACATTATAAGTGTGATTATCGCAACGGTTGAGGTATAATTCTTTATAAAGTATTTTCAGAACTCGCCGCATCGCCCGTGAGGTATACTCTTTTTCATGAAAAACATTCAAGAGCTTGCATACAAATCTTAATCTACAACTTTACCTCCCTAAAAGGGTAAAATATAATAAGCATACATCCTTGGGAATGAAGCTGCGTACCAAATTTTATCAGCATTGGTTCTGCAGTATTGATATATATGTTGGGTACCACTGATCATCACATTTACACCACCAAGAGGCACTACGTTATTGCTTTCCGGTTTCAAGGGTGAGTAAGCCAAAGGGACATAACATCTGTTTCCAAGGTTGTTGGTGTATTGGCGTATACAGAGCCAATGTCTATTGACGTTGGTGACTATTTACCATCAAGGGCATCTTTGCCATTTCGTCTACCTATACAAAACAAAAACCAATACAGTTAATTTATACAAGTAGTATGAATATATTAGATACATACGTATGTAGCTTTCGGCCTATTGTTTCAGAGGCTTAAGAATTTCGTATTGTTAAAATAAACTCTGACTAATATACGTAACGATCACTTATTTTAAAGTTAATGAACCTGAAAATAGTAAGATCGTATATATATTCAGTAAGCCATTTTATTTACTGAGAAAATAGAGACATTTATAAAACGCAAAGATAAAACTTATAAAAATAGATTTAAGACGTTTATTTATATAGGATAAGATAAATATATCAATAACAATATCACAATATACTTTTGAATATAAGAAATTGGAGCTGGACTTTATACAGTAGGATTTTATAGGCACTTTTGAATCGTCATTTAAAAACTATGTATATTAAGTGAAGCTACTCTCGTTACCGAATGCTGATTCCACCGAGAAGAACCGGAAAAAATCTAAGAAGTTACTCTATTTTAACATTTAAAAATACAACTTCATATTAGTTAAATGTTTATGTATATATAATACATCCTGCCTGAAAGTCAACAAGTATTAGCTGCACACATTTTTAACATTTATATAATCTTATATTGGCATAATATGCCATCTTTATCAATGTATTTTTCATGTTATAATATCTTAATTTATCTCTTGTATAAACAAAGAAGATACTTTAGCTTATGTAATAAAATAGTTTGTTCGTGAGAATAAAATAGCTCTATCTTTATAAATGGCGTGAACAAGACGAAAGTCAGCTCGGAGTACGAACAGACTACTTTGCGGAAATGTTATTTGTTAACATTTGTTGGTCGCATGCGAGGTGCTAACCTACAATTATATGTTGTGAGTTTCAAAATTAAACACTATTCATGAAACGACTGCCGTTTTTTTACGTAAGTTTTGTGTATCATCCATTGTGTTAATTGTATGTGAGAAATGTTTTGATTTTTGGAACACGTTATATAATTAAAATATTAAATTGTTTTGCTTGCGTAAAACAGATTGAATGGAAGAATTCAACTGTGATTCATCAATCATTCTAGACTTTTCAAAGATACTAAATTTTTGTTGGGCAGTGAGAAAGAAAGATAGGTGATCATATGCCTTACAACCGACCAAATTATTTCAATCATATGCGAATGTTGACACTGCCAATAAAATCAACATTTAGATCTAAGTTGTAATGTGCTTGTGAATACATGGGATTATTACGTCACATACTATACCGCCATGTCACTATCTGGCAGATTCTTGTCACAACAAATCAACGAAGCCTTTTCTTGAATAGATTTTTTAAAATGTAATTGGTTTAAAATATGACAATTAATATTTCTGTTTAGCGGTTGTTTTAGTGATGAATAAATATAAAGTATTTGCTGTAAATATATGCCTATGACCCACTGCAGATTACACTAGCTATGACAAATAGATTCTGATGCGTCATACGATTTTAAAACCGCGCCTAGATAAATTAGTACCTGTGTTAGTTGAATGACGTTTTTATAGTTTTACAACGATTGCAAAATCTAAGTATAATGTACAGTTTGAAACATACAATTAAGAAAATTAATTGCAGCTTTCGATACTGACAGACTATAATTAGAAACATGTGCATTTAGATAAGAATCACTAATGTGAACGTTGTTACACTCTCGATATTTAAGGGTGTGAATTTAATCATTAAATTACATGGAATTCAATGGTAGGTTTGCTTTTTCTTTACACTAATTTTGACCATTTTTATTTGCCATTAAAAACTTATTTGGACGTTAAAAAATCAAGTAGTATATTAGTAGTAATTCAGAATTTAGAAGTCACTTATTGCTGTATGCTCTGTGCTTCAGAAGTTGGAGTCGGAAGATCATTGCTGTTTTTTGAGCAGGAATTATTATCACGCTTATCTAATCAATTATAGGGTTCGATGTAAATTTATATAAGACGAAAAGTTTGTCAACCGTTTATAGATAGCAAATTGTTATTGTTTTGCCAATATCGGTGGTTAGGAGTATGCGGTGTCTTGTCCTGAAAGTCGATTTTCCTTTTTCCATACATTTAACATATGCATAAATAAATAATGATCGTATACATCTAGGTCATATGTCTCTACGTCAATGTAATCACATGTTGAGCATTCAATGCCTAAGGGTTAAAAAATTATTAGCCCTAATTGGTTCGAACATGTTAACAGATACAGAACTCGTAATATTAAAATAATTGTACTCTCGAGGCTCTTTACGATGTTACGTTAATTGCGGTTTACTAATAAAAATTATCGATAATTTTCTTACATATATTTTATTTTCCACATCTGAAACGTGCCTAAAATAAGGTGAGACTAAGGAGTAAATACCGACCGGTAGTTAATGGATGTAATAACAATTTAAAATGACTAGACACGAAGGCTGACTTGACGTTAATTAACACATTTAGCACTTCTGTAATAATTTCGATATGAAAGATAACATTTTGCAATTTGTTTTGTGATTATCGTATCTCTCAGTATTTTTTCAGGTGACGTAGTTACGTATAGACCAGCGATCAATTAATATTTTTACTAATAGCATCTTTAAATTTGACCTTAATCTTAACGACCGTTTAATTGACACAATTAAGATACTGTAAATATTTTAATGTGATTACGTTTATTGGAATGTGGCTTAAGATTTTAGAAATAATTTAAAAAAAAACGAGTGTTACACATTTATTAACTTATCTTTTATGTACATAAAAATATTTTATTAATGATAAGAATTAAAATTTCAGCAATTTACTAATCACAGATGTCGGTAGCGAGCATACAGATCGATGTATATTGCAATAATATAAAATGTTAATAATAAACAAATTTACGTACACATGTATTATAGATTATTACAAAAAATAATTATCCACCTCGGTTTATTAATGATAGAGTTGAAGTAACAAACGCAAAAATACAAGCGAATTGATAACCTTATTTATTATAAGAATTAATATATATATTTAGGTTTGTAATTTGTTTAATTGGATATTTCGGTCAGAACGACATTTTTATCATCAAAATTATTATAATTTCTGTTATCAAAAAATATGATACATACTTACGATAATAACTAATATCATTAAATACAATTTTTAAAACATTCTACGCATATAAAAGAATTAGGAGAAATTAATTTAAATACAAGTTAGATAAATAAGTCATTTATTAGAACTTACTTTATATAAAATTTGTTGTAATATGTGTTGATTCTTAACTTGAAATTATTTTCAAGAACACGTGATTGTGTATTATTTGCAGGTCGTTGAACTCTTCATCTGCGTTTAAGGGGCAGAGGTGACATTTTGAATAGGAGATAGAATAGCACCGAGCATCGCATTGATTTAAGGGCGTCGACGCCTTATTCTATTCAGTTGTAATAAATATTTCATTTCCGGTTAAGAAACTAATTTTAAAATTTCGGCCGACATTTCAGTTGTATATTTTGAAATACTCTTTTAATTACAAAGATTTTATTCAAGTATAAATAGGAAATAATAAAAGGAATAAAATATCGTTGCTTCATAACAATATAATTCAACAATCATTTCAAAGTAAGACAAGTTCGCAACGAGTCGTTACAAAACAATGTGAACGGAGAAACTCATCTATCAACGCGGCGCTAATGAATTTCCCATCATATCAAGTGAATTTGTAAAGTAAACATTTTAACATTCCTAAAATAGAATACGGTTACAAAACTCGCTCACTACTCAGCACACGATATAGAATACCTAATAAGCGGATCGGTTTAAGAAATCTCGTGCGCTAACCCGCGAGGGGTCATCGACCCCTTGGTGCCGGCTAAGCAAGACGCTGCGCTGGCGCAGGCTTATTGTTGTCTATACTATGCTCTGACCGAACAGCTTTGCTAATAGTTCATTCCAAGGTCAAAGGCTTTAAATAAACTGACTGATTAGCGTCACACATCGTATCAATTTTGGGCGATAGATAATCAAATTGTCATACGCCTTCTAAGTCACGTAGATACGTGACGTCACAGAGAGTAATTATTGTGTTGTGAAAAAAAATGTCTGTCATGAATCGTTAATTATTGTAAATTTTAGAGCGTATAAAGAAATAATGATTATTTTTAGTCAGAAAGAGATATTAAAAAAAAATTACTTGGTTAAGGTACAGAATGCAATTAACAATATAAATACAAAAATCCACGGTAATTAGTGGAGTTTTTTGTCCATGTTTTTGTAATTTCATTGACGTCAATCCAAGCAAATTGAAGACAAACGACGGATGAGATACAAAAAAATATATGACTCTTGGTAGATTCATCATAATATATTTTTTAAATTAAATATTTTAGTTTCTTTCATATTGCGTTTAAATTCAACCTAATTTAATAAAGCAATGAATTGTCATTGAACAGTACACGGTTAATTAGCAGATTATAGCATAGACTTTCTATTTGATCTGAACCTAAATTAAAAAAAGCCTACAATTATAACCAACACTTACCAGGTAGGATGTTTATGTCTTATTTACACAAAGTTCTATATTAAAAATTTCAAACTCGAAGACCAAAATCTGACTGTTTAGTTATACTGCACTTTCGAATATATAAATTACAGAAAGCGCATTTATTTCGATGATCGAGAAAGTATCGATGATGTTATTCGTTTACGTTTCGTCTAATCTATAATTGATTTATGAAAAATGTACTATCATTCAATATTATTTTAATTCGCAATATAAATTTGTGATATTTATACAGAGTTATCGATACAAAATGATCGATTTGTTTTATGTATAACGTATAATTTATTAAATTGAAATCTTAATTTATAATTTAAATTTAGAATATTTCGTAGAGTTCCATTTGAATATGTTTTTTTTTTAAATAGTCCAGATGCTAACAAACTATTTCAGTAGCCTCATTTCTTAGATCAGATAAATGCAACCTCTTTTTTAATGCAGACATGGTCTGCTTATTTAAAGGTTGTGGGAAAGCGTACATAGTAATTACACTCGCTAGTTACATAGTCAGGTTCTACGCTTCAAGGCAATATACCTTAAAATATATATCAAATATTTACGAAACAGGTAAAATGAAAATAATATTAATATTCTGTCCATAATGTATCGAAACACGGAACTACGTTTTAAACGTTGCCATGAAGACACTTTCTTAGTTTAAAATTTACATATGCAAAATAAAATAGATAATTATATAAAAAACGTGTATGTGAACGAGAGGAAGGTAACGAATATCTAACTATTCAAATGAGCGTAAAATAAAAAGCATCTCGATCATAAACACTTTCTATTCGTTTATCTAAGAAATCTCATCAAATTCTTCGTACCATTGTAACGAACACGAGTTTTTTTCGTTCGAGCATCACCTGTGACTTATTAAATAATTTAAAAGTTTATTCGATACGTTATCTTTGTAAATGATATAATATTCAGAGATGTCATTATACGCATGTCAGCCGGTGCGAGTATCGAGCCAGTTCAGCGTCGTATCGTGGTAGAAAGCGTGGGTGATCGGCAATTAATGGCAACATCAGCTAGAGATCTGCTTCTTGCTATTGTTCTGTTGCCATGTTTAATTAGTGGCGAAAGTCGTGCGTGAAAGTCTACACACATGTTCCCACATAAGACTTTTGTATTGTTATTTTTTTTATATTACGTTTATAGTGTTACGTCTCAAGGTCGGTACGATTATTTAACTTTATAAGAACATCATAAATAAGAAGAGAAACTTCTAATTGCTACTTACGCTTTGAAATTAATCTTCTTACCTTATATTTTACATACAACTGGTTCGGTGTATACGTTAATAGTACGCGTTTTGTTTGGTCTACGATATGAAGCTATTTAGAAATTACGTGTAATTTTATAACTGCTAGTAATTTCATACACTGGTTAGCGGTAGGTTATCAAGTATTTTGCGAATGTTGTTGTAAAAATCGCAAGACGTAACACGCGTTGGGTGACCGTAATCAGAGGTTATTGTAACTGAACTATTTATTGTGGTTATGTTGCGGTTTAACGCCTACTTGTAAATTAGATTACGAGTTCACATATAATCTTAATATATTCGAAAATGTACATATGACTTTTTTAAATTCGTTTTACTTTTCCAAATGACCTTGAATGCGCTAGCGGAGGCAATTTGGCAAACCTATTTAAACAAACGAGTTGTCGTTAGATGTGTAGCTTAACTGTGAGAATGTGGGCTTTACCGCGGGCAAATAGATTATGAAGCGACCCAACAATTTATAGAACATATTTTTATTATTATTACACCTTTCAAATTTTGTTTTATATATTCGACTGAGTCTGTGTTTCGAGTGTTGTCGAGTGAGTCTGGGTGTTTGTGGTACCGTCGTAATTTATACCTATATTTTTTATATTAAATTAGGAAGTAAATCTTATAATGTAAACGTAATATTTTTATAATTGAAAGTCAGTATGGTGTGAACACTAAAGCGAAACGGTATCAGATAATTAATATTTTAGTAACCGCTAACCAAAACCACAGCATTCTTATTTCACATCGGTCGATGGGAAATGAATGGGCTTCTTTCGTAACATTTCTCAGAGTCTGTTATCATGAAATCGACGCCTCCCAAGTTATTAATAATAAAACAGGGCTCACACAAAAATATATCAACTCGGAAGACTGTTATTTTGGTTTTGATACATTACAAGATGTAAAAATATAAAACCGATTAATTTTAATTATGGGAATCAACACATAAGACGGCTTAATTAGTTTTAATGTGCATAATCATGCGTGCTATATCCCGCGACATTATAAAAATATCATATGAAAAAGTTATTAGAGAACAAAACATTATTTATATAAACAATAAATTATATAGACCTATATACTAAAGATTAAAATCAGTAATCGATTAAGTGTACGCACATAAAATGCGGTTATTACGTAACAAACATTAAAACACCAACTCTAGCATTCATAACTCATAACAATAGTAAAATCATCGAAGATTATTTTTCTTAAGGAAACTCGGCAGAACAAACAACGTGTTTGGGTACGTAATAATATTATTTAAAAAAAATATATCATTAACAATGACAACGGAGTTAGTCTAATTGCAGAATGATTTCCATTGTAAAACATTTCTCACGGATACAAGTGAGGCGAGGCTTTATAACTTAAACGCACGTACCTACACGCACTTAGATTGCATCTTTATTTATATACCTAGCTTGACTATTACTTGTGGCTTCGTATCCGCGACCTATCTATGCTCTGTTTTGATCTGAATAACTGTTACACTATTGTTTAACAGTATGTTACATTTTGTTCTAAACAAGCGACCAGCGCCGGCTCCGCACGGGTGCAATAATATGACATCATAGTAGGAACCTCTAAAATTATCCATATTTCTTTACTAAATTGTCCATGTTTTATATTTAAAAACCTTCCTTTCGAATCACTCTATCTACTAAAAAAACGAATCAAAATCCGTTGTATAGTTTTAAAGATATAGGCATACATAGGGATATGGGGACTGATAAAGCGACTTTGTTTTATACTATGTAGTGATGTGAACAAAAAATAATTGAAGAGATGTCAAATCCCAACTCAAAAACTATTTAACCAAAACCATAACAGATGATGCACGCTTAATCTTCTCCTATATATATATATATATATATATATATATATATAAGCGATATACCACTCACTGATTAATCACGAAATATCAGAAACTATAACACTTACAAACTTGAAATTTGACAGGCAAGATCCTTATGGGGTGTAGACATACCGAAATGAAATTCCATCCCTGAGGGGCTGAAACAGGGATTGGAAGTTTTTGTTTTATACATTTTGCGCGGGTAAAGCCGCTTGTATTATACTAGCAGCGCTTTGCAGTTTTACCCGCTTTCAATTTAGATTTATTACATAGAACATATTAAATTTTGATACATTTTTCAAGCGATGAAATTACTAAACGCCGTTCAAAAACCTTTCCTTCATTCTATTATAAATGTAATGTTGACATCGATATCATATTACGATATTCTTATATACACATATTATATTACGATATTTTTTTAAATCGAAGCTCTATATGATGTAAGTGAAAGTGAGTCTGTTTGTTTGTCCGGCTTTCAAAACTGAGCCATTCCATTGATCATAGTGAAATTCGGCACAACATTTAACTGAACACAAAAAACGAACATTCATAATTGAATACCGATATTGTTTACGAATTCTTTAGAACAGTTTTATTTTTTTTAATTCATCTTAGGAACATGCAAACTGCCCACTTGATAATGGCCGTAGACTATATATATAAATCATAATGTATACTGAAATCGTTGCTTAATAGGGTTTACTCACCCTTTAATTTCGCTCACCCTTCGAATGGGAACGCACTACCACAGGGTATATCAATATGGCGGTTAAAATAATAAACGACGAGTACCACTTCAAGTTAGCCCGTCTGGAAAGGCTTTAGAGGCATAGAGGTTGTTTATTGGTTCCATGTTTGAATTTTACATGTTATTATTATTACAAAATATGGCAATATCAATGTTTATATCACAGTTAAGACAAGGTCGAGAGCTGATTGAGTATATAAGAACAATAAAGAACTTTATTTCATTTTCAAATTCAGAACATTCTTATTAAACATTCAAACGCCAAAATCATTCTGAAAGTAACTAACTGCTTTAGCACTTACAAAATTTATGAATTTTTAAACCTAATTTATCATAATTAGTCATTTACATGCATTATTACAGGGTATTATATAAAATATATTCAGACACAGACAAAATATTCTTTACCGAATACAACGGTACAACCGATTATAATTTTAATTAAGGAATTTCGAAATTTAATAAATAGAAAAGTAGGGGGATATTGGTTGAAGAGTTAATTGAGTTTCAACTTGAAAAATGTATTGTTAACGAGATGTACTCGTTCACATGGCCTATGGTCATTGAGATGTTGATTCACAAACAGTCTCTGAGAACTATTTTATGAGAAAGATATTATTCGGATTCTACCAATATTGTTCAATTTTATTTATCAGACTATTAATTACTAAGATATACTTTAGAAATTTATTGATCTATTTACATATATAAAACTGGATGTTATTATATAAGAAAAAAAAAAAAAAAAAAAAAAAAAAGGCCCCGACGAATTGAGAACCTCCTCCTTTTTTTGAAGTCGGTTAAAAATACGTCAGTTTGACCGATCATTATGAAAGTTAACACCTGTTAGTACTTTTAAGAAAGTTTTTTTTTATATTAATATTCTATATGTACAACAAATATTTATTCAACTTGTTTACAGTTCATCATCATCATCATCTTCTTGCCCTTATCCCAATTTACTTGGGGTCAGAGCAGCATGTCTTCTCCTTCATACTTCCCTATCTGACGTCATGTCACTGTACTCTCACAATAATGAGAGTACAATACAGCAAATAACCATAAAAGTATACATCAAAATTTGAGTATAAAATTTTATCTCCTTTGTTTAACGTTGATAAAAAAACGTAGTAACGTTGGGATTGCTAGCAAAAATTAAATATTAAAAAGATATATGAGAAGAATATGCAACAGTTGCGAATGATAGAGGTGTTAAAGTTAAAACAGCTGTGAAAACGTAATACGATATGAATGGTTAGGGAGATGCGGGGCCAGGCATGAGCTGGCTGATTGAATTAAACCGGCAAAGGTCCCCTCTCTTGAATGACTGGATCTATGTGCAGCGCACACATCAATTTAGGTAATTGAACGCACCGCTACCGACGCGGACCAAATTGATGAATGAAGATTTTGATCAACGCGAGATACGATACAACACGTATACGTAAAAACATTCATTCATAATATTTATCAACTTATATTAATATTGTCATATATTTTGGAGTACTTATTGAAATTATTAGTACAGTACCTATATACATAGGTACATTTAAATAAAAAAAAAACGTTTTGAATTTTTTTTTTCATACAACTTTAATACTCACACGCTACTTGTTTAAATATCGAATAAAATAACATTTCGAAATATAATACGGTTGTTACGTTAAATTCTGGTTATTAAAAGCTCTCGAGTTAACCTGAAGCGGTTTGATACTCGTAGTGTTTATAATTTCATAAATACGTAATTAAGCAATTAGCATTTCATATTATATAGTTAGTAGCGGAAGACCTAACATTACGCAGCCTAATAAATTGACGATAACGTTGTTATAAAATTATCAATATGGAGCTATCAAGAGAGTTTCGCCAGCACCCTGCCGAGCGTTACATATCGCAATAAAATACAATGAGGGACGCGTTTACTCGTAATACAACACATGTAACCGAACAGGTGCGTAAGTGTACAGTTAAATAACTCCTCACTACTTGAACGTACATGAAAAAAAGATAAAATCGTCATGATAGACTCATTACAAATTTCCTTGATCACATCTCACGCGGAAAACAGAAAAACATCAACGAAATAGTTAATTATTTAGACGACGTTAGAGTATCGCTTTCACTGATTTTGATGTATCAATCGTTACACCGACGACTTTCCAATATGTATTTGCAAATTCGATTGACGACCACGTTACAAGATGAACTGATTCCGCATCGTCATGCACGATCATGTTCAACACCGGGAAAGTTTCGTTTGTACCAGCAAAGTTACGTCTTTATTTAAAATTGGAAAATGATAAACAGTTAACTTTTATGACAAGTGAAACTGGATTCTTCGCATTGTAATTGCGACGGAGCCGAGTGATTTAAGTTTATGTCTTCCATAATACTTTTTTACATTTCACTTTTAGTACTAATTAATGCTTTGATGTATGTGATTACTAGTAATTACGTTATTTACATAATAGTTTCAATAATATCGCAACATTGAAATTAAGACAATACGTAATTAGTGTACGTTTTCATAAGCACTTTTGAATTGAATCAAATCATCTTTTTTAGTGACTTTCATGTGTGAAAATTAAACTATTTTATATAAAAATGTACATGAAACCTAGTTATATGTATATGAGTTCTAGTTTTACATGAATTATGTATATATTAACATTGAATTAAACATTTAAAGACCACAATGGTTGGGTTTTGTTTTCTCCATATCGTGACATCTATTTAACAAATGTAAATTATTTTTATATGATACAAAATGAAATTTTGCATGCTTGCAACACCTTTTCCATAGATCACATGGATTTCTAATTTGACGAGATAGTACCGACACTAAAACAGCGTACTCTCGTTCCAATCATTGAATTAAAAACCTTTAAATATGAAGGCGTATCGTACGTACAACGAAACTGAGTGTAACTAGTAATTATATAGATAAAATTATTTTACTTCTTAATGTCACGTACTTATTGAGAATGGTCTACATCATCTATATATATAAATAAATTTCTTTGTGCGTTAATCACGTGAAAACTATGACCAATCCACTCAGAATCGTCAGCCATATATGGTTAACGCTATTTTTTTAAATTCTGTTTATGCTTGCCCGTTTTTATATATGCTCGATATCATGGAGTATTCATATTATAAAGCTAGAGAGTTTATGACTTCGAACGAGCTAATCTAAGAAGCCACTAATGGCTACGATTTGAAGAATTCCTGCTTTATATTGCGCATTTATCGAGGAAGGTTATAGGCTATATAACTTCACATTACGACCCTTAGGCGCGCAGGAACCATAAACGTCAAGCAATCAGACAAACTACTGGTGCTTAGATGCACACACGGTTATGCTATAATATGGTACGCTATGTCATGGCTATTCATCGCGTGTAGGAGACGGCTGAGTGTAATCAAAATTTAACGCGTCTCAAACCGCAGGGCACAGCCAGTTAATGATAAATGAAATAAGAAACACAGCTGTTATATATGATAACGTTCAAACAGAAAGACGCTAATATTACAATATTAAGGTTCTATGACGATAACAAAGACTTAAAAAATCTTGCTTGTCATAGCACAGCTAATATGATAATATTATATACTAAACGTTTCTGCCTGCCTGATATAAGCTCTATATTTTTTGATTAAATAAATTTTTAAATTAGGAATTACAAAAAAAAAAAAAACATTCTTTATTTATTTATTAAATTAGATAAGATAGTACAGATAATAAATAATTAAAAGAATACGGAGATATCTTGTAACTTCGAAGCAGGTGGTCAAGCCAGCTATGAATACAAAACATTTTTAGTCATTCTTATACAACAAATAAGGGATTTAACGGAAATTTATTTACGTGAAATGTTTTATAAAATACTTACCGTACGACGATACGCAATAATGAACTGACATAGATGACTTACCACGTATTATCGGTAAGATCAAAGATCAATTTAAATTGTGTTTTTCCGTAGAAAAATCTACGAGCAGAAATGAATAATTCAGTATTTTTTTTCCTGCGATTGAAGAACAAATAATACAATACATACGGATTCCAAGTAGAATTACAAAAATTTGAGACAAACTTGTCTAAGATTCAGTCAAAAAAAATCTTTCGTTATAACATCGGTTAAGATGCACGAGTTCTAACCATTGGGCTATCTCAGCTTGGCTGTAGGACAATTCGCTTTTACGAAAAAGATCTCAGAAAACGTTCAAAAATGTACTTACAATGTAAATCAACAAAAGAAATATCATCACAAGTAGCTCACATGCCCTATTACATTGTATTGCGAACCACAAATTAAAAATAATACCGACATAATGTATACTCGGTCAACATACCGCATCATCTATCATGTGCGAAGATCATACAATTGTCAACATATAAATTAAAATACTTTATAACATATTAAAACAATCTGTTTCATGTTACATCAATCTGTAACACATTTTGATGCATAGTTGTAATTTTATGATATCCTGCCAAATGGGATTGACGCCAGATCTATAATGTGGAATTTGTATTGCATCTCAGAATCGGCGTACATTAACTATGACTATTGTAACCAATAGGAAACCATTAAACGAGAGCCAGACGACGGATAAAAATAAGGAATAACAGTTTTTATTTTTTATTCGGAAAGCCCTTTCCTGATCGCTCAAGGCAAATCCCAGAGATTTTGTTTCATGACTTACATTTTTAAAATACTTAAGAGAATAAATCGAACAATGCTAAAATAGAAGCATAAACTTATATAAAACCGTAGTACTTACAGCTGCTGTATTTCGATTTAAAAAGTAAGCTGTCCTATGTTTTATTGCAAGATGAATCATTCTCAGGAGACACTAGCCAAGTGAAGATGGCAGTAGGTCCAAAAGCTTGCGCAAAAACAGAACAGTCTCCATCCCGTAATTTTACCGATGGTGCAGCATCCGATAGGACATTAAATACAAACGCAACGGTTTGACTAAATTTAAATGAGATTGTAGCTGAAATTTTCGTGACAGAAGGATCCAATATTTTTAATAGCCCAACAACACGAGGATTGTTTCGCCTTAAAAGTAAACTACAACATTAAAAAGGCAGTTATAACCAAATGACTTAAACCCTTTTATTGCAAACAACCGCTTACCTTATTTTTATCGCTTAAAGACAAAATTTATCGCTTCTTAAAAAGCAATACATACGGAGCATATTGTTCAATCGATTGTTAAGTGCTGTCTCCGATTGATAAACTGCAACCTTCTGTACAAGGTTGCAAGTGATATGCAACCATTAACCTAAAAAACTAGCAACCAGTTAAGGGTTCACACATTGTACTCGTTCAGGTGATATGTAAGTTTGGCATTGACTGGGCGAAATGTTGTTTAATATTAATTTTTGACGTTAACGTAATTTATTAACATATTATATTACATGATAAAAATATAGTGGGGTCGGATTGATTAATCGTGAAGTATTTATTATAATATTATTGATAAATATGAGACATAATGAATTGTGAGGGCATTAAAATTTATCTATAGGTTATAAATTAAGATTTGAACTTGAAATTATTAATTGTATTTCACATCACATGTATTAATGGTGAAAAACGATAGCTTTGGATTTGCTAATATATGTAACTATACGTTTTGTAAATTAAATATACTTATTTCAAATTGACTTTCCATCACGAAGTTTAGTGCATACTTCAGCAGATCGTTCTTGGTGTTATATTGTGTTATCTGATCCTTTCATTTATGCCGTTTATAATGAAGTTTTTAGTTCAATCATATTTTCATGAACACTTTTGAACCATTCTCTTATCCTGTGCCTTATGAATCCATCGGTTTGATGCTGTCGTCACTCGTTCCTAGTTTGAAGCAGCACTGATTAGGCAAATGTTCTTTTATCTGAATCGTGGTTCCCTTAACTTTGTTAGTCTATATTTTTTAATATCGTTTATGATACTATTCCATGAACATGTATTGAATATGTAGTCATTGATGGGGCATCGTTGCTTATATATTTCATCATATAACGTTGTACGTACTACATTGCTATAAGGTCAAATTATCCGTTAACTACCTACGTAGCTTATATAAAATTTTAGACGAAATTAAAAAACGATTAATAATAATCGTTCGTCTAGTATCTAATTGCTTTTATTGTAATTAATCACGAGGTCATAATAAAAACCACAAGTTTTTAAAATGCATTATCATTTTAAAAACTCAAATCTTCTTAAATTTAAACTCCTATTCTTTATTAAATGTTGGCGCAGTTTCCTACAAGCGTCGCCAATTTTATAATTAGTAATTAACAATCGAGATTGACAGTTTTATATCCTAACAAATACCATACCTAATGGAACAATTTAATGCCTTCTGACGTCATTTATGATGATAAACACTTCTACGAAACCAACGACACTCAAAGAGTAAGTCTACTACTAACTCAAAGTGTTAATCTACAGCTGTTGAAATGCAAATTTTCGTTCTTAATTCAAAATTTCCAAATTTTCATCGGAACCATATAGATTAATTAATATACCTTTATGCAATATTTTATTAACTGCCATGATTTTTGATACGAAACTTTTTCATTTGTTATGGTAGGTAATTTTTTTTAAAACATTTTATTCAATGTTGAGTAAATGGATATAAGACATTTTTATAATTCAACTTCATAACAGTTGTAATTGCTTATGAATCATTGAGAACTTGTCAGTCGGCCTTTTTTAAGGTCTTCTCGGCTAGACGTTTGGATTACATCGCAATTGGACGAGTTTTATTTAATTAAAATAAGTCGTTAATGTGATGAAAAAATTATTTATTAATAAAATATGAATCATAATAATTAACAGTGATGAGTCAGCGGTAAGAATATGTTGACCTTTTTGCTGAGGTCGTTGCTTTTAAGCTGCGTTTTTACAATTCATCTCGTGCTCGACGATGAAGGAAACATTCTGAGGACGCCTGCATGTGTCGGAAAAAATGTAATCCAGACACATGCATAATGTATATCCGCAAATCGTTTATGAATAATGAGAGATAAGGCCTCCATCCATAATTTAGTTAATACTTACTTAATTAAATACCACCTAAGAAGGGTTTATCCAGCTAGGTTACACCCGCGTTAAACCTTCACCCTTAACTCTCTTAAGCTGTAAGAAGAGATTATCTAGCTTGTAACCTCCCTCAAGTATTTGGACTATCTAATGCAAAAAGTTTTATAAAATCCGACTATTAGTTATAGAGATAAGCCATTTAAGAAACATAACTACGAAATCAATACACATAAATTTAACATCATTACAAATTACTATATCTATAGTAAAAAGTATCTTAAAAATAAAGAAAGTATATCGTATTTTATTATGATTTCTACGTAACGATATCAAGAGTTTGCAGTTATCCTACCTGACCTCTGTTAAGATTGCTCTACGTAACCGCTAATAATAGTATCGTAATTACTAAGTATAAACAATCGCTGTGACGGCTTATCAAAAAGCGGCGCTTTTATCAATAAGGTTACGACAAAGGCCGTTTATAATAAAATAATAATAATGATATAATTATTGAACAGTAAAATACGAAAAAAATATACCTTTTTTTAAAACCAGTTGTCTTTTGGGTCAATGTGATCACGGGACGGTTTTAACGACGTTAAAACGAGAATATCAACAAAATTATACACCAATAATAATCAACTACATATAAGTCAATTATACGAAAACAGTAAGTAAAAATTTAGCAAAGGGAAATATTTATTACTAATCAATAACACAAATATATTCATAAAATATCAGGCAGCCTCATCACAAGCTAAAGATTTTTTCAGAAAAAAAATGCATTAACAAATATTTTAAAGTGGACTATATTACATTAAACATAAGTGTGATTTTTGCCCAATCATCTGTCTTCACTTATGTCAAATATACTCTTAAATATATTGTTTTCTTTCACCCCATGTTTACAGATTACGTATGTTTAGTGTTAGTATTTAAGCAACCGCTAAGGTTATTTATGTAACAATTGTAAGTAATATTACATTACATACATTTACATATACACCTACATATAAACTTGTTTAGGATTTCTTTTTTAAATTATCGAACAGTAAAATATACATATACAAAGGCTTGATAAGGTTTGGAGCTTACTGAACATGTACATTTAGCCAGATATAGGAATACATATGCATTAAGCAAAACGTTATCTCATACATATGGCAGATTTCCTCACGATTACATACGAAGTAAATGCTTTAATACAGCTATGAAAAAAAACTATTTTGTTCTTGGATTTTAAACCGCGAAATTACACGAAGGTCAAATATTAGACGAAACTTAAAACTCATATATTTACAAGACTGCATACGTTTCTATAGCGAGAGAGAATAATAATATAAAATATTCAATGTTTAATAATAATCTCTCGCCGTTGACTCATTCGCAGTCTCAATTATCTATATATCTTGTTATTTGTGATTTGTTAGCGACAAATAAAGGTGTATTGCAGAATCCCAGCGGCAATTAACATCGTTATCTAAGCCAAATGTCGAAAACATCTGCTCGAACGACGCGACGGGTGGATTTCGTTCGAAAAGCGGTCGAGGTAAGACGCTTGGAATTCATATACTTGTATTCGTTTTTTGTTAGCAAGTCTGCGAGGCAGATATTCTATTTAAATACATTGGCTAACTTATTTCACTATAGAAAAATGTATATACGAGTGATTTGAAATTACGTATTCATATTTAATATGTAGAGCTGAGATGGCCCAGTGGTTACAACGAGTGCATCTTAACCAATAATTTCGGGTTGAAACCCAGGTAAGCACCACTATACATAAGTGCTTAATTTGCGTTTACAATTCATCTCATGCTCGGCGGCGAAGGAAGACATCGTGAGGAAACCTGCATGTGTCTGCCACATGTGCATTCCACCAACCCGCATTGGAACAGCGTGGTGGAATATGTTCCAAACCCTCTCCTTAATAGGAGAGGAGGCCTTAGCCCAGCGTTGGGAAATTTACAGGCTGTTACTGTTTTACTATTCATATTTAAACAACGCTAATTTAAAAATCGCAACTATTCATAGTCTATTGTAATCGAGAATACAGAAGCTAAATAAACAATTTTTGAGATCGAATTGATGCGACATCGAAAGCTTGAATAATCTATGATATTAATAATGTATTTGCGAAAAAGTGGCTCTTTGAACGTCGACGAAACTGTTATCGGAACTTTGGAACTGAAATGAAAATTGATATAAGTAATTTATATGGAAATAGTGTTGTATTATAAATAAAAATATATCAATTAAAAACTGATAGTAGTTCATTATATAGCAGAGCTATTAGAAAATTGCGTGGTCGGACTTTCTGCAGGTCAGCTTGCCTACCTTAGAAAAATATACCATCGCCAAACAGTAATATGTATTGCAGCATTTCATTTGAAAGCTGATACATTTTTATATTTGTATAGAAACAGTCTTAACCAATTAAATTACATCTGAAACCATTTTACACATTCAGTTATTATTGTAAAAACTTTGATTGGAGTACGCCAACCGTTTTTGTTTTATGAATGAGTCAGTGTAATTAAAATTCCATAGTTAGCACTATCAATCTTGATATTTTATATTTCTAAAATTCAACAGTTGAATAAAATTTTATAATCATGTGGCCTATTTCCACCCAGATCGAAAAAATATATTTTTACATTACGACTCAATTTTGCGGGCTTTGAAACAATCTATAAATACGTTTTAATAAGCTCAACGCACATCACAAACAAAACGCACGTGGTCGTCTATAATTAAGCACTTCGTATTGTGAACATTGGGAGTGATGGCAACATCCTGTATTACGAACCAACAGGATTCTTTATAAATAAAATTCGGTTTCGTCATTACTTTATTCTGAAACTGATACTTCTCTTATAATCAAATTAAATATTTTTATTATTTGCCTATAATATGCCTATCAATGATATTCTAATAAACAGATATGTTATACCCATACTAAACAACAGAAAAAAGTGTGCCGCGCCGGAGACTGTTTATTTTACATTTCGTTACAAGTAAAAATGATAGCTTGATAAAAAACAATAAGTAAAAGGGATAACTAGATGTTTTAATTACGTTAAACGTATTACTACATAATTATGATGTGTTATAACGTATTACTGGCATAATTATGATGAAAACGACTAAAGGCAAACGTCCCAATTAGGACGTTTCCTAGTCTTCACTTTTTGCGCGTTAATGACATATCTGTTTACTAGAGCATCATTGATGTCAATGATCAAAACTAGATCAAAAAAATTTTACATTAATCGGAGTGGTCATTGGTCAGACACCGGATGACGTTTTTTTTCAACCAATAAGCTTTCAGTATTTTTGAGATTCAAAAATGGAATGTTAAAAAAAACGTTTTTATTAAGTACACAAGTACTTAAAGTGCTCTTTCAGATTTTTTGCTCAAAATGTTTCCATTAAAACCTTCGTTGAAGGTAACATCCTGCATCAACAAATAAACTTCCTTAGATACATTTTCCTGCATTCAATCTCGGTAGGTCGTTTACAATGCCGAACAAAAACTTCTATTAATTTCTTCCGTGGAACTCGAGCTGTTACGATAAACAATTGTTTTATAAATATCATTAAAAGAGAAAATCTTGAGGAAAATTTATTTGAAACGCTTTGTATATTTCTTTATCATAAATTAAATGAATGTCGTGTTTAGAAAATTCGCGTCGAATTGATTATGACAACATCATATTGAAATTTATAGGTTTTTTTTCGAAACATTTTTATTGCGTAACATATAGAAAAAACTATCATTATGAACGCGATAGTTTAAGCGATAGCATTGTCTATTTCATACTAAAGTGCAGCAAAGTTGGCGGAAGTAAATGGCGAATAAATATTTAATAAGCGACTTTGTGTTTCTATTTTCCGCAGTAAGTACAGTCAACGATAATTAGAAGTCAGACATAAAAATATAATTGAAGATAAATTGGCCACGTCTGGTCAAGAGCCTCAATGAAAATATCCTAAATCTTTTTTTATTAATATTATTTACATGTATAATGTATATATTGTTGTTTTTTCAAGACCGTGACGCATCGGTCGTTTGATTCAATTGAAACTCTGTGCAGTTAATTTTCAAGGCGTAGTACTACTAAAGTACAATAGGTGTTCTGCGAATCCAACAAGGAGGTTTTATTACAAAAAATTTTTATTTAATTATTTCATATAACATTTTCCAATTTTATGATGATTACTGCTTAATCGCAAAAAAATTAATGATCTCAATTCAAATTTTAATCTTCCGTAAAATGATCCGGTCTTTTTTAATCGAATCATAATTTGCGATGTGAAAAGATTATTTTTATCCTGTGGAAGATGATAGTCTAAGTTCACTGATGTAGTATCAACGGAAGCTTTTGTTTTATAAGAGAAATATAAACCTAGTATCGTGTGTGGTCAAACTTCTGACATTTTTTTGTACTACGGACAAGTACGATCTTTTTTTACACTTACGTCACCGTACCTTTTAACAATATATTATAAATTATTGTACACAACATTTTTATAATAAATATTAACAAACTGCTCGGCAGTTTTCGGTGTTCACTTACAAACGTAATTTGGCGTTGTGCTTAACACAACAACGCTTTGCTTTCTTCTTTCTTATGGCGAATCACTAGTGACAGAAAGAGACATATTATATTTGCGCTTAATGCGCTTGCTAATGAAATCAATATGCGTTATGTACTGAATAACATTTTTTATTGTTCCTGGTAAATTCTCACCGTCAAAAGTACTTTTTATATCCAGATCATGTATTTGAAACGCTATAAACGTAAATCGTATATTTTAGTTCACGAATCACGCATCCGTACAGTTTTAATCGTTCATTAATTACATTTTGAGACCGGATCACCGGACCAGCTGAGTTTCAATACCGATTCCGTTCAGAATTCACTATAGAAAACACGTAATTGTTTCGGTAAGTTTAGGTAATTAAATTTCCGCTCCGCATTCGCAGACATAGTTACGAGTCTTAAAATTTGTGCAATATCACTTTTATTCATAAAAACTTACTACAGAATTCAGATAGACCGTTTCCCGCCCTTTGTTGGGAAACAGAGGAAGTAATGATTCAGCTTTTTATTAAAAGGTTATTTTTGTAGTAACGTTCGTGTTTAGGTTTTTATAAATCGAATGTTTATACATAACTTATTTAATCTCAATCCCACAATTGGGCAAAGACCTTTTAAGGTTTGGACTTTATATCAATATGCCGTTCCATGATGAGTACTGGATACTCATAAGACAGAATTCTGACAAATGAAGGTTTTGTCATGTAAGGCACGATCTTCATGTTCTTTATATTCTAACAACTGGACCATAGGTACAGCTGCATAATTATTTAATTTTTTATTATATATGTAACATATTCATAATTTGATATCGATAAATAACCTATCAAATACTAGCTCATCACTAGGTAAATATTTAAAATGAGAATTAATTTATTAATATAATATAATTAAGCGTATAATAAACAATTAACAAATGATGTCAGTGTCGAGGCATGCCTTTCTTCGGCGTCACTTGAGTTAACAACGGGGTACTGTGACAAACGGCGTTACGGATATAGAAGACACCTTAAATAATAACATTAATTTCAAACCATACTATGTTGACGCATATATGTCATAACTAATAAACAACGCTTTGTCTCTTACTTTTTAATGTCAAATTGCTGATGAGTGAAAGAGATATATATTCGTTGAATTAATCCTGTGACAAGTTTACGAAAACTTTACGATATGACAAAACAAAACCACTGAGTTTTCTTCGCCAGTTCTTCTCAGGTCTAAGGTGTTCATTTTCGAATCGCTGGGAGATTTTTTAATATCAATAAACGATTGTAACACTTATAATCTACATAATATACAAAAAATGTTTTTGACTTTTTTATTTATTGATTGATTATCCCTTACCGAATTATATTATGAAATTAAACAGGATTAAGAACAAAAAACATATCTTCGATTAATTAAAAAAAAGCGTATGTTATAAAACATTCATTACAATGTGTACAAATATACTTTAAATTGTAATGTTTAAGTAAAATATAATATTACTAAATTGTAATTCATATTTATCGCGTAAAAGAAATGTAAGATAAAGAAGAATAAAATCAAATTCAAATTTAATATTTAGCTAGTAGAGCTAACATACTCATCAACACTAAAAAAGTATGCTAAATTACAATTCAATCGATTGGGAAGAACTGGTTTTAAAGTTTTTTGCAAGATTTGATCCACAAATACCAAAGATGCAAAAAATCATCTCCTTATCATTATAATTTTATTTAATTATTAAGTTATAGTTAATTATTGAGCTGAGATAAGTTTATTGCGAAGGCATAACAGGACTTAACATCATACTCCATTGGTTTTTCGTAGTACCAATGTCTTTGAGGAGAGGTAACCACTAACCACTTACAAACAAAAAGCCCATTTCTCCTCTTCCTACTATAAATATTTGTTTATTTCATTGTGAAGACGATTCCATTGGTTGGATTAAAGGTAAATAAACAAATTCGACCTTGAAATGACACGATATCATTGGTCGAAATCTAAAATAGTCTATGATAAAGAATATTGATTCGTTTGAATGGGCATTCGAGAGTAGATAAGGGTAGAAGTGGCTAAGGTTAATAGTGTTGTATTATAAATAAAAACATTAATCAAACTGTTTATAGTGCATTACATAGACAATCTCATATAAATCGCATATGTAAATCTATGGTTTGTTTATTTTGATTTCTTATCCCTTGGAGTATAGTACAGGATAGCAATAATCATCAATACAATGGACTCAGCGACATTAGTCCAGGAACCAATGTCAGATTATTCATTCACGGTAGTTAACAAACAATTCAAATTGTACTAAACGCTGTACTAAACAACGAAGGTCATTGGCAAGGTCAGGATAACCATAACGAAGACCTTACAGAATTTAAATCGGCAAATGAATATATTAAATTTGCATTCTGACATCAAGCATGACCTTATTTTTACATCATGCAATATTTGCCGGTAACGAGTTTATGAAGTAGATATGAAATTCAAATATATTTTCCTAAAATTCTATAAAGTTTCTTTATCTATATACCTAATCCTTTATATAAAAATGAATGTTTAGTTTTTCTTCGTATTGTATGCGTTCACGCATCTTTTATGCGATTAGGACGAAACTTTGTATAAATATTTTTGGCAGTAGAGTTAAGGTGTCTGGTTCAGTGCTAGCGATTTCAAATAGGTTTTTAGTTAGTCTCATTGGATAACTTTTAAAAGAAGGAAATTGAAGAGGCATTCCAGTTATGACCATTGTGCCTGTAGTCACACTGACTCACTCACCCAGAAACCCTACAAACAAGAAATGCTGTTTTCTTCTTTTATAGAAAGAAATAATTAAAAATAATCTCTACTTCACTTTTAGTTCAAAACATATACCTATATATTTTTGTTTTATTTTGGCAGATTTGAATGATATTAAAACTTATAAATCTTTTAAGTTCACCTAATAATTAAAAAGTCATAAAATTTTTATTGTATGTTTTTGTAGGTAATCTTTAAATTAAAAAAAAAAAACCATACTCTCAATCAACTTCTCAATTTTCACAATTATCCTATATCTACATAATTGCAACATGAAATATAACACATTACAAATACATATTCTATCATGATATTATTATTTATACATTAGAATGTATTCTTATAGCTTTTAGTTTTATTTCTAGCTTCTATCTATATTGGTAACACTCGGTAAATTTGAGTAACTTATACGCATATAATTAATACATATGACAAAAAAACTACTTAATCAAATTAGAGGCATCGCCCATCATCATAAACTAGATGACTGGACTAACATGAGAACTAACATGTTATTCACTTGAAAGATGAACCATCAATTCGATGACGGTAGAATGAGTCTTTGGCGGTAGAATTTTTGTTAAGTTGATTGTTTAAACTCAAACACGCTAAGACAAAACCCAACCTTACTCCTTTTTATACCTTAGCTATTATAAGGACAGTTCAAATTATATTCAATTGCCATAAAAAATTATGATAAGATAAACTTCTATAATTAACATTAATATAATGAATAATAAAATAAGAATTGAATGGGAACAAGGATAATTCGTCAATTAATTTCCTATCAATGGCATTAATTTTATTATTAATGAAAATGTGAAATTCAAATAACGGGAAAGAAAAGACGAACAATTTAATCTAATTAATATAACCTTCGTAATTTAACAGTTTTTTTAATTATTTTTATTTGTTATGCAAGTCTATATCTATTGGTGTCGGAACTTTTTGGAACCTTTGAATTTATTATTAGATGACTTATTCATAATATTATGACTTGACTTAAAATTTACACATTGATTTAATTGTAATAAAATATTCTAGTATTATTATTTATATACGTTTGTTGTATAAAAGTTGTAAAAAAAGGAACAAAATAATCCATCCTGACGTTAATACTTTAAATAATAACTCTAAAAGGAATTAAATTATTAAAACTACTGAGGTATCTTTCTTTTATTTTGATCATGTGTATTTTTGACGTGCCTGTATTCTTATGCAATGCTCATGCAATCTGTATGCAACATTATACAAACATATTAATCATTTTTAACAGATAATAAATTATAATTTGATATATTTATTATTTATAACTCAGGTTAAATAGAAATGTGAAAGCATAGTGAATAAAATCTAGTTCTTATAAATAAGGTCGACATTCAAAAAACTAACACCAATTCTTTACAACTTATCTAGAACAGTAAATGTTTGTATTAATTAACCCGTGATTAAACATTAATTAAATAGTAATTATTTGAATTGATAATTGAATGTATATTTGTATCTCTCGAGTATATTAATTAATAATTTTATTTAATTGAAAATTAATTAAACAATTAGTTTTAAAGTTGATTCACAGAAATATAATTAAAATATTTCAGAAATAATGTACATGTTACGAAACATAAAAAAAAAGTTGCCAATTATAGAAAATGAGTAACCTAGACTAATTGAGAAAATTGTTGTAATAAGAAATAAATTAACAACATTCTAGTACAAATATTCTAGTGTGGACATAGCTGAGGCAAGTTGCCAGCATCGGTGAAATTACAAACATAGCATAAGCCAACGATCTTGATATATCTTGCCAAAAGTTGATAACATAATTTATCACTATGTTTAAAGAGGCCATGTTTTTTAAGGTTTTCATCAGTAAAGTATATTTATAGTATATATATCCATTGCCATCGCAACATTGTATTAGATTTAAGCTTATATATGATAAATTTCAAAACATAATTTATGTAATGAATTGTGAATCACATGTAATAGCTTATGCAATTTGAACAATAAACTCATTAGAAGTGTTTGTAAACTACCTCCACATATGAAATTTGTAACACAAAAATAACAACATTTACATACATTTTTTAGTAGTGGTTAGAATGGATTTGTTAAGATATTTTGATTAGCATTTATTTTGAAAAAATTATATAAAATAATAACACCAAAATATGCTGTAGAAAACACAATTATTGTGACTCACCTAATAATATTACGTAAAATATTTTGTTATTATTCTTATAAGATTTTCATACCGCCAATAAATCAAATTAGGTTTCAATAAGGTATTCATGGAAATATTTTTAACAGATTTCTAGGATATTCTGAATTACTATTTTTAACAGCAATGTGTAAAATACACAACCTATCATCATTGTAAACAAAACATTCCAAGGTTGTAATAAAAGCAAGGGTACTCACTTTGAATACTTCAGAGAAGAAGCCAGTTCCGATTTTTTCTAAAATGAAATCGTCGAAAGGATAGAGGGCTGCCACTGCTGTCCTGAGCGCCGTGCACGAGGACCCGGTCACTCTTCGATCACCAAGTTTCTCACCATCACTTACACTCGACTCCGCACAACCATCATCACAACACTCGCGTCTACTTCGTCCCCCATTTTCCAGGAATCTCTTCCCAACCTTGGAGTTGGGACCACGCACAAATCGACCAGCCTTAGCAGTCTCGTCCAAGTTTGTGAAACTCTCCGCTATCTTCAGCACTTTCGTAGGCCTCCGCTGCTCGAAGTTCCTCTTCGTATTCGAACACTCGTCTTGCATTCTAACTGATAATCACGAACTTGTATTTATCATCCCACTTCGAACATAGTGCTTTCGAGTCGTAAGGGTATACAGAGTTCCCATTATAATATTTATGTGGCGGTACTTGAAACTATGCGAAACAACATTGTAATTCTCACAAAAAAAAGAATTCGATTTTATACGACTGTCACTTTCACATAATATCTTCGAAGCATCCCAGTTTTATTGGTGTTCACGGTTTGCACGTAACACAAATCGTACACTCTAGTTTATTTATCTTATTTGTATGTTATGTTTTGTATTCTTGTAACCGAAAAGTCCATTGACTAACGACGCGCGTACGAGTTAAGCAACGAAAGCAGAAAGTAAGCAAGCAAGCATTGCCACTTACAAACTACAGTTGACATAAAACTCTTAAAAGCTGGCAAGACTGTTAAGTTTTAAATTTACGATATTGGTAGCATTGTTATATGGATGCGTTCGAAATAACTAACTTTAAGGCATAGTATACAATCAATATTATAAAGAAATAAAAAAAAACTATTGTAACATGACATTTAACCTTTCTTGCAAATTATTTTTTATAATATTTACGAAACTGTAAAATTATTCAATGATTTATATTTTTACGTTTATTAAAAAATGTCAAATTTAAATTACTCTTCATTAATAACTGCATAGTTATTCTCATTTGTCTTTGACAATGTGGAAAACATATTAGATAAACTTTTAGCTATCAATTATCAATACAGATGGCGTTAGTCGTAATCATACATACTGGCATTTTATGAAAAAAATATTTAATAATCATAAATCAAAAATAAAATTAAATAAATTTATAAATAAAACAAAAAAAATGATCAATAATACTCATAAGTATCAATTTATACACAAAATGAGAAAGGACCGCTCACATTTGATTAATAAAATAAAATCATGTAATAATAAATTGCAAAATAAAAAATTAATGTATGACACTAATATTGAACAAATGCAACTAGAAATTTTTAGCCTACAGAAAACTTTAGATTTTGTTAATAAAAAATATGACTTGGCTCAAAAACAGATAGAGGAACATATATGTACATGCAGCCAATAATCTTCTTGAGCTATGTACATCCAACTTGGAAAAATTTGAATCCCTATCAAATAAATGCATATGTAACTGCTTGCATAATCAAGAAAATGAGTTGGCTGCTACTAGTACTAATAATACCACGGTGCCTCAACCTATCAAGTTGAGTCAATGTTCACCAAAAATCCACAACCACAATAGACTGGGGTTAGGAATTAATAAAAATGTTAAAAATGTTATAGTAGTATCTGATAAGTTAGGTCAGGGCTTTGGCTTAATACTAAAAAGTGAGGTAGAAAATGTATTCAATACATGTACACCCGGGGCAAGCTATCAGTACCAAATAAATAAGATAAGTTCTATGCATCTGGATTCCACTAATATAGTTGTTTTAATGCATGGTGACAGCTTGTCTCTGAATAAAAAGAATTTAATTAAGGATACAAAATTATTACTTGAAATTCAAAATCAAAAGAAATGTAAATTTATAATTAGTACATTTCCATATTCGCACACCTTGACAGATGCACATAACTTACATATTTATGATTTAAATGTATGTTTATACAATGTGACTCGACATTGTAGTAATGATGTCATGTTATTTGATATTAATAAATTCATTTATAGGTTTAAGTTGACAGAGGGTACTATGTATCTACCAATTAAATCCAGAAGACAACTTGGTAACCTAATTGCTTACAATATTAATAATTATTTTATGTGTAATGTTACCAAGGATCATATATATAATAAAAATAATAACCTAATTTACATTAACACTGACAAAAGTAAGGATATTAAAATTCATAGTTTAAACTGAATAAAATGACAAAACCTATGCCCTCTTACTTAAATATTATACATCAAAATATACAGGGCATAGGTGGCAAAGATCATGAAATAGAATTATTTTCAGAAAATTACAAAACTCATGTATTTTGTTTCACAGAGCATTGGATTAAAAGTTTTAACATATTTAATATCCCAAACTTTAAATTGTCAAGTATATAAATGACCTTCCTTTCTTTGTTAAAGGTATTTGTGATATAGTATTGTTTGCTGACGATACTTCACTGATTTTTAAGGTTGACAGGAAAAAAACTGACTATGACGATGTGAACGGTGCCTTATCACAGATACAAGATTGGTTTAATGTAAATAATTTGGTTTTGAATACTCAAAAAACAAAATGTGTAGTTTTTACCCTACCCAATGTTAGGAAGCAAAATTATAATATATCTTTAAGCGGTGGCCCGCTTGATGTAGGGCCGCCCGATAGCGGAGGCCCGCCCGATACTACCGTGTTCTTGGGAATAGAATTGGATTCCAGACTTCAGTGGAGTCCCCATTTGTCGTCCCTAACAGGGAGACTCAGCTCCGCAGCATACGCGGTTAGAAAAGTTAGACCATTAACTGATATTGATACCGCTCGTTTAGTTTATTTTGGTTATTTTCACAGTATTATGTCATATGGCATATTACTTTGGGGTAACGCTGCAGACATTGAATCTGTGTTTATTTTACAAAAGAGAGCAATTCGGTTTATTTATAATCTTGGAGCTAGAGACTCTCTTCGGGATGTTTTTAACAGAGTAGGAATACTCACTGTTGCGTCGCAATATATTTACAACAATATCATGTATATTCACAGTAACATTGATAACTTTGATAAAATCAGTGATAATCATTGTACATATATGCACTAGAAGTAAGGATAAGCTTATAACGCCAAGTTTCCGACTCCGCAAAGTCAATAAATCTTTCTTGGGTCAAGGTATCCATTTCTATAATAAAATTCCACAGAAATTTTTAACTTTGCCGTCTCGTAAATTCAAATCGTTTATAAAAAATACATTGGTGAAAAGGCGTATTATTCGATACAAGATTTTGTAGATGATAAAAAAGCGTGGAATTAATACCTGTTGACTTCCAGGCAGGATATATTAATTTAATATTTGTATTAACTTAAAAATTAACTAACATGACTGTATTTTTTTAAATGTTGAAAAAGAGTAACTACTGAGTTTCTTGCCGGTTCTTCTCGGTAGAATCTACTTTCCGAACCGGTGGTAGCTTCACTTAATTGTTAAATGACGATTCAAAAGTGCTTGTAAAAGCCCACTTGAATAAAGTATACTTTGATTTTGATTTTTGATTTTTGAATCAATTTATTGTTATGAAAGTTTTTTTTCTATACCTAATGGATAAAAAGGGGGCGAAAAATAGTAATAATCATTAATTTCATTCGAATAAAATTCAATAAAAGGGCTAAAACCAAAATAGTCTTTAGTGTCTAAGATGAGAAGAGTAAGTTGAATTGGTCGTTCAAGCGCCATCTATCGTTGTATAATGTATTATTGTCTGCGTCGTCGGTAGTGGTTAGGTTCTATTATAGGGAATTCTCATTTCATAGAAATGTTTCTGATCAATGGAACTCTTATTTGCGTTGGTTCGCTGCTAATTTCGGTATATTTTTGCAGTGTATTCACGAAGAGTTATATTAATTTCTGGTGATCTCGTAAAGAATAGAAATTTATATGATTAGACTGTCTCGTTATAGAACTTTTATTATTTTACATGAAAATAAAACTAAATCCACGTCTTGTTAATCAATCTTGCATAGAAGATTCAGGAACCTAATTAATCATCCAATTAAAAAAAAATCATCATCTTGTGTAATTGAATATAATTACACATAATAAAACATTTTATCGTTAAAAAATGTTAGTTTATTTATTGGTTTTCAAATATATTTTGTACTGACGTATAGTAAAAATAATTAAAATCTGAAATTAAATTAGAAGTACGTAGTGTGAATCTTATGGGAAAAGATGTCATTTATGATGTGAAAACGCGCGTGAAAAGTTTTATTTTTCGGCAAAATTAATAAAAATTTTTAACAATCAATTATAACAATATGTTTGTTTATCAATAATAAGTTTTTATTGTTATGATAGGTGTAACTTTTTCTTTTACCAGTTTTTTTGTATGTGGTAACACCCATACTCACTGATTCAAATATTTAGTATTTCAATTTCTAAATACACATTGTAAAATAATATAAGATGTAAAGTTTTCAAACAACTTGCCATTTAATTGGCGGTTTAGCAAGCAACTTCATCGAATAGTTTTCTTATCATCCTGTGCATACAAATTTCATCTAATATAAGTCATTCAGTCATGCTTTTATTGGGTAGAAGAATGTCTAATTGATTATATGGTAGTCATCTACGCACAACTGGACCATCGTAGTATTTATGATAGAATACTTACTACCTATATATATATATGACAGTACCCCAAAGGGCTTTATGTGGTTATTTATATAGGTGGTTATCATTATAATAAAATTCTGATTACTAGACCAGACAATCGCATATCAACATAATAATTTCAAGAATGGAAAAGGATGTCTTTGTCTATTATATAATATTTAATATAGGTCACCACTTCCATAAGACATTGGCGCCATATATAAACTTACATCGTAAATGCGACAACAAAATTTGGGAATTAAGATTTCGGTTCCTTGTGTCAGTACATGAGGTTAATCATTTTTCGAATTGGAATTACAATATTAAATACTGCTGTTTGGCGGTACACCAGACTGCCAAGGAAAAAGCTCTACCGAGTAAATATATATTTTTATTAAGGGCTTAATAAATAAAACTCCATAGTACAATTTTGCAGTTTATTATAATCCATGCTGACGACTATATACTTAATTAAATGTATCTATATCACACGATGTAAACCACGATGTCAATGTGTTCGGAAATACCATCTCATATTTCAACGTCGACTCCACGTCTTACTTCCAAAGAAATAATCTCTGTCACAATAAAAAATAACAACACCAGCTCAATTATTCACAACTGTCTACCTACTAACTATTAAAAATTTAACGCTCAATAGCTATAAATACAAATATATTATTGCTGTTGCGATTTTATATCTAACCTTAACTATCTAGATAACTATACATTTATCTCAAAATGAGTATTCGTTCTTTCACTTATTTTAATGTATATTCTATAAACTAATTTATCTTAGTATTGCTTGATGAAGGAAAACAATGCTTTCCTTAGATAAATTGTAACAAATACATTTTTATTAACTATAGCAACCATCAGATGGCGCGCTTGTAACAAATGTGTGTATGCTATACTAAAGGAGTTGGTGCCGTATTACAGTTGGCCTAATAGCTTTATTCATTTGCTTGGTAAGAATTTAAAAATAAAAATTACAAATATACAATATAGTTACACACTTCTCAAACAAGCCTGTTAATATGTAAAATAATTTGTATATTTTTAGCAAGAAATTACATTGAAGTGATAATAATTATATAATGGCAGATATAAAGGTGTTTGGTTGACCCACCAGTCAAGCTGTTTTAGACTCGCACTGTAATACGACAGTAGGTACAGTGCAATAACGGTAATCATCTACATACAGAAAGAAGACTTAAAATTAACTTAAATATTTACGAGAATGTATGAGATATGGCTGATTAAGGAACATTAAACAGAGACACGTTTTGATTTCTAACAAATTAAAACAATATTCGGTAAATATTTGAAACTAGGTTGTATGAATAACTAAAATTTTAACTCAGATTTATAAGAATTGTAAATTATAGCATTAAAATTCATGTATTTCATTCTGGGTAAAGAATAACGCTAAATTATTCTAGCTACGGCAATAACACGTTAAAAATTACAATAACTTTGTACATATCATCTAAGCTTCGTGTTTGATTTCTATTAAATACTGTACCATGAAAACCTTTGCTTATGTAAAACATACTTTGTGTAATATAAGATTAATTTTAAGCGAAAAAGATTTTAAATGTTATAATATTTTTGAAAGATATACAGTCTTCGATGCTGTGTATTTAAAGCTAATTCTTGTTTGTATTATTATTTATAGAATTTATTAGAAATGCTAAAGTATTAACATTATATAGTAAATAAGGATGCATCTAAATTGTTAGTTAAAAATTATATATTAAATTAATTATAGACAGTACGTGTATCAACAGCTTTATGTCATTAATTATTAGCTGTTTAAGGATTACAGTCTGAAATTCATGAAAGAACTAATAATATATTTAATATATTATAATGAAAATTAAAAACTTCTTATGAAATTATTTCAACTTTACAGATTGATAAAAAAGTCAACGGAAAAAAATTAAATTATTTTTAGATGGATATTAATTATTATAATGGCAGCCCTGTTATAAGCCGTGCGATGTCAAATGTCGTACGTTCAATGACGTAAAAGGCTGAAGTAGGTACTGTTTAAATTTAAAAACTCATTCATAATTTGCTCATATTACTACATATGAGCAAAATATTTACATAGAAAGGGATTGTTTATGAAATCCACTACACCATAATAAAGTAAAAACTAGAGTTCGTAATTAAACAGAATTCAAAGTTTGACAAAAACGAGAATAATAAAGTAGAATGTTCAGTTAAAAGCTACATTTCTTTTTCTTACTACTTCATAAACTGCAAGTTTCATAACATTATTTTTAACTGATTTGGACTTTGTAACGTTATTTATTGAGTCATGCTCAACATATTTTAAAGTCTACGGTTTCCATCGTCAAGTATGTCCGTAAATCCTTACCAGTTAATAATAATTATAATACAATGCGTTTTTTCTATGTAAATGTATAATTAAGTAATATAAGTAGGTACCTATATAAAATAAATGCAAATAAACTACTTACGTACCTAAGCAGTCAATAGTCCAATGATTTTATTATTACATTTACCTATTCATAAAACAAATATACATACGTCACTTGAAACTTTTATAAAATGTTAAGCGTTACGTGATAAGTTTTTTTTTTAATTATGTACTAGTCAAAGATAGTTAAATTATTATTTTATAACGGGTCTACAGTTTCGTTGATAGTCAAAACTACAGAATTAAATAATTAGGCTTAAAATAACTAATGTGTACACACTACACAGCTTATAACACACAGATTTTAAAATGAATTCGACGGCTTAATTTCAAGCGCTGTACAGGACACTTTATAGTAAAAAATTAAATCATAGACAACACTTTTTGATTGACATTTTCATTTAAAATTAGTATCTGACAATTAGCCTGTTGTTATCACAGATTGTAGAACAAACTGTACAGAAAACGACAAGCAAAAATGTTCGTTTGTTTGTCAGGCTTTACAACCAGTATAAAGCTTTTTTCACACAACCCTACTAAAATACATTAGCACTGTTTACAATTGATATATTTGCCCTAGCAATAAGTAATTGGTCAGCAACAAGATAATAAATTATATTAATTGTTCGTCCTCGATTGTATGTACAGTAATGAAAAAAAACTGCTAGATTTTTGTGCGAATTTAATTCTGTAGTCATAACTATTTAATGTTTAGTCCAATTTAAAATCATGCGAGTACTGTCTATTGGGAAGAAGAAAAACGTTACATATTGAAATTGTGAATTAGACAGACTTCAATCTTTACTATGTATAGCCCCTAATACTCCAGCTGTTGCTAACACTTAAATGAACGAAAAGTTTTTACTCATTCACTGGTAATTTAAACATTTAATTCACAACCATTTGCACCATATCTATCATTGAAAATAATGTGACAAACATCTGAATTATATTTCAACAATATTACTTAATTATATGTACTTTTATAATAAAATATTAAAGGTGCGTCTCAACTCTTTATTTAATGTCAAAATATGTTTCTAATACCACGCTTGTCATATAAATTTTTATTATCTATGAGATTATTTGAAATCCTTAAAAATGTGGTAAAGCAGATACTAAAGTAGTATGAGGTTAGATTAAAAGTTATATTAAAATATTGTTATCATGATAAATGGGAGTATATAGGATAGAATGATTGTAGTTATTAAATTTTTCGAACGCATATTTTTTGTAGCGTTCAGTTTTAACATAATATTCTATGGAAACGCACGCGGTCTCAATAGAATGTTACCATACACAATAAACGAAAATAAATTGTTCGTTGTTGCTATTTAATATTAATACGAATTAATATTACTCTGATTAACAAAATTATATTGTTATTGAAGTGTAAAATTACATCTTATACATTGCATAATTTATACAATTTAAAACTAAAATTTAAATAAAAAGAAATCTTATCATATAAATGTGATGAGCAAGTTCAAAGACTAATAATAAATAATTTTATAACAATGTAAGTGAAATGAAAATTTTTATCTAAACATCGTATCAATATAATTACAACGGTAGGGGGTTCAAATTCCTATACTTTAACACTCGGTTGTAAATCACCTCGGTATGATGTAATGGATGATGATTGGCGCCACGCTGATTATGTAAGGTGATGAAATTCTCTGAAGCGGTTGGCTGTTGGGTTCGTCTTGACACTTACCTAAAACAATTCGGATTTAAAGAGTTGAATGCATAGAACTTGATAACTGTAACCCCTGTTCTTGAATTAACCCAAACGTAAATAAGTTCATGCGAAGCAATATTATGTTATTTGTGTGGACTGTCCATATGACAACTTAAAAAGAAGAATGTTTAAAAAGGATCAAGATTATTCTGATCGAAAAACGAGGTAAGAATTGTGAAAAGTTATTCACGTCGAATTAAAAAGGATCAAAGATAAATATAAGAATGATAAAGAGCATCAAAGTAGGGTTATAAACGGATCAACATTAAATCCGGCATGTCTGTTAGTAACTGTTCATAAAAATGATTCCAATATTACTATAGTAATAGGGGCACTTAAAAAGCTTTCCTACTAATCAAAATCAAAATCAAAGTATACTTTATTCAAGTGGGCTTTTACAAGCACTTTTGAATCGTCATTTAACAATTAAGTGAAGCTACCACCGGTTCGGAAAGTAGATTCTACCGAGAAGAACCGGCAATAAACTCAGTCATGTTAGTTAATACAATTATTAAATTAATATATCCTGCCTGGAAGTCAACAGGTATTAATTCCACGCTTTTTTATCATCTACAAAATCTTGTATCGAATAATACGCCTTTTTCAACAATGTATTTTTATAAACGATTTGAATTTACGAGACGGCAAAGTTAAAAATGTCTGTGGAATTTTATTATAGAAATATATATATATATATATATATATATATATATATATATATATATATATATATATATATATATATATATATTTGTTATTTTATAAAAATAACAATATAGCTAACATCGAAACCAGACCTGTGAAAGCTGCATCAAAGAGTAAGGCTTCAGGTTCCGAGACGGTCCGCTCGCAGTTGGCCGCTGAGCGTGCTACCGCCAGTGCGCCGTCCCGCGCGTCCCGCGCGTCGCGTGCGTCCCGCGACACGAAGCAATAGCGCCGCGCCGCCGTGCTGTCCCGCGTCACCGGCGTCGTCACCACAAACGACGCGCCGTTCTCGTACCACCCGCCGTGACACGTATAAGCTACAAAATTCAATTGCATTTTCATCATTGGAGTAATATGACTTACACAAAAACAGTGAATTCGGAGGACACTCACTTGGAACGAAGCCTTTGCTGTATATTATGTATCAAATAAAAGATCAAATGAAAAAAAATTGTGACGTTTGAGAATAATTAAATGACTAAAAATAATGACGTCACTCTATTGCATGCTGTGAAAAAAGATCCTTCGTACCAATAATTATTCTGGCTTGCTTGGTCACTAGTTCATTTTCACCGAGAGAATTTTAGATTGCGATTCAAATGTTTTGTAAATTTTTTTTAATTTTATTTGAATAGTTTACCTATTTAACTGTAATATTTTGTACAATTATTTTAATAATGATATTATTCGACTTGGAAACGAAAAGAAAAGTACCTGTTATTGCTTCCTTATTATTACACGTGGAATAAAACTCCATATTCTTTATCGAGTTGCACCCAACTTCTAGTCTATTATAAACGGCGCCTGCGCAACTTATTTCGCCTTCCGAATGTCTTCTACTTCGTAGAATCGGAGTATCCGACATATTCCTAACACTAAAATTGAACAGTCTAGTGTGATTAACTCTACGATTATGTTGAAGCATCGCTTTGTCTCGCTTAGTCCTATTTCTCTCTCGCTCGTCCGGTCGGTAACTCCGCTTGTGTCTATGGTTGGAAATCACATATTTTCCTGAATACGGACATTCCTTTGATTCGGGATTACTTGCTGAAATATAAAAAAAGAAAATCAATAAAAGCTACACCGTTAAATATTTTTGAATAAGTGCATTTATAAGTACAATAAAATCAGTTGCTTATAAGAACCTCAGATGGATAATAATAGCGTTATATTGTTACTTTAAAATAAAAATTTACTTAAAAACATACAGTGGTAAATTTCAAATCTGCCGCTAGTAGGCTAGTAGGGTGTTAAATTTTTGCCGCCCCTAATTTTTTTTTGCAACATTTATATTTGTGTTCTATCGTCCTCATTACATAGGTTTTTTCTCGATATTAGTTTGATTATAAAGTACATGATATTTCTGTCAGTTACTAGATTATTTTTCCAACCCGATATGTAGTGTCGAGTCTACGGATTACGGACGTAATGCGCATACATTTATTTATAATTTTTTTTTTTTAATTTCTCTAAGATAATAACAAATTTGGCTCCAGCCTACTTAGCCTATTGGTAAATTCGCCACTGAAAACATTCATATCACAGACCCACTTCAATATCAACTATGCGTTTATATTTTTTGTTTGAGATGAATATTTTTTATTGAAAAGACTTGCAGATAAATACTTAAGATTTTTTTGTAGATAACTCCTTAAGATATATAAACAAACAAACTGCATGCAATTTTGATTCGTAAACGTTTCAATATACACATATAGCGTCAGAGAAGGTTATTAGCTTACCAACTAATGTTACGTAAGGGGCGGTGACGGCATTGAAGTGATGTGGGGAGCAGGCTTCATCGGGTCTGGATGTTGGTGACCCGCGCTGCAATTCCGCTATGAAAGTGTCCCGTCTGTATAAGACCACGCAGACGTAGTGGGAAGCACTAGAAATTCAACATTCCATATTAAATTCATTAAACTACTATTAAAGTTATGGTTTGTCAAGTAACTTATACGTGGTGCAATTTTTATTGCTTTTAGATTCAGATTATGTGAAGAAATCTTCTCTTTTGAGTTTAGGGCCGAAAAAGTTACAATGAAAATAATCCTATAAGGATCTTATCTGTGACATGCAAGGAGTTTGATTTCCAAGCTTTTCCATTAGCCCTTGTTGTTTTAATACTAGACGTTGTTGAGCTAATTTATTCGGTAAATTTGTTCATTTAATTAATGATTATCTTAACATCAAAGTTTTTTTTTTATGGATTAGGTTGGCGGACGTGCATATGGGCCGCCTGATGGTAAGTGTTCACCATCGCCCATAGACAATGATGCTGTAAGAAATATTAACTATTCCTTACGTCGTCAATGCGCCACCAACGTTGGGAACTAAGATGCTATGTCCCTTGTGTTTGTAGTTACACTGGCTCACTCACCCTTCAAACCGCTACACAACAATACTGCGTACTGTTGTTTAGCGGTAGAATATCTGATGAGTGTGGGGTGCATACTCAGTCGAGCTTGCACAAAATCCTACCACCAAGTAAATATGATAATCTTATTATCAATCAATGTAAGGTTTACAAGTTGTTTGCTATTTCAATTATAGATTATAGCACGTACTATTAAGCTAAAAATATTCAATTACAATTGCGATAAAAAGCGAAAAAATAATAAACAGGAAAAAATCAAAATAAAATTTAACATATTTTTGTTAGTGAGACATACTGAATTTGGACAAGCTGTAACGATGACTATCAAAAAAATAGTGTTGCCAGTAAAAATATGAGAAATAAATCATTAACTGTTCATACCAGTGGTGTTGCCAGTGCGCCACCAGCGCCACAGAGTTACCACTCGGCGAGCTGGCTTTCACATTAACACAGTACACCTTTATTTCTGCACCCGTCTGATTAGTGATGCGCAACGTTGCGTTGCGCTGATAGAATGTGTAGTTACTGCTAAAGTCTAGGGTGTGCCACGTGTGCGAGAACGTCATCCAGGAAGGGAACTGGCAATTGAATCGAACCGATACTGAAAAGAAAGAAAGAAAATTTGTAAATGTAATGTATATATGTGTATGTAAAATATACTTTAAGTAGATTTCCAATTGTATACATATACATCACATACATTACTCTGATCCCAATGTAAGCAGCTAAAGCACTTGTGTTATGGAAAATCAGAAGTAACGACGGTACCACAAACACCCAGGCTCAAGACAACATAGAAAACAAATGATAATCTACATTGACTCGGCCTGGAATCGAAACCTCGGAGTGGCGTACCCATGAAAACCGGTGTACACACCGCTCGACCACGGAGGTCGTCGGTCGGAGTATTGCATAGATTAAAAATATAATAATTGAAATATAAATAGAAACAAGAAATACAGTACAAATGACGGTAATATTGATTATATTCTATTTAAATTTAAACTGAAATATTTGAATTTAGAAATGCTGATTAAAAACTACAATTTTAGAAACTAATTTGTAATAAAAAAGAAGATACACGGATTTTCCCGAATCAATGATTTTGATAAAATTAATTATTTTTTAATTATTATAAGCATATACCAATATTTAATGGATACATACGAATAGGAATATAGAAGTATAAGTTGTGCTATGCAGAACTAAAAATTAACTGATACCATCATCTCATAATATTAGAAAAATCATTTATTCTGTTAATACCTAAACTAAATAGTTTTGATATTTGTAAAAATCAGGTACCTCTCTTCAAAGCCATTGTCCTAGATCCTTCGGTTGCACTAAATAAGCCGTTACACGTCGCGTCACCAGACTGAGCTACTCTGTACTCGACTCCACTGGCAGGACTTGGTCCCTCCTTCATAGTAGCTGATGCTGTAAGAAAAAAAAAATCCATATGAAGCTATGTATGTATATATATTAATATTTTTTATATTGGACTACATCACATACATTACTCTGATCCCAATGTAAGTAGCTAAAGCAATTATGTTATTGAAATGGGAAGTAACTATGGTACCACGAACACCCAAATTCAAGACAACATAGAGAACGAATGAAGTTTTTCTACATCAACTCGGCCGGGAATTGAACCCGTATTGAACTTTGGAGTGGCGTGCTTGTAAACCGCTGTACGCACTACTCGACCACGGAGGTCGTCAATAATAAATTTTCAAAGTTTATTAAACATTTCATTTAATTACAAATAGTGCTATGAATTGTATGCTTAATTTTTGTGATATTATTTGCATACAGATAATCTGTTTAAAAATTTAAGATAGTCATATAAAATATCAATAAAATACTGTAAGCACCATTATATATTAAAAATCTAACAAAAGCGTAAACTAAAAGAAATTGAGAAGATCACTATCAATGTAAATTACTAAACTAACCTAACCTACGATATTATAAAACACCAAAATTTAAAAATGCATAAGTTTTAATTTTTTTGTTAGTAAAAATAATATATGAAAGCGAGAAAATAAAAATACAAACCAAAACGCAACTAAGTCTTACCAATACCATTTGCCTTCTCGTAGACGAAACATCTGTATCGGTCTTCGTTGCTGGTCGCGTGGTTGTGGTGTAACTTCCCCACTAGGAACCTGAGGCTGCCTTCCTTCCACGTGGCCAGGCACTCTAGTTCCTCCACTGAAACAAACAATTATTGCAATATTATCTTTAAATCTTAGACGTCATCAATATCCAAGAGTTTATTTAACCTTTATAACTTGTAAAAAATGTTATGATATGTAAGCATGTTAGAGTCGAGATGGCCCAGTGGTTAGAACGCGTGCATCTTAACTGATGATTGCGGTTCATGCACCGCTGATTCATGTGCTTAATTTGTCTTTATAATTCATCTCGTGCTCAGCGGTGAAGGAAAACATCGTGAGAAAACCTGCATGTGACAAATTTCATAGAAATTCTGCCACATGTGTATTCCATCAACCCGCATTGGAACAGCGTGGTGGAATATGTTCCAAACATTCTCCTTAAAGGGAGAGGAGGTGTTTAGCCCAGCAGTGGGAATTTACAGGCTGTTGTTGTTGTTATTGTTGTTGTTGTTGTATGTAAGCATGTTGCATATTTTTTTTGGTAATAAATAGTAGCTATATACCTACATATATAATTTTACTTTTATATACATTTAATGCGGCGATATGTGGTACCTATTATGTAGCATTGAAGTAGGTTAAAGTAGCTTCAAATAAATCAGCTGACCGCTTAGTTTTAATTTGAATTGGCTTCGAGTTTTTGTTTTGCTAAATATATTTCCAAGCGGATATTAGTGGTGGATTAAAAGTTGTATCTTGTATTTAAAAAATATAGAGTACAAATGTGACTTTATTCAAAATTTATCAAATGGAAAATACATATCCAGTTCAGATATATATTTATCTAGAAAAACTATTACTTTGCGACATTTTAATTGTTCTAACCAAAGCAATATAATTCACTTATTTGCCATTCCTTTAATAATAATATTCAATAAGCTATTATTTTATATCTCAATTAACTTGCTTGGTATATTCGCTAACGTAAAAGCAACCATTTATGATCTTTAAACAGCCCATATTTGGGATTACACTTCGATCGAAACCCATACAGATTACAAGCCCCTAGGTTTACTTACAATGGTCGCCAAAATAATTAATGGTCGTGTAATTTTATGAGTTGCAAGAATTAAAGTGGCCATTGTAATATTATAAGCCATTTTATCAATGTCGACTAAAAGCCGCGAAGTTGATGAATCGAAATGAAATCTTGTTAGCAGTTTAATTTCGGAGACACCTCGATCATTCCTAAGGATGCGTTGGCGCGTAGACCAAATACGAACATTGTCAACTTAACGCCGCCTGTTTGATTCTATTTCGGTCCAGACGCTGAACAATAGACGACTGGAAGATTGCCCGCACCATTTGTGTCGTGAGTAACTCGGAAATTATATCGAGATACAGTGGAATAATCTGTCTGGTATGCAAGAGCTGTGTATGGTTAGGGTTTGTTTTCTTATGTCCGATACAAAACAAATCATAATAATCTCAAAAGTGAACTTACACTAATATTAATTACACTAATTGACTTCATCAAGGTAATGAAATCAGTCAACTTTGTAAATAACAAATTCAATGTATAAAAAAAAAACAAAACAATAATATCACCGTCACTAAAGCAAACACACGTTTGTCTCATGAGAAATACTCGAATAAATATAATATTCAAATTAGACTTTTAAATGGATACATTCTATTGTTAGTTTAATAAATTGCCAAAAATGTCTTTATATTTTCATATAACGTTATATAAACATTGTCGTTGATAATATAAAAATAGGATGGCGGACCAAATTTAATTAGACGGCCTACTTATCTGCTAACCAAGTTAGGATTTGTCTAATATGGTACGCGGCTTACTTACAGTCGAAAAACCAACGCTAATAATCCTGAAAACATTTCGAATTGTGTAAATATATAAATATTGGAAACTTAAAATTATCATGTCCATATAAAAATGCTAAAAGCTAGTATAATTAAAGGCACAAGAGTATTTTAATTTTGTCATAAGTAAGTTGGTCTTTTGCCTTCCCATATTATAAATGTAAAAAAAACATTACACTGTACCTGTACTTTCAGAACCATAAACATCAGGGCAAGCTTGGTAGTTGAGCAGTAACCTGGAATCTTCCGTACAGCTCTCGATAGACGAGGCTGGAATTTTGCAGTTACCATGTCCCCTGCAAATTAAAATTATAATTGAAACTCTTTTGTTCAATAACTAGCAAGCAACCACCCCGGTTTCACACGGGTGCAATACTGTCACTAAATATTCTACAAAATTTGTTTATTTAAGATATCACATTAGACACTTCTAAAATTATCAGTGTTTCTTTACTAAATTGTCTATGTATTGTATATACAAAAACCTTCCTCTTAAATCACTATAGAATTTATCTATTAAAAATCGCATCAAAATCCACTGCTTAATTTTAAAGATCAAAGCATATATAAGAAAAGATCAGTGAGCGACTTTGTTCTATACTATATGTAATGATATTAATTGTTGCAATAATGGTCACACAAGAGATGGATTGAATCTTCTCTTAAGAATATTTGTATTGGTGTTATTTTCTTGAAGATAAATCAGAATTCTTATAAAAACTCATCAAAGTTTGGACCCGGGAGTAAAAGGAATACGAGTTCAAGTCATCTTTAAAATTTTACATGATAATAAAAGAAACAGAAGGCATGAACAAAATTATTCAATTAAGATTAAAACAGATAAGCAAAATTTGAGAATATCTTTGTATAGTTGCTTTTAGTATAATATACTAAGATAAGGAGATAGAGTAATCTAATCCAGTGAAAACCGTTCACAGTAACGCGCTAGTCCATATATGTTGAATTCATTTATGTTTTCAAAAATTCTGATAGGAAGTTCATTCCAAACGCTGTTTTCTGTAATATCATTGTATATAATTTATGGACTGAAATGCAATTACGAGGTACTTTTTATTATTTTCCCTTTTGTATCATTTGTTTTTTTTTTTTTTTTTTTAATACGTAATGTACTTATCTAACTAACGATATTTCATGACTGCAGAAATATATGCATGTGTAATACTAGAGTTGATATTTTAAGCTTTGTTGATGTCATAGCACAATATTCAAAAAACTATACCAATTTATTTTGAATATACATTTCATGTAGAATAGATTTTATCTCCATCGCGTCTGATAGGATGACCACATGAAAATAAAGTTTTGAAGCGTTAGAAAAGTTTATATTCCGAATAGCGTTTTGAGTAACGGAAAACTTGAAAGTAGGTTGTCTAACCCAAATTGGCTGTCCAGTGTTTTTTATTGTAATATTTTGAAATGCACTCGTATTCTATTTATTACTTTGTTACTAGACACATTCTATTTTAAACTTCTTCAAATTGCCAGCAATTCCAAAAATTCCAACACCAGTCCGATTTAGTTCTAACAATTGGCATTGTATTGGTTTCTGCACTATTTTAGAGGTTTTTATTAAAAAAGTATGATTGCTATCGCATTCGAAATAAAGCGTCATAGTGTGAAAGTAATAAAGAAATGTGTTTCACATATTGGAATGTAATTATTGGCGATATACATCAAACATCACACATGACGTTCGCAGTAATGGCTTTTTAATTTGACCGACGTTAATCAGCCCATATGATCAGACCACAGATAATTAATAAAAGTTTTATCGCTCTGCAATAATCGACATGCTCGATTATTGCGTCCGTTGATTGTTATGGTTCTTTTTTTAAATTAAAATGAATTAAAATTCATAAAGATTTTGAAATATTGTTTTATAAGATTCATGAAACCACAGATATTTAATTAAGAAGAAAAATGAATTCGAATTGAGAAAAGTAAGCAAGAAATTCATTATTTATTTACATATTCGGATCTCCAATAGTTTATAAAATATATCTTACACGTGATACATCTACTTAAAATAAATATTATAGGTTAAGATATCATTCGTAATTGTAACAGCAGATCAAAAGTTTGCTTAAAATTAATTTAACGAGTTTAAGTTAAAACCATTTCCATGTAACATTGATAAGAGTTATGCCAGAAAACTTTCTAAAATCATTATGCCAATAGTAATATTACTACTATAACTCATTCAAAAGATATGCCCGTGATAATTTAAGGAAATAAAAGAGGGTTCAGTCATAGCATATTTTCTCTATACTTTCAGCAGAAGTCATCATTCGCATTTTCTTGTGGCTCCTTTATATAATTACTTTATTAATTACAGAACCAATGACATTCAAAACATCAAGGAATATATTAAGAACGACATAAATGAGGTCTCGAGTGGTACTAAGATTAAATTTGAAGTAGATCATTATGAGAAATAGCGTGATATTGCACGAAACATTAATATTACTTGAGCTTCTTAGCCAGCCGGAGATTCTGTAAGGATGTTAAATTCATGGAGTGCGCTTGACTGCCCCTTATCATGTCTTAGCACCTGTCGAGACTAAAAATGGACTAGACATACATCTAGACACCTACTCATAGGTCTGTTTGGATGAACTCTGGGCAGCCGTGTTCTTGCGTGACGCAATAGTAAAATATAAAGAAGTAAATGTTAGGAAAGAAAATTTTAGTTACATTTAAGCAACACATTTTAAAAATCTAGTTGTAAACTATATTTAAGTGATGTTAACAATGAAAGTAAACTAAAATTATTTTGATTCTCTTATTTCTTTATTTATTTATAACGCTGAGGAGTTTATTTGTTTTTTGATGGACTGATTTACAGATCAACCTACCAGTTTAAAAAAAAAGACATATTAGCCCATTGATTGAAAAAAGTTTCAAGCTACATAACATCACTTATATAATTTGGTAAAGAAAAATATCGTAAGGAAACATAGACTAATCAGCCACGTTGCCAAAACCACATTGGAGTAGCTTATTACAAAACAAACAAATTCGAAACCTTCTCATGAATAACTCAAAAGTTTAAGTTGGTATTGTTGATTCCTTTTATCGAATAAGTACGTACCTATTGTAAGTGAATGAGAAAGGTCCTTTGAGTGGGCAATCGACGGGTTCCGCGTTCTCTCTGAACATGGAGTACAGCAGGGCATCTCCATTGATAAGGGAACACAAGTGTGGAAGTGCATCTCGACGGTGACAGAAAGCTGGAAGACAAAAGATTTAAATACATCTATACATATAATAAAATTGGAGTGTCTGTTTGTAATATTAAAATAGCCCTTTTTATTCAATGCATATGTACAGGTCCCCATATACCACAATAACATTTTTTGCAATTTTTGTATGACTGTCTGTTTGTTGCAGCTAGTCTCTGGTACGGTTGGACCGATTTTGACGGGACTTTCACTGGCAGATAACTGATATAATAAGGAGTAAATAAGGCTAGAATATTTTTTTCTTATTAAAATCACACGCGTACAAGGTCGCGGGCACAGCTAGTAAAGAAATATAATCAGTGTCTCTTATTTATGCTAAATAATTATCGTATCGAACTTACTTTCTTTATATTGCAGAACATTTATGTGTTTTTCATGCATCACAACGCAGCGGTAGCACCCTTTTCTAGAACAACAGATAAAATCAAATTAGTTTCATGAATATGATAATTTTATTTTTAACCTAACCTAACGTAGCGTACTCTTTTTAGTTATAATAAATAATTTATATGAGACAACAACATTACGTACATTGCTCTAATCCCAATGTAAGTAGTTAAAGCACTTGAGTTATCAATCAGTTAGTTGAAAATCAGAAGTAACGTCGTTACCACAAACACCCAGACCCAAGACAACATAGATAAGTAATTATATTCTACATCGACTCGGCCGAGAATCGAAGCCGGGACCTCGAAGATGCATACCCATGAACACAGGTGTATTTACCACTCGACCATGGAGGTCGTCGTAGTTACGCAACGAAATCAAATGAATCCATTTAAGACAATTGCCAAACGGTAACCGAACGAGCAATACGAATCTAATGTAAAATGACAAAAGTGATAAATGTCTCCGCCCCAGATTTTATCGAAAGACACTCGTAGAAATGTTCAGCAGCTCGACAATGACAATCTCGGATCGCATAATTCTGAGATTAAAATTATTGCCTCATTCTCCTCCGAATTTCATAGAATATCTTGAAACGAGACTGAAATGAGGTGAGCGAATGAAAACGCCTTTGATGCCAGTTAGGGTGATATTCGACGTAATATATAAATTGCTATATTATCAAGTTGTGTCATTAAAACTTAGGGTTTTGTGGATTCAAATGATTTCGTGGCGGGAAGTTGTAAAATCATTTACTTATCTATCATAACACTGTAACACGGTTTTGTTTATACTTTATGATATTTATCAAAGTGGGATTTTTTATATGAGAATATATTATTGGTTAATTCCTAATATAATATGGATTTAAATAATATAACGAAAAAATAAAACTCGTTTATAATTTAGACGAAAAAATAGAATTTTTAAAGTTCCAGGAAATGAAAATTATTTTAAAAAATACGTAATAAAAATTCGCAGTCACTAAGCGTACAAATCGAAGTGTAATTTAGGATGAAAACGCAGATCACGCTAGGCTAGTTTTAGATCAAAATTAAAATAAATATAATGTAATAGTTTCGTTCAAAGCGGTTTTATTTGATAATTTAACAGTATGTATTTTATGTATCGTCAATATAAGGCTGAACAGCAGTTATAAAAGAAAGAAAGATAAGATTCGTTAGGACACAGCATAATTATAAAAAGTATAAAACAAAACTCATGACGACAAAAAATAAACAAAGTATATAAGTGTAACTGTATGCACAAAAAATTTAAAAATCGAATTACACAAAAACTGTTCTATCTTATAAATTTAATATGAAAGATACTTACTCATCAACTATAAGAAATTTGTCGCCTTCAGATGAGAGGCACCGGCCCTTGTTGGATAGCATGGCACCGTCGATCATGATCGGCTGGATGACGCCCGATTGGAACCACTTGCCCTGCCATCGCGTCGGGAACGCGCAGCCTGAGAACAAAGTTACATATTTTAAACAAACTGACTGGCATATTAGTAAACCGTACTAAATAAAAAAGTACATATTTAAAAAGCGAACATATAACCTTCAAGTTAAAATTTTAGATATTTGGAGAAGAATTGATTAAAAAACCAATATTGTAGTTAAGCAATCGTGTTCAACCTAATAAAGAACTTCCAATCATAACCTGACTCTGAGTTGTGAAGTACCTGAGTAAGTTGCAACCTGAACAGCAGAATGACCTATTCAGGCCTAAAAAAGGATTTAAAATAATACTTTTAATCTAAGGTACGCCAGTTAGTAATCTATATAAATTGAAGTACATCCATAAAGTTTTATTTGCAAATGCATTTGTGAAATTAATTAACATTAACGCGAATAAGCCTGCGATAAGTATAGAAATACACGATCTACGAGTTTTTGCGGGGAAAATTTTTAGGCATTAAAATGAGTTTAACGTAATTAAAATATGAAAAATATTATACTTTGCCTTCAGTTCTTAAGTATTGATTGATTGATTGATAATGGTGCAAAATCAAATGGCGCTGTGGCGCAAATGGGTGTACCACAGGGTTCAATTTTGGGACCTCTCTTGTTCTTAATATATATAAATGATTTACCTTATTTCGTAAAAAATACTTGCGATATTGTACTGTTTGCAGATGATACATCCCTAATTTTTAAACTTGATAGAAAAATAAACAACTATGACGTTGTAAGCAGTGCCCTGTCGCGGGTTCTTGGTTGGTTTGACATAAATAATTTAGTACTAAATGCTAAAAAGACTAAATGTGTTTTGTTTTCCTTGCCAAATGTCAAATCAAATCCTTCTGCAATAACTTTGAAAAATGAAAGGCTTGAGTTTGTTGAGTCGACGGTCTTTTTAGGGATAACCCTTGACTCCAAACTGCAGTGGGGCACCCATTTGTATGCCCTGGCAAGAAAACTAAGTAGTGCCATTTATGCAATAAAAATAATTAGAAAACTTACGGACATAAGTACTGCTAGACTAGTTTATTTTAGTAATTTTCACAGTATTATGTCATATGGAATGTTGTTATGGGGTAATGCAGCAGAGATTGAAGTTGTTTTTATTCTACAGAAAAGAGCTATCCGATCTATTTACAATATTAGCTCCAGGACATCATTACGCGAAAAATTTAAAGAAATAGGTGTATTAACGGCTGTTTCACAATATATTTATGATAATATAATCTTTATACAAAAGAATATTAAAAATTATTCTATCAATGCTGATGTACATACTATTAATACAAGAAATAAGAATAAACTTGTAACCCCCAGTTTCCGTTTGCATACGGTAAATAGAACGTTTTTGGGCAATGGTATACGCATATATAATAAGATACCGGAAAATATAATCAATTTACCATTTTCAAAATTTAAAAATATTATTAAGACTAAATTAATAAATAAATCATACTATTCATTAAAAGAGTACTTTTTAGAAAGAAACGCCTGGAGTTAGGCTCGGGTTCCATCATAGGACGCTAATTACTGTCAATAACAGCATTGTAAATGTGTTTATTTGAAAAGAGCAACTATGCGAGTTTCTTGCCGTTTCTTCTCGCTAGAAGCTGCTTTCCGAAACGGTGGTAGTATTTGATTATTGACGATTCAAAAACGCTTCATTATGAAGTTTACTTGAATAAAATTGATTTGATTTGATTTGATTTGATTTGATTAGCAAGTTGCAACGTAAAATTTAATGCTAACCATCTTTTATGTAACTTCCAAACATCCCAAATAAATGGAATATGGAAACAAGTGAACATTATTTAGAAGCTTCTATGCATTACATAACGTATTGTACAGTTACGTAAAGGAATCTAATAACCGTAACTAATTTAAGGTACATATGGGTCGCCCTATATGTTTGTTGACCAGAAGTTTAATGGTGTAACATGGACCGAATCTGGTTACGAATAGCGCAAGTGTGACGTCTTTAACATTTTTTTTTAAAAGTAAGTAAAAAAGAGGTTTTATATGCACAGTAAATAACGTTGTCTTTTTTTTTAAATATATCATTATGTTTACTTTGATATATATATATATATACAATAACTATTGAAAATAAATAACATTTTTTTAAATATTCCAGTGCGTAATAATCTTATCTTTTATGGTGGTGAAATTACGAACGTTTGCCAAAAAAAAAAACAAGCGCTTCAACGTAAATGTGAATCCGTGATGATTTGCGATCTGTTCTTTGAACAATTGTAATTGATTAAAATAAACAATCAAAAGTTAATAAATAAACTCGCATACCACGACAATGAATAAATAGGTTAATTTGAATGTTAATAGGAATATTGTAAACCTATTGCCGTCAGGCCGACGGTCCGCTTACCACACAATGCGCGCCCGATTGCCCCTTACAGTCGGATGAATGGAAATGACTCCGACGATGCTAACTATCTAACTAGGACAATTGGGTATCAATTGCATGTTCCAGTTTCTTAAAAACTTATAGAATTTTTTAATTAAGGACTCATGAATAATTCTGAAGTTGATTGTGTAAAATGAAATCATAACACCTGTATTTATTAACGTTGTAGCGTGTTTTGATAGCTGTCTTCTTCTTTCGATTATTAAATTATAAATGACAGAAAGAGACATCGTTTGTTAACAAGCTATTTTAAGATGTTACGAAAATAAACTTATTTTAGTACAAAGTATCCTTAAAAGAATATAATATGTTTGATAAATAGTTGCTCTTGAGCTATGGATAAAAATACGTGTTTAGACTATATAAACACAAAAGAATCCTTAATTGCTGCATACCGCATTGGATTACCAAATGCAGATGCAGATTTTTTAGTTAATTTTTTTCATAAATTAAGAATTAATAGTACCCTTATTGTTTTGCCGGTGGTTTTTTATATTAAGTTCTTATTTAAGCTTCGATGGTAACTATCTTAATAAAGATACATTACAATATTAAATAATCATGCTTTAAAATAAACAGAGGCCTACAGTCGATGTCTAATTAAGAAATATATGAATGAAATCGAAACTCCTGAGTAAACAAAACGTGTTTAAAATCTTAAAGCAGTTCAGACATTCCAACACAGGACAGTGGCGAGTGTTATTCGCGCTTGATATGTTAACAATTCCTCATAATATGTGAAGTTTGATTGTGGTGATGGAAAATATCGTGAGGGGAACCTTGCCTTTGAAGAATTATATCCAAAACAAATGATTATTTTAATTACAGATTCTCTTCCTTTGTTTGAATTTGAAAAGATTTTAATATAATATTACGCAAGAGTGGTACTTTTCTGATGACAAAAATAAGTGAATTTCCTCTAAAGTGGAGCTTTTAAATTACAAAAATATTATGACTGTTAAGTTTTATGTTTAAACACGGATGATCTAAAACACAAAATGTTCAATGAAAAAAAAAATATTATTATTATTATATATTTAAGAGAACATTCTTATCGTTCATTTACGGTCTTACGAAAATGCGCTTTATTGAAGAGTACACCCAAACTCATCACAATTCCTTATCATTTTTACACTGCATGAAAAGGATTTGGCAGATTTTTACGGCAGGCCTGTCACATGCTGATCCTTGCTGTTGCAAATATTTGCGAGTTTCCTCCTGAGTTTGAATTCATGTACGATTTACGTTGTTTATCTATAACCAAATTACTCGACTTACCATCGAAAGTGAAATTAAATGAAAATGAAGATAGTGTGGTATTCAAATATGGCGCGGAGATAATTATTTTTAAAGCTAACTAATATTTAACTAACATGACTGTATTTTTAAATGTTGAAACAGATTATCTACCGAGTTTCTTGTCGGTTCTTCTCTGTAGAATCTACTTTCCAAACAGGTGGTAGCTTCACTTAATGTAGTTGTTAAATGACGATTCAAAAGTGCTTGTGAAAGCCTACTTGAATAGTGTATATTTTGATTTGATATGGGAACCATTGTTTAAATGTGCTATATTGTGCTTCTGAATATAGTGCTATAACAGCTAGAAGCGACAATTTTTTATATAGTTAGTTCTTTTCGCAGTCACTGATTTTATGTAGTTGCATACGTATACTGCAGAAGTTTTGCTGCATTTTATGTGAAACTATATAAAGTTTATATGGCTCTTGTATTTCTTATTTAATTGTATTAATTTTGTGTGAACTACAGCAGGGAGTGCTAAAATTAGGCTGAAAATTTCTTAATGTGCCTTCAGCGTAAAATCAACGTTGTTGTACTACTACATACTGAGACATTATCAAATCTCGGACATTATCATTATCAAAGCGGGTGCAATTTATGAACAAAGATGATACGATACAAATATAATTTATACTATAGAAGGTAGAAGAAAAGTTAAATTTGGAACAGGTTGATTTTATTATTTTACACCCACTGTTAATGAAATTTACTTATTATAACAATTTAAAAAGGCACTTTGTGTGAATTAACTGAAAGTCATATAACGATATATATTAATATTATAAATGTCAAAGTAACTCTGTTTGTCTGTCGAAGATCGACAGACCAAACCACTGAACCGAATTTCATAAAATTTGGTATGCAAACATGTCCAAGAAGGGACATAGGCTACTTTTTTCTCAACGTCCTCAAACACGAGTATCGTCACGGGCGATTACTAGTAGTGATACAGTTGACCGATATCTATACCTTCAATAGCAACATTGTACAGTGATTACCGTCAGACCGACATGACGATTACCGCACAATGCATGTTCAATTCTCCCTCCCGAATGAATGGAATGCTGACGCGGCTATTGAATGGTTTAATATCAATTACACGATACGGTATCTGTTTAGACACGTTAGAACTTTACACATTCGGTTAATATACAATTCTATATGTAGGTATATTTTTCAAGTTTTTGATTACATATTTTTTGAGCCGAGATGGTCTAGTGGCTGTTTCAGTGCACATTATCAGTGTTTCTTTACTATATTGTCCATGTATTACATTCAACAACCTTTATCTAAAATCACTCTATCTATTAAAAAAACCGCATCAAAATCCGTTGTGTAATTTTAAAGATAGGGACAGACAGCGGTAAGCGACTGTCTTATACTATGTAATTATATATATATAGCTGATAATACAAAGCTCGTGAATATCGGTCTACGATCGTTAACAGTCAAATTAAATTGCTTTTTTTAATGAGCTCAAATAATCTGAAACGTATTATAAATAAGACTGAAAATAAAAAAGCATTTTATACTTTAAATTTACGCTATTTAATTATAATTATTATTGACGTACAGAATTGTTGTTAATTGGTACAGAATAAATATTTTCGTTGCATAAATAAAATTTATATATAATTGTTACAAGTGCTATTTACAACAACATAAAGATGATTAAAGTATGATTATACAGGATTTCATACCAAAATAATTTATATATTTTTATTTAAATTTATTTTCGTTACTTTAGTAATTTTTGTTCTATTATATACAGTTATATACTTATAGTGTCATGGACGTTATAATTATGCGAATGGATGTGACTTATAGATCATAGTACGTACTAATTCCTACATTTTTTTTTATTGTATAGCTTGGCGGACGAGCATATGGGCCACCTGATGGTAAGTGGTCACCATTACCCATAGACAATGACGCTTTAAGAAATATTAACTATTCCTTAAATCGTCAATGCGCCTTGGGAACTAAGATATTATGTCCCTTGTGCCTGTAGTTACACTGGCTCAGTCACCCTTCAAACCGGAACACAACAATACCGAATACTGTTGGTTGGTGGTAGAATAACTGATGAGTGGGTAGTACCTACCCAGCGGGCTTGCACAAAGCCCTACCACCAAGTATTATACTTTCATATTTGATTTGAAATTATATGTCATATTACATGTATGTATATGACACATTGGCGCGACTTGGGTGCAAGAGTGACTTGTATGCCGTGACGGGGAGTGACGCTTTTTTAAAATTATATATTAATATTAATATGCATGTATATTTATTTAATTGTAAATTGTTTCAAGAACTATCAATTTCACATCTGATTACTTCCTAGCATATTTAATTTAACAAAAAAATATTGTTTTATCATATTATATACGCTAAAGACATTTTCTCTTATCCTCATTAAAAGTACTATTATACTTTTATAGCTAATTTTTATGCATTTTTATTTCTGGTGCTTTTTGTCAGTTGTGAAGTCAGATCAATCAAAAAGTGTACCTATTTGTATTACTTACATTGTGCCGTGTCTGTTAGTGAAGGTGATCAGTTAATATCTCCGACACAATTTAGCAAATTACCTTAAAATTTTTATTTCTTGTGATTTTTTAGTGCTTTTTGTCAGTTGTAAAGTCAGATCAATTAAAAAGTGTACCTATTTGTGTTACTTTAAATTGTGCCGTGTCTGCTAGTGAAGGTGATCAGTTAATATCTCCGACATAATTTAGTAAATTACCTTAAAAAATAATAATTATTATAGGCGATAATTATCAATATACATGGCGTATTCATCACAAACAGCTACTCATACGTATTTTACTTATAAACTAATTGTTAACTTTAAAGTTCAAACAGAAGCGGTTTTAAATTTAATAAAGTCAGACACGCCTCAAACCAAAAGCTCGTGAGTTAAAACTTACATTAGATTACCGATAACGGCGTTATGGTGTTTATAAACGCGAACAGTAAAAACCGACTAAATTAAAAACGTAATAGTTATATACAGACAAATATCATGTAGAACATATTTAATTTGGTGGCGTAATGTTAATTACTTAATTTTTGTAAAGTCAGGTAGACTTGTTGATTTATTCGAGCTAGAGTTGGGCCCGCGGTTGGTATTCAACCATAATTATTATGGACAATTTGAGGAAACCATGCATGAATTTGCATATTATATTATATTTGAATTAATACTTTATTATTATATTCAATAACTATCACAAAAACAAAGAATATCTATTGAACAATAGATAGAATTGGGCACTGCACTCTTTTGTCTTTCCTTACTTATATACCAAGTGTTATATCATGATAGGTTTTAGTGTAAGCTTCACACCAAATTAGACGAATTTGTCTAAGGGTTTAGCTGTTAAAGCTTGACAGATAGATAAAGGTATAATTATATGATACCTCCGTGGTCGAGTGGTGTGTATGCCGGTTTTCATGCGTACGCCACTCTGAGGTCCCTCCCGGGTTCGATTCTCGATTCGATGTAGAAGGTTTATTAGTTTTCTATGTCGTCTTGGGTCTGGGTGTTGGTGGTACCTTCGTTAGTTCTGATTTTCCATAAAACAAATTCTTTATCTACTTACATTGGGATCAGAGTAATGTATGTAATGTTTATTATAATTATTATTACATTTATTATTTATAATTGTCATTTATAATATTAATATAGGTAGTCTAGTAACGACTGCTAGTCAGTAATTACAATCATGAGGATTAAGATTAATAAGCGGGTTCATTCACATAATATTTATTTAATAATAAACATGTACCTACATATATAGCAAATGCCACATTATATTTAATAGTAAGTAACGTTAATAAATTTCTGTCGAATACTAATGATCAAATTCTTGTATATTTATTTGATATATTACTTACGGTTTAGTAAATATAAGCGCTGTTAACGCTCTTACACTGCTTTTTACGATTTGATCTAGATTAACTACTTTACGAAAACTAAAATGTATTATAATCATAAATATTTGAATGGAGTAATAAATATTCTGTCCTTGGATTTTTTTAGTTTATGTTGATATTTCTTTGCAGGTTTATATATGACATGTCAGGTTTCATATTTTATTAATAAAACTATATTGGTTAAATGTCTAATTTCACTGGCAAAACTGATTGGTACTAATGAAAACCACTTAGAGCTTTTCAGACGTGTGATTGTAGCGGTGTATGGTGGTTTGGAAGTGTGAAATAATAGATATAAAAATAAAATACACAGTTTAAACATTTCTTGTTCCAGAAAACTATTGACTCCATACTACGTACGTAAACGAGCCAGTTGATGGTAAGTGGTTACCAACGCCCACAGACATTGACGCTGTAAAAATAATAATCAACCTTACATCGACACACAATGCAGATTTTTGGTTACACTTTAAAAAAACCTTTTTAGTGAGTTTTCGTTCGTTTTTGTTTTTATATAATACTAGCTGTGCTCGCGATCTTGTACGCGTTTGAAATTCACAAAAAAATAAATTATTGTAGCCTTAGTTACTCCCTGTTATACCAGTTATATGCCAGTGAAAGTTCCGTCAAAATCGGTCCAGCCGTTCCGGAGATTAGCTGGAACAAACAGACAGACAGACAGACCGATAAAAATTGTAAAAAATGTTATTTTGGTATATGTACCGTGTATAGATAGATATCTATGCATTGAGTAAAAAAGGGCTATTTTAATATAACAAACAGACACTCCAATTTTACTATATGTAAATATGTATATATATGTATATATATGTATGCTGTTGGTGTTTCTACCGGCAAGTAGAGAACTTCACAAGAATAGGATCTGTTGTGCCAGCACAATAAATAACTTTACTACACACAGAATATTTCTACAGAATAAAGACTTGTGCATACATTTTTAATCACAAGTATTAAGGAAAGAATACGGAATTTTTTTTCGTCAAAGAAATCCAATATGGAAGATGGTAGACGTCAATTTGTAAATCCAGTAATTTGTTGTATTTAATTAATTTAGTTGAAAAAATATGTTATTTATTTATATGACGGCGACTGCGGTAGATCAGTGGCAGGCTCGTCATCAGTAGGATATTCTGGTACAGGGTTCAGGGCGTAGGTCTCAGGCATTATAGTACAACGATACAGTATGACAATTCCTGTATTATATGCAGTAACAAATTATAAAGTAGGTACCTATATAATTTTAGCAGTAATTATCACAGTTGCGTGAACCAACGGTCCCGTTTGGAAGGCCCGAACTGTATCTCTCCTTCTAATAATATTTAGCCTCCGTATCGTCGCTCTCGAAAATAATTAATAGAATGTGACAGTTGTCCCTTCAAGCGATTCCGATCACGTGACTCTTTATGTCACGGCGTTCACACCTCACAGATACAACAAAATCATCTGAGAAAATAAGTGTTCGTAATCGACGACATATACAAAACTACAATTATTTATACTTATCAAAATAACTAATTAAAATTACCTATTCTTCGTCCAATTGTTACGTAGAAGAGGTTGGATAGTATTTGTTCAGATGTTTAATGTATTTTCTACAAAGTATAGTAGTGTTTTCTAAAAAGTAACATGTGTACAGTTGATCTACGTTATGATCTATTGCAGAAATGACAAGTTATCTATCTACCTATCTATCTATCTAGTATATATATCTAATGTACTACACACTTAAGTTATTAATCCGAGCCTATTTTATTTATATGTAAATGAATAATAATCATTAAGTGTGTAAAAATGTGAGTAATGTTTTCAGAAAAAGCATCATTAGAAAACTTGCACAAGTGATTTTAGTTATTCAGCTAACCTGCATTGGAGAAGATACATGGAATTAACCCTAACCTAAAAAAAACGAGGCCTTTGTGTATAAAGAACTTTTATGAGCAACATAAATAATATCATAACTTTATTAATCACAGAAAATCCTTTCACCAATATATCTTAAAGGTCAGTTAGCGGGGATGGTTTTTTGTTTTAATTTATTACTAGAATTTAATTAAATAAAATATTACATTTAAGAAAACACATTCGAGTTTAAACAGAAAGCGGTTATAAAATATATCCCCGACATGATTATGTTTACTTTCATAAAAACTTTTCATTTTATATAATCCGGGTTTATTGTTTGGGTCTGTATTACTTCGGAAAGGCCGTTGGCGCTTGCAGTATATTTTATCTAGTTAACTTGGAACATCGCCAAGGCAAGTTGAATTTCGCTAACTAGAAAAGAATTAGATTTTTTAATAAAACATAAAGTTTTTAAATATAAATACTGATAAGGCACTGCGAATCAAATTATTGTATAAGCGAGGACTTGAATCGAATTATTATTCATATTTGAAAAGCAAATAATTACTTGTAGGAACTTTCATGAATTTCTGCAGCCTTTTTCATTAAATTATATAAAAATAAAGTGACTTATTTTTTTAAATATATATAATAATAGGTTGGGGAAAAAGTTTCTTCGTATTTTATATGAAAATTCAAAAAGTTTTTTTTTATAGTTTATTTACATTTGACTAAAGTATGTAGGTGCAATTTTGTTCCATAACTTTTTGCCATTTTGTTGGTAGTGACATGATCCCATTGCTGTAAAAATTTTGGGGCTTCTGATCGAAAAACTGCGACAAGTGGTTTTGGCAGTCCTCTCGTGATGTTAAACTGACACTGCCTAAGGAATTCTGCAGAGACCGAAACAGATGAAAATCTGAAGGTGCAAGGTCAGGACTATACGGCGGATGCATTAATACCTCCCAGCCAAACTCTCGTAATTTTTGTTGAGTGGCTAAAGATGTGTGAGGTCTAGCGTTGTCATGGTGAAAAACCACACCCCTTCTGTTGATCAATTCTGGCCGCTTTCTCTCAATTTCTTGCTTCAATCTCATCAACTGTTCGCAATACAGTTCTGAATCGATGGTCCTGCCGGGCGGTAACAGCTCATAATGAATGATGCTCTTCCAATCCCACCATACACACAGCATTACCTTGTTGCGAGTTAATCCGGGTTTTGCCACAGTCTGTGAAGCTTGACCGGCCTTTGACCACGATCTTTTTCGCACGTTCTTGTCGTATGTGATCCACTTTTCATCACCAGTTATCAGCTTCTTCAAAAATGGTTCGGTTTCATTACGTCGTAATAAAGAATCACAAATGAGTACACGGTTCATTAGGTTTCTTTCAGTGAGTTCATGAGGCACCCATATATCGAGCTTTTTTGTGTACCCAGCTTTATTCAAATGAGTCAAAACCGTTTTGTGGTCAATTGCCAGTTCTTCAGCTACATCGTAACTACTAATATGCCGATCTTGCTCCACTTTTTCAAAAATGGCATCAATTTTGTCCGTAACAGGGCGACCAGAGCGAGATGCACCTTTGATATCAAAATTTCCGGCTTGAAAACGCTTAAACCAAACTCGCGCTACTCTCACAGATACTGCATTAGGTCCATAAACATCACAAATTTTTTTCGCGGCTTGAGTTGCATATTTACCTTTTTTATAGTAAAATTTTAAAATGTATCGAATTTCTTCTTTAGATTCACTCATTTTAACAACAACAAAAACAAATGAAAATCACAAAAATTCCTAATTTGAATTTGGAAGTGCCTTCTTTAAAATTAAAACTTTTTAATGATACCAAAACCAGCCAGATACAAATGGTATAGCCAAAGAGATTTTATTACAAGTTCATACATACTATATGCGAAAAGACTTTTTCCCCAACCTAATATTAAATGAGCTGAGATGGCCCAGTGGTTAGAACGCGTACATCTTAACCGATTTTTTCGGGTTCAAACCCAGGCAAGTATCACTATATATATATATATATATATATATATATATATATATATATATATATATATATATATATATATATATATATATATATATATATATATATATATATATATGTGCTTAATTTGTGTTTATAATTCATTTCGTGTTCGGCGGTGAAGGAAAACATCGTGAGGAAACCTGCATGTGTCTAATTTCATTGAAATTCTGCCGCATGTGCATTCCACCAACCCGCATTGGAACAGCGTGGTGGAATATGTTCCAAGCCCTCTCCTTAATGAGAGAGGAGGCCTTAGCCCAGCAGTGGGAAATTACAGGCTGTTACTTTATGTAATATTATTTAACCAATTGGTAACCAAGTAAAGTAAATAAAAGGCAGCCGGTCAATGTTCTTCCACCGCTGGACAAAGCACTTCTCCTTTTGGGGAGAAGGTTTGAAGCTTACAATGACGCTGCTTCAATGCGGATTGGTATTGGATACATGTGGTAGGTTCTCATCCGTCGTTCCTCAAGATGAATTATTAATACAAGTGAAAGTACAAGAATTAAAAATAACCTTGATTTTGATCAAGTCTCGGTTAGTCTTAGTTAAAATTCCTTACTGTTTTCCTATAAGTACGGTCTAAAATAATAATAATTAAAAAGAAAATGTTTAAACAACATTAATCAGACTTTAAGCTACTGATTTAGAATACAATAATCATTTTATTGAGGATGGTTAGATACCATAAATAACATGATTTATTGTTATTAATTATCCAAATTATCATTGTCTTTGACTACCTCCGTGGTCGAGTAGTACGTACACCGGTTTTCATGTCGTACGCCACTCCGAGGTCTCGGGTTCGATTGCCGGCCGAGTTGCTTTTCCATATCGCAGGTGCTTTAGCGACTTACGTTAACATACAGCTAAAAAATTTTTTTTGTATCTCAGTAGAAACGAATGAACTGCAACCCAATTTAAAATTCATGACTATATATATTTTTAATTGTAATGATCGATAAAAACTTTTATAGTTGTTTCGTGATTAGCATAGAATAGCAGCTGTTCCAAATAGCGTACTTTATTGATTTTTTGCATTTACTTTTAAACACCATTTCTTAGTGATCGACGGAGTTATGTAACAAACTTCAGAGCTAAGTCGAGGTAAGCCAACGGTAGGTTTATTATACCTACATATTTGTAGGTAGATTGAGTCAAGCATACTGTATTCGATAATCATTATATTTTCATGTCTTTGTTTGTGTTGTGTTTGAATATTGATGAAGTGAAATGTCCGGACACTATGCATGACGTAACTACTTGCTGAAATTAAAAGATAAAAGGAAAGTTATCTCGTTTTAAAAGTGTTCCAACTCATTATCTTATTTTTACAATATCAATCTTCATGATGATGCCTTGGGAACTTTCTTGGTGGTAGGGCTTTGTGCAAGCTCGCCTGGATAGGTACCACCCACTCATCAGATATTCTACCGCTAAACAACAGTACGCAGTATTGATGTGTTGGTTTGAAGGGTGAGTGAGCCAATGTAACTACAGGCACAAGGGACATAACATCTTAGTTGTCAAGGTTAACGATGTAAGCAATAGTTAATATTTCTTACAGCGTCATTGTCCATGGGTGATGGTGACCACTTACCAGCAGGTGGCCCATATGCTCGTCCGCCAACCTATTCTATAAAAAAAACTAAGATTTTACGTCCCTTGTGTATAATCACTTGCTCATTCACCCTTGAAATCGGAACAGAAGAGTACCAAGTATTGTGATATCCAGAGGGGCTTGCACAAAGCCATATCACTAATTATAAATGACTGGTATTCGATTGTATATATACTACAACATATACAACATAGATAAATAAAAGCACAGGTATTCCAATGTAGTTCTACACCTAATAAATCCGGGTGGTTGTCTGGAAGTAGTTGTAGCGATAAGGTCGCCAAAATTATACACCTCTTTTTTAGTCTTGATCCTTGTTGTATTTTTTTTTCTGTCTGGTGTACATTAAAGTATAAAGTAAATCAAATATTTTTTATTTTTAATTATATCATACGGCTAAATCACTAAGTGTATAAAGTAAATTGTTCGAAGCATCAGTAGTGTTAGCAACACAATTTTGACTATTTCGTGTGAACTCAATTTTTCTGTGGAAATCTTGGTCCAGTTTATTAAAATAGAGTACAAATTGATGTAGAGGTTTCGTAATAATTTTTAATAATATGAAACTATGTTTGTAGATTATAGTTATGTACAATGTACGTTAGATGCTGTTTTTGTATAGTTAATCTTTATATATATATATATATACTCTAGTACTAGCACGGTGGAGTGACGATATACGCAAGGCGGCAGGCAGGAGCTGGATGCGACTAGCCGGTGAAAGACCACAGTGGCGTGCACTTGGAGAGACCTATGTAAAAACGGGCTGATGATGATGATACTAGTAATCGCCCGCGGCTTCGCCCGAGTTTCAGGGTGTTGGTTGTCATGTGTTAGATAATAAGTAGCCTATGTCCTTTGTAAATTTCGTCAAATTCGGTTCAGCGGTTTGGTCATGGAAGAGCCATAGACAGACAGAGTTACTTGCACATTTATTATATTAATACAGATAATAATATTGATGTCAGGGTGGTATAGTTTTTGATAATTTCCCAAGAAGTAAAGTGTATGTTAAGCCAGGATTTAAGTTCACCCATGCTGAGTTTTGTTATACTTAAGTTTAAGTCCAATAAGCCAGTTCTGAAACTTAGAGAGATGTCTTAATAGAAAATATATTCTCAAAACGATTTTTTCCATCCTTATCTAATTATTTATTTTTAATAAAAGTGACATAAAATATTTCTTTCAGTATTATATATACGTGACTACTATTTAGATAATTAAAAAAAAACATTCACTATGTTTTTGAATGCAAGCCAGCACTTGATAGGCTTTTAGAGATGTTACCGCATTGCCAACTGCATAGGTAAATTAGGTTAGAATACATATGTACGTACCGTGTATCATAAAAGGTGGCCCATTTTTGAATTTATGTCGAGAACTAGCGCCGCTACTTATACGTCTTCCGAGAGATGAATTCTTCTTGAATCCTTTCGGTTATGAAATACTAGCGACTCACCCCGGCATCGCATGGCAATGCTGATACTAAATATACTACAGATTTTTGTTTATTTCTTTATAGTCCAGTCAAATTACGAAATGAATAAACATGAGCGAACACAGTTTGGGCATTTTGAGGATCGAAAGGGGGGTGCACCCTGAGCTTAAATTCCAATTTGAGGGGCTGTAGTGAGGTCAGCTCAAGGTCATTTCGACCGAAACGCGTTTAATTCGATATCTCGAGAATGATCACTGTTAGCCAAAAAATTATAGAGACCTTTTCTTTTCCAAATTAAATTTACCAACTTTTTTATTTAAAACTTTTTTTTCTAACATTAATATTTTTCAACTTATGACTCCCGCAAGGCAAAAATTTCATTTTTTTTCCTATTTTTCGTCGTTTTCTCCCCAACCATTGGATTTTATTGAATTTTACCGATCATCAACGTAAAGATCTTTTAATTATGAACAATTTTGTTCTTAAACTTTTTTCTGTAGTGTCAATACCTTCGTAGTTATATATCATTTTACCGAGCGAAATCCGCGCCACTGTCGCAATATAAAAAGGTCAATCGATGAAACTATTTAAAAATAGGGTATTTAATTTGGGTAAATTTTTCGGTTAATTTGGGTAAGAAGTAAATTAACAATTAAAACTGTTTCACACATTTATTGATAAAAAAAATAGGTTATAAAATTCGGAAAGTTAAGCACCCGAGGTCGATGGAAGTGATTCGTGAATATTAAAGGCCCTGGCGGTATCGGGGCATACGTCGTCCTCGTCCATTACGTCAAGATCATCATCGTCGGTAATCTTGGCCATATTGGAACAATAGTTCTCTTGGCAATTATTGCAAATAACTGAGCAAAAGAGGCCGGCCTTTCTGCATCCGCACGCTTTGCCGCAGTTGGTTTTGCATTTGCACGCAATCGATCTCAGTAAATTATCCGGAGCTGGTTGCAATGACATCGTTATTGGCTCCAATCCACGGGGGGTGCGACGCCAGCCCCACTCCTCGGGTTCCAGATAATTTTCCAGCCAGTATTGTACTTGGTAGAAACACCTCAGCGAGTGAAAAAATGCCGCATCAGAGGTAGGAGGAAGGGATTCTAATTTAACCCTCCCACTGCCTGCCATTTTTTTATATCCCTTATATCGGAGCTCGTTGAGATTTGTACAATTCGTGTCACCCGCCTTGCGATACAAATTCAAAATGAATTGTTCGCCGTTTGAAGCGATAGTTGTTTTATCTGCTTTGTCTTGCAGAAAAACTTCAGTTAACGAAACCAAATCCGGAGATTTTTTCAATGCGGTCATTGTTTTCAGCTTGCCTAGGTTGAATGGTGCCGACGTTGTGTCGCAACCACTAATGGCGTGCAAAAATAATAGGTTTTTTGCGGCATTCGGCCCATATATCGGTTTGAGGCAGTGTGGGCTATATGTAGCGTCCGTCGATTTGCCTCGGCCAGGTTTTCTCAAGAAAATGTTGTTGCACGCGCCGGCTGTTGCAGTCAGCAAAACCAGCAAATCCACGTCCTCACCAATAACAACCGCAGCACTATACTCCTGCGAAATTCTCTTAGCCGTACTGATAATTAGACCATCCGCATCCTCTACGGCTTGCTCCACCTCTATGTCTGATTTGATGAGAACCGTTTTCAGTAGTGAGATGAATCTGGTCTTATTGCTCTCGTTGCCTAAAAACTTATCTTGAGTTGCGGTGACGGTCATATTGTCGGTGAAAATTATATCCACACATGGCTTCAACTGGGATCGGCGCAGTCGTTCGGCAGATTTGGTGCCAAAGTTGGAAATATCTTCGGGATAGCCATCGAATACAATTACTACGTCTGTACCGTAGTGTTTTTTTGTGTATGCTACGTATTTCTGGCATATATCGGAGTAGGTAACGTTGCTGCCCCACACAACCCTGTGTAGAAGAAATCCACCGTCAATAATGAATTTTGGGTTCGGCCCTAAGTCCGGAGGTGTTTTTAACGGCAGGAAGCAATCATACAACGTAGATTTTGTGCCGTGGCGCATTCCTTCCTGTGTGAATAACGACATCGGATAAGGTGCCAGCTCGTGTTTTAAGATTTCTTTTAATTCCGTTGGCAAATTTTCAGACAGAGTCATTCGTTGGAATAATAACAGCGGCTGAACTGGAACAACTGGCGCATTGTCATCCACGCGGATGCTGTTGGTAATTGCAGCTAATGGAAGGACTTTTTTTTTTCGTTGAAACTTGTACGTCGCGAATGGTCTTCCGATCATCTCGTTCAACATTTTCGCGCCAACTTCATCGCAAAGATGACAGTTGATTGTCGAGTCGCCGATGGCACCAGTACTTAGTGACCGCAAGTTGCATGCCTCGATGAAAGGTTGGCGCTCACTCAACCAGTTGTCCAGTTTTTCTGAGTCGCTGTTATCTCGCACAATGCGCGACGGTCTAGCATCAACATGCTGCTCAGTAGTTGCGCTGAATACGCCGCAAAAATTTTCGACTTCGTCACAAACGTGTAGCATTGAGATCATTCCTAGAATCCATCTGGATGTTGTGTGAGAGTTTATCCCACGTCCTTGCGTTAGTCCACCAGCTACTTTCATAGGTCGATTTAATCTTTGCTCAATTACCATGTCGGACATAATTCCTGACCACGACTTGTCCGTAAAGTGCATCGTAAAGAAGCCATTAACAAAATCTTGCAGCTCGAAATCAAGAAATTTATCTTGCAAATCCATCATTCTCTGCAGATATATATGTGCTGCTTTTGCGTACAAGAAATGGCCACTAGCGTGGAAATATGGCAACATTTTTTGGATGGTGTCAAGATGCAAGTTCCAATTTCCCGATCTTTCGGCTTCAATGAAGTTTTTCATGAGCGTAACCATACGAAAGTATTGTATCCAAAGTCTTCCGGTCGGGCTCAGCTCTTCAAGTACTTTCAGTTGATTTTCGAATTTCTTATACGCGGCTTCAACAACAGGATTCTCGGCTTCTGCGAGGATGTAGGATCGTTCGGGCCCGGATAAAATCGAATCAAGTTCTTCTCGCTCTTCTTCCGTAAATTCGCTCTCCATGCTGTCAATTATCATCTTGGCTAGCGATTGGTGAACCAGTGTGTGTCCTCTGACAGCCCGAGAATATGCATGTCCAGACAAAATATGGACGACGCTGTTACCAGCGTATATCGTCTGTAGAAGCTCTGTCAGGCCACTGCCATCCATAATGTTTCCTATTGAGCCTAAGAAGGACATCAATAAATGAAACCCGCCCAAACGGAGGACTATTTTACCGACAGGTGAAGTCGAATCAACGCCAGATATAATATCGTGAGCTTTCATGAAAAGCGGAAGGTCGAAAGTGACAACACATCCTTTTTGCCCGGCATCTTTGCATTTTTCGGTAGCCAAACGTAACGCGGTATAAATAGTGTCTTCTTTGGACGGAGGAGCATCGATGACTGGTAATGGAATCACCCTCGTTTTCTTGAATGATCTTTCAGCTATCACTTGCTGCATGAAGCCATTCCATCCACCAATATCGGGTCGAACAGTCCACTTGCCATACAACCATAAAAAGTCGGCAAGCGTTGGAGAAATCGTCAGATTTATCGGACGAATGGAATTGATGTTGAGGGCACAAAGTTCATTCGGGCCACAACGGTTTTCGTATGTCTCGATAGGGATGTGTCCGAACTTTGCTATCTCCGCCGCAGTTAATTTCGTAGATTTCCGCGAGGCAGGTGCTTCGTAAGAGACGGCTTCGCAAGGAGTAACGCACTGTATACCCCCCATTACATGAAAAGTATTGTGGCCATCAATTGTATTAACATTGAAATCGGAATTATCGAAGACAAACTGGGAAAAACCATATACCCCGATTTTTGGAGAATGATTCTGGATACAGCATGATTCAAATAATAACACTTCATTGTAGGAAGAGCAAAATCCAAAAGCTGACAGTATGTCGATGAGATGTTTTGACGCAAATTTCCTGTACAGAAATGTTGCAACTCCCAATTGCAGGGGAGAATGAAATCGGCGAGGTCGAACTGCAGTCATGATGGCATGTGCGATGGTAGTGCAGATAGTTTCCCACTTATTGGTCGTTGAACACTTGTATTTCATTATTAAAGTGCGATGAAAAACTTTGAGCGATTGTGGAATTGTCGACTCAATATTTTTCATGAAATCGTCGATCGGAGGAAATTCGTCTTGCAGCAAAAGGCCTCGAATATCTTCTAGTATTATTCCTGCTGCTTCTTCGACAACACGTGATCTCTCTTCTGCTGGATTTCCTTTTTTCGCCTTATAAAACGAATCGCTCAAAATTTTCGCACCTGCATTCGTTAAGCAAATAAATGTGCCAAGACGTGGTCGTTCGAATATCACGATATTATCGCGGTACTTGTTTATTAAGTACTTTTTTATGGTACGGAAGTCTACTTCTTCAGCACCCTCGATTTGGTGGGTTATGTCGGAAAGTTTAAATTGACAATCATCATCATTCGATAGCATGTAATTGTATATTGCGTCGACAATGTCTTCGATATTTTCACAACTGCGTCTTCTTTTTACTCCCCTTTTCGGTTTAACTTTTAAATCGAGCCAGCATTTGTGATGGTATCTTGCGCCAGCACCAACATCATCAGAAACTTCTCGTATACGCGCACTCACCGACTGTGACACTTGATCATTTCGGCCCTCCAATATCGACAATATGGATTTTTTCACCGCTGAAAATGATTTTACCGAACTTATACGAATTCGTTGTTTGAGGCGAACGCGTTGGTTCGTTTCTTGAACGTTTTCCGGAATCTTTTCGGTGCAAATAAAGCACGAGTTTTTGAAATCGAATTCCTCTTCATGTGGCACGGGTAAAGGTGTCGGTGTCCGCGATGACGACGAAGAGTCTGACGACAGACTTCGCCGTACAACAGCCGCCGCAGCTCTCTCGTCTCCATAATGTCTTTGACACGAAGAATGCACCCTAATAAATAATTAATACCAGGAGTAAATACTGGAAAATTTTGTGATGATGAAAAGTAATTTTTATAACGGTCAAAAAATAATGAATATTACCTTATACTCGATAGAGAGGTTAACATGCGCTCATGTTCCTTATTTCCCCTTATCACGCTGGCTTTTATAAGTGTTTGTATCCGTTTTTTTTGCACCGTTATAACTTCTCCTTCACTCAACGTTTTGCTGCATATAAAGCAATGTTCCATTTTTATTTTTTACAGCAGCACAACATTCTAAAACCGAAAATACACGATTTTTGATCCTCACTGCGTAGAAGCCAAGAAAACACTGAACAACTGAACGGTTATGCTCACTTCCACTCCCCTTTACCCCGACCCTTTCTTAGGCTAAAAATAGATTTCATGGGACGAGGGTTACCCCAGGTATAAAAATCGAGGACAGATGTTCCTTACTTGCACTAATACACGCAACAGTGTGTCTGTGGATACACGTTGCGACAATGGCGCGGAATTCGCTCGGTAAAATGATATATAACTACGAAAGTATTGGCACTACAGAAAAAAGTTTAAGAACAAAATTGTTCATAATTAAAAGATCTTTACGTTGATGATCGGTAAAATTCAATAAAATCCAATGGTTGGGGAGAAAACGACGAAAAATAGGAAAAAAAATGAAATTTTTGCCTTGCGGGAGTCATAAGTTGAAAAATATTAATGTTAGAAAAAAAAGTTTTAAATAAAAAAGTTGGTAAATTTAATTTGGAAAAGAAAAGGTCTCTATAATTTTTTGGCTAACAGTGATCATTCTCGAGATATCGAATTAAACGCGTTTCGGTCGAAATGACCTTGAGCTGACCTCACTACAGCCCCTCAAATTGGAATTTAAGCTCAGGGTGCACCCCCCTTTCAATCCTCAAAATGCCCAAACTGTGTTCGCTCATGTTTATTTAACCCGTTTTTAGCCGTAATTTGACTGGACTATTACTATATTGACTATGTATTATTTACAAAAACCTTACTCTCGAGTCGAAATGGCCCAGTGGTTAGAACGCGTGCATCTTATCCGAAGATTGCGGGTTCAAACCCATGAAAGCACATGAATCAGCAAGCACCGCTGATTCATGTGCTTAATTTGTCTTTATAATTCATTTCGTGCTCAGCGGTGAAGGAAAACATCGTGAGGAAACCTGCATGTGACAGATTTCATAGAAATTCTGCCACATGTGAATTCTACCAACCCGCATTGGAACAGCGTGGTGGAATATGTTCCAAGCCTTCTCCTCAAAGGGAGAGGAGGTCTTTAGCCCAGCAGTGGGAATTTACAGGCTGTTGTTGTTGTTGTACTCTCGAATCACTCTATTAAAAAGAAAAACCGCATCAAAATCCGTTGCGTAATTTGAAAGATCTAAGCATACATAGACAGACAGACAACTGTAAGCGACTTTGTTTTATACTATGTAATAATTGTAAGCCTGCATGGTAAACATTTTTTGTATATAATAGTTTAAATCGCAATTTAAGAAGGTAGGTGACCAATTGTGTTGTTTACTCACAATTATGCGCTGGATGTAGGATACTGTTTTTTTTACCGTCAAAGTATGAACACGGGCTTTATGATCTTACATGTCTCTTATATGTAATTACACTGGCTCACTCACCGTTCAATTCAGAATAAAATAAACGGTACGATGACAAAAACGATTATTAATAACTACCTATCCAATCCTCCTAATTATGTAATTTATTTACATAATTAGTAGGTATTAAAGGCAGGTAGGTAGATAAGTTGTAATTTAAACAAGAGACTTATATACAAAGCTAAATTAAAAATAAATACTGTACAAATCTAGACCGCGCGGAATGGTGGCAATAATGCTGGCAGTATTTTCTTGTTGAATCGCAATTTCAATTTCTAGACGAAAAATGAAGTTTTCCTGTCACCAGTTGAGACAATAAGACGGTCTGTTAAATCATTTAGATTTTCTTCCCTCCTTGAAGATAGTATTTCTATAGATTATGAGTACAGTGCTGTATATTTTTTAAATATAATAAAAGGCTGTATTGGCATTTAAAAACATTTAGAAAGGTGATAAGAAAAACGCTTTAATAAGATATATGCTGTATTGTATGCATCTCCGTCATCATATTAAAAGGTGAATAAACAAGTGCATTGTAGTTATAAAACTATAACGAGAAATGACTAATTGATAACTTTCACAATAATAAGTAAAATAAGGTGAAGTAACAGCCTGTAAATTTCCCACTGCTGAGATAAGGCCTCCACATCCATTAAGGAAAGGGTTTGGAACATATTCCACCACGCTGTTCCAATGCAGATTGGTGGAATGCACATGAGGCGGAATTTCGATGAAATTAGACACATGCAGGTTTCCTCACGATGTTTTCACAATAATTAAGATCATTTGAATTTTCCAATGACCAGGTGTGGGTCGTTTTACGCAAAAACTAAAACAGAAAACATTGATAGTGAAAATATCTCTTACGTGAATTATTAAATATCTTGAAATTAAAATCTATGACATTATGTAATAGGGTTGATTTCACAACTTTTTTTTTTATTTAAAATCTTTGTGGACTTCAGTTTAGATTTCATTTGACATTGGCGATTCTGATGTTTGAATTAATTCTGCACACTGTCCGATTAATGCTGAATAAATTACACAAAAGCATAACCTTCTTATTCCCTCGTTTCTCACAACAGCACGAATCGGACATCTATTAACTACATGTGACTAATATTTAAATGACTATTAGTCACAATAATTTAGTATGATTCATTTATAAATTGTTTATGCAAATAACGCACATCTATTGAAGAGAATCAAAGACAATACAAAGATGAAAAAACAACGGAAACCGGACGTAATATTATGTATGTAGAATATATTTATCTACAAATTTATACACGTAAAGAGACGGTCAGTTAGCGTTGAATTGTAAATAATACAAATGAAATGATTCTTTAACTGATATGTACGTGAAATCACTTTTAAACGTTCACAGAATAGGGGACTCTATTAACGAGAAAGGGGCCCAAGTTTTTTATTTTTTTGTCATTTGTCTATTTGTCTTACTTGGTGGTAGGGCTCTGTGCAAGCCCGTCTGGGTAGGTACCACCCACCAGTGATTCTACCGCCAAATAACAGTACTCAGTATTATTGTGTTCCGGTTTGAAGGGTGAGTGAGCCAGTGTAACTACAGGGACATAGGACATAACATCTTAGTTCCCAAGGTTGGTGGCACATTGACGATGTAAGGGATACTTAATATTTCTTACAGCGTCATTGTCTATGGGTGATGGTGACCACTTACCATCAGGTGGCCCATATGCTCGTCCGCCAAACTATTCCATAAAAAAAAATTGTATGTGTGCATGCAATACGTGAAACCATATGGGTAGCATTGCAATCCTTTGCAATCATTTTTAGTCATTAAATGCCACTGTTTCGCTACACATGGTGTGTCATTATGATGTTATGCTTCAACCTCAAATAGGAGATGAATTACGAAATTAAACATATGTAGATTTAGTGCTATGAGCTTCAGTTAAGAGTACTTTATGTACTGTATCATCTCGTCTCTTACACGCCTGCAATCTGAGTATTGGTTTCGCTGTTGCGGAGTACGTAGCGACATTGACTGTTCTATGACGTCGTCTTTGTAACATTCAATTTAAAAAAATAATACTTTCGTTGGTAGTAAAGAAATGAAAAAAGAGGATTTATTTAAAATATGATCATCGTTCAGAAAAAAAGTGTATATTTGTTGGAATTAAACAAAAGTGTAAACTGTGTAAATTATATTTGTTGGAATTAAACGAAAGTGTAAGCTGTGCCTACATAAAGTTATTTTTCAAGGCTTACAACTGGCAGATCGCGTCACGTAAAAAAAAGGGTTATGCTCCAGCAGAACTTCTCTTTCTCTTTCTTTTATACATAATTTTACTTAATATTTTTATTATTTAATACATAACAGAGCGAAAATGCTGTCGTTTCAACTTGGTATCCCACAAAACTTCTTATTTTTGTTATATTTTCAGTCGAAGTCGCGGGGGATACTGGTGGTATAAACAATCCATTAATGAAAAATAAATCCATCGATGGCATGGCACCATTAAATTGATTTATGATGGCCAGTGACCTTCTTTAAGGCCAATAGTATATTTTATTCATAATCATTTATTATTCCGAACTTTTTAGAGATCAAAAGAAACCTTTATAATTTCGTATTTATTAAAACGTTCATTATAATATTTTGTCGTCGAAAATTTTAATATTATCATCTTAATTTGTTATCTGTCCTATTATACCTTATTTTTAATAAAACATTTTATTACTTGTAAAATAATTAATACAGGTACCTCATTTATTTAAGCATTCGCGTAATTTTTATATTTTTTCTTGTTTATTTGTAAGTTTGTTATTTGCGATTTGATCGAGTTTAAAAATAGCTTTTCAATTTATATCATGAACTAGCGGATCGTCCTGGCATCGCACGAGTGGACATTAGTTTGTTTTTTATATTTTTATTTATATATTTTTTGTTGCTTTTTCCGTCATGTTTAACAAATGTCGTTCTATTTCAACTTATACAAAAACCATAATAATTTATATACGTAAACCTTCCTTATTAATCCCTCTGCCTATTGGTGAAAACCGTTTGAAAATCTGTTACGTAGTTTTGGAGTTTATCGCGAACATATAGACCGAGAGACGCAGTCGGGTGTCTTTGTTTTATAATAAGTAGTGATTGTAAGAATATATGAATATACATAATGCCAAATGATATTGCCTTTTTGGCAAGCATAAGGGTGTTTACATACATAACACGACGAACGAACGAAAGAGATAGCTTATAAGGCGCTAGTTGCGACCACATTCACAACAATTCTTCGCGTCTATTATAAAACCGACATCACTACGCCTGCGTACCTTAATTTGTATGCAACTAAAGAGACATACTTACATCGTACAGCATAGCAAATATATCGCGAGTTTTTCTTTTAAAAAATTACTCTATTTTTATTATATATTAAAAAAGGCAAGTTTTTTTTGCGATTTTTTGATAATCTTGTCGTCTTCGTTTCGTGCTCAGTCGTTATATGTTTATGTATATATGTATTTGATGGGACAAAATGCGAATCGAATAGTGAGTCGTTGATTATGAAATAAAAAAATATATTGATAGACTTATTCGATTTTTTATAACAAAATTGTGCGACAAGATTCTTTGAGGTCTGATTTAAATATAAATGAGAAGGCTTTGTTCCAGTGGCCCGAAACACCGGAGTTCGAACGAACATTTGAACATGCATAGAATTTACCAGCATGTGTTATCAGCCTAGTAGTGAAACATTTTCACTATGTTACATTGTTTTTACGACAAATTAAACATAACAGTCATTACATAGTATCTGTCGCTGTCAGTCTCTATGTATGATTAGATCTCTAGAATTACACAACGTATTTTGATGCGGTTTCTTTCAATAGATAGAGTGATTTGAGGGGATTTTTTTAATTTAAATATAGTAAATAATACATTGACAATATAGTAAAGATAAACAGATAATTTTAGAAGTTTCTAATGTTATGTGGAAAATAAACCAATTCTGTAGTATATTTTGTAGCCGTGCGTAGCTGGGGCGTTAGTTTTAATATATAAGGTATCTGATGTAAATACGGGTGTGGAAATTAAACATAGCGAAGTTAATCCTCGTTGGAAATCCAAAGCGGGTTAAGTTATCAAAATTAATTACTAAATAAAGTATGATTCAGCTCGCGTCGATACAATACAGGTACATAGACAGAATTAACGTAGAGCGCAGCAACTTCGCTAATTACTCGTCAAATTATACATGGGAAGCCATATTTATTTCGTGCGACATGCCCCACTCTGTAATTTGAGTAATTTTGTGGAAGTTATTTGTAACGATTGGACCGCTGTTATATTAAAATACATTCAAATTTTACCCATATATTAAAAAAAAATTGTGTCTTATATTTGCAAAATCACCTGAAGAGGTTATCTATCCATAAACGTTGGTGTTTTAAGATATATAAATCATACTTTATAAAACCAATGTGCCATCAACCTTGGAAACCAATATACTAGGATCCTTGTAGAGGTACACGTGTGATAAGAGGCTGGCTCATTTTAGTTATTGGCTATGTCATACTTCAAACTAGAACACAGGAGTAAGTATTGCTCCTTGGCAGAATATATGAGTGGATGGTACTTCCCCAGAGGAGTTTGCATAGAGTCCTAACACCAAATGTGTATTTTTTATTATTATAATAAAATTTGGAAAATGATGTTGCTGAAAGCCTCCTCATGTTTTAAAAATAGTACGTTTAGTACGCTAAAGATGCTTACCTCTTACGCAAGATATTTTGTGCACGGCTTTCCTGTACCTAACCATCATGCTCATTATCACCATGGTATTCAGGACTGATATGACCGATAAGTGATCCGCTGAAATATCAACTTAGCGTGCTTTCCGAGGCATGCATAACTCTACTTTTTAACTCCGAATTGCTGTGAAAGATTTATTGGGAGACAATCTGATAACTCCAGTATTCAACAGGATCAATTTGCCATTCAAGTTTGGAATCCTGGGAGTCATATGATATTCGATAGGGAAATGGTTTTTTTTTGCATTTCTAAATAATATTTAATTACGATTAAAATACTTCATTTTCTTCTTTTTCTGTTAATTAAAATTTACTTGTGAACTTATTAACTCCAGTAGATATTGTAACACGATACTTATTGGCATTACACGGGAATGCTCTCGAAAAGCGACACGATATTCCTGATAACAATTGTGTATAAATATTAATGGAAGTCGGAACGAGCGTTAGCTATATTATAAATTATTTTCTATGACTTACTTCGTGTCGGGAGATGAGGCGGATGTAATTTGGCAAGAGGGTAATTTGTTTAAATGAACAAGTCAACACGCAGTACAAAGCTTATTTGAAACCTCGCACAATTCTACCTCGAAGGTAATCTTTCAAATTCTATATCTATGTTACTATTACAAAGTTAATACATTAATACCGTTAATCAAACTTGATGGTAGGGTTTTGTGCAAGCCCTTCTGGGTAGGTATCACTCATTTTTTAACTACTCATAAGGACATAACTTCTTAATGCCCAAGGTTGAGTTTGTTTGTACATTTGTAACATAAGGGAATTGTGTATTTAACATAACACAATACAAATAATTGTATTGTGTTATGTTAAATACACTATAAATATTTATGGTGAGTGGTAGCCACTTACTACGAAGTGGTTAGGTTAGATTGGTCTTGCTTATCTCTATAGTATAAAGTTGCTTACCACTGTCTGTGAGCTTAGTACTTTGGAATTATGCGGCAGAATTTAAAGATTTCATCAATAAACATATTGATTCAAGAGGAAGCTTTATATGTATAATACATACATATCATAGTAAAGAAAAACTCTGTTGCTACCACGGAAAAATAAAGATTTCCCCTTTTTATATTTGATATTTAATCCAAAAGATGTCATTTTATGGTATAGGTTGGCAGGCGAGCATATGTGCCACCACCCTTGGGAACTAAGATGTTATGTCCCTTGTGCCTGTAGTTAAACTGGCTCACTCACCCTTCAGACTGAACACAACAATACTGAGTACTGTTATTTGGCGGTAGAATAACTGACGAGTGAGTGGTACCTACCCAGACGGGCTTGCACAAAGCTCTACCACCAAGAATATATTGTATATAAATACTTATTGCACTCGTATCAAGCCGGAACGAAAGGTTAGCCAGTCTTAAAATAGGTAATATTTAGTGAAATGAAAACGAAAATCAGCGATTTCTTGAAATATAGTTCAATAAAGCATCCTAACGGTAAGCTCAGGAGTTAGTTTCAATATTTCCTCCTTGAATCGATCTAAGCGATATATTCGAGAGATTGAGCCATGAATTGAAATTGATGGTGGCAGTTGTTACGAACACCTGACACGGTCGCCGGTCGCTTTAATTTTTATAGAAGACATTTGTAATATTTACGCTTTTTCAGATGTAGCGACTTTTATAATTTCTCTTGTTTTTTTTTGTCAAATCAAATCCCTGTTATTTAAATAAACTTAACAATGAAGCGTTTTTGAATCTTCCATATTTGAATATTATTACCGGTTCGGAAAGCAAACAACAAAACAGCAAGCAATTCGAGTAGTTGCTCTTTTCAAATAAACATATTTACAACGCTGATTTTTACAATAATCAGTGTCCTACGATAGAATCCTAATCCTAAATTCAGACGTTTTTTGCTAAAAGTATTCTAGTAAAGAATAATAAGATCTACTATTAAATTTAGTCTTAATAAACTTTATAAATTTAGTAAATGGTAACCTATTATTTAAAACTTTCTACTTCTTTGTTAAAGCTATTTATAGATAGATATAAATTATTTTTAGCCCGAGTTATTAAAGGAGTTAAGTAAATCTCGTTATATAATTAATAAAATATTTTTTTTTAGTTATATTATTAATAGAAAAGTGATAAATATATTTCATGACTACGTCATATGTAACCTCCTTTATGCCATCGTGAATAAGAACAGAAGTTATACATTGCGTAATACACGATAAGAGCATTTGGACCCTTTTTAAGCATATTGCGCCCACGAAGGGGTATTTGATTTGGCATTTTTAATATTTATCCCTTATAAGGAGTGCAGAAAGTTAAAGACTGTTTAACAAGTAGATAAATATATACGAGTATGTATAAAATAAGAACGATCACACAACCAACCGTAAAAACATTATTTAACATTATTTAACCTCGGATTTTTACAAACCGAGCAGGTTTGGTTAGGACAAAAGTGCTTTGATTTAATAAATTTCACAGCTAAATTGAACTACTGTACCCAAAATTGATGAAATTTGGTATAAGAAACCCATAGAACACAGGTCACTTTTGTTAAAAACTACGGCCGCCCTTACCTAATATGTAAGTTGCCGAGGCAAAAAGATGAACTTCATATTAGCGACCTCTAGATAATTAAACACTAAGTAATACGAAAAGAAGAACCTTTATAGCGAAATTAAAAAAAAAAGAAACCACAAAACCGATTTACAAAATAAAGCGGCATTTTACCACCGCAACCCTCGTCTTGATGTATTCGCCTCCTTCGCATAAAAAATCGTAAGCGTTACCCCTAAGTGATGCGATTTTCTGTTTACATTCGCTTTCAAGATTTCTGTTCAACTGTTTATATGTTAATACGTTCACTCCGCGAATGTGTCAGTTTGGTACAGTTTTAAAAATGGAATATGTATATCATTCATACAAATAGCCACTTTACTATGTGACTAAGATCGAGCTGAAAGTAGTTCCCAGGGCCGGCGTAGACTTGACATAGTGTAGATTTGCGCGAGTTTGCGCGTGCAGGATTTCGAGAAAGCTTACATGTGTATATATTTATACATAACTAGCTGTGTCTTTGTGTGTATTGTGTGTGTGACAAGACATCCCATCGGAGACCTAAACAGCATTTTCCATTAAATTATCAAAAGCTCTCTCACGACTGGTTTAGTCATAAGTACAAACGATTTCCATAGTTTAACTTAAAATATTAAGGACTTCTGTACAAATGTTCATCTCCAATTTTAGCCACATAAGGGATATTTTTTATAATAAGTAGACTATCCTTTACTCATAAATAGAAGCCGAAATTTCATACTTCAAATGTTTTATAATGAGGAACTGCCATACAAAATTTCATTCTAAATTCAAATTCATCTTCTTTGGTGATGAATTTTCAAAAACGCTGTCTTTTGTGCTCTACTTAAGTCCCTTAGGAGTTGAACATTGAATCCTTTCTTAGTACTCACTTTCGTTCCAGGAATTCCTGTGTAAAATTTCATCTTGTTAGATCCAGCTGTTTAAGTTCCACGTTTTGTTTCATTCGCTAACTTGCGTGCTACTTCGTGCACCATCTTTGAAACCAGTTATTCATTCCGTCTTAATTCTTTTACAGCAATGTTTGTTAATTAATTAGTAAAAAAAGTGCATTAAACCTGCGTCGGTCCTTAGCTTATGTATGTGTTAATAATGCATATTGTGCCTATTGTTTACCTGATTTTATTTTTATTAACTATTTCCTTTATTAATAACTTGTTTTTTTTGTGAAAATGTAATAACTTGTTTTTTTTGTGTAAATGTCATGTAAACACTGATTTACAGTGACAGTTGTCACTGTAAATCAGTGTTTACATGACATTTAAAAAAATGTAATTAAATTTTCCATTCTTATAATACACAAAATATTTTATTCCGTGGTTTATATTCAAATTTACCTAATCATATCTGGAATTATTGTTTTCTGCTAGTCGTTTAGAACACCTTTCGCGTTTATTTACTTTCCTCTTCATGTTACGTACAATGAACAACACAATTGAAAACTTCTTAGAATACAATTATTTTCAAATGTAAATTTTCACGCGATATTTAGCGATAAGTAAACATTAAGTTAGGATGATCTCATTAGCTGATTAACGTTGAAAGGCAAGATCTCTCAAACTTGAAGGCGAAAAAAAGTTGGTAAATATTTAAATAAAATAAAGTAGTATAGCTACAGCCTATAAATTTCCCACTGCTGGGATAAGGATAATGGTGCAGAACTTCTATGAAATTAGACACAAGCTGGTTTCCTCACGATATTTTCCTTCACCGACGAGCACAAGATGAATTATGAACACAAATTAAGCACATGTATATAGTGGTGCTTGCCTGGGTTTGAACCCGCAATCATCGGTTAACATGCACACTTTCTAACTACTGGGCCCTCTCAGCTCATAATTATATCATGTAAATATTGTTGTTTAAACATAAAAATAAACTTTTATAGGTATTTTTGATATTTACAATTCGAACAAATTTGATCGAATCAAATATTAAAACATAGTATTGCAGAGTTCTAAGACTACGTGCATCAATTGGTTTCCCAGTTACGAAGAATAATTTAACTGTAACGGAGTAACGGCGTCGTGAAACAACTACAAGAGGTGAGAAATACATTCCGATTCCGACATTAGGTAACTATTATTTAAGACAGATCGCAAAAATTATCGTGGAACTTGATTGAGAAATATCACACTGATATTAGATCTAATATATAATTATTCAATTACTCAAATAATATATAAAATGTCTCACTCATGGCATTGTATAAAATAAATATATTTAAAATATATTGATTCTGACGTGATGAATCGGCAATAAACTATGCCTTTTCCAACATTAATATCATACATGTATGTTAATTGAACATCGAACAGATACTCGCATCCAAATGACGTGTCACTCGTGAAATTTGAAAACTGAATTTCACGAGTGAGATACGAAATATTCAACACAGTTCTGAACACTTTCTTCACATTTTCTTATCGATGATAAGTTAAAAACCGTCTTACATCAACATAACAACAATAGCCTGTAAATTCACGACTACTGAGTTAAGGCCTCCTCTTCCTTTGAGGAGAAGGTTTGAAATATGTATATTCCAACACGCTGTTCCAATGCGGGTTGGTGTAACACACATGTGGCAGAATTTCCATGAAATTAGACACATGTAAGTTTCCTTACAATGTTTTTCTTCACCGTCGAGCACGAGATGAATTTTGAACACAAATTAGGCACATGAATATTCAGCGGTGCTTGCCTGGGTTTGAACCCACAATCAAACTATGATCTCGGCTCACCGTCTTACATGTCATACTATTTTAAATCATGTTTCTTGAAAATAATATTTAAATTTAATTACCAAATTTACATCGAACATTATTAATAGCATCGAAAATATTAATATATTAAAACGAATTTTATAAATAGATTAATTTTCATTATTGAAACATGATTTAAAAATAACGTAAGGCAAATATGAAATGAGAGATAAATTTTAATATAATAATTGTGTTCCAATGTAGCATTAAATTTAATTGGCACGAGCTTATGAGGATTGCCGGCGGACTGGCATAAAAGCCTTTATTGCAAACGTCGGTATTCTCTAATTGACCAATTGCCGTAAAGTTCCTTATCTTATCTGACATAAAAATCTCAATAAATCCGATATACTATGTAAATTATCCTCCAATATCTCAACCACGTGACAAGTTAATAGTTTCGAAGTGGAATCTCTGTAGATAGATGATTGTTGTAATAAATAAATTGTATACCACCTACACGACTAGGAGGTATAAATTTCAAGTAACCTATACTTAACCCTGTAATGGGCGCGTAAATAAATAGCATCCAGAGCATTGGTTAGGGTTGCCACATACCCAATAAATTATATAATTTTTAAATTTTAGTTGGTCATCTTTTTATCTCTTAAAGTCCTATTACAGCTATGTTTAACTAGCAAATCCTTTGTGTACTTAGTCTTATTTGTAAATTTGTTGCATTGATAACTACATCCGATATTTGTTTAGCTAAACTCCAAAAACTCAACATTATTATTTACCTTTTAATATAAGATAGATTGCCTTTAATTACGAACAAGTAAATATGTCAGCGTAATAGTAACTACCATAGATATTTAAATATAATTTACATTTTACATAATTTTAGCTTTTTTATATATACTAATAATAATAAATTTAATATTTTATATTTAATTTATAAAATAAAATTTGTAATATTACATCTAGAAAAATATTTGAAGAAGTAGGTACTCACAATGATTTAACTGGCAACCCTGGGGTTATAGATTATTAATATTTTCTGTTGGTAGCAATACGTGATTCAGAGGTCGAGGCTATGTAAGACGTGTCTGACTAATACTTTTAGCCGGTCCAACAGACCCGAATGGAAATTGATAGTGTTACATAATTTTGATTATAATGTAAATTTTAATGTTTAAGGAACTTGTCAGCTTTAAAAGCGACGACCTCCGTGGCCGAGTAGTGTGTACACCGGTTTTCATGGGTACGCTACTCCGTTGTCCCGGGTTCGATTCCCGGCTGGGTCAATGTAGACAAAGTTCATTAGTTTTCTATGTTGTCTTGGGTCTGGGTGTTTGTGGTACCGTCGTCGCTTCTGATTTTCAACAAATCAAGTGCTTTATCTACTTACATTGTGATCAGAGTAATGCATTGTGATGTTGTCCAATATTTAAATATATTTATACTATTTTTTTTAAAAGCTAAGTGTCCACAAATAACAACTGTATGGCAGCCCTTAATCGTAGATTATTAGAATATTCAACCCACATAGACAATAAGTTATATACACAGGAGTATTTTCAATATAGTATACGTTCTTGATATATTATTATGATAACAGATACATTTATATTCGCATTTATAAATATCGGAGTGTGCGTGTAGGCGTGTAAATGCATTTGTGTGTGTAATAACTTATTTAATAAGAAAATTAAATGAACTTAATATTTACAATGGATGATATTTAAAGTACGTCTGATTTGGCATTTCACTTATTATACTACCAAATTCGAATACCTTTTCATTGGTATATTAAGTTTGAACCAGAGTACTTACATAAATAAGACATATAGTATCGAAAATCATCGGTTTGGGGGTTTATTACAAAAACGTGTATTCGATGTTTGTCGAAGAGATTTCGAACCTCACTTTTATATCATACACAATAAGATAATTTCAGAATACATGAAATCGAATAGATATGTCAAATTAGAATTATGATTATTTCTACAAACGAAATCGGTACTCTCTATGTTGCTCTGTCAAAGTTCAGTAGTTGTTTTTTTATAGAAAAATTTAGAATAAATGAAAAATGTATATGCAAAAGTTTGACGTTTTAGCAAACTTGCTAAAAACAAAACGGAAACAACTTAAACAAATACATGAATTGATGAGTTAATAGCAATGTAAGCAAAAGAACAAAAGAAGCAGGATCGATCTTGACTCCATGGGCTAACCTAACACAAGTGGGAAGCTTAAAAGTAGGAGTAAATAAGAATCTTAATTAATTTAAGCTTTGGTACCATTCTTTTTTTTAAAGTACATATTTACTTGGTGGTAGGGCTGTGCAAGCCCGTCTGGGTAGGTACCACCCACTCATCAGATATTGTACCGCTAAACAACAGTACGCAGTATTGTTGTGTTCCGGTTTGAAGGGTGAGTGAGCCAGTGTAACTACAGGCACAAGGGAAATAGCATCTTAGTTCCCAAGGTTGGTGGCACATTGACGATGTAAGGAATAGTTAGTATTTCTTATAGCGTTATTGTCTATGGGCGATGGTGACTACTTAACATCAGGTGGTCCATATGTTCGTCCGCCAACCTAATCCATAAAACAAAATCAAATGAATACATTGATGGATTGTAAATGATCTATTATCGTTATTAAATGCAACTAAAAGGATTTTTTTAAAAATATTTTCGTATTAAACTTTATAACAAATAAATAAAAAAAATATGAAAATTTGATGATTAAATTGAGGTCTGCAAATTTGCTAAATACAAATCGGATATAACTTAAACAGACTGAGTGAATTATTGTAAACTTTCTCAGCAGACTTGTATTATTAATATTTTCGGTCAATAGCTGCACGTGACGCTTGTGTAAGTCAGGACGTGCCTGACCACTGCTTTTTGCCTCGTAATCGAATCGAATGGAATATTTATAACGCTTTTTATCTAATGCTTTACGTGAACGCATTAAAAATAGATGTATCAATATTTATTTATGAATGACATACATCGGTGCTTAAAAAAAACATGTAAATACAAATAAAAAAACAAAGTTTTTCTTTTTTAATCAAGTAGTCGAACGTGCAAATTTGCGCTGTATGAAATATATATATGAATAACTTGGACTGTATGTTTGTATTACTAAAAAAAGCTTTCACAATTACACATACATATAACAAAATAACATATTTTTAAAATTATAGTGTGTGTCCGTCTGTTTATTTCGGCTAATCTCTTGAAACCTGGAATTTCGCTGGCAGATAGCTGATGTAATAAGTAACTTAGGCTACAGGCTCCAGCTAGTACTACTATATAACTATTATTTTCATTGCAAATTCTCTGCCAACCTAGTATACTATAATGTTATATTTCTCATGCCTGTCATTACTCTGGCTCACTCACCTTTCAAACCGAAACAGACATGATACATCAATATTTGACGGTGGAATATACCACAGATTGCACAAAGCCTTATCACTTAGAGAAGCGTCTTTATATATAGTTTGAAGTAGGATCGATCTTGACCCCTTGGGCTATTCTCATACCCACCCCTAATACAAGTGATGAGCTTAAATGTAGGGGTAAATAGGGATCTCAATTAATTGGGCCTATAAATTAAGTAGATATTTTAAAACCAAAACGAATAAAATCTAATTAAAGGGTTCTTAAGTATTGATTATAGCAATTAAAGATAATTTTATGATTTTTTTTAAAGTAATCATACTTTCAAAGTATCAATGTAAATATTGTACATTAGCAAGAAAAAAATGCCTATAATTAATGAAAAGAAACATTATATGGATTGGTTATATATAATGTATATTTAAGTATACATACATAATATTCTTTAAGTAATTTTACAAACATCTAATTTGAGGCCGTTATTGCTAATGAAAGCTAACGATCGCGAATTAAAGTTCGTATATTTTGACATGTCATGATATGTCTCGAGAAAATTTTTGTTAATGATTATGTAATTTAATTTTTTATAATTTATTCTCGACGACCTCCATGGACGAGTAGTATGTTTCATGGGTACGTTACTCCGAGGTCTCGGGTTCGATTCCCGACCGAGTCGATGTAGAAAAAGTTCATTAACTTTCCACGTTGTCTTAAGTCTCACATACATCCGTATGTGGTACCTTCATTGCTTCTGATTTCCCATAACATGCTTTAGCTACTTAGATTGGGATCAGAGTAATATTGTCCAATATTAATTTATTATTATTTATTTATTATATCGCAATCGTCACAGATTTGGTTTCATATTGCAGTGTTCTTAATTTAATTTGTGTGAACGTTTGATGTGGAAATAGAGTTCGTTGTCCTTCCCATGGGATACATATACATATCCCGGGATAGCGAATATTCTATATGTTGACCTATTACAAAGCGGATTTCTATTAAAATTGTAGAATAGTTTCCACGTGAAGCTATTTATGTAAAAAATGAGACAAATGTTTTTTGACTAATTTCGCCCTGAACACTCGATAAAATTAAACAAACACACATACATAAATCATCATAAATAATTCTAGAACAATTTTTATAATATACAGTTTCGATTAAAAAATCGAAACTGTTATTGTAGTGGGATGAAGTTCTTTGTATCAATGGTTGTGAGAATCTATGGTTATTAAAAATCTATAAAGATAAATACATAGACGATTTTATATATAAATATTAAGAATAAAGTAAGTTTCGGAGAAGATTTAAGTTTTTTTAAAAAAAGTAATGTAACAGCCTGTAAATTTTCCACTACTGGGATAAGGTCTCCTCTTCCATTAAGGAGAGGGCTTGGAACAAATTCCACCACGCTATTCCAATGCGGGTTGGTGGTATGCACATGTGGCAGAATTTCGATGAAATTAGACACATGTAGGTTTATTCACGATGTTTTCCTTCACCGCCGAGTACGAGATGAATTATAAACACAAAATAAGCACATATATATAGTGGTGCTTGCCTAGGTTTGAACCCGCAATCATCGGTTAAGATGCACGCGTTCTAACCACTGGGCCTTCTCAGCTCACATAAAAATTCAAGTTTTGGCTTGTTTCAAATAAATTATTACATAATTGTTTGTCTCGTGTTTTAGGTGATTGTCATATGTTTGCTTCATACCAAATTTCACCAAATTCGGTTCATAGGTTTGGTCGTGAAAGATCGACAGACAGACAGACAGACAAAGTAACTCACTTTAATATTTATAATACTATATAGACATATAATACTATATAAGATTCGAGATGGCCCAAAGAGTCGAGATGGCCCAGTGGTTAGAACGCGTGCATCTTAACCGATGATTGCGGGTTTAAACCCAGGCAAGCACTGCTGATTCATGTGCATGTGTAATGAGTAATTTGTCTTTTTAATTCATCTCGCGCTCAACGGTGAAAGAAAACATCGTGAGGAAACCTGCATGTGACAAATTTTATAGAACTTCTACCACATGTGCATTCTACCAACCCGCATTGGAACAGTGTGGTGGAATATGTTCCAAACCTTCTCCTCAAAGGGAGAGGAGGTCTTTAGCCCAGCAGTGGGAATTTACAGGCTGTTGTTGTTGTTGTATATAGACATATATACAAATATATAATGCTTTATAATTCAGTATAACACCTTAAATCTATTATTGTAACAATTTCGTATAAAGATATTTTCGCGTGGCCGTCGGCTCCTCGCATCCAATAAATAAAGCCATTATAAAACGGGCAATATCGAGGCATCGATGACCATACACGAAAATCGTTTTAACCCAATGCTATCGTTGTGGTCACCGATGCGTCCACCTCCCAGCGTTTGCTCGTCGAAGGCTAATTGTACGTATTTTCGACGTTTCTATGTACGATCGTTTTGTCTGAAAGGTATTTTGTGTCTGTATTATTATTATTTTATGATACACTAGCGACTCGCCCCGGCTTCGCACGGATGCAATACTGATACTAAATATATCATAAATCTATACATATAATAAAATTGGAGTGTCTGTTTGTAATATTAAAATAGCTTTTTTTTACTCAATGCATATGTACAACATTTTTTACAATTATTGTCTGTCTGTCTGTCTGTTTATTCCGGCTAGACTCTGGAACGGCTGGACCAATTTTGACGGGACTTTCACTAACAGCAGAGATGGCCCAGTGGTTAGAATGCGTGCATCTTAACCGATGATTGCGGGTTCAAACCCAAGCAAGCACCGCTGATTCATGTGCTTAATTTGTCTTTATAATTCATCTAGTGCTCAGCGGTGAAGGAAAACATCGTGAGGAAACTTGCATGTGACAAATTTCATAGAAATTCTGCCACATGTGTATTCCACCAACCCGCATTGGAACAGCGTGGTGGAATATGTTCCAAACCTTCTCCTTAAAGGGAGAGAAGGCCTTTAGCCCAGCAGTGGGAATTTACAGGCTGTTGCTGCTGCTGTTGCTTGCTGTTTCACTAACAGATAACTGATATAATAAGGAGTAACTTAGTCTACAATAATATTTTTTTTGTTAAATTCAAACGCGAGCATGGTCGCGGGCACAGCTTATATACTATAGAATTTGTCTATTTACGACGTCACCTTACAAACTTCTAAAATTATCAGTGTTTCTTTACTATGTTGTCCGTGTATGTATAATATACAAAACCATAGTCTCGAATCACTCTATCTACAAAACTTCTACTTCCGTTGAGTAGTTTTGAAGTTTTAAGCATACATAGGGATATAGGGACACATAAAGCGACTTTGTTTTATACTATGTAGTGATTAAGGCGTACGCGCAAATGATACCTGAGTAAGTGTTCACCGCCACCCATAGATAATAACGATGTAAGAAATACTAACAATTCCTTACATTACCTTGGAAACTAAGATGTTATGTCCCTTATACCTGTAGTTATACTTCCTCACCTTTTAAACATGAACACGACAATACACAGTAGGTACTGCTGTTTAGTCGTAAAATATCGAATAGTGGTACCTACCTAAGAAGTATATAATATAGCATAGTATAATATGGTCTTAATACCTATCATGATTTGCTTGCAGTTATCTCAGTTAATTGGCATCGGTGCAGTGTTTAAACTACGCTGAATTTGCAATGGCAGAATTTTACGGTAGACTGCCTGCCTAATTCCCATAATCCTCAGAAAAGCTTTTTCTGTTGTGTGCCCCATCATATATAAGGTTGTGGCACTTACTTGATTAAATAGACACTTCAAATCGAATTCATAATTTTTGTGTTATTTTTCACAGTAATCCATTAATTCTAGAGTTTTTGTATGTTTCTAGTAAACCCTAGTTATATCACATCACACTTTACCATCGTAAAGTCGAGCTACCATAATATTAGCCAGTTAGTAATACAACGTTGTTGCAAAAGCCCTTAATAACGAAAAAAGTTATTTTAGTAATAATTACTTAAAACATAGAGATCAATTTTCAATTCTAAATACTGAGTCGTAAGGTTGAAATTACGGGGTGCAATTTCCAATATATGACAATAGCAGCTGTTTGTCAGCACTAATATCCTAAAGCCGAACAAATCGTTTGCCGCCCTCAAATAAACCGAAGTGACGAGGAAACGTTTATTTAGTTGTACTGATTTATGTTACCCTGGTAATCTCGCATTTGTTTATGATAAAACTTAAGATAATTATTTACATAATTTATCATGGACCAGTAAGTTCGAAAACTTTGTTGAGCGACGAATAGTTACTAATCGATTTATCTCTTTCTGTCATCATCAATTTGACGTACACAAGAAAGAGACAGTGTTATGTTATGTATAATATGAAATATAGTAAGTAGCAAGATTTACAATTAGTTATTGTAATTAAAGTTGGATGATACGCGTTCCTTAAACAGTAAAAATTCAGATATACAAGGCTACCAGTCTAAACGTACAATAGGGAACTGTAAAGATGTATGTGCATAAGTGTGTACGAAAACTACAAACACATGTTTGAAACGAGAGTTTTCAGGGGCAGGAAACTATCAGCTCTCCAAACACGTGGATATAAACAATGGAAACAACCAAGCTCAGACTAACCCAACGTGTTGGAACCAACATTTGGAACTCGGGATAAGCAGCCACTGCACACACCCAAGTATAAATATAAACTAAATATACCCACAAGCATATGTTAGAGATATTTAAACGGTCTACCAGAGCTATTAACGGTAATCCTTTGTAAAATTCGTAAAAAAAATGTCATGATAATATCGACCTTATACCGTTAGTTTAAGGTTGAATTTAGTAATTAAAAACATCGCGACAAAGATTTCACAGCGGAATGATATAAAGCCGCTATTAATCAGGGATGTTATAATAGTTAATGTAGTTCATAATGTTATTCTTTAAACTTGCATTTGGTTGTTTGAGTTTAAATGCAGCCAGCATTTGACAAGTTAATCGATTTTGATGTACAAAGTCCCTTGTTACGTCCGCTTTCTTGTCCCTTTTGATTTACCGAGTGGTTTTAAGCCGGCTGGGCTTAGCTCTGAACAACCAGTCTACCGGTAAAACTAAAGATTCGGCTTTAACAAGCACTTTTGAATATGCGTTCCACAGGATTAAATTTAATGTAAAACTTCCACAGTATGGGGTACAGATTATACTGAGAAAACCAGCTATAAAATCAATAATAACTCTTTGTTACAAATTAAAATGTATTATTAATTATTTCAAAAAATACATATTTATTTCCTTTTGAAATCATTTACCTATTTCACTTCATGAATTGTATCGAGTATAATTAGTCATATCTCGTATTAATTAATACATAATTATAAGTCTTTTTTTAAAAATTATCAATTACATCATTTGTAGTAGAGTATGTAAATATGATATGTGTGTAAAATTAAATTTTAAACGATAGAAACCATATAAAAAATTGTTATCGAAGCCGCCCTCAGCCTTCCTATTATATAAAAAATTGTAATGAATTACTTTATTAGACATGACAATTTCATATAACAAAAGATCAAGGATGGGCGTGTTATAAGCAACAAAAAGCTAATGCGTTTAAAGTATATGTTTACTCCGAACGGCGATACAATAACAGATGGTGATTATCTGAATTTGTTTATCTATTTAAATTTACTAAGTGATGTTTATAAGTCATTTCGTGTTCGATGGTGAAGGTAAGCGTAGTGAGAAAATTTGTGGGCGTCATATGTGAATTAGTCAAACGTGTATCCAGCAACCTGCACTGGGGCAGCGTTGTAGATAGCGCTCTTAATTATTTAATAGGACCGAAATACCGGCTTTTTAATGTTTACTTTGATTGCCCAGATAGAATCATAATGGTACAGCGGGTAGAACACGGGAATATACATCGATGATTCCGTGTTCAAACCCGAACTAGAACCACCCAATTTTCACATATATTTTTATAAATCCTTTCATCCTCTACTGTTAAAGAAAACACCGCGTGGAAGATGCATGTGTCGGAAGATAATATGCAAAATCACATTGGAGCAGCATATATGTATATCTATATATTACCCTCAAGTAGGAGAGCTCTTAGCAAATTATTGTAAGATTACCATGCTGATAATTAACCTTTACTAAAGGCAATGTACATTGAATGATATAGATTAAGAATTGTATACAAGTTTGAAATCTCTATAAAGTCGACTCTTAAATAGTGTTCTCATACAAATAATAAAAAAAAACAATGTATAATTTTAAACACAATCCTAACAAAACATTCTCCGTAACTTTGATTTACACGTATGCATTAAAACTGGGTACAATAAACATGCCAAGTTGAAAGGCATTCATTGAGGGTTCTGTATTGTTGTAATTTATTTTATTTATAATGTTTGATTGGGGGAATCGAATATAAGTTTCAAATTGTAGTTATACTTAAGTATTTGTGCAAGATAGTCTTGCGTACTATTCATTCATGTATTCTAACGGTAGTATTTTTTGTAATAGTATAAGCAGGTGGATTGGCATGTGGCCACCACCACATAAACAACAGCTGTAGTTACAGTAAATTATTCAAACCATCAACTTAATTTTTTTTATTCAATATGGATGCATTACGTTTACTTATTGATAGTCAAACCAAACACTACCACCGGTTCGGAAAAGAAAATGTCCTGAGCTGAGAAGTAACGGAATGAGAAACCGAAAGAAATTAATTTAAATTACATATATTATCCAAGAGGCGATTGTTTTCTTCCGAAGGTTTACAAAAACGGAAACACAGAAATTAAGACTGGTGGTAGAATATATTAGGTATGTGTAGGTGCTACCTACCCAGACAGGTTAGCTCAATGCTCTTTACTAAAATTTACAATAAGTTTTAAATTTGAAAATTAAACACTATGACCGACCTCCATGGTTGAGTGGTGTGTACACCGGTTTTCATGGGTACGCCACTCAGAGGTTCCGGGTTCGATTCCCGGCCGACTCGATGTAGATTACCATTACTTTTCTATTTGTCTTGGGTCTGGGTGTTTGTGGTATCGTCGTTACTTCTGATTTCCATAACACAAGTGCTTCAGCTACTTACATTGGGATCAGAGTAATGTATGTGATGTTGTCTCATATTTATTATTATTATTATTTACTATTCCCCAAGTCAAATATTATAAATAAAACAAATTATAAGCGTAAATGATATTATTGTGCAGTGTGCTACGGATTAAAGGGTAAATGAGACACGTGACATCTTAGTTTCACAAGGTTGGGGGCCCATTTGTTAACCTATTTTATATATACTAGCTGTTGCCCGCTGCTTTGCTCGCGTGGAAGTTGGAGATACATACAAATTAACTTAAAATATTACATATGTACAAGATAGTATGTATTTCGCCACTAAAGGTAAGTATCTTATTCATTTTTAATCAGTATCCAAAAATAAACTGTTTAAAATGACGGATTTCCATATAAACTTTCAATCCGTATTTCATCAACTTAGGGTTAGAATTTCCAGTGTTTCTTCCTTAGTGGGTGTATACTCACTAAAACGATCGTACTTAGTAGTTACTCTTTTTCAACATTTAAAAAATACAATCATATTAGTTAAATACAATTATATATGTATGTAATGTAATAGATAAATATCATATGTCAAAATTGAATTATGTAAGAATAAATAACATTGTAAAACTAAGATCCAAAAAATGAAATATTGTAACTGATTTTTTTTCAATATCGTACTAACTAATTACTATGCATTTAAAATGATACATTTTTCAAAGAAAGAGCTCAAAATTTTAATGCTTTTTATTTCGATGAATATTAATAATTGGCAGCTCTCAATGCTGATGTAACTTGATACTTTAAAAGGGCTTTTATGAGATTATTTTTATTTAATATATAAATTTATAAACGATAATTCCGGACTCATATGTAAAATAATTATAATTAAATGTCATTTCCGGCTTTCCTTCCGTTTTAAGAATAGCGCATAAAATGTAGAGCAAAATTCATGCTCGTTACAAAAGGAATTTAATCAAAATCGGTTAAGTGGTTTGACCTTGAAAGAGCAATATATACACGGCTAGACAAACAGACATAATTACTTTGGCATTTTGGTATTGGTATAGATAAACACTTTTTTTTCGTAATATTAGCACGAAAGAATGACAATTAATTTATTTTCGGAAACAACAGCACGTAATAGGTACAAAATTTAAATATTAAAAATACAATGTAAAGACAATAAAGCCAATTATTATTTTCATTTGAATTATGAAAAGTTAATATAAGTTATCAGAAATAGCAACACAGCTTTGATGGTTGAAATACAAAAATAATTAAAAAAAAAAGCAAAAACTAAATAATTAAAAAACTACTGCATTTTTAATATTAATTATTTTCTATGTGATTTCATTTCAACATGTTAACTCTTTCATGTGTATTAAATATTATTCACGCTTACTGTAATTGTCGTGTCGGCTGTTCGCACAGAAAACCTTTTTTACATGTGCTTTGCGTTTTAGTTAGAGATGTTATCGCGTTTCCATCACAATATGTTTAGGCATTTTATCGTAATAAAACAGTTTTAGTGCGCTAACATCGCTAACGTTTACCAATCCGTGATGAATATGTCAAATAAATGTACCCACTTGAACTTGACATGTGAAGCACTAAAACAAGAGCAAGGCGCAGAAGAAAACCCTACACTACTAAGTTTCTCATAAGCTAAATGAAAACAAATAAATATCTCCATAGTTTATTAACATAAGAATTACTAACATTAAATGCTTAAATATATACAATTATGAACTAAAACTAGTTACTGTATAAATTTTGACCGCGTGGAATGGTGGCAAGAATGCTAGCAGCATTTCCCCGTTGAATCGCAATTCCGATCCTCTGGGCAAAAAACGAACCAGCCCTTCTGTCACCAGTGGACGCAATGAGGCGAGGTGTTATACTTTTGATGAAGCTTTTTGCACCACTATTCCAAGGGCAAATAAATTGGTATACATGAACATATTTATCAACCTGTATAAAATTTGGACACTAGATTTAAGCCTAGCATTTAGACATTTAACAATTGTTAATGCATATATTTTGGATTATTATAAAGACCAATTAAATGTTACATGATATTAAATAATGTTTATAATTTTTTTATAAAACGTAATCCTTTAAAAAACCGTCGCGTGAGACGATCGGGCGCATGACGCTTGCCTGACGTCGCGTGACAAAATTTGATTTCGTACAGCGCTAAGGGCGTCAATTTTCTTAACCTGCGCTTTTTAATAACACACTAATCTCAAAAAATACTCAAGTAAATATAAATACAAGGTAAAAGATTGTACAATAAAAGATTATCCTCGCTTAACATTTTAAACTTGGAAATAAGTTGTTATATCTTTAATTACACTATTTAACCGACCATCACTAAATTTTGCATATACGTAAATACGTACATATGAGTAAAGCCGCGGGCTAAACCTATTAATGTTATAATTATGCTGAGTTTTTAAAATCACAATAATATAGATCGTTTTGAAAGAAATGCTGGCAATCATTATATATATATGAAAAGGAAAGTTAAGCCATTATTAACACATAGTTTTAAACTTCGCAAAGTTATTGCATCCTTTCTGGGGCAAGGTATTTGCTTCTATAATAAGAATCCACAGTTATTTTTAATTTGACCCATTAAAAAATTCAAGCCAGGTCAAAAAAACATTGGTAAATAAGGCGTATTACTCATCATTAGCAGCCTGTAAATTTTGCACTGCTGGGCTAAGGCCTCTTCTCCTTTTGGGGAGAAAGTTTGTATCACCGAGCTGCTCTAATGCGGGTTGGTGGATACACATTTCAACAAAATTTGGCCACATGCAGGTTTCCTCGAGATGTTTTCCTTCATCGTCGAGCACGGGATGAATAACACAATTTAAGCAGATGAAAATTTAGTGTTGCTTGCCTAGTTATCCGGTTAAAATACACTCATTCTGACCACTGGGCCATCTCGGCCTTTGCATATTACTCACTACAAGATTATATTAATGATAAAATAACCTGGACTTAGTACTTGATTTCTAGTCAAGATATACATATATAAATCGAATAGTAATTTATTGACATACTCTGTAATTACAATGGGGTATAAGAGTAACTACAGAGTTTCCTGTCGGTCCTTCTTGTTAGAATATACTTTCGGAATCGGTTAATTAAACTCTGTAACATGACGTTTCAAAAGTGCTCAAACGAGTCTATTTGAATCGTCGTCATCATTACATAGTATAAAAAAGTCGCTTACCGCCTGTCCCTACGTATGCTTTGATTTTTAAAATTACGCAACGGTTTTTGATGCTTTTTTTAATAGATAGAGTGATACAAGAGGAAGGTTTCTGTATACAATACATGTATAATATAGTCAAGAAGGAAGAAAAAATCTGTAGTAGATTTAGTATCAGCATTGCACTCGTGCGAAGTCGGGGCGGGTGGCTAGTAAAGAATAATTTGATTTTGATCACTTCATTGCAGTTTAATACAGAGTAATTTTTTTAGCTGACTCTAAATTTATATTGTTCGGTTGAATTACTTTTTTTGGCAATACTCGCCGATAGTAACTTCACTTTGATAAGATTATCAAAGAAGATTCTTTTACTGAATAAGGATATACCTCGCGGGTGGTTTATTTATTAGAAAACGTATGAGGGTTGAGAACTACATGACTCTTTACTTATTGCTTGTATGTTATTCAATATCTTCTGTCAATTGACAGATATTAATAATCCTTTTTTTGAATAGTCATTGAGAAGTTTAGTTTGAGGGTAGATTTACTTTCAATTTAAAGAACAAGTACTAGCCCTATTCCTATGTTATATAATATATGTGAAACCGAAATACCAATAACTGATTAATCAAGAAACCATAACACCTACAAACTTGAAATTTAGCAGGTAGGTTTTTATAGAATGTAGAACTCGTAGCTCGCAAATTATAAAACATGAACTTTTTTTATAAATGTCGTGCGGGTAAAGGCGCACGGGCAGTCATCAATATATTTGCTGATTAAAAATAATACACGTTTGGTTCATTTTTAAAAATTAATAACAGTTCGAAATATTTATTTGTAATTTCAAAGATTAATTCGAATATCGCGCCGTTTTCCGCCAATTTTCAAATAATTTTCATTTTACGCATTTTTTTCATCTTACTTAAGAACTATTCTTCCCACTCCCTTCTAAGAAAACACAAGACATGCTCGACACCCCATTCTAAATCGTCTTACGAAATGAATGAACAGCTTCTTACAATGCTATATTAAATTTAAATAAATCAGCTAATTAAGTAAAATAATTTATGCTCTTAAGCTGTGAACGGACCGAAAATCCAAGACTGCGCTACCTTTAAGTTCATAGCAATAAAGCGGAGATATTAGTATTACAAATTAAATCTTTTAATTATAGTAACAGTTTAAGTTAGTTTGAAAACATGTATCACGCAAGCGTAAAAACTTAGTGCAACTGAAAACCATTAAACGAAGACTTGGATTCAATTAAAATTCAATGTTAATTTGCATTTGAAAGTATGTGGCTTAAACAGGAATTAATTAAGTTAGATTACGACCTACTGCTAACCTGATAAGACTACATATATTATGTATATATAGACTGTGACTTGAATTATATAATACTGAAATGTAATAAGGATTTGTTTTTTTTTTCTAAATTTTATATTTGGATACTTTTGAGTATTAATCTTCGATTTCATTTAACAAATCGTAATTTTTTTTACGTATATAGTAATGTGTAAGATTGAAAACGGTCCAATATATGTACGTTTTTATAATATACGAAGGCGGGTCAAATAGGCTTCCTGGCGGTTACACCATCTTTAGGCTAATAAATCGAATGTATGCAACTGAAAACGAATTTATATATGTATGAAATTGGTGCAGTGTGAAATATTAATAATAAACTAATGTCCCCTAGTACACGGGCTCACTTGTCAAACCGACAGTACTAAGCATTGATGTAAAGCAGTATAATATCTGATAACACATACCAAGTCGGACTTTTACAGAGTTACCACCACGTAAATTTATGTATTAAATTTTCACGGGTAACTCTGTAACGGGTAGTGCTTAAAAAAAAAGACAATAGTCTTTAATCATTTAGTTAAAATATAATATGTAAATAGCTAGCGACCCGCCCCGGACTAGTGCAATGCGGATACTAAATATTCTACAGAATTTGTTTATTAAAGACATCACATTACAAACATCTAAAATTATCAGTGCTTCTATACTGTCTATGTATTATATACAAAAATATTCCTCTCGAATTACTCTTTCTATTAAAAATTAAAATTTGTCGCGTATTTTTAAAGATCTAAGCATACATAGTGATAGATAGCGGTAAGCGACTTTGTTTTATACTAAGTAAATATGACGATAATGATTTCTTAATCTATTGATGCTTAATTAATTTATCTTAATCTAGATTGTAATCAAGAGATAAGTTTATCAATAAGCAGAGTGGTTCAAGAGAATGCTTTGTATGTATATGTATGCCTTATTATAGCAGAGAAATTCTGACAATTTCGACTTTCCTATGCTGAAAAAAAAAACAACAATTTTTGTTTGTTGTTCTAAAGTTGTGTGTAAATTCAACCCGTGTGAACCCTGGACGGTTAGCTAATGTCTTTATAAATGATAACTATAACATACAGTATAACTAAATAGTAGTAATATATTTTTTAGACTAGTAATCGTCCGCGGTTTCGCTTGCGTTTTAGGCTGTTGGTTATATGTGCTAGGCAAAAAAGTAGAAATTTTACTTTCTTGGAGTTCAAGTTTGCTTCATATAAAAATTCATTAAATTTGGTTCAGCGGTTTGGTCGTGACTGACAGACATATAGACAGACAGAGTTACTTTTACATTTATAATATAGATTATAATAAGCATAATATAACATCTAGGCACATTTCTGTGAGTAATCTCTGAAATAGGCATTACAATATTTTTTTAATATTTTATCATCTCATATTTCTAAGTGCCGAGGGTGCATATATCAATTACGTGTTTCGAGTGTTAATAAAAGTAATATCCATAGCATTATGACGTAGAGGAATACGAAGCCACTAATTTTATTTATGGAGGCACGCCCCTAGCACATTTATTACCGCGAAACAGTCGAACCAATAAAACCACTGAATCAAAGAGAAAAAGTGCTCTTAGTTCTATAAATATTTTATTTCGGATAGTGAAAGGTAGGGTGACTACGCGATAGAAATTATATGGGATATATTTGGAATTACGGAAGCTGTAGAATGATTTTCATGGTTGTCTTTGCTCTCATGTCCAAATGAAATGCATTTGGTAGTTTGGTCAAGTTTCGGAAAATAATTATAATACAATGACGTTGGTGGTTTGTTTGTTTGTAGCATATTATCCAAATTGCAAGCAACTATTGCAAATATATATAGAGTTTATATTTCAAATGAATACTAAAAATAGATAGCAATATTTTTGAAGACCAATCCGATAAATATCGAATACATGGTAGCAATACATTTAGCCCGAGAACTTTACTAATGTGTGCTAGTCAAATGGACTCTTGAGAATAACCCATTCAATACAGAACTTTATTTCAATGGAATAGAGTATAAATCGTAATAATATAACACTTAGTATATGGGAGTACACTGGTTCGTAACTCATGCATATGGAAATTTTGACTTAGAGGCACAGAAAGGCCTATCGTGGGTGGTCGATGTGTAGAATGTTTGGTCTAGCATTTTCTAGGTTTAATCTGATCTTATAGGAATAAATAATAAAACATGATAAAGAAATGTAAATAACGCTTCAACTTGTTTATTAAACCTTCAAATGATCCGAGCAGAATATCTTCTGCAGACCACTCCAGTCTGCTCGATTTGCTGTCACCGAATTCATTTAGGCATAAGTGTTCAAAGAATGATTTTAACCCAAACCGTAATTTTATATAAACCCTATTTTGGTTTCGACCGTAACCGTAATCAGAACCAAAACAAATTAAGTGAACACTTTACCAGTTAATTTATTAAGAAATCACGAAATTTTTGGAACGTTTCAATACCGGCCGGTTAACTTTAAGTTCAGCGAACATGCCCGACAATGACAGTCAGGTCGACACGATACGAACGCCAGTTTCTACCGAATCGAAGTTTCGGCCAATTTTTATCCAAAGCCGAAACTGAAACCGTTGCCAAAATCAGCTATTTTGGTCGAAACTGTCCAAAACTACAACTTGGGTATATTTTAAGTGTTACTTTCTGTCATATCAAATTATTGCACACTACAGCCGAATCGACCCAAATAATCTGGTTTTAGGATACATTAGCCGTATTATATATCACTAATGCGTTGCCGTGAGACTAGATTATTATTATTAGCCAGCTATCTCCACTGCCTGTAATAATACTCGCTTATCATTTAATACAAAATATTGTTGTTGGGGTTTGAATAATCTAGATGGCGATCTTGTATATGAACTATCTGCTTTGGTCAAAACTTTATTCGTTTTAGGAATATGAATAGTTTTTGGAATAAATCGCTTTAGTAAACATATGTGCAAGTAAATGCTGAATTGTTATAATTTCCTTTGTGACGAAAATATCAATATTTGAAATCGTAGCGATTTCACAGAAACGAACACATCATCTAAATTTGATTAATTTCAGTTAAATTTGTATTTAGATATAGACATAGACAATAGACCTGACCTGTTTGAAATAAATTCAAAACCATTGCGGATTTTAGTTCATAAAGTGGATGTATTATTAAAGTGAAAAGGTTGGCACTATCGATGGTCCTACTCTTCTTGAGCCCTCTGTAACATTAGGCCAGAGCAGACTAGACAGAGAAACTGTTTTAAGGAGGAGATTACACGCAGACAATTGAATAAAAAGTAAAGTAACAGCCTGTAAATTTCCCACTGCTGGGCTAATGGCCTCCTCTCCCATTAAGGAGAGGGCATGGAACATATTTCACCACTCAGCTCCAATGCGGATTGGTGGAATGCACACGTGGCAGAATTTCTATGAAATTAGACACATGCAGGTTTCCTCACGGTGTTTTCCTTCACCGCCGAGCACGAGATGAATTATAAAGACAAATTAAGCACGTATACATATATAGTGGTGCTTACGCGAAATCGTCGGTTAAGATGCACGTGTTCTAACCACTGGGCTATCTTGGCTCAATTGAATACCCTACCAAAATCTGAAACTATAGACTAAAAGTAATACGAAATCTTCTAAACTAATAACGTAAGCTAATAATATGATATTGTATGTTCCAATTAATTGATGCTAATGATGTTTTAAGAACAACAATCGTAATCATTCGTTGATGATATTTTAAAATAATTCTCAAGCTATACTCAACAGTTTTTCTTCCTCATCACTCGTTAAAAAAAAAAAAACGAGAACCGAAGTAATAAAACATTTATTTGAACAATGACTGTGCACTGTCAAGTCACGCCGACCTTTTATAATACGAAACAAAACAATGAAATGTTTCATATAAACAATCGTTATTGTATTATTCTAGTTTTTGCCTACAGCTACGCTTAAATCGTCTTGTTCTAAATACGAATATATTTTTTTAATTGATGCTATTAATAAATGTCAATGACTTAGTGAATTACAATTAAAAGAGTACGATATTGCGAGACAACCAAGTTCAAACAAGACATTCAAACACTCATACTTTACTTACTTAAAATGTTTTGAGCTAATTTAATTACAATAATTTCATACAGTTCTTCAGAAAGCCGTCAACTTACAAGTTTAATAGGGAAACTTTTGTCACCAACGCGACGCAAGAACACAACATTTTCTAACACTTATTTTGCAGACTAACTGTGCCTGTGTAATCGAACTTGAACGCGTTTGAATTAAACAAAAAAAAATGTAGCCTTAGTTATTCCCTCTTATATCAGTTATCTGTCAGTAAAAGTTCCGTCAAGATCGGTCCAGCCGTTCCAGAGATTAGCCGGAACAAACAGACAGACAGACAGACCGACATATGTATATCAATGCAGGATTGAGTCGCAATGAATACTAATCAGACCAAGTTGCTTACAAAATATGATCTTAAATTAGGAACGATTTATTTACATGTATTGATCTAACAATAAGCCCTCTTTACAATATAATTCGCTTCGGTAACAATCCGTAAATGTCCCGATGTTAAGCAAAGGATTTCTCTCCGGTTAAGGCGAATGTTTTGAGCTTATTCCAGTAGACTGCGTCACTGCTTCACCAGTGAAAGAATTTTAGTCAACACTCTCTTCTTTCTTTTCTTAACAATATGTATTGTAATATAAGTAATTATAAATTGACGTTATAGAATTTTCTTCAACTTAATTTTTTATCGTTTATATTATTTGTAGGTTAAGTGTATCTATATTATTACAAATGCGAAGCTTTATTTGTCCACCTGTCTGTTGCTCTTTATTGGCTAAGACGATCTTAATTTGATTAATATAACGCGACAAAAGCTCCCTTCTTTTGTCAACTAGGTTCTGAATAAATATTATTTAACTCAGGGAATTTATGTTCATTATTTTATTTCATCATTGTTAAAAAATCGGTAATTATATTAACTATGTTGATTGTGTCTTGTTTTTAAAAATACACTCATAATAATCCGTCTCACCTAAAATTTAGTTCAAATTAATAACGTATTAAGTTTGACGATATTTTCTGTATATTCTATAAATTTTCATGTGTTTACGATTACCACACAAATTTAATTAATATATTTAACATATGTGCTGTTGGTTATATGTGAATATTTCGTAGCATTGTATTTACGTTGAGGCACGCATCCGTTTTCTGATAAATAGATTGGGAACTGACTCCGCCCGATAATTAGTGGCGTGTGTGCAAATTTAATAACTCTTGTTCGGTTGGCTTAGCTTTTAAACATAACGACACGACACGACTCGACACGACGTCTAATAATATTTAAATAATAAAATAATTGTATGAAAACGAAAAAGAACAATTAATTCGTGTATATCAACAACAAATTAATATTTACAGTTTAATATATAAAGAAACGGATTAATTAATATGTAACTGACATTCATGGAAAATATAACACACAAGTATTTATTGTCGCACAAGTACACAAAAAGAAATTCTACTTATTGCGAAATCTCAAATTTAAACAAAAAATACACCTGGTATATCTTAGCTTATCTTACCTATACTTAGGTAAATAGGTACATAAAAAAGATTGATATACAATACGAGTGCTAGTAAATATTATTTGCAAGACCATCCCTTACAGATCTGATTTCTTAAAAAAACATCTTAACTTTTGATTTTTTCACAAGTTTCTTGTGTTTTAATTTTCACCGTTAATTATTGAGAAAAAGTTATTAATCTATCCAGATGACTTTACACGTTTAATAAATCATTTGAAAACATCAAAATTAATTTTACTAATCAAAATTAATCATATTAAGTCTGTGTCTAATGTCACTAACATAAATTAGACTAACAAGTTTAATAATATAAAAAGTTGCCAAAATGAGCTGAGAAATTTATTCAATCTCTGATTCATGCATCATGAATCGTGGAATAAAAATCGTAAACATGAATCAATGAAACATATTCGAGAACGTAATAAAATAACTTTTTTTTAACTTATCATTCAATTACAATCGTATCGAATGCTGTAAACGTATGTACCCCGCAGTATTTGCTTACCACGGTCGCTCGTCAATCACGCTGGAAGGCTGACTGTGCATTTCAATATAAGGCCTTCGTTTCACATTTACAGGCCTTTTTAAGCTTACGTAAATAGTTTTGATACATGGTCCATATAGAAGGGTTGGTTTTGAACGAAAAATACTTCGATTAATTCGTTTATTTGAAACTAGCATGTGCAATTCTAATAATAAATATACTTCAGAATTTTTCTTATTTCTTTACTACATTGTCAATATATTATAAACAGAAACTTTCCTTTATTATTTAGAATTACTCTATCTATTCAAAAAGTCGCATCAAAATCAGTTGCGTAATTTTACAGGTCTAAGCATACATAGAAACAGACAGAGGTAAGCTAATTTGTTTTATGTAAATGTAATGTAATAATATCATAGTTGTTTTGTGTAAATAAATATCAATAATTCAAGCTGATTCCAAATCCTATTATTGTTGAATTAATTAACAGCACATTACAGCATTCTGATAAGCTGTAGAGGAGATTTTTTAATATAATAATCGGTAGCTGTAACGGCACAATAGATTATAAATACGGCTTTTATAATTTATTTACTTTAAATTTATTTATAATAATGATTAATGAAACAAGTTCATTGAACTATTTATCTTATTGATTATTAAAAGCTTTGGTTTAATCACAACTACTTAAAGAATTTATTTAAATTATAAATTTAATTCGTACACATTATTTTTAGGGCATATTCATAAATAAATAATGAGATGATTATTTTGGTTTTTATTCTTTTCAGGATTAAAAATAAATGTATCTTAAAGTGTTGTTATTCGTTTTTATGCGTAAAATGTGTAATATATTTTTCGCTTCGCTCCACTCTCCGACTGGCAATACCCTTATCATCGGGCAACACAAATTAAGACTAACGATTCGTCGAGCCTTAATGCGGATGGTTTTAATTTTAATTTGAAAACAGATTTGAATTAACGACTGCTGTGTTACGATATTGCTGCTGATATTGAATATCAAGCTTATTCCGCGGGGCTCTCTTAGTCGAAATATTTCTATAATTATTTACCGGAATTGAAATTCTACTAATTTGCGTCCTCTGCTCTCGTTCGTAGCTGAGTTCTTACCTGAAACGAGACAAAAGAAATTTAATAGCTGGTACATAAATAAATTAATTGTGTATTCATTATGGAATGTTGACAAATTACAGACATTTATCTATATTTATAAGTAATCTAAATATATATGACTCAAAGGCTGATTGACATAGTGATCTATCAACACATCCCAAGTAACTGGACTGATTGGGGTGAATTTGGCATGTAGTTAGATGTTATGACGTAGACATCCGCTAAGAAAGGATTTTGATAAATTCAACTCCTAAGGTGATGAAACAGGGCATGTAAGTTTGTATAAATCATCTTAGATTTTCGATTGATTGAACTGAAATTAAACATAGGAGCTAATATGATCCCTTATTTTATCCCTTAATGTATATATATAAGATACTCCAAGAAAGGACAAAGGCCACTTATTTTGCCTTAAATATGACCAATTAAAACGCAAGTGTAGCCGCGTTCGACTACTAGTTCATTATAAAAGCAGAAGACGATATCCGTTGTATATCGGCGTCACTTGACGCTAGGCCCTGGGTGCCTCGTATGTATTGGAAACTTCAAAGGCATACCGTTTATGGGCAATGGATATTCGGGTACTGTTATTTTATTTCATGCGACTGTTATTACACTGGCTCCTGTATCCTTTACATCCGAACTCACTGACACAAAGCATTGTTGCTTTATTGCCATTGATAGGCAAAAGGTCAGGCAGGATGTATACCTGTCTGACACATAGTTTCATGTTCAAAAGCATTTATAAAATAGATAAAAACTAGATATATCTAAGTTTTATATTAAAGCATAATATATAATATATATAATACATAATTGGTCCCATTTACTAAACAATCAACGGAGTTCTGAGGAAACAAACATTTAAAAAACAACACAATTAATAACTTTTTTGAATCTGCCAAATATAGTTTAAGGAAGAGACAAAACGTGCTTATTAAATTACGTTAAAATTGTATTTAAACTTATTGTTTAAATTTAGAATCATTATATAGACACGAGGAGAAATGTAAACTAATAACATCTAGTTCCCGACTTCGCAAAGATAATACATCCTTACCGGAACCTGGTATATGTTTCTATAATAAGATTCCACAGTAATATAAAAAATAAAGATTATGATAAAAAAAAACACTGATAAATTATTCATATTAGTCACTACAAGATATTAATGATAAAAAAGGTTGACATTATATTTATCAATTTGTAGAGAGGATATATAAACACAAATTTGTACTTTGCTGACTCTCTAAATCAAATGTTGGAAGAAACTACTGAGTTTCTTGCCGGTTCTCATCGATAGAATCTACTTTCCGAACCGGTAGCTTTACATTTAATTCAGCATTAAAACATGACGATTTAAATAATTAAACGTTCCTTTTATACTAACAAAATTTATTCCTTATAGTTCAAAGGTCATAATAAAATAGCTTACAGTAAAACTAAAATAAGTAGAATAAATCACCTTATGATATAGATGATTTAAACTTGGATCAAGTTATCATAACTAAAAGACGAAAACGTTAAAATGCTATTGGATTAAATTGTTTTTAACAGAACTATAAACAAGCACATCAATTCGTATATAACATGTAAAATCAGTTTCACAAAAATACTATTTTTTCCAATATGTAACGACGTTCCACACAAATACTATAATGTATTTGGGTTTACTTTGTGCTTCGATATTTCCCCACGTGAGCTTCGCCAGCCATGTCAAAGCTAATATATCTAAAGGTACGTATGACTAACAATTTTTCCTTTGTTTCATTAATCTTATGTATACATATAATAAAATTGGAGTGTCTGTTTGCAATATTAAAATAACCGCTTTTTACTAAAAGAATATGTAGATATACACGGTAAACATTTTTTCATTGTTGTCTGTGTTTATTTTTTCCATGTGGAACGACTGGGTCTTTTTTGACCGGTTCTTTCATTGACAGATAGATGTACTAAGGAGTATTAAATACAACATTTAATTCGTTTGGGTAGTATGTTTATAAAATATCGAATTAAGTATGATATTGTATATAACATATGAACCTAATTAAAAATATTCAGCAACAGTTAATAAAAATAAATAGCTGTTCTACTGACTTTAGATATATATGTTTTTTTAATTTAATTTGGTTTTATTGTCAATATCAAGAATTATAATTTTCCATCTCGGAATTAAAACAGCGGAGTGCATGTGTGTTTGTGCAGACATATGAGGATTAGAATGTGTGTGGGGAAATCGTCACCATCATCATAATGTTTAATGTCATTTATCCGTTAATAACTAAAAGCAAACAATCACTATTTATTTTGGTCTTGTATTGGTTACCTTGCCTTTGTTTTTAAAAAGTAGACTTGACTTCTCTAGAGTTTATTCCTGGTTCATACCTTGTTAACAGAACAGCTTTCGCCTTTATAATATTATCTATACTATATCTTAGTGATATGAAAAGACATAATGTCATATACACTACTATATCACATTGTTGATGTTTACGAATAATTCCCCTTTCTTCGATTCCTTACGAAGATGACGCTCGCAAAAATGTAAAATGACAGGCGAAAGCGGCCTGTCGGCATGTCAATCGAGTTTTACTTATAAAAACTCTCGAGGATTCAGTGATGGACGTACAGCGATAAATTGTAATCGGATATTACAGTACTCAAACAAAGCGGTATGTTTCATTGCAAAATTGTCAAATTGGTCGTCTGATGGTAAGTGCTTATTCAAATTATCGTCAATGCGCCACCAATCTTGAGATATATGGTTTTATAACCCAGGTGCCTTTAATTATACTGGTTAAGTTATTCTACCAACCGTAACCCAGTAATACAAAGTATTCTGGTATAGTGGTAGCTATTTTTGCTTATAAAACTCAATTTTATTCGTTTTAATACATAGTTCAAATGTATGTAAGCTTGTTAATGTTTTCAAATGACAATTGCCTCTCAAATATTGACGACCTCCGTGGTCGAGTGGTGTGTACATCAATTCATGGGTAAGTCCCTCAGAGGCCCTGGGTTCGATTCCCGGTCGAGTCGATGTAGATTATCATTAATTTTCTGTGTTGTCTTGGGTCTGGGTGTTTGTTGTACCGTCGTTACTTCTGATTCTACATTGGGATCAAAGTAATGTATGTGACGTTGTCTCATATTTATTTGTTTATTATTTTGATGTCTATTTGGTAATACGATTATTGTAAAATGTATATCAGTATATATATTTAATGAACAACTATATACCTACATTTTTGTATATCTTTTACATAATATATCGTTTATAATGCACAGTTTTTTTTTTACAAAAAACGCTATCGTTCATGCTCTGTGTCATGGCTCAAAACAACTGGCTTTGATATGACGGCTTTTATCAGGTATTGTTTGGCTTTTACGATTGATGGAGAGGTTCTGGTGGGGTTGAAACGGCGGAAATCTTAGGGTGGAAATGTTTAACGAGTTTAACATTGTTAGTACCGGTAGTAAATTATTTTTAACTCATATACTTAATGATAGAAATATTACATTAATAATAATCTAATTTTCTTAAGGCTTTGTGCAGGGCAGTCTTGGTAGGTACCACACATTAATTAGATATTCTATCGCCAAAAAGCAATACCCAGTATTGTTGTATTCCAGTTTTGAAGTGCGAGTGAGCCAGTGTAACGACAGGGAAATAACATCGTAGTTCGCAGTTAAAATATTTTTGGGCGCCATGCTCTATGGGCAGTCTTGACCAGTTACCACCGAGTGGCCCATTTACTCGTATACCAAACTATATCATAAATAAATGTAGATAAATAGTATCATAAGCACTATCAATAACTACATTTATCATAAATAAATGTAGTTATTGATAGTGCTTATGATACTATTTATCGACAAAATTATTTGTTTATCATTCTTTGATTTTTGACGACCTCCGTGGTCGAGTGGTGAGTACACCGGTTATCATGGGTACGCCACTCTAAGGTCCCGGGTTCGATTCCCGGCTGAGTCGACGTAGAAGGTTTATTAGTTTTCTATGTCGTCTTGGGTCTGGGTGTTTGTGGTACCGTCTTTACTTCTGATTTTCCATAGCACAAGTGCTTTAGATACTTACATTGGGATCAGAGTAATGTATGTGATGTTGTCCAATATTCTTCATAATCGTATGTATTTAGAAGAGTTAAATTAAGCGTAGCGGTAACAATAAAAAAATCGCCGTAACAAAATCGCTGAATAAATCTTTACGAAATTGATAAACAGCTCGTGTGAATATCAAAGAGACGGCTTTTTCCTATTCGTCACATACGACGTGTGGTGTTACCTTTTAAATTGATTTTCACGTCGGAGCATCAAGATTTTGTATCGACATTGTTTACCTCCAACAATATGAGCTTTGCATACCATAATCTCCCTTTTTTTCGCGTATATGACACATTAGATTCAATTGGAATATGTTGATTCCACATATTTTTTTGTTGTGTGGGTAAATTTATTTTAGCACTGGTAACACTGGTCGTATAGAAAATGTATCTTAGTGTGCGTTTGTTTATATTACTTATCTCGTGCTGAGATATAGACATCGTGAAGAAGCGTTTGGCACATTCAAACCACATTTAACTGTGTTACAAGGAGAGAGAATAAATAGCCTTTAGTCCAGCTGTGGGTAATTGATGAAATTAATTTAGTCAGTTTCATTGACTTTGTCTATTAACTTTCATAGTTGCTAATACGATTTTCAAAACGAAATGAAGCATAACTAAAAAACTATTTGATTCGAATTAGCGACCTTTAGTTAAAATAAAAGTTGTTTTGTCTACTGGGCGATAAGGCACTAAATATCGTATATTCTTAAATATAATGCGGAATGTGAGATAGATATCCGTTATATAATTTATTTCTTTTTATATTTTTTTTAAGAATTCGGTCTAACATTAAAGATGCGTCTGATAATGTTTGTCCGCTGGGTCCGCTTGCCGCCCGAACGCCCGCATTCACAATAAACATCTTTTCGCAATCTTTCATACACAAAAAAAATATCTTTCCACATGAAGTATAAACAGAGAGGAAACTTTGGGAAATATAAAGGCCGGTCCTTGGAAATACCTCCTGCATTTTATTTGTTACTCAAAATCAAAAAGTACTTCATTGGAGTATACTCGTATTTTTAATTCATTTTAAAAAGATTATATTAAATTTTAAGTCCCGAACAATTCATAAATTTATCATATCAAAGGGAACCAGTAATATTCTCAATAGTTACTGTTTTCTGACGATTCAATTATATTCGTTTGTTAATTAAATAAAATTGAATTATTATTGATACTGGACGATAATCAATGATTTTTTTTCATCTGTATTCTTTTATCGAGCAATATTTATAGCTTTTATGCAAACCTATCTGGGTAGGTACCACCCATTACACATTCTACCACCAAGCACTATCAACAACAACAACAACAGCCTGTAAATTCCCACTGCTGGGCCAAAGGCCTCCTCTCCCTTTGAGGAGAAGGTTTGGAACATATTCCTTCACAACTGAGTACGAGATGAATTATAAAGACAAATTAAGCACATGAATCAGCGGTGCTTGCCTGGGTTTAAACCCGCAATAATCGGTTAAGATGCACGCGTTCTAACCACTGGGCCATCTCAACTCTCAAGCACTAAGCTTCAGTTTAAAGAGTAAGTCAGTGTAACTATAGACACAAGGGACATAAAGTAGTAAAGTAAAGTAACAGCTTCTAAATTACCCACTGCTGGGCTAAGGCCTCCTTTTCCATTAAGGAGAGGGTTTGGAACATATTCCACCACGCTGCTCCAATGCGGGTTAGTGGAATGCACATGTGGCAGAATTTCGATGAAATTAGACACATGCAGGTTGCCTCACGATGTTTTCCTTCATCGCCGAGCACGAGATGAATTATAAACACAAATTAAGCACATATATATAGTGGTGCTTGCCTGGGTTTGAAACCGAAATCATCGATTAAAATGCACGCGTTTTAACCACTGGGCCATCTCAGCTCTCAGACACAAGGGACATAACATCTTAATTGACATGATTGGTGGACCATTGGTGACGTCAGTAATGGTTAATATTTCTGCCAGCAACAATGTCTAAAGGTGATGGTGACCACTCACCACCAGGTCCTCAATTGCCGTTAATTGTATTTACATATGTAATAATTGAACGCTAAAACTGTTTAAGGAAATGATTTACAATTTGATAGTGTCTTCGGTAGAGTTTCTGATCTGTAAAACCACGTTGAACTTTTTTTTGGTTTAAAAAAAAAACGATCGGAATAATAATAATAATGTCGTTTCCCACGGGATAGCGTGGAACATAATATCCATAACGAACGTGAAAACGGACGAAAAAAATGAAAATCTTCCATAGTTATTTAAGTCTTAAAAATATGTATATATATAATATAAAGAAATGCATCGCATTATGGACGCCGTTTGTTTGGGTTTTAATTAAAAACATTCCAGGCTTTACGAAATTTTTATGAATGCTCTTTAAATGAATTTAAACGAGTCTCAAGACGTCTTTATGTGAGTCTGGGATGAAATAAGTATTCGCTTACAAGCGGTCCTTTCACGGGCTTGTATTACTTTCGCGTTTAATCGCAGTACTTGTTAAAGATGGTCAGATAAGCCACATTGAATGTGTACGGTTTTGCGTTTCATATTGTTTCGTATGGAACAATACCCGCGTTGGTAATTGTTTTGTTGACGCTTCAACGTTTAAGTTTCGTTATAGAATGTACTTTACGTGTACTGTAAAAACAGAAATATTTTTAGTACAAACAATAACAACAACAGTCTGTAAATTTCCCACTGCTGGGCTAAAGCCTCCTCTCCCTTTGAGGAGATGGATTAAAATTCGGGTTGGCGGAATACACATATGGCAGAAATTCTATGAAATTAGAATTCAGGTTTCCTCACGACGTTTTCCTTCACCGCCAAGCACGTGATATTATAACAAATTAAGCACATGAATATTCATTGGTGCTTACCTGGGTTAGAACCCGCAATCATCGGTTAAGATGCACGCGTTCTAACCACTGGGCCATCATGGCTTTTACTTTTAGTAGCGACAGAAGAAAAAGTTGAAATCTTGGTTTGTAACTAAAGTTTTAGTATCAATTACCTGAAACTAAGTTTGTTATCAACTATCTCCGCGACTCTGTAAACCCGTATAGATAACAGACAGATATATATCATAATTAGTATTGATATTAATCTCGCTAAATTAATTAATTTCAAATTAAGAAGGATTTACGTTGGAAGTATATTCTATTTAAGCCTTACCATTTCTAAACATTAGTTTTTTTTTCATGTTCAATCAATCTGAACGAGGCTTCCCAAGCTCTGATTAGTTACATTTCGTAGATGCGTCTTAGATGTTTAAAAGGCGTATGTTCTAACGATACGATATTGGATCTTTACCTTCTGATTTTAGATGAGTACGAAATATTATAATAAAAATTAAAATATAAGAAAAATTAGTAGGTTTAAAACACAATTGAAATTTTAATTAAATTAGAAAATTTTGAATGAAAATAGTAAAGTAATATTGTTATTTATATTATTACGTTTACTAATTTACATTTCAAGAACATTTTATCGTTGACATCGTAAATAACAGGCACGGTTAAACCGAAATTTTAATTAAGTTACTAACTACGGTATCGGTATAATTGCTCAGTAGTAAATAATACATACATTTATAATCAAGAAACTCCTTAAGTTTTGCAATGGGGTAAAGTGACGTGTTCCGCTTTAATCATTCATTTTATTTCGTAGCCCAGCTGTGGGATGAAGTAATCCCACTAGTACTTAAGTAAATTTATGTGAACTTAGATAAATAACTACGTACTTTCATCGCTAAAACAAAATATTTTACTATCTTTATTACACATTTTAAGTATATTTTTAGATTTAAAAAACTTTACTGCGTTGTCCGTATAAGATTTACGATAAGTTCCGATTTGTAAATTATTACTATAGCCTGCTCGGTGTAATGGTTGACGCGTGATAGAATGACGCATTCTACCGTCAAAGCGATACGCGGCTGACGGTGACACTGGCGCGCGGGACGAAAATAAAATGCAACTAAAAATGATCACGTGTTAACAGACGTTTTAAAATTTCTTTCGTTTTTTTAACGATAATGTCTCCTATACACGAGGAAAGCAAGTGTGACCACCACCTGGTGTGAACGTGTCAACTTTTAGAATGTTAAGTTAAACAGTCTTAAACATGCAATTTGGTGTCGAATAGAGGAAGTTGATTTTGACGTTACAATAATATCTATCAGTTGGACCAACCTACCTAGACGATGCAACACTCATAATCTGTCGTTATGTTTAAGTTCATAGATAAACGAATCAACGTGCTTTGCACCTTTTCAGTTTCCAGACTCAATAATATCTTCGATATAACCCAGGGTTTGAACACAGGATCTCGGCAGCCTTACATCAAGTTACTAAAGCAACAAGGCAGTCAATGGCAATGGCCGGAAAAATGTCGGGCAAATTTAATAGAACACGTCTAAATTAAAAAGGCTTGAAATGAATTAGAAAGTCATTGATTGTTTTCTTATGTTGTATGTTACATTCTTATGTTGTGTGAAGGTTATATCTTATTAGATTATCCACCCAAACCAGGTTTACAAGCAAATAACAATTATTCGTATTCAGTGTGAAAGATATTTGATCCGGTGGTATTACAAAGGACGTAATCTGAAAATCGAACCTAAGGTTGTTATCTGTTTGCAATGTAAGGTGATTCTAGACGCAACAGCTTAGCAATAGGGGTCGTCTGTCGACTGGATTGTTGCAGGTACGATCGTAAAATTGATTGCCGGACACACTCTTACCAAACGTTGAATGCTTAGTCAGAAGTACGGCAGCAATAGTGATGTGTTTGGTAAAATTGGATAGTTGTCGAGTTCGGATTCGCTCACATTTTGGATGGTAAAGTGTTAGGTATTTACAAGCCAAAAATGTATGGATTATAATGTGATTGGTATATTGGAAGGTTGCGCAAGCCACGATTCGTCACGGTAGCATGCGTAAGCGATCCCGTGGCGTCCGCCGAAAGACGGAGAGAGTACGGCTGGTGTTTTAGTGGGTAAACCCGGTGTGCTTGGGCGCACTCAGACTTCAGGGCTCCGGGAAGTACCACCGCACTTTCCATCACGTGGGGGAAGCGCGTAAAACGTTAATCTAGCGATAAAAAAAGGTCGAGAGCCATGATGAGGCAGAAAAAGCAGACACAGTCAAAACCAAATTAGTCAGGTTCATATTGTATTAATATTAATGTAGCTCAGTCTGTCTGATTGTTGACTCAACATGGCTTAGCCATTGAAACGATAGTAATGAAATTTGACATAGGGGTAGTTCGGGACCTGGACTTAACTTGGAGGGATTAACTGGGCAGAATATTGGGTTCATTGGAGCAAATCCTACCGATCGATTTTCCCTCTGATTCGTGCAATTTTTTACTAATATTGTCTTCCAGGTATTCAACAGCTTCTATTGAGTGGAGAAGATACAAAAAGTGGTCACTCATTGACGATTTTATCCTGAGGCATCATATAAATAGGCTCTTACAAGGCATTTTGGAATCATCATTATATAAGTTGAAATTGAATGTAAAGCTAATACCTATTAAGAACGGCGATTCTATGGAGAAGCAGCAACATTAGTAGTTCCTTTCTTTTAATGAATCAGCATATATCTTAAACAAATTAAATAAAAATCGAACCAAATGTATTATTATATTGATATATTCAATATCAATATAATAATACATTATAGAGCAACTACTGAGTTTCATGCCGGTTCTTCTCGGTAGAATCTACTTTCCGAAACGGTGGTAGCTTCACTTAATTGTTAATTGACGATTCAAAAGTGCTAAAGTAAAAGCCCACTTGAATAAAGATTATTTTGATTTTGATTGTATTTCAAATCTACTACCGTTTCGCAGCGAGAAGATACGGTAAGAAACTTAAAGATTCACTCATGTCGTATAACCAGACTTACAATCAGATATAAGTGTTAGTATTAGTCGTGTTAATGTTCACCGTGAATCACTCATCAAATCCATTAATGCCTTAAAACACGAAACTACAACGAAGGTTATGTTATAATTTAAAAGATCTGAACATATGTTATCTTTATGGATCAAATAAAATACCGTTAGTTACTAATGGACGTATAAATTTCACTAGAATACAAAAAAATTTACCCCCTATACATGCTAATTTAGATCTTATTCAAATGACATAGGGTATTAAATCGGTATGTATAATTGAAAAAAGACGAGTATAAAATTATTAGAAAGAATAGTCATATCAATTTGTTTTTGAATGTTTAAAGTTCAATTTCTGTCTTATTACTTTCTGAATAAGGTTCTAAAATACTTGTTGGTTGTTATTTTAATTAATAGTTCATTAAAAGGGCTCGTTAGTATGTGTTCTGTTTTATTGTTGGTTTTATATTTTTTATTAACTAATGATCAGATGTGTTTCGAACGTGTTCAAGATTTTTTGACTTACAATTGGTTACAGTAATTAAGGCAGTTTTGACGAATATTAATGTAAGGTTTTTTCTTTTATCTGACATATATTATTTAAATCAATAAATAAACATTGGACAACATCACATACATTAATTCAATCCAAATGTAACAAGCAAAGTACTTATGTGATGGAAAATCAGAAGTAACGACGGTACCACTAATACCCAGACCCAAGACATCACAGAAAAGTGATGAATTTTTTTTAAATCGACTCGGCCGGGAATCGAACCCGGGAACTCGGAGTGACGTACCTATGAAAACCGGTGTACAGACTACTTGGCCACGGAGATCGTCAAATTTAGTTACTGAGTCAAGTAAATTTTTGAGTGCAAATCAATTTTTATATACTTATTTTATAAAGAAGGTTTTTTTTTTGTTAGTGGGGATAATAGCCGGTATCAATGATCCATTTCTAAAAAAATTTTCACTGCTTGAAAGCGACATTATGTTTAAGTGTTATGGGGTGGGTACAGTACAACGTATAAATTGACGACCTCCGTGGTCGAGTGGTGTGTACACCGGTTTTCATGGGTACGCCACTCTGAGGTCCCGGGTTCGATTCCCGGCCGAGTCGATGTAGATTACCATTAGTTTTCTATATTGTCTTGGGTCTGGGTGTTTGTGGTACCGTCGTTACTTCTCATTTCCATAACACAAGTGCTTCAGCTTTTGTCTCATATTTATTTATTTATTTATAAATTGCATCCGTGAGAAGCCGGGGTTGATCGCTGAAACACTTCAGTAAAGTTTTCTTTTTCTGTTCGTTAATCTATTTCTTTGTTAGTTATTAATGAAATACATATATCCATTGATAGCAAACAGAAAAAATATATGTTCGGAACTTGCAAATTGGCATAATATATCCCAAAATATCCGCTGAGCGAATTATTTATTTAAACATCTCCTATAAAAGATACTGATAGTGATTACCACCAATAGACAGTTGACACTGTTAGATATATGAATATGGCGCCACCAGCCATGGTAACTTAACTATTCTCACCCTTAAACCCAAATTAGGAACTAACTTTTAGTAATTTGTGGTGCAATCTCTACATGTACACTCAGATCTTTTAAACCAGAAAATAGATTTTCATTCAGTAATTCAATCATGTCATTCAATAATATATAGAGTGATTCAAGACGTAGGTTTAGATGTAAAAAACATGCGTAATAGATAAAATATAAGTATTTCGACTTATCTACCCTAAAAAAATGTTTTGTCCTTCAATCCAAAAGTTACTGCACACGCGTGAAGCCAGAATGTGTAGCAATAGACACACACATAACACATATATATTTAAGTAGGTAGCAACTATCCAGACATGTCTGCACAAAGCCGTCCGAATGTTACTTTTTCTGTTTCAGCATAAATTAAACAAGCGATCCTTTCCAGCTTTGATATTCCTTTATTATGACAGACACAGTTATAGAATCCGCTTTAATAATACGAAATATAGCAGCGGCATAAACAAATACAGATTATATGAAATTCATTATTCATTCCATGAAGTTCTGCTACGTGTGTTATCTACCAACCCACTGGAGACGCGTGATCGAATCAGCTCCTTTAGCGAGGTTTTTGCCCAGTTGTGGGACATTTATCGGCTATTATTTCACTTTTCTAAAAAACATTTGAATATTGGTTACAATCAATCTTTTGTAAAGGAAATCTATTTTGTTGAACATCGTAGCGTCGTGTAATAAACTCTTAGCTTTAACCCAGTAGTGGGAAATTTGCAAGTTTCTAGTAAACGTACAGTCGGGGTGAGAAAAGGTTCGCCATCTTAAGATCTATTTTCGTATACCCAGTATGAGCGATAATGTGCTTTACCGATTGAGAATGACGTATTACGTCGCAATTATTTGATGTTTATATTCAAAAGGTACTAAGAGCTTAAGACTTGATAAAGAAATTAATTTGAAAACTGACGAAGGTTTTCTTACTCTGACTGTACATACAACATGGATAAACTATGTCGTAATACCTATATATCAAAGTCTGATTAAACTTCAATTCGACTGTTAATTGCCACAAATTACGGAGTATGCAAAAGTTAAACTTCATACAGTAAAGTAGCAGGTAGAGCTTGTAGAGTCGTTCGAGTAGAGTCTATCAATTAGCGTTTGATAGTTGCACAATTAAAACAATTCGCCAAGTCATTTGGGAGAGCTGAAATGCATCTAGTTATATAGGAATACGTATTATTTACAAAGTAACTCAATTCGAAATAATTTTGGTAGAACCACAATACTATTTTTGCTCTTTGTTTGTTTATATATACAGCGGTATTTATATTGCAAAATAAGATTTTTTTTTAATATTTAAACATTTTATAATCTACAAAAATCGTTCCTGTTAAAAAAAAACATATCGATGAAATATTATAATTTTAAATTTGATTAATGATATTATTTTTGTATCTACTTTCTCGAAATAATAATTTTATTTTATCGCCAATAAAAATATGAGTAAAAATTACTGGCTGAATAAAATACAATACTTTTAAACTTAAAGAATAGCGTCCATTGTGAAAATGAGCCGCCGTGAGCAGACTTCTATAATGACGCAACGCGAGAAAGTCCTTATTTATATGAATAGCAATGTTTACAAACGTCATTATAGTTAAATTTGGAGTCTAGGTAGTCTAGACTTTCAATTGTTATATTTTATTTCAAGCCAGACCCATTTTTTATGAGCATTGGAACTATAAATATATTTATCGATGCTCTATAATAATGCAGTAAGTAAGCTCGCTTTAATAAATAAAAATGTGAGGTCGATAACCTTAAAGGAATTACTTAGACATACTTAATATATATACTTTATAATAATAGTAGCAATGCCCCAAATTAATTCAGGAATTATTAATATTCCTATTCACCCCTCCTTTTAAACTTAACAATTGTTTTGGGAGAAGAAAATAGTCCAAGGTCAGGAACGATCCTGTGACCATCGACATACATACATCGCTACGCGGCTCGTAAGCCACTGCGCTATTAACGCTTAGATATGTTAAATTAAACTTTAACATAAAACATAGTTGCATGAGTAAAAGAAAATGCAGAAAATCTCAATGGATGTCCTGAATAGCATTGTTTTTTAATATAGTTAAATAAATATCCACAGATTAACTAAGCGCAAAACGCAATTCCCTGACGGCACTAGCAAAAGTATGTACATAACTAGTATAAGTATAGATTTTTTGGAGATCTTATCTCCTCTTAAACTTTATTTGACCAACTCTAGGCATGTAATACAAGTAAATAACAATATTAACACCTAATATTCTATGAACTATCCAATCCTACACCATTGGTTGCCTGCCTTTCATTTTGGCGACCTGCTCGGTCGCCAAAATTAAACGCCTGTTTTATTTAGGCTGGTTCTATGTTTTTTTTTATATTTTGTGTGGTTTACAATAAAGTATAAATAAAAGTAAAGTGAAAAAATGATCATAATTATGTATTTGTTAATAAAACGTATACAATTTAATACGTATTGATTTTTTTTATAATTTTTCGACGTGTGGTGCTTCTATGTGAGTCGAGATGGCCCAGTGGTTAGAACGCGTGCATCTTAACCGATGATTTCAAACCCAGGCAAGCGCCGCTGATTCATGTGCTTAATTTGTCTTTATAATTCATCTCGTGCTCAGCGGTGAAGGGAAACATCGTGAGGAACCTGCATATGACAAATTTCATAGAAATTCTGCCACATGTGTATTCCACAAACCCGCATTGGAACAGCGTGGTGGAGTATGTTCCAAACCTTCTCCTCAAAGGGAGAGGAGGCCTTCTCTCTGTTGTTGCTTCTTTGTAAAGGAAATAGATCGTCATCATTATAATTAAGAACGATATAAAACGCAACGATATAAAAAAGCACTACGTAATGACATATGACAGAATAACAATAACATATATTTTTTTATAATGTCTACTTTTTATAATGACATGCCACGTGAGTTTTTACAAAACAAATTGTTTTAAAATGCAGCTTTGTAAATAATGACAAACACAATGTCGCATTTTACTTAACATATTGTCGTTATAGCGTTTTATAATAACATAGAAATCTGTATACATTTAATTCCTAGTCACAAATCTATTTTAATATTTTTTTATGATATACAAATGGGTCATGATTTCAAGTGATCATCGCCCATAGACACCAGTAAGAAATATTCCATTCATTCATTATGTCAATTTGGTTATGTCTCTTGCCTGTAGTTATACTGGGTCACCCTTCAAATCAAAAAGTATTAATATTTTCAATAGAATTTCTGCCCATCAATTTGGTATCAATAAAGGTGAGCTTGCATTAAACTCTCATACTAAATAATATAAATTATTCGTTATATTTTTATATTTGCTAATTCTGTAATAATATTATAAAGATAAGAAATAGAAAGAGTGTCTTTCCGTCTATCTGTTGCTCCATGTCAAAACACTAAAATAAATTTTATGAAATTTTGTATGTAGAAAGCTTTTTCCAAATACGAGTGAAGCAACAACTAGTTTTATAAAAACACATGACTTATGATCTTAGGTTTAACGAAGAAATGTATAACCTTACCATCTAGTTATTATGTTAATAGGAGAAGCCTTGGCTCTTAGTACTAATCATACAATTACTTAAAGGTGATGTGACAGCTGAATCTGTTATATCTATGACTAGAGTAATAGCTACAGCAATAAGCAATTTTTATATTGCATGACGTTTAACGATCACCTGTTATTACTGATCACAGTTAAGTGAACCTAGCTTTATAATAGATGTATATTTATTGTCGTTCGTATATGCATGTTTACTTCCACTTAAAGATATTTTTTTTTGTTTTGTGTTAAGACGACGAATAACGAACACCTACTTATCATCATCAATAATCCTAGGTTTATATATAAACAGGTCTAGGTTTATGAAGCATCAGTAAAAATATACTCACACATGCATATTTAATAAAATAAATAAATAAATATGAGACAACATCACATACATTACTCTGATCCCAATGTAAGTAGCTAAAGCACTTCATCATCATCATCATCATCAACAGCCTATTTTTGTCCACTGCTGGACATAGGCCTCTCCCAGTGCACGCCACTGTGGTCTTTCTCCGGCTACTCGCATCCAGCTCCTGCCTGCCGCCTTGCGTATATCGTCACTCCACCGAGCCTGAGGACGTCCTACACTACGTTTGCCGAGACGCGGTCTCCACTCTAGAACACGTTTTCCCCAACGGTTGTCGGTTCTACGACAAATATGACCAGCCCACTGCCACTTCAGCTTACTAATCCGGTGGGCTATGTCGATGACTTTGGTTCTTTGACGGATCACCTCATTTCTGATGCGATCCCTCAAAGAAACGCCGAGCATAGCCATTTCCATAGCACGCTGAGCGACTTTAAGCTGGTGGACCAGCCTTGTCGTGAGTGTCCACGTTTCGGCTCCGTATGTCATGACGCGTAGGACGCACTGATTGAAGACTTTCGTCTTAAGGCACTGTGGGATCGACGATGTTAAGATTCGACGTAACTTCCCAAACGCTGCCCAACCCAGCTGAATTCTTCCATTCACCTCGTCCTCAAGGTTGTTTCTACCTAATCGCAGAGTCTGCCCGAGGTAGACATATTTTTGAACAACTTCGAGGACGGTACCGTGTATCGTAGTCGGTTCCGGTAGAACATGTTCATTGAACATGATCTTGGTTTTATCCAAGTTCATCCGTAGGCCGATACGCATAGAAGAATCAGCCAGCTCGTTCAGCATTTGTTGTAGGTCCTGCAGCGTTTCTGCCACGATGACGATGTCGTCTGCGAATCTCAAGTGAGAGATGTATTCGCCATTGATGTTAATGCCACGTCCTTTCCAGTTCAGCGTCTTGAACATATCCTCCATTGCATTAGTGAATAATTTGGGGGAAATAACGTCCCCTTGTCTCACTCCTCGATGCAATGGTATGGAACACCGGAGGTCGTGTCGTACGCGCCTGCTGATCTCTTGGTTTAATTGCCGTTTCTCTGACGAAGTGACAGGTGGGTTTTCACGTCGATTCTTCATGAGCCCCAAAGTCTCTTCCGAAAGGTTGGACTTCCTGCCCTTACGCTGCATGCCACAATATCTCGTGCCTTCTTCCCTGAGAATTCGAACTACATTTTCGAGGTTCTGGTTTACGTCAGTTGTGGTTTCCACAGCAGCGAATCGGTTCTCCAGGATTGACTGGAATGTTTCAGATCCCGCAATGGTTTGGAGCAGCTTTGGTCGGAGCGTGGACTTTATCAGACGGGCGCGCTCGGCCTTAAAATTGATATTCAGAGAGCCTCGGAGGAGTCGGTGATCACTACCGGTATTGAACCTGTTAATCACTAAGACGTCTCTGAATATATGCCTCTTGTCCGTCATTATGAAGTCGATCTCGTTTTTTGTCATAGTGTCGGGGCTTTGCCACGTCCACTTCCTTTGCGGTTGCTTCTTGAAGAAGGAGTTCATCAAGAAGAGTTCCCGTTCGAGGAAGTTGACAAGCATTTGCCCCCTATGATTCCTGCTTCCAAATCCATGGGGTCCTACTACCGATTCGCTGCAGTTCTGTACTCCCACTTTAGCGTTGAAGTCCCCCATGACAACGTTGTAGTGGGTTTTCGTGGTGAAGTGGAGGGCCCTCGATAATTCATCGAATAATTCTTCCACTTCATCGTCCGAGTGTGTCGAGGTCGGTGCGTACGCTTGCACCACCTTGAGGCTGTACCTCTCGGTGAGCTTTATAATGAGGTACGCTACCCTGTTCGACACACTGGAGATTTCCACAACGTTGTCAACTAGGGACTTATTTACCAGAAACCCAACGCCACCTTGGGATTGTTGGTCACCCTCTCGGAAGTACATTAGGTGGCCTGATTCGAGGGTTACGGTGTCCTCTCCCTCTCTACGGACTTCACATAGCCCTAATATGTGCCACCTAATTTTCCCAAGTTCTACCTCAAGTTGCGCTAGATGCGAGTCAAGCCGTAGCGTGCGTCCGTTGTACGTCGCAAGGGTCAGTCGGTTGTGGTGGCCTCCCGTAGCCCGGTGATTCTTAGCACCCCTCGTCCCGCCGTTACCATCGTCGCCACCATGACGAGGAATAGCGGGGCTGCCGGGAACTGGGGGCCGTGGCTTGCGTGTGTGCTGCATGTGGAGGTTGTGCCCATAATCGCCACGCTGGGCAGGCGGGTTGGCGATCGCAGGGCGTAGCTTCTCGCACCGCTAAAGCACTTGCGTTATGGGAAATCAGAAGTAACGACGGTACCCAAGACAACATAGAAAAGTTATGGTAATCTACATCGACTCGGCCGGGAATCGAACCCGGGACCTCGGAGTGGCGTACCCATGAAAACCGGTGTAAACACCACTCGACCACGGAGGTCGTCAAAATATAAAATATTTAAAACATAATACAGATAGTTTAGATATTATTAGTAAATAAGAGACCGTTAATTAATCTCACTGTTTTTATTTACTTTTTCCATCAGTTCCGTTAATTTATTTGTAGGTAAGTGAAATACAGAGAAAACAATAATTCTATAATTTCCCGCCATCTGTTACCCGAGGCCCGCGGGTATTCACACTAACTTCTAACTTCCATTTCGTGGTCCAAGAACATTCGAGAAAGCGACTAATAATTTGTAATTGAATTCTTGGTAACAGAGTAAGTTTAATACATTTTACGAAGATTCATTGTAATGGTTCTTTTAAAAGCAAAAAAATTATATTCCAAAAAAAAGTTTGAACAAAAAGTCGGTTCTTGATGGGAATTGAAGAAGAAAATTTTTAAGTACATATAATATTTGATTGTATTCTTCTCTGAATGAACATATGTTTGTGTATTTTTAAGGTTAACTTTGTGTTAGTTAGGTCTTTGTGCAAGCCATCTCGAACAGTACCATCCACCATCACCAATTCTATCAAACAGGAATAATTGCAACTACCGTCATAAGGGACATAACATCTTACTTCCCAAGGTTAGTGGCACGTTGGCAATGTAAAAAATGGTTAATCTTTCTTAGAGCGCTTTCTTTCTATCAGCGGTGATGACCGCCTATCATCATGCCCATTTGCCCATCCACTTAAGGTTTTTTGCTACAAAAATAACACCTTCCTGAACTGGTAGAGGATTTTACCCAAAATTTGGTAATTTACAGAATATTCATTTTATAGGTCAATATGATACACAAATAAGTATAAATAGGTTTATATCCATTTTGTATTGTAAAATGCAGCACGTACTAGTCGTTGGTTAGTAAATTAAGTCATAATTGTCAGAATACTAGTCAACCATAGCAATTTTTCAAACGATAATAGGACATTCTATTAATTATGACGTCTGGTGCGGAAGAAATGAACTTGCTTGCTTTTTAGAAAGCGTAGATTTTACCTCGGGACAAACGTTTCATAAAATACTAACTCTTCTCTTTGGCTAAGGAATTATTCTCAGCATTAATTTCTCGCCAGTCCAAGGCCAATGAACCGTTCTGTCAGTTATTAATAGGATTCATGGAGAAAATTAATTAATTATATGAGGACAGTTTACTTCACTAGACAATGAAGTCACTTGTGTTATTCATGGTCAGTTGTCGTTTTACACGAAGACATTTCTAATGCGATATTCAAGGGGATTACGAGTTAGCTGCATAGTGTTGATCCTCAAAATCATTTACACTCATGTTGTCCTGACCGATTCCAACTACGGCGGCTGATCTCAGCCAACACGTAGGCCATTATTGTGCACATGTATGTACGCTAACACGAGTACAGTTTGTTCATTTACTCTCATAATCCGATGGGACGGTCTACAAAGAAAGCGTTATGTACTTTCCAAGGCAAATATACACATTTCCAACTTCTCCAATTCAGGAATGATATTGCAGGATATTTATGTTACTGAGAACACACAAGAGTGTCTTCAGAAAGAAACAATAGCCGTTTATTGGTCCAAAAAATTAGAACCCATGACATTGCGATCTGTAGCTTTTATCTAGCCACCGATTCAGTCATGTCATACTTGAATGCTATGTATTGTTGTTTGGTGGTAAATTATTTCACTATGATTGCAGTGCCTTATGTCAATCACTACACATTACACACATGTATGTTGCGTTTTCAAAGGTTTCTGTGTAAATAAGTTGAAATAGAGCGACATTTGTTAAACAAGTCGGAAAAAAGTAACGAAATAATGTCCAAAATGTGCATAAACTTATATCCATCCATGCGAAACTATGACGGCCAGCTTGTCGTGAACACAACACAAGAAATAAAAAGTATACTTAGTAGATTTTTACGAGTTATTATGTGTTGTCACTAACCAAGATTTAGATCCAACTGATAAGTTATGTTCATTCCTATGTTACTTATTAATGATTATTAATAAGTAACATAGGAATGTTAATAAAAGCATAAAATATCTAAATACGTTTGAATGAAAGCGTAATCCCAAATCTTACAGCAAACTTGTCACAGTTTGCCGTTCTGACTTTATTCGTCGGATCGATTACTCGCCAGCTTTTATATCTTCTCTACTTTTTCATCTCGGGAGGATTAACTGACTTCGTTCGGCCTTTGCTGCCCTCCTTATTGGCCATTCTTTTAGAAAGACAAAAAAAAAGAAACTCGTAGAAAATGTCTTGCTTACTATTTCGGTACAATCGTAGAATACTTTATCGATCCAAATAAAGATAATTTAAAGGGCTTCGTTCATATTGTTTTCATTTCGTTCATTTTATTCCGATTGTATGTAAATATCGTTTTATATTATCATAATTTCATAGTCAATATTGTTCAGTGGTTGGAATTCGTATATCTTTGCTGATTATATGATCGCTGATTGGTTCTTGTGCTTAGTTTGTTTTTACCTAATTGGCGGTGAAGAATGGAAAGACGAAGAAAAAATGTTTCGATTGTTTAATTGGACAGTAACTAACTATTTTTAACCTGGAATTAGATGGTTGTGGAGTCGAGATGGCCCAGTGGTTAGAACGCGTGCATCTTAACCGATGATTGCGGGTTCAAACCTAGGCAAGCACCACTGAATATACATGTGCTTAATTCGTGTTTATAATTTAAGAAACCTGCATTATATGTCTTATTTCATAGAAATTCTGCCACATGTGAATTCCACCAAACCGCATTGGAACAGCATGGTGGAATATCTTCGAAACCTTCTCCTCAAGGGAAGAGGAGGCCTTAGCCCAGAAGTGGGAAATTTACAGGCTGTTATTGTTGTTGAAGTCGCGTTTAAAACCAGATATACATTATTACTGTCTCGCATATATACGTGTCTTTAGTAAAAATATTACCACAAACACTCGCTATGCGTTATAAAATGGTCTGTCAGGAATCACGAGTCATAATTGCCGAGGACGGCATAGCCTGCATCACACGATTGCCAATTTGTCTGCTATATTTGCATTTCTGTTATCGTCTAACGTCTAGACTAGAATTACAAATTTTACGCGTTAATGTATTTATAAATACCAGTGTTCGTCGTGGTCGAAATTCAAACATAAAATCGTTACTGAAAATTTAAGGAAAACTTAGTATTATTAATTTTTTTAACTGGTAATATAAACTCTTCAATATCTGTCTGAATCGTTTATTGTTTTATTCCAACTTAAATTTTACTCATCAAAGTATTTGATAACCAATAGAATTGCATATTTTATATTTGAATTTCGAATACTACTCTAAAACAACCAATAGCAAATAGTTATTGTTAGATTAATGGCAAATAATAGAACAGAAGTATATTCGTTATAGTAAGGTAAATATTTTCAGTATCGTACGTCAGACGTCGTTAGTTAAGATTTCCGAGGCACGTCGCTTCGTTGGAACAGGCAGCCGGGATACTGATTTCGTTATGGTGATTTGAATCTCTGTTATCGGCATGATCGCCGGACGACGCCAATTTCTGTCCATTCAGTTTGGGAAACAGTAAGCTGGGCGCTCAGAAACGATCAGGATGCTGTGTACGGTCTCGTTTTGCCACGATTTTGCGGTTTGTGAATTACATTATTGCGATGTATAAATGGTTGTTCAGAGTCGGGTTCTAGATAATATCTTAAAGCTGGGGCGTATAGTGTATTCCACCATACTCCAATGTCAGAATTTGGATACATGCAGGTTTCCTCACGATATGACCCTATAATATCGAGTACGAAATGCACCATAAATTAAAGACCTAATGACTCAGTAATGCTTGTATGGATTTGAATCTACAATCCGGTCAATATTTAGTTTATTCTTACAACCAGACTATTAGGCTGATCGTTATTGGTGTTTGTTTCATTATTCAATGAACGGATAATATTACTTACGTTATATAATTCTGAGCCGACCAAACCTGCTTTATCCGTCTGATGTTCAAATTTGTAAGCAGCGTTGTAACATGACGTTTAACTTCAAACAATATCATTGTATAGACGTCAGATGCTGCCGTTTAGATTTCATGTAAATTTCTCTAACGTCCGTAAATAAAGCTTGGAATTTCAATATTGCATGAATAATATACAAAAAAATACAAAGAACTTGAGAAGGAAATGTTGTTGTTATTACCAGTTTCTCAAATGGTGTAACTTTTTATAGAAAAAATAACATAAAATGTCGTACATCAGTAGGATTAATACCTTCGTAAATCGTCTCACAAATTGATTTATTTAAATTAACACAGCAATAAACGCGTTTGGTGCACAATTATTAAGATTGAGATAATAAAGATAAAGAGATTCGAAATTCAAATTAAATATCAACAATTTTTTATCAAAATATTTATCGGCAACTAACAATAGGTATTCAGTATTGTTGCGTATCAATTCGTTACCAGTGTTACTCGACACAAATGACGTAACATTTTAGTTATCAAAATTAGTAGCGCATTAACTAGGTAAGAGACTTTCTTATACTGGTAATCTTAATAGGTAAGTAGACAACTAGATAAATCATTTCTCAGACTATTTCAGATTTAAAAAGAAGTATCTTTTTTTGTTTCGTAAGTATAAATTACATGTTCGAAAATATTCACATCTCAAGCTTGTTGACAGTTTTATTGTTAAATTTATCCCGTCCCAAACAAACCTTCATTTCCATATTCTGTGTCATCAAATTAATATTATGTACTCACATGTACTTCAACCTCTCATTACCAACTCGCTTTGAAGTCACGTGAAATAGCATTTTTGCATTATATTCGAGCTACTTGTGTATTATGGAACTGGGTCGTCGTATGAAGAGGCTTATTGTGAAAATAATATTATAGAAAATTATTTTGTTGTTAACATGTTTAGATTGATGGTGTTCCATTACTTGATTTAAGCGATAGACAATTCCGTGCGACATATGACAGTGCATAAATACAAGTGCACCGTGGATCCCTTTAATTATCCCATGGAATAAGACTCGGAAGAGATCAGCTAGGCAATTTTTGTCTAGCTTCCGGGCCGGTAATGAAAACTTCTCAAGATAATAAACTCAGTAAATTTATATTGACACGATTCGGGATTTGAACCCAAGACCTGAACCTGCAACCATATTAATTTTGCCGACTGGAACAAGTACTTAATATTATAATCCATGTATATTTCTATGCATATACGTTTTGGGCCGCTTTTACTAGAAGATTGTAAATTTCTGGTATTCAGTGAGTATAGCTGTACGTATGTTTTTTTTTTTTGCGAAATTGTCAAATCTACTCGACATCGAAGTTTGACATTGACACGCCGCCCGTAACCGAAATGATATTTAATTAAAATTATTCAGATTAGAAAGAATCTCCTTTTTGGAACGAAGTTAGTTTACACGGCTAACAGTGCCACAGTAGTAGTTTCCTTCTATGACTCTTCTTCTGATTAAAATAATTTAAGCTATATGTTGATATTGCTTTTATTTCCACGTGATTATTTACTAACAAATAATTGTTATGTTCATTTAATAATTCTCAAATATTAGTAATTTATTTCATATTGTTTAATACAATATACAAATAAGGGGTTATAATTGGGCTTGTAAGAAATATGTACCTATCATATATTTAACCTAAAAATTGCCACAAAGAACTTACAAAAACCGCTACAACACTACTACATACCAAGCTACTGTACTAAAAAAAAGTTATGATACCACGTCCAATATGTAAATTATAAAAGAAAGATTAAACCTATTTCAAAGTTATATAGCGACCTATTAACGGATTAATTCGAACCGAAATATTAAGGGTCTCATAAAATAACTGACAAACTCATCACGGGATGCATTTCAACTGATATCAATTGAAACCGGTCTGAATCCAAGCCACGTATATTAGATACACGTTTCCATTGCACGTGTGAGTTAAATTAACCGTGTCGTGCCGGGCGAACTTTCGAAAACTATTGCTGAAATGATACTTCTTTCGACAGGATGTGAGTGAAATTTCGAAGTCGACTTCGAGTGCAAAGTGAACAGAATTGTTTAAAAAAAACGTTTCGTTATATGGTTTATTTTTTGAGATTTCAAAAGTCACATTCTGTTTTGATCAATATTGTCATTGCTCATATATAAATAAGTTATGACAATACAAGTTATTAAAAAAAATATTTATCACTATCGATATTGAAAACTAAAACATAATTATTAATAATAATAATAATTTCTCTTCTTTATTTAAGGCACATTTCTTTGGTTTTATCGTTAATGTAAAGGATTTAAAGAAACACCCAATTCTACATTTCAGCTTTCATTAAATTAAAAATCTAAGTCACATTATTCAAGTAAGCTCTTACAAGAAACTCAAGTCATTTAAATACGTAACGTCAATCTCCTACTGGGTCAGAATGTGAATTATTTCGAAAACAGCCGACAAGAAGCGCAGAATTAAATTCTTCTATCAAAGAAAATAGGCGTTTACACTTACTCGTAATAAATAATAAAATCTGTATGAATCTTAAATTTATTTCCATAAATTTTGATAAATGAAATCACATTTATTAAAAAATAATGGGTGATATATACAGAGAAATATCCTCGAAACTTTCTAATTATCTTCGTTAACAAAATCAAAGGAAAAATATTCTTTATTAAAACTTTTGAAACGTCACATTACAGTGTTGTGTAAAAATACAGTATTTACTACTTACTAATACGCGAGAACAGATATTATTTTAGTTCATAAAATAAACTTATTATTTTACGTAAATATTAACGTGTCAATAACAAATAAATATAATAACAAATCTCTCAATCCGAACTGACTGATAACTTCAGTCTTATAGAGCGCTTAAAGTTAGATTAGTGGTCCTAAGACGCCGCAGTTTGCGGTACACATACTCCTTAGATTGAAATCTTGAGATGCATTCGAGCCGGCGATATCAATAGAACCGCTCCCGGTCTCATCCCGACTAAGGTATACATACCTACTTGAAGAATATTGGACGCACGTTCACTTTATACCGAGATGCGATTTAACTTTGACGGTTCTATTTTCAAATATATTTTTTAGTTTTTTTTTTTTTAAATTGAATGTTAGAAGAAACCATATGATATAAAATATGTCATAGTATTTTAGTATATTAAGAGAGATTTAATAAATAAAATATTTAATGAAACCTTCTTTGTATTATAAAGACGATGAAACAGATTTGCAATAAAATAAATAATTCTTTTTTTGAAGTGTTATTACTGGTTTTACTTGATTGGGTTATTCCAAAACGACAACTGATTATAGGAATTTATTTTGAATTATATTTAATTCTACATTAAATCCTTTTTAGATTCGTAACAAAAACATTTTTCTTAAGAAACGGATTTTTTAAATTTCGAACGGTAGAATGAAAACGCGTCCTCCTTTACATGTGCTGGGGTATCGTCTCGTCAAATATTTCCCAGCTCGAGGTGTGGATTGTTATTCTAGAGAATTATAACGTGTTGTGTCAGAAACTTGGGCGTAAACATGTGCGAACGTTGATTTTAATTGATTTGCACGGAACAGGGGATGTTGTGTGAAAGTGCCTTTATACTGCATTATTGCAACGCTAAAAGATTTCTAAAAGACTTCAAAGAGATTTTGAATATTTTATACGAAATTGATACTCTATGTTAGGAATCGGTTTGACTTTGACAAAACTTTCTGCCGATCTTGCGGGCTGGTATATCTAGACAATTTTAGTAGTAAGAAGTCGAAAGAAACAAATTAAAACGAATGGAATATGAAACGTAATGGACAGATTGACAAATGATGAGAAGGCAACTTTGCCTTTATACATTGTCGGGCCAATAGACTATTTTTAACATTATCAAACCGTACCAATGCTTTGTGAGTCTAGATGGGCACACCTAAATCAGCTATTCAACCTTCAAACAGGAATACTTTGTACCGACGTGTTTTGGTTTCAAAGGCACGGGAACGTGTATGATTATCTCCCAGGACGGTACATTAAAGGTTTGTGGTAAGTTTGTGTCAAATTGTTGACAAGAGTTGATTTCTTCTAGAAAGACGACACGAAATATTAGAAAAAATAAATAACAAAGCGTTTCTAATAATTAAACCTTAGTTGTACCAATTCTTGCTACGATTTCCTTAAACGGATGTTTATAATATGGTAACAAGAACAACAATAGCACCCTGCAAAACCCAATGAATATCTTCCAAACATTCTCCTCAAAAGGAGAGAAGATATTCCACCACGCTGTTCCAATGCGAGTTGGTGGAATGTAGCAGAATTTCTTTGAAATAGACACACGCAGGTTTCCTCACGATGTTTTCTTTCAGCGCCGAGCACGAGATGTATTATAAACACAAATTAAGGACATGAGTATTCAGTAGTGCTTGTTTTGAACCAATAATCATCGGTTAAGATGCACGCGTTCTAACCACTGGGCCGTCTCGGCTTATATTATGGTAAGTGTATTATAGTATGGTTAGTAAACAGATAGCTAGCGAGGTAATTAACCATACCCTAGTCTACCGTAGTTGCTAAATCTATCAAAGTTTTTAAACGACTATAATGAATATTAGTCATCAAGTATTAATTAATAAAAATCAGAACGGACTCCATCGTCGTGAGTGTCCAGGAGCGATAGCTTAATCCCGGCTTTTTATCTCAGTCCCAGGGACGGGTCGGCTATAGTAATATACATAAAGGAAATATAGAAGCAAAATTTTGGCACCAAAAACCGTTAATTATTATCTATAACTAACGTTGTTACGAGATTTATAATTAAACTTCTCCAGTTAGTATTTTGAAGTTTCAAATGATCGATTGGACTGAAATTTCGAACATCATTTTGTTGGTAACAAATTAGTATACTAAGGTAGTAAAGTTTATTAGTTTATAGATTAAAAATTGCATTTCAAAATGTTTTTTCCAATCGAATTCAGTCATAGAACGAAATTTTATTAAGTCATATGTAAACTATTATACTATTGTCATGTGTTAGGTAAAAAAGTATGTGTACATTCTTGGAATTCAAGTTTGCTTGCACACCAAATTGATCAGTAAGCGGTTTGATCGTAAATGAGATACAGGCAGACAGACAGACAGAGTAACTTTCACATTTATAATATTATAACATAGATTGACATTAAGTTTTGTCTTATAAAACATAACTTCGTACGCATACCTGCATGCAATCTCATATTTGCATATTAATCTTTTTTAATAGGTGTACAAATAAGTTTTGAGGGGTTTACAAAAGATGGTATAACTAGTACTACATCGCATTGAACTATCTTGAAACTTGTGTATTCATGTTAAAACGTGTCCATTTTCCTATCATAGGAACATTTACTTCGTTGAAGTGTAAACGACAGGCATTTTTGAGCCTCAACAATGTCAACTTTTGTGCCAACTAAACAGCATTTGCGGGAAGCGCTGCTTTTTTGTTTCAACTTAAAGAAAAATGCAGCTGAAGGGCATCGACAGCTATGTGAAGCGTATGGAGAGTATGCTCCATGAATAAAAACATGCGAATATTGGCATCAGTGACAAAGAACGCCAAGGACGGCCAGTAAAGTTTGTAGGCGCTGAGTTAAAGGCATTATTGGACCAAGATTCATGCCAAACTCAAGAGGAACTTGCTAAAACCTTGGGAGTGACTCAACAAACGGTTTCAAGCCGTCTCAAGGCATTAGGTATGGTGCAAAAAGAAGGACATTGGGTTCCGCACGAACTCAAACCGAGAGACGTCGAACGCCGTTTTTTCAAGTGCGAACAACTGCTCCAAAGGCAAAACCGGAAGAGTTTTTTGCATCGAATAGTGACAGGAGATGAAAAGTGGATCAAGTACGACAATCCAAAGCGCAGAAAATCCTGGGGTAAGCCCGGCCATACCTCAACATTAACGGCCAAACCCAATATTCATGGCAAGAAGATAATGCTGTGCATCTGGTGGGATCAACTTGGAGTTATCTACTATGAGCTACTCCAGCCTAACGAAACTATCACTGGGGAACGTTATCGATAGCAATTGATGCAATTGAGTCGAACATTAAAGCTGAAACGCCCCCAATATGTCAAAAGACATGACAAAGTCAACTTTCAGCACGATAACGCTCGGCCACATGTTGCTAAAGTTGTCAAGGAAACTTTAGAGGCACTGAACTGGGATGTCCTACCACACCCGCCATATTCGCCAGACATTGCTCCTTCGGATTACCACTTGTTCCTGTCCATGGCTCATGCACTGTCTGAGCAGCACTTTACTTCTCACGAAGATTTGAAAACTTGGCTTGATTATTGGATCGCCTCAAAAGATGAGGATTTTTTTAAACGCGGTATCCGTATGCTACCTGAAAGATGGGCAAAGGTAACACAAAACGACGGGCAATATTTTGAATAATATACACTGTACCAGTTTTTCTAAATAAACATTCAAATTTGAGAAAAAAACCCTTAAAACTTATTTGTACACATAATATTAATACAAGGTACTCATTAAAAGCAGTTTCATTAAGAGAATAAAACTATAACATTCTGTATATTTAGAACTGATACATATACAGAGTTTTTGGTATAGACGTGTTCTCGTTAGGAGGTGATAGGGGTGACTATTTGCGATCACTTTTAAGTTTTAACTCCCATAAGCATGGTGAAAAAGTAAAATATTTATATCTCATTTTCGCTTCTGATTTATAAAAATGTTTAACACTGGTCATTTATCGATATTATCAAGATAGTTAAAAATAGTCTATACGATAAGTAAGGTTCTTTAACTAGCTATGATGAAAATTGTAAAACATAGGTATTTACTTTTTAATTATATAATGACATATTGCTTACCTATTAAAAATTGCACTATGTTATATATTAGAAATTAATAAATACATTTTTATATTATATATTGATTCTTACGTATAACTGACACAAACGACATCTTAAGTATTATATATATCTTTATAATTATGCAGAAAGCTGTTTGTAAATATTTTAATGCTGTATAGAGGTCTCTTATAAGACGTTATTGTGCATGTCTCAATAAGTGACGAATTGTGGATACAAGTGTTAAATTATTTCTTTTATTATGAGATTAAATTAATTGGTAAATGTAATATTACAAATCGCTTTGGTAAATCATTGGTTAATATTTTATAAGAATTTAAATACGATTAAACCTTTTATTCATGCTTCAGTGTCCACTAAACGTATTCATTACACGTGGGCGGTAGAGATGGAGAAGGTTGATGTTATTGCTTAGACAAAAATGTGTTTTTAGAGTTCCGTACCCCTAAAAAGGATCAATAACTCTTATGAGATCACTTCACTGTACCTCTGTCTTTCTGTCAAGACGCGAGGAAAACGCTGGAATACAAGTTGAAATTAATATCAAACACAGGTCTGCGCTTCTTGGAGCTGTGTAAATCTCAAAATTCTAGGCCTGCACGATAAAAAGTTTAGGGTGTTTACGTCATATTTTCAATACTTTCGCACAGGGAATTAAAACTTAATCTAGTCTAGCAAAAATCCATCAGCCATAAATTCGTTGTCACATCACTGTTTGTTAATCTATCTGAGTACGGAACCCTCAGTACGCTAGTTCGAATCGCAATTACCCGATTTTTTATCGTCATCTTGATAGCCGAAAAGTTCTGTACAATCTTGTATCAATTGATAGCTATCATTTATTATGTTCCGTAAACTATTTTTTTAAGGTTTTGTTTACAGATAACTTTAGCTACACAAACTTTGAGCGTGTGTGAGTATAATCTTGGAATAAAGTTTTGAAATCAGTTTTAATTAAGTAACTGATTGAACACAACTGTTCAAGGAAGTTATCAAGGCTTGCATGATTAGCAGGCTGAAGTAGCAGAGGACGTATATCGAAGGACCGATAGACATTGGACGAGACAGAGAAGAAACCGCGTATCAGCACAGCGTTTGGCACTTTCCAGGTGGCACAGGCTCAACAACAACAGCCTGTAAATTCCTACTGCTGGGCTAAAGGCCTCCTTTCCCTTTGAGGAGAAGTTTTGGAACATATTCCACCACGCTGTTCCAATGCGGGTTGGTGGAATTGTTCCAATGCGGGTTGGTGGAAAATGTACAAGTGGACGGGAATAGCGGATCACCTGGAATTTTATCGTGCCCAGTGGAAGATTTACAAATTTGCCGCTAGTAGGCTAGTAGGCTATTAAATTTTTGTCGCCCCTATTGACTTTTGAAATTTAATACGTTAGTTTAGTTCACAATCATATTGATTACATTTATTCCGAAATTGCGACTTTATGATTTGTGTTCTTATCTTCATTACATCGGCTTTTTCCCGTTAATAGTATGGTAATAAACTGGGTGATATTTCTGTCAGTTACTAAATTATTTTTCCAACCCGCTATGCAGTGACGATTATACGGATTACGGACGTAATGTGTAAAATTATAAGTTTTTTTTTTCTGTAAGATTATAACAAATTTGGGCTAAATTTGACGCCCCTATAAATCTGCCGATCTAGGCTCCAAGCCTACTTGCTTCTACTCCTAGCTTATTGGTAAACCCGCCACTGATCGTGTCCATATTCAGCACCCGATCACGATTGGCTGAAATATATTTTTGTTAATTTACTTGTTATAATTATAATCTTATGTCTAACAGAACATAATGTTCTACGCATACCGAGCGATCTCATTTCGAGAAATTTACTATCTCATATCTGCATATAAATGGTTTTCATTAGTTTAAGATGATCATTAAATATAACAGTTAACGTAATTAATTAGAAAAATTAGATAAGTAAGAAACAGCGTTGGATCAACAAACCTATAAATAAATAAATCTGATAATGATGATATAATTACTGCTAACAAAACACTGGTAGATATAATAAACTTGTTTATTTATTGTGACACTCCAGATTACGCTTTTCACTACATCAAAATCTGTTCAGGAATTTAGAAGTTATGGTATATTGTGGAAACTCACATACTCTATGCTATTATAAATGCAAAAGTTATCAGTCTGTTTACTGTTACGCTTTCATAGTCAAAGTAGTGAATCGAATTTATGTAATTTTGTATGAACAGAGCTGAGATAGCCCAGTGGTTAGAAATTTTCGTCACGGTAGCATGCGTAAGCGATCCCGTGGCGTCCGCCGAAAGACGGAGAGGGTACCGCTGGTTTTTTAGTGGGTAAACCCGGTGTGCTTGGGCGCACGAGGCGTCCAGGGCTCCGGGGAGTCCCACACACCCCCCCACTTTCCATCACGTGGGGGAAGCGCGTAAAGCGTTTTTCCAGCGTAGTAAAAAAAAAAAAGCCCAGTGGTTAGAACGCGTGCATCTTAACCGATGATTGCGGGTTCAAACCCAGGCAAGCACCACTATATATATATATGTGCTTAATTTGTGTTTATAATTCATCTCATGCTTGGATTTGAAGGAAAACATCGTGAGGAAACCTGCATGTGTCTAATTTCATTGAAATTCTGCCACATTTGCATTCCACCAACCCGCATTATAACAGCGTGGTGGAATATGTTCCAAACCCTCTCCTTAATGGAAGAGGAGGCCTTATCTCAGCAGTGAGAAACTTACAGGCTCTTACTTTACTTTTTTTAAGTAACGACTTAGGCTTTACTTGTTACATGAAAGCCGATGGTCTATTAAGAATAGTTTAGTATTCAATATTGTCGCAATAAGAATCGCTTTGGATTTGAATATGATTGTGACTAAGGGTGTGCATTTTTAAACCAGTTCATTAATGAACTTTATTCCCATGCGGGCGAGGAATTATTTCAATGACATAATTAGACGTTGTTTTTAATTAAGGAATTAAGTGATTCCGGGTTTTATTCCGTATGTAATCTTTTCATGTATTAATTAAAATATTTTATCACTTATTTATACAAATATATTGTTCCTGAAATCTTTACAGACTAAGTGTGCTAGTATGAGAGTGAGTGTGTGTGTGTGTGTGTGTGTGTGTGTGTGTGTGTGTGTGTGTGTGTGTGTGTGTGTGTGTGTGTGTGTGTGTGTGTGTGTGTGTGTGGTCTTCTTTATATTAGAGGTTGGCGGACGAGCATATGGGCCACCTGATGGTAAGTGGTCACTATCATCCATAGACAATAAAGATGTAAGAAATATTAACTATTCCTTACATCGTCAATCAAAAAATCAAAATCAAAGTATACTTTATTCAATGGGCTTTTACAAGCACTTTTGAATCGTCATTTAACAATTAGGTGAAGCTACCACCGGTTCGGAAAGTAGATTCTACCGAGAAGAACCGGCAAGAAACTCAGTAGTTACTCTTTTTTAACATTTAAAAAAATACAGTCATGTTAGTTAATTTTTAAGTTAATACAATTTATAATTAATATATCCTGCCTGGAAGTCAACAGGTATTAATTCCACGCTTTTTTATCATCTACAAAATCTTGTATCGAATAATACGCCTTTTTCAACAATGTATTTTTTATAAACGATTTGAATTTACGAGACGAGATGTGCCACCAACCTTGGGAACTAAGATGTTATGTCCCTTGTGCCTGTAGTTACACTGGCTCACTCACCCTTCAAACCGGAACACAACAATACTGAGTACTGTTATTTGGCGGTAGAATAACTGATGAGTGGGTGGTACCTACCCAGATGGGCTTGCAAAAAGCCCTACCACCAAGTATTGTGTATAGTGTGTGTGTGTTTAACTTGATGGTAGATTTTCATTTTTCTAAAGCATCTTCTTCATGGATCGTGTTAGTAATGGTTAGTCATCATCGTCATTTTAATCAGATGGCCCGTTTGTTAATTCAAATTCATTTTGAATTAACAAACGTAATAATAATAAAAAATAGTAAAACTACTAGGAAATCCATACAAGCTGATCATAATTCAAACACATACATACACATACAAACATAATATGTCTGTATGTAATTATAAGCTAAGTCTTAATAATTATATTTCTTTAGCTAAGCGTATTACCCATACGCTATATAAACCAATTATTTCTAAAATTTTACTCGGTGGAATAGCTTTTCGCAACTCTATCTGGGTAGGCAACTGTAACTCATCGTATACATTGGTGTATGGTTAGGTAGGTACACTGGACCTACCTTTGTCTAAAGGAGGAATAATATCTTAGTTCACAAGGTTAGTGTATGCCTCACTAACTATATTATAAAAAAATCATGATGTTTGAAAAATAAACTCTCATAATTAATACTTTATCTTGTTCGGTGTAAAATCGTATGTGATTTCCATAAAGATTCTTTATGAATTTAATAGAAAGGTTTATTTGTCATCAAAATGAACATAAACATTTCTAGTTGAGCTAATGTTTGATAGGAATACTCAAACATGTACATGCTGTAGTCAAAATTCTATTCCGGTCAAAATAAATTTCGACCCACAAAAAATTGTTCCGAGTTAATTTGATTAAAGATGTAGGTGAGGTTGGTTTTCGCTGCGAGCGTACTATATACACATTCACGTGATACCTATTTCCCAGATGACGCAGCTAACAGAAATAAAACGAATCTATCTAGCCTGGGTCGTTAGTTAAAAGTACTTTTGACAGTGTTACCAGTCGAAAGCAATTTTGACTGGGATCGGGTTCTGACCATAATGTATTAAGACTTCAGTGGTGTATGAACCTCTAGAACCTTTGTAATTTGTTGTATTCGGACATTTACAGGCTTTCGATCGAGTACTATATTTTCGCTGCTCTCTTCCATTACCGAATTACTTAATATAAGATAGGTAAATATTATATAAATTTAAACTGTAGTAAAGACGTTGCAGTCAAAATTGATAAACGAATTTTTTTTTTAGTTTATTTGACAGTTTTAAATGAACTATGCAATCAATATTTTAATACAATAGTAAGTATTATTTAGTATTTTTAAGCTGTAGATTTTCTTTGATTGTATGCCCTAAGCAAAATCCAACTTTAAACTAGTGTCCATATTTAGAAATGATCATAAAAGTTAAAGATGGTATACGGAACATTACGACCTTAGGGGCAGTAACGTTTAACGTGGGTAGAAACAAGCTAATCGGCTAGTTTATTATACAGTACAACACAATTTAAGTTCCAAAATATAAGGTAAGTGGAGATAGAAATAAGCCACTGCATTATAGACTTTATATTCCCGTAATAACAACTAAATCTGTATAAACTTTTAAATTCGTCGCCAAGGAACATACATGAATGAAAATGACATCAAACAAAATGATCGAAACGATACATCATTCAAAACATCATTAATTGGACTGTGTTTTGCAGAAATATACCAATCCACACAAACACGAATAATAGTTGTTACGATTCAAAGATGAGACCATTTTACAGTGACCCTGTTAAATTATATATAGTGTACCGTTACATGTTCCAATCAAAACAAGACAATAGCCAAATAAACAACATTTGACATTAAATTCTCACGTTATCATTGGCCGAGAGCTTGATTAATCAATGACGTTTGTTTGCGTAACATGACGTTTCAAACATTGATGAAGTTGCTACCGAAGCTTTGAAAGCAAAATAAAAATGGATGTGAGTAGTCAAATGAAATAAAGGTATTTTAATCAAGAACTGTATAATTAGTCTGACTTACTACCTTATTACACTGAATACTTGGTGGTAGGGCTTTGTCGGGGTATCCCATCCACTCATCAGTTATTCTACCGCCAAACAAGAGTGCTCAGTATTGTTGTGTTCCGGTTTGAAGGGTGAGTGTGCAAGTGTAACTACAGGCACAAGGGACATAATATATTAGTTCCCAAGGTTAGTGGCGCATTGACGGTTTTAGGAATAGTTAATATTTCTTACAGCGTCATTGTCAATGGGTAATGGTGACCACTTACCATCACGTGGCCCGTATGTTCGAGCATACTGTAATAATAAATACATAAAAAAAAAGAATACTGTAAATGTGAAATTATTTATATTTGTTATTGTTATGCATATTATTTTAAAAACAGTTCATAGTATTATTTTTATTTGTATTCTTTGTGGTAAATGGTAAATTATGGTATCTGCAAAACACTCCTTCTGTTCCATACAATATCAAATTGTTAATCTTCGTTCAAGTTTCTAGTCAGTTATTCTCTGTAGAATCTACATTCCGAACCAGTATATTTTATATTTACTTTATGTAGATATATATTATTTTGATAAATATTTATTTTGTAAATGTGACCTAAAACTTAATTACTCTACAAAATAACGTCCATTTTTTTTAAATTAAATGTTAACATTAGATAATCAATTAAATTTTAAAGTAAATTATTTAATAAATACGAAATTTTATACGAGATACTATTCGTAACAGCTTTACTTGAGTTGTATCGAATTACCAAATCAGACTATTATAGCGTTTGCATTTTTATATGGGCATGGGCGTCGGTCAGGGGGCTTGAAAATGAGAGATTTCTCAGGGGATCCCCACAACACATATTTATAAAGTCCATGTAATCGTGCGCGAGGACAACTCGTGCTGAATATTGATGACACTCTTGCCACTTCCAGAATATTCTGTTCCGAGTTAAGAGTATGTGCGAACACACGAAATCCCAGAAGGATCCAAAGGTCCAATGTAAGTCACGATCAGATAGCCCTACGGCTTTATTTTTGTAATAAATTACCAACCGCAGTCTTTTCACCTGCCCTTCCTTTTATTTGGGACCATTCCCGAGGATTACAGGTGCGCATATTGATTTAGGGCCGGACAAGTTTAGCGGTTCCATTTGTGGTAGTTCTGATCGCTGTATGGAGATACGGAGATTCGAATCAGATGATTCTTGATACTATAAGCCATCATTAGGTCAGTCAGTTAGATCATTGGGATATCATCATAGTTAAAATATGTTATCTACAGATAACAATCTTTATTAACATAAGAATTAACAACATTAAATGCTCAAATATATATATATACAAATATGAACTAAAACTAGTTACTGTATAAATCTTGACCGCGTGGAATGGTGGCAAGAATGCTAGCAGCATTTCCCCGTTGAATCGCAATTCCGATCCTCTGGGCAAAAAACGAACCAGCCCTCCTGTCACCAGTGGAGGCAATGAGGCGAGGTGTTATACTTTTAATGAAGCTTTTTGCACCACTACTCCAAGGGCCAAGCGTTATTTAGTTATCTTAGAATATTATTAGGTTATATTTAGGATAATACCTGTTGACTTCCAAGCAGGATATATTAATTTAAATAATTGTATTTAACTAACTTGACTTTGTATTTTTTAAATGTTGAGAAAGAGTTTCTTGCCGGTTCTTTTCGGTAGAATCTACTTTCCGAACCGGTGGTAGCTTTAAGTTTATTTTGATTTTGAAATACTTATAACATTCTAGATCAATTAATAATATTATTAATATTCTAATTTTACTGACCGTATTAAATGTCTTTATCACAGTAAACGGGTAAAATAGAGTTTCGTGGCGGTACCTACTTGTACGATTCTGTATTCCATATCTATGATAGCTATACGTTAAATTGAATACCGTAACATGACGAAAATGCTTATAAAAGTGTCTGCTTATGTACCCGTAAGTGATTAGTTTGATATGACATATGACCGAGTATGGTTATCGAAGTCACTTTAAAAGAGTAATGTCCTAAGTCTCAACTGCTTTAATTCTATATTTAAATCTGTTATTTTTTTCATATATAAAATTGGAGTGTCTGTTTGTAATATTATAACAAAAAAACGTTTTTTTTTTTCAATTTTATCCGTTTGTCAGTTTGTTCCGGCTCTGGAACGGATGGGCCGATTTTGACGGGACTTTCACTAGCAGATAGCTGATATAACAAGGAGTAACTAAGCCTACAACAATAACTATTTAAATTCAAAAGCGTACGAAGTCGCGTGCACAGCTAGTTTTGAAAATAAAGACAGTGTTGTACCACCACGTCAAGAGTTAACGCTACACAATAAAGGCTCGTGTTGTTATGAAGGGTAAATGATGTAGTATAATTACAAACACAAGGGACATAAGTTTATCTCACGGCCGACGGTGTGTTATCGTATGTAACGTTTGAAAATATAATGAACATGTTTGTGGTCAAATATAGGGTCAGTATTTGTATGTTTATAAAGAAAAAAAATCTGAAAAATGCTTCAGTCCAATCGGTATAGAGGTTAATCAGAGGATTGAATATGCGGGCTCTCCTGTCTGGGATTATTATGGTTCCTATTATTTATTAAATTTTCGTAATAACTTATAGTTATTGTTGATAACATGTGTGTTTTTATATACATATAATCAGTTAAAAGCTTTGAAAATAGTTGTAATGTTATTATATTATTAAAAATAAACTACTAAAATAAACTAAACTATCGACCTACCTTGTTAACATACATAATTTATTTATAAAAATAACTTGTGTTTATTATTTATTAGTGTGAATAAAATAAATTGTAAATTTATCGAATTTGTTTATTGTAATGCCCTCTTTCCGTGGTTATATTTTAGTAAACCCAAATTAAAACACTTTATAAAGCTGACAAAAATTATAAACGCTCAACGAATTATAATTATATACTTAATATACAGTAAGTATATAATTACAAGTGTGGATTACATATTATAAGATATTTATATTTATAAACACTATGATATTTTTAAGCTAAATAACACGCTAAGAAAAGTAAATAAATCGGTAACAAAACAATGGAAAAAATTCAAAGGACAAAAAATACTAATGTAGTAAAATGTACAATTTTAACGCTTTTAGATTCTAGATAATAATTATGAATAGCTCTTGAAGTTCGAGAATTCATTACTATTGGTTTAAAAGACCTGCCATTGAAATCATAAGTGGTTTCGATACGAGAACGCGAAAAGAAGTTGTATTTATTTCAAAGATTTTTCAGAGGACACGTCTCAGACACTCATCTGAAGAGTTACGAGAGTGTACATGAACGAAAATTGTTATGTATATGACAGGGCTACGGCTCTCGAGTAGCGGATTTTATTCTTTATGTCCATTGATGTTAGACTCAAAGTTATTTGTCAATCGTGAAATCTGTCCAAACATTTTCGAAATAACAATGCCGTCGGTGATTTAAAATTCTTAACATTTTGACCCTTAACGTGTTGAATATAAAAATCATATTGTTTTTATGCGTAAGTTTGTTTTGAAAACCCTTGAATCGCTGGAGACGCCCTACGGCAGACGTCAAAAAAGTACTGTCGAGTTTACTAACGAGGGAGGGGAAAAAGGTTTGTTCTGTTTGCGACAAATGATTGTTAAATAAGTTTATTTATAACTACAGCTTAAGGTTTGATATAATAATAATCAATAGAAAAAATACACATAAGACCTTTTATACTTTTACCTTTTGGTAAATTTTATTTTTGTATTGTAGTAATAAATATTTTATATTTGTGTTTACAATTCATCTCGTGCTCGGCGGTGAAGGAAAGCATCGTGAGGAAACTTGCATGTGTCTGCTTTTAAAGACATTCTACCACATATATGTATGTATTCCACCAACCCGCATTGGAATAGCGTGGTGAAATGTGTTCCAAACATTGCAAAAGCTGTTGTCTATATATTATTGTCTAATAAATAATCACTATTATTTATTAGACAATAATGTGGTACGTTACTTATCGATGCAATTTCTCTGATTAAGTAAGGACAATTAAACTGCTAACCCAGCTATTTCATCGTCCAAAACCTTCAACGGAGTATATATAAATAATCGTTACAGTTGTCAACACACCCAGATGCACTCTTCATAATGGCACTCAAATAATTGGATTCCAATCTTGCAGACAAACTATTAGGACCTAAGATGTTTAGGTGTTTTTTGAGGCATAGGAGTAGTGCTGCAAAATTAAAAAGTAGTGTTAATTTATCAGTGATACTCTGTAGAAGTAACTCTTTGATTTGGCAGCATTATAAGGGACCAGATGGATTGAGCAAGTATTATAATTTTTTTCATGCGTAAATATATACTAACACTATAAATGCAAAAGTAACTCTGTATGTTACGGTTTCACCGCACCGAATTTTGATTAGGTAACCTAGGTTTTATTAGGTATTAGGCAAATTAGGTATGAAGCAAGCTTAAATCCCAAGGAAGGACGCCTTTTTAGACCCACGAATTCCGCCCCCTCCAAAACTACGAAAAGTTGTATTTATTGAAACGCGAACATCTTTTATTTGGTGGTAGGGCTTTATGCAAGCCCGTCTGGGTAGGTACCACCCACACATCAGCTATTCTACCGCCGAATAACAGTAATCAGTATTGTTGTGTTCCGGTTTGAAGAGTGAGTGAGGCAGTGTAACTACAGGCATAAGGTACATAACATCTTAGTTTCCAAGATTGGTGGCACATTGACAATGTAAGGAATAGTTAATATCTCTTACAGCGTCATTGTCTATGGGTGATTGTGACGACTTACCATCAGGGAGACCATCTGCTCGTCCGCCAACCTACACCATAAAAAAAATCTTAAGTGGAACAAACCAGGCGATAATAATCACTACGAATGCTAATGTATCGATGCAACATCAGACCCTACCTTGTTAACATCGTCGGTTATGTACACTTTTTTTATAAAAAAATCAATTCCCTAAGGACGAACTCTTTTTTTATCTCAAATGATTTAAATTCAAGACGCGTTAAACGGAGAAAAGAAACATCTCGTGATAACTCACTTTACGGCATAAACATTTTTGTTGACAAATTTTGTATCACGTACTAGCCTCATAACAATTACATAATCATTACATAGTATAAAACAAAGTCGCTTACTGCTGTCTGTCCCTATGTATGGTTAGATCTTTAAAATTCCGCATGCGATTTTGATGCGGTTTTTTTTAATATATAGAGTGATTCGAGAGGAAGGTTTTGGTATCTAATACATAGGCAATGTAGTAAAGAAAAACTTATAATTTTAGAAGTGTGACGTCGTAAATAAACCAATTCTGTAGTATATTTAGTATCAGCATTAAACCCGTGCGAAGCCGGGGCCGGTCTCTAGTCTATACTAAATACTATCATTATAATTGCGAGAATCAGTCAAATCACTAGACCGATAATAATTAGATTTGGTACGAAGCATGCTTGAACTCCAAAGAAATAGGCTTTTAACGTAGTAGGTACTTGATTAACCCCAGAAACGCAAGCGAAACGCGGTCGATAGCTAGTTACGCTGTAAATCAGTTTATTTTAATATTTTATATAAAACGCAAACTAAATATTGTTACAATATTTGTCAATCACTTGCCCTTATAGCATTTATTTGCAGACGGTGCAGTGTTTATCTCTCCGTCTCTTTCTGAAGTGATAATTTCATAACACCCGCGCACGTGCTATCTCCCTCTCCCTAAGACTTTTTGAAGTTGACTTGTGAAATTCGTACACCGATTTTAGAGGAATGAGAGATGCGTTCATTATTTTGAGCCTGAATTACATCGTGTTATTAATGAGGTACCTTGTGTTATTTTAGCAAGACAATAAAGTATAACATCGATATGCTAAGGTACGTCCATACATACGAAATGTCTACGTTTTATAAAAAAAATAGTATCTGTTATTTTCATATATTAACCCGTTAATCATAGCCTAGTCTACCGCCAAATAACAGTACTCAGTATTATTGTGTTCCGGTCTGAAGGGTGAGTGAGCCAGTGTAACTACAGGCACAAGGGACATAACATCTTAGTTTCCAAGATTGGTGGCACATTGACAATGTAAGGAATAGTTAATATTTCTTCCAGCGTCATTGTTTATGGTCGATGGTGACCACTTATCATCAGGTGGCCCATATGCTCGTCCGCCAACCTATACCATAAAAAAAGTCTAGTCTAGACTAGACTAGCCTTGTTTCGCCTAGTATACTATCCGTCAGTCATAGCCTTCTTTCCGTAATTATTAGGACAATCGTAATTCTGAATTACGCCTCCGAGAATATTGAACAAAAATAGTAAGAAAACTGTGATTGTTTATCACATATTGTTATGTAAATATATTGAAAAGAAAAAATAATTGTGTTATATCAATAATCACCCTTTCTTTTCTAACATTTGTCACTTCGTTTTAATATAGCTTTATATAGTCTGTTTATTAACAATTATTATAACGTCACGCTACGCCCCTAATTAACCAATCAGTAACCATAAACGTCAACAATTATGGAACGATCTTTGACTCAGGCATAATTATGTATAGTACGACATAACTTAAATGTAGCTTCGGCAAAATTCGTAAAACCGATCACATCCGAATTAACGCTATCCCAAGTTATCAGTATTTATTTCTTATGTGAATATGATCTTTACACAAACTTAATAACTTGTAATATCATACGATCTAATATATTCGTCAATTCGACATGTCGATTCACATGCACATGCTTTCTCGGGTTGAACTGACACGAAAACCTTTACACTTAACACTTCCTTTTCTATAATAGTCTGGTCGCTGTTGGACATTAATAATATGTTGACGATCTCCGTGGTCGAGTGTGTACACCGGTTTTCATGGGTACGCCACTCCGAGGTCCAGGGTTCAATTCCCGGCCGAGTCAATGTAGATTATCATTAGTTTTCTATGTTGTCTTGGATCTGGGTGTTTGTGGTATCGTCGTTACTTCTGATTTTCCATAACACAAGTGCTTTAGCGACTTACATTGGGGACAGAGTAACGTATGTGACGTTGTCTCATATGTGGTCGATGCCGAGGGTAGCGAACAAAAACTTTGTGTATTGTCACTGATTGTAATAACCGCACTGCATATTCTTTAAAATCTATGATGTAGATATACCGGTTTTGATTCATGTTTATTTTATCGATAAATTATTTGTATTTGTATTTGCAAATCTATAGCGACGAATAGCGTCGAATGGTGCGATAGGGAGCTATTTCTATTGGTTGTATAAATCAGCAGTAATCTTCATTCAGTTTTATAGAATTTGCCGATGCTACATCTAAGTTGTGTCGTACTATAATTAAAATTTTGTTACTAAGCATATACTATCTTAATTAATATTATAAATGTGAAAATCAATTTGTTTATTTGATATGCTTTTACGCGTTAAGTATTAAAATGGGTAGAGATTACGAGTACCTAACAACATCTCCGACGTAAGCGAAGCCAAGGGTGTCAACTAGTTATTATTCGACGACCTCCGTGGTCGAGTGGTGTGTACATCGAATTTCATGGGTACGCCACTCTGAAGTCTCGGGTTCGATTCCCGGCCGAGTCGATGTAGATTACCATTAGTTTTCTATGTTGTCTTGGGTCTGGGTGTTTGCGGTACCGTCGTTACTTCTGATTTCCATAACACAAGTGCTTCAGCTACTTACATTGGGATCAGAGTAATGAATGTGATGTTGTCTCATATTAATTCATATTTATTTATTTATTATAAATATACTAGCTGTTACCCGAGGCTTTGCTCGCGTAGAAAATATAGTATAAAATATTACATTGATATAAGACCTCTTTGTTTGCACTTTTCGTCAATTAAAAAGTAGCCTATGTCCTTTCTCAGGCTGTTGACTATTTGTGTACCAAATTTAATTTAAATCGGTCCAGTAGTTATGGCGTGAAGTGGCGCGAGACAGACAGACAGAGTTGCTTTCGCTTTTAAAATATTAGTAATTTAGTATGAATTTCGAGATGGCCCAGTGGTTAGAACCCGTGAATCTTAACCGATGATTGCGGGTTCAAATCCAGGCAAGGCAGTCTTTATAATTCATCTCGTGCTCAGCGGTGAAGGAAAACATCGTAAGGAAACCTGCATGTGACAAATTTCATAGAACCTTCTCCTCAAAGCCTTTAGCCGAGCAGTGGGAAATTACAGGCTGTTGTTGTTGTTGTTGCTGTTGGAAGCATATATAATATAATTATATAGATATCATATTTAGGTACATAAGCTGTGAGTAATTACGATTTTCTTTATGAAACCCATTCAATCTCAGACTTACTTTAATATCTCTTACACTTAAAATACTATAAAACGCCATCAATATTTTTAAATAGCTGGTCGCCTTTAGCTATCAAGATGTCTTCTCTCTTGTATATTAGACTTTATAGTCTAAGAGACTGTTTCATATTAGCTTATGAAAATATTCAATTAAAATGACTAAATATGTATGTATAAATTTTCTATAACAATCATTATAAAATATAATTAAATGCATTTTATTAAATCTTATTCTAAAACTAGCTGTGCCCGCGACCTTGTACGCGTTCGAATATTAACAAAAAAAAAAAAATTATTGTAGCCTAAGTTACTAGTTATTATATCAGTTTGCCAGTGAAAGTCCCGTCAAATTTGGTCCAGCTGTTCCAGAGATTAGCAGGAACAAACCGACAGACTAAAATTATAAAAAAATGTTATTTTGGTATACGTATCGTCTATACATACATATGTATTGAGTAAAATAGGGCTATTTTAATATTACAAACAGACACTCGAATTTTGTTACATATATAGACAATGTGCCTTTACTACAATTTTAATTTTTTTTTATAAAAACATTATCTTTTCTTCATAGTCGACTCCGCCTAGCGTTCCTCGCAAACCACGTTAAACTTTATAAAGGGCTTTTTGTTTCATAACAATCGATTCAGCAGTTTAATTCGGCACCAAACATTTCTTTATTTTATGTGTAAGCTCTTTTTATTTTTATGAAGAAGTTTCTATACTTATTAATAAAAAACAATGTTTGTAAGAAGAACGAGACGATCGACACTTACATTTTTTTCTATTTTCAAATACAAAATTCAATTTAAATTTTATCTATCAAAATTCAGCGTTCGCTCTTAAACTAATTTACTATTGAAAAAACTTCCCCTTGCGAAACTGTCAAGCAGATAACGGCTGAGAGGGACGCAACGTGCGAGAGAGAGGAGAAATGCTATCCGTCTTAATATTAATGTAGTTGGAAGATGATGAATGGTGACACAGCAAAGCACTTTGTGGTACAGCTCTATTATTATTCTTAGGGTCGTTTAGTTAGCTCGCTTAATTTAGAATTATTTGCATACGTCACGGCGAGTTTGTCTATTTTAAATCGGTTTTATACAGGGTGGTTCTGTTTCGGCTAAGTCATTGCTAAGTTGGATTTTGAATGTATACATTTTTCATATGCTCGAAAATATTAATATATTTCTAAAGATTTTTATAATTTTTTTTATTAAAAACTAGTAGTCGCCTGCGGCTGCGCTCGTGTTTTAGGGTGTGAGTTGTCGTGTGTTGGGCATCAATTTGGCCTGTGTCCTTTCTTGAAGATCAAGTTAGCTTCAAATCAAATTTCGTCAAATTCGGTTCAGCGGTTTGGTCGTGAATGAGAGTCAGAGAGACAGACAGACAGACAAAGTTATTTTCACATTTATAATGCAAATATATATATATATATATATATATATATATATATATACATATATAGTATACTAAATAATAAAGAAATATAGATTATACATGTAACATCCTAAACATGTATTGCTACTGAATATATTTTTTATATCTTATAATTACTTTATCATTAAATATCTTATTAATTCCATGTATTTATATATTTTAGAATATTGTCTCTGCTTTTGTACGAACAAATGTGTATTACACGAACAATACGGAATGTAATGAAACTCGGTACGGTCACAGCTTATGCACTTAATATAATATATGTAAATTAAAGGGGATAGTCAAAAAGACATATCAAATGATGGTTAAGAAAGTTACGAGCAGTCATAAATCACTTTATATATATACATAAATTTAATCCGGGCAAATTTAATAGACTCATTCGCAGGTGATATTACGTGCACAAGTCTGTGCACTGTGCACTAGGTAGTATTTTGTGCACTTCTATTCCACACCCTCTTGATATCTATCAGAATATATCTAATGTAAAACGAATCAACCAGAAGCTGATTTCAGATGCATACTTATTTATTTGAAAATAGGTAATGTGTCTAAGCAGGTTTGCCTAGTTAAACACACTAGTAAAATAAAATGGCATAATAAACTTTTAAGATCTGGGCTGCTAATAAATTACCTTAAAAATCCAATAACTTTTAAGGGGCTTTTTAGATCAAGATTTTCAACCCAGGATATCTTAAAGGCTAGCTTTTAAATTACTGAAGTAATTTATTAACACGAGGTATTTTCTCATCTATAATGTTTCTCTTCAAAACGGTGGTAGATTTTAGAAAAGTAATAAGCATAAGAGCACACCAAAACAATATATAAGACCATTTTGGTCTCATAATGCAAGTTATTACTTGGTCCTTTGGTGGTAGGGTTTTGTGAAAACCTGTCTGAGTAGGTACCACCCACTGCCGCCAAGCAATACATGGCATTGTTGTATTCCGGTTTGAAGGGTGTGGGAGCCAGTGTAACACAGGCACAAGGGATATGGCATCTTAGTTCTCAAGGTTGGTGGCGATTAGCGAAGTAAGGGATGATTAATATTTCTAACAGTGCCAATGTCTATGAGCCGTGGTCACCTCTTAACAGCAAATGGCCCATGCTATGTTTCAAGTATGAGTGAACCAGTGTAATAAGAGGAGTAAGTGACATAACAGCTTTGTACCAACGTTGGGCACTCGTTGGTGTTGTACTTCTACAGCGCCAATGTCCAACTTTTGACCAACTACAATCAATTTCCCCTTTGTCTACTTTTAATATATAAAACGACGACTTTTGGCGCAGGACTCGACGCAATAGCGATTTGAAGATACTGAAGGAGACCTGTCATTGAAAATACATAACTATAAGTAAGCGTTTCTAGTTGAATACAGGTGACTCTAAGACACGTTCGAAATATTTTATACAATTGCATTGTTAGTTTGAAAGTTTAAAGGATATAAGTTTAAGAGAAAATGGCAATGTTAGTAATAAATAATTGTCAAAATGTAGCGAAATCCCTGCATAGTATAAAACAAAGTTGCTTTCTCTGTCCCTATGTCCATTTGTATAATTAAATCTTCAAAACTACGCAATGGATTTTCATGCGGTTTTTTTAATAGATAGAGTGATTCGAGAGGAAGGTTTTTGTATATAATACATGGACAATATAGTGAAAAAACACTAATCATTTTAGAAGTTTGTAATGTAATGTCGTATAGGAACAAATTCTGTAGTATATTAAGTATCAGTATTGCACCCGTGCGAAGCCGGGGCGGGTCGCCAGTACCGAATAAAACATGCCAGCCAAGTCGCAAAACATCTTATCAAGCTAATCGCTATTGTCCTGAGTCACGTCGTTGTAGTTTCTTAGTCACTTGGCTCGACGAACGGCTTGACTGTAATTTCTTTTATGTGATATTACAAGTTGTATGATTAATAGAGAATTCGAAGGCGAAGACCATAAATAATGTGCGAGTCTTTTTATAAAAAATATTACAATCTATCGTAAATTAAAAGATTTACAGCAATAAGTTCTATAGGGAATTAATAAGAACAAATGTTTGTAAATATGAATTTATTGTCATCAGCATTTGTTTTTCTTTACAGTATTGGTAGGTTGACTTGCAAATGGTAAGTGAATTTAGAAGCTGAATTTTATTTTAACTATTAATTACATCGCCAATACACTAGCAACCTTGGGAACAGCCCTTTGGAGATGCTCCTGGTGCCTGTAGTTACACTGGCTCATTACGTTACAAACTGAAATACAACAAAACGTAGTAATATTACTTTGTGGCGGTATACATGATCAGTGGTGATCCATACAAACGGGCTTGCTGAAATCTCTACTAAAAAAAGTAGTGAATGTGAAAAATCACACAATTTGTATCTTTTAATTAATACATTTTATTTGTTGTAAATGTTGTTTACGTGTTGATTAATTTAACAATGTTTGTCTTTTCTCGAATTTCAAACCAAATATGACAAAAAGATAGAAAACAAAGTGTAACTAAAACCAAGCTAAAATGTGTTTATAAAAAGGCCGTATATGTTTTTATATGATAAAATATTTACATTTAACAAAATAAACTTCGAATAAGTTACCAATCTCGGTGGAATTCGAATTTATTTTACTTCACTCAGTTCATTACACCTTTAGTAAATTTATGAATCGTATCATCGATTCATGAATACAGAAATGTTTTACATTTATAATATAAAATACATCAATTTTATTTAACGATCCTTTCAAACAATAAATATTTCTACTTAGTCGAGTCCTTGAATGTACTATCGAAGCCAGAATAAGCACTTTTTATAATACATTCTTTGCTACGTCTATTTGTGTTGGCACCGCGCCAAAGTTTACGTTTCAGATTTTAATCGCATTCTTATATACTTGTATTTTTATTTTCTAAGGAGGTTGCGACATGTCTTACCTTGTCTTGACATTGGGAACTTCGATCGATTCTTGTCACGAGTATATAACACGTACCTACATAATATTATATTCTAAGTTTATTATCACACGTTATAGTAAAAAGCATTGTTACATTTTTCACTTCACAGATGTAGAATGTACTTAAAACATCGTATGGCGAAAAAAAACACGTTGTATCACAGATCATAAGCGTATTTAAAAAAAATATAGGTACTTCTTGGTAAGAAATTCTACTAATCTTTTTGTTACTTGGTGGTAGGGCTTTGTAGTAGGTGTAAGGTACTACTGCCTCTTTATTCATTCTACCGTCAATCATCAATACTAGGTGAGTAAGTGATGTGTGAATGAGCCACTATAAGTACAGATAGGTTACTGACTTCAAAGATGTTACTAGGGATACTTAATATTACTTACGAGAGATGGTAACCACTAATCATCAGATGGTAAATATATATATATATATATATATAGCTAATTTTTTTAAATAAAAATTCCATATTATATAAATCAGCTATCAAGTATAATTTTAATAATTTATAGTTACAGAACGGACGTATACAATAGTGCATATCTGTAGGTATAGGTCGAGATAGGTGTAGCTTATTATGTAAAGGTAGTCGAAGAGAAAATTATTATCGGCCCTGGTGCTTTCCAAGCGAACGCTGCCAAAATGATATAACTAAAAGTCAAGGCTGCATATAAAAGATCTAAACAACTAAAATGTTAAAAAAAAAAAACAACCGCATATATTTCGATGAGTGTGTGAGTAGTGATAGTAACAATTAATAAAAATTTATTGTGTTTTATTAACATTCATTCACTCAAGTAATTAAGCGTAAGAGGATGTCCTAAAATAGTTTTAAAAAAACTCAGAGTTGCTATTCTTACATTAAATTACACAGGTAATTATTAATATGTTACGATGTAATTATATGTTAAGATGTAATTATAACACATTTCTTAATGTTTTTAGTACCTACGAAATTCAAAATAAATGCATTTTGTACTAAAACGTTCCTTGAAATTTAGATAACAATGGCAAATTCAGAGATACCTTAAGTGTATAGACATATATTGAATTTCGAAGTAAGCGTAGCTTATATGTAAAATGAAATTCAAATACTATTTCTAACTCTCTATAGATTAATTCGAACTTGCTAACAGTTCGATTGATGACTTTAACTTCGATCTATTCCAGTAACTCAGATAAGCTGTAAAGAAAACTATTAAGAGCTGATTTCATTGATTTCAATTATTTTATATAAAAAAGTATAAGTTTCACAGCTGGGCTAAGGACTACTCTCAGAGCTAATGCTATCATGCTGCTTATATGGGTTGGGGGATATAAATTTCTTTTTTATTACATTTTCTATTCCTTCACCAATCACGGGGTGGGTTAATAGCAAAAATTAAGCACAATTAAATTAAAAATGTTGCTTTAATCCTCCATTAAGGTGGTACATGAAATTACATATGTGTATGTGTGTTATATATGTTATCTTTTATATTTAGAGGAAATATTTTATTTAGTTCTTAATTCATAAGAAATCAATGGTTACTAGATTTAAATTGTTACGGGAGGTTTCCGTAATCCTTAACGATAAGTGACTAAGGAGCGTGTTAACTTAATTGAACGTTACTTGCGATTGAAGCGACGTGACTCGATCAGTTCCAAACTATCTTTAATTCACGTTTGATTTTCTGTTGCTTCGCCTTTTGCTTTTGTTATAAACTTTTGTTTAAAGCATATAAAGATACTAATTGTGGCCCCGGCTTTGTCCACGTGGAACTTACTTTTATGAATTTAAGAGTACATAAATTGAATAATATTTGCATATGGAGAAAGCAGCTCGGAAGCATTTTTTCTTCTACATTTCTTTTCAAATTCCATTTATTTAAGTTGAAGTGATATATTAGCTTTCTAGTGAAATATTGAAATCGTTTACATAGTTTTACAAAAAGATCTTTCCTCTATAGATTTATAGTATAGTTTTATATGTCAACCAGTTAGTAGCTTCTTTTGCGTTTTAGGGGTTGTTGTTCAGCCATAATATGAAGACTATGTCTTAACTTGGAGTTCAAGTTAACTTCATACCAAATTATATCATATTCGGTTTAGTGTTTTGGCTGTTAAATGTTTGGTCTGTTTCTACCAACAGACATATTAACAATCAATGTAACTTTCATCAATATATATCTATATATTTGTTGTTAACTGAGATTAGATCGAGATGGCCCAGCGGTTAGAACGCGTGCATCTAAACCGATGATTACGGGTTCAAACCCAGGCAAGCACCGCTGATTCATGTGCTTAATTTGTCTTTATAATTCATCTCGTGCTCAGCGGTGAAGGAAAACATCGTGAGGAAACCTGCATGTGACAAATTTCATAGAAATTCTGCCACATGTGTATTCCACCAACCCGCATTGGAACAGCGTGGTGGAATATGTTCCAAACCTTCTCCTCAAAAGGGAAAGGAGGCCTTTAGCCCAGCAGTGGGAATTTACAGGCTGTTGTTGTTGTTGTTGTTGTTGAGATTAGATCAACAACGTGACGGCTATGTAAATGGCGTTTCTTATGCAAAAAATATATGCATTAAGTCACGTGTACGAAATACAAGCACTCTTATTTGTTTCATCCTTGTATAATACAGTTTTCTTTATAAAATAATGTTTGGATCGTTTGAGCTTCAGGAACTATTCATTGTAATATATCGCCAGTCAGGCCCCAGCTGGCGTCCCGTGCTAAGTTGCTTTCCGAAAACATTGTGTCATAAAATAATTTTAAAGTACAAAAAACATAAAAGGTTTTGACGTGTTAGAAACAGGTATATTTTAGAATCCATTATTTGCAAACGTCAAAGGTTAGTCTCTTGACGCACTGCTTCAAAGAGTTTGAAAGTTCGTGAAATATTTGAATTATTTCACAACTTGAGCCTTAAGGCTCAGTTCTATCCAGTCACGTGGCTCATAAATGGGGATCGATTAATTGACATTTGTCCATGTCAAATTATCTTTAATAAAATAATGTTTGCAAAATAAGTTGTTGTACTTAAATACTATTAATATATACTTTTTCACGTTACATTAATAAGATCTCGTACATTATTAGAGAAATAAGAAATAGTCCCTAAAAAGGAAAGGTTCTTCCAAGAGATTCATTATAGCAAAATTATACAATCGACATTTGACCGCCCTACCTTAATACTAAGTAATTATATTAAAGCAGAACTTGACTCAGTTACCAAGAGGAAAACTCGTAAATACTTCACCGAACTATAATCTTTACGTACAACGTTTTAAGAGCTACATTCGTTAGAGGCTTACATGTCATTAAACACCGTAAAGACACTGAGCCGCGAAGTTTCTGTTGTTAATATCGATGTATGAGTCTTTTGGGAGATTCGACGTTATGTGTATCTCGTGGCGTTCAGTATTTAGGCGTTACATAAATACGTGAGCTACGATACTCGTATTGGGAGTAACTATTTCTTTGTTTCGGCTTATTTCGCAATTATTTATAACAGTACATAGTCTAAAATTGACTCAGTATTTCTCTAGTGTGAAGTCTATTCAGTGTAGTCAGTCTATATTGTCATAAGGTCGGTCGAAAAATTGATATGAGGATTTGAGGTTTTTCTATTCTATTGGTTGTTTCTAATTAGTAACTCTCTCTTATTAATAGCGTTGTTACTCTTTCGTGCATAAGTGATTGTTCATAAGCTTTCCTTTTCATATAGGTGATGAAAGCGATATATACATATATGTATATGTTTGAAACACTTTTAGCCTGTGATAATGCTTGTTAAAAAACCTGACCGTCGCTCAATCAAGGAATAGTAGATAATATATCCTAATATATTCGTTAATTTTCTATTTTTTTTATTATTACAAAACTAACGTCAACGTCATATGTTATTTTTTGTAAATATATTCTGTTTTACTAATGGACTGTTAGGTTTAAGTAGTGTTAAAAAATAGACTAATTGTGTCCGGACTTAGTTGATAACATAGTTTTCAGATAATGTAATTACATATAATAGATATTAATAATAAAAAATACCCGGTCCTGGCTGCATTTACTAATACTGATAATAATATGATTTTAATATAATTAATACTCTGTAGCACTCAGGAAACAGCTCAGATTTCCAGAGAAAAAAAATAGAATTACATTATTAGAGCTTGAGATTTTTTGGTATATTTTAGCTATTTCGAATATTAGTATAGAAATTATAAATAACGTATATAAAAACACAAACAGAGTTAAAGCAAAGTAGAAAGAAGCAAAATGCTACGACCACATTCGTGTTGTGTCTGCAAAGTTTTCAACCGACTTCAAAAAAAGAGAATGTCTGTTTTCAAACATACTCGTTGTTGTGCTTGGCGCCGACTTCAAATTTTTTTGTAAAAAAAAAAAACAATTTAATAATAACTCCAGTTTACATCTAATGTATTTTAATTATTTAGAACCAAAAGGACGTGAAAATGAATACGCATTAAGTATTTTCAAGTACACTTTTTTATTCATTTGTATTAATCATACTCGCAAAGATATGTACGTAGCTTTAAAGCTGATGCCGTGGTCACTTCCGTTCCCTCAGGCAAGCAGGTGTTCTTTTCATTATAAGCTATAGAAATAAATCTGTATGTAAATCCGTTTGTTGTATTCAAAAGGCTTCGCAATGAGAGTCTACGTATAATTCCGCGTATAATTATATTATTAATTATAATTAGTAGTTAGTATTACCAATAAGTAGACTACGTCATGAGTTAATATAAAACAAATTGCATTTAAAAATTCATGCAAATTTACCCTTCCCCCTTGAAGTTGACATTTCCGAAATAATTATTTAAGTAAGCGTTTTTGTTGTAAAAGGGTAATTAATAATTATACATATATGTATACGTACATACAATTTTAAGACAATCAGACTAATAGTTTCGGATTAGATATAGTTTTCGTGTTTAGTCAGTACTATTTCGCATATATACAATATATATAATATATATTATGTGACTGACTTGCTAAGTACATAAATAATAGCGGTAGAAGTGGTCCTGTTTATGTATTTATAGTATAGACCAGTAATAAAAATAGTTGTAGCTTTTGCAACAATTATAAAAAAATTAACAAAATCTTCGCCATTAAAAATTATAGAATACGTGCAAACGTTCGTGGTGATCCGTCAAATCGAAGAGCGTAATATTAATTAAATTTTACGTAAAGCCGTACGTAGCTACAGTACAATGCCGATTATCCGAACGCCGCTTAACTGAATCGCCAATTATCCGAATCGATCCTAAGCCTAATATAAAAAAAAAATTAATACCATTAAATTTTTGTTTAGTTGAAACGAGTCTTTGAAGTCCAGGTATATTTCAACTGTTATGGTTGTACAATTGCGTTCGCTAAACTTAATTAGGTTTCATTTTTCTTTATTACCAGTCTATTTCCGATCATCCGTAATTTCGACTATCCGAATCGACTACGGCCCAAATTAATTCGGATAATCGGCGTTCTTGTGTAGTTTAAAAAAATTAATATAAAATTAATTGTCAATATTAAATTAATATAGCCATTAACCCTCAATTTCTGTAAGTAAGCAAAACAGACAAATTCTCGTTACTGATAAAAGCCTTCTCAACTGCAAAGAAAATGGATTTAGAGTTCATGCCACTATGTGTTCACTGTGTTTTGTTAGATATACATATGTCAACATTCCTTCCGACTCAGGCAGGTTCCCTCACGATATTTACATTCACAGTGGAACAGCAGATGAATTATACGCCTCAATAGTGCTCGCTCGAGTTTACCTATCCTTAAGAGTAAAGACGTGTGCTAACTAGGCCATCTCGATTCTAGTCTATATTTATTACCTACTAGGTTCCGCCTATGTTTAAGGCTGCAGGTGCATGTTAGGTAGCCTATGCAACGCTGCACCGAAGGAAACAAAAAATACAAACTCAATTTATAACATAAATTACGATGGCAATAGGTTATATGAAAATAAAATGTTTCGCAAGGTTATTGAACTCTACTAATAAAAAATCGTTATAATTTTGATTATAAATCGAAGCCAAGCTATCTACTGGAAGCGCTCAAGAACCGCATTTAAACAAGAAAATCTCGTAATATAGTTAATTTCTTAAATGGTCTAGAACGTGATTTTTCTTTCGAGTTAATTTTAATTGAGCGGCCCCGGTAACCTATTTATAACTCAGCTTTTCACTAGACTTCAATGTAATATGGATTCCCGTGTACTTTTTTAAATGAAAACTGTGTTAAGTGCCAGCTATTCATCCACGTAGTACAGTATATTTAAATTAATGTGAAGAAATTCTTGCAATAGACCATTGAAAAGTGATACTAATGAATGTAATTTTTTTCTTTAGAGTTTAAAATTTAAATCTGAATGACATGTCACATTAAGGATGAATGTGCTAAGGTCTTTGTCAAATTAATATATTTTTTTTATAAAAGAAAATTAAAAAAAGATTTAGTCGCAAATATTTTGTAGAAAAGTTACGGCATTTACAAATTGTATTTTAAAAAAAGCATTTTGGAAATTGGAAAACTTTATAAAGGCGTGGTGTTCAAAATTACGCGAATTGGCGGATTTGGCTGACACGGCGATGTACAGGTTATAAAATAATTTGAAAAGCGTTTGTTTTTATAATATAACAAAGTCTCATAATAAGTTAAAGGGGAAATGAGCTAATTAGTCATCGTTAAGTTCCTAAGCCAGCGAATTTCTCAGCCTACCTTCGTACATGACATCCAAATGTCATCTTATAATAAGTTATTATATATCGCATGTGACATGTGTGAAACAATCTTTCCTTTTTTAGTACATGTAAAAGCCAACAAAAAGGACGAAAATATCTACGTGTATATTTTTTTAAATAGTACTTAAACATAAAATGAGCGGACAGTGGATACAATTAAATAATACATTTTTAAAAGTAATTTTATTCTAAAAAAAAAATCATAACAGTCATTTACTTGAGAATATGATTCTTATTTCAAATTAAAATGATACTGTATTTTACTGATTGAGTTGGAATTTGAGTTGATAGTTTATGATGCCCGTAGTTATTCATACCATTGGATAATGGTCTAGCGCCTGTTCGCTCTAGTCGAGGAGATATGTTTTACCTAAAACCCTGTTGGAGAGGCTGATTTGTCTCAATGTTAAAGTACTACTAATTTTATTGTAACAAAAATTAATAGTTAATAAAAATTGGTTAAGTTAGTTTTAAAGACAGGTGCTCGTCCATAAGTCTTAATAAAATATACATAGAATTTTTATTCTTGTTTACATATAGAATAGTTGCGAGAATACTATCATTTCCACGTTGAATCGCAATTTCGATACTCTGGGCGAAAAATGATTCCCCTTCTATCACCAGTGGAGGCAATAACGGGAAACAAGCGGTGTGTTGTTATTTTATGACACATTTAATAAAAATCACAATATTAATCACGACAATTGTTTATAATTAATAATATTTAGGACTTGTTATGTGGTATGCTAAGTAATATAAAAAAGTGTTCTGAAAAAAATATTCCATTTTCAAAATATACATTTCCGATGTATTAATATTTCAATCCCTTTGTTTTGTAACATTTAAGTAAAATATTTCTAAGTATCAATACTTTCGAAATTTGAAGTACCTCGACGACCTTACATAGAGTGATGTGAAATAGTGGAATTTCATTGCCCATTGAAATCTGTTAAATTTTTTTTATGGATGTTACGTGAAGCATCAAAAAACGGAATAAAACAAACTTTTTATGCCAAGCGATCATCTCGGCTTCGCACGGGTGCAATGCTGATACTAAGTATATTACAGTTTTTATTCTGTTTCTTTACAATATTGTCCATGTATAATGTACAAAAAACTTCGTCTCGAATCACTCTATCTATTTAAAAAAAGGCATCAAAATCCGTTGCGAAATTTTAAAGATCTAAGCATACGTACGCACAGACAGCTCTAAGTGACTGTGTTTTACACTATGTAAAGATTATTTAACTACCTACCTTTCTTTGGAAGTTTTTCTCAGACACGTAGAATTTAATTGGTATTATTTATTATATGATATTTTTTATTGCATTATGATTAGAATTATTAAAATATTAATCATGTAAATCTGTTTCTAAGTGAACGTGAAACTTATAATCATGTAATAACAGTAAAGGTAACTGCACGTTGTCGTTCGCATTTACTATTCAAAGCGGTACCTTAAGGTACTTGGGAAGGTACTCAAACACGGTTTACGAGTTAGTTAAGACCTAGACGTCTGTGAAGTTGAGAAGTGCCGAGTTTACACTTGAAAGTGTTTGAAAAAATATGGCATTTGAAATGCTTTTTCCGATAACACTTTATTGTTTCACTTATGGACAGAGTTTTATATCTTGAAAGCAAATTGAATTGATAGCTCATGTTAATGGTTGACGGCATGAATGCTTACATTGAATATTTAATTTTGCACTTGCATTGTTTTGCCGACAACATTTCCGACATTCATAACGCATTTTTTTAAGAATCAATATTGAATATCATAGCCAGTATTGTCACGAAAAAGATTATTTATCTTTATTCCTCTTGTTATTGAAATAAACTATGTAGAGATATTCAATATTATGGGATAAAGTCGTTAGAATTTTTCTATCTTTTTTGTGTCCAGAAAGATAGATAATTATTGGCATTTGAATTTAGAATACTATCTAAAAACGAAACAAGTTAATTTGACGATACATATTCGCCAGTATGTTGAACGACGTATGAAAAATTAAATGAAGAGATGAAACATATTGTAATTATAATAACGTATGCAATTCATTTTTGTTTTTAAATTGAATTAACAATACCAACCACCCAATAAAACTAACCATCTAATAGACATTTGTCTACAATACGAGCACTGTAAGAAATTTAAACCACTTCATACAACTTCAAGGCGTTGCCAAACATGCGATCTATATGTCTGTAATTAAACCGACCCAATTACCATTTATATTGATATATTGGATAATAATATAAAAGTATTAATGTAGCATATATAATAGTACGCATTTTGAATGTAAGCGAAAATAAAAAATACTTTATTTACGACATAAATTTAGAAACCTCTAACATAATCTGTGTTTCTACTATATTTTACATGTATTATAAGTATAAACCTTCCTTTTTAATCAATCTATCTATTAAAAAAACCGCATCAAAACCCGTTGTGTAATTTAAAAGATCAAATCATACATAGTGACAGCAGCGGTAAGCGACATTGTTTTTTTACTATATAACGATATAACATCTAACACTACGTTAAACTAAAAAGTAACAGTTTTATACCATCTCGACTTTTATCTCATTTAATTAGTCCATGTAATGTAAAGTTTTACATATTATGTTAATATATAAAAGGTCTGAACATAACTATACCTTCTAACAAACATTAAGTCGTTCTTTAATAATAAAATTTACTAATTGTAATTTTATGATAAATGATTATTACCCAGTAATTAATTGCTTATTTTTTAATAATAATTTAAAACAATATTCACCCCGCCCAACCCCGGCAGGTGGCTGCGTTACAACTCTATTAGGAATAAGGACGTCTACACACAAATATATTAAACAATAATTTAATATATTTCGTTTACAAATTAACACGTATTAGTATAAAGTTCCTTTGGTTTTCGAATATTCCTTGAAAATCTATTGGAAATATTTATTGTTTTAACGCAAGAGTAGCAGTTAATATATAATTTATATGTTTAAGATTTTGCGAAGCCACATCCTTTATCGCTCCAAATTTTTTACACACACAAACTTACACGCGCACTTACATGCACACATACGACATTAAAAACAAAAGAACCAACGATAAAACACAGTTTGCTTCAACTTCTGTTTCCAATACACTATCCGTAATGAAAGAGGCGCCTCGTGTGAAGGCGTCATAAAGTAAAAATACAACATTAATTGCTGTCAGAGGGCCGGCGAAAAGAAAAGGGACGGTTTTTTTGGAACTATTGTCTGTGGAGCCCCCCGTCACGGTGGGCGAACTGGCTTTGATGGAAAAATGTTGCTGGAATTGATAGCTATATCTAAACTGTTGGGTTATGTAACGGGTGAATTGTAGTGGAAAAATTACACTGCAAACGATATTGGCATTTAGTGACTAACTGCTTTTATACCAACTTCCGACGTCTTTGGCAAAATATTACTCGTATTAGGTACTTGTAAATGTCACCTTAAAATTATATATAGTTTGATTATAATTTATCTCGCGCAATTGTAAACTGTCGGAAGGCTTCTAAGCACGTGTGCTTAATTTCATAAATGTATGTTTGTTTGTCCACGAATTTCTCGAAAACTAAAAGTCGTTTTGAGATGATTATTTTTAATCTAAGTGAGGTATGCTTGAATTTAGGGAACAGTGTAAGTTTCATTAGAATCGGTCTAGTAGTTTAATAGGTATATTTTTTATTTTTAAATCGGTTCATTTTCTTTAAAGTATAAATTATACTTTTAAGTTTTATTCACATTGAGCTTTTAATATAATATCATTTGAATGAATTATTGTAGTGGATGTATTTATATAAGATATATCACAAAATTATTTATGATTATATAAAACTGCATGTAAATAGTAAACGGTTCGTTTAACTTACCATCTTGTTTCACGGTGTTCCCAAGAGTCCCGCAATTTGCCAGCCACACGAAGAATATCCACCTTAAAACGAGGCCGTAGCTGCCCCCTCTCTGCAGCTCTGGTTGATTGTGAAAATGCCGCGCGGTCGGCCGGTCCCGGGCCATGGTCCAAACATTGACACTTCACTTTACTCGTCACTTGGCTTCACTTTAGTTTGATAAATACACAGTATCACTTTATATTGATCAGTCCAGTACCATTAATTTTGTTAAGTTTTTCTATTATGCGGTTCCTATTTTAAAAGGTTAAACTGTATTTTTTTCATTTAAAAGTTTAAATAAACAGTCAAATGATCAATTGAATTGTGAGATATATATTTAATGATGCATAAGTACATGAATTTAATCCGGTACTATGTTTTTTTTGACAAGCAATGCAATTTTAAGAATAGTTACTTTCAGTATTTTTTATTTAAAAAGACGCCATTGACAACTGTCCAACATTGAATATATTTGGAAAATTTAGTGCTAGCAGAACCTGGCAAACGTCCTGACTACGTAAATAATACATGTATGTGTGTATGTATATACATATATATATCTAGGTATTATATGTATTTATCACAGCGACATCTAGCGGCGAGATACAACAAAATGGATCGCATAAAATTCATCCCCTTGAAAGAATTCACATAATTGCCAATTACTATGGAATCATCAAATCTATTAACCAAAATAAGCAAACACACTACACCCATATTTATATATAAGATTTCTATACATAAAGGCATGTGAAATATCAATGCAACTTCAAAATAAATTGAAGACAGAATTTAAAAGGTTACTTCTGCTAAATGTAATAGGGTGACCATATCTCATAATGAACACGGAAATTAAGAAGGCTTCACAGACGAAATTGTAAATTACTACCCGCCTCCGCACGGGTACAATACAAAACTTTCATAAAACAATGTACATGTCTATTGTTTTTTTCCAACGACTTAAACAATCGTTATCATATTTCAGCCAATTAACACAAAATCAAATACACCTACCCCATGAAACGTTCCGTCCATAAATTAAATCTATAAGGAAATCCGTTTGGTAGTATTGAGTTGATCGTGTACAGAAACATCGGGACGTCTTTGTTTTAAATTGATTAAAATTAAAAATAAAAAAAAATTGAAACAAGCTCTTAATTTATGAACTAAGCCATTTTTTTTCTATTACATTGGATTAATAAGTAATGTTTCGTGTCGTATAGTTTTACATCAGTAATACCATTGATGTATCAAAAATTTATTAGAACTATAAATATATATTAGGCTATGATGCTTTCCAATTTAAAAGCACAACAGGTCTCAACTTGGGACGCAAAACACTCGGATGTTACGTGTCGTGAATCTGTCTTAAGATGCACGCCAAATCTCAATCAACACTCAAGTAGTGTTGATACAATAAGTAACCATTTTATAATTGAAATTATCTCACTTAGTGTGGTACTGATTATCAAAGATAGTAATACATATGTTATGTCATGTAAATTCGAAAGGTATTGAATATGTTAATAGTATAGGTTCGAGTTTTATTCCTAGACATATAACTTTAAGTCATACATTATTGCCTAATCTATATTTTACATTAAGAAAGCAGATTTTTTGTAAGATTAAACACAAATTCAAAAAAAACCTTATTCAATTGGAAAAAGAATCATTTTATGTTAGTCCATAGTATGGGAGTCTTTTTATCAGGGATACATATAGCACATACCAATGAATTGCTTTCAAATTATGCGTATAGTTGTTCAGACAGAACACATTTTCTTGGTTTTAATAGTAATAGTTTAAATAAAACGTAATTAAAGCACACGAAATGTCATTGTAAAAATGTGAAATGGTTTTTCCTTTGATCAGATTGTCGTAAACAGTGAATGTATGTTCGGCAAGTTATTCAGGTGTTTTATAGCTTCGAACTCCATGGCCACTCTCGTAGAGGTAACCTTAATAAATCAAAACGGTGAAACAGATCGTCGATAAGGCACCTTTTAGTAGTAATGGAACGGATCGGCGTTCCGAAGGCTCTCGAGTTGTGATTCATTCTTCCAATCTTCGTTAATACTTTAATCAGCCCTTTAATGTTACGGATAAATATCTACATGTAATTTAGGTTATTTGGAAACGTTCCTTTAGGCGTAGCCTACTTTTTTGGGTTTTAAGAAGGCGTATCCTGGTCATAGTATCGTAATTACAGTTGTTATACAACTTTATCGACAGAAGGTCGAGTGTTTAGGCTACCTGATGGTAAGTGGTTTACTCACAGTTATCTTGTATATATGTTGTTAGAAGCGAAGCATTCTTGTCTGGGGTAATATTTAGTGACATACCCCTGGACTATTTTGCAGTGATTAAACTGGCCTAGAAATTTACTTTGACAATATAACAGAAAATACAAACTGATATTGATGCGGCAATTTTGTTTGAGCTAATATTTCGTGACGTAATTTGGTCTCTTCTGATATTTGTTTTTAATGTCTTCAGGATTCGACTACAGTTCATATATGGCTACTTTGACGTAATATTATTAAGTTTTACTTTCTTGGGTACTTTAGTAAGACTCCAAGACATTGACGACGTTGACTGTCCAGGCCAAATCCAACAACCTTCACGTGGCGTCCTGCGGTTTTTTTTATTAAAGGTAGTTGGAAATACTTCACATTTAATAAATTTATAGTTGAAATCTCCGTCACTGTAATATTACAGTTAATTTCAGCATGTATCACATGTGATACAAGGACGTCTCGTCCTTAATTTTAGTGTATCACATATGATGCAGGGAACGTCGAAGCAAAAAATGTGGGTATTCATATAACTAATTGTTTTAGTTTTCTTGCGGTAGTTGCTTAAAAATAATTATAAACGTTAATCATAATTAATCGAGCATCGCAGATCTATTGCTGCACAAAATAGTTTGCAAAAATGAGTTCCCGACCGTCTTAGCAATATTTTCATTCAGTAAAAAAAATGTGTTGGTTTATTGGTGTTTTACTTTTCTTAATATATATACTAGACGTCCTAATAATATTTATTTCCCTAACTCAGACGTCCTCGCCAATAAACGGTGTAGAGTCTGGACGCCTACTTGCATCAGATGTAAGGACGTATGGTGAAAAATAAATTTTTATCATATGTGATGCAGGGACTGTCAACGTGTTAACAAGCTTTTACATTCGATAATTTTATTTTAACGTTGTACTTATTTATTTATTTCATTCAGATATTATATCGTATACTAGTATACCCGTTCAAACGTTATTGCTACATTATATTGATAAAACTTGGACAAAAAGTTCTCTGAAACACGCTGACTAATATGGTATAAATTTCTAGTGAAAATATTCATCAATTTTGTATAGATTTATTTGATAAGTAGCATATTGTAACTAGGGCATGTCGTTGATTTTCAATCGACCTAAACATTTCATACTTTGGCTGTACTACTAGTGAATATCGATTATGTAATCAAATTGAATCCTTGAACTTTCGGCAGCTATTGTTGGTTAATGATAGGTTTTGCTACAAAACTTCAAGGAACTTCTTACAGCTGACATTAGTCCATTTTATTGTTGAATTTTTGCGAAGACCTCCAACATTAGTTTTCAGTTCATTTCAGACATCATTTAATTTTGATTTCTTAAAATATTAAAGATGCTATCTGATGTGTTTTAGTATTTGAAGCTTAAATACGAGTTATAATTTATCTTGATCATAGCGGTGTTAGAAATCTTAGTACTGAACTCTTTGTATCGAGAACGATTCCAAAAAATATGGAGAAAGCAATTTAGTTTACTAAACATTTAGGAGCTGTTATGTTTTATATGAAAAGGGTTCTATTTTAAGCAATTTTATACAGATATTATTAAATTGGAAATATTTATTGAAATATTCAGTTTTAACTACAATATGTGCTATCGTGCCATCAATATCAGATGTCTAAAAATATTATCCTATAATTATATGTGAACATTGATATTGAAACTAATAATTGTAACATTTATAAAAAAAACGCATCGAAGTAGTATATTACTGTACGTCGCTTTTCACATTTCACGACTAGTATACGAATTGAGTTCTTACACGGGGAGTAAAATCTACGACCTTTGCCGTAGTTTCTAATATCGTCAATTTATTTCAAATCGATAGATTGGATTCGATTTACAAAAATGTGGATATCGTAAAACCTGACTTAAAATTGTTAAATGGGGCCACCTTAAATACTAAAATGCTGCAGTTTTCGTTACTCTTTACTTAATGTTTCAAGGCCGAGCTATAATTATAACGTATTTACCTCTATTTTTACGGACGTAACTTTGTATTCTTACTTATTTAGCAATGTCACTGGCAAAATGGCTCACAAAATATGGACAATATATCAGTCAAATGAACCACTCGATCAGACGCTATAGCGAAGATAACACCCTAGTTCATGGTTATTTTATAAAAACGAAATTTAAAAAATAAATTATTAAATGAAAACAAACCTTATTCTATTGTTATAAAACTCAAATTCCTCGTATATTATTTTACGTGAATTATCCCAGTCACGCGATCAACTTGTAGGAACGTTTGGTAGTCGTTCTGAACTTGGTTTTATATTGAAATATATTCTTTATACGGTTGTGAAAAAGGCTATTACGGTATGTTTACCTGTGACTATTCACGTGCTGAATTAAAAACTACATTAGGGGTGGGGAACTACATAATATGATCACGAATATGTTTAATTACGACATTTTATTAGGTGCTGGTCTAAGTTTCAAATAACTAAGAATATTAATTATTATAGGTTATGTGTAATAATATTATTCAACCGTCAATTTAAGGTCTTAAATTGAAAGACATATACCGTAAATATTTAAAAAAAATTGAAATTATGATCTCTGATCGGAATCAAACTGTTCAATGCTTGGGTTGATTTGACTTCTTTTCGAATTCGAATTTTACAATTGCGATTTGAATATTTTTTATCAGCGGCTTACATACGTATGCTATTGATGTGTCTCAATAAAAACTTTTTTCCAAAATATAAAAATTAATACTATCCTCAAAGGGCATGACATGTAACAATAGAAACTAAAAATATATCCAAATTTTTCATTGAAATAACTGCACACAACATGCTTTCAAACCACATTTTATCCCAAACTACTTTCAAGAGATAAATGGGAAAAGATCAAAACATTGTGATTCTCATACACAAAACCTACTCACCTCAGACAACCTTACAATTTAATTGGTTTTTAAATCACAGCTCAATAGAGAATCAAATAAAAAAATTAAAACCTTCAAACGGTCAGGTATATTTCGGATCTTGTCATTACAAAAGGGATCGTGGGCGCTTTTAATACCATTTCGACGTCTATTCATGTCGACGATTTGAGATATTTGGTAGGTTACGTTTTTTAATCCAAGAAAAAAATTGTTTTCATACTTCTCAAATTTTAAGTAGTCATTTTCATTAGTTGAGTAAATTTGCTTTCGTACCTGGAAAAAGTTCTCAAGTTATCAAATGAATTTCTTAATTTGTAAAGAATGCTTATTTTTGGATCATCATGCTTTTGTTATTTACGACACTGAGATGTTCACTTAACGATTACTACAAGTACCTATCATAAAAAGTAAAATTGTTTTACAAATTACTGCATCATTTTTTTTCAAGGCATTATCACCTTTTGAAAAATTGGTGAAGATGAAATTTTTAATAATAAGGAAATAAATGTTTTAATCTCCGCTGCAAAATATAATCGTAATACCTTTTTTTTATAAAATAGGGTATAAAATATTGTCAACTAACCAAAGCCTTTTATTTAGGTGCCAATTTTAGATTTGAATAGATTCGGAAATAAATCAAAACACTAACATACATATATTAATTTGCCATGATATATATGTCTAATTTGAGACAACATAATCAAGTTCAGGCTTTTTTGAAGCGTATAAACAGATATGGGATGACAAATTAAAACGCCAAGTTTTTAAATGTTTACTTTTATTTACAGTTTATCTTGAACTCGGCGTTGAATAGAGGTATCGTGAGAAAGCCTGTACGTGTGGGAAGATATTCAGAACAAGAGAAGATTTATCTACATTTGGACACTTTACAATAAACTTTAGTACCTAAAATAATAAGATAATTGTAAAGACAGTTGAAAGTACAACTAGGCAGATTGTAAAATGTCGGCAAAATTCGAACGGAACACTTAATTTATAACAAAACGATGTAGTTTATAATATTTCAGTTACGATAGGTTAGTTTTTTCTATTTCCATTCGAGCTTATTTACAATCCATCTATATTTTTACTGGCCTAATCATAACTTAGTTATAACCGTTTCCGGTAGCTTAAGACTGGACTAGGTTACCAAATTATTTTACTAAATGGAAAAACCGTGTACGAAAGGTTAAAAACGGAACTACAGCCTCAATACTAATAACGAATGGCGTAACATAATAGTGATACAGTATGCCATAATCGTTTTTTATGGTCGGGAGGAATAACAGGAGTTCATAACTGCTAAACTCAAAACTCTGGGTTGTTAGAGAATCAAGTGAGAGAAAACACAGTAAGCTTTATTATTTATAAGTGGACATTGAATCTCAGGATCAGCAGTACCTCTAAACCAATGCCGTTGAAGACAATAACCTCGTTTCGGTTAAATAAGTAATGTTCCAATGATTTAAAAATAATTTTATGGCAGCTGATTGTCAGACAGATGTTTTGCGGTTAGTTTTTATGTCGGTAATCGTTGTGTATTGAGTCATTATTGGAATTCCACTGGGAAAAAAGTCTATGGTTAATATTAATACATGTTTGTACAAATTGGTTATGTAAAGTGTTTCATGGGTACCTACGCAATTTGTTTTTACTTATTAGATATAAGATGGATCAAATTAAACAGATTTCTTTTATTGGAGTATCACATGTTTGGTACTTATTTGTTTCTATCTATATTATCATTTTGATATTCGATTATTGTTTAATGGTGAGTTTCGAGTACACTTCTAGCATTAAGACTTATCTTGAAACAAGATATAATGTAACGTAAACAACTTAACTCTGTCTTTTTATTACCTTTCGACGATAAAAACGAGTCGTAATTAAATTTCATATTGGTGTAGCCACAGACCTGGATAACGTGCATACGAGTGACACACGGGCTTTTCAAAGGCCTACGCGGAGGGTATCTTCTTTTTAATTTCTCCCTTTCCGTCTTTAGTGATTTGACATTTCAAAGAGGGAGGTAAGTATTGTGGCTTTACAACTAACGCAACATATATTAATAAGTAGATAAATATAACATATCTGATGAAATTGTTATAAAAATATGTGATTGTATGCTTTTTTGGCTTCTAAATTAGATTTAGGAAGTTAATAAACCATAAAAAAATGTCTACCCGTGACCATGAACGCTGTAAAGTGCTCGAAACGTCGGGATGTTAAAAATAATTAATATATGCTATTCAAATCCGTTATAACTAGTTTTATTTCAACCATAAAAAAGTACTTTTGTTTCGCTGTCATTTTTCTCGTAAATTGACCGATGCTACTTTAGCAAAATGTTTGATAAAAAGGCAAAACTATCCAGATGTCATCGCGGTTAATCATTTCAGTCAACTTAGTTTTTATTTCCTCTCATACCGAGGGTCTGAAGTCACTCGGAAATAAGTCGGTCAAACATTGTGAGTGACGCTGGGAAATGTGGGGTGTGCACACACCCCTTATGTAACATGTTAAACCGAGCACGGGCAGTCAAATAAGACCAGTTAAGATGACCTGTGGTAGTACAGGCATTGAATGTAAAGAAGGTTCAAATTTGCCAAGACGTGTAAAAGCGCAAAGCAAAAAAGAGGGTATATGTGGAACATTGATGTTCAAATATAAGATCGCAATTCATGTTGTTCATCGATTTGAATACGTGATTTTTCTACAATTTCTTTAATCAATACCTTCTTACGTTTAAATTTTGAGAAGGGTTTTTGTTATTTAAGGTATAATGTCCTAGTATGGCCCATAAGTAGACAAAATAGCCCAAAATCGGTCACCAATGTAGCTAAGTGGATATGTGAATAATTATATCCTACGGTCGATTTATAATTCTCCTGACCTCTCCGCCAATCTTCACATTTAATTACTGTTCACAGGACGGGGAAATTAAGATCGAATGATAATAATTGGTTTAGATGTAATTTGGTCAGCCAATACTATCAACTTACCATTCAAAGTGCAATGTGCTCTATTCAAGACAATAGTTAGGTAGTACATTTATGTCTAGCTTCATTTTTTAGAAGGATAATATTCGAACTTCCTAGACTTGGACGTAACTGGAATTCAGAATCAACTAAAATTAAATTAAAATTCGTATTTGAGCAGTATTTTGGCTTAAAAAAAGACAAATCAATCAAATCAATTCTCTTTTGCAAACAAAATACACCAAGTACATCCACGATCGACAATAGACGAAAACTTATAGTTGATTATTTTTCTATCCACTTACTAGAAAATGAAATGAACTAAAATATTTTATAAATAGAAACAAAATATTTGAAAGGAAATGTTTTATTGAATCGTGTATTATTTTTGTTTCTTGCCAATTAATCGTTCATCTTTATTCAGTATTCGAATTCGTAACAATGTCACAATATTTTAATTGGTAAATCAATTTGTCGATTGTCGAATAGTTTGCATTTACTCTTGGTTAACCGGATTTACAACTTTACATAACAAAATGTTATTTAAAATAGCTTCAAAAATTTTACAATTATGTTTACATTTTTTTGTGTTAATACTACTGCTTATCTACTGATAACATAACTCAAAGAAAGTTAAAAAAAGAATAATTATAAAACAAAAGTTAATAACTGTATTTATTTATTTCATATCTAAATTTAAGATTAAGATGAGAAAGAGCTTACATAAATGAAAAGTGTCTGCCTGTACATCCAGACTCCGGCTACTAAGATTTTCTGGCAAAAAAAACACTATGAAATTTTAATGGGAACGAACTTGAGATGGATCCTAGAACCTTGGGTTCTATGGAATTATCAGACCTTAGACACCAAACGAATATAAATATGGGTTACTGAAAAAATTAAGATGCTTTTTTTGCACAAAGTTTATCCCAAAAGAATCACGGTTGGAATTTGTATTTTAATTAAAATCACGTTTGAATATTTACAGATGAAAATATAACTGTTATTTTTCATTAAATTAAGAAAAACATTTTATATGAATGACAAATTTTTGCACGCCTGTCTCCCGCAGCGATGTGTATATACAATGTGATATATTAATCGTCCTGTATAATATTACCGCCAGAGGCATTTACACAGTAACATTTGCATTTGGCGTGACCTTTATTACGTGAACATTATAGCTTATTTTTGTTTGAAAAACAAAGAAATGTCAAATGTCAAGCAATTCTGTCAGCTGTCAGTCACAAGTGTCACGGCATCCAGGCGTAGACCCACTTTTTCGCTTGAACGATCGTTTCGGATTTGAGGGGGTGGCAAAAATAGAAAATGGATTGTATAACTATCACGATTGGCTTGAGATAGAATTTTTAATTGATTTTAAATATTTTCCACATGAAATTTTTTTTGCCAAATTAAAAATGCTGCAGACTATTGCAGTTTCGAATGCTGTCAATGTATAAAATAAGAAAGATACTTATCTTTATTTTTTTTCAATACAACTTCCTGATAGAATAAACTTTTTAAGACACACATCAAAACTTTTGCCTTTTCTCTGAATCAGTACATTTTCTTTGGGCGAAAAACTAAAAATCGTTACTTTATAAAGAACTAAGAACCCACAAGCTACTGAAACAAAAATATATTCCAGAAGACAAATTGATTCCAACAGTAGTTCTTAGCACAAAGAAAATAGAAGAAAAGCAATTCAAAAGGCGAATTAGTTTCGAGCTGAGAAATTAATCTAACATGTTGGCGTTTAGTACAAAATGAGAATGGCTTTTACATCCGAACATTAATTTTAAGTAAAAATCAAATGCGATTTCCGTAGAGGATGAATAGCGTAATACAAAACTTCATATGATTTTATACGATTTATCTTCGTACACGATACAGAAGAAAAGGCAAATGGAACAGAGGTTGAAAAGTCGTTCTAGACCAATAATCTGAACGTTAATAATTTTAATCATCGAATATTTCTTAATCAACCAAATCTTCATAATGTCTCTATATAGTCTATACCGACCACAAGATGATTAAAAATAAAGAAACAACATACAACGTCAAATTGACGCGATAACATTAGAACAGAGCTCGAGTGATCTATAATATTCATTATGGTTTCGCAAAAAAGGGTTTTGAATGTTGACGAAGCATTGTATTTAGTTAATCAGTACGAATACGCAACTATAAGCTATTTTCGTTTCTTCTTAAATTAGAATACAAAACTTAAACCTCGAATTAAATTAATTGAAGATAATTTGTATAGCATTACAAAAAGATAACTATGTAATTTTCATATGATTTTGTACCCATAATTCAAATTTGATCTCCGTTCAGAACCGGTACAATTTTTATAACTTCCGGACCCATAGCAATAAGTTTAAGTCAAGTTTGGTATGGCCTTTTTTCATATGACTATGATGTTTTTATTTTCTTATGTGTAACGGTATGCACTATTTGTTACATTAACATTAGAAATTTTATACTTAATACTACTATTCTTATATCATCATTTTCATTAGCATTTAAATCAATTAAACAAATTTAAATCGATTTTCTTTCGTAGTATATGACAGTTGGTCACAATTTTAACTTCGGCAAATTTGCTTCCTAAGGAAACAGTTGAATGCTTCCGTCTGCAGGACGAATATCACAGTTAATATTTATACATATGATTACCCCTCAATTGATTGATAAGTCATTAATATTTATCATGCGATACTGTTTTTTATAATTATAGGAAATGGTGATCGCTCAAATGATGGGAAATGTTAAACTCAGCAGGACTATCGACATTGTTGCAATAAAAAACCTATATTTAAAAAGTTACATTGTTTTTAAACGTTGACATAACGTTTGTTGTCGTTTCCATTATGTCTATATACATGTGTATGTGGTTTAAAAGGGCAAGGTATGGTTCAATGTATTTCTTATACCGTAACTTTAACTGTGACAAATTTGAGACTTCTTCCAGTTAACCTTCCTAAAATGGGAAACCAAGTTTTTACCTCACGTATTATATCGATAAAGGTTTTAATTCTTCTACATAAAAAATCCGTAAGTTTATCTTACTTTCAAAGAAAAAAATCATCCGCATTACGTATTTCCTCCATATTTTATCAATGGACACTTCTGTAAGCTATAATAATTTGTTCTATAGCGTATTTGCTGTTTCAAAGTTATTTAAAAGTCATAAATTTTATTATCCAATGAGTATACACTAAATGATATAAACTATAAATTACTCGAGTTCCGATGGAATCGGTGTTCTTCGGCGTCCATTCTCGGATATCTTATGATTTATACCTCCCACAGTGGCTGGTTTCTCATAGGGAGACTTGCTACACCTTGTTGTGATTTGTACAGTTCGTAACAGGCTGTGGCGAATCGGTAAGCTATTATAAAATAGTAGATTTTTTGTTTAGGTTCAACAACCTCGTTGATCTTCTTGATCTAAAATTTATTTTTCTGATTTTCACTTGATGAGATTTCGAATGAATCTATTGGATGTATGATTCCGTATTTTTAACACAAAAGAAATAGGTATATATATGTAGCATTATTTATTACACCTCTTTAAACGTTGGATATTTAAGTTTTAAAGGATATTTTACGAATTTAGAAGGTTCGTTTAATTTATCCTAACCTTCGAAATTTGAATTAGAGCAAAGAATCTCTTATTGTTTTCAAAGCCATCAATGAAAATAAACGGAGCGTGGACGAATTTCACTCCATCTGCGTTTGAAAATCCGTATTTTCATTCCACGATTACTGAACCTAAATACAAAATTGCTTATTGAGTTTATTAAGACAGAGAGGGTTGAAATGGGGACGGAATGAAAAAGCGGGAGAATGCTTTTGACCACTAGCGGAATTGCAGAGGCTGTTATAGAAGTTTGCAAAGCCAACTACTTTTAGATGAATCACTAGTTTCTAAAGCTTGAATTCTACGAATGCAACACAGAAGTTTTAGCTTTATTTCCAAGAGAGAACTCGAATATATGACGTATTCCTGGTAGAAGTTCAAAAGGCTATCTAAATTAATGATAATTTGCATTTGTATTGTATATCGAATATATTATCTTTCGTATTTTGTTTATATTTATATTAGTAATTTAATGTTAATGTCTTTGTTCGTTACATGATTTCTTAGGCAGATATTTTTAATCTGTAATTATGTATTAACAGAGTAGTATCACAGCCGAAAAAAAAGTTTTTATAATAGTTATTGAAAAAAAATAAATAAAGATGCATGAGCTTTTTTAAAACGGGTCAATTTTTATACTATAATCTACCTTAAAATGATTTAAATACTACATTATATACCATATGGTACTAAACACTGTGTGTACAGTAATTAAAAACAGTTTTGCGGAAATTAATTACAATTCAATGAAGAGCTAACAATTAAACTGCAGTCTGTTACTATTATTGCTTTTGTTTCGCCAAACAAAAAGTAACTCGGTGGGCAGACGTTGCGGCAAGTTAAACCAGTCCGGATAATATAGCTAGCTAGGAAGAACCATGCTCTCATTTCCATGAATGCAGCCTTTTTACCCTTAAGTCATTTATAAGGGATATTGACGTTAGCAATTAATCATTATTTATCATTAAATATTTTGTTTATTTTTCCATTGAATTTACTTTCATGACGTCGAATAGAACACGTTCGAATTTATATTGAATGTTTATACAACAATGAAAAATTTATATATTCAATACGATATCAATACATTTTGGGCAGTGTGACAAAAACAAGGAAATTTGCAACACAAATCGCACTGCAGTGTCTAGTGCAGAGGTTTTTGTGCGGGTTTAAAGAAACCCCTCTGATTAGCATATTACACGGCCACTCTTTATGTGGTATAACCGTTATTATTCCATTAAAATATTTTATCTCAACCCTCAACTTCGACGACACATTACCGATTAAAGCACACAGTTACGAGCGATTTATTGCCGTACGAAATGTTGTTTTATATCATTATTCAAGATACTAGGACGCTGGGTGCTAAGCTTCTTGACATTACCACTCGATACAACAGGTTCGTTCACATTTTTGTAATATATAACACTTAAAAGAGCACGAGAACACTATTACAATGAATATTTTAGCGGTTACAAGAGCGTTTCTTTGGTTATTTTGTTTTATATTTTATAGATGAGCGGTGAGACATAACGCGGCGCGCGAGCGTCCTCAGCGCGCGCATTCGGACGACTGATTACATTACCCCGGCCGACCGAAGGTTTCGGCCCGGCCGGCGCACGGCGTACACTTCAGTTGCGTTCCATTTTAACCAAAAATATTGATTCTGGATGTATTTCTTTGAATTTATAGCCTTTATTACATATCAATTTATACCATACAAATTATATCAAAAATATGTTGAGGTTATTCCTTAAATTGATTAAGTACCGTTACAAAAAATACTTTATATAATATTAAATTTAAGCTTAAACTGATAAAAATATTGTTGATTTTTCTGATTTTAAATATGAATTACATACGATAATACACATCGTGTTGATATTTTAAAGTTGAAATATTTTTAACAAGCTATGCATGAATTGAAACGATTCAACATTGGCAACAGTAACGCCATCTCCCTCACACTTTTGTGAACAAAAGGCGCCCGAGTGGTGCGTGTTTCAACCCTGTGTACCCTTCCCGCTGCAGGGTTGCTCTATCCACTATAGATTGACCTATGCTTTTGTTCGATGTATCCGTTTTCTGAAATATCACGGCTAGACCGCGCGTTTCTTCATATTTGGTTTGTAAACAAAATGTAGGGCTACAATTTTAGGGCCAACAAATTAGAAAGGGGAGAAAAAAAACGTCGGGACGTCAGGTTTATTGACATTTCGCCGGGCGATAATTAAGGCTTACGAGGGTTTTGGGGAAGTTATCGGCACGCCGTTAAATTTTAAAGCTTGGATTTTCGTTTCAATTAGTTTATTCGAATTGGCCCGAGAATGAGGTGAAACAAGACTGTTATTTTTATTGGATTCCGTTTAACAGGTATTCGATAGGATCTGTCGCATAAGACGTCGATATAAAAAGAAATAGCGTACTTAATTAGCTGCGATTAAAGAGTCTTTGATTAGGTTCGCAAAGTAACTTTACAAATGTTAATTGCTATTATTTCTTTCAATTAACTTTTCTCTACATTTGTAATTTATGTTTATTTTTACATTATAAAGAACCTAAATTGAGACATATTTTATTATATTTAAAATAAACAACTTTCGCCTTTTTTTAATTAGAAATATGTCTGCGAAAGTATGAGATTATAAATTATGAGATTCCTGACTGTATTCGTTTTTGATTCCCAAAAATAAGAATCAAAAAAGAGATTTTTATTTTAAAATTCCGTTATATATTTGATAAGGCTAAATATATTTGACGCTACGAAATATATCTATTTAGCATCACAACGTTAACAAATTACCTTTGGTGATAACTAAGAAGACATCAAGAACTGGCATTTTTTTAGTTCACAACAAAAGTCTGAACACGACGATTATCGAAACACCAATCGCATATTAGGTAAAGTTACCTAAGATGTTTTTCTAAGATTTATTTAAATACGTTTTGTTAATTACTGATAATATGTGATTTACTGTTAAATTCTTTATTTTAATAAATTTCATAAATATTAGTTGTAAACAATGTTTCAGTATGCGTTACTACGCGTTGTATATGTATTTTAACCGACTTCAAAAAGGAGGAGGTTATCAATTCGTCTGTATTTTTTACTTCATAGCTTTCCTTGATACATTAAATATGTATTAATTTTGAATGTTTTGACTGTAATTATTTCGTCGGGTAAAGAATTAATATTTTGGTATGGGGTACATGAAGATATGAGATGCATTGAGTATCTACGACACTATCGGCTATTGGATCGTGTAAGTGTGATGGCCGTATATCACTGTGTGGGGCAGTGAGCTGTGAGACTCAAGTCAGGTGTTTGGAGTGCATTTAAGGGCTCAAAATACCCTCGTCCTTTGGGGACTCCTATGAGACCGACCCTAGCTTAGAGTGTCATCATCGAAAGGGCTTAAAACGGCGAAAGTATTTATGACATTTTAGAAATAAGGCTTTCGATATCTAAACTGTAAATAAATTGAATTCTTTTGTATGTAACATACAGAAAAGGAAAGTAATTTCATTTGCATTTTTATATGATAATATTTGTGATAAATTTTAAAGTCAGATTAAGTACATAGACGCTGTTTGAGTTGTGTAAATTTTATTACTATGAATATGTCGCAGCCAACTTGCTTAATTAGCCAAAATATGAACTAAGAGCTTAGCCGTTGTTTGAAACGTCCACGTGTAGTAAAATAGCTATTATTAAAAGGCTAAATAAGCAAGTTGCCTTCGTCATCAACACTTTTGAGAGACTAAACAGACAAATTTTTGAATCCAAGTAAATACTATAGGTTTTTCGACAGCAGATTATCAGATATGACGAGAATAACTTTCCACGGCATAGCGTAGGTATATGCCTGTCATATAATACAATGTAATTGTCTTCTTGGTGGCTTATAACGCTGTATATGACGAAGCTCAAAAACAGGTTCGGGTATTAAAGATTATTGTGATTATCTTTAAAATTTTAATAACATAGTCGGAGTTTAACTTTACATTCCGGCATATCGTAAAGCGCGTAAAGACGTATGTCCTGCGCTTGATCTCTGCTCAGGCGTATCGGATTACCAACCCATCGGACTATGTGTGGGTGCACGCACACATACAAATTCCCAGTATTAATTCTATATTAAGAACTCAGTAATACGTCAAATCAAAATTGTAGATTTTTGTTTGCAAAGATCTCAGTATGACAGAGTTATATCTAATGATCTATAACAATATAATAAGCTCTATTATTATACCCTGCGCAGTTGACTAGCCTGATAATGATCGACGTAGATTAAATTGTTCATAAATATCTAATTATTTCATAATATATGAAGGCGGGGTAAAACGAGCTACCTAATCACCGATCACCACCGCCCAAAAACATTGGCGCTGTAAGAAATGTTCATTCTTACTAACATCGCCAATACAGCAACTGATATATTATGATGTTCCTAGTTATATTGGCTCACCCATGCTTCAAAACTTCATTATTAAGTACTTCTGTTGACTGTATCTAATGAGTAGGTATATACCACGAGTTTACAATAAACCGTACAATCAGTATATAATTTATATTAATATTATAAATTTGAAAGTAACTCTATCTCTCTCTGTTTGCTGCTCTTTTACGACCAAACCGCTGAACCGAATTTGATGAAATTTGGTATGAAGCTTGGACTCCAAGTAAGAACATATGCCCCTTTTTTGTCTAACACATGTCAACTGACAACCTATAACGCCAGCGTATTCGCGGGTAACTACTAGTTAATTAATAATTAAAAATATATTATAATCGGTAATTATCTTATTTGCATAAACAGACATAAAGTGAAGCGAACTGGAAACAGGTCACTAGTGCAAATCTCGTATTTACTTCATAAGTTCGCAAATTAATTTTACTTTGTACCAAGTATTACGATATCAAACATTTAAATCTCTGTTTGTATGTGTTGTATTGTTATCGGACCCTTGGGATTACGTTTGTTAGGGTCTGTAAGCACGTTATTATTATTGCCGCTTTTAAATGGTATTCGAAATCAATAATTTGAAAGTAATTTCGAAATATTGTTTTGAAAATAAGTGGGAGTTCGGAGGTCAATTAAGAATTAAATACCAATATATAGTTTTATCGTTATCTGATCTTATAAAACGTATGCTCTTTCAAAAATATCATAATAAAGTTTGTCATGATGGTACCTATTTTTTATTATATTCGTATAAAACATAAATTAGCAAATGATATAATATAAAGAAAACTGTTAGCACATTATTTTTCATGACAATATTTGGAAAATAACATTACTAATTTTAATTTGTTTAATAATAATATTAGACAAATATGTTGATTTTACAATTGGATAGATTGTACATTGGACACAAACTATATAATATTGTAATTAGTTTAATTATAGGCTACCCACAGACTCCGCCAAGCGTTGCTATGGTAACGTAATACATAATATGTTGAATTATGTTATGTGATAATATGTACAACACATGCTGAATATAATGATACTTATGTCAAAGTATTTAAGAGTCTTTGCGAGATACTCGCTAAAAACAGTAAGCTTTTTATAGATATAAATAAAATATGGTATAAAATGTCCCAAGTAGCGACATCTATTATTATTATTTGGTACTAAAAATTACGGACGATGAACGAACTACATCGTCGTAGTTCAAGTATTCACACATAGATGTCGCGATTATACTTTGTTTGACTTGAACATTGAATTTCAATGTACAGTCGGGGTAAGAAAAGATTCGTCATCTTAAGATCTATTTTCGTGTGGTCAGTGTGAGCTATAATCTGCTTTACCGATCGAGAATGACATCAACGGTGATATGTTAAGTAAAAGCAATGAAAATTATGTAATCAATTTATTTTACGTTTTGTCTTCAAAAAAGTTATGCAGCAAGCAATACTGTGTATTGTGTTCTAGAAACATAATACAGGCACAAAGGATTCGGTAACTTGAGCTCATTGGAGATTTAAGGATTGATTCAAATATTTTACGGCGCCAATATCTAAGGGCGCTGGTAGTAACTTACCATCAGGCCTATTTTAATCTCCAAACAAAACTCTACTAGTTTGATAATGGTTATATTTTCGATGTCGTTCACTAGACAGAAAAAAAGATTTATTTTTTCTAAGCTGCATAATATATATTCTATATTATGACGTCTTATAGGTAGACAAGTATTTTGAAAGTAAGTACGTACTTTCAAACTGCAACAAAGATTTCGTCAGTACAACAGTCGTACGCCTAACAAGTCTCACAGTACCAAGTTTAACAAACCAAAGTTAGGTTACTTTACACTGAGCCACTGCTGTAACTTATAAGCTCGTATTTGCTCTTTCAAACTTCGAACACGCTAATTCAATTTCAGTGGTTTTATTATGACGTTATTCATTATTAATAATGTATGCTTTTTTATTTCTTTATATAAGAAATACTAGCCAGTCATAATATTCCGTTTCGAAATATAGAAACTTTTTTTCAATCTAAATAAATCTTATAAATATGTCCAAGTCCACTTCCTTGTCTTAAAGGATTCTGTGTTATCTATGATCTATGTATATGATATTTATTATTATGGATCATAGAGGCTGCGTGTTTCTGAAGCATCTATCGTACCTCGACGGACGAAGGGGATCTGTAGAAACGCTTCTCTGTCTTCTCTTCTCCTTTCGTTCTTTGTTTTTGTTAAAATAAATAATTACTTAAACAATTGAGTTAGAATTTTAGTTAAATAATTATAACTAGTTTTCGAGCAGAGGTAAAAATTCGACTATTACGATTATTATAAAAACGTGAAAAGTTTTTAACTCCAAGAACCTTTAATTATATATAGCTGACCCTTGGTGCAGTACGATATAGAGTGTCACGTTAGCATACGAAACCACTGGCGCCTGTCGAAGAGACGGAGGGGGTACCGCTGGTTTATTAGTAGATATTTCAGTGTACCGGGGCGCTTTCGTCGTCCAGTGCACCAGCGAGTCCCACATGCCGCCGCAGTTCCACTTGGGGAAACGACACGCGTTTTTCTTCGAAATTAAGCAAGATCAAACCAATAAAAAAGAGTGGAAGGTACTCTATCACGTTTGGCGATTGTCTGGTGTAACTTTCACGCACATCACAGTTATAAAGTTGGCTAGTTTGTTTTAGATCTTTATTGTGGGTAACTCGCATCTATGATGTATAAATTATCCGAATGATATCAGTCATAACGTTCATTCTGCCTACGTCGGGTATTACCATTGATCATATCACATCATCAGCCTGTTTTTGTCCACTGCTGAACGTAGGCCTCTCCAAGAGCACGCCACTGTGGTCTTTCTCCGGCTACTCGCATTCAGCTCCTGCCTGCCGCCATGCGTATATCATCACTCCACCGTGCATGAGGACGTCCTAGACTATTTGGCTTATTCTTCTATTATATATACATGACCAACTGTCATTTTTAGTTCGGTTAAAAGACTAATTACGTCGCGTACAACGTCATACAATCACGAATACAACTCTTCAATTGATGTGCCAAATTTTAATATATTACCACGTCAACAAGAAGAAGAAGAAGATAGGAGTTGTCTTGCTAATTAATAGACCGGTGACGTTTCACTTAAAGATGAAAAATCACACTTCATTGTTGAAACTTACTAACTAGTAACTATTAGAAACTTTAATGTAAATAAGTAAACGCGCTACCTCAAGTAAAGTGCCGCCATAATAGTACAAAGTATATGAGGCGCCGATTCTTATGCATCGTATTGAAATATGCGATACATCCTAATGATTTCTTTATTTTAACCATTCTCGGTATTAATTTATTTTTATTATTCAAAAGGAAATTTGTTACCAACGAAGCCCATTTCTAAACATTATAGGCAACAACAGCCTGTAAATTTCCCACAGCTGGACTAAGGCCTCCTCTCCATTTGAGGGGAAGGTTTTTGGAACATATGCTACCACGCTGTTCCAAAGCGGGATGGTGGCACACGTGGTAAATTTTCTGTGAAAGTAGACACGTACAGGTTACCTCACGATGTTTTCCTTCACCGCTGAGTTCGAGATGAATTATAAACAGACATTAAGCACATGAAAATTCAGTCGTGCTTGCCTGAGTTTAAACCATGTAGTGTTCTAACCACTGGGCCATCTAATAAAAGAATAAAATCTCGTTTCAAAAAACATTAATAACCAAGGCATGTTGCATATACAAAAACGTACTTTGTATTTATTGATTGGCGGGAGATCAAAAAATTTAATTGTGCTTTACTGTGATACTATGTTAATAAATGGCGGGAAAGTAAAAGAGATTCTTGAAGATTTCTCCATAGAATCTACTTTTATGAGCCTACTTGAATACATCATATTTTTATTTAGATTAATTAACAGTGAAATATTTTCGCTGTGCTACTTATTGTGGTTCTTTTTTTTGTTTCCAAATAGGTACCATAATTTGCCTAGTTTTCGCTGTGAGGTGACCAAAAGCTACTAATATTATTAATATCACGTAGTAATTAAATTTTTACTTCAACGTACGACTTACGATCTTTTGGTTAATTGATACAAAGGTAGATTTAAGTTCTCTCCAAAACATTTTAGTAATCTGTAGGCATGATAAGTTTTGTCTTCGTCATTGTGGTAAAAATAAAAATTACATTGGATGTTTAAATATATTTTATTTATGTAAAAAAGTGTACATTTAAAATATAGTCTTAAATTTTCTTATTCTAAATCTAACATTATTATATAATTATAATATTTGAGCTACAACTGACTGGTATACGTTGCATTCACTAAATTAATATTATACATAAAATTGCCAACTTTAAAACATTTCTAAACATTTACTTCCACCGGGAACTATAATATGTATAATATAATTATATACATTGTAGAAATACGTATAGTTGTATAGCAAATGTATAATTTAATTTTGATAATTTTCCTTGTAATACTGTTAGCGTTGGATAATTCGAATATGAAAAATAATACCTATTTCATGTAGAATTTCTTTTATAATATATTTAGAATATTTATTTGTTTGTGTTAAAGTATATAAATTACATATTCATTTTTTTATCAACTGGTATTATGTATATAACATCTTTCAAATTTTGTCGCATTATAATTCCTTATATATTATTCACGGTATGATTTAAAATATCCCGTACCTTATATGAAAAAAATCTCTTTAAATGGTCACTATAAATTCAGTTCAAGACAGAGAAACCTAACCTTATCGGACTCAGTTCTATCGAACCAAGAACACTTACATACTTATATGTACATTTACGTCTAAGATTAAATAAAGCTATATTGGACGAATTGTATGTAAAGGACGGAAGACTATGAGGTAGATTAATTTAAGTCGCGTCCATAGAAAGGAAAAAGTATAATGCGTAATAATATAAAAATATTAGATAGCACCATTAAAGATTTTAGTACAAAATAAAACATTAAAGAATAATAGACACATTATTATACAAAAAAAAACACACACTGGACTAACAGTTTTAAAATCAACGGATTGCCATATAAAAATTTTAAGGCGGTATTACTTAAACATTGCCGTTTCCTTCTTTCAAATGTAAAGTCAATTATGAGGGAAAGAGAAAGCTATGTTTAACTAAACACGCGCTAAACTATTATAAGAGAATCCGTTTATTTTAAAATCATTGTCAGCGGCTTATATTAATTTTATTACCACAAATCGTTTAAGTTTTATTGATTCAATAAAAGATAAACGCATTCAAATCTTTGTAATGACTTTATATAAATGAAATATTCAAATCATTTGTATACGATTTTTTTGTTTTGATGATTAAAAATATGATTCGTTAATTCTAATTTATAGAATTATATGGCAAATAAAAACGTCCAAGAAGTTTTTAATGCAGTCGAAATATTATCGTGTATTAATTAAAAAAAAAACTGTTGTAATTTTTTTCGAATAAAACAAATCCAACGTTCAAAGAACGCCATTAATATAAATTCGATTTTCTTTATTAAATTGAGCATTAATTGTATAACCATTTCTGTAGCAAAGTCTTTGTACCGTATTAAAAGTAAATTATTTACAAAGTCTTTCGTTTTTACGATCACTATTTTTGTTTATTGCACTTTTTCTTTCGTACCGACGTGGTTTATGTAGCCGTTTGTTAGATTTGTGTCGTTTATGAACGCGTCGGATGAATGTAATTCATCCATGTAGCCATTGGTGACGTTTTCATACGCGTTTGCCCTGTCTATTTGGTTGACTGAAACGTGTGCGTTTGAGTTCGCGTGTCCATTCGGTATGAAGCCATTAGTGACGTTATTGCATACATCCACAGTCGTTTTTGGTTTGTCCTTTTTATACGCTTGCATGTAGAAGTTTGTGAATAGAACAATGAAGATGGATGAATGCAGTATCAGGCCCGAGGCGATGATTCTGAAAAATAAATAATTCGAAATTAATTGCGGAGTTTGTGAATAACTTTCTATGTGTGCGTTTTCAATGCTATTCGCATCGAAATCGTATGTGTATGTGTTGGAGATGCATGGATTTTATTTTATATTACTTAGGTAAGGTATTTACTTATATGTATGACTCATACACATTTTATATTTCTTAAGTAAGGTTTTTAATTACATGATTCATACACAAATTGTACTTTAAGATTTTTCTCTTTGGAATCTTAATATATAAGCCCCGTTTTGAAAACCTAATAATAAATCAAGACACAAGTCATTACAAAATAACAAGAAATCGTTAAATCTTAAAAAAAAAAAAATATTAAGGAAAATCGTTCTTTTAAACAATTCTTCATTCTTTTAAAAAAATCATTATCTAGAACCATTCATTGTCACTGGTCAAGGGCCACAATACAAAGGGCAATGTAACATACGACCGCAAACATTAGATATTTTACATTAACAATCAATCGAAATATAAAACCTATTTCGTATTTCATGTTTGAAATAGCATATTATAAAGTAACTCTGTATGTCTGTCTCACTCACTCTTTCACTACAAAACCAATAAACCGAATTCGATGGATTTTGGTACGAAACAGAACTCCAAAGAAAGACACAGGCTACTTTTTTGCCTAATACATGAATCAATAACGATAACTAGTAAAGTATATATGGGTAATAAAAAAGCTTACTTAGGGTAGCCACAGTCGTACACGAGCGCGCTTATGGAGTGGAAGAGCACCATAAAGAATTGGATCTGAAAAAGAAGAATACATATAATTAATAATAATTACCATTTAACCTATCTCAAATAGTTTACCCATAGTAGTTGGGGTCAACTGTACCCTACACGAATCATTTAAAAAGAAGTAGATCTCCCGCGAAAGTTTATTCAAAAATTTGGAGCTTGTTGATAACAATTTTCTTCAATTTTATTTAGGTTTTTCATTTTTTTTTCTTATACAGCCGTAATACAACACTCTAACCGGCCAGTAAATCGCAACAATTTGGTAAGTAGCAAACAAGAATACTCTTTAAATCTTTGGCGAGAGCTCTTCAAGATGAGACCATAACCGATTTTGTATACGCATTTATACTTATATAAATACAAGATATTCAATACATAAATGAATTTCATTTAATAATTGAAATTTGAAAATGGAACGTATTCCAAATATGCGGTACTATTCTGTAACAACTAAGTTTATTACAATTGTGAAATGTTAATAAACCATTACAGGCTATTTAAATGCGTGTAAGCATTGAACGCTTTAATTCTAATCAATGTTAAAAACTTTCTGAAATTTCACGATCGCGTTCTGCGGTCAATTTCAAGTTCGTTCTAACGCAATAGCGCTACCGTACTTGACCACAGTCAATAAATAATTGTTAAATAAAAATATAACGATTGTTTCGCGTGTAAGAATGGTGTTACAAACGATTAAAATTTCTAAAGTCATTGTAATAAAAATACCGACAAATGAAAATCAACCTTGAATTTGAAAAAGATAATAAATAATACCGACTTCTAAAAAAGGAGGTTAGCTCGACGCTTAATTTTATAAGTGTATGTTTGTCTACGAAATTTAAAAGTAAAAGTCGTATAGATCATTTCTAATCTAATTTAGGTATACTTCAAATTAAGGAACGCTGGAAGTTTCATTAAAATAGGTCTAGTGGTTTCATAGATATATTTTTTATTATTAGAATGGTGAGATTCAGTTGTTACTGATTAACTGACTCGATGTTTATCTTAATCATCACATATATTTTACAGAGTAAACTGTTTGGCTAATAAAATGTATATATGTAAAATTAATAAATTAAAATCTGCTCTGTTAGAGCTTTTAGTCAATATATATTCGAAGGGAGACAAATAGTAGGTATAAAGTAGGTAAAACGTATAGAATTCAATGATAGGTCTTTCTTTTATTTTTTCTTGTTAATGTTGAAGATATCACTCATCGCGACCAAACATGTTGCAACGAGGTACATCCGTTTTACAGACGGTATGAGCACATCCGGTTACCCAAAAACTGTGACATTTGTGAAAGGTTGTATAGTCTCTATGACGTTTCCGATTCCACCGAGCTAGTCTTTAATAACTCAATGGGAAAAGCGTGAACATTTCAAAATTCATATCCAGAGTTAGAGGGTTTGATTTTTTTATCTGTCAGAATCTCTTACGTATTGTAAGGGTTTCATGATTCGTTGGCAATTGGATATGTGTCAATAAAATTTAACACTTGAAGCAACAGAGTATCAGTGTTTCAGTAAGGCCGAATAACAGAGTATCAGTAAGTCTGCTTGTATGTTGCTCCTTCACTGTAAGAAACTGAACTATAAGAAAGGACATAGATTAGTCCTTTTGCCTGACACATGACAACCAATACCCAAACGCGAGCGACCACTAGTTATTGGTATATTAATTATTGTGTGTTTAGTTATACCATAATAGTGAAAGTAATTTTTTGTCCCGCTTTCGTGCACCAACTCGAATCCATCGTGGTTAAAAAGTATGGTAATTACAGACAGAGAGACGGAGGTGGGTTCTAATATGTATTGAAGTAAATCAAGTTTGCAAGGCCGTAGGCAATTTTTATTGAATACGAAAAAGAAACGCCATCAAATTCCGCGATAGATAGAGTCACGTAACAATACTTTGTAAATTTTTTTTGACATAAAAGCATTCACCACTTCACAAGTACAGCAGTGAGAGTGGGTATTAAAATAACCGCTTTACTAAATGCATATTTATGGATATGCTGTACATATACCAAAATAACTTTTTTTCGATTTTTGCCTGTCTGTCTGTCTGTTTATTCCGGCTAATCTCTGGAACGGCTGGACCGATTTTAACGGGACATTCAATGTAATAGGGATAACAAATCTAATATAACTTTAATATTTCACATAACTATAAAGGTACCTATACCCGATTTATTTTTACTTTCAGTATACAATTAAAAAAAAAGTATTTAATAATCTGTTACGAATACGGTATCGTTTATTTTCGTCGATAATGTTGTCATTTCATCATCGAAGTGTTTTTTATTCCTCTTCTTTTCTTTTCAATTGGAAATAGTTATGTTCGCACGTCTCTTCATTATAATTAGATATCAAACGAAGAAGCTTTCTCGAATAACAATGAAACCGAAATAACTAACCACAATACAAATAACGAATAATCATCATTTATTTCACCTGTAAATGTTTATTTAAAATTATTACAATATATTTTCAACATAGATCAATAAAGACTGAAATTTAAATTTGAATTTTTATATTAGTAGATTTAGTACGTTTTTTACGCTTATGTTAAAAATCTTGTTAACTTAAAGCATTCCAATGCTATGGTGAAATTGTATCAAGCTCGCAGGTTTAGTTTTTGTTAAGACCTTAGTGACCTACATACGAATGCAAGGGGACATTCTTGTCATGTCAAACGGTTACCGTGTAAAATAATTAGGAAATTTAAGTGAACACAGCAAAACCATATCGTTAAGGGGACTACATGAGCTAAATGCAAGTTTTATAATGCCCAAAAGTATATAATCCAATGCAATAAAAAAAATGAAAAAAATATATGATAATATTCAGGATACATCCTAGCTATTTATTGATATGAAAACATGATGTAATTAATTTGGTTCGATAGAAAAAAATCGCAAAGATACCTCTAAAAAAGTATTTTTTTGTTTCAAAACTATACTTATATACATTCAATAATTTTTGTCTTTTGTCAGATTATTCTACAAACAATATAGTAAATAATTATTGTCATAATTTTTTAGTAATATCAATAGATTTTTTTTAAATCAGATTTTCTTATTTTCGAACGAAATGCGTAAGCATGTGTGCGTGAACGCCTCGTACAGACACTGCCGGCCGAGGCCTGTTGCTAAACGGACGTGTCGCTGTTTTCACCGGATCATTGCGTTACGAGATATTTTTTTGTGTAATTTTAATTGTCAAGTATTATTCTTTCTTGTAAATATATATATTAAGTTAAAATAGTCTAGTTGTAATTAGCCATTTGTTTTTTATTCAGTTATTATTAATAAAGTTTCATTTTGCAAATATGGGTAATAAAGTAAAATCTGTGAAAAAAACTCAAAAACGTTCATATAAATTAAGAGCCGAACATATGAACGATATAAAAAGGTAAGAGTATTTTATTAGTAAACATATATATATATATATATATATATATATATATATATATATATATATATATATATATATATATATATATATATATATATATATATATATATATATATATTCATAAATAATGAATATTGGACACATCTATTAGAAAAAACATTCAATCAGTTCGCATAGAATCAGATTTTTCGTCAAGTTCTCAATCGGTTACCTTGGAGTATTTAGTCAAAGTACGGAAATCTGATGTAAGTGTTTTGGTTCGATCCCCACAAGTCCGAAGTTTTTTTTTAAATGACTATATTTAGAAACATATATTTTTTAATACTTTTTTAATTAATAAAATATAACGATTAACATCTTTTTATTTTTTACAGGATGAAGATAGTGGAAAATCATAACACGGAAGCTGTTTCTAATGCGTAAGAGTTTAATTTTATAGATTTTGTTTATAATAGGAATTATAGTTTTGTATGAATTAATTTTAATAATAAAAAAAAAAAGTGAAGTCGTTACCATAGAAATATGTAATTGTTGTGAACCAAAGATCTAAAATATTTGGATGTGTCATTTGTACGTAAATCAATTTTTTTTTATAGTTTGGAAACACTAAAAAATCACGATGATTGTGAATTAAATGATAAAAGTACACATTCATATAAGCGTGTACTAGAAGAAGCCTCTAATTCACAGGTAATAATATTGTTAACATCAGCCGCATGTTGCTAGGTAATATCACCTTGCCATTCATTTATTACGTAAATCATATTTACACTAGTTGTTCTCCCCCATATTATAAGAGTAAATAAGAATAGGGCGAACCCCCTCCTCCCTGTACAATATTTATTACGTAATAATTTAAAGGAAAAAAATTATAAATATTTTGTTTATTTTTATTTCAAAGTATCAATTTTTAAAACTTTTGTATTTTCAATGGTTCTTAATGGTACGCATTCGAACGAACCTCGGCAATTGCGCGGTTTCCGGCTCTTTTCTCAATAATTTTAATTTTGCACATTTTTTTATCCGAACTAAGAACTATCGAAACTCCTTCCCCTCTCCTTGTAAGAAAACATAAGACATGGTCGACCCCCTAGACCGTCTTACGTAATAAATGAATGGCCCCTTGCCAGAAACACGCTTAGAATTTATAGATTTTGATATTTTCAAAACCTATAAATATAATTTATATTTGAATTTTAGGTGATTGCTGTCTCTGTCAGTCAAAGTAACTTTCGGACTTCCAACCAAAACCAAGATAAAGATGGGTTAAGTTACAGTATAGAAGTGAGTTTTTCCGCGAAAACATAAAAAAATGAATTAAAATTACTTTTTAATTTAATTTAATTTATCTCTTGATTTTCTTTTTATTTCAGATGGACAACCCTACTCCTAAAACAAACATCAGCATTGGACGAAGAATTATTAACGTTTCTTATTTTTTGGAAAAGTTGTATGAGATTTCAAATCATGGACCGTTAGACTGCGGTCTAACTTGCATTGAATTAGTTAGCGAAAAGCTTCACGGTTTATCGTCCATATTTACTTTTTTATGCAAAATGTGTAACCGAAAATTTGTAATCGGTAATGACGATGATAATTGTTTGCCAATTAACACATGTGTTGTAGCTGGTATAATTTCAATTGGGTGTGGACATTCTCAGTTACAAGAATTATCATCAGCCATGAATTTACCAATGATGTCTCAAAAAACATACCAAACTAACCACAAATTACTCTCTCAGAATTGGCAGCAACTTGCACAACAGTCCATGGAACAAGCAGCTGAAGAAGAGAAAAAATGGCTATAGTAGACGGTAGAGTCACAAAAAATGGCACACCAGTTATAGATGTGGTAGCAGATGGTGTTTATGGGAAAAGATCATACAAAAAAAACTATTCGGCACTATCCGGCGCCGCTGCAATCATAGGTCGGAAAACAGGCAAAATTTTGTACTTGGGAGTGCGAAACAAATACTGCTACCACTGTGATCGAGCCGAAAAGAAAAAAATTGCAGTGGCCGAGCATTTCTGTTCTAAAAACTATTCCGGGCCGTCCACAGGAATGGAGAGTGAAATTATAGTAGAAGGTTTTAAACAATCATTGGCTATTCATGGTTTGATATATGGGCGACTGATATCTGATGGTGACTCAAGCACTTATTCCAAAATTTTGCAGGCAAGGCCATACAAAGACATTACAGTTGAGAAAGTGGAATGCAGGAATCATTTACTAAGGAATTTCTGTAATAAAATGCAAGCGCTACAAACTGAAACCAAATATTTAAAAAGTCACAGAAAGCTGTTAACAACATCACGAATCATGAGTATAAGGTCCTGCATAAGAAAAGCAATTAAAAAAAATAAAAATGACCCCTTTCCAGAAGAACAATATTTATTTGATGATATTTTGCAAGCACACCATCACGCCTTTGGGAATCACCATGAATGCAAATCATATTTTTGTGACGAAATAGGAAATCTGGAGAAAAATGATATCCCCAAAGATTTTGAGCTTGGTTCGTTGTGGCAAAGAATCTGTATCATGATTCAAAGTATTGCCGGTCAAGCTCGAAGCTTACTTCACGACGTGGACAGCAACGTGGTGGAACGTTATCACAGCATCATTGCAAAATACGTAGGAGGAAAGAGAGTAAACTATTCGCTCAAAAATTCGTACCAGACGCGATGCGTTGCTTCAGCAGTGTCGTATAATGAAGAAAATGCGCTGTCAAAATTATATAAAAAAATGACCAATAAAAGCCCGGGAGGTAAACTCAAAATGTGGGAAGAAAGCAAATATAAACAAAAAATCCTTAGTAAGAGGTATACGAAAAAGAAGAGAAGGTTAGTTTTTAACAAAAAACAAAGTGACAAGGACTATGGCCAGTCATGTCAAAAGCCGGATATGCCGGTAGACTTACTAGATAAAATGAAAAATGATTTCATTAAAAGTTTAGATAAGACGGATGAAGAGCGAGCAATGATTGAAAGAAAAACTATTTTACAAAGCGCTAACGGAGAATGGCTTGAGATGAGGAGATCGTTATTGACTGCATCTAATTTCGGTAGAGTTATAAAAAGGCGTGTTAATACACCTTGTGCCAATTTAGTAAAAGATATACTGTATCGAAAAAATATAGACCACGTAGAATCCATAGCCCATGGCCAACAAAATGAAAAAACCGCCCTGGCACAATTGGCTCTACAAGAACAAATAACTATAAGACCATGTGGTTTATTTATAGACCGACAATTATTTTTCTTAGGTGCAACACCTGATGGTTTAATTGGAGATGATACTGTGGTTGAAGTGAAGTGTCCTTTGACAGCCTATAAAATGGGCCTTGCAGCAGCAATTGAGAACAAAAAAATTAACTTCTGGCAAAAAACAAAATCAGGTGAACTATTAGTTAACAAAAAACATGTTTGGTATTACCAAGCTCAAGGTCAGTTACACGTGACCCAAAGAAGATATTGCCTGTTTGCCGTATGGGGGAATGAAAAAGAAAACCTCAAAACGGAAATAATTCAACGAGATGATGAATTTTGGGAGAAAGAAATGAAAGAAAAATTGACAAAATTCTATTTCGATTGCATATTACCTGAGATACTAGATCCCCGAACATCAAGAAATATGAAAATTCGAGAGCCATATGTGAAAAATAAAGATGAAAATATAAAAACAAGTTACAACGAAGATAAAAGTAAAAGCGAAAGAAAAGTTGAAGAAAACAATGAAGAAGAAAGTAAAAATCATAAAGAAAACTATTCATTTGAATTGCCAACCTCCACACGTTACTTGGATTTTAGTCAGTTATAAAAAATAAATACCTAAAAAATATTATATCAAATTTGGAAAAACGTAAACCAAAGAAATTATTTAATAATTAATTAGTAATCTAATGTGTCAATTTTTATCCGTTTATACGGAACATATCGTATGTTCCGTTTATCTTTCGTGCTATCTTCGTTTTCACTATTTTCTATGTTTTCATTTCACTGTTTTATATATTTTTATTTTATTCTATATTGTTATCTTCAACTTTTACTTTTATCTTCGTTGTAACTTGTTTTTATATTTTCATCTTTATTTTTCACATATGGCTCTCGAATTTTCATATTTCTTGATGTTCGGGGATCTAGTATCTCAGGTAATATGCAATCGAAATAGAATTTTGTCAATTTTTCTTTCATTTCTTTCTCCCAAAATTCATCATCTCGTTGAATTATTTCCGTTTTGAGGTTTTCTTTTTCATTCCCCCATACGGCAAACAGGCAATATCTTCTTTGGGTCACGTGTAACTGACCTTGAGCTTGGTAATACCAAACATGTTTTTTGTTAACTAATAGTTCACCTGATTTTGTTTTTTGCCAGAAGTTAATTTTTTTGTTCTCAATTGCTGCTGCAAGGCCCATTTTATAGGCTGTCAAAGGACACTTCACTTCAACCACAGTATCATCTCCAATTAAACCATCAGGTGTTGCACCTAAGAAAAATAATTGTCGGTCTATAAATAAACCACATGGTCTTATAGTTATTTGTTCTTGTAGAGCCAATTGTGCCAGGGCGGTTTTTTCATTTTGTTGGCCATGGGCTATGGATTCTACGTGGTCTATATTTTTTCGATACAGTATATCTTTTACTAAATTGGCACAAGGTGTATTAACACGCCTTTTTATAACTCTACCGAAATTAGATGCAGTCAATAACGATCTCCTCATCTCAAGCCATTCTCCGTTAGCGCTTTGTAAAATAGTTTTTCTTTCAATCATTGCTCGCTCTTCATCCGTCTTATCTAAACTTTTAATGAAATCATTTTTCATTTTATCTAGTAAGTCTACCGGCATATCCGGCTTTTGACATGACTGGCCATAGTCCTTGTCACTTTGTTTTTTGTTAAAAACTAACCTTCTCTTCTTTTTCGTATACCTCTTACTAAGGATTTTTTGTTTATATTTGCTTTCTTCCCACATTTTGAGTTTACCTCCCGGGCTTTTATTGGTCATTTTTTTATATAATTTTGACAGCGCATTTTCTTCATTATACGACACTGCTGAAGCAACGCATCGCGTCTGGTACGAATTTTTGAGCGAATAGTTTACTCTCTTTCCTCCTACGTATTTTGCAATGATGCTGTGATAACGTTCCACCACGTTGCTGTCCACGTCGTGAAGTAAGCTTCGAGCTTGACCGGCAATACTTTGAATCATGATACAGATTCTTTGCCACAACGAACCAAGCTCAAAATCTTTGGGGATATCATTTTTCTCCAGATTTCCTATTTCGTCACAAAAATATGATTTGCATTCATGGTGATTCCCAAAGGCGTGATGGTGTGCTTGCAAAATATCATCAAATAAATATTGTTCTTCTGGAAAGGGGTCATTTTTATTTTTTTTAATTGCTTTTCTTATGCAGGACCTTATACTCATGATTCGTGATGTTGTTAACAGCTTTCTGTGACTTTTTAAATATTTGGTTTCAGTTTGTAGCGCTTGCATTTTATTACAGAAATTCCTTAGTAAATGATTCCTGCATTCCACTTTCTCAACTGTAATGTCTTTGTATGGCCTTGCCTGCAAAATTTTGGAATAAGTGCTTGAGTCACCATCAGATATCAGTCGCCCATATATCAAACCATGAATAGCCAATGATTGTTTAAAACCTTCTACTATAATTTCACTCTCCATCATATTATGATAGAATTGCCAACTTTCAATCATTGCTCGTTCTTCATCCGCTTTGATACCAGATATAGAACATCATCATTAATCACCTTTTCGTAACGTCCGCTGTATTGAATCTTGAATAACGTTACTTTACTAGTTGCATTTTTCACATCGAGATCTTTCATTTCATAGGGATTGTTGTAAAAAATTTCAATCGCAATTTTGTAACGACCGCCATATTGTATTGAATATGGCGGCAATAAATGAATCGTGCATTGTCATCGAGACTTAACATGTGTAAAAATTTCAGCTCATAGCATCAGTGGAAGTGGGTGAAATATTGATTGCAAGTATCCAGGACATACATACATTCATATATATGAATGAAATGAAATAAACGATTTTAATAAAAACAAAACGATTTTTTTTTGTAGTACCATATATAAATAAAAATGTTTGAAGTTTAATTGAATCAGTTTTATTTGTTAATAATAGAAATTATATTCTATCGTATCAATTTTTGTGCGATTTATGACCAAACCCATTCTCATTGACCTCGTTAACCAATAATTCAATCAAATCGACTAAACATGTTTTAGATTTTTTTTTAATTTAATTTATATATATATATATATATATACAGTCAAGAACAATAGAAATTATATTCTATCGTATCAATTTTTGTGCGATTTATGACCAAACCCATTCTCATTGACCTCGTTAACCAATAATTCAATCAAATCGACTAAACATGTTTTAGATTTTTTTTAATTTAATTTATATATATATATATATATATATATATATATATATATATATATATATATATATATAAATATATATATATATATTATCAAACTTATAAAATGTTAAAAATTGGTATGTTATAATATTTAGTATTAAACAACTAATGTTATGTAATATAAATTAAATAAAAAAGGTTAAAATTAACAGTCTATTTTTTGTACACAAAATATAAATAAGAATCCTTTAAGTTTAATTGAATCAGATTAATTTTACCATAATTGATTTTTAAATGACACTTAAAATAAATAAAAATAATTCTGTTGTCCTATCCATTTCTATGACATCTGTGATTGATGGAATTGATAGAATTGACTTCGCTTCGCTTTCGCTCGGCGCGGCGCGCGGCGGTTCGGCGCCATCTGTTGGAATATTCAGGCGTAGCCTCGCCGCCTCGCTAAGCGTAGTGCGCGCGGGGACATGCCGTTTTTGTCGTTAGACTCGTTAGTGTATGTATGTGTGCGCGTGATTCTCAAGGGCAATTAGCTCCTGTAGTCCCCTTAAAGTTGAATATTCGATATGATCGCTGTCATTCATCTAATATAACTAATTTTAAAGCTGAATTAATATACCACCTTTTATTTATAAGACCGAAAGTAAGTTTATATGTAACGCTTATAAGTTAGGTAGGTAGTTATAAGTTAAGAATTGTTTATAAGTTAAGAATATTTACAAATCGTGACGACTTATTCTGAAGGATTAATATTTTTTTGGACGAGTCAAGAAATTCGTCAAGGTGCGAATGAGCATAAATGCTTATAAAAAAGTAAACTTGTCACGAACTTTCTAATTTCGTCATATTATATTTGACAATAACTACCTTAGCGGGACGATTCTATAACAATTAACTTCAAATCTCGTTAGTAGCCACCGTCACGATAATACGCTATTTTGATACGTGTAATATTATGCATTATAGTCAATGTTGCATATCACCGTTTGATAATTTACGCTCTTGTTCTACGGTGTACGAGTATCTTCTTGCAGACTAGCTCTACAAAATACTCATTATTGCATCTTTTCAAAATGCTTTCTTTTTGCTTTTGTGAACTTTTACTTTTTATTTCGTCAGAAGAATAGAAATGACATGTAGACTTTTGTGTGTGTGTGTGTGTGTGTGTGTGTGTGTGTGTGTGTGTGACATCAAAAGAATTAAAAATAAACGAACCAACTTTTTTATCTTGATGTGCTTGGCACTCGACAAATGACATATCACTTTATTAACGTGTACTTATCAGCCAACCGATGGCCACTATTTTGTAACGTGTTCTCAGCTTTCGTAGTCTTATCTAGATATATGTATAAATAATCGAATGCGGAATATTTGTAACAGCGCTAATATGTCAATGTTAAGTATAGTGAGTGTTTTGTTTATTTGCATGTTTACTCCTTGCAACTGATCTTGATCCTAATAGTAAAAAAAATCTCTCTTCCAAAACAATACAACGGCTAACATCGATTAGGACGATATTCCCTTAATTATATTTAGATTTTATTATTAGTGGTGCATCTTATTCGTGTATTGAAAATTCTGTCAACGAAAAATTTAATATATTGATTGTTTATGGTTTTCATGTCCAAGAACAAGACATGTATGTTTAATCTGAAGTCTAAAAATTTTGATTAATCTGTCCCATTATCGATTTATTCATATTACGAGACTCTTAACACTTGAGGTAATGTGTGTATTTGTTTGAGTGCTTGTGTGTGGTTATTTATTGTTCTAATTCACTCAACTCAAGTTAAATAAGCATTTTTAAAAGAGATGTTAAATTCATTATAGTATCGGAATGTCAGATTAAATTAGCGGTAGATCGATATTAGTTGATCTCGAGATACACGAGACGGAAGCTGCGGTTGTAAATATATATGTATATACACATGCACGCACACAAACATACAGTTTTATTTATGTGTTTGTCAACATTATTGATACGTTTAATATACTATGAAATTGTAATATTCAAATTAAAAATATTATATCAAAACTTCTAATATATAGGCGCTTATAATGACTATACGCTTATAATTGTTTTTGAAAGTTATAATAAATAATATAAAGAATAAAAATTAAGAGTTATGAAGAATTTCATTTATGATTCTTTAGCACTATAAATGTAAAAGTTTTTATGTTTTGAGTTGGATGCAGTTTAAATTATAAACTTCTTATCAAAACCAGAACAATTTCACATATTAGTTTATTTCGACTTCAATGTTCACATGAAAGTGTCATCAGGTAAATATTAAAAGTTATAGCTAGATACCGTCAAATGACCGAGCTAAGACCACTACTCCTTTAAAGAAAAAGGTATATATGTGAGATATCCAATCGGTACGTGTATCTTCACGATGTTTTTATTCACAGCCAATCACAGCCAATCACGAGATCAATAAATTAATCAATTGCTAACTCCCATTGGTTGCCTAGACTTGCGTCATCACGACTTTTTAAAACAATATATCCGTGACGGCGTAATATATTCAAGAAGAATATTTATTTATTTATTTTCACTTTTTATTCAGGAAATCACACATTAAAAATATAATAAAATAACTGAAAGTTCCGGTTTCTAAATTCGTATTAGTTTACTTAAACGTTTCAAAATATTTCCTGAATTAGTATTGTTCCGCTCCAAAAGTTGCATTTTGATTACGAATTAAAATTAAACAACCTTGTCATATTAACGAATTATATAATTAGCATTTTGGAAGTTATTGTATTACGAAGTGAATAATCGAGTAAGGTTTCAGTCAAATGTTATGTATAATAATTAAATATTAATTCGCAAGATTCACTCGCGTTTTGGGGTGATGATTGTCATGTGCCAGGCAAAAAAAATAGCCTATGTCCTTTCTTGGACTTAAGTTTGCTCTGTACCAAATTTCATCAAAATCGGTTCAGCGGTTTGGTCGCGAAAGATCGACAGATAGACAGAGTTACTTTCACATTTATAATATTAAAAATATAGATACTTAAATATTTTCATGGAACTTTATAATTAAGGGTAAAGTTATCCCTACTCTTGCAAGAATAAGAGTAGTGACGATAATAGCTAACCGTTATAACTATAAGTTCATGCTAACCCAACGATTAAGAAAAGCTGTGAGTTTAAGGTTATAATGTACCTTTATACCGTTAAGTTAGGGATAGGGTATGTTTATAGCTAGTAGTACAGCGAATTCCACGTATTTTTGCTTACGAGCAGAGGGTTTTGATTCGAAGGAAAATAGGATACTTTATTTACCATCTCATTTCAACTTCTATGTAATAATCTGTTTTTTTTTTTATGGATTAGGTAGATGGACAGGCAAATGGTCACCTGATGGAAATTGATCATTACCTATAGATATTTGCGCGTCTGAGTAAATAAGGTGTTATATCCCTTATCCTTATATTTACACTGACTCACTCACTCCTAAAACTCAAACAACAGTAAATGAATTGCTGCTTAGGGGTAGAATGTATGATGAGTGTGTGGCAAACTCATCAACAGCCTTAGTCTATGAAATGTGTGAGCAAATGTATGTATTATACATAGGTATATATTAGAGGAAGAAAAAGCATATTTGTTTATATTATAGTAATATCGTTATTAGGCATCGTGTATTGATGTAATAGTGCTTTGTTTTGGTTTGAAAGCTTAGAATATGAAACTGATACATTATCTTTAATTTTTGTCTTAAAAAAACAGACTTCACTTATATGAAGAAGGTGTACATAAAATGTAAAAAGTCGTAAATTCAACAAAAATCGTTATTAACTTTCTACAGTTAAAACATCAACAACTGAAATCGGATACTCGTACAATTAAACGAACGTCCACTTCGCTCGTATTGTGATTATTTTACGAGCAATAATGATAATGCTTATTAACATTAATAATAATAAAAACATAAGTAATATTAACGAAGTGTAAACTCAAAGAAACGAAAGCCAGATAAAATTATAAATTAATATGTGTATATTGTAAGCCGAGATGGCCCAGTGGTTAGATCGCGTGCATCTTAACCGATGTTTACGGGTTCAAACCCAGGCAAGCACCACTGAATATTCTTGTGCTTAATTTGTGTTTATAGTTCATGTCATAATCGGCGGTAAAGGAAAACATCGAGAGGAAACTTGCATATGTCTAATTTCAACGCAATCCGGCCTCTATCTACACTCGCATTGGAACAGCGTTGTGGAGCATGCTCCAAACCTTGTAATGAAAGAGTGAGGAGGAGGCCTTAGCCCAGTAGTGAGAAATTTACTAACTGTTAATGTTCTAAATATTGTACGTGTAAATACAAATATAAAAATACCGAAGTTTTCGGGTTTAATTTGTTGATAAGCTTCCGTACAGTCAGCAGTGAAAAAAAAGCAATAAGAATAAATTTTTGATGAAAATCTGACAGGTGGACTCACCAAATCGTCTAATAGCGTCTTGAAGAAATTAGTTCCTAGTTTTCTCTTTTAAAAATATAAAAGTTCAAAGCGTAATAGTTAGCTATTTATGTAAGAAAGAAATGTTTAATATGACACGAGACACAATAAAAAAAATCAAAAGTATAAAAAAATAAATAAAAAAGAAATACAACTAGTATAAAAATTATAACTACTAAACTAACTTAATCTAAAAAAACAACAGCAAAAACAAAACAATGATAGTAAAGTCCCACAAGGTGTACCATTCAGCTTTCAAGTTGGGTTCCAAGTACCCAACGCTGATTTTCAATGGTTGTGACGAGGATGTACTATTACTAATTTAAGTCACAAATTTGAATCTGCAACACGTACTAGCTTGATATCTTCAGACTGATCTCTTAATGATATTTTATAACGTGTTGCATAGGTCTTGCTATTCGAATCTGACGTAGCGTCAGGGTCTAATTAACATTGCACTCATTAAATAACGGCTTCAGTTACAGAAATCGGTTTTGAAAATGGAATACTTTTAGTTTTTTTTTTTTTTCGTAAAAAAGGAATTTCCCAAATTGAATTATTACGAGGTCGAAGTAACTTGTCGTAATTATAAATACAGTGTGGAAATAAAAAAACAAAAATGTGGTTAGTTTTTTACGATAAATATTATAATTAAAATTTTGATATTTATCTATAATAAAAAAGTATTTCTTCGTTTTTTTTTAATTTCGGTTTTTCTCAGGTGCTTTCCGAACCGATGTCTCATCAACCTTTTTACAATTAATGATTATTTGCTTCTAACAAGTAAACTTTTTTTTTATATTATTTTTGCAAAAGAAGCGGTTGGACCCCTGATAAGTCTCTAAATATATTTATTACTTTGATTGCTCACTTGTATTGAAATAAATGCCAGTAAATATATATTTTAAATATAATCTAAGTTACATTAATCGTTCAATAACTTAATGTTTATACCACGAGATGTCGTTACCTACTTCAGACGCCTATCATTGATTAAAATTAATTGAATATAATTGTGTCTTAATAAGTTCAGGCGTATATTAATTTGTAAAATAAATATTAAAAGAATATAGTAGTCATTTGTTTTTCACTTAAAACCGGAACAGTCTTCAATGCTCTTGGACTAAGATGAAAAAAAACCATGGTAGTACCTCCATATGCTGTATTTAGAACTGATGCTTTCAAACTTTCACTTCCCGTACTTTCGATTTTAGCATCAATGTCTCCATTATTAGACGTGACGATTATAAAACACGAACCAAAACTATTATTGAGCACTCACGGAAAGTAGGATTTAAATCATAATTTCGTATATTTCTTTTAAATGTTAAACGCTTTTATAGTCCCAAAACATATATACTTATATATAGATATGTTTATGTTATAATGGTTGAAATCTCTAATACCAAGTATTTGATTGTAACGAAATGTATAATAGTAGGTGTCAGCATTCGCTGTCGTCAAGGGTTGGGCATAAATAAATAGCCTATATCTATTACTCCAAGCTTCATACAAATAACAACAAAATCAGTTAAGATATTTTTAAAATAAAATTAAAATATACTTTATTCGAGTAACCTTAAATAGATTAAGTGACGCTACCACCGGTTTAGAATGAGATTCTATCAAGAACAACTGGAAAGATACTCAGTAGTTACTCTTTTTCGACATTTAAAAATACAGACAAAGAGCTACCGACAGAGAGACAGACAGAGTTACTTTCATATTAGTACACACATAAACAATTAGACCAGGTGGATCTATAACAAATGTACATAGAACACACTAATTCGATAAATTAAAAATAAATTATGATTTCAGATTATGACTTGAAATCAATAATACATCTCATCTTCCAAGATTTCGTTACATTTCATTGATGATTCATAGAACTAGTAATCATAATTAAATTAACTAGTTTTCTCTGCATCCGAAGGCCTAAGCGCTAACTGGTAGAATGTTCTCTGCAATGCAACAGAGAAAGGATATGGCGTTCCGCTTGCGATGTTGAAATCTTCGAGTGCTGGTCCGCACGCTATCAATACGGTTATTTTATTAAATGAATAGCAATTTAGCTACCGTTTTGTTTAATTATAATCATTTAGGTATCAGGTTGAAGGGTTAACATATTTTTTTATTACTTTATCGATTAACGATTTAACGTGTTAACGTTGTGTTTGAAGTATGTGTGTGTGTTTGTGAATAAAATACTTAATCTTTATTAATATTATAAGTGTGAAAGTAACTCTGTGTGTCTGTTTGTCGCTCTTTCACGAGGAAATCGCTGAACTGAATTTGATGAAATTTGGAATAAAACTTGAACTCCGAGAAAGGTCATAGGGAACTTTGTTTGCCTAACACATGACAACCAATACCCTGAAACGCGAAGGGCGACTAATAGTATATGATATGTGAACATAAGGTGTAATCTATATCAACGAAATCGCGGGAGAATCACGCAACTAACGAAGACATCATGTTTCGTTACATGAGACATTTCGTTATTTCTAAACACAATTTAACTTGATAAATAAACTATTAATACTGGTGTATATTGTTAAAATTATATTTTGATACGACATCAAATCGAATCGTAGTATATGTAAGCGTTCGTGTTAAGTTTCATCAAAGGGGAGCGTGTTTCTGGCACTCACAGTGGCAGGGATGCCTAGCAATATTTTTTATAAATAATAGTTACAATACCCTCTTTAAACGAATTACTTATGTTCCCATTTACACCTAGTTAACCAATAAATATATATCAACATATATAGGTATGAAACTAGCGACTTTTTACATCAATAGCTCGCTCGCTTTTGACACCCCTATATTCTCGTTAGTTATTTGTAATTAAATATTTCACATAGAAAAAATCTACGAAATTTACGAATAAGAAATAGTAATTTTAACTTGCCGAAATCTAAATTCTTTACTACTTTTAAAGTGCTTAAAACAATGTGTTATTTCATATTATTATTTATTTAAGAAAATAGTTTGACTCGCAGTTTGATAGCAATTAGAATTTCCTAATCGAGTCTTTCACGTTGCCTGCATTCGGCCTTGCTCTAATATTGAAGTGAGCTGTTGTACAATATTATATTTTCTTTTTTCTTTTTTAATCCGACGTTACAGTTGCATTCTATTACAGGGTCATGAGAAATGCAAGTGCTATGCTTTACTTCGCTTACAATTGATATTGTGACGAGATAAAAATTGTATAATTATAGTCTTTATCATTGTTACTCTATGTGATAGATATTATTTAGCGTTATATTCAATCATTACACGAACTAGAATAAATTATTTTAATAGTGTTATTATTATACTTTTTAAATGAATCCTTGACAACAAAATTAAGCAGTGAGTGTAGTTAGATGTTATGGTTTTTTTACGAAGAAGCGGAATATTATGTCATATATATACATAATGTCCACGGCTTTGTTTGTTTGTAAAGGGATCGTCAGGTGTAAGGCATAAAAAAGTAGCCTATGTAGGTACTTTTTGTTCGAGTTTGCTTCACACCAAATTTCATCAAATTAAGTTCATTGGTTTAGCCGTGACAGATGGACAGAGAAAGTTTATTTAGTAATTGTTATATTAGTGTAGATTGATTTTGAAAGAAAAGGTCACCAAACTATTTGCTGTATGCCTGTTTTGAGATTGATAGCCTTATTCTCTACAGAACTGTACTTCTAAGGACATTATTTTTTTTCTCTTTGTTTCGATGAAAACTTTTTTCCTTGTTGTTATTTCAGCTCTGTGTTATGTATTTTTAATTTTCAAATAAAATACAGTCTACTTAAAATATAGTATTATACATTTTTTTTAACTCCAATCCACTGCTGGACATAGGCCTCTTTAATTGCACGCCACTGAGGTCGTTCTTGGGCTACACGCATCCAGCTCCTGCCAGCCGTCTTGCGTAAGTCGTCACACCACCGTGCCCGAGGACGTCCTACACTACGTTTGTTTGTTTAAAAAAAAAAGCTTCCCTTCTATGCTTTTTTAACTAATTTGCACAATTAAGGAATAACTTATTATTTCAACAATTACGCAAATATGCATAATGAAAGAGTCATTTTGATAATGAGAACTATTTAAGGATTACTTATAAATAGTCAAGTTAGACAAGTCACGTGGTCCGTTAAATCGATGTATAACTAATATTATATATGTCAAAGCAACTCTGTCTTTCTGCCGTTCTGCCACTGCCAAACCACTGAATCGAATTGGACGAAATTTGTTAAAACAAAGCAGACTTGAACTCCAACGAAGGACATAGGCTACTTATTACAATGGCTAATATATAACAAACAACACCCTAAAACGCAAGTAAAGTCGCGGGAGACAGTAGTAGACTAATAAAATAGAAAAAAAACTCAAATTATTCACAGCGTCATTGCAGCGTCATTTCCAGTCATGCAATGCTATAAGTATTTTTTTACAACTGAATCATTTCTGTGAAAATATTCTAAACCGGATAATTTTTTTCCTCATAACGAACAACCTTGTAACGAATATCCGTCGTGATTTATGAAAATAGGAAAACGGCTTGATTTATCATTTTATTAAATTAATAGCATCTGTTAACGGAACAATATATCTTTTAACTCAGGATTCTATTCGGAAACGGTATAATTACAAAATTGAATTCATAAGTATGTATCGATCAATCAATCGACAAAGTGTTTGTTTAAATCTGATAATACAATTAAGGGAATTTCCATATGTGATTATAATATCTTATTAGGTTATGAAAAATAGTTTTGGACTTAGTTCGCCCCTTATAGTAGATACCACCCATTTGTAATTATTGCTACCATAACATGTAACATATACAGATTGTAAATTTCCCACTACTGGGCTAAGACCTCCTCTCCTTTTCAGAATAAGGTTAGGAACACATTCCGCCAAGCTGATCCAATGCGGAATACACATGTGACAGATTTTTTTTTCATTGAAATTGGAAACATGCAAATGCAACTTTGGAAACACAAATTAAGCACATGAAAATTAAGTGGTGACTGGTTTTGAAACTGTAAACATCGGTTAAGATTTACGCGTTTTAATTATTGAGCCAACTCGGCCTTTATATTATTACTACTGTCAAACTTAGAAAAGTAATTGAATTGAGAACGTTGATTTTAGGGCCTTAGAAAAGCTTAACTTAAACTTAAAAATTTTTGACCTCGATTTCCTACGTGCGTTGGACGACGTCTTGAAAAAAAATGTTGAATTTCGTTTTTTGCGATAACTCTACTGCGCATAGTAATGCAAGAAATGTAAGTATATAATGACTAGACTATATAATTATGTATAAATACTCAGTGAGTTATAAGTACCTGATATTAATAATACTTGGTCAGAACTTCATTGGTGATTTTCATAGATAAATTATATAATAAGCTGTACTTTATGAAGATAGATAAAGATGTAAAGTAACGCCTATATTACTTCTGGATAGAGAAGCTTTATAATTGTAAAATAATTATTAATATCGCTTTATTAGCTTGAAGTTTATCGATCACAAATACATATTTACATTTATAAAATTAATATAGATTAATTGTGTCTCTGGAGACAAGTGAAGCCTATTGCACAAAGTATTAAAACATGGAGTATCGCCTAATTTATCATTGCGGAAAATTATTTCCAACAGATTAAACGTTCGAGGTTTATATCCTACGCTTTGCGCAATTTCAGACAGCGCAAGGAATTCTAGGTGTGGTATGAAAGGTCCTAATAGGTTTAGAATGTGTTAAATACTTTAACTGCGGATATGTTTCGTAAGTGTCAAATCACACATATACCTTATTTCCTATGATTCATTGATTATATGATTACAAAAGACGATTACTGAATCAAAGTGAAAATTATTGGTGTTAATTTTTTATTTGAAACCGATGATTGGTTTAAAACTAGTAATAACTAGTTTTCGATTTAGTCGTTTTGATTATTTTTCAGTTAGTTTTGATTATCGTAAATCTGAAGATTTTTTATCGATGACACTAAACGGGATTTAGTGTCATCGATGAAAATATCGATAGCTATCGAACAAAAACAAAAGAATATCGATCAATAAACAAAAGATAAAACAAATACTGAACTGTTTTATGTTTGTCTATTTTTATAAATCTTTTAAAAGTATTGTTTTTTTTTTTACTTAATAGTTGTAAGTCGTAATTAACTACGATCGTTTCGATGGATATAACGTGTATATAATATTAGCACGGCTTATGATCTAGTTCATTATATCACCTAGAATCCTTTAGATGACATTTTAATTTTTACGATTTTAATCACTTAATTATGCTTATACGTCAAGCTAGGTGTAGGATTTGACACAAACTTAAAACATGTAAAAAAAGTAAAAACAATAAATATTTTGAGACTTTGTCAAAGTCAATCAGTCTGAGTATTCGATTAAATTTATTTAGCCTACGTATGCATAGTTCTAATTTTTTTTAATGAGTCCCTATAAATATTTGTGGCGAAAACTGCACTAATAACGTTATTTATTTCATATTTATTTCGTATTTTTGTATAAGCTAAAATAAACTATTCCATATTGTAATATCTTAAATGTAGGTCAAAATTAAATGAAGTACTTACTAGTTGTAACGTTGTTAGATGCTTCTTCCACCATAAGTATTTCTGGTACTGAGGTCCCATGGCCGCCATCATGTAGTAGCTGTACATGATGATGTGGACGAGGTTATTCACGATGTTCGAGAAGGTTCCGTGGCCACCTTTATAAAATACAACCTCTTATTAAATTATATTAAAAAAATCAAGCACTCATTCAAGACTCAAATATGAATGATTCCAATTCCAAATTTCATAAGCTTACAAACTTTTAAATGGAAATGACAATTAAAAATAGGTTTTTTTTTAATTAACATGGCTTTTTCTATTATTATAGTTTTTTATTTTTTATTTTTTGTTGGTGGATAATAAATTAAATATGGTTTAACAGAGACGGATCATTTGACAGTTAACAATTTTAAATCAAAACGTACCTGCGATGAATTTGACTAAAAGCCAAGCTTCGAATGGCGTAAGCGAATGATGGTAGAGATGCAGCCACGTGATCTGGCTCTTCTTTTTCCGCATCACGAAGAATATTGTGTCTGCGAATTCTGACAGCTTCGAGAAGTAGTACACCCAGCATAAATGTAACATCTGAAAGAAATATAATGATTAAAAAACAAGATAAAAGTAAAAAAAGCAAACTAACAGCCCGTAAATTTCCCACTGCTTGGCTAAGGCCTCCTCTTCCATTAAGGAGAGTAAGGTTTGGAACATATTCAACCACGCTGTTCCAATGCGGGTTGGTGGAATGCACATGTGGCAGAATTTCTATGAAATTAGACACATGCAGGTCCTCACGATGTTTTCCTTCACCGCCGAACACGAGATGAATTATATACACTCGGCCATCTCGGCTCAGTGGTTAGACCGCGTGCCCAAAAACAAAATATCAATCACGAATCCAATAAAAATGTATTAATTAATATATCACCAAAGTTTGAGAAACATGATAATTTTAAATTCTGCGTCAGAAATAATCATGTAAACGATTAAATTAATAGCATTACACGCTGACTATTCAACCGATTTATGAAAATAACCGGTTTTAAACGATAAAATAACGGCAAACATTGTTTCATAAAAACGGTTAAAGAAGACTACCAATGATTCCTATGAATTTCAACTAGTTATAACAAAGTATGCAAAGAATTAGATCAAGACTAATTTGTTTTTAAAAATATTGGAGCCATCATCACACTTTGGTGTAATTTTATAAAGCGTCACACAGTTACTGCACTTCGAAATTTAAAATATTAAACTACATTTTCAACAATGCGTAAAGTGAATTTTCATAACAATCTTGTCACACCTACGTGAAATAATTCGCTGGCTCAATTTCATAATCTAAAACGTAAATGCATTCGAATTTCGCTATTTTTTCATTCGGTCAGTGACTCATTTAATACCATAATTATAAATTAAGATATCAAATGTCTATTATAAGTGCAATATATCTATACATATAAAAATACTGTTTTCTCAATACTTTAAGAAAATACTATGTAATAAAAAAGTATATGGTAACTCATCGTTTATTCTATCACCAACCGTTACTCAGTGTTCTAGTGATCCAGTTTAGGGGGAGTGAGCCAGTATAATTACAGACGTAAGGGATATAATATATGGAATGATTATTTTATGGGTGTAATGACCACTTATATGACCTATAAACTATTATAAAAACGTATAATATACAATACAATAAAATTGGAGTGTCTGTTTGTAATATTTTAATAAACGTTTTTGTATACACGATACATAATTATAACATAATAAAAAAAAAAAAAAACATTTTTACAATTTTTGTCGGCAGGACCGATTTTGATGAGATTTACTTGGCACATAGGCTAATTTTATTATAGAATCATATACAATATTTATATTAAATTTAAACGGGCATAAAGATGCAGGTACAGCTAGTGTTAAATACAAGTCTAATTTCACTTTTAACGATGACGCAAATGATCACTTCCCTAACCGGCTTTCACTGTTACGTCACGAGAACAAGTAAAGGTTGGGGTCAACGAAACAGTGAAACCACATTTTAATCGAAATGTTACTCGCTTTTGTATTGATTACTGTAAACGAGTTTTTCTTGATAAGTGTGCCGTTTTAGTTCCTAGTTCATAGCATTCGCTGTGTTAACTAAACGGATCTTTATAGCAAGTGGTATTTACAACAACAACAACAGCCTGTAAATTCCCACTGCTGGGCTAAAGGCCGCCTCTCCCTTCGAGGAGAACATTTGGAACATATTCCACCATGCTGTTCCAATGCGAGTTGGTGGAATGGACATGTGGCAGAATTTTGATGAAATTAGACACATGCAGGTTTCCTCACGATGTTTTCCTTCACAGCTGAGCACGAGATGAATTATTAAAATAAATTAAGCACATGAATCAGCAGTGCTTGCCTGGGTTTGAACGCGCAATCATCGGTTAAGATGCACGCGATCTAACCACTGGGCCATCTTGACTCAAAACGTTAATGTAAATCGTTATATTTTTTTGTATTAATTTAATTATACAAGATCATAACTGTTCTGAAAGCAAGAAGATTTTTCACACTTATTGAAACATACGTGTTCCAATTTAAGTAAATATATTTAAATTAAATACATATTCAATATTGTCATTGTATTCCATTCCAAAAACAAAACACAAACGTAATTTAATTAATTCAAAATTATAGCTATATTGAAATTGAATAAGGAAAGAAAGAAACGTAACCAAAACCTCAATTGAACTTTAAGATTTTATAATTCAATATCGTAAAACATTAACCCTAAATCGACAATAAGATATTTACAAATTAACGTCGACTTCCGACCACACCCTCGAAGAAATTGTAATTTCTCTTTTGTTTCTTACGCGAAAATAAATAACGTTTCGAAAGTAACCGCGTGTGTGAAGCGAGTGCCTTTGAATGAACTTGACCGACATGTGAAGACTTGCGAACGATTAGACATGTTTTTTTGTTAATTTCGGACCTTTTTTTTACTTTCTTAAGCTGATTTTATTTTTATTTTATCGACTGGCTAGCTGTGCCCGAGTTTGAATTTAACAAAAAAGTTATTATTGTAGCCTTAATTACTCCTGATAATATCAGCTTTCTGGCAGTAAATGTCCCGTCAAAATTGGTTTAAAGATTGGCTGAAACTAACAGACAGACAGACAATAATTTGAAAATTTGTTATATTAGCATATGTATCGTGTACACATACATATACATTTTATTTACATATACATTCAGTAAAAAGCGGTTACTTAAATGTTACAAACAGACACTCTAATTTTTTTATATGTATAACATCATACGCTTTCTTGAAAAGATGGATCGATTTATAATGAGCTGTTTTTTACTATTTACAATATATTATAAATTTATGTGCATATGTGGATTAAAAATAAATAATATCAACAGAGTTATAATAAAATTATTATGTTATAATTATTCAAGTTGTGGATGTTTACAGTTCATATATCAGATCTCAAAGAAATATATACTATAAGTTGTCAATAGTTATTAACATAAATTATAGCTTTTTTTGGTGTTTCATATGCATATCATTAGACGTGTAATTGTCATCCTTTTAAGCTGATGTTACACTGTTAAGAAGACGAGACTCCAAAATAAATCTTTTTACAATTATTAAATATCGCTGATAATCGTAAACATAGATTGACTACATAATTCCAGACATGCTTATAGCAAATATTTAAAAACAATGTATTCCAATATTTAATGTTACCTTTCTATTAATTACTAAGTCTTCAAATGTTCCTCGGCCTGAAACAACCGGTATCGTCTCATCTCGCACTTTCTATGACTAATAACATTTGCTTCTCGTTGACCGTGTAATTTTAAACATGTGTTTTGTAAATATAATCTCATTTTTATTTATGTGCTTGTAGTAATGCTAATACATATGAAATTTAAATATATTTAATAGTTATTGCTCAGTGTCAAAACAAATTATTTTACAAGATAAATTTAAAGAGTACAATTTTTAAATAATGAAAAAGAAAATATAGTATTATGTTTAAATTATGACTGAATGGTTTAGGAAAGTTGTGAATTACGTGTAATAAAATTAAATATGAAATTATAAAACATATGCGTTTATATTTTTTCTATGATTTATGTAGACAAGCAACAAATTTTAGTATATATGTGATAAGCGATACAGTGGTATCACGACGCTTAAAACTTCAGTCATTATTTAAGGTTCCATACGAAAGAGTTAAACGGGGCCCTATTACAAAGAATCAGCTGTTCGTGCGTCCGTCATATATCATAAGCCGCGACAGACAGTTGAAAAATCACAGATGATATATTTATGTTGCCGATATAACAGAGAATACTAAACACACGAAATAAAATAAATATGTTCCCATACAAGAAACATGTTTTTTTGCCTTTTCTATGTTTGGTACGAAACTCCTCGTACGTAGCCCGACCGGTAAATAACTTAAAATAACTTGGTCGGTTATTTATAATAGAACGTCTGAACTGGATAAAAGCCTACACGTGTGTAAACTAGTTCTGATATTTATTGCAAATATTAAATTATAAAAATAAATTGATAAAAAATATAAATAACACGTGGCCAGAAAAACCTCTAGTTATTATGGTTATTCATTAATTTTTTTTTACATACAATTGTGTATGAATGACAAAAATAAGACAAGTTAATATATAATGAAACTTCATTACAAACGTGTGATTGTAATGAAAAATGCATTACGACAAAGAGACCAACAACCATTTTATTAAATAATTTTCACTTCTACGGCACAGGAATACACATTCCTTTTTTGAAATCATAATATATTCTACTGACTTACCAATATTTAATGTTAGGATGGATGGAAGTTTTTTTAAAATTGGAATAGCAGATTAGTTAGTAGAGTACTTTATTAAATAAACTAGTATTAAATAAAGTATATTTACCCGTCTTGCTTTATCACTGTCGCTGTAATCAACTGGTTGACAAGAGAGACTGTAGTCGCCCCACCAACCTGACATTAAGTGCTGAAAACAAAACAAACGGTTACAAATATTATTCAAACTTAGACATATCATTTTAGCGGACACATTGCTATTCACATTCTATATTTGAAAATTCTAAATAAAACCTTATTTGTTAACAGCGTAAGCATATTTTTGTTCCAGTGATTATGGGATAGATGCACAAGTAGCATTTTGAAGAGTAGGAGAGTAATTAAGAAGTATAGAAAATTAATTAATTATTAATTTAATAGTGACTGGCCGTTTAGAGAACGGAGTTACGGCCGTTATAAGAAGAAAAAAAAAACGTACACAAAATTATAGTAAATTGATATCGTCAAACTCCAATTCTAACTGAACTAATGTATTTGATTAGACGATAAAAAATTAAAAAGCGTTCCATCATTTTGACGCCACTGCAGACGTGTGTATTATAGTTTACAATGACAAGAAATAACTTTTCAAATTCCTAAAAAACATTTTGAACGAACGTATGACCCACGAGTAATTTCTAAACGCAACTAAAATGTCATTTATTTGTAGACGAATAAAAAAATCGAACCTGTCTCACGCAAGATAATTAAGATAATAGTTGTGAACACATTAATAATAGTCTAAATGTCAAAAAATATATATACGAATAGTTCTAAAGAAAGTAACGCGGCGCTGTAATACGTCTTTTTTTCATTTTCGTTTTTATTCATTCTCATTTATTCAACATTCGTTCGTCAGAATTGTCATATCTGTATCATATTTCGGAAAGTTAATGTTCAGATTAATGAAATTGTTTTAATTAAGCATAAAGTATACTTTATAAGACTATTAAAATATTCTACAAAGGTTAAAAAATCAGCATGTATATTACCAATTTGATATCTATGCTAATATAACAAATGCGAGCTTATCCCTGTTTGGCTATCTGTTAGTGCAAATAATTTTGTTTAAATATAGCACAAGGATACAAAGACTAGGTACTCTTTTTAACCAAAGTTTAAAATTGGAGGCGAAGCGTTGAATACGAATTTTTGAAAGAGAGAAATCTGAGTGAGCTTTGGGAATAGGAGCTAACAAATACACAAACACCAATAAGAAATAATCCTCTAATATAGAGTATAATATAATTACTAAATAACAAAAAATATATTTTAATAAATTATGATTGAATGGCTTACAAATTTTGTGAATTTAGTGTAATAAAATTAAATATGAAATTATAAAATCATCATCAATCAATCAGCGCCCTTGAGTGTTAGTTTTAAACATCGTCGTAATAACGCCTGAATAAACTCTACAATTATAAAAAACGGAGAAGTGGAAAGTGGTATTTAAGCTTAGAATATTATAAAAATTATGTGTCCATGACAAGTGCATAACGATAAAATATCAAAAAACAAGTGAGTTTGTATGCAATACATTTGGTAATCATTTTAACATACGACCTTTTGTCCTAACAGTAGCGTCTACAACGTTAATAAAATGCACTATTAATGACGATATAATTTTCTTAGACATATATTGAGTCCCCGTTCACCTGTAGTATTCTAACTAGCGGGGACACCCACGATCAATGTTCATACTTCAAACCCATGGTTAATGGTCTGTGTGACAAGAATTGCGCTATTAAAGGCTGTTTTTCAATTTCGATTGATGGTTTCAAGAATTTTAGTATTAAAAAAAAACAAGCTTTTAGGTTTCATTATATTATATGGACATACCGTAAAATTAACCAAAAATATAATTTACATCCGTGGACTATGTGGTATTAGGCCTATAACCTATCAATTTTAAAATCAATTTTTTTTCAAATTCAACTGGTAGTTGCAGAGATTTTCGTAGTCAAACTAAAACTAAGCAATATCTGAAGTTTCGTATATTATATGGGCATACGATAAAAACTAACCAAAAACACTGCTCCATTCATTATCCACTTTCTTTGCTGTTTTGTATTTTTTTCTATAAATAGTTTATCAGCTTTTTTAATTCACAGTTATGTATGAAATATTCCATAAACACGTTCCAAATTGACAAATTCTTACACATTTACAAATATTTTATCATCAACACATAACACCTTACCTATAGTTTCTAAAGCTTTCTATTAGTAGTTTTATTATTGTTTATTCGATTAATCTTCAGACATTACAACCACATTCTTAATTCTTTGCAATAAAGCCTATTTATATACATTTTTTTAGATACGTCACGGATGCATGAGTCGAAAAATTGTTTAATGATGCACCTTGACATCACAAACGCGAACATTATGACGAAATACTCTTGTACGGTCTTTGAAGTACTAAGTACAAATATAACAGCTTCTCCAATGACTTATTGCGGCTTTATGTCCTCGCTACAATGTTTTTAGTTTTGACATAAGTACATCAAATGACATTCCATCCGTCATGACTCGAAAACTAAGCGCTGTTAAATTACTTCATTTAAATTACGTGGTATTTCTATAAAGTATGGCTTTTCATTTTAAAACATTTTTTGTGATACCAAAACTATTTCTTTTGTGTATAGTACTGTAGCCTGTAAATTTCCCAATGCTGAGTTAAAGCCTCCTCTCCTTTTGAGGAGAAGGTTAGAGGCATATTCCACCAAGTTTTAGAATATTAGATACTTGCAGGTTTCCTCACGATGTTTTTCTTCACCGTCGGGCTCGAGATTAATTATAAACACAAATTAAGCGCATTTTCTTTCACTTTCCTGGGTTTGAACCAGCAATCATCGTTTTAGATTTACGCACTCTAACCACTGTGCCATCTCGGCTCCTCCATTTCTTTATTTCATATAATGAATATTACATTAGCTTATTATTGTATACTATATAATTAAATGTGACTTACCTCATAAAACATATAAGAAGACAGGAAAACTTGAGCTGCGTTGTAACCGACTAAAACATTCTTGATGCGGAATGGTTTTCTATTCGCCATCCATAAGGGTCCTATCACCAAAACGATGGCGAGGTATGCGACCACCATCGCGAAGGTAGCTATTGGTGTGTCGAATAGAAACCATCCTTGTACCCTGGGATCTGTAAGGAAGACCAATAATGAATACATTGAATAATCAGGGGCCATAAAATTATCAATATTTTTTTATAAATAAATATTAAAAATAAAATTTAAAAGCCTCCTTTCTGTTAGGGGATAAGGTTTAACATAAACGATGAGCACAATTAATTCATAGTAATTGTATGTTTAACTGAAATCAATTTATTGTCTGAAGCGATTCAAAAATCCACTGTTATATATATAAAAAATGTGTAGATTATTTGATTTTTTTTTAATAGCTTATTTATAAATATTTCCTATTATGAGAACTATATGTATGGCAGAAATTAACATAAAATGAATCAGGAAAAAAATCAGGAAAAACAGGAAAAGTATTCGGAATAGACACTGCAACAACGAATGGTTCAATTAAATAGTTTGCCTATGGCTGATAGCTGTGCAAGCATGCGCGTTTTATAAAAAGAGGAAATTGAAAGGTGATACATAATTACAATGTACTGTATAGCCAGTACTTAAAAAATGTCAGTACGCTCTCTCTATGTATTCAAATAGATTTTAACGGGGCTTTCAAATAAGAATGCTTTTAAAAAATTGCACTACTTAATAACTGTGCAAAGATTGATTCCAACCAGTCACCAATTAGTATAATAAATTCAAAGTAATCTCCTGAAGAAGAGAGTCATATCTTTGCAGTGGAACGTTTACAAGCTGTTACTTAAATTCAAACGCCTTTGATATATTTGTACTATTTCTTAAAATGTATATATAACTTATTAGGCCTTAAGCTTCACTTTGGCCACCCAGAGTTAAGAAAATGAAAGTCTTGAAGTTTTTTAGTATTAACTTCACCGATTGTGATAATGGAGTATTCTGTTTTTGGGGTCGACTATCATTAAAGTTTTTTATGTATTAAACTTGAATTTCTATAAAGTACGTCATTATATTAATTCGTATATTATTAGATGTTTTTGTGGTTACAATACGTTCTGAAATAAATCTGTATTATTTTAAGTGTGATTATATTTATTATTCGAAATAACATGTTCATAATTTAAAAGTTAAGCTAAGTTTTATTTATTTTGCTTTAAAATGGAATGGTATTGTATTGATAGCAAATGGACTACAATATTTGGAATAAATCCCATCACCTATTGTGATTACTAGAGTTGTGTTTGAAATATTCCGAACAAATAGTCTAAGATGATAATTTTTAATTTAGAATGTTGCTGATTTGTGTTTAGGAAGAAGTTGCTTTGATTTGAACAAAGGCATAAAAGTGAGTAGTAGTAGGGTAATAGTAAAGATAGTATAAATCTATACTAATATTATGCATGTGAAAGTAACTCTGTCTGTCTGTAATTCTTTCATGACCAAACCGAACCGAATGTGATGAAATTTGGTATAAAGCAACCTTGAACTCCAAGGAAGGACTAGACTACTTTTTTGCCTAAAACTTGACAACTGACACCGTAAGCCGCGAGCAAAGACGCTGGTGAAAATATATGTAACCGATGATTTACAACTTAATATAAAATTGTAATGGTTACACACAGCCATTTTATAGACCATTGATGTTATTTAACAGCGTTCTGGTTTTCAAATGAAAACGAAAAAGAAACGTTCTACCTAATTTCACTTTCATTGTGCATTTACTTTTTATGTAGTTTACCTTTATATAAATATTTCAAATTTCTTAGCGTTTGGGCCGATGTCGGTCGATTATTGTTTGTTTTTATTTTAATGGTTTAGTTTGGACCTCATTTCACTGGCCCAACTTAGTCGCATTTCAACCTATCGTTGAAATGCGACTAAGTTGGGCCAGTAGTAGGTGACGTAAAAAATGTATTTGAAGAAATAAAAATCTAATCAGCTGTTTATTATGACAAACTGGGTCAGATGTAAAAACTTGGAACTATACAAATTCCTGTTGCTCAAGAGAAACCAAGGGAACACAATTTTTAAAATAATACACAATCGACCTTTAAGTTTTTATTAGAATTTTTTGGGAATGGTATACTTAAAAATCAAGTCCATTATAATAATTGTCAACCTTAATGTTCTAAATTTAAGGTACACTTTGTACTTGTTATTGTTAGGAAGAGAGTATTGAGGCCAAATAGCTTGTTGCAGTTCATTATAATATTAATGATTACTTAGTTATCGCTGAATACAATAGATAACCATGGGATTTTACAGACCGTGATTTTGTCAAGATGAAATGTAAAAAGTTTTGTTTATATTTAAATGTTGTCGTTTTTCTTATTTAAAATAGTAAACTAATCGAGTACAATATACCACTTCCTTGTAAGTGAACAATGTAACTTTCGGCAATTGAATACATTGCCACTATAAAATATTTAATCATTCTTTCAGTACATAAACCTAACCAAGTGAACACGTACTTGTAAGTTGCTTGTAAACAATACCAAGTACTTAATTCCAGGTTAACGACTTTTTGCCAGACAGCCTTTTTTATAAAAGATCTGACTCTGGTTTGAGCCCTTGACTAAGAAGACATTTGCAATTACACTGGAGCTCTCACTCATAAAACTAGAACTTATCAATACTGTTTGGCAGAAGATTAACAATTGTATTGGTTTCATTTCTTCAGACAAACTTCAATTATAATAATTGTCTGTATATTAAAGTTTTAATTATCAGATTTGTATGTGTTGTCCAGTGATACTTTATTGAAGGTCTGAGCTTAAACTCGCAAGAACGTTCAAACGCCTTTGTGTTCCTAATTTATGTCTTGGTCATTGGTGAAAGAGAACGTCATAAGAAAATATGTTTGTATATAGGCATATAAAGTTCGTTATTTGCAAATAAACGCAATCAAATATCAATCTTATTTACTTCTTTCTTAACAGTGAAAAACCAATGAACTAAACAGCTAAACATTAAGATCTTTTACTGATTGAATAACTTACATGTTCTGTTTTATGGTATAGGTTGGCGGATGAGCATATGGGCCACCTGCTAGTAAGTGGTCACCATCACCCATAGACAATGACGCTGTAAGAAATATTAACTATTCCTTACATCTTCAATGTGCTATCAACCTTGGGAACTAAGATGTTATGTCCCTTGTGCCTGTAGTTACACTGACTCACTCACTCACCCTTCAAACCGGAACACAACAATACTGAGTACTGTTATTTAGCGGTAGAATAAGTGTGAGTGGGTGGTACCTACCCAGACAGGCTTGCACAAAGCCCTACTACCAACTTACGTAATGCTAATAGATTTATTTATCAAGTGTAAATAAAATGTATATTAGATCTCATAGCATTTAAAAAATAATTGCCTCCAAGAGTATATATTCAGTGTCACGCAAACATTTGGTCAACTTGACGTCGCGTCTATAAACCGTTTGACGAAGGCGTCGGTTATTGCTCACAAAGAAACGTTCATTAAAATTATGTTCATTTAAGTTCTTGATTTATTGACGTTATTTCCATTGTATCTGAAAACAATGGATGTGTCGAAATGAGACATATTTGTGTGTTTAACGTCATACAATAATTTAAATAAGACAAAAGTCTATAAAAAAGTCAATCTAATAAAATAAAATGTTCTTATTTTAAAAATAAAATTTTTGTTTTTTTTTTTTCTATAATTTTTTTTAATTATTAACGAAAGTCTTACGCCACATTTGTCTATATGATACGACATTCTTATGAAGTGCAGTATGGTATGGGAACTAAGATGTTATGATCCTTGTGTTTGTAGTTGCGCAGACTCACTTGGAAACCAAAACGCAACAATACTAAGCATTGTTGTTAGGCGGTATACTAAGAGATTAGTGCTTGGTACATATCCAGACGAACTTGTTTACAGCCCCACCACCATGTAAGCCATTACGAGCCAGTAGACAGAATAGTGTCAATTACAAAAGTGTATGCGCAAATACAAGCGTATTTGAGTCGGGGTTGAATTCAGAGAATATGAATTATTATCAGCATGCCAAGCAAATAATAATCAAAGAAGTTGTTCATTAAATAGAAGATTAATAAAATATATTCAGTTAGGAAGGTAGTATAAAAGTATGTGAAAGTATCTCGCAGATTTTTAAAATATGGTTTTATTTTAGTCTACATACTAAACTAGTAATAATATTAAAAGTAGTGATGACAGACTAGAAATGAAACAATGAAACAATATTGTATTATTTTAATTAAGTTAAATTAAATTGAATAATTCTCATTAAAAACTTTTTACGTTTCGGCTGAATAATCTTCGATCTTAGCCAGTAAATTAAAATAAAAAAATATACAAATGAAAAGGAAATTGCAGAAATTTTTTTGACGTATAAGTCACGTGATATCCATCGACCGGAGATGCTTTACCTACAATTTACCTTCAAGTAATCTTACTTATCTCATATTGATAAAATTATTTCGATGTTTTAATATGCGAGTGAAAGTTTTTTGAAAGCAATCTTTATTTAACGTAAGACGATAATTGAATGACAATGTATTTTTGTTTGTGTTTAACAAAAATATGTTGATGATCGAAGGACTTATCCAAATATCAGTCATATTATAATCATATATTATAAAATAAGAAACTCTTATTTTTTTTATAAAACAGCTGCCTTTGCAACGATGTAACTACTTGCAAATCTTGCACAGATTAAATAACATTTTTAGTAGAACTGTTTGTTTATTACTAAGAATTTTGCCGCAACACAAAAATAGCTTTATTTATTGTTGTAGAGAGGCATTTTAAATTGCCGTATTACAATTTTATTCATTAATTACTGCTTTATCTTTCTAGTTGTGTTTGTATAACTTGTTTAAGATTTTAAACTATGTTAACAAGTTTAAATAATTCTGTTCCACCACGCTGCTCCGGTTACACATGTGGCACAATATCATCTGACATATGCAGGTTTCCTCACGTTTTCTTTCACCGAGCAGGAGATTAAGAATTATAAGCACAAAGCAAACAAACTCAGTGATGCTTGCCCGGATTTGCAACAGCGAATTATGCTTAAAATTTTCGCATTTGATATAAAACAATTTTGTATTTATCAGATATTCTTTATGATTTTTGGTTTAGAAAATAATTCAATTTTTTTACATTAATTAAGTGAATTATCAAATAATAAGTAGTAAAATAAAAAACAAGTATTTTTTATTATTATTATATTCTAAATCGATCCAAAAATAACCAGTACCCGTGGAACTTCAAAAATACAAACTAATTATAAATAGGAAAGAGTTCCTACGATGAGTTACATTTTTAAAACTTGCAGTTTTAACGAGTGTTGCATGTACAAGGCTGACGAACTGTCGGACCGTCTGTCAAGACACAGATACAAAAAATACTTGATGTTGATGTCAGTGGAACAAATTAATATTTGTTTTGTTGCACCAGTTACACTTATAATTTATCAGATGCTATTGCAGGAACAAATTCACAAATTGAAAGTGAAATGTTAAAAAGTGATAAGCGACATGGGCTATAATAATAATTATAACATTTACTCTTATTTCAATACTTGCTGTGACCGCAACATCATGTGATGTAGAATTTAACAAAAAAGTTATAGTTGTAGCCTAAGTTATAGGAAGTAACTACATCAGTGAAAGTCCCGCCAAAATCGGTTCAGCGGTTCCAGAAATTAGGAACAACCAGATGAAAAATTATTGTTATTTTTTTATAATGCTATATGTATCATGTACATGTATACATTTAGTAAAAAGCAGGTATTTTATAATTACAAACAGACGCTCCAATTTTATTATATGTAAAGATAAACATTTATTAAGTGAGATGAGTAGTTAATTATTACAGAACAGCAGTGATGACGTCACTTCTTTTATGTACAATAATAATAGATGGTGCCCTAGTTGAATTAATTGAATTGTAATTTCATAAAGAACTGTTTCAGCACTAGAGCATTATAGTTACGAATTATCTGAGTATTTCGTTGCAGGACATTGTTTTTTTTTATACATATTTTTTTTTTTTTTTTTTTTTTTTATGGAATAGGTGGCAAACGAGCAGGAGGCTCACCTGATGGAAAGTGACTACCACCGCCCATGGACATCTGCAACACCAGGGGGCTTGCAGGTGCGTTGCCGGCCTTTGAGAAAGGAGTAGGCTCTTTTCTTGAAGGTTCCCATGTCGTATCGGTTCGGAAAAACCGCCGGCGAAAGCTGGTTCCACAGAGTGGTTGTGCGAGGCAGAAAATGTCTAAGAAATCGCGCTGTTGTGGATTTTCGGACATCAAGATGGTGCGGGTGAAACTTAGAATTTTGACGAGATGTCCGAAGGTGAAATTCAGCAGCCGGGATTAATCCGAACAATTCCTCGGAACATTCCCCGTGAAAAATTCGGTAGAAGATGCAGAGTGATCCAACATCTCTACGCAAAGCTAAAGGATCAAGGAGATCGGAAAGGGCTTGATCGTCGATAACTCGAGCCGCTCTACGTTGGATGCGGTCAAATGGAAGGAGCTGGTACTGGGGAGCACCCGCCCAGAGGTGAGAGCAGTACTCCATGTGAGGCCGAATTTGCGCCTTGTAAAGTTTTAGGCGATGGGCCGACGTGAAATACTGTCTCGCCTTGCTGAGCACACCGAGCTTCTTTGAAGCCAATTTGGCTTTGCCTTCCAATTGACCGCGGAACTGAACGAGGCTCGAAATATCAACGCTAAGTATTCCGATACTACCTGTAGCGGCTATCGGGATGTTCTCAAATCGTGGAGATACGACAAATGGTGTTTTTTTAGCGGTTAACGCGCAAACTTGCGTCTTTTTGGGGTTGAAGTGGACTAAATTTAGCCGGCCCCAGTTCGAGACTTCGTTTAACGAAGACTCGATTTCAGACACAAGTTTGTTCCGGTTTTCTTCGACGTTTTCCCGAGAAATATTAGCGCGGCCGGTGTATAAGGTGTCAACGGTACTGTCGTCTGCATAGCAATGGATGTTCCCGATTTGCAACAAATCATTGATATGCAGAAGAAACAGAGTGGGTGATAGAACACAGCCTTGTGGAACACCAGCATTGACGAATTTTAAGTCAGAGCATGCACCGTCGACAACGACCTTGATGCTCCGATCTGCCAAAAAGCTGGTAATCCAATTGCATAATTTCCCGGGAAGCCCATAGGAAGGAAGCTTCGAAAGAAGCGCTTTGTGCCATACACGATCGAAGGCCTTCGCTATGTCCAAGCTGGCTGCTAATGCCTCCCCCTTGCTCTCAACTGCTTCAGCCCACCTGTGAGTAAGGTAAACTAGAAGATCACCGGCTGAGCGACCCCGACGGAAACCGTACTGGCGGTCACTAATCAGCTGATTCTCCTCTAGGTACCGCAGGAGCTGGCAGTTAATAAGGGACTCCATTATCTTGGAGAGCAAGGAGGTGATGGCTATAGGCCTATAATTGGACGGATCTGAGCGGTTGCCTTTTTTAGGGATCGAATGCACCAAAGCAGTCTTCCAGGAGTTCGGGACGACGCCTAATGCGTAGGATTGCCGGAAAAGACGCGTTAAGACCGGTGCCAACTCGGGAGCACATGTCCGTAGCACGATTGGAGGGATGCCATCGGGTCCGCTCGACTTGTGAATGTCCAAGGAAAGAAGTGCTTTCCGAACTGCACTTTGCCGAAGTTTAACCTCCGGCATCGTCGTATCACATCGCGGGATTGATGGTGGTGACTTTCCTTGGTCATCCAGAGTCGAGTTCGACGCAAAGAGAGACCCTAAAAGATCGGCCTTCTCCTTCGCGGTATGGGCCAATGACTCACCGTCCCTGTGCAAAGATGGAAAAGAAGGCTGACAGAAATTCCCTAGGACAGCCTTAGCGAGAGACCAGAACGCACGTGTTCCTGATGGGAAGCGCACCAGTCTCTCGCCAATTCTGCCAATGTACTTCGACTTCGCCTCAGCTATCACGTTTTTGAAGGACCTGGAGGCAGAGTTATATTCCTTTCTGAATGTGCTGGTGTTTGTATCACGAGACGCCGATGCGTTAGCCCAGTCTTGGTAGCGTTCCCATTTTCGGCGTGAAGCCGTCTTACAGAGGCGACCAAACCAGGGCTGGGACTTGCCACCAATGGGCACCGCAGAATATGGAATGAAAAGTTCCATACCCTGAAGCACCACATCGGCGACAGAGTCAGCAACAACGCTCGGATCATCCATCGAGAAACAAACCCGCCCCCATGGGTAAGATGCAAAGAAGGACCGCATCCCATCCCAATCTGCTGACTTGTAGTGCCACACGCGACGACAGCCCGCGAAACGAGGTCGTGAGTATCGTGTAACTGGCACTGTACTCCGGACGAGACAGTGGTCCGACGAGCCCAGAGGGGGATCGACGACAATCTTATAGCCGTCCGGATGCGAAGTCAGCAGAAGGTCCAACAGGGAAGGTGTATGATCCTCCACGTCCGGTATTCGCGTTGGCGAGGTGACCAGTTGTGTCAAATCATAAGCCAAAGCGAAGTCGAGAACAGATCTACCCGCATGATCAGTGGTGCGTGATCCAAGCCACTCTGTATGATGAGCATTGAAATCGCCCAGAATAATGATCTCTGCGGATGGAGTCTGCTGCAGCAAGGAATCAGTAGCCAATTGGACGTGCTCAACCAGTCGGTCGGTTTCGGCATTACCGCTATGGGACCTATAAAGGCACGCGTAGATTCGCGGATGGTCGTCGCAGTCTACGCGCAGCCAGATAATTGATAGGTCCTGCCCTTCAAGGCTGCCGAGGCGTCGAGAACAGATATCATCTCTGACGTAAACGCACACCCCTGCTCGTGGCACAAAAGTATGCTCCAATTTGTACCCGGGGTAAGAGAGAAAAGACGTATCGGCAGGAGAAGATATCTGGGTCTCGGTAAGAAAGAGCAAGGCCGGCTTCGCCGTCTCAAGGTGAAAGTGAACGGCATTCAAGTTGGAGTTGAGTCCCCTTATGTTGCAGAAGTCCACAGCGAGTGTGGTAGGGGTTGCCTTATGATGCCTGCTCCGCTTGCCCCGAACAGTGGCGAGCGCAAAATTGCCCCCCCCAGAATTCGGAGGGCAGCCTGGGCATCCCTGCTCAGGCGGTGTACGTCCTGAGCATGGATGCCCAGAGAGGGATTCTCCACCGCAGTCGCTGATGGTACCCTCCTGGGGTAATGTCACCAAATTCTGCACAACCATGTTTTGGGGGGAGAGGGATCGGGCCTCCGGAACTCTCACTTACCGGACGAAACGCGGTAGCATAGCTACCACTTCACGCCGATTTTAAGTGAGAGAGTGGTACTTCCCCGGGCGTGCCGGCCCATTCGACTGCAACCAAGAGGTATGCAGTGTGGCACTACCACTTGAAAAAAAACATATAATATATATAAAACATATATGACGTTACTACAAATTTTTCTACATCACGACTGGCAACTAAAGTTTTTTTTTAATAATTAATTACGTAAATTGTTATACTAAGACCAAACAAAATTCATATTAACACGGCTCTAAATTTTAGCGGTAATACAGGCTGAATATATATAACCTTATTTTTATATTTTTAAAAACAATTTAGTATGTCAAATAAGTGGAAGGGGCAAAATATTGGTCTAGACATTGCACTGCAATTATTCACAGGGTATTAAACGAAAAAAAATAAGTATTCACATTATTAAATTTATTATCTGGTAGGATGCTCGAAATGTACTAATTTGGATCAGCAGTTTTAGACGTATTACAAGCTACTTAAATAAACGCATGAAATGGATCTAGCGCATCTGATAATAATATACCTATCTATTGTAATCTGAATATATTATTGCAAATAAGGCTTTGTGCAAGCCGGTCCGGGTAGGTACCATCCACATTAGATACCATAACTTCATCAGATATTCTTCCTCCAAATAGCAATCGTCTGTATTGTTGTGTTCGGTTTGAAGAGTGTGTAAGAGAAACTACCATCAAAAAGATGGAATTACTATACTGGTTTTTAGTGAGTATTTCAGCACTATCAGTACCGGCGAGCCATCACATCATATGAGGAAAAGCTTAGCACCAGCCTTTTTCCAGCAAAAAAAAGGCTGGTGCCTTTTTATAATATCTTAGTAAGCAAGGGTGACGGACCATTGACGATGTGAGGAATGGTTATGTATCTTATCATAGTCGCCAATATCATATGAAAAAAAATCTTTAAAACCTTTTTTTTATTTATTTATTAAAAACTACGTTACTTTCTTCACTTAATCTTCTTTAATTTAATTTATAAATTATTATATCATTTTACTCTATAAATAACAAATACATGAAAGTTTATATGGTTGTTACATTATAATGTGAAAACCGTTAAGCTGAACGGTTTAAAATAATATATTCTCTTATCAGATTAGTTTCTAGTTTTTAATTTCAGTTACGTGAAGCGTGCCGAAAATTTTTATACACATATTACACTTTCATTTTGGTTTTGAAATTCGAATAGAAAATGAAAGGTGTCAAATTAATATGAATATATTGTCTCAATAATATGAATATTACGTCTTTATACTCGAAATTTTTCTACTCCTTTATGCTTTTATATAAGGTTCATATTTGCAATGAAAATAATGAGATAGTCAATTTCAAATAATATAATAATTTTCACTGAAAGCATTACATCAAGACATTTTTTTTATGTTTTAATAGTCGGTCTAGTGCTCCCTAGATAATATTTCTCTTTTTAATCTTTGGTCTCATTATTAACTTAGGTAAATTATATATTCTTTTATATATATTATATTTTATACATACGATATTTTTTGTTTAGGTTTTTGGTAAGGCTAATTAAATGGGCTATTGATAATGAAGTGTAAATTCATTCATTTGACTATTTTTTATATTTAAAGATTTTCTTACGTACGTGCTTTTTATTAAAAGCGCGTTAGTTGTATAGAACTTATAATTCTGAATTTTATTAACATTTAATGAACTGTGAATTACTTATAGCTATTTATTACATATTTATTGCTTTATAATGAACATTTTGTCTATATGTAATGTCGTGTTCATAGTATTATGGCTCAAGGCATAAAATATTAAGATCACTATAATTTACAACCAGAAGTAAAATTAACACTTCCTTTACCGCGACAGATAACATATCAGGAAGTTAATTTTTTGTATTAGCTTATTAGAATTCATAGGATATATTTAAAAAGTAAAAAATTCCTAATTTGAATTTTGGAGTTTTATAACTGATTACAATTTTATAATGTAAGTGTAAAAAAATGTTGGTAAACTCACCTGAGACTCTTTCCGCTAGCATCCAATATTTGTTGATGATTGTCGTCCAATTGTTGTCTGAATAGTAATCGTCTATCGCGATTTTAACGAAACCGGACATTTTGCGGAAAAGTCTAACACTGGTACACTTTGAAGTTTAAACACAACACTTCACTCCACTTGCCTTTTTTCTAAAGTCACTTTCTTCGCACGGCAACAATTTGCTTCTAGCAAGCTGTCACCTGAAATTCAATATGATGACTGTATTTATTGTAAACACAGAAATGGAGAATTATTTTTTAAAAATAGAATACCGATTTATATTGTTCGCGCAAATCATTTCTTTGAAAATAATATATGATATTAACGAGTAGTCATCTCGACAGATGAAAACGAAAGCTTGGAAAGTGCGCGCGCGTCGGTCACAAGTCAGCAATTGAATCTCGCGCCGCACTTCCACCAATCGTAGCTATTCCGCCCCACGCGAACGCAAGGACGTAAGTACTGTGTTGCGTCATTCTAAACTGCGTTCTATTATTATTGTAAAAGGGTTAGCATTTCCGCAATGGTTATCGTATCAGTGATTGTTAGTTACTTTTTCAATGATTCCGACAATTTTACTCGTACATTTCGATGATTTATTTTTATTTGATTATAATTTGGCTTTTCTCGTGTGTAAGTACAACGATTCAGATAATGTTCTCGTTGTTTTAATGAGATACTTAATGAATTATGTATATATAATACATTAAGTATTTAAAATCACTGATGTTTTATTCAAGTTAATTTGTTATCATATGTTTATTTATAATATTTAGGAAATTACTTTATTATGACAGATTAATTATTATAGAAAACTTATATACATTTTTTCGACACACCATTTTGATTCTCAACTAAATTTCACTTTAGAGAAAACCAGTAAGTATAAAAAAAGATTGGTTTTACCATGTCGCATTTACTCTTTGCAAAATAAACAAAATATCATTCCGTGTGCCATTAACGGTTAATACGATAAGGTTCTAAGTGACATAAATAACACTTAGAACCTTATCGTATCAATCGTTCTTTAAAAATTAAGGATGTTTGTTATTCTAACGCATCTCAGGCAGTAAAATCTACAATATCATTGACTATATAATATGTGCTTATGATATAAAAGAAAGTTACGAGAAAGCCTCTTCTAAGTCTAAATGGGGTTAAATCATACACATACCGTTCAATAAAGGTTTAAGTGTAACGCGTAACATGAATGTGAACTTAATGAAACCAAACGCGAATATGTCGAGATGAGTCGGTAATAAATAAGGTAATAAGTCAGTAGGTAAGACAATTTCAGGTTCGAATCGAGGCAGAAGAAAAATCCTTAGCCTAGAAATGGAATTTTACTGGTTTTAATAACTTTAACTTTTTGTCAATTTTTCAATCAACAGACTATATTATTTTGTAGACTATATTAAGTAGCAGTATAATCAGGCTATTAATTCATAATTTCCATTCATTTTATTTTTCATTTGAATTCATTAGACTTGGCAATATTTTGGTTAAAGAAAAAAGTCTTTATATCAGAGTACGTTGATTTTTATTTCAATTAAAAGTGAATTTGCAAAATTATTAACAAATATATACTAACACTGCAACTAACCATCTATGCATATAATAAAATTGGAGTGTTTGTGCTTGCTTTAAGCGCTTTGGTATAAGATGTATGCGGTGTTGATCATAGAGTTTGATGTGGATGTATTTGGTAACTAGTATTCGCCCGCGGCTTCGTTCGCGTTTTACGGCGTTGCTTGTCATATGTTTGTCAAAAAAGTAGCCTATGTCCTTTCTTCAAGTTTGCTTATACCAAATTTCATCAAATTCGGCTCAGCGGTTTGGTCGTGATAGTGCGACAGACAGACAGACAGAGTTACTTTCAAATCTTATTTTACGTTTTATTTAAAATATTTTATTTAGGTTTAATTGTAATCTATATTACATTTCAATAACAACAGACGTACGAATAAAAAGCTATAGACTACAGGCATACCATAATTATTCCTTGTGGTCTAAAATAACTGAATCTATATGTTTGTATATACTCAATATTACAATAAACTATTTAAAATCACTTTGAAATGGTCGACATTAAATAAAGTAAAGTAGTAGTAACAGCCTGTAATTTTCCCATTGCTGGAATGCGTCCTCTCCCATTAAGGAGATGGCTTGGAACATATTCCAACACGCTATTCCAATGCGGGTTGGTGGAATGTACATGTGGCAGAATTTCGATGAAATTAGACACATGCAGGTTTATTCACGATGTTTTCCTTCAACACCGAGGACGAGATATATTATAAATACAAATTAAGCACATATATATAGTGGTGCTTGGCTGGGCTTGAACCCGAGATCATTGGTTAAGTTGCACGTGTTCTAAGCTATATAATGTGATAAATAGTCACTTAAGTTCCCAAACGATGTGTTTTCCAACAGTTCTTTATTTCTTAAAGAGCGTTACTCCAAAATTGCAAAAATAGATTCAAGATGGAAATTATATAAAAAAACGCTAAGTCTATAATGTATACACCGCCTAAGTACCGTAACGCTCTGATGCGCTCCTCTAGCATTTGCAATGCGCAATGGTCAACACACAACAGATCAGTTGGGCAATTCGTCTTTGGAACAGCAATGGCCTTCAGAGGTTTCTAATTTTCGCATTTATTTCATTAATTTTTTTTCTTTTGCAATTTTTCGTCAAGTATCTGTTACTGTATGCGTAATATAAACACTCAAAATTTTTTAAATGAAGTTTTTTTTTATACTGGTAACAAAGTACGTTTTTTTTTAAATATATATAAATATTGTTTCAATGCGATTTATCCCACACACGTTTTTCATTTGCATCCTTTATTTTATTTTTTAATTTACAATAATATTTTCATTTTTAGGTTGATGTAAGGGCCTGAAGTTAGGTACTATTACTGTCTACTTCGAAACCCCGGCTGGTTTTATTTCTTAATAGAAACATATAATAGACCAACAAGGGCTTTATAAGATAGTTCCCTGCGTTACATAAAACAGTATTAGAAGAATTTGGAGTTAAATTATACAATTTGATTTACATTTATTATATTGTATTTAATAAAAGTTGTATAGAATTAAACTAGCTGTGCCCGCGACCTTGTGCGCGTTTGAATTTAACCAAAAAAATAGCCTAAGTTACTCCTTATTATATCAGTTATCTGCCAGTGAAAGTCCCGTCAAAACCGGTCCAGGCGTTACAGAGATTAGCCGGAACAAACAGACAGACAGACAAAAATGGTAAAAAATGTTATTTTGGTATGTACATATACCGTGTATAAATACATATGTATTTAGTAAAAAGGGCTATTTTAATATTACAAACAGACATTCCAATTTTATTATATAGACGTATCGATAATAATCAAACAAACTTATTTAACGGGAGATAATATAGCCCCTGAATTTGATATAGGTTTAACTCAATACTTGCCAAAAAATGCATCGTCTTAAAATGATACTCACTATTTAGTTTCAGAAGTGGTCAAGAGATGGCGCTAGTAGTATTGAGTTTTGTGAACTTGCACTCTTAAGCGATCAATGTCATGGACAACGTAGTTTTAATGGGAAGTGAATTATTATGTGACTAAATAACATATAGCTGATTTAATAATCAATTAGCATACATTATAAATGATGTAAAGATATATGAATTAATATAATAAAAATATTATGAATGAATGGCGAAATAGTTGTAGAATATAAATATAAGTATTTATGTTAATTTTTACAAAAAATACTTCGAGACAAGCTTGTAGGCAAACGCGGTGTTAATATATGAATATTAATATTTGCGTTAGCACCGCATTTTGACGCATGTCTTCTATTTTAGTATTTTTTTATATAACAATACATTTACAATAATAAATTTAAAAAGTTCAACGATTTTAAATTAAATATTTAGAAGTTAAAAGAGTTGAAACCATTTGACAGACTGTTTTCTCACTTTTTTTGAATAATATTAATGAATATTTCTTGGTATTTATTTTCAAAGAAAATGGAAGGATTTGATTATATGACTTCTACTGTAATAGGTACATAGGGCACGGACAAATCTTATTACTTTGTTTTGCTATTGTGTTTTGTTTTTTACTTTTGTTAAATTGTTTTAAAGGGTTAGTAATCCAACGAATGTCACACTTATAGCTAGCCAGCATGACGGTGTAACTTTACTTTGTCACAGTCTAAAGGCGAGTTTGATTTACCTTAAGTGGACAATTTTTGGCTTCTATCAGGTGTGAAATAAACGAATATATATATATTTTATAATATAACATAATTGATAACATATACATTTCGCATTCAAGTTACGTTTACGGACTGTATCTTACTATGTCAAAATTACGTTTGCAATAAGCTACTTACGTTTAATTTGAATTGTAATTAAACTGAAAGTGTAAATAGCGAGATATATTAATTAAATTAATTGCGTAAGTGTTACTAAAACAAAATTAGTGACCTACTTGGGAAAATAATTTTGATAACTTTGAAATAGAGCTGAAAAATAGCGCTAAAATTTACTATATAACTATTATATAGAATCCGTAAGTTAGCTACTGTTAGCGTACTGTCTGCTATTACCAATACTCTGTAAAGTATTAAAGACCCGCTGTACTGTTGCCAATATGACGTGGAAGAAGATGGGTTTATGACGTGCTTTACTTGAAGATAAGAGAACCAGAATTGACGTTTGATAATGTAACAAATTAAAATCGAAAATAGTCCAATACCTTATTACAGTTATTTAGGATGAAAATCAATAAGAATTTATTATTATTAAAAAAAAAACATTACTTATAAAATATTTTTGATATCATGTCTTTATTGTCTATACTGTATAAATAAATGTAAATGAGTATGAATTATGAGTTCCAATTAACAATGCGATTCTGTAAGAATTAACTTGACCTATCAATCGCGAAATAATGTGTAGATATACAGTATTTTTTAACAACACAGCCAATAATTCGTATATAAAACAATATAAAATATACATATAATATTTTTGAAGACAATAATATACCTGTTTTTCTCTTGAATTAAGCATATAGCTTGCATTAGGAGTGGGGACAATAGCCTGGGGGGTAGGATCGAATCTGCAACTTTCACATTACAACGCGGCACGTGTACCGTTGAAAAAAAATTATATAATCGAAGAACGTGCATTGATAAAATTCCGGTTTGAACCGGAATAAATCAATCCCTGAATGTTCTCGACGCATGATTGTCAATGTCACCAAAATCTGGACAAATGTTTGTACAAACGGTACCTATATGAACAGATGTTCCAAGGTCAACTTTCGTCAATATTACGAAATGTCCACATCAAACGTTTACAAAGCGTGTCATTAGGCTAATAAACACCATTTAGGTTAGGGCCGCGAATGGAATTTGCGTAATTGAAAATATTATTGTATGAACAATTATTGTTTAAAGATGACGAGCGATTTACTTGAGCTGAGATGGCCCAGTAGTTAGAGCTTTCACCTTATCCGATGATTGCGGGATCTAACCCAGGTTAGCACTACTGATTTTCATGTTCTTAATATGTGCTAACCTCGAGATCCGTGGTGAAGGAAATTTTGCCACACGTGAATCTATGCATTTGCATTGAAACAGCGCTATTGAATATGCTTCTAACCTGCTCCTAAAAGGAGAGGAAGCCCTATCTCAGCAGTGGGACAGTTTCAGGCTGTTACTATTATAAGTGTGCAAACCCTGGGTTACTACCATCCTCTCTACGATAGAGATTATAGAGATATTCTACCGCCAAGCAACAGTACGTACTATTATTGTATTCCGGTTTGAAGAATTAGTGAGCCAACTACCGGTACAAGTGGCATAACATCTCCCAAGGTTGACGGCGCATTGACTGATTTTTATGACGGGTAGTCGTGAGCACTTACTGTCATTTGGCCCATTTACTCATCCGCCGAACTAATTTTCGAAATATATATGTCATAGCATCATAAAAAGTTAAATTAGGATTTATTTATTTCTTTATTGAACATTAGTCGAGATGGCCCAGTGGTTAGAACGCGTGCATCTCAACCGATGATTGCGGGTTCAAACCCAGGCAAGCACCGCTGATTCGCTTGTGATGTGCTTAATTTGTCTTTATAATTCATCTCGTGCTCAGCGGTGAAGAAAAACATCGTGAGGAAACCTGCATGTGACAAATTTCATAGAAATTCTGCCACATGTGTATTCCACCAACCCGCATTGGAACAGCGTGGTGGAGTATGTTCCAAACCTTCTCCTCAAAAGGGAGAGGAGGCCTTTAGCCCAGCAGTGGGAATTTACAGGCTGTTGTTGTTGTATTGTACATTATGCAACGTCAGTATGACGAAGAACATATGACAGCCGAAAAGTCATGTTTGATGGAATATCTAAAGGAGAGGTATTACGAACGTGAACGACGAGACATATTTTGAATGTCATCATGACTGATGACAGCTTGATACTCCTGGTTATATATATTTTTAGAACCAGAAGTAGGAAGTAGGTTAACCTCTAAAACAATTATCTTTAATTTAAAATAACAATCAATCTACCACAATAGAAAAACATTCAGTCTACAACACAAATAACCATCAATAATCACATTAAACCGTAATAATTATATTCGCGATCTCAATGGGTCAACCACGAATCTATCGCCTTTTTTTTAAACGAAAGTTGTTTGACTTGGCGCAGATGTTGCTTGTTTATTAAAAAAATATATATTTTAATATGTAATAAACAGCACATATCCTAGTAGTCATTTAGGTTACTGCCCATTTAAATGTAAATTATTTCATAATACATACAAGTTATAGTTTAAAAAAAATTGAAAATTAGTCGTAGCTACGAGTTTCAATAGAAATAACTAAGTAATTTCTTAACAAATGAATATAATTAAATTATCATCACAGGTCAGATAAAAAACACGTCAATTGAAATGAATTCAAAACAATCATTATACTTATTCTTCTAACTAGCGGCCCATCCCGACTTCGCACGGTTGCAATGCCGATACTAAATATACTGTAGAATGTCTTACAATGTTCACAGACATTCTTCTACTTCATTGTGCACGTATCATACATATAAACCTTCCTCTTGGATCAATTTTTCCCTTTAGAAAAAAAAACCGCTTCAATATCCGTTGTGTAAATTTAAAGATCTAAGTATACATAGTGACAGACAGCGGTGTGCGACTTTGTTTTATACTATGTAATGATAATGATAATGAAGCCCAGAGTCTGTGACAGATGCTTAGTTGTGAAGGATAAGTTAAGTATAGTACGACACAGCTTAGATGTAGCATCGGCAAAATTCGTAAAACCGATCACATCCGAATTAAGTTTATTTCTTACGTTGTGTAAATTGAAAGATCTAAGCAGACAGACTTAAGTGACTTTGTTTTCTTATATGCAATGATGATAAACAATCGGTTACGTAATTAATTTAACCTCCGACGCACAAAAGAAGCGTTATGCTGCAATAATATGATTAAATTTAAATAAACGCATTGCAATGCAAGTTTAAAATGTTAATTGGCAACTAACATGCATATCATGTTGCAATACAAAGGGTGTATATCATGTCTAACTAACACGCATATATTTAATATTAAGTGCATTTGTGTAACTCTGTTTTAGAGAGCACAGGTCTTGCTAAATGGTTGACATGGTATACGCATATATAATAAGATACCGGAAAATATAATCAATTTACTATTCTCGAAATTTAAAAAGATTATTAAGACCACATTAATAAATAAATCATATTATTCATTAAAAGAGTACTTTTTAGAAAGAAACGCCTGGAGTTAGGCTCGGGTTCCATCATAGGACACTAATTACTGTAAATTGCACATTTACAACAGCATTGTAAATCTGTTTATTTAAAAAGAGCAACTATGCGAGATTCTTGCCGTTTCTTCTCGCTAGAAGCTGCTTTCCGAAACGGTGGTAGTATTTAATTGTCGACGATTCAAAAACGCTTCTTTGTGAAGTTTACTTGAATAAAATTGATTTGATTTGATTTGATTTGACATTTTGCTACGGATCTCGCGCAGAGCCTTGAATCCTTTGGACTTCCTTTTAAGTTTTGCTGTGGATATTTAGAAGTCATCACTTGTATATATATATGTATTTATTCTTTATATATTTTTTTGTCCAATGTATATTAAAAGTATAATAACGTCAATTTTGCTTTGTTTACGCGTCTGGTACTCATTAGTTTTTTTCCTATTCCATTGTTTTATTTGAGACAATGTCAGGATCAAATGTTAAAGTACGTTTCAAATAATAGTTTCTAGTAGCTTATATGTTATATAATGATATAATTTTCTGCGTACACTGATCTTTGCTATTATAAAAAATGTTGATTCTTGCAGCTTCGTTTAATTTAATGAAATATTTTCCCGATCTACAAAGCTGCGATTAAATACAGATTACATATCTATGTTCAGAAAAATTGTCTGACGTGATAATCTATCAATCTCAATCGAATCTACTAGAAATTTCTGGAACACAGGTTTATTTTATGACGTAAGCAAGCACTGAGAAAATATATTTGCTAACTTTACTTTTCAGAACGTCTTCATGGAGGAAGCCTGTTCTTTGAAATTTGAAACATGACAATTTGAATAGTTATACACAATTTGAATAGTATAGACAAATTGACAAGTTGGACTAAAATTTGATGATGATTATCATGTATTAAAAATATAGAGTTTGTATTTTAGAATGTTGAGTTAATCTCAAGAATTGTATGTTCGATTGAATACATGTATTTCTTTTATTAGGAAGGCTAAATGTCATATATCTTTATTCTAGATTGGTTAAATAATGATATATTTAGTAAGAATTATGTATGGTACGTCTTACAATAGACTACTTGAAACCGCGGCTTTGCTTGCGTAGTTATTTATTTTGGGATAAAAATCCATGTTTGAGCCGTTTTTTATAGTGAGAAACTGAACAATAAGGAACTAGCTTTATCTAGTAGGTAGGTCTAAAGATCGTTGGATTAGAGAAAAAAGATTGATCCCACGGCCGTTATTCAGACTTCTTGTTTTTTGAGAAGTCTGAATATATTATAATATTTGTATTTATACATTTTTTTGAGAGTTTTTGTTAAGGAAAACGTCGCGGGAAACTTGTATTTTCTAATGATATCTTTTAAACTAGCATAATTCTACCGTATTCAACCTACTGAGCCAATATATGGCATAAGTCTTCTCATTTTAAGAGACCTGTGCTCTAGAGTGGAACAACTGTTGCTTGAGAGCTTATAAGCTTATGAGCAGGGCTGATATAATTTTGTTACTTTAGCTTTGTCCATTGAAGTAATATTTTATGTATTATTTGATATAATTAAAAAAAAACTTAAGATGATTTTAATAACTATATACATTATTTAAACTATTACGTATTGAAGTTATTTGTACTTATAAATTATGGAAATAATCCTCAACTTGGCGTTCATTGGCGGTTGGAAATAACTAGGAAATTACTGTTAGTTATTGGTATAGAAAAGCTAAACTATTATATTCACATTCTTTAGACTAACTAGGGAACCATTTTAGTATATTTTATCAGCCTATCACTATTATCTTTTATTACGAATGTAATTTCCAAATTTTTCTTGCGATCTTAATCTTTTCCACTTTCTCTTAAAACTTGCACAGAAACATTTTTCCTCTATTTTACTGATTCTAATTGAAAAAGAAATATCGGAATTTCGTTCGATATACATTTTCTAATTTAGATGTTGCATCTTTCATTCGTTTGATCATTGAAACTCTGGTTTTTACCTCCATACATTTAAAAGTTCATACATTACTGGACGGATGATTAATAATTATAGTAGTTTATTATAAATTATTCAGGACATGTTCAACATAAATTTTCAGCTATCATCAAAATATCCGGTGCATTTATTTATTATAGTTAAGTCCTTGGTATGGTATCCTGTCGGCTATATTTATTTCTATATACTTGTGCAGCTCAACATATGCTGGTCATTCATACAATTGATAGGATTTCATTAAATTAAATTTTCAATTTGGCGATTTTCTTATTTCCTAAACTAACACAAGTTTATTATAATGGGTTTGCTTTGACAGTTTGTATTTGTTCAAGTTTCATTTAAAATTAGTGGAGAGCCGAGGTGGCCCAGTGGTTAGAACGCGTGCATCTTAACCGATGATTGCGGGTTCAAACCCAGGCAAGCACCACTGAATGTTCATGTGCTTAATTTGTGTTTTTAAGTTCATCTCGTGGTCGGCGGTGAAGGAAAATATCGAGAGGATATCTGCATGTGTCTAATTCCACAGAAAATCTGCCACATGTTTATTCCACCAACCCACATTGGAACAGCGTGGTGAAATATGTTCTAAACCATCTCCTCAAAGGGAAAGGAGGCCTTAGATCAGTAGTGGGACTTTAACATGCTGTTGTTTTTGTTTAAAATTAACGCGTTCTAATATAAAATAATAAGTCTTGATTGTTGAGTTTACTATCAAGATTTGCTCAAAACTTCGACCTCGTGTGGTAGTCTTATAGTTTCTACAAGTTCAAACATCAAGTTCGAAGAATCATTATGTGGGACGTGACAGTGACCTGAGCTAGGCTGAGTACACACGAACGAGGCTGGGTGAAACCATGAAGGTTGTTATGAAATTACTTTTATAATTGCAATTTACAAACATTGTGGTTTCTGAGGTCGAAATGATATAAAAAACAATTGAGTCTGTACTTGCAATTTTGAAAATGGAACACGATTAATGTTTTGCATGTTAAAATCATAAATACCAAATTTTATTAAAGAAGGTTGTTTTAAATAAGTTTCATAAAAGATAAGACAGTTTTTATTGTTTAAGTTCTTTGGGTGTGATCTTATCGTAAGGGATTTTTATCAAAGATATTTTGTATATATCAAATAATTGAATTAATATGTAACCCTTTTGATAGGTATTTCATAACGAAACAAATGAATTGAAAATTCTTATTGCTGGTTAAAATTTTACTTGATTTGTATTTAAAAAAAAGTGCATTATTTTATCATTGTCATGGTTATTATTTTTAATGTATTATTTATAATAGTTGGTTGGTTAGTTATTATGCAGGAAAAAAATATATTATGAAAAATGTATGGTTTTGAATTTTCTATAGTTATTTGGAAGGATTAGCAAAATCATTGACGTCAAAAAAAATTATAGTCGAGTAAAATCAGTCTTTGCCCGACAATGGAAATATAAGAAGTGTAAAGCTCTATGAAATTACTAAATTATTTATGCATATGTTTTTAAAAGGCTCGCATTTTGTCGAATATGATCTGTTATTATACGTGTTAAGAAATAATCGCAAGACCTCCCGAACATCGAGCGCTACCAAGAATTACCATACCGTGAGAAATAATCACACCATGCATTCCTTGAAGCTACCACCTGTTGCCAGCGTCGCTGCTTTGTTTCGCAAGACCTCCCGAACATCGAGCGCTACCAAGAATCACCATACCGTGGGGACCATTCAGTGATTTACCGATTTCGTATATAAATATGTAATTCAGACTACAGAACTTCACTTTCTGTTCTGACATCGAACAGACTGTCACGTATTATAAATTAGAAATAATTAATTGTTAAATTGAATTACTTAAATAAACGTATAAGTTAAATTCGTTCGGTTTCATTCTGCATCCTCAACGGCAGCCCTACGTAATTGGCGCAGTCGGTAGGATGCTCGCGGAACGTTTCGCGTAGAAGATTTCCGTAATCGCGTGAAGCCCCGCCGTAGCTTGTCTAGCTGCTGCATCCGTAGCATCCGAATCTACGAGTAGTGCTGCACGAGAGGTATCCAGACATCGATAACGCAGAGAGACCGAAACATGTTCATGTGAGTACACTAGATTCTTTTTAGTGGTTGCTCAATCCTAGCCTAACTAACCTGTGTGTTAATAAAATTTGCCAAGATTTTTCATTTAAGAAAATCGAAGGAACCTAGGATAGTTATTAGTAGTAGGCAAACTTTCGTAGATAATAGAAGAGATATTAGTTTAAGTAGTATAGAAGAACAAACGGAAATGTCTGAGTTAGACACCATTTATAAAGCCTTAAGGTTGGTACCCGAGTTCGACGGGAACCCAAATGTACTTACTAGATTTTTAAAATTATGTGATCAATTGGTAGGACAGTTTTGTAGTGATAGTAGTAGTGAATTAAGTAGGTGTGCTCTTCTCAACGGAATTCTTAACAAAGTAACAGGCTCTGCTGCTCGCTTAATTAATTCTAATGGGATTCCATCCGACTGGCAAGGCATTCGAACTGCTTTAGTGAACAACTTCGCGGACCAACGAGATGAAACCGCTCTATATAACGATTTAGCTATTTTATCGCAAGGTTCTAGCACCGCGCAGGAGTATTATGAGCGTTGCCAGAATCTATACAGTACTATAATGACCTATGTAAGCCTGCATGATACCCTTGAGACCACCATTAATGCTAAACGAGATCTTTATCGTAAATTAACGCTTCAAGCGTATTTGCGAGGTTTGAACGATCCCTTAGGATCGCGCATACGTTGCATGCGCCCTGAGACCATCGAAAAGGCATTAGAATTCGTACACGAGGAGATGAATACTATGTACCTACAAAATCGGAACCAAAAATTACCTGACAAAAAATCTATAAATTCTATGTCCGTACCAAATCATTTTGTAAGTGCCTATAAAATGCCTAACCAACAGTTTTCAATGCCCACGCCTAAACCTTTTAACTTTAATATACCTGGCCCTTCACGCCCTCATTTCGTTCCACCATCTACACCGCAATGGAGACAGAATCGGTATCAACCCCGCCAATTCGGTCCAACACATACGCAACAAATTTTTAGATCGTCACCGCCAAATTATAACCCTCAACAAAATAACTTTCAAATAGGTTCACGTCTTAACCACCAAGCTGTTAACCAACCACGTCCTATGAGTGGAGTAAGCCATTATGTTACAAGACCATTGCCGCCTACACAACCAACAATTACAGGACATAACTGGGCAAAATCCGGGAACCCACCCCCTACGAACTACTTTAAATCTAAAGAAGTAAATTACAATAGTTTCATTGACAATTCTATATACGATGAATATGCCGATTATTACGATCCTTATTACGATATTAGCGAGTACGTAGAATACCAGCAACCCTATGAATATTCCGTACAGGAACCTTTAGAAAATTGTACAGAAACACCCCAAGTGGAAGCCGATAGCGTTAAAACAAACGAGCAGGATTTTTCGAAGGACCGGAAGTCCGACACCTTAAAATAGAAATTAATCTTCAAACCCAACGTCAGCTTCCGTACATTCAAATCGCATCACCTCCTATGAAACTATTAATAGATACAGGAGCAAATCAATCTTTTCTGTGTCCCGAGGTAGTGGAAAGATACTATAGTAACTTACCAGTAAATTACGATCCTTTTGAAGTTAAGAATATTCACGCCACCTCTAGAAATTACTATTCAATTACGTTACCTAGCTTTAAAGAATTTAATGATTCGGATAATACGACATTTTACATTTATAAGTTCCATGATTATTTCGATGGGCTTATTGGTACAGACCTATTAGATAAGTGGGAGGCTGTAATAGATTATAAGAACAAATTGCTAAAAACTAAAACCGCTTCAAATCCGATTAAGGTATATGATTCCCGCAACGCGAATTTGTATGAGGACATTATACCAGCGAATACTTCGAAATTACTTAGGATTCCGATAAATATTCATGACGGACATGCATTTATAGAAGAACAAACCGTTTCAAATTGTATTATAGGCGAATGCTTAACTACCGTTTCGAATAACAGGGGAATAGTTGAAGTAACCAATCCAAGTCGAAGCGACGTCATATTCTCTATGGACCGAGCAATCTCTGCAGAAATGTATAACGTACAGTGTACACCTGCCAATAAACAGCAAGATCGCATAAAAGAAGTAATTTCGCGTCTACGCACTGATCACTTAAATATCGAAGAACGTACGAACTTAGAGCTGCTTTGTGCGCAGTATGCCGATGTTTTCTACTTAGAAGGAGAGCCTTTAACTTTCACCAACAAAGTAAAGCACTCGATTAAAACAACTGATGAGGTTCCGGTTTACACAAAAAGTTATCGGTATCCCTATGTCCACAGACAGGAAGTACAAGAACAGATAGGTAAGATGCTAGAACAGGGAATCATTAGGCCTTCGAATTCAGCATGGAGCTCCCCAATTTGGGTTGTAGCTAAGAAAGCAGACGCGTCAGGGAAAGCTAAATGGCGTATAGTAGTTGATTTCCGAAAACTCAATGAAAAGACCGTAGACGACAAGTATCCCATTCCTAATATAGCCGACGTATTAGATAAATTAGGTAATTGCCAATATTTCACAACCTTAGACCTTGCTAGTGGCTTCTATCAAGTAGAAATGAACCCCCAAGATATACCTAAAACAGCTTTTAATGTTGAACACGGCCATTTTGAATTCTTACGCATGCCTATGGGCCTTAAAAATAGTCCATCCACTTTTCAGAGAGTCATGGACAATGTGTTGAGAGAGCTACAGAATACTATTTGTCTAGTATACCTAGATGATATAATAGTATTTAGTACATCCCTTCAGGAGCACATAATTAACCTAGAAAAAGTATTTAAGAAATTACGTGAGTCAAATTTTAAAATACAGATGGACAAATCAGAATTCCTAAAACTAGAAACGGCGTACCTTGGGCATGTTATTAGCAAGGATGGTATAAAACCTAACCCTGACAAAATATCGGCAATTAAGAATTACCCCTTACCTAATACCCGTACAGAAATAAAACGCTTTTTAGGATTACTTGGTTATTATAGAAAATTCATACCAGACTTTGCTAAAATAACCAAGCCTCTGACCCAATGCTTGAAGAAAGGTTCCAAAATTGTCCAAGATCAGAATTATATCCAATGCTTTGAAAAGTGTAAAACTCTACTTGTCAATGATCCGATCCTTCAATATCCGGACTTTTCAAAGGAATTTATACTCACAACAGATGCTTCGAATTTAGCAATTGGAGCCGTTCTTTCTCAAGGCCCCATTGGATCAGATAAACCAATAGCATACGCATCGAGAACGCTTAATTCAAGCGAAATAAACTACAGTACGATAGAAAAGGAATTACTCGCCATTGTGTGGGCAACGAAATACTTTCGACCCTATCTTTTTGGTAGGAAGTTTAAAATTATGACAGACCATCGGCCTTTGCAATGGGTAATGAACATGAAAGAGCCCAATTCGCGCTTAACACGTTGGAGACTACGCCTAAGTGAATATGATTACACAGTCATTTATAAACCAGGGAAAATTAATTCCAACGCCGACGCCCTATCACGAATAGAAATCCATAATGAAGAGTCTAGTTCTATTGTCGTTAACATCTCAGACAAATCTGATTCAGAAAGAACCAGAAGTATCGACTCAAGAACCGACAGTATTCATAGCGATGCAGAAAGCCCTATACTAGAAGTCCCTATTACTGATGATCCCCTTAACAAATTTAGCAGACAAATCGTATTTAACGTTGTTGGCGATATTAAAAGTAGACCTCACATAACTCACCCTTTTGAAACTTACACAAAAACTTGCATACAAATCTCCAAATCAAACCTAGAACAAGATGTAATAGATGCCATAAAAGAATACGTTACACCACGTATAAAAACAGGAATCTTAATTAATCCCCCGCTTGAAATGTACAAAATTATACCGGTTATACAAAAGTATTTCAAAAATTCCGCAATGAACCTAGTTCTTTCCAAATTAGAAGTTGAAAACGTTAAGGATTACCTAAAGCAACAAGAAATTATTAAGAACTATCATGAAGGCAAGACGAACCATAGAGGCATTAATGAATGTTGTTTAGCTCTGTCTAAACGTTATTTCTGGCCAAAAATGAAAAACCAAGTGACAAAATTCATTAATGAGTGTCTTATTTGCGGTCAGGCAAAATATGACCGAAATCCTGTAAGACCTAGATATGAAATTGTACCACCACCTACCAAGCCTATGGAAGTTGTACACTTGGATTTATTCAGCGTAGATAGTAACAAGTACCTAACAATTATCGATGCATTCTCGAAATATGCACAAGCATATTCTTTGAGAGATGCTACAGCCGTTAGTGTAGTTCAGGCTTTATTAAAGTTCTCTTCCCATCATGGTATGGCTCTTAAATACATTACGGATAATGGCCCTGAATTTACAAATCAACTATTTTCTGAATTCATTAAATTACACAAAATTGAACATCATAGAATATGCCCCAATACACCCAATGAAAATGGAATGATAGAACGCTTTCATAATACCCTACTCGAACACTTGCGTATCTTAAAATTAGAACACCGCAATGAATCCGTTACCAACCTTATGACGTACGCTGTAATGGCATATAATAGTTCAATCCATTCTTTCACGAAATGTCGCCCAATAGAAATAATTACTGGTCATTTAGATCCGCGAGATCCTTTAGACATGAATATAACAGAGCACCTATTGCAGGAATATATACTAGATCACCGTAAGCGAATGTTAAAGGTATACGAAATCATTAATGAAACCGCCCTTCAGCGTCGTACTGAAATAACCGAGAACATTAATAGAAATCGCGAGCCTGAGCAAACATATGCACCTGATCAACGAATCTATGTCAGAAATCCCCTAGCTAATAGACAGAAATTAGCTGCCCGCTATACGAACGATACGGTTGTAACAGATTTACCTATACATATTTATACAAAGAGAAAGAGAGAACCCGTACCCAAGTCGCGCCTGAAACGGGTACCTAATAGTGCTCGTTTGTTACAGGATACAGAAAACACTACTCGCGTTAATACTGGCTCAGATCCTGAAGCTGGGACAAGCAGACGTGATAACACTTGAAAGCTTAAAAAATGGACCGGGTATTCTCCCCTTCAACCTAGGACCTACTAGAATAATTTCCCATTTCCATTCTTTTGTTCAAATTATAAATTTAAATAATGTGCGAAATAGGTTAGAATCCGTTCGAGAGAAGTTAAGCAACCTAGCACCTGACTTAAATAATAAAACTTCGTTACTTTACGCCCCGCATATCAAATTTCTTGCAACGAAATTAAATGACATGTCAGAGCAACTGTTAACCTTTCAAGGAAAACGTTCAAAAAGAGGCCTCGTTAACGGTCTTGGTTCCATAATCAAAAGTATCTCCGGAAATTTAGATTATACGGACGCACTAAAGTACGAAAATGCCATTGCTATTCTACAAAAGAACGAAAATAACTTAGCCATTGAAATAAATCATCAAATAAGTTTAAGCAAGCAGTGGGCATCTCAGAGTTCAAATGTTACAGATAGGATAGTAGAAAACCAGAGGAAAATAGAGAACATTATTAAAACCATCTTAGATAATGATGTTAGGAAAGAAGAAGATGCAATTAAGTATTTTCATTTAGCCCAGCTACTTACAATACTAGGTGATGACATAGACAATTTGTCACAAGAGTTGTCAAAACTACAGAATCTATTGGCATTCATAAGAGCTAAAAGCATCCATTATTCCGTTCTCGATTACGACACTTATATAGTTATGTTAAATAAACTAAAAGGTTTATACAATTCAAATGTAGTGCTAGATATTAATTTTAGGGAATATTTAGATCTATTAAGATTAGGATATTATTATAAAGATAATGATATAATCTTGGTAATTAAGTTTCCAATCATGAATCCCAATAACTACATCCTTTACAAATTGTCCTTAGCCCCTAATAGTAATGATAAAATTATAATCCCTACCTATCCATACGTAGCAATTAACGAGAAAGATCTACTGTATATAGAGACAGAATGTCCGAAGTACAGTCACGGTCATCTTTGCGAGGACAACTTAAACCGACACTATGGAGAGCAAACGAGCTGCATTCAACATCTTATACTCCAGCAACATATCCATGAAACCTGTCGGGTTACTCCAGTAATCTTATCTTCTCAAGCCATGGAACAATTGGATGATCGTCACTATGTTCTGAGCTTTCCCAACTTAACGAAAGTTCATTTAACCTGTTCTCAAGATCAATACAAAAACCTTCTCGGAAGCTATCTAGCTGAAATACCTAAAGGGTGTGCTCTACAAACGTCCATCTTCACCATCACTAACCACCATGATCAAGTAAAAGGACAAGTTTTGAAAATGTTGAATATAGAATATAGTAATGAAGATCCATACAAAGCGACAGCGAAGAACATCTTGAAATTGAACAGTATAGATTTGACTCACTTACATTCAACCAATACCAGGATTGCCTCTCAAGAACCAGTGACTTTGGAATTGTCGAACTTAGACACGCTCTATCACACGACTATACCTGTCTACCTACTCATCGGTGCATCAGTACTCACTATTAGCATCGTCCTCATTCGTCGCAAATGTATGCATTTAAGAAATACCAACCAGAAGGACAATGAGGCAACCAGAACACAAGAAGTCCAGGACAGCCCCAGAGATCCTATGTCTCTATCAGCACTATTTTCGACAAAAGTCTCCAAATAGCTGCTGATCCTGCGGAGGGAGTTGTTAAGAAATAATCGCAAGACCTCCCGAACATCGAGCGCTACCAAGAATTACCATACCGTGAGAAATAATCACACCATGCATTCCTTGAAGCTACCACCTGTTGCCAGCGTCGCTGCTTTGTTTCGCAAGACCTCCCGAACATCGAGCGCTACCAAGAATCACCATACCGTGGGGACCATTCAGTGATTTACCGATTTCGTATATAAATATGTAATTCAGACTACAGAACTTCACTTTCTGTTCTGACATCGAACAGACTGTCACGTATTATAAATTAGAAATAATTAATTGTTAAATTGAATTACTTAAATAAACGTATAAGTTAAATTCGTTCGGTTTCATTCTGCATCCTCAACGGCAGCCCTACGTAATTTACGCAATGCCAACCATAACAGTAGGATAGCCAAATAAACAACATTTGACGGCATATTAAAACGATATAATTGGTTAAGAGCTACGATATTTACAATGGATTATCAACAAAATGACATTTCGAACGTCGACAAATTTGCTATTGAAATTTTGGAAGTAAAATTAAAGTGGAATTACGTAGTTTAATGTAATAATGTTGTATTAAAGACAACACATACATATGTACTGATCATAAACTCTTAGGAATGTACAATATCAGCTATATTAGTTATTTTTTTTTATTCTTCTTTCAAGAAATATTAACTATTCCTTACATCGTCATCGTGCCACCAACCTTGAGATGTTATGTCCCTTGTGCCTGTAGTTACACTGGCTCACTCACCCTTCAAACCGGAACACAACAATACTGAGTACTGTTATTTGGCGGTAAAATAATTGAAGAGTGGGTGGTACCTACCCAGACAAAGCACAAACCACCAAGTATTAGGTTAGGTTTTTAGCAAATCGCATAGAATACGTAAATTTAAGAGTTGTTTATCTTTTTTCCTATTTCCATTTGAATAAGCTATACGTTTACAGCTTTACATAATAATTTAATGTGGTACAAAAAATACTACAAATAATCGAATCGATTCTAGCAAGAAGTGTTCATGAGGTCTATATTAAACTTCATTTTAATATTTGAATTTGAAAAAAAAAATTAAGATCGAGGTTTTTCTTAAGAAATATACTAGGTGGGAATACTAGTTATTCTAGCTAAGGATCACAAATAACTACACATCCTTCAATATATAACAACATTTTTATTATTTTAGAATAAAATAAGAAACTCTAATTTAGTATCGTTACAATGTAGATTGAAATTTTGTATCAAAAATTAAGTATCCCTTTTATTTTATTATAGCAAACTTTTTTATACATAAAATAAGTTGTGAAATAAAACTTTAGGAGCTTTCGTTTATCGGTCATTGATATTTAAATTAAAAAGTTGATTGAATGTGTTCTGCAAAGTTCGTATCAATTATTAATTAGAATAAATTTAATGAAAAAGGAAGATGTAAATGATAACAATTTATTATGAAATTAATCAATTAATCGTTAAATTGTTATGAAAAATTATATAGATTTTTTTAATTCCGTGAAATATAATTAATGCTAATATTGTCTATTCTAATATATTATTTATATAAAATAAATAAGGGTGACAAATAAATAGGTCACTTCATAGATCGCTTATAGACACTGACATTTATTACGTCACCAATGACATAATAAATATTCACCATTCCTTATGACACTTACTTTAGGATCTAAGATTAAGTCCCTGACGAGTGTATTTACAGGAAGGAAGACTGAAATATTAGTTATGTGATCATAAGTGGTCACTCAATAATTTACAGCGTGGTTCATAGACACTTGTATCGTATGAAAAACCTTTATCAAAGCACTACCAACGTAGTACAATCACGACCAGCATAGTTACTATAATAGGTATAAATTATATTCTAAAATATATTTTCTGTGTAGTTATAATAAATATAAATTAAGAATGTTTGTTATTTCGTTATTCTATTAATAGAAGACTAGAAATAATAAAGTTTGACGTTAATGCCAAAAACCAAATGGAGGTCATTGACTTTTCTGACACATGGGATTTACTAATTGATTTTGAAAATATGATTGATTAAGGAGAAGTCGAAAGAGCATTTTGGTATTATTCTCATTCATACGACGTCGTATATATAGTATTATGTGCCATATTTATAGTATTTATGTACATACTTAAGATGTATGTTTGTTAGCTTCTACGCAAAAGCTACTGAGTACTGATTATGATGAAACAGTATGATAATATAGTTTATACATAATAAAACATAGTACGATAGATTTCTTTATTAAAATATACCGTATTGCCGGGTTTGACATTGTTATCTCCATGAATGAAATTTAAATTTATATTTAATCTAAACCATGTCATGCTGAGCCGATTAAGATTAAATTTGGTATGGAGATAGTTTAAGCTACGGGAAAGAAAAAAAAAGATTTATCACAAATATTATTTCTAAAGAGGTAACTTAGATTATTATATAATTTATATTATTATGCATTGTCTAATGAGCCTCAAATTTATTTGATTACAATAATATATATAGTTAAAGTGGTTAAGCGAACTGTCAGATGATTTATAACAAGAAAATTCACTCGTAGGTGTTTGAACCTGTGATCTTCGGTAAAAAAATTAAGCAGATTCAGAGTTACTAGCATGTTCTAAGCTTTTATATATTTCACTACACGATTATAAATTGTTTGTAAATTCGTTAATAAATTTAATGGCTCTCCTGATGGTACGATTATCAGATCATAAAACCCTTGATACGCCAATGTGCCACCAAATTGGGTACTAAGGTACTAAGTATTTTGTATCCGTAGTCACATTGGCTCACTCACCCTTCAAAACGGAACACAACAATATTTAGTATTGCTGTTTGTCGGTATACTATGATTTATATATCCTCTTAATGAAATATGAAGTAACATAAACATTATGTAATATTCTAATTATAGCTGAGTACCCTTTTTATCATCGGTATCAAAATATTAATTTGAAAACGTCTAAGCAAAACAATGGTTTCAATAATAATCACACGGTTTCAAAAATATAGTTTCAATTACAATAATCTCGTATAATTAATTTTAAACGAAAAAAAAGTCCGAAAATTGTTGGGAATTTGCAAAAATAATATAAAAAAGCAATTGTTATGCAATTTGTTAGAGCATTTGATTATAGTGTCGGTTCTAATACAGGGGGTATAAAATCATCAATCAATTGTTGATATAATCCTGTCTTATCGTATACATAGACTGTTAAATGTCTTAAACTAAATCACTTTTTATTTAAAAAGCCATATGTGTGCGTAAAATATAATTAACTTGAATCTTTTATTACACTTTTGGAAGGGAAATTAAATGTAGCATTTAATAGATACACACACATATAACATAAATTAAACGTCACTTAAATTTAGGCAATGAAAAATAACTTTATTTTTTAAAAAGTTTGCACTTGTAGCTGAAAGAAATACAGCGAATTTGTTCTTTACTGTTCATTAATTTATGTACCAAAAAAACAAAAATGAAAAATTTTACGTATTATTACAATTATGTCTTGCGATAGTTTTTCGTTAGGAACCCTAAATATTATAACGAGTTATTATAAAGTGTTCTCACAACAAAGAATTATTTTTATCATTATAATTTAATTGTTGAATATGATAAAAAATAAACACATATTAAAATAATAAAATTATGCTATTAAATGACCTTTTTCAATTTCAGAATTGATGGTAAATGTGGAAAAACAGATTCATGTAAGCGTGGAAAGGACAGTCTTATTCGATGAAAAAGCGCTATCAGATAACAACGCACATCTCTATCTCAAGGAAATATCATCCAGTAATAAGGAAAAGCCATATCAATTTATATTGAAGATAATTTTTAAAACTCGTATCTGCTACAGACTTGCGATCACATTCAATGAGCAAAATTTTCTCAAATTGATTTATTTATATTCAATACAAAAGTTACTCAAAATAATTACATTTACCAACATTGTAAACGGGTAAATAACAAAGGCGTTTATAAAACAAATACTACATATTATTTGCGTATTCTACGTACGTTATCTATTTGTTCCGGGATGTTTCTGATCTTGACGTATTTTTTTCTAACAAAGACGGCACGGAATAACTTGAATGCTAAGTACTTAATTAAAAAAAAATAAAGTTCCTATTGTATATGAATGCATGCTTTTTGTAGTACTTAAGTTCTCATTTGATATTTTATGTATTTTTTTAAATTTTTATGTATACATTAATAAATATATGTACTAATGGAGACGAAATTGACCAGTTAAAACGCGTGCATCTTAATCGTTGCTTACAAACTCAAACCTAGGCGAGCACCACTGAATTTTCATGTGCCTGAATTTGCATGCATGTAATTTGTTTTTCTAAATAATTTTGTGTTTGTCTATGAAGAAAGTAATCGCGAGGAAACCTGTATGCGGCTAAACTTTAACTCTTCAGAATCTTCTCCTCAAAAGAGGAGATGGCCTTAACCCAACCTTATAACAATGTTCAATCAAGATATTATATAATTCCAAAACGTTGTTCTAATAAATTATAATTAAAATAATTATTAAATAAATAAAATACTACATACCTTCTCAGTCGTTAATAATAATCGAATTCCGAACTAATTTATTAGTCACAAATTAGCGGACACAAATCCTTTAATGAATAATAGAAACGGATCACAATAAAAGCCTTCCTACATGAGGCCTGCCACAGACTGAATATTTTGCAAGAATTGTTTTCATAATATATACAAACAACTGTATGTTCTTTAGCCGGTTGAATTACATAGAGTACTGAAACAAATAGAGGCGTCTGTTCATTAGAACAGCCTTGCATCGTCCGGTTGTTTATTGCGATATATAATTGTGTAATCTTGTCTTGTAATATTTATTATTTCTGTATTATTCTTTACAATAATTGTTACATAAGTTACAATGTGCACAAAGGTATTATTCAACTTTGAAAATCCAATTTAATTGTCGCTGTGCAATTTATTTGAATGTGGTATTTTCCTTTTAAGATTAGATGAATAAAATTAATTACACTATTTCACGTTACATGAAAGTTTCCTTTCTATGTTTCCTTCACCTCGCAGCAGAATGTAAATGTTTAAGACAAATGAAAAAGGAAGTGAAAGTTATATAAAATTTAACATTCGTTGCAAGATTTGGTCAGCGCAATTAATAGATATATCGTCGCATTAAAATCAAATTTGATAAAAAAGTTTGTTAGTTTTGGCGGTACACGCATCACATCGCAGCTCTGTCGTATCTCAACTCTATGTTCAAGGCATTTTTTTTTAACTTTTTTTGTCATATTTACGTCTTTATTAGATTTTGGAAACGTCACAAAATGTCAACAATCACTTTTGTTATTCCATGTTTGAAAAATTGTTTACTGCAATTATCCTCTAGAAAATAAAGTATTATGTTTCGTAATGTTTGAACAAAATATGTATACTGTTTGCGTTTTTTTACAATCATTAACTTTGTACTTTGTGTCATAGGGGGTCATGAGTTTATTTCCCTCTCGAAACAAATATGTGGTATGTGCGTACATAATACGTATTATATAATGCGTTAATATTTTTTGTTGAAATTTTAGAACGTCTTACTTATTAGAATGCTTACAGAACATTTTATCTACGACTGAGTATATGCGTAAACCTTAAAAGAACTCAATGCGTTTTATATAATATAGTGAGTGTGTTCCTGAAAGTTTTTTCAATGCACGAATTTATTTAAAAAATAATCAATGATATATACCGTAGTTTGTTAGTTAGTTACGGGCTGTGTAAATGATTTCGGGGTAAATTATTTAAAAAAAAAAAAGTTCGCGTTTAGATTGTTACTTTTTCGTGTCAGTAAAATATTATAATTTTTTTAATGGAATAGGTTGTCAGACGAGCATATACGCCACCTGATAGTAAGTGGTCCACCATCACCCATAGACAATGACGCTCTAAGAAATATTAACTATTCCTTACATCGTCAATGCCAACAACCTTGGGAACTAAGATGCTATGTCCCTTCTGCCTGTAGTTACACTGGCTCACTCACCCTTCAAACCGGAACACAACAATACTGCTTACTGTTGTTTAGCGGTAGAATATCTGATGAGTGGGTGGTACCTAACCAGGCGGGCTTACACAAAGCCTTGCACCAAGTAAATATTGTTATCTTAATTTATAAGTGAACATAAAGAATACCTTTCTTTTAACGTTCCAAGTTACAGGCTCAGACCAAAATTAAATTGTACGTTACTCTTGATTTGGTTTTTACGATACGAGATGTTCTCAGTGATGTTAAGTTTCTGATACTTCAAATTAACAGAATATTCTTAAAATCGTGTATAAAATCATAATTTATATGATCTAAAAGTACTTATAGCGTTGTTTGTAAAAGTTGTATAAGTTTTAAATCTTTTTTGTATCATACATGTATGTATGATACAAACATGTATGATACAACACCTGATGTTAATAGGTTACCACTGACCATAAACATTGGTTTTGTAACAAATATCGACCATCTCTTAAAATAAAACGAGCGTTTAAGCAAAAGCATATAGCAAGTTGATAAACAACGTTAGAAGTTCTAATGCGTAATACATCAACAGCCTGTAAATTCCCACTGCTGGGCTAAAGGCCTCCTCTCCCTTTGGGGAGAAGGTTTGGAACATATTCCACCACGCTGTTCTAATGCGGGTTGGTGGAATACACATGTGGCAGATGTTTTCCTTCACCGCTGAGTACGAGATTAATTATAAAGACAAATTAAGCACATGAATCAGCGGTGGTTGCCTGGATTTAAACCCGCAATCATCGGTTAAGATGCACGTGTTCTAACCACTGGGCCATCTCGACTCGAATAATTAAGGTCATAAGTTAAAAAATATAAGTAGGAAAATCTATCTTATACAGAAAATATAAATGTCGTAAGTCACTTTCTTTATCCATACTATAAAAATCGGATCCGATGCTGTTTTAAATTATAAATTTTACTGTAGTATGGAACGTATCTTAATTAAAATCGTAATCTTCACGTAAGGGAAAGCGTTATGCCTTCCCAGGTAAACTTTTATTATCTTTCTCTTTATAATTGTTTAACATTAAAAAAAATCAAAATAAACTTTATTCAAGTGGGCTTTTACAAGCACTTTTGAATCGTCAATTAACATAACAATTAAGTGAAGCTACCACCGGTTCGGAAAGTAGATTCTACCGAGAAGAACCAGCAAGAAACTTATTCTTTTTCAACATTTAAAAAATACAAAGTCATGTTAGTTAATACAATTATTTAAATTAATATATTCTGCGTGGGAGTCAATAGGTATTAATTAATAATACTAGTTCTCGCCCTTGGTTTCGCGCTGTTATGTAGCGAAGTAGCCTATCCACGGAATGACTCCTTGGGATTCATACTTGCTTCGTATTAAATTTGGTTCAGTGGTAGAACAACAGATGGACTGTTATTAAAATACAATATTAGTACAGATTACTAAACCTCATTTTAGTTTTAATTCTCGCGGCATTTTTAATAACAATTTTAGTTTTTATCATTTCATTATTCTCAAACATTGTTGATTTTTAATTATTTACTTATTACATAATATTATATAGCAATTTAAACAACTTTGTTCCCGCAGGGGGTGTATTCATCTTAAAATGAAATTTTATTGTTTTGCCCATAGGATTTAAACTGCGATTCAACGGGGAAATGTTGCTATCCTCATTGTCAACATTCGTAACAGTAATTATTTCTATAGTTATAATTTTTTATTTTATTTTTTTGTGCATAATAAATTAAGGTCATGCCTACTGTAAATAATTCTTATGTCAACAAATATCGTTTAAAAAAAAACAAAATATTTAGAAATGATTGGCATTCCGTTGTATTATGTATTGAAATATAAAATATATTTAAATTATTATTTGTGTTTCCTCGTCAGTTCGTCGAAAACAAAAACCTTTAATTTTTATAAATGACACGTGTATTTGTTTATTGTTTATTCTGAAATTAAATAACAATGACGATCTTTTACGATAAGACCTTTGAAATAATTAATTTAGATTGTCTCAATACTTGGACAAAGTCCTGTCGATTCGTACTAAACATTCTTTGGTTTGTAGTTTATGCTATTTATATATACATTTATATATACATATATGCCTCTTTACGCTTCGTCAAATGCGGATTCCCACACAATAAACACACATAAATGAAAAAATATTAATAAGCTTAACATAAAATAAACACAAACTTCCTTAATTTGTAAGTAAATGAAAACGCACTGGTGCTTGTATAGATTTTATAGTCCTTTCTTGGAGTTCAAGACTTATTTTTCAAATTTCATTAAATTCGGTTCAGCGGTTTGGTCGTAAAAGAGCGACAGACAGGCTGACAGACAGAGTTACTTTCACATCAAAAACATAAATGTAAAATGCAAGCCAAGTACCATATTAAGATATAAGCCTTGGTTGTTGACTCCAACGACAAAAGAAGTGAGATCTAAATGTGTGCCAAGTACAACGACCAGTCCTGAATGTATTTATAACTACATAAAACATCATTTATTTCTATATCTTAGGATAAACTATTGTAGCCTAAAGATTGACTTGGCTAGTCCTCATAACTCAAACGTGGCTCCAAATGGTTCGGGTAATACACACGGTGCTGCTCGCCAGTACTGTTATTAGTACTTGGCTTTGACACGCTGCCGCGTGTCTAGATGAATAAAATCTGATCGAAGTACAAAATACTTACAATCTGTCAAGTAGACCAAGTAGAACAAATCTCGATGCTGGCGACGTTCAATACGGCATTGCTCGATGATGGTGCATGAACTCGTATTCCTCTTCTTCTGTAAGAGCACATTCTTCGAAGCACCAGAGTCCAGCAATCGCGAGAAGGACAGTGTACACCATGTAGTATATAATGTAAAGGAGAATTGTGAACAACATCGCTGTGGTCTTTTGAGTAGATGGTATACCAATCTGAAAAGAATATTTTTCTAGTAAATAATAACATAATTTAGAATTTGTTAAAATTAACTTAAAATAGTGATAACATTACGTAATTTTTATTACAATTGCGTTATTATTATTTTATGTGTTTGAATATTTGACGAGGTGTCGTACGATAACTATAAAATATTAATAAATGTTATAAATTTTTAAAACGTTTTTAAAATGTTAATTGTGAGTTATAAAAAATTAAAAGTAATATAATTGAATTCTCAAATCTCATTGGTAGTATAATAATGTAGATCATATTATATTTTTTTAATTGAATACAACATACGTACGATATCACCTTCTGCGATTTTTTTTACTTATTGTTAATAATGTATATTAATTACTGACAGAAAATAATTGTATTAGGGTATTTTTTTATAAATTAAGAAACTCTTCCTTTTTTTTTAAATATCGAAGTTAGTTTGTGTGTTAAGATTTGTGTACTATAATTTTATATTATTATATTCCAGATTGAAGGGTGAGTGAGCCAGTGTATACATTTCGGATATAACATCATTGTTCTCAAGGTTGATGGCGCATTATAGATACGATGGTGACCAATTATCAGAAGGTTTACCATCAAATGGCCTATTTGACCACTGACCCTGACGCCTACCATTTCATGAGAAAATAAAAACTAACTTATGTTTTTTAATTCAACAATTTGTAAAGCAAATAACTTGTGGTTACTGCAATTATGTATATAAAACAAGGTTGAAATTCTTATTGAAAATTTGAAGAAAACTCAGTATGAAATTTGAAACAACTTTATTTATATGGGTATTTGACTCGACAATAGTTTCCGAGAAAGGGAAAATCGTTTGACAGACAAAAGAAAAAAGTACAAATCGGTTTTGTTTATGATATTTCATTTGATATATAATATACGTGTGATTATTTTGACGGCCTCCATGGTCGAGTGGGGTGTACACCGGTTTTCATAGGTACGCCACTCTGAGATCCCGGGTTCGATTCCCGGCCGAGTCGATGTAGATTACCATTAGTTTTTTATGTTGTCTTGGGTCTGGGTGACTGTGGTACCGTCGTTACTTCTGATTTCCATAACACAAGTGCTTCAGCTACTTACATTGGGATCAGAGTAATGTATGTGATGTTGCCTCATATTATTTTTTTATTAGTTTGTCAATAGTAATAGTAATAGTTATTATACGTAATAAAACAGACAATAGAAAAAGGTGCAAATCGGTTTTGTTTTTGATATATCATTTGATGATATTTGTGTGATTATTACATTGTCAATAGTAATAGTAATCGTTATAATAAGTAATAAAACTCACATGATCTTGTGATCGTTCGCATTAGACGCGAGATGAATACTGAATTTAACAGGACAACGATATAATACCAATGAGTCACCTGTGTCGTGATCTCTTTAATATTTATTTACGTAAATTCCGAGTTTAATTTGTAGTCACGACTATTTGAAAGACGTGTCTGTTTGACTTTTCAGAGCCAAGATGGCCCAGTGGTTAGGGAGCGTGCAACTCAACCGATAATTGCGGGTCCAAACCCAGCACTATCGAATTTTCATGTGCTTAATTTGTTTTAGTAATCCATCTCGAGCTCGGTGGTAAAAGAAAACATCGCCTCCAATGAAATCCAACCACAATTGAAACCCCCAAACCCGCATTGGATCAGCGTGATTGATATATGCTCCTAGCCTCAGAGAGAGAGGATGCCTTAGAACGGCATTGGGAATTTCCAGGCTGTTACTATTATTTATTGACTTTTCATGGCGGTAACGAATATTTTAGAATTATTATTATTAATTCTTATATGACGCTGTATAGTTCAACAAAATACGAGATAAACGACTGTCTAGACCATCTCTTGCATACAATGATTTGGTATAAAAAAATTAACTAACAAATTCATAAATAGAATGTTTCATTTTCTAGTCTGCATATTTTAGCCAGTCGTAGTATATTTTAACGCCAAGCAACAATCCCTAGTATTGTGTTTACCGGGGGTGACGACGCATCTAGTGTAACAAAAGGCACAAGGGACATAAAATAAGTACCCAAAATTGATGGCACATTCGTTATATAAAGAATATATCGCACTCATAGTAATATAAAGGCACAATCCAAAAAAGTAGATTTTTGGGAAATAGCATTCAAAGATTTTAGATTCTTACATAACAGATATTTTTTTTAAATAACATTTTTATTATTTAAGTTGTAAACATGAAATTTGGCAGATTTGTTCTTTGATAAATACACTATCACAATGTATACATATTAAGAAATAATATTAAAAAGAAACTAAAATTAACAGCATTTGAAAAAACACTTTCAAATTAGACCCATACCTATAGTACAATAAACATAACGTAATGGAAGTAATAAGTTTAATTATTAAATATATAATAATTTACATACTATAACAAAGAAATAAGACATGATTCCATAAATAAAATTTACTTTAAGGCAATATAGCGATCGATTATGAATTAGACCCAATTGTTTATTACATTTTGCATAATACAAAATATTTAAAACCAAACTTATCAGGTTTTTCGTCGTAGAAGGACAAAAACGCGAATTGCGCCCTTGTAGCAGTAAGAGCGGGGAACTGGAACAGCTTATGGTTCTTTTTCTCTCTCTGTCAACGCTAATCAGTAACGCATCTAATCTTTTGCCTTTAGCTTTTAAAATCACAGTTCTCACAAAAATTGATTCCTTATATAAATAAAGGTGCGATATGCCCAGTGATTATTTACCCAGATCACCAATACTATGCGATAAAAATAGAAAGTGTTATTCCATAAAAAAACTGTTATCAATTAATAGTGTACAATAGGCCTGGCAGCATGCATTTCGACGCTTTTGTGCCCGTGACAGTTATTTGAATTTAGAACTCTTTTTTTACGGTTATTCGGAAAATATTTCTAAATTATCGTGTTAATTTTTGATAATTTGAGCTATCAAAATGTATTGTCGTATTTCTGGATGCCGTAATACATCCAAAAACAAATTTAAGGGTGTAAAATTTTACTATTTCTGTGGCTTAGGGATAAAAGAGTGAAATGGATAAATGCATTTATAAAACACACGTAAGTATACCTTCAATTATTTAAAAAATACTATTTGATTTTATTTATATAAAAATCACCAATTTTGTGGGTAACTGTTATGGAAGACAGTTTAATTTTCGTCGATCGTTGAATCTAACCTATAACCGTTGTTTCTTTTAGTAGTCTGCAGCGCCCATTACTTTCATTGTTAATCGGTAAAATACCCTGTTTTATAATTTTGATCATTGTAAAATCATATTTACAGACTTGACAGCTGCCAGCCTGCCACCAATGTGTATGGGAAGTTTCTTTTTTTACTCGCACGGTGTCTCTACTGTCGGGATTATAACGCCCTCTATTGTTTCTGCACGGTGCCTATTGGTTTGTAAGTATTGTATGTGGTAGAATGTCGTTGAATTTGTTTTTTTTTTTATAAAATGATTATTAAAATTGTTAATTTTTAATTTATTGGTAGACAATAGGCCTGGCAGCTGTGTCGATGAGTCGAGTCTTTGGGTTATTAGAGAGTTACTGGTGGTTTGTTAAATTGCATCTGATATAATGTGGTTGAATTTTATTCTTTTTTGTTTAATATTTACTAAAATTGTTATATTTTTAAATTGATAATTAACCTCTGCTAAAAATATAATACAATAGGAATTTTTATGCGCACTTGTTTTCTATGCGATTTGTTTGAACTTTGGACATTTTTTCTTTGTTATTTTCTCGAATGTTTTGTCATGATTGTTACGTACAATAGGAGGAAGGCAGGTCTCAGGTTTACCATAAGATTTTGAATACATTATTTATAATCAATATATGTAAATCTAATGTGTAAATTTATGTTCCTGCTTGATGTTGAGGTATGATATTAAGAACCTGCATTCAATTTTCGCTAGTTGAAATTCTGCAAGGTGGATTAGACGGTAGCTACATTAGGCATGTATAAAGTGTTGTAGTAAGCAATATGGGTCTTATACTGCTTGACGACCTCTATGGTCGAGTAGTATGTACACCGGTTTTCATGGGTATGCTACTCTAACGTCCCGGGTTCGATTCCCGGCCGAGTCTATATAGAAATAGAATAGTTTAGAAAAATGTCATTGGTTTTCTATGTTACCTTGGGTCTGACTGATTGTGGTACCGTTAGTTTTGATTATCCATAACACAAGTGCTTTAGCTACTTACTCTTGGATCATAGTAATGTATACATATATTTTTTTATACATATTTTAATAGAACAGGCGTTTGTTTTCCATCTCACCTGATGGAAAGTGTAGATAAAGACCAAGGTGGTACACACCCATCCAAAAGAAACCTGTTCACTTCTCTTAAAGGCTCCGGAGTCCAACTTATCAAAAAAAATAGACAAAGGAGGGTCGTTCCAAATCTTGGCGACTCTCACCAAAAACGAGCTGTCAAACCGTTTAGTTTTGGGTATGTCAACAATGTATGGATGAAACTTTTGTCTGCGCCTAGTAGTCCGATAAAAGAATGGAGATGGCTCAATTATAATAATCATAGCAATGTATGTATGTGTTTGTAAATATCTCGAATAAAAAAAAGTCTGAAGCCTAATTTTACTCTTACGAAGTCGTATAACTACTACACAAGGGACATAACATCTTAGATCCCAAGGTTGGTGGCACATTGACGATGTAAGGAATAGTTAATATTTCTTACAGCATCATTGTCTATTAGTGATGGTGACCACTTACCATCAGGTGGCCTATATGCTCGTCCGCCAAACTATATCATAAAAAATAGTGGCTTCTAGTTAGTCATACACCGTGTAAAATAGAAGGTCAACATTTGTAAAGTAATTAAAACATAATAAGAAAAAAAAAACGTAATTATATTAAGACTTGTTAAAACATGTGTATTTTTTTTTCTTAGTTGCAATATACAATTTTAGATAACTTAATTTATGTGGGAAGTAAACGTTTTCAGTTTACATTTGCTCGTAAATACAGATATTTATATATTTACACCGTGCATGATAAGTAACGCTTTATGATTTGATTAATAATCAATTTTTATTACGATTGAACGTTTCACAAATGTTAAAAAAATGTAAAAAGTTAAAAGTCTTGTTTATTTGGGGAATTTCTAATGAATAAGAATGAATTAATGTTATGGAATTGCATAGATACAGGTACAAACACAAAAAAAAACATTTAGAATGCCGAGTAATTTCCTTATAAGAAATCACTGGAATAAAAAATAATAATAAATTACTACTAAATAAAAAATGTATACTATGCTATTTTGATACAAAATAACTTCTCACTCCGGAGTTAAACTAACACATATCCTAGACACTAAATAGTCATAAGTCAAAAATGTCTATTGAATATAGATTAAAGAAGCCTTCACATACTTTATTTATTGTCAAAAATCCACCGCACCGGTTCGGAAATAAGCTGCTCGGAACCTGCGGTTGTGTGCACAATATATCCCGAACATCGAAAGGCAATATTAAAATCATTTAGTAAGGTATAACCGTTTCTTAATACAAGATGTGCAATAGCTAACCTATTGATGCGCTATACTCATTGCTTAATTCAAGCCTTTACAAGCATAAAGCACACAATCCTTAAAGGTCAATAAAGTTAATTGTGTATTATACATATTTGTATAATAAATTATTCTATTCATCCCTATTTCGAATGGATGCATTTTATGTATAAACATTGGTATTATTTAACTATAATTTATACACTATAACACTCAGAAATAGCTTCCTATGATTAATTTTTATTTTAAGTATATCATTATTTCTGAGAGCTGAGGTGGCCCAGTGGTTAGAACGCGTGCATCTTAACCGATGATTGCGGGTTCAAACCCAGGCAAGCACCGCTGTTTCATGTGCTTAATTTGTCTTTATAATTCATCTCGTGCTCATCGGTGAAGGAAAACGTCGTGAGGAAACCTGCATGTGACAAATTTCATCGAAATTCTGCCACATGTGCATTCCACCAACCCGCATTGGAACAGCGTGGTGGAATACGTTCCAAACCCTCTCGTTAATGGTAGAGGAGGCCTTATCTCAGCAGTGGGAAATTTACAGGCTGTTACTTTACTTTTACTTTACTTTATTATTTCTGAATTTACTCCTACTCCCAAAAAAGCAAAGTTTTCCTCTTTATAATAGTAGTATACATTTTGATTAGAATTTAATGTATTTTGTCTTTTTATTATTGAATGCATGATTGACTCGCAGATCAGGTCAGGGTCAGGTCCTGGGCTCAAAATTCGGATTAAAAAGTTATCCGATTTTCCTGTCTCGGTCGGTGCTCGAAAAATAGAAGTTGGCTTTGTTTAGACTGAGCTATTTTACATGATTTTTATTTAGCTTTTTCTGTCCCGATGATTTTTATCAAATCTTGGAAATTTAATTTTATCCAAGTGTCAGTTGCGGATTGAGCTGAAATTTTGCATACTTATGTAAGTACACCACGTGACGTCAATCATTACTATTAATACAAAAAAAATCTCAGGTTTGAATTATTATCAATTAAAATATAGAAACAAAAAATTTTAAAAACATGTTTTTAAATTTTTTTTGTTCTTTCCATATTTTTTTAAATTTAAATAGCTGTCATTTACATACTTTCAAACATAAAATATTATTAAATTAATAATGTCAGTAATGATCATAAAATACTTTAGAGGTTTATCAATTAATATATTATAATTAAATTATTCCTCTTTTGTTTTAGGATTGAAAGCCGTATTTGTTTAAATCCATTTGTACCGTCGTGTGGGTAATAAAAGTTATTTTATCCGTTACACAATTTAAGTGCTTTTGGTATTAGGACTGAGTGTAAGCCTGTAAGTAGGTACCACCCGCTTATTTATTCTATTGCTCAATAGCCTTACTCAGAAATGTCGTGTTCCATATGGTGAGTGAGCCACTTGTGTGTGCAACGATAATGATACCTTACAAATTGAATCGTTACTTAAACTATACTCAAACTTATAAAGACGTTAGTGAATGGTGAGGAAAGGATCACATTGTAATATTATGAGTTCTCCAGTATGAAACAAGAGACGCATTTTCATAACGTAGTAAAACGTTATAAAAATTATCTATCTTGTACTAGGCGACCCGCCCTCGCAAGGGGGCAATACTAATACTAAATATACTAAAGAATTTGTTTATTTACATCACATTGGAAACTCCTAAAATTATCAGCATTTCTATACTATATTATCCATGTATTATATATAAAAACCATCCTCTCGAATCACTCTATTTATGAAAAATCTAATTTTAAAGATCTAAACACACATAGGGATAGACAGCGGTAAGTGACTTTGTTTCATATTCTGTAATGATAACACAGTGATAAAGTAGGTAAGCCCGTAAACTCCGGGGTTTTTTTTTATTAATTCGCGTAATAATCATGCAACATTAAAATTAGCCGACGATTTTTTTTTTTGCGTCAGAACATCACGAATATGGAACCTACGAAAGATTTGCACGTGAGATTAGTACATCGTAGATGGCCTTGAGTTACTTTTTTTCAGTGTTACATATGGCCTGAGATGATGGCGGATAGGCAGCTTGACAAAGATAACGAGCTCAAATTTGCGCTACAATATTATTAAACCTATGTACATGACTTGAACGTTATTAAATACGACATCGACCTAGGTTGAAGCGGTAGATCAACCTAGGTTGATAAGCTAGGTTATTCCCCTATAAATAAGATAATCTTTTGTTATATTATATTATATATCAGTATTAGTTACGATTTCTTAATTATGTACACATCTTTTAGGCGTTGAAGTCGAGATTCGATTAAATGTGAACTAGTAGAATATGGAACTCTGGTGCACTGTGTGATGAAAGGATGTTCAACAGTGGATTGTAATTGCCTGTTTTATAGTAAAGAAAGTAAGAGCCCGTAAATTTCCTACTACTGGGCTAAGACCTCCTCTCCCTTTAATGAGAGGTTTTGGAACATATTTCACCAAGCTGCGGGTTCGTGGAAGGCATATGTGGCAGAATTTCGATGAAATAAGATACATGCAGGTTTCCTCACGATGTTTTCCTTCACCGCCGAGCACGATATGAATTAGAAACACAAATTAAGCACACACAAATGTACAGTGGTGCTTGCCTGGGTTTGAACCGGTAAACATCGGTTAAAATACACGCCTTCTAACCACTGGGCCATCTCAGCTCACCATTGGGCCATTTCAGCTGTTTTAGAGATTATTATTAATTAATTTGTATAGGATGGAGATAGTAGAATAGATGAAATAAATTAAAAATCAACAAAATTCTCGGGTTCAAATCCACTTTTTGCTGATCATCTCTATTTTCGATCGATATTTTCAGGGTTATTTTGTATTAATAAATGTACCTACTACAACCTTGTAGCTCCAGACTGTCTTTGGGATCCTTTTGACATAATACGTTTGTTCTAATCGATAAAGCTAAGTGCTCCTAAAAGTTTAGTTATTTGTATGAACGATTTTTTTTTATTTTGGTTATGTCTCTTGGGCCAGCGATTATACTGGAAGAATTTAGAGGTTTTAGTTAAGTAGTTAGTAGTGAGGTAGTATTTTCAAAATCATACAAAACCCTGTAAGTAAGAGATAATTATCTATATCCAAACCAATTATGGAGCATGATGGAATTTTCTCCAAATATTTTTCCCCAAGAAGAACACTTACTTGCTCCCTCAATTCGACAGAATAAATGTTTTTCTTTTTGCTATCGCGTAAGTCGTTGTATTATTCAGTAACAACTTTACATGTTAACAAAGATACATACATAATTATAGGTCAAGTGCATCTCGATTCGACGTCAGCATGTGACGCTAGACATAATTGTCGTGATTGTTTGTTTAAGTGATGCCACGGATGGTTATGTCATTTACATTGACGCATTTGTTTCCTGGGTTTTTCAACAAAATACGTTTTTTTTTAAATGTCTGGTATTTTGGGGAGGTTTAACTACTGAATAATTCTTAAGGTACACTTCTTCATTACATAGCATAAAACAAAGTCGCTTATCACTGTCTGTCCCTATGTAGTTATATAGTAGTATGTAGTGGTTTTGGCAGTCCTCTCGTGATGTTAACCTGACACTGCCTAAGAAATTCTGCAGAGACCGAAACAGATGAAAATCTGAAGGTGCAAGGTCAGGACTATACGGCGGATGCATTAATACCTCCCAGCCCAACTCTCGTAATTCTTGTTGAGTGGCTAAAGATGTGTGAGGACCACACCCCTTCTGTTGATCAATTCTGGCCGCTTTCTCTCAATTTCTTGCTTAAATCTCATCAATTGTTCGCAATACAGTTCTGAATCGATGGTCCTGCCGGGCGGTAACAGCTCATAATTAATGATGCCCTTCTAATCCCACCATACACACAGCATTACCTTGTTGCGAGTTAATCCGGGTTTTGCCTCAGTCTGTGAAGCTTGACCGGCCTTTGACCACGATCTTTTTCGCACGTTCTTTTCGTATGTGATCCACTTTTCATCACCAGTTATCAGCTTCTTCAAAAATGGTTCGGTTTCATTACGTCGTAATAAAGAATCACAAATGAGTATACGGTTCATTAGGTTTCTTTCAGTGAGTTCATGAGGCACCCATATATCGAGCATTTTTGTGTACCCAGCTTTATTCAAATGAGTCAAAACCGTTTTGTGGTCAATTGCCAGTTTTTCAGCTACATCGTAACTACTAATATGCCGATCTTGCTCCACTTTTTCAAAAATGGCATCAATTTTGTCCGTAACAGGGCGACCAGAGCGAGATGCATCTTTGATATCATAATTTCCGGCTTGAAAACGCTTAAACCAAACTTGCGCTACTCTCACAGATACTGCATTAGGTCCATAAACATCACAATTTTTTTTCGCGGCTTGAGTTGCATTTTTACCTTTTTTATAGTAAAATTTTAAAATGTATCGAATTTCTTCTTTAGATTCACTCATTTTAACAACAACAAAAACAAATGAAAATCACACAAATTCCTAATTTGAAATTGGAAGTTTTTTTTTTCAGCCTTTTGCCGTCCACTGCTGGACGAAAGCCTCCCCCATAGAACGCCAACCATCCCAATCTTGGGCAGTCCGCATCCATCCCGTGCCCGCCACCTTCTTCAAATCGTCGGTCCATCTTGTCACAGGGCGCCCTACACTACGTTTGCCTAAGCGCGGTCTCCACTCTAACACGTGTCGGCTCCATCGGCCATCAATGCGTCTGGAGAGCCAGCCCACTTCCACTTCAGCGAGCTAATTCTCCGCGCGATGTCGGTGACTTTAGTTCTCTGGCGAATGTCCTCATTTCGGATTCTATCGCCCAGAGAAACCCCAAGCATCGCGCGTTCCATCGCTCGCTGAGCGACCTTAAATTTGTGGACCAGTTCTACGGTGAGTGTCCACGTTTCGGCACCGTAAGTCATTACAGGTAGGATGCACTGATTAAAGACCCTGGTCTTAAGCGACTGTGGGATCGACGATTCAAAAATATGACGCAACTTCCCGAATGCCGCCCAGCCCAAACGTATTCTTCTTTTAGCCTCCTTCTCAAAGTTGTGCCGGCCAAGTTGTATAGTTTGGCCCAGGTAGATATATTCCTGCACAACTTCAAGTGGAGCGCCATTTACGACCACTGGTCCTGGGGATACATGATTGTTTGCCATAATTTTGGTCTTTTCAATGTTCATCCCGAAACCTACTCGTCTCGAAGAATCGCTCAGGCTGTTTAGCATCTCTTAATTATTTTCAACCGACTTCCAAAAGGAGGAGGTTATCAATCAATTCGTCTGTATTTTTTTTTTTTTTTTTTTTTTTTATGTTTGTTACCTCATAACTTTTTACTGGGTGGACCGATTTTGATAATATTTTTTTTGTTTGATAGGTAGTGCTTCCCGTGGGGTCCCATTTTTTTTTTTTTTTTCCGATGATGGTATCCATGTGAAAACGACATAAGTCTTAAATTTGCATTACGTGTATGCGCGACAAATAGGTGAATAACTGAAAATCACGTTAACCAATTTTGATAATTCTTTTTTTATTATAAAATATATACTTCAAGGGTAATTTGGTGAAAGTTTGGTAAGGTTCTGAGCACAGGATCCATGACAAAGTAACGGAACGGAAGGGAACGGAACAATTCTGAGGAGCACGTTAGCGATACTCGGTCGAATCTTTTATTTATAGGTTATTTGGATATTTGAGTCACCTTCCGTAATGTGGTTATGTTTATGTAATTATCATAGTCGAATATTATAATCAACTAGCTACCCACCCCGGCTTCGCACGGGTGCAATACTGATACTAAATATACTACAGAATTTGTTTATATACGACATCACATCGCAAACTTCTAAAATTGTCAGTGTTTCTTTACTATATTGTTCATGTATTATATACACAAACCTTCCCCTTGAATCACACTATCTTTAAAAAAAACCGCATCAAAATCCGTTGCGTAGATTTAAAGATATAGGGACAGAGAAAGCGACTTTGTTTTATACTATGTAGTGATGGAACTCCTATACGGCTCGCAGTTAGGGTGCGATATGGGGCAGAATTTCTTACTATCTTTAATCAAATTTTGTGTATGTGATGTGATGTCATATGATGTACGATATATAGTTGGTCTTTTTCAAAGTTTTTTTGCTGAGTTCGATTACAGCTCTTTCGAGGGATCCTTGTAGTTTACGCCGCGTGACGTATTAAATCCGCATTTTCGAAAGTCTATTTTTGCTTTATTCGCAAGTTTCCTTTGAAATTGTCCTCGAAGTAGTTTCTGACTCATATAAACGGAACGCTTAATCTATCCGTATTAAAAAAAATAGTTAGTCAACATCAGCTTCACTTAAAATCAAAAAATAAATAAAATTTTAACAAAAAGAAAAACCGACTTCAAACAAAACACTATTTTAAAACAAATGAATATGCACGAAAAAGTAATAAAAATAATTGCGTATTCAACATATTTTTTAGAGTCTTCCTAAGTTAAATGAAATGAAAAATATTAGACTACTTAAAAGTCGATTAACGATTATATCATGTAGTTATAATTATTGTTATATTTGGAGTCGGTGTCAGCCAATAAAACCCTACAGTATATCTATCAAAAAACAATACGAGAATACTTTAACAAATATGTTTTTTACAAATTACCTTTAACACAATAATATACTGGATCAATCAAGGGGCTCGTATCGCTTCTTTCTTTTGATTGTTGGGGCAAGGGCACCGTGGCTGACAACGGCTCCAAATATACCAATAACTATAACTACATGATATAATCGTTAATCGACTTTTAAGTAGTCTAATATTTTTCATTTACTTTAACTTAGGAAGACTCTAAAAAATATGTTGAATACGCAATTATTTTTATTACTTTTTCGTGCATATTCATTTGTTTTAAAATAGTGTTTTGTTTGAAGTCGGTTTTTCTTTTTGTTAAAATTTTATTTATATTAATTTGGAAGTGCCTTCTTTAAAATTAAAACTTTTTAATGATCCCAAAACCAGCCAGATACAAATGGTATAGCCAAAGAGATTTTATTAGAAGTTCATACATACTATATGCGAAAAGACTTTTTCCCCAACCTAATATTTTAGATTTGAGGTTATTGACTGATCAAATAATACGCATAAAGAAAATTTATAAACGTATTTAGGCCATAATGATTGACTTAATTAAACGTATTTCATATTCTTATGTAATAGGTAGGAAAAAAGGTTGAATGGGCAGCCTGATAGTCACTACAATCACTTATAATAAACGCTTTAAGAAATATTAATCACAACTAAGGGGCTAATGTTATGTCCCCTTTGCCCGGGGTTAACAGTAATCCTAAGTTGTTGTTCAAAGGTAGCATGTATGTTTGGTAAGTTGTGTTTACCCGCACTGCATGTAGTCATATCAAGTATACAGTTAAATAATTTAATTAATAAATATTAGATTTTGAAAAATGAACAATATCAGCTGTTTTTAAGAAAAAAACAATTGTATTTACAGAATCAAGTTTGAGAAATATTATATATAAGATAGGAACGATCGCTTTGCGAGATTTCTGTGATGCAATACTGTAAATATTAAAACTACATACTCCAGTCACTTAGCTACCAGACAAATTTAAGAGAAATTCTCAATAAATTTATAGCGACTCGATTTGATATTTGAACCCAAAACCTTAAAATCTGCAAGTAAGGCACTAGATAATAATTGCTTATAATAATTATATAGTAGTTGTTATTCTTATATTTCGTTTTTCCTTCGGAAGTTTCCAGAATGACCTGTCACAACGGAATCCGGTGTACAGTTGGTGTGCAATCGTCTTTCGCAAGTCACCTTTCTAGAAGTATATGAATTAAGTTAACGGAACGAGATTTATGCTGGCGTTCCACGGCGAGCGATAAATGCGTAGATTTATATTTCTTAGTTTATTTTGTAAGAAATTTGTTTATTTTTTCTTGTTTAATGATAAACATATTGTATTTATATTCTTTCTTGTATTTATTGTAACTTATTGTATAACGTAAAGTCTGGTTTTTAAAAAGTTTTTCTAAAAATAAATGGATACTTAAAAATGTTGAAATAAGGTAAGTGTTACTTAAAGTTACAAGATCAAGGTGATATGCCACTTTATGAACTAGTAACAAAAATTAACAGTGTGATTTACTAAAATATTTCATTTTTTTTTACTTTTTTCAAACAAAATTATTTATTAATTTATAGGGTTACGATACTTTAAAAAATATTAGTGTCTAATTTACAAACAGTACTTCTAAAACTATATCTCTACATGGCACTTCCTCCGATAAATTAAAAAAAATGTAGTTTATTCTAGTGCAAAATAATGTAAGAATCAAGTTTACTCACAATGAAAAATTTTCATTTAATGTAACAGTTCAGAAACAATACTTACGTCATATAATACGTCAAGACGAACATTACAGTTCGCACATTTCTATTGTTTTATTGAATGAACTATGCCAATACTATAGTAATACGTAATAAACATCAGCTAAGCAGATATAATAATTGATAGAAGTCAAATTGTGCTAGCCCGTCTGGATAGGTACCAACCACTCATCAGATATTCTACCGCCAAATAACAGTACTCAGTATTGTTGTGTTCCGGTTAGAAGGGTGAGTGAGCCAGTGTAACTACAGGCACAAGGGACATAACATCTTAGTTCCCAAGGTTGGTGGCACTTTGACGATGTAAAGAATAGTTGATATTTCTTACAGCGTCATTGTCTATGGGTGATGGTGACCACTTACAACCAGGTGGCCCATATGCTCGTCCGCCAACCTATTCCATAAAAAAAAAAAACAAATTATTTTTGATTTTATCGCGGTTTTGTTGAAGTAATATTCTTTGGCACGTAATGAAAAACTTTTAGTGAATTAAAATGTTAGAGGTAAGCCGTCAATTAAAGTGTCAATTCGCTCAGACAACTTCACACCTTATCTTGCTTTACTATGTTTTTTTTTCTAATAGTTTTTTAAATAGTACTGGTTAGAAAATATGTTAAATTTATCATAATAGTATTTATATTTTGTTATTAATAAGTCGATTATTATTATTATGTAATTAATCACTTGCATGCATATAAAAACTATTTTTAATTACGCCGAAGTTGAACTTCTCACGCGCGTACATTAACATGCGTGAACTTTTGTTTTAATAATGTAATTTTGTATATGTTTAGCATCGTTTCAAATTCTATAATTCTATTCTTGGTGAGTCGGCTGCGAGAGTACGTATAATGAGAATACATTGGCTTAAAATTTTACTTCGTGATCTTAATTCCGATCAAGCACCATTGAGTTTGACTCAAGTTCTATATTTGTGGATGTATTCTAACTAGTTGAACCTGCGGCTTTATCTGCACATTATTAAAAACCTTATCTCTTCACCTACATCATTAATGTCTAAAAGTAACCTTAGTCCTTTCGGGATTCAAACTACGTCCATAGCTAATTTCATCCAAATTTGTTCAACGCTTTAATCCTTAAGAGGTCAGAAACAAAGTCTATTCATGTATGTTCAACGTTAGAAACATCGTGGAGAAACCTGCTTTAGCTGGAGGATATTCAAAACAGCCGATGGTATACGTTTCAACCCTTACCATGTGAAGAATTGTTCGGTTATTTTCCTTTATCTTTACGTAGCATCTTTTAAAGCTATATCGTTTAGCTTTATCTTCGCAGTGGAACTCAAACCTAATCATTAATTGACGCTACTTAAAGTTAAACACTTCTAAAACTGTAAGCATATCCTCTATTATTGCAAAATCGACCTTAATGAGATTACTTTAAAGTAAAATTTTCCTAACATTTTGAATTAGACTTAACTTCCTTTTTTAAAACCTCAAAAATAATGATCTTTTTGTACATGAAACTATCGATGTGTCATAAATTTTGTGTATTTAAATAAGTTACATTTAGTTAGATATCGACTACAGCAGGTGGAAACGTTAGGTAAATTAAAAAAAAAGATGAAAATGAAGATTTCTCTTAAAAGCGGAATAAAAAATATAAAGTACTAGTTTTTGCTTCCCTCGCTTTTTGGGGGTTGGCCGTCATCTGACAGCTATGAAGAACAGCTTATGTCCTTCCTTAGATGTTTTATTTTTTAATCAAATTTTATCAAAGTCTATTCAGAGGTTCGGTCCTGATAATTCAACAGACATACATATACACAGAATTACTTCTGTATTTTTAATATTAATAGTTATTAATGAATAACTCACGTTAATATTTTATATATTAATAAATATTTAATACATCTAAATTACTTAGTGCCGAGTTAAACTTTATTCTTGATTGAGAGTTAATTGGAGTTCAGTTCTAATCTATATGTTCGTGTAATGTTCAAAATCAAAACCATAATTAAAGGTTTAACAAAGATAAATTTAGCAAATCGCTGAAACGAATTTCTCAAGCAGTCAACAAATTGATAACATTGCAATTTAAGATTAAGTAACTATGAAGATATTAAGTAGTATTTGTTTGTAAGAAATGAGAAAAAAAAAATTGATTCTAATAAAAAAAAACCAACAAATCAGTTCTCCGCTCTCCTTATTGCCATTGGTTAATGTATCTCAACACGAAAATGCGGCTGGTGTCCTTGGCCCAAATGACCACTGGTGCATATTTTGACATGAAGTCTTTGGACTTCAAAAACTTCACTACACTAATGATTAAGGTGCCTTAATTTCTTATACCGTCTGTTTGAATAATGTTTCAGATAAATCATTACAAACATACATTGCTTTCACTTTTAATTCTACTAGGTAACAGTAGTCTTTAGGCTTTATCTCGTTGAGATTATTTTTATACATTTTAATTTAACTATAGCTGTATATAAATATTTCACAAGTACGTTTTAGAGTTTCAGCAATCGGTTTAGCAAAACATGCACGCAGTTTTAGTACCGTTGGCAAAACAATCAAAAACAATGTGCTATAATTACTAAGAAAGAAGAAATAATTTTACAATTTTTGTACAGGAGTAGTTGGCTAATAAAATTACGATATAATCTTAAACTAAATATTAAGACGAAGATCTAAGAAAGTATTGCTTTTGGTCCCAATACGAAGTGAGGTGGACCTGTGCGTAGTAATTGTGTATAGTAGGCATTACATTACAGTAACTTGGTATGAGCTAAACAGATTATTAAGTTAGGAGTATAAGAGATTCAGTCAAGCATTCTAGATACAATAAGACCCATAATTTATATTTTTAAAAACAGATTTTTTTAAATATAAAATTTCAATTAAACTAAGTCTGTGTCATGCTCGAAAAGGTGTACTTTTACGGAAAATATTTAATAGTTTATTTAAAGACACAGCTGGGAAGTAGATTAAATCAAGAAATTGAAATATATGCAGGTTTCCTCACGATGTTACTGGGTACCGTTGCAAACAAGATGAACTATGCAGTTGACCTATAGTTCAAATTCAGTGGCTCATTTTGGCTTTATTTATAATTATTTCTGGAAATACAGGTCCTACTTCTGTGTCAACAAAATCGCTCTCGAGATTAATTAAAACAAAACACTAACGACAAAGGAGGATAAATCATGTACATTATTGTTATTTCATACGTCTTCACAAGTTTTGTAAGCATTAGAAAGAGACAAAACATTTTTATTCATATCTATAAACACCCATCTCGTACGATGTAGTGTTGTAACTGTACCGGTTGTCGTTCATGCATCCTTGAAACACTCGCCGATAGGGTAATGCTTAACAAAACGTGAAATAAACGCTTTCAAATGCATTCCAATTTTAAAATTATATTTTAAATCATAAAGATATTTTTTTTTAATTGCACAGTAAAAGAGCCAATAATCTGTGTAATAGAATGCCAAAAGTTATGAGTTTTTTTTAAATTGTTATCACTTATACGAATTTAAATGTAATTATGAATGACATGTTTATATAGTTATATTACGCATAATATTATAATTATAATACGCACTTTATTTTTACGCCTATAATTACGTATAATATTTAAATTTCATACAATAATATAGACTACAATGAATGAATACGATTATATTCAATACGCAAATAAATTAACTAGTCTAAATAAAATTTTATTTTTAGTGATGTAATTGTACGAAAATAAATAATTATTCGTCAATTGGCACGCCGATTGGGGGGTAACTTATTCATAACTCTTAACTTAATAATTACGCAAAATCGTATTTCGTATTCGCTGAGATGGCCCAGTGGTTAGAACGAGTGCATCTTAACCGATGATTGCGGGTTCAAATCCAGGCAAGCACCACTATATATATGTGCTTAATTTGTGTTTATAATTCATCTCGTGCTTGGCGGTGAAGGAAAACATCGTGAGGAAACCTGCATGTGTCTAATTTCATTGAAATTCTGCCACATGTGCATTCCACCAACCCGCATTGGAACCCACAGCGTGGTGGAATATGTTCCAAACCCTCTCCTTAATGGAAGAGGAGGCCTTATCTCAGCAATGGGAAAATGTACAGGCTGTTACTTTACTTTACTTTACTTTACTTTATGCTATTATCAGTATTGAAATGGAACCATTGAATCGCCTGACAATTTACATTAAGGAGTGTGTAATGTCAATTTCTTTAGATTTCCGTCACGAGATATCGAACAGGAGATTAGCAATACTTACTAATTTTATAAAGAGGTAAGTTTTTAGGGTTGTTTTAATTAAAGATACTTCTACCATTGAAACGACTCCAACAATTTTATTACCATTACAAAATTACGTCACAAGAAATGTTGAATATACTAATTTCTTTTATAATATAATTTAATTCTTGAAGTAAGTGTTTATGGAAAATAATTCAGATATAAAGCGCTATTGCGCTGCTAAATCCGCGGTATATTTGTAAGGACTGTTTTGCCATGACATGTGAAACTTGTTCCAGCACTTGAAGCTTCAACAGGGCCATATCTTTCGGGATACCTCGACGTCATTCCTAATCCTAACACAAGCTTAAGGTAATAAGAAGGACTAATACATATATAAAGCCCTTAAAAAGAACATTGCTAATATTATCTTTTTTTTTTTAAATAGTGATTCATACAAGAAATAATTCTATATTAGAATTGCTTTTATAAGGGTTTGAGTGAGTTTGTGTCGAATCTCTCGTTTATAATACGACGTATTCGTCAACCTTGACTCACTTGCCAATCGCCACGTATATGAGTTCGACGACCATAGTATCGAACATCAATAAATAAACAATTAAACTTTCTATTCAAGTCGCGTATGGATGCAGCAGATATAAATGACAAAGCGTCCATCTGACATGTGACAACAGTGGTGCCTTTGTTGATGAGAATCTTTACAAACAAACATTACTTATACTTATAGAAATGTTGCTTAAATTGTAAATTCAAAAAAAGAATAATATTCATGATTAAAAAATGTATCTTGGCTAAAGATTGCTTTCATATTTTTTGTTAGGGATATTCATTCGATCGTATGGTACCCTGGTAGTTTGGGTGAACTAGTGTTAGTTATATAGGACGATGTTAGGAATGATTCATAGTTTTACAGTGCTTAATGTGTATGAGCTTACTATAGTGGTTTACAAGCTGCCTACCGTAAAAGTCGCAGGTTCGATCCTGATCCATTTGGTTATTGTCTTACCCAATTCTAACAGAAGTGAAAGGAATATTAGTAATTCCTTATTTAATTAGGGGCACTGCTTGCATTCTTTTTTTAAAAAGTGGGTCATTTGTAAGTCTATCTGTTCATAAATAAAATTAAAATCTTAGCCTAATCGTTATCTAAAATCATTTTGGAATGCTTATTAAGGCACACGATGCAATAAGTCTTTAGTGCGATGCGTATTGACGCAATGCGTTACCGATCATAAACATTCACCTTGACCGACTAAGGTACGCTTAAGTCCGACACTTAGAACGAGAGCACTTGACCAGGAAATATAAGTGAATAATTTATGACGAAAACAAATTCAGAACGGAATATTTAAAAAAAAATTTAACAAAAAGAAAAACCGACACTAACTAGAAACTATTTTAAAACAAATTCATATGCACTAGAAGTAGCAAAAATAATTGCGTATTCAAAATATCACCTTAGTAAAAATGAAATGAAAAATATTAGACAACTTAAAATTCGATTTAAGATTATATTATGCAGTTATTGTTATATTATTATTATATTATATAAATTAAAATCAAAGCAACAGTAATAAAATGATCAGAAAGGACGCTGGTGGAAATTCGTATTCGAAAATGAACGAATTCGTACTAAAAACAGCTCTTTAAAATTCAATAATATTTTTTATTTTAGTGAATTTATTATTATTTTTATAATAATTAAGTTGAATTTTTTTCTGACATATTCCTCGTAGTCTTTCAGTCGAATTTTTAGAGTATTGTAAGCCATAGTTATAAAATATTAAGCTGACTAACGTCAAAAATATTCGTACAATTTGATGACCCGCCATTTTATATAGTAGTGTCATCATATTTAAACGTGGTTGTACCCCTTTTTTGTCAAACCGGTTTAAGCAGTTTGTCTAGCTTGACAACATGTATGTAAATGTGCTTTTACAAATGAACACCTTGACAATTACTAGTATCCTATTGCTGAATATTTGAAGTTTATTCTACCTTGCTGGTGGAAAAAGGGAGGATTATACACGGACATACATGGCATTATAGGATGTTTTTCCTCACAGCCGTTCAAATGATCAATTAAAAACAAATATTAAGCAGAATGTTTGTAAGTTTTGAATAAAGAATATTAAGATTTATTAACAAAAGTATTAAAGTTAAACTCGACATCTGTCATACTTTTATTGATATAAAATTTCTGTGTCATCTCGCAAATGAAGCATAATATGTCGTAATATGTCGTAGCTGTGAAAAGTCACGATCTTGACCTCCTTCGGTGACCGTTGATTTTGTGTCGAGCTTATTTTGCAGGTATCAACTCATTAAGTATTTAATATTAGATTTACTTTATCGACATTCTTTTAAATATATAATACTGTGTTTGTCATTGTAAATTAGCTCATTGTTTGGAAAAGAAACATAAATAAACCCACTCTCCTTTACTTATTTTTATAAATTATTGTAATATTTTACTGTATATCATCATGAAACAAAGTCTCTTACCATTGTCTGTCCCTTTGTATGCTTTGATCTTTATAGTCACACAACTGATTTTGATGCGTTTTTTAATAGATAGATATATGTAAGAGAAAGGTTTGAAACATGACACATGCGCAATATAATAGAGAAACACTGATGATTTGAAATAAATAAGCACGTTTTTTTATGACACAATTAATCGTTATCAAATAAAATACCTTAAATACATTGTCTATTTAATATAGATCAAAAGAGCCTTTTACCAAATGTAATTTAAATGAATATTTTCGAAGATATTTAAAATGCAGTGACATAGTCGGTTGTCAGATTTGCAGCCGCGCAAAGTCTCTCTTATAAATTAAACTTTTGTTTCCAAGTTGCTTGACGCAATAAATTTGGTTGTGCGTTAATAGTTAGGTCATTCAATTTTTAAGTAAAACATGTGATAGTAGTGGGATCGATAGTAAATCAAGTCATCAGAATCGCACTACTTTTGACTGCTATTCGCGAATCGTCCAATATACCAATCACTTTGGTCCAAGTTGGACCAAAGTACCCAATAACATCTACTGGGTCTTTCTGTCAAGAATTTATCGCAGCAATGTTAAATCATTATTATATCGATTTGTTAAAATAACGATTTAATAGTAATTTAATTTATAAATTTAGAACGTTCAGTTGCAAAATGTCTTTGTATTAATCATTATCTAGTTGGTTTAATCTTGTTCACCGGTTCGAGTTCAATGACCGTTCCAGTCTGCATCGATTTATTATTTTGATTATAGAGTCTTGTTATTTAATATTTAATGTATTTTTAATCAGTATTTTACTTTTATATAAAATAAGTAAGTGTACTTATGTATGTGTGTGAGAAGGTGTATTACTTCGGCTTAGTTTAAAATAACTTTTTTTTATTTCATGCAGATAGTAACTAATTAAAATTTTTTTTTTATTCAATATGATTTATTTTTTACCACTTCACTTCCAAATTTAAATATTGATAATTTTAATTTGTAGTAAAATAAATGTTGTAAGATAAGATTAAAGATACCGAGTTGTCAATTTCGACTGACTTTATTTTTATTTGTTTTATGGAATAGGTTGGCGGACGGCGGACAAAAAAAAAAAAAATAAAAAAAAAAAAAAAAAAAACCCGCTGAGTTTCTTTCGCCGGTTCTTCTCAGGTCAGTGTATTTTCTTTTCCGAACCGGTGGTAGTGTTTCAATTGACCATCAATAAGAAAGTGTAATGCTTCCATATTGAATAAAGTTATTTGAATTGAATTTGAATTTGAATTTGACGAGCATATGGGCCTAAGGAACTAAGGTGCTATGTCTCTTGTGCCTATAGTTACACTGGCTCACTGACTTTAGTGGCAGAATATCTGATGAGTGGGTGGTACCTACCCAGGCGGGCTTGCACAAGGCCCTACCACCAAGTAAATAGTGATTTGACACTTAGTTGGTGGCGCGCAACTTCATCTTATAGTTTAAATTTCACTCGTTCTTTAATAATACATTATACGAAAAACAACTTCAAATACTATAATCAAAAAAAGTTAAAAATATAGTTACAATATTAAGAAAAATTAACAAAACCGCGTATTCAATTACGAAATCTTTGAAGAACTCATGAAGATCATTACAAAATTAATCTCGAATATATTTGCAATCTTTGAAGGGATACTTCAAAGAACATTTCAAAATGCCAGCCTTGCATATGCAAGGATAGGATTGCCAAACGTTTGAAGTTTCTTAGGAGACCTCCATGTTATAATTTTTTATTATCGTCTTGTACTTGAAAAATGTATTATTATTCTGTGTTCAATCGCTGGAACAGAAATATTAAGTATGAAAGTTGGTTTACTTTTTAGATATTATATTCTTCCCTTTGATTTTAAATAATTTAATAGGGATCAATATCTCAACAATTCTATATCTGGTGGAAGCGATATGTGTATCACGTAAATCAGTGTACACAATACATTATTATGGATTGTATTTTATCTTAATTGAAACCTTGAATGTATTTTAAAATGATTTATCTTATTATAAAAGTTGATTACATAAATGCTTTAGGAAATAATATGATCGAACATTTAATAAGCTATGAAAAACTATTTTCGTCATTTTTTTTTGTATTAAGATATACTTAACATATTTTTCAATTATAAAGCTTTATACATAGAATAAAGCTCACTCTAGTCGTTTGGGCATATGAATGTTAACCTAAAATTGATAGTCCAAACTCTACAACATCAAATCTCACTGAAGACGGGTGGTTGAATAAGTCCCAAATCTTATATAATATAGTTGTGAAAAAATTGAATCAACATAATTGTTATGCACACTGAGAATTGCCATTTCATTTAAATTCGACAGAAATGATGCACTATGTAACTGGTGATTTAAATGATTTTACACAAGTTTTTTTTTTTTTTTTGTTGGAGATTGTTTTTAGCAGTAAGGCATTCGTCTTAGAGTGCTTACGAACGCTGCTTTATTTGTTACATTATTAGTGCTTACATAAAATTGTTCTCTTTACTTAAGAATAATAATGTTTATAAATATAAAAGAATATTTAATTTTATTTTATTAAAACAGAATTAGTGGCTCAAAATTTTCTAACAACTATTCGGTGACCACAAACTCGAAAATAATTACGGAATACGATCACGAAATTATCTGACATTTCACGTAGGTTTACTTTCTGAAGTAATAAGTAATACTGACTATAATAATAACAATTTAACGATACATGCATCTGAATAGTGTTACACAAGTTCGTTTTTTAACATTTAACGAGTCAGATACGAAGTGATCGAGAACGATGTTACAATTGTTTGAATTTCATCAGCAGGCGCACTTTTAGGTCCGGAATTGTTCAAGTGATTTACATTAGACAAACTTGATACGTCAAAATATCAGAAGTGTCCATATCTATCTGACGTTTGCAGAGTATATATATGATGGAAATATTTAATATTAAGTAAACAAATATTCATTGTTGATAATTAAAATTAATAAAGATTTAATGACAGTAAAAACCTCATATTTTGTCGTAAATTTAATTGTTGCATATTTAATAGTTAAGATTTAAAAGGCTCTATTGATGGTTGTTCGATGAAAAGTTTCGTCATACGACACGTTCAAATACAGCTCTAGTGGGTCATCCCAAGGTTCAAATAATATTGCATCGTTAATTTAATTAATTCATAATTAATAAATCGCAAGTTTAGTTATTTCATTGATTTTATTCCTATTGAATTTTGGTTGTGTTAATCAATCTTAAGTATAAGTTAATTTCTTAGATATAATATATGTTGGAAAAAATATAACTGTCTGTATTAAGTCTTTATTTCCTCCAATCCTGTAATCCAGAAACTCTGAAAAAGGTCAGTCATAGGATATTAATCCTATGGACGTTTTACGTATTTTTCAAAGTATGGGAGCGTAAAATTAATACTTCTTTATTAAAAATATCAAAAACATCTGTTGGCTTAGCTCGATTACTAACCAGCCCTATAAGGTAGCTGCTAGACCAGCGAGGGACTGTGATGTTGTGCAACAGTCATATTGTCCTGACGCGGATTCGAATCTAAGATAATGAAATTTACGATAGCTGCATCTTAGCTTCTAAACAATATTATTAAATGAAATACTTTATTGTTATGAACCTTAAACATATAAATAAAGTAAAAGTGACAGCCTATAATGACCTACTGATGGGCTAGGCCTTCCCACCCTTAAAAGTAACACATGCCTTAGAATTTAATTGAAATTAGACACGTTATGTATGTAGGTTTGCTCACTATCTTTTCCTATAACGCTGAGACAGAGATAAGTTCTCTTAATACCGGGTTTGAAGCCGTAATCATCGGTTTAGTTGCACGCGTTCAAATCACTTGGCCATATCGGCTCATAACATAACATAAATAAAAAAAAAAAAACACAAATTTCACTTATTTCAGCCTTGCTTCTTAGTCCAAGGTTATCAAATATTGTCATAGTGGATTGTGAAAATCTCGTGTTTAATAACTCGCTAAAATTGTGACGTGAATGTGAATTACTTCGTAATGTATGATACGACCTTGTTTCTTTTTTTGGACATTTAAGTGTTATCTAGTTTATACACTCTACGAAAATATAGCAATGGGCTTATACTCAATTTAAATATTCATAAATGGAATTTATTAAAGTTATCGTATGATAATAATACAAACAGCCTGTAAATTTCTCATTGCTGGGCTAAGGCTTTCCCTCTCTTAGGATTTATACGTGGCAGAATTTCGTTGTAATTAGACACATGCAGGCTACCTTACTATGTTTTCCTACACCGTCTAGATCGACATGTATTATAAATACAAATTAAACAAGTAAAAATAGAGGTGCTTGTTTGGATTTGAACCCGCAATCATCGGTTATTTACGCGCTCTAACCACTGGGCAATCTCGGCTCATTCAATAAACTATATAGAAATAATTAGTTTTATGTTGTGTTATTAACTTTTTAAACAAAGACTGTCTCTTCCATTATATGTATTAAATTGTATCCTTGGAATAAATGACAAAATAAATTACTTACAACACTAGAACATAATATGTTGTTGCACGATTTATACGTGCGTTTGAAACGATTTATTATTATTAAACAGCTGTGCTGAATGATGAACTGTTTTAGTGTTTTAAAAAGTCGGTTTTTCTATAACATAGATCTCATGTCACACTGATACGACTTAGGTGTCGTTAGTAATGAGTATACCTTTTTTTCCTTAAAAAAAGGTATGAAATATTCAATTTTTTACATATATACGATCGAAATGATTTAAAAATATTTTCTATTTGTACAATATAAAAAAACCGAAGTTATTATGTTACTTATGTTTTCTTTATCCAAAAAGCGTAGTGTTTATTGCGTGAAAATGGATCAGTAATTTTCTTGTGAGAATTGTCTCTTGTGAGCTGCCAGGGATATAGAAAAGTACAAACCTTACCAAATACTAACCTTCCCTAACACGTGGAGGAAACGCGTTCAGAATCTTGTACAAAACATTAATATATTATGAAGGCATTAATCAAAATATTATAATATTCATTACGTTGTAACAACTATTTCAGATTGTATGAAACAATTTAATTCAAACAAACCAGTATAGATTACAAATAAGACAAATATTATGCCCAATATAGTATCTATTCAATATTTAAAGTGCGAAGGCGTTGGCCAATGCGGGGCACAAACAAAATCTTTTCACACTATTGCGTTAAACTTGTGAAAATGCATATTGTTGAAATAACTTGACACTTTTATTCTACAAATCATGATTATTATATTTACTTTATATAACTCGGAGGTAGTTTTAATGTCCGTCTATGATTATAAGAATACTAGCGACCCGCCCTGGCTGCACACGACTGTAATTCTGATACTACAGAATGCCTGACTGACTTTTTTGAAGACCTTAATAATGAGTACAATACTTTTATTTTGATCTATCTTGTACAATGTAAGCGCAAAAAAAGTGTTTTTAATCTACGACATCACTTTAGAAACCTCTAAAATTTTCAGTGTTTCTCTATTATATTGTACATGTATTATACATCCTTTTTCTATCAACCTTCCTCTTGAATCAATCTATTAATAAAACGCTTTGAAATATATTGTGTAATTTAAATGATCTAAGTATGCATAGCGACAGACAGCGGTGAGCGACTTTGTTTTATACTATGTAATGATATGATAATGATAATGAAGCCCAGGGTCTGTGACAGATGCTTTGTTGTGAAGGATAAGTTAAGTATAGTACGCCACAACTTAGGTGTAGCATCCGCAAAATTCGTAGAACCGATCACATCTGAATTATGTACGCTGTCCCAAATTATCAATATTAATTTCTTATGTGAATATGATTTTTACACAAAAATAATAACTTGTAATATCGTTTGACCTAATATATTCGTCAATTTGATACGTCGATTTACATGCACTCGCTTTCTGGTGTTGAATTGACATAGAACTGATAGGGAGCTATTTATATTAGTTGTGTATATCGGCAGTAATCGGTTTTATTGAATTTGCCGCTGCTACATCTAAGTTTTGTCGTACTATAATTTTTTTAACATTTCAGTGTTCACAGTGTTAACAACATCGCTGTTGGTTAGAATTTCGTAGTGTGCATTCTTATTTCAATAAAAAAAAAATAGATTGTTTACTGTTCCTCGTGTTCTATTTAATTTTTCGGTCCAGCGTTGCGGTCTAATCAATTGATAAAAATAAATAATGCGCCGGGGCTTGTATGTATTGCGTTCTATATATTATTCCAAGCAGTTAACTGGAAAGTTAGTTCTGGGTTATTTCGTTAAATTTTGATTATCAAAATTAGTAATATTTTCAAAAATAAAAATATAATTATATTATTTCAATAATGAGACTAAATCATCGAAATAATTATCAACATGATAACAATATAGTCTTGTTCATATTGATATGTACAGTAAACCATAAGGTTCTTAATGAGTAATAAAGTTCCTTAACTTGATATAGTAGTTATTAGTTAAATAAATTAATAAGTACTACGAAAATCAAAAAAATAATAATAAATGTCGAAATAAATCAAGTCGCGGGTATTTATACTGCATTTTAATGCAGTATTAAGTATACCGTTACAAACACATTTGATTTGCAGTTATTGCAAACTGTTGCTACATTTCTAAGCCGTTCACCTTTGAAGGTAAAACCTAAAACAGAACGGAATGGCTATTACTAACTGAGATAAGTACCGGATCATTTTACTTCTAAACGTATATGATATAAAATTACATGAATATCAAATATGACTCATATTTTTTGCAGTATTCATCATTATGAATCGACATTTCACTCTTAGAGAACGTAAATCTTAATCGTAAATTTCGGACTTACATCCGCTACGCTATTCTGAATTTTTATGTGTTCACCAATCAATTAAGTGTCACCAACTTGCTTTATAGCACTGAGATTGAGCAAGACCAACCTTCTTTTTAAAGGGAGGCTGTATTCGAGCATTGTGTGAGACAAAAGATATTACGCGATCAAAACGATAGAAAGTTTGTTTTGGAGCGCTAATTATATATAGACAATACAAATTATGTTATTAATTATCTAAGTACTATTATATATAACTATTATTTCGATGTTTTGTAATGGAAAGCTATATTAAATAGTACTAGCGACCCGTCACGTCTTCGCACAGGTGCTATACTGATACTAAATATAGGTACTACAGAAATATTCTTGTTTCTAAAATATCTCGTATCACTCCTATACTGATACTGAATATACAAAAAAAAAAATTCTTGTTTCTAAAACCTTCTTCTCGAGTAACTCTATTGATTACAGAAAGACCGTATCTTAATCCGTTGCGTAATTTTAATGATCTAAGCATACATAGGGACAGACAGCGGTAAGCGACTTTTTGATACTATGTAAGGATAATGTAAAAAGTAACGGCCCGTTAAATGTGTTTTTATTTTTTTACATACATATTTATGAATGGTGGTTATTTAGTAATAATTTCATGAGAATTCTAAAATATATACCCGTTTTCACGGTAATTGTTTCACACAATGACACGAATATTGTAATGTCAAATGATAATCGTCTTTCCAAATCATATAGGGTTAAATATGTTAACTATAAGCAAAACATATTGACGCTAATTGCGTGATGCAAGTACATGTGAAACGGAACGACTTGTGTGACTCGCCTTTAGAATAACTAAAGACCGTACGAACATTGTATAGTACGACACAACTTAGATGCAGCATCGACAAATTCAATAAAACTGATTACTGCCGATTTACACAACCAATATTAATTGCTCCCTATCGCGCCATTCGACGATATTCGTCGCTATAGCTTCTCGCGTCAGTTCAACCCGAGAAAGCAAGTGCATGTTATTACAAGTTATTATGATTGTGTAAAGATCATATTCACACAAGAAATAAATATTTATAATTTGGGATAGTGTACTTAATTCGGATGTGATCGGTTTTACGAATTTTGCCGATGCTACATCTAGGTTATGTCGTACTGTACTAACAAACCACGTCGGGTTTCGTTCGAGATATTCTGTCTGTTTTCTTACGAAGATACTAACACAATTAGGAGCGTTGTTCAAACTTCTGGTGACCTAAAAGTTGGCGCTTATCTAGCTCAAAGACTAAGCCTCGTTAATTATGATTTTTTTTAAATTTGATGGCATCAGTAGATGGCAAATGGACCATCTTATGGGAAGTGCTCATAGCAGCTCTGTAAGTAATATTAATCATTCCTTTCTTTGAGAATTAAGATATTGTTTCCCTTGTGCCAGTAGTTACAACAGCTTCCTCACTCTGCCCCCCCCCCCTCCCCCCCAATTTCTGTTCAACGGTACAATTTTCGATCCGGTAAATACCACCTAGGTATTTACTCCGGCGGGGTTGCTCAAAGCCGTACCACCAAGTAAATAAATTCGATTTAACCTGGTCTGCCCACTGATTAGTTTATCTAAATTTCATATTAATCGGATATACCAACATTCCTTGTTACTTATAATACATTTATTTACTTTGTGTCCAACTGTCATAAAACCGGAAAAACAATGCTTAACAATATTATATTTTGTACGAACATAAGCTTATAACAAATAATTCGTGATTATTTATCTTATAAAAGTAATTTCCTTATAAAAAATAAATGCCGCGTATAATCTTTGTATTTAGTCAAACTTTTTCACCTTCACGAGTAATTCTTACAACTATTTATTAATTTATAGAAAAACGGAAGAGAATCTAATAAATTTTATCATATTTATATACTAATAATAATAATTCATTTATTTTCAGACAATAATAGTCCATATTTGTTAATATAGGCTTTGTTAAAATATTATATTATATTTTTTACAGTATTTTCTTTTGTTTCATGTTATCTAATAGAGGCGTGTTTCCACCGATCCGTACAGTGTGTCGATAATAAGCTTCAATAATTCATTTTTAATCTGTCATTTACTCTACTAGAGGGTTAAAAGAGGTTTAATGAACCTCTTTTATTCATGTTCATTCTTTACGTATTATTTTATTTGTAAAAAAAATTAAATCTACTCCGTAGACAAACATACAAACATACACTTACAAAATTAAGCTCATATGCTTAGAAGTCTAACTGGATCGTCATACCCAAATATTATTCAATTCTAACAATGTTACATACATACATGTCGAACTGATAACCTCCTTTTTTAGAAGTCGGTTAAAAACAGTATTCAAAATGATTTTAGGTTATGTATAGTTTAGTCTACAACAGTATTAAAAATATATATCCATTCTCTATTTAATTTTAACTTTGTTACTAAGTTGCACCAACGTCTTACAGTGTTGTGAATTTGATCTCAGCCGAGCAGTGATGTAATGTTGTCGAAATTACCGCTAACTGACAGATCTGCAATAATAATTTGCGTCACTATTAAATACTATTTTGTATTTTGCTTCATTGATTTGTATCGAACTTCCAAATTGATAAAGTTAAATACTCAAAACACGAACTGCCATAGAAATATACTTAAAATGCCATTTTATATTTAATATATTATACGTTACTTTTTACGTTACGTTACATTTAAAACATTTGTTAAATGAAAACGATTAATCAATAGTATATGCACCTAATTTTTGTTATTATTTTTTTTTTAACCTACGATGCATCTATAGTTATTATGTATATTAAAATCGATATTTCCGGCTTCAAACTCAGGCAATCAATACTTTTTTTTTTTATTTATATTCATTATTTATCTATGTCACGTTATAAAGGCGGTTATTATTCGCGGGACAGAGATGTGTAAAGGTAAAAAATATAATAGCTAGCTTAGGAGTTATGCGAATTCATATGAACTCACACCAACTAAACATATCTTTTCCATTCGATTTGTTTTAATTGAGTATAAGTATTTACACCAAGGTTAAAATTCACATGTATTAAAAAATTCAAAGTATTTTATGTAGTGTAACATATGTATATGCGAGTAGAGAAACGTAAAGAAAGGTAAGTAAAAAGTTTCAGCCGTATTCCTCAATTATATTATATTTAATTTTTTAGCCTAGCAATACATGGACAATTATCTAATTAAGTTCTCATATGCCACTTGAATTTTCGAATTAAAAATAAAAAAAATAACAAAATTAAATATATGACAAAAAAAGAATTTGAAATGTTATATCGTAATCAATATCACACAAACGTATATCAAAATTTGGAATTTTGACATCACAAAGTTAAAATTGATTCACGCAAAGAAGATTAGCCAATTACTTGATTCACTCACTGTCATATTTCACTGAGACGGAAGTCTGATATGACCGAAAATATATATAAGAAATATAACACACTATGCGAATTTCTTACACGGTCTGAGACTTTGTGTGCGATCTTCGGCATTTTATTTTATTAGGAGTATCTAGACAACCGAATCCAATGTACGAATCCAAATCTATGTCAGACCATATTTTATTATATCTTATCATATAGCTCATCTTTATCAACCACAAAAACCTGTAGACTTCCCATTGCTGGGCTAAGTTCCTCTCCCTTTGAGGAGAAGCTTTGGAACAAATTCCAACACTCAGTTCCAATGCGGGTTGGTGGAATACACATGTCGCAAAATTTCTGTGAAATTAGACTCATGCTGGTATCCTCACGATGTTTTCCTTCACCGCCGAGCACGAGATGAATTATAACCACAAATTAAGCAAATGAACATTCAATGGTGCTCTCCTGGGTTTCAGTCCGCAATTATCGCCTAAGATCTCATCTTTATAATCAAATAAGTGTATGTATATACATGTATATACACTGTATAAAAAATAACAATAATAATTTGTGCAATCAAATTAATGAGGTTTGTCACACAGGTAACCGATAGCCAATGAACGCGATGATTAAAAACGTATTACAAATAGCTTTGTATCGATATGATTTTAAATTACTCTAGCATTGTTACGAAATATGATTACGATCTATAACCTATTCCAATCACAGAAGTAATGATTAGTACAGTCAGGGTAAGAAAAGGTTCGTCACCTTAAGATCTGTTTTCGCGTGCTCAGTATGAGCGATAATCTGCTTTACCGATCGAGAATGACATATTGCGTCGCAATGATTTGATGTTTAGATTTAAAAGGTACTAAGAGTTTACGACTTAATAAAGGAATGAATTTGAAAAGTGACGAAGGTTTTCTTACTCTGACTGTAAAGAAATTTGACATTGAATTGACAAAATATCATTGCTGGAGATCGAGAGTAATCTAGTACAGGCATTATGGATACGTGAAAAAATTGCGCTTTGAATGTCGATTAAATTATATAATAAATTTGAAAGTAAGCTTAAATTAGATATTAGTAGATAAATACTAGGTTGTAGTTAATTTTGCAAGCGTCTGATTAGGAACCACCTATTTATCAGTTGTTCCACCGCTAAACAATAGTACCCGTTAGTTGTGTTTCGTTTTGAAAGGTCAGTGAGCCAGTGTAACAGGCACAAGATATATAACGTCTTAGTTTCCAAGGTTGATGGCAATTTAAGGAATGGTTAGTAATACTTATAGCGCCGTTGTCTGAGGCGGTGGTTTCTTTTTTGCATCAGGTTGCCATTTACCATTGACCATTGGTCATCCAGATAACTATATCATAAAAAAGCCCATGTAAATAGGTATAGTACGACAAAATCTAGATGTACCATCGGCAAAATTCGTAAAACCGATTACTGCCGATTATATTATCCACTTTTAGGATATTATAACGACAAATTATAAATAGCATCATCTGTTATACCTTCGTCTGTAGAAACAAAAAAATGTCTCTAAATTTTATAATAACATATAATATGTTAGATGGGTATTTTTTTTGATTTTGATGATGAAACTTTTAAATATTAAAAACAAAAGTTGGATTTTTTATTTTTTAGTTTCATTGTTTAACGATGGCAGATAGCAATAGTCAAAGTAACAAAAGTCGTATGTGACTATAAATATTGTTTTCTGCCCTCGTCCAAAGGTTAGTTTACATGGCAGCAGATTCCAAGTTCCTTGAAGTTTCAAAAAGAAAAACACTTTAATTGTTTTAAACTGTTTGAAAATCTTTGAATTGATTCAAAGGAGAATTAATGAAATCTCATTAATTACTGTTCATAAATATATCATAATAATATATGATATATAGCAAAAACTTTATACCGCATTTTCCAAAAGAGTTTAAGAACATTTTTTCAGCTTGTGAATAATATGTATGTCATATGTTTATAAATAATACTTATTTAAAATCGAATGTATATATTTATTTATAACGTTTTAGAATGTTTTATATTTTTATTACAAAATACTTTTAAATAGAAACAAGTTAGGAACTATAAAACTCATCGATTTTACATGTGTGGAATTCAGAATACTGGATTGACAACTAATGGGTTATTTACATAATAGGCGGAATAATGTACAGATCTATTTGGGTAAATTGCTATTTTTTTTTAAATTCTCTGGTACATTCCTATTGAACCTAGACGTGAGATCATTTTCTTTATATGTTATAATGTCGATATTTATTTCAAATATCTAGGTGATTTAGTTTTTTTTTAATTAATTTTAAAAAATCTAACATATAGAATTTAACGTAAGCGTTATAAATAGTGGATACCTCCTATAGAATATAAATAATAAAACGAATAGCGAAGAATCTAAAAAGAAATAGATAATTGGCAGATTACAACAACTTTCTTACACAACTATTACACTATTATCGTTGTAATTGCAAGCTTGCCAAATTCAATAACTCTTAAATATTAGTTAAAGGCTAAATGAAATAAGTACTTGCTGAAACACATACATTAAAATAAATACGATAATACAACGCTGCATGCAATGTCATTTCATCACCACAGATTATAAACAAGGCATAGATAAAAAAGTATACCTGTCAAATAATGCGCGTAAAATGCCAAAGTCAAGTTTAAGACGTTGCCACACTCACCTCAAGGTCACTCGAAGGTTGCGCAGCGCACAAAGCAAGTCTTCCACCGTCGGTTCACTACTGAGAGCCGAGCTCGAACGCTCAGCGATTTCACAACCCCGTGTGGTGGTGTCTTAACATTTCGCAGTGATTGTATTTGTAAGGGACGAGTGATTTTTTTTCATTATTTACTTTGCATTACTTTACAGTTTTCTTGTTAAACTTGTTTGTGAATGAATGACCTATTTTCTTTTATTTTCAAGGTCATCTGACGCCAAAAACGTAATTATTACCATATAAGTCCTTTCGAATATATAATGTCCTTGAAACAACTACTACGTCTATTGCTAGTTCTTGGAAGAACTATCTTTGGTTATTTTGTTATGGTTATTTTTGTGGGAATGGTTTATTCCAGGTTATTACAAATAGTTGTATAAATCGTACTAGATTATGTTTTTTTTTTTTTATCTTGATGTCTCTGTTCTTCCATCTATTTCTCATTCCACTGAGGGTCTGAACGTTAAAGTATTTTTTTATTTACTATTTGATTAAAAATGTCAACTATATTTTAATGAAACCTTAGTCATAATCATTCAATGAAATACCATTTTGTGCGGTATAAGTTATTTTAAATAGGTATAATTAGGTATATTACAAGTGTACTCACAAATATAACATGACACGTCCAGGCTACACATGACTACTAAAAATATTTATGTTTTTTATGACTATGGGAATCAAAAATAATATCATGTGATAATATCTCTTCGTTACCGGTTTTTGCGTCTCAAAGTAAAGCAAGAAAATACATTTTTCCGTCAATTTTGTTTTAATTCGATGCGTAATAAAAACATTTTATCGATTTATAAATTATTCGTTTGTCAAGTTTGCCGTGTTGAAGATTTTTATTTGTTTGAATTAATTGTTTTTGTTTCCTTTTTTTTATAGGAAACTGTATACGTATAATCAAAGATGACACACTTATAGAAAGAAAGAAAGAAAGAAGAAAGATGAATATGAATTATTATTATTCCACAGCAATTACAAAACGACATTTCTAGGAGAAATTTTGCCGATATCAATATCTCTTTCCAGTAATAGATTTATAGGAATAAAGATTTAGATTATGATTGTGAAAAAAATCCTGTATATATCTATACGTACAGACACGGTAAGAAAAGGTTCGTCACCTTAAGACCTATTTTCGTGTGCTCAGTGTGAGCGATTATCTGCTGTACCGATCGAGAATATATGACACTGACAGACATATTTTGACAATTCAGTAGAATATATAATATCTAATTCGTATGTTACGCCATTAAAAAGGTTTCATGTTGATATAAAACTAGACGTAGTCCAAAGATGTTATACACTTTTGAACCAAGTTGTCATACTATGTAAGTTGAATTTTATATGCAGTTGTCAGTTTAGTACTTTAGTTTCAAAAGGTACTAAGAGTTTACGATTTGTTAAAGGAATGAATTTGAAAACTGACGAAGGTTTTCTTACCCTGAGTATACCTCAATTAATATTTAAACAGCAAACATTATGCAAAAAATGAATGGTTAAATCTTCATTGATTATCGAGAATAAACACAATTTAAACTTATGAAAATTCAGTGGTACTTGCTTAAGTTAGAAATCAGTGGATAAGATTTACGTATTTTAACTAACAGGCTTATTTGTAAGCTTATTTAAAATAACGCTTTGTGAACTTCATAAAATATAAAACTAATACATCTAAAAATAAAAAAAGTAAAGTAACAGTCAAGGTTTAGCATATTCTACCACGCTGTTCTAATGCGGGTTGGTGGAATGCACACGTGGTAGATGTGTTCCTTCACCGCTGAGCACGACATGAATTATAAGCACAAAAATTAAGCACGTATATATATAGTAGTGCTTGCCTGGGTTTGAACCCGAAATCATCGGTTAAGCTGCACGCGTTCTAACCATGGGCCATGTCAGCTCTTCTTATATATCCACAATGTCAAAATATGTAACCTTTTCCCACCTAACAATCAGAAGCGTTCATAATATTATCAAGGAACACTCGATAAAAAGACTCATTGAAATGTATGAAATTGTATTATTACATTTAGGTCTTGTGATGGTATAAAACAGTCTTTAGGTACCCCTGTTTCGATATGTAATCCGGTCAAAAGCCCATACTTTAATGTGAGTAACCTGGCCAGTCGTCACGGTAAGGGACCGTTGCATAAGTCAATGTTGCAAGTATCCAATGCGAGCTAGCATGTTGCTAAATGCTATTCGGAAATCCAGAGAAGATAGATTTCTTAGAATTTATACACTCATATGTCACAAATATACGTCTGTGTGTCACAATGTACAATGTCTCGGATAATATTCAGTGCATTTTCCATCAGAACATTTCGTGTGGGACTATACAACCTACTATAATTCTACTTAAATTTTAATTAAATATCCTGTTTTTTTATACTTACTACAGCACTTGGTAAGGTCTTGTGCAAGCGTCTACATCAAAGTCTAAATCAAAATATACTTTATTCATATTAAAAATACTTTATTTGTTTATTAAGCTATTACAATCGCTTTTGAAATGTTATTTAATAAAACTATATTAAGTGAAACTTCCTCTGAGTTTTGGTTTTAAGGGCGTGTAAGTAATCAAAAACAACAGACACAAAGGAAGTAACTGATGTAATGAATGCAGAATGGTTAATCAGTCAGTTCCAACGACCATGGGCTGTGGTGACCACTTACTGTTTAAAATTATAGATTATTTTTGACATGTGATCAATTAATTTCACCTGCAATTAGAGTACTTAAGTTATCAAATAAATGTTAGTAGTAGCTACGTTTAAGTAACTAACAGAGATTAATCGATGATTAGATTAGAGAAATACACATATAAATCATTCAAATGAATTAAATGAAGTGTCTGTCTGTACTATCTAATACAACATTAAGATGTAGTAAGTTTCATGTAGGCATTCTTGATAGATTTGTCGTGGTCTATTGCACGTTAGCGGATATACACGTCCTAGAATTCGTTTTGAAACCTACAAGTTTCCTTAAGCGCGGCCTTTTTGATGATCCATCTAGAGCAGAGAAAACTAAAGATATTATTATTATCATTCTCAGATTTTTCATGATTGTAATCAGTATAAAGAGTTACCTTATAACATACCTTACCTTAACAAATCGATCCATTGCTTTATTCCTGGCCAAAAAATATATACCATCATATTAAATATTACTTGTGGGAAATTACTTTAACAGCTTGTAAAAGTTTCACTGCTAAGGAAAGGCTTACAATAGGGCATGATCCATGTATCTGTTGTTCCAGTGCAGGCCAGTGGATACACATGTGATAGAATTTATTGAATAAGACACACATTATCATGTTTTTTTTCCATTTGCTGTCGAAACACTTGGCTCTTGGAGTAGTGGTGCAAAAAGCTTAATCAAAAGTATAACACCTCGCCTCATTGCCTCCACTGGTGACAGGAGGGCTGGTTCGTTTTTTGCCCAGAGGATCGGAATTGCGATTCAACGGGGAAATGCTGCTAGCATTCTTGCCACTTTTCCACGCGGTCAAGATTTATACAGTAACTAGTTTTAGCTAATATTTGTATATATTTAAGCATTTAATGTTATAAATTCTTATGTTAATAAATTATATAAGACATATAGTTTCTCGCAATATTATCCTTTACCAACACGAGATGAATTATGTTCTTTTTTGCGGACGAGCATGTGGGGAATCTATTGGTAAGCGGTCACCACCCCCCATTGATATTAGCGCAGTCAGAAATATTTACCATTTCTTACATCGCCAATGCGCCACCAACATTGGTAACTATGATGTTATGTCCCTTGTGCCTGTAGTAACACTGGCTCACTCACCCTTCAAACCGGAACACAACTATGCTAAGTACTGTTTTTGGTGGTAGAATATCTGACGAGTGGGTGTTACCTACGCAGACGGGCTTGCACAAAGCCCTACCACCAAGAAAGAACATATTACCAAGCAAACATAATCCATTAATAAAAATGCAATGTTTTAAAAGTTTGTCACGTGACGAAACGCTTCTCATTGGTCGGGCTTATGATGAAGTCACTTGCTTGTTAATCTTGATTGCCTGCTATGTGTAACACGGATTAAAATACAGGCAAGTGATGTCACCGACCCCATTGCAGTTCCATATTGTCCAATTAGCGTTTCGCGCGCTGTTTAAATATAGAGTTTTTAATATGATATTTTTCGGCAAATATGCACTAGGAATAAAAAAATCAACTTTTACTAGGTTCCTTTACCTCTACTAAGCAATGTAAAATAGGTAAAAAAACCAGTCAAATAGCCTATTATTATCAGGAAATCTAAAAAGCGAAGATTTAATTTTATCATTTATCATATTCAATTTGATTTAACCTTTGTAACTTCCATCCAAACATAGCGTGAATAATTGCAAACGAGTCCGAATTTCGTACGAAATCCTAGTATTATCTTGACAATTTCAATTTACTATTGTATAATGAATTACATGAAGACATACTGCATACAAAAGAAATTCTTGAAAAGGCTTGCTTAATTCAATTATGACCTTGCTATGTGTATGATACAAGATGTTGCGTTGGAACGAATACTATAAATATCATGTGTTCAAGAATGACACGTAAAGCTAGAGAAATATGTACTTACTATTTGTTGCCCGCCGTTTCGTTCGCGTTTAAGATTGGTAGATATTAAAGCGTCAAGGTTGCTTTATAACAAATTTCATCAAAATCGGTTCAATAGTTTCGCTGTGAAATCACAACCGACAGATATACGTTTCGTGAAGATTATACATATTAAATCGAAGTCTTGTTGTTGAATGGCAGGCTCCTATATATTCTACTTTTTAACTTCTATGGATGTGATACTTTTTCATTATGATACTTCTTTATATTAAATCGAAAAATCTTAATTGCCATTTATGTATTATTGACATGCATAAGAAACTCACAAACACACAGACATTTATGTACATATTAATTTAAATGATAAATCTAATTCTGCAACATTCAGATCTGTCAAAGTAATAACAATTTGAAATTGGAATGATGTACCGATATGTCAAAATTGTTTTTTTTAAAGAAGTAATAAATTGTATTTCAAATGTTAACGAATCTAATTTTAAGTTCACATTGATGATGACTTTATAATTGTATAAAAAAAAAACGTGTCGAAACTTCGTCATATGAAACTAGGACAATCATTAGTGTTAATGATTTTAAAGTATGTGCCTAATTACGAAATAACAAAACTTATTTAAAAATAGAATTTAGAACTGTTTACAAAAAAAAAAAAATCATAACGGAATGGTCCACGCGGCTATTATGTTATAATTATTTAATTAACTATTAATATGTAAATATTTTCTTATGAGAATAATAGTATTTACTATGATTTGATGATGGAACTTTATTCTATCTCATTTATTATTGTTATTATGAAGAAGTTTCACTTCGACATTAGGTTATGTCTCTTGTAATTTATTTAATGTATACAGGGTTATTGGTTATCCGACGTATATACGTTAGGAGGTGATAGGGGTGGATTATTTGCTCTTAGGCCTGAATCAATGATATAAAAAAAGACAAGTCTGCAGAAATCTGTACCATCTTACAACGAATCGAAATAAAGACGCGCAATTCTCGACTTTTACGCATCATCCACACACCAATCAGTCTTGTCACCACAGTAGTACATTAAAAGACATTCATAAGAAGATATAGGAGGCAAAAACCTTGTGAAAAAGAACTTATGTAATTTTCTCTAGTTCTCATACACCAGTTGTTTGGAAGAAGTGTAGATAATATTTACATATGTCTAAAGCTCCCTCTACTAAACATCTTTTTTAGAACGGGGGTCTCACCGGAAACCGTAAATTTGTTTTGTCATTTTTTATTGGTTAGTTTTAAATTATTTCTAAATTATTTAAATGTATCACGAATTAAAATTTTAATTGTTTTGTTTGTAATTGTTTTTATTTGTATATAGATTAATAATCTGAAATAAATGCATATTATTATTATTATTAATATTGTATTAAATTCATTTTAACTGTTTCTTTTCCCCAACCAGCTGGCATAGGCATCAAAATGTTGTATGGTCTTTACAATTATGTACTTGTACCAAAAAAAAAGAAGCCGCCTGTGTAGGAACAACCCATCATCAAGTATTCTGCCATCCTACAGCAATACTCAATATTTTTGTGGTCCGGTTAGTTGGTGAGACGGCCAGTGCAGCTACAGACACAAGCGATATAACGTTTGAGGATGTGGATTATATAAGGAATGGTTAAAATTGAATGGCACCAATGTGTGTGGTTGGTGGTGACCACTAAACATCAGTTGACCATTTGTCTGTCCGTCAACCTATCACATAAAAAATGCGTTATACTACTTTTTTGTAGTTTTTTATTTGGTGTAATAATTGGACAATTAATATGTTCAAAGTGTAAAAAAAAATACAAAGAACTCTCACAAGTGTACTTTCTAGCCTATTCACGGTGAACTAAGGTTAAATTTCGACTATTAGGGGACTACTAGTACTTACAAAGATCATTTCTCCTTATTATATATATGAAGACTTATACATCAATTTTATCATAAAACAAGTTACAACTAAACTTAGCTTTACTGTATTCAAAAGCTATATTATCCTCAGCCTACTCGACAAAAAGAACAACAACAACAACAGCCTGTAAATTCCCACTGCTGGGCTAAAAGGCCTCTTCTCCCTTTGAGGAGAAGGTTTTGGAACATCCACCACGCTGTTTCAATGCCGGTTGGTGGAATACACATGTGGCAGAATTTCTATGAAATTTGTCACATGCAGGTTTCCTCACGATGTTTTCCTTCACCGCTGAGCACGAGATGAATTATAAAGACAAATTAAGCACATGAATCAGCGGTGCTTGCCTGGGTTTGAACCCGCAATCATAGGTTAAGATGCACGCGATCTAACCACTGGGCCATCTCGTCCTCTGCCTACTCGACGTCTAGAGGCAATTGAGTAAGATACTCATTGATATTTCATTTCTAAGTTTATATCAATAAAACATTGAGTTACGAAACATGACATGTAGAAAATTGAATTTTAAAGATTGCACTTTTTATTAAATGTCTTAAGAATTATTTATTAATTATATATAGACATGTAATTCAATAAATGTTTGTATGTATCAGACATGAAAATATATGTTTCAGTAATAAGTATAACAATACACATTGATATTATAAGATAATGGTACCTATTTGACACAGGATTTCTATACTCGTACATATCTTCATTTCCAATTTTTTTGTTGCAGATTAACAACAAAGTTTTTATTACTTAGGTAATGTACAGAATTATTTTTAATTTTGGTATTTTATTTTATTTAAAAAAAATGTTTGATATATATTAAGTGTTCCATAAACATCGCCTATTTAGTCTTTAAAGCAGAAAAGATTTTGGATTGTGTTTTACAGATAGTAAATATTTGTATACGGCTTCCAACGATTTGTGGCTGAATTCTACCGGTGTATATCTTAACAACTAGTGTTTTTATATTCTGAATATTAGGTACTGGAAAATCTCGCGAAATGTCAGGAACACAGCTAATAATATATAATTTCGTAAAACATATAATCATATCGAAGTTTTTCCAAGAATTCCATAGTGAATATAAAATAAGCCTTACAACACTAGCTATAGTTTTTAAAGAATATTTTTACATAAGTACCAATACGAATGATTGTACATGGAATAATTTATGAGAATAAAATCTTTAACTTATGCTGTTTGTGATATCTTTGATCGCGTTACCATTTAAATCTACGTTCACGTCAGGTCCATGATTGACGGGACGACGACTTCGAAAGTGCAAAGAATTAACGATACAATTATTATCATAAAAAAAAAACAAGTTTATATATAATCTGTATATTCTTATGTTTATGTTATTCACAAACAAATCAATTGTTCAGCTTAACAAAAAGTTTTTATTATGTTACAGTAGATTAATTAAAAAAAGGCTTTAAAAATGTATTTTACGGAAGGTCAAATGGAGGCATTGGCGTTTCATACTTAAATCCAATGAACCACATTGACGGACAACGGAGTGACAAACACAACTTTTAGAAACTCATGGCTAATTAGTAGATCCCCCCACTAAAATGTAGGATGTTGTCACCATTGGATTTACTATGGAAATATGTTTGCTACGAAGTTGGCTAGCTTGTTTTGACAAGTAGCGACACCTACAGCGATCTTTCGTATGATCGATGGATACTGAGTAGTGAGTTCAGTTCTTTCTATATTTTAGTTAAGAGAACATTGGACGTTGGAAGAGCTTAATATTAAAGTGAAACTGATCTTAAGTATATTATCTATGTATTTTATAAGTTTGCAAATAAAGATTGTAACCAATAAATTGTATCAATTATAATTTGTGATTGGAGAATAATAAATAATGTAATCGTTTCGTTCATCGTTTTGTACTTGCAAAATATGAATCTTAAGAAAAAACACTTGTAACACCCTACAGCCGGACACAAACTTACAGTAACTCTTTTACTATGAAAACCGTCAAACTTTGGAATGATACTACTACACTACCCGATGATATTCGGCACTTGAAATCCTTGCCCGTCTAAACATCGCTTGAAAAACTATTATCTGTCCATATGCCAAGAATGTATGTAGGTATGAAATGATATGTAGTTTATAATTATGTATATATTTTGATATATATATATATATATATTATGTTATTATATGAGTATTATATATTATATTATTTATTTGGATGTAATTGTGTGTAGTTTATTATAATATTATAATTAAGAGTGAAGATGGCCTAGTGGTTAGAACGCGTACATTTTAACCGATGATTGCGGGTTCAAACCCAGGCAGGCACCGCTGATTCATGTGCTTAATTTGTCTTTATAATTCATCTCGTGCTCAGCGGTGAAGGAAAACATCGTGAGGAAACCTGCATGTGACAAATTTCATTGAAATTCTGCCACATGTGTATTCCACCAACCCACATTGGAACAGCGTGGTGGAATATGTTCCAAAACCTTCTCCTCAAACGGAGAGGAGGCCTTTAGCCCAGCAGTGGGAATTTACAGGCTGTTGTTGTTGTTGTTGTTGTTATTATAATATTAGTATACTTACATTGTAATTATTATCTCCTCTTTCTATCTACACTCTTCTGTTTTTGTCTCAAGCTCCTATCACCAAAGGTTGTCTGTGAGAGATCGCTTTAAGCGATAAGCAGCCTTTGCGCACCATTTTTTTTTTTTTTTAATTTCTTTATTACCATTAACTGTCGTGTAATGTGTTGTGCAATAAAGTATTTTAAATAAAAAAATAAATTGTAAAGGAAAGTACAGTATATTAATATTATGGATTTCATTAATCTATGATAAACATATCTGCTCTCAGAAGAGATACAAAAATGTGATGCCGGTGTCTAATGGGTTAGATATATAACTATGGTTGGCGATAGTCCAAAATTAGCAATTTCATCAATCGTGAAACTATTTAGATTAGATTTTATTAATCACTCGTATAATGAATAAGATAATTTTATGCTTTACTTCTTAAGAAAAATAATGGTTCGAAACAATTGTATGTGCGATATGGAGAAATAAGTATAACCATTCATTTCATATATTTATTATTATTATATTTAAACCACAGACGACAGTAGAACGAATATTATAAACGGACTGATATCAGTTTCGTTATTTATTTACATTTAAAAAAAATTGCATCGTATGAGATTGATTACTAAATATATACGAATAAAAGTTAAGAACGACCTTATACATCATAAAAACATTGATAAATACACTAATATAGTTTATTTCGAATTTACATAATTAATGAATAATAAATAATCATCATATACTTATCCATTCGCTTATCATTCACTCGCAAGTTTTTCGAGATCATTCAACAGCGTGTGACACAATGTATCTTGGATCAATAGTCACACTTATTTTTTGTCGTGTTTGCAAGAGTAAGAGTTTGTTTCCATTGCGTTTGATTGACGTCAAACAATCTTAGTCTATGTGATTTATATTGAGAACTAGCCGTGTCCGTGACCTTTTACGCGTTTGACTTTAACAAAAAAATAAATATTGTAGCCTATGTTACTTCTTATTATATCAGTTGTCTGCCAGTGAAAGGCCCGTCAAAATCGATCCAGCCATTCCAGAGATTAGCCGGAACAAACAGACAAAAAGACAAAAATTGAAGTGTATACATACATATGCATGGAGTAAAAAAGGGCTATTTAATACGAGAATAAAAATATATAAAAAAAAAATACGAGACCTACCCTAGGTCTCGTATTTTTTTTATAATTTTTTTTTGTATATCAAAAATGATAATAACGCTTTTTGTTTGTTTTGAAACAAAATAATAAATAACAAAAATTAAAATTAATTTTTTCTTTAACCTGAAAAGAACGTTTAGATTAAATTAAACCGAGATGTAATATTAAGTTATTTATATAACAAACTAAAATCGTACTCCATTAATTTAGAACTAGTCAATGAATAGAATCGATAAATCCATACAATGGAAACAAAATCTTAAGCAATCGTGTAGAACACGGGCGGATTGACACAAAGTGCAGCGTCTGATGTCACAACTTGTTACACCGATTTGTAGACGTTACCAAATGCGATTCTTCAATTTTCATTTTATTAAGTGCAAGTTATCACATAAGTTATTTTTTTTTAAATTTATAATCGATAAGTTTGTTGATTTTTCTATTGATAATTACTATAGTTTTTTCTTAATGTCATTTTTTGTACTTATCTGTTAATAAATGTTATAAATGTGAAAATCTCTGTCTCTCTGTCTGTCTATTACGCTTAACCAATCCGCTGAATCGAACTTGATGAAATTTGGTATCCCGCAAACTTGAACTCCCAGAAAGGACATTTTTGCCTAACACATGACAATAAACACCCTTAAACGCGAGTGAAGCCGGGGGCGAAAACTATTCTTCCATATTTACTAAGTACTTCAACTGTTGGAAAATGACCCGCTGAATATAAAATTAAGTTGACTAGAATAAACTATGATATCTTACATATATATATATATATATATATATATATATGTACGTAAACTATTTATATATATCGCTGTGCCCTTGCACGGGTTTGAATTTGACAAAAAAAAAGTTGTGAAAAAAGTTACTCCTTATTATATCAGTTACCTGCCAGTGAATGTCCAGAGATTAGCCGAAACAAACAGACAGACTACATACAAAAATTGTAAAAAATGTTATTTTGGTATATGTAAATGGCTATTTTAATATTACAAACAGCCACTCAAATTTTATTATATGTATAAATAATATAATTATAAAGATTGTATCGAATGTCTTACTGTATAAAACTGTTCCTTGTCCTTAATATATGTACGGATTCATACTTCACTCTTCGATCAACAATATGCCTCTTGACTTACACAGATATCGAGCGGTCACGGTTGTCTTGTCGAATACCTTAAAATGGTTTAAGAAACAGCTGCAAATCAAGAAGCTTAGTAAGACATCAGATCTCATGGCAGATCTAATTTCGCGAAGTTTAGCGATAAATCTTCCTGACAGTTGTCGTATCAACAATATACTCTGCATGAGGTCGACGCTTTGGGTTGAAAGGTGGATGGTGGTACCCAGAGCCTATAATAATATATAATATCTATAAATAATATATGTGACTGTAGGTGTTATGAATGGTTAAAACATATCCTTTTGCCCCATTGACACCTTACCGAGTAAAAATACAAAACTTTCAAAGATTTCACGTACAATATACTAGATTATCTCGATTGATTAACACGAAAAAATTGTGACTCTATTATATCATTCTCAGAAATTAGCTTCTTCGTAAATTACACGTTATATTAAAACGCCTGTTAAACATTAATAGCAAAATATGCGCACGTGACTTTACTAAGTAAAAACTGTTAGGAAAAATAGTAATAATTTCAAATCAACAATGATGACTAACGTTCTTAAATTAAAGTTAATATATGTAAATATGCATTACACACCTGAAAACCTAAATTTCACTCATAAATAACTTATAAAATTATAAATTAAGTCGCTTTTTGCGGCTTTTGTTTATTTATACTTTTTTTTTAATTTTAATAAGAATCAACTGTGAAGTAATCTTTATATAATTTTCACTACATAAAATTGAGGAGATTAAACATTAAATGAAGCAAATTTAAGTAAACCTTAATTAATGAATAGAATAGCCGTACCATCTAAAATATTTCGATCTAGCCGGCAGTAGAACTATAATATATTCTCTGATTTGGCTGGGTACCTTAAATTTATCAGTCATTCTACAGCTTAACAGTATTTTGTGTCGCCTTGTATACGTTTTAAGGATGAGCCAGTAGAGTATTCCTGAAAGGAGTGCAAAAGTAATTAATATTTATTAAACTTTATATTATATTTCATAGATTGATCACTTATGATTTCCAGCTTTCCTTATAAAAACCTTTACATTTTAATTACATTACAATAATACTGTTTCTTTGTAATGTGCTTAAAGAATAAAGTTACACACACATAAAAATTGAAGCTTGATATTTTTGTAAAAAATATAAAATAATAATCTAGAAATTCTGTTGAACATACAAACATACATCTATTGATCAGCATGAGCTAAATAGAAATACTAATTTGAATACAAAGTGATTTGTGTTATACATGCATTTAATACGAGATTTACTAAATCGAAAAGAAATTTTACAAAAGTAGTTCTTATTATTAGGGATAAAGGTTAAATATCTTTTGTCAAACCGATTCTTTTATAATTCTTTGCATTTGCATGTCTTTTTAGTGACATTACAGCCCAAGTTATAAGGTTCCCTGACTTACCTTAACATGAGCTTAGTTTAGGAAAGACTTTTGAACGAACACGTTAATATTCGTCAATTTGTTTTTTTTTTAAATTATTTTAAGATTATTAGCAATGGCTACGAGATTAGAAGAACGTTTTATAGAAAGTGATGACAATGAATCATGTAAGTACATTAATCAAATAAAAATAATGAAGAAAAAAAAATTAATAAATATGATATCACTTAAACTCTTAAGTTGTCTACAGCGATTTTATAAAGCCATCTCAGAAATCACCTATTGTATTCATTAAAAAAACAATGTGCTTAATTTACGAACATAATCGGTTTATAATGAAATATAAGTAAAAGAAAACTAACACAACAACAACAACAATACGAAATATTAATGATTCTTAATATTGCTAATGCACTCCAGACTTTGGAAGATGTGTGATGATTATATATATATGTGTTTGGAGTATGCCCTTGTATTTGGCTCATTTGTCCTTCAAATGATATCAAAATAATATCATTTTATTTATTAGGTGGTATTTTTTATGATGTGTGGGTGGGATCTACCCAGACGGGCTTGAATGACGTCCTAACCATCAAATATACGACAATTGTTCAAGTTGAAAAAATGTTATAGAAATCCTGAACCGAGCTTAATAATGATCACAAAATAATGTTTGTTACCTTAATTAAAATATAAATTTTAAATTTATTTATTTCAGTATTAGTTCCAACATGGTCATTTGGTGAGACTTCAGTCGGACTGGCCCTTGTAATAGCATCTTATCTAGTTCTAGTTCTAAAATTACTGCCATATTTCATGAAAAATAGATCGCCGTATCAGTTGAAACAACTACTACTTTTATATAATGCTTTTCAAGTAGCATTTTCGGCATATGCAGTATTCCTAGTGAGTATTAATATAGTTGTAAATGTGAATGTTTATTATTTTTGTAACAATTGGCTATAATATTTTTTTTCTTTAAAGTATACCAGATACATATTAAATCATGGTGTTATAACAACAAGATGCCCGAAAGCTGACGATTTGAAAGCAGTGAGTATTATTACTATAAAAAAAATGCGCCTGTGAATATATTGAAGCTAAAACTACACATTACAAATATGCTATAAATCATTTTCAGGTTATTACAGAAATCTGGCCCTATTTCATAGCAAAACATATAGATCTTCTAGATACTGTATTTTTTGTTCTCCGTAAGAAGGATAATCAAGTGACTTTCCTCCACGTCTTACATCACACTCTGATGGTTACTTGGACATGGTTCCATCTCATGTACCATCCTTCAGACCATTTTGTTGTTGTGGGACTTATTAATAGTTTCGTCCATGTATTAATGTATGCATACTATGGATTATCGTCTTTAGGACCAAAGTACGCAAAGTTTGTGTGGTGGAAGAAACATTTGACCAAAGTTCAATTGGTAAGTTGATTAAATAATACATAAATTAATTAAATCTGACCACAATAAGTCCTACGTTTACATTTATTATTGTTATTCAGGATTATAAATAAACATGAAATTTATGTTCCTTAATAATGTTACTAAAACGGCTAATTTAAAGTATTATCATTTTCTTTCTTCATTTTACTCTCTTTTCGAGTCTTTAATCCCTCAAACATTGAATTAAATTGATTGAATGAAATAATATAAACAAATAATGCTAGTTGACATGAAATAGTAATCATTAAAATTAATATAATTATATAGTTTTCAACCGACTTCCAAAAGGAGGAGGTTATCAATTCGTCTGTATTTTTTTTTTATGTTTGTTACCTCATAACTTTTCACTGGGCGGACCGATTTTGATAATTTTTTTTTTGTTTGAAAGGTAGTGCTTCCCGTGGGGTCCCATTTTTTTTTTTTTTTTTTTTTTCCGATGATGGTGTCCATATGAAAACGACATAAGTCTTAAATTTGCATTATGTATACGCGCGACAAATAGGTGAATCACTGAAAATCACGTTAACCAATTTTGATAATTCTTTTTTTATTATAAAGTATATACTTCAAGGGTAATTTGGTGAAAGTTTGGTAAGGTTCTGAGCACAGGATCCATGACAAAGTAACGGAACGGAAGGGAACGGAACAATTCTGAGGAGCACGTTAGCGATACTCAGTCGAATCTTTTATTTATAGGTTATTTGGATATTTGAGTCACCTTCCGTAATGTGGTTATGTTTATGTAATTATCATAGTCGAATATTATAATCAACTAGCTACCGACCCCGGCTTCGCACGGGTGCAATACTGATACTAAATATACTACAGAATTTGTTTATTTACGACATCACATCGCAAACTTCTAAAATTATCAGTGTTTCTTTACTATATTGTTCATGTATTATATACACAAACCTTCCCCTTGAATCACACTATCTTTTAAAAAAAAGTCGCATCAAAATCCGTTGCGTAGATTTAAAGATATAGGGACAGAGAAAGCGACTTTGTTTTATACTATGTAGTGATGGAACTCCTATACGGCTCGCAGTTAGGGTGCGATATGGGGCAGAATTTCTTACTATCTTTAATCAAATTTTGTGTATGTGATGTGATGTCATATGATGTCCAAAATATAGTTGGTCTTTTTCAAAGATTTTTTTTGAGTTCGATTACAGCTCTTTCGCGGGATCCTTGTAGTTTACGCCGCGTGAGGTATTAAATCCGCATTTTCGAAAGTCTATTTTTGCTATATTCGCAAGTTTCCTTTGAAATTGTCCTCGAAGTAGTTTCTGACTCATATAAACGGAACGCTTAGTCTATCCATATAAAAAAATTAGTTAGTCAACATCAGCTTCACTTAAAATCAAAAAATAAATAAAAATGTTAACATATTCATTTGTTTTAAAATAGTGTTTTGTTTGAAGTCGGATTTTCTTTTTGTTAAAATTTTAGTAAGATAAACATTATAATCATGTATACAGTGATAATTACTTTTGCGTAGATTTATACTACCAATTAATCTAAGCAAATGTTCAGATCATCATAATAATATTATTCAATTTTAATTGAATCACTTACTCGATTATTTCAAAAATATATACTATTAAGAAAATACAAAGAAGATTAATTGGCGCAGTGAATAATAATAATTGACTACGCTTATTTCTTTTAACAGATCCAATTTATCTTAGTGCTCTTGAACCTGCACTACCAGCAGAAGCTGTCACCGTGTCCTATTCCTTCAATTTTCCACTACTTTTGCTTGTCCAGTATAAGCTCATTCTTCTTCCTCTTCATGAAATTCTACTTCAGAAGTTATGGGACTAGAAAAGAGAAGAACATTGTGAACACTGTTAATAGTACTGGATGTAATGTAGATGTAGATAAAACCAATTAAACACAGTGTGTATCATTTGTCTACGAAGATTTTGCGATTAAAATGCTTGAGAGAAACAAGATTTAATTTCACGTGAAGTGAGTTGATGTTCTCCAAAAATTTTGTATAATACAAGATTATTTTTAAGTAATACCTAAAATTAGCTTTAGGACAAACTATTTATAATGTTAATTAATTAAACGATTGTGTAGCATTGATTAGTTTGAAAGTAAAACATTACAAACGTAACAATACATTTATTTCCATTTGCATAAACGACAGTGACTATTGTATCGTAATATCGTTAAACAATACAATGGTCATATGTGTGTTCCAGTTGTATGTAACACAATTTTTGAAAAGAAAATTAGTCCGTTGTTCGAACTAATTTTATGTTTAAAAGGAAGTTTTTTTTTATGGAATAGATTGGCAGACGAGCATGGGCCACCTGATGGTAAGTTGTCACCATCGCCCATAGACAATGACACTGGAAGAAAAATTAACTATTCCTTACATCGTCAATGTGCCACCAACCTTTGGAACTAAGATGTTATGTCCATTGTGCCTGTAGTTACACTGGCTCACTCACCCTTCAGACCGGAACACAACAATACTGAGTACTGTTATTTGAAGAAGTGTCGGAGTTTGCTCTATCAGCTACTCCAATGGGTTCGGGGATCTTTATTGGCCATGTGGATAACATATTACTCGTCATAAGCCAAATTTCTCGTGATGATGATTTCTCGTTTTCTCTTACGGTCAACACACAACATGAACCCAAATAGAAGCACATAAAAATTTCTGGTAATTGATGGTTTATCCCTTTAAATTCTCCGTTAAGATTCCAATTAAAGTACCAATATTTAAAAGCTATGATGAGAAATTACCATCAGATAGCCCGTTAGGGTTCTATAAAATAAAAAATAAAACATGCATTGGTACTACAATATCGTTTTACATAAAATATAATACATATTCATTAGGTACTCTCTATTCAGGTATGTAAAATTTTACCTATATTCTAAATTACATGTACTAGGTCGTAACAATGACCGATTAATAATTAAAATAGGTATTGATTATTGAACCATTGATCTTCGTCAACGATTACAATGTTTGTAGTATATTCAATGAAACATTTTCACATATTAACTAAGTGTATTAAATAAATAATATATTTATTTAATTCTATTTAATCGATTTAAATAATAAACGAACGCTTCGTGCAAATTTTGTCTCCAAAATTAGTGGGTTGCAGTTCAAATATTTGGATTTCATTTTATAGTTACAAAAATGTTTGAAAAATCTAACACATCTTTTATGAAATCATGGGAAATGGTCACCTGATGGTGACCATTTCCTATTATCGTATTACCTGGTGGTAAGTGGTCACCATCAACCATAATGATAATATCTGATTGTAAGTGGTCACCATCAATCATAATCATTAGTGCCATAGAAGTGTCTCAATCATTTCTAGCATTTTCAATGCACTATCAACCCTGGAAGAGAAGTTATTGTGCCCTTGCGCCTTTGGTTACATTGGCTCTTACCCATCAAACCGGGACACGACAATACATAGTGATACTGCTTGATGGTAGAACATATGAGCAGGTGGTACCTACTCAGATGGCCTTACACATAACCAAACACTCATCATATTAATGCCTCTGAAGAAATGAGGACGGGTTCTGTCAAATCACTTATAGGATATGCCATTCGTCCAGTACATATTTGTAATTTTGATAAAGTTAGTCTCGAACTGAGATGGCCCAGTGTGCTTAGAATCGATGATTTCGGGTTCAAACCCAGGCAAGCACCACTATATATTACATTTGCTTAATTTGTGTATATAATTCATCTCGGCTGCTCAGTGCTCAGTGGTGAAGGAAAACATCGTGAGGAAACCTGCATGTGTCTAAATTCATAGAAATTCTGCCACATGTGCATTCCTCCCTCTCCTTAGTGGTAGCGGAGGACTTAGCCCAATCATGGAAAATTTACAGGGTGTTGTTTATCACTCTCAATGTAAATTATGTAAGTAAAGTGTCTATTAAATGTTAACGAAAAGTCAGCGCTCACAAAAGTAACACAAGGTACTGTAGACGTTCTTTCAAACAAGAGTTTAAAATTCAAATAATTTTGTCAAATTGATGAAATCAAGAATACTTTGACTTTTGTTGATCCGAACGTTTTAAAATTTTTGGTATATCAATAAATCCGTTTAATAAACCTTGCATAGAAAAAGTTAGCACATATATGTATGGAATGGAATATCAATCGTATATAACTGGAATGAGTACGGGCTTTGTAGTTTGTTTATAATATATGCACATTGCGTGACTGGGCAATCACAACATTCTGAAAATGCATTAACTTGATGATTACGCCTGTCGTGTAATTATCTGCAACCACACAAAGCGAATACCTCGCATACCAGTTCAGGCGAATGTCTGAAACCGATTTAATGTTCATAAACAATAAAAACAATTGGACTATTACGATTCGTGGGTCACCTGGTTAATGGTCACTTTTGCTATACACAACAGTATGAAGTATATTTGGTACAGTGAGTGATATTAACTCATCAACTGTAGTTTATGTTACGAAAACTGACTCACTTATAGTACGACATAACTTAGATAGAGCATTGGCAAATTCAATAAAACCGATTACTGCCGATTTATACAACCAATAGAATTAGCTGCCTATCGCGCCATTCGACGCTTTTTGTCGCTATAGATTCTCGCGTCAGTAACGTCAAATTGATGAATATATTAGGTCATATGAAATTACAAGTTATTACGTTTGTGTAAAGATCATATTCACCAACGAAATAAATATTGATAAGGTGAGATAAGTATATAATTCGGATGTATTCGGTTTTACGAATTTTGCCGATGCTACATCTAAGTTGTGTCGTTCTATACCTTTGAAATTGAAATCTTCTCAAGTGTGACTAGCGCACTTGTCCAATAGATCTCTTCGATGATAAAAACATGCTCGTTATGTTAGTTTTGCAATTTTTCAAAAATCGAACCTTTCGTTTTATTGATGACTGGCATGAAGTTATAAGTTTCTTGACATTAATTAATAAAAAAAAAGATGATACATATGAATAGTATTGATGTGTAAGGACGATGTGTAACAACGTGTACCGATGTAATATATCGGATGCGCGATTGCAGCGGCGGAAAGGAAAGTTGAGCATCCTTATGTACTGTTGCCACAATAAAACCTTCGATTGAAAATACAATTCGTGTAAGGGATTTGTTTATTAATGTTTACTTGAAGTTATTGATTGCTTCGTATATTTATGTTATAGGTGGCAAACCAGCAGAATACTAACCTGATGGAAAGTGACCAGGGACATTTACAACACCGGGAGGCCAATCTTTGAGAAATTAGTACCTACGCTCTTTTCTTAAGGGTTCCTATGTCGTATCGGTTCAGAAAAACCGCCTGAGAAAGTTGGTTCCACGGAGCGATTGTGCAAATAACAAAATGTTTTAAAAATCGAGTTTTTGTGGAGTATTATTTATATATATTTACTATCAGTAGCAATTTTCTTTGAAGCGTTGAGCGGTATTGCTACTAAGCAAACCAGTGGGGAGTTGAATCAAAGTAAATAGTATTGAAACTGTCTCTAAGAAAATATATGTGTGTGAAATTTCATGGTATTTAATTAATGAAATTATGAGTAAAAATATATACCAGTTTACATTTTCATATTTTATATTTTTGTCTTATATGTATTCCAAATAAAATTTTTTTTTTATTACTCCTGAGAAATAGTCAATCATTTGACTCTAAAAAATAACCTCGTTTAATTGGTTTGTAATTTTCAGTACAATCGTTATTGCATGCTTCGAATGTGAGTTTTTCTGTGACTCTTTGCCAAACACAAAAACCGAAAAATTATACATATTAAAAAGAGACATAAATGTTTATATTAAGAATTTCATGGAGTTAAAGAGATTGGAGATTATATTAAGAGGTTCTATGATAGATCCGATCTGAACCCATCCCCAATTATAGATTGTTAAATATTTTTTTAGTCTTTTTTGAAGTTGGGATGATTTTATATACCTATATACGATATACCTACTATTATATATACTACATACTACGTTACTACTACATACTATATACTACGTTCTCGTTGTAGGTTCCTAAGGGGAGGTTGAAAGTTTATGTTTTATAAATTCCGCATGACAGTTTCACTGACTTTATTGCAAATTGAATTATCTTGATGAGAATTTTTTTTATTGTTCTATGAGATCTTATGGTAACTTTGTATTCGTATATTAATTTATTTTGAAAACTAAGCAACGAACACAAAATAACAAAATTAAATAAAATCCTCTTATTGTAAATCTATTTTGAAATATAAAAACAATCGTTATCGTTAGTTTTCTTTGGTCAAATTTTATTTTTAAATTATTTTTCTAATTAAAGCTATGGAATAATCTATTGTATGGGTTGTTATTTAACTCAAGATATTATATTCCCACATAGATTATATTTTTAAATATCGGCCTTAATTAAGATCGTATCTCATGTGATACAACTACAATATTTTTATCATAAAATGTATTTGTTTCAGATTAGAACTAATTAAATAACCAATGATTTTAAACAATAAAGGAATACGTCAGTATAAAAAACAATGACCATGATTTAGAAATCCTGTTTTTTTATTGAGAGATTTTTGAGAGTCGAGATGGCCCAGTGGTTAGAACGCGTGCATCTTAAACGATGATTACGGGTTCAAACCCAGGCAAGCACCGCTGTTTCATGTGCTTAATTTGTCTTTATAATTCATCTCGTGCTCAGCAGTGAAGGAAAACATCGTGAGGAAACCTGTATGTGACAAATTTCATAGAAATTCTGCCACATGTGCATTCTACCAACCCGCATTGGAACAGCGTGGTGGAATATGTTCTAAACCTTCTCCTCAAAGGGAGGCCTTTAGCCCAGCAGTGGGAATTTACAGGCTGTTGTTGTGTTGTTGTTTATTGTTGTTTTTTAACCCCCGACGCAAAAACGACGGGGTGTTATAAGTTTGACGTGTCTGTGTGTGTGTGTGTGTGTGTGTGTCTGTCTGTACCACTCTAGCTGCCGAACGGATGGACCGATTTTGATTTAGTTTTTTTTGTTTGACAGTAGAAAATGTCGAGAGTGTTTTTACGTAAGTTTGATGAAAATTGTTCCAAGATGGCCGCCGCCACAAAATGACAGATTAGATATTTTTTTTAAACTCCATCAATATGGGTATCAAATGAAAGGGCTTGACTAGTTGAATACTATTAGATATGACAAATTTAAAATACAAGATGGCTGCTTCTACAAAATGGTGCTTTACATTTTTTTATTACAACTTGATCAATATGGGTATCAAATGAAAGGGCTTGACTAGTGAAATACTATTAGGTATGAAAAATTTAAAATCCAAGATGGCTGCCTCTACAAAATGGCGCTTTATGGATATATTGATATCATTTGATATCCATATCCATATCCATCCATTTAGACTTATAGCGAAACTAAGCATAAGAGGGGTGTTAGAAGTTTGACGTGTCTGTCTGTCTGTGTGTCTGTCTGTCTGTGGCATCATAGCTCCCGAACGAATAAACCGATTTCAATTTAGTTTTTTTGTATTATAGGTGTTTTACGGGCGAGTGTTCTTAGACATGTTTGATGAAAATCGGTTTAGCCGTTTAAAAGTTATGGGGGGTTAAAGTGGGGAAGAAAAATCGAATGTCTGCAAATATGCTCAATTGGGGTATCAAATGAAATGTTATGACTTGTACATCACAAAAACATTAATTAATAATTAAATAAAATTATTAGATAAAAAAAAAAATTAAGAAACAAAAAAAAATAATTTGTAACTAAAATAAAAAAGAACAAGATTGACCTTAAAATGTAATCTTAACTTATATGTTTTAAATCAACAAGAACCAACGTATTTACAACTTAACCAGAGATATTATAGGGATGCTTACCTTTAAAAAGTATAAAATAAAAAATTAAATTAAAAATTTCAGAAACCCCCGCCACAAAAAACATAAGCTACCTTTAAAAAGTAAAAAATAATAAAAGAAAATTAATCATAAAGTACCTATATGCATAAGTATGTATTAATATTAAAAAAAAAAATTCGCGTTGGGGGACCGAGCGCTATTGTACAAAATAATATTAAGTGTTATATAAAAGATGAGATAGGTAAGCATGTGACACTAATTAATTAGGTGCGGTTTATTTCGGGATATTTACCATGTTTTTGATTTTTGGTCGGTGGAGCTCGATATTTCGACATTATCTACGAATGTCTTGTTCACGAGACATTCATTATGAATTTGCGAAAAATACGTCGATAAAACTGCCAGCGGAACTTGGGGTGTAAAATTATAGTGGATATAAGTATTTTCGTTAAATAATGTTCTATTATTAATAAATTTCTTTCTTTCTCTTTTTCGTTTTTTGCCCAGAGGATCGGAATTGCGATGCAACGGGGTAATGCTGCTAGCATTCTTGCCACCATTCCTCGCGGTCAAGATTTATACAGTAAATAGTTTTAGTTCATATTTGTATGTATTTAAGCATTTAATGTTATTAATTCGTGTGTTAATAAAGTAATTTATTTTAGGAAACTTAACAAGTAAATAATATGTTCATCAAAATATAGTTTTATAAGTATTTTTATTTATGTTTCGGGATGTGGATTCTACCGAGAGAATCGGCAAAAAAATTCAATAGCTATTTAAAAAAATTATACTCGTACATAATTATACATTACATACAATTTGTTAATTTATAAACGAGTTTTGGCAATCAATCATTTCATTCCATGTATTATACTTATATAAAATAATATTATATACATAATTCATGTTTTTATATTTTTCCTTTTCTGTTGATTAATTAATTTTAGTCCTAACACACATATTATGTATATATAGTAGATTAAACTTTTCTGCCTTTCTATCATTTGTCAGATATTAATTCTGAAATTGACTAAACTTAACCATTTAGTTTTTTTTTTATGGTATAGGTTGGCGGACGAGCATATGAGCCACCTGATGGTTAGTGAGCAGAGATGGCCCAGTGGTTAGAACGCGTGCATCTTAACCGATGATTGCGGGTTCAAACCCAGGCAAGCACCGCTGATTCATGTGCTTTATTTGTTTTTATAATTCATCTCTTGCTCAGCGGTGAAGGAAAACATCGTGAGGAAACCTGCATGTGACAAATTTCATAGAAATTCTGCCACATGTGTATTCCACCAACCCGCATTGGAACAGCGTGGTGGAATATGTTCCAAAACCTTCTCCTCAAAGGGAGAGGAGGCCTTTAGCCCAGCAGTGGGAATTTACAGGCTCTTGTTGTTGTTGTTGATGGTTAGTGATCACGATTACCCATAGACAATGACGCTGTAAGAAATATTAACTATTCCTCACATCGTCAATGCGCCACTTACCTTGGGAACTAAGATATTATGTCCCTTGTGTCTGTAGTTACACTGGCTCACTCACCCTTCAAACCGCAACACAACAATACTGAGTACTGTTGCTTGGCGGTAGAATAACTGACTAGTGGGTGGTACCTACCCAGACAGGCTTGCACAAAGCCCTACCACCAAGAAACTAAACTAATAATAATCATAATAATAATATATCTAGTACTAATTATTATAAACAAATTGAAGCGACTTTCAGAAGCAGTAGAGACTGCGGAATTTTATTACAAATGCCTTACTCCATTAACAGTTCATTAATATTATTAAAATCATTTATACATGAAATAGTTATTTTAATTATATTGTAAGGAATTTATTTTTTAAACATTTGCCATGATCGTGAGTAAACTTAAAATTAAAAAAAAAATGTTTGAACTTATTGTATTCTACAAAAGTTTAGATTGATTATGATAATGATGGTGTTGATGTCATCTTTAATGCACTCTTCACCTCGACCTGAGTTTTGAATTTAGAATCTCGTTATCTCTACTAGACTAACGAGGCAGTGCCTAATCAAGTTGGGAGAGGTCGCAGAACATTATAATGAAGCAATATAAGAGAATACGAAATCAAAAAGCCGTTGAAAATGACTTCTGTTTTACAATAAGCAAATCTGCTTTTTATTTATAATCTAAGATAGTAATAATCACAGGATTTTCAGTTAATTTTAAGACTTAAGAGAATATAGCTAATTGTCAAATTTCCGCTTGGTTGACTACTGTTTCAGCTAATTATTAGGAATTATCAACAGACAAATGATAAATTTAATAGCGTTCTAATACTCTAGTAACAAAATTCAATTTTCACCTTTACTTGATAGTTATAAGTGTCTAAATATAATCGCGTTAAATAATCAGTAAAAACTGAATTCATGAATTCATAATAATATAATAAACATAATTGCAGTTTTTTAACGATTCATTTTAAAACACTGAAAAATAGCAAAATTATATCTTAAAAAGCGGACATGTAATTTGAAACCATTGTGCTTTTTCTGTAACTATTTTTTTTTTTTTTTTTTTTATGGCATAGGTGGCAAACGAGCAGGAGGCTCACCTGATGGAAAGTGACTACCACCGCCCATGGACATCTGCAACACCCGGGGGCTTGCAGGTGCGTTGCCGGCCTTTGAGAAAGGAGTAGGCTCTTTTCTTGAAGGTTCCCATGTCGTATCGGTTCGGAAAAACCGCCGGCGAAAGCTGGTTCCACAAAGTGGTTGTGCGAGGCAGAAAATGTCTAAGAAATCGCGCTGTTGTGGATTTTCGGACATCAAGATGGTGCGGGTGAAACTTAGAATTTTGACGAGATGTCCGAAGGTGAAATTCAGCAGCCGGGATTAATCCGAACAATTCCTCGGAACATTCCCCGTGAAAAATTCGGTAGAAGATGCAGAGTGATCCGACATCTCTACGCAAAGCCAAAGGATCAAGGAGATCGGAAAGGGCTTGATCGTCGATAACTCGAGCCGCTCTACGTTGGATGCGGTCAAATGGAAGGAGCTGGTACTGGGGAGCACTCGCCCAGAGGTGAGAGCAGTACTCCATGTGAGGCCGAATTTGCGCCTTGTAAAGTTTTAGGCGATGGGCCGACGTGAAATACTGTCTCGCCTTGCTGAGCACGCCCAGCTTTTTTGAAGCCAATTTGGCTTTGCCTTCCAATTGACCGCGGAACTGAACGAGGCTCGAAATATCAACGCCAAGTATTCCGATACTACCTGTAGCGGCTATCGGAATGTTCTCAAATCGTGGAGATACGACAAATGGTGTTTTTTTAGCGGTTAACGCGCAAACTTGCGTCTTTTTGGGGTTGAAATGGACTAGATTTAGCCGGCCCCAATTCGAGACTTCGTTTAATGAAGACTCGATTTCAGACACAAGTTTGTTCCGGTTCTCTTCGACGTTTTCCCGAGAAATATTAGCGCGGCCGGTGTATAAGGTGTCAACGGTACTGTCGTCTGCATAGCAATGAATGTTCCCGATTTGCAACAAATCATTGATATGCAGAAGAAACAGAGTGGGTGATAGAATGCAGCCTTGTGGAACACCAGCATTGACGAATTTTAAGTCAGAGCATGCACCGTCGACAACGACCTTGATGCTCCGATCTGCCAAAAAGCTGGTAATCCAATTGCATAATTTCCCGGGAAGCCCATAGGAAGGAAGCTTCGAAAGAAGCGCTTTGTGCCATACGCGATCGAAGGCCTTCGCTATGTCCAAGCTGGCTGCTAATGCCTCCCCCTTGCTCTCAACTGCTTCAGCCCACCTATGAGTAAGGTAAACTAGAAGATCACCGGCTGAGCGACCCCGACGGAAACCGTACTGGCGGTCACTAATCAGCTGATTCTCCTCTAGGTACCGCAGGAGCTGGCAGTTAATAAGGGACTCCATTATCTTGGAGAGCAAGGAGGTGATGGCTATAGGCCTATAATTGGACGGGTCTGAGCGGTTGCCTTTTTTAGGGATCGGATGCACCAAAGCTGTCTTCCAGGAATTCGGGACGACGCCTAATGTGTAGGATTGCCGGAAAAGACGCGTTAAGACCGGTGCCAACTCGGGAGCACATGTCCGTAGCACGATTGGAGGGATACCATCGGGTCCGCTCGACTTATGAATGTCCAAGGAAAGAAGTGCTTTACGAACTGCACTTTGCCGAAATTTAACTTCCGGCATCGTGGTATCACACCGCGGAATTGTTGGTGGAGATTTTCCTTGGTCATCCAGAGTCGAGTTCGACGCGAAGAGAGAGCCTAAAAGATCAGCTTTCTCTTTCGCGGTATGGGCCAATGACTCACCGTCCCTGTGCAGAGATGGAAAAGAGGGCTGACAGAAATTCCCTAAGACAGCCTTAGCGAGAGACCAGAACGCTCGTGTTCCTGAAGGGAGACGCACCAGTCTCTCGCCAATTCTGCCAATGTACTCCGTCTTCGCCCTAGCAATCACGTTTTTGAGGGACCTAGAGGCAGAGTTATATTCCTTTTTGAATGCGCTGGTATTTACATCACGAGACGCAGATGCATTAGCCCAGGTTTGATAGCGTTCCCACTTTCGGCGTGATGCCGTTTTGCAGAAGCGACCAAACCAAGGCTGGGACTTGCCACCGATGGGTACTGCAGAGTAAGGAATGAATAGTTCCATACCCTGAAGCACCACATCGGCAACAGAGTCAGCAGCAGCGTTCGGATCATCCGGCGAGAAACAAATCTGCCCCCATGGGTACGATGCAAAAAAAGACCGCATCCCATCCCAATCTGCTGACTTGTAGTGCCATACTCGGCGGCACCCAACAAAGCGAGGCCGTGAGTACCGCACAACCGGCACTGTACTCCGGACGAGACAGTGGTCAGACGAGCCCAGAGGGGGATCGACGATAACCTGATAGCCATCCGGATGCGAAGTCAGCAGAAGGTCCAACAGGGAAGGTGTATGATCCTCCACATCCGGTATTCGCGTTGGCGAGTTGACCAGTTGTGTCAGATCATATGCTAGAGCGAAGTCCAGAACAGATCTACCCGCATGATCGGTGGTGCGTGAGCCGAGCCATTCTGCGTGGTGAGCATTAAAGTCACCCAGAATAATGATCTCTGCGGATGGAATCTGCTGAAGCACGGAATCTGTAGCCATTTGGACGTGCTCAACCAGTCGGTCGGTTTCGGCATTACCGCTATGGGACCTATAAAGGCACGCATAGATTCGCGGTTGATCATCGCAGTCTACACGTAGCCAGATAATCGATAGGTCCTGTCCTTCAAGGCTGCCGAGGCGTCGAGAACAGATATCATCTCTGACGTAAACGCATACCCCAGCTCGTGGTATAAAAGAATGTTCCAATTTGTACCCAGGGTACGAGAGAAAAGTCGTATCGGCAGGAGAAGATATCTGGGTCTCGGTTAGAAAGAGCAAGGCCGGCTTCGCCGTTTCCAGATGGTAGTGAACGGCGTTGAGGTTGGAGTTGAGTCCCCTTATGTTGCAGAAGTCCACAGCGAGGGTGGTAGGGGTTGCCTTATGATGCCTGCTCCGCTTGCCCCGAACAGTGGCGAGCGCAAAATTGCCCCCCCCAGAATTCGGAGGGCAGCCTGGGCATCCCTGCTCAGGCGGTGTACGTCCTGAGCATGGATGCCCAGAGAGGGATTCTCCACCGCTGTCGCTGATGGTACCCTCCTGGGGTAATTTAACCAAATTCTGCACAACCATCAAGTTTTGGGGGGGAGGGGGATTGGGCCTCCGGAACTCTCACTTACCGGACGAAACGCGGTAGCATAGCCACCACTTTACGCCGATTTTAAGTGAGAGAGTGGTACTTCCCCGGGCGTGCCGGCCCATTCGGCTGTAACCCGAAGGTATACAGCGTGGCACTACCACTTAAACTAGGAATTTAATACAAAAATTGGATTTAGTCGTAACGAGAAATAAACTGATATATATTTTTTTAATACAAAAACTGCTATTTCCATGTGTAGTGTAGAATCTAATCTGTATTCCGAACCGGTGGTAGTTTCATTCAATATAGTTTGTTAAACGACGCTTTAAAAGTGCTTGTAAAAGCCTACATGAATAAAGTATATTTAGATTCTGATTTTGTCTATATGTTGCATATTAAAAGCTTTCAGTCCAACCACGATTATTACACAATATATTTCAACAAAATTCTTATATTAGGTTATTTTTATCTAAGATAATAAAATCATAATATAATGGAGTAATTAATTACTATTACGATTTAAATCTTCAAGATATTTTAAAATATCAACTGTTTTTTAAAAGTTTTTTAGGAACTAGGAAGAGTTTCTTTGATATCTGTAGAATATTTCCTGATTTATAATCTGCTAAAATTATAATCTATTATACCGAATTAATTAACGTCACTGTACATATATGCTCTGACTATCAATTGCATTGCTAAAAATAAATTAATTTTATTTGTCTTTCAACTAAAAACTTTTAATAATGATTTTGGTGAATTCTTGATATACTTAATAATCATTACCTACCTACCTTTATATATTACAATTAGTACTCATATAACGTATATATTTTAAATATACATTTAACTATATTTAAATATTATACACGTGTTTATTAGGTTGTAAAACAAAGTAAGTAATACGTCTATTGTCATTAGATTATACATTTAGAATTGTTAACTTTATTTAAATCCAAGAAAATGATAGTTCAAATTTTAATTTTCAATGCAACATTAACTTCATTAGTAGTACTGGAATTTACTTAAATAATTTGACGTCGCGTATTAATTTTATTAAATTTATATAAATGATCTTGGAATCTATAACAACATTATTATAAAGAAGTTTTTTTTATTATTGTTTGTGTTTGAAATTAATATACTCAAAAACTACTGTGCCGATTTCAACACTGGAACACACATTTACCCTGGGTAAGAAAGGCTCTATTCATTGCTAGAAAAGATTAGGAATCTAAAACTTAATTAACGTAACCTAATCTAAAAAATTGCCATAAAAGGTCTTTCGGGCGCAGGCGCTGTGGAAACTATTGGAGATAGAACAAAAGTATATTCTAGAAAATTAAAGAACATATTAATATCTAAAAAAAAGGTTTCCAATACCATATGTCCAACTATTTGCGTTATATCACAATAATCACTTGTTAAATTTTAATGGTTAAAAGTTACGTTATTCATAACGACAACAACAACAACAGCCTGTAAATTCCAACTGCTGGGCTAAAGGCTTCCTCTCCCTTTGAGCAGAATGGTTGGAACATATTCCGCCACGCTGTTCCAATGCAGGTTGGTGGAATACACATGTGGCAGAATTTCTATGAAATCCGACACATGCAGGTTTCCTCACGATGTTTTCCTTCACCGCTGAGCATGAGATGAATTGTAATCATAAATTAAGCACATGAATCAGCGGTGCTTGCCTGGGTTTGAATCCGCAAAAATCGGTTAAGATGCACGCTTTCTAACCACTGGGCCATCTTGACTCGTTGAAACAATATATATTATTTGGAGAAAGATTTAAATATATATATGTTATTCGTATGTATATTTAAATCTTTATCCAAATAACACATATTGTTTTTGAGACTGTTTCAATTCATATATATATTACTATTTGAATTGATCAAATAAGCTATTCCATTAACAGATATTACGAATTTAATAAATCATAGAAATAGAAAAAAAAATCTGCCTTAAGATTAAATGCGTTATTTAAATAAAAAAAAATGATAAACAAATTCGGATTGTAAATGTAAATAGAAAATGTGTCACTGCAATTAAAAAAATATAAAATCAAACAACAAAAAAGAAAAATACAAATAAATGGTAAAAATATAAAAAAAAAAAAACAATTTTAGTTTAACGCTACAAAGGAATGTTATTGTGACCGTATTGGCCTATGCCAAACCCAGCTTAGAGAAAGTGGATCAACTTAAACTTTGATTTATTTGAACATTGGTAGGCCCGTAAAATTTATCATTTTAAAATTGGAACAATAAATCGACTATTCTCATGAAAATGTTCGGGGTTTAACCTAACATATAAAACCTTCTTAGATGTTATTATTATTACGCTAACGTAATTAATGAATGAAGTAACCGTTGTGACCACATAGTTCTCACAATGCAGGAAATCCTACCGTTGCAATTAAGTAGATTCAAGTTCATTAAGAATAAAAATACAGATACGATTTAATTTGCATTTATTTCACCAACCTTTAGAATAGCTGTTTTGCTATCTTTCTTATAAATAAATTAGTTATTTAGTCATTTATAAACATATGTATACTTTACAAAAAGTATTATAATATACTTAAAGAATATGAAATGAAAATATTTAAAAAAAGAACTAAACTACATTAACAGTTTCGTTAATAATATTATAACTTGTAGAAATAAAACGCCTTCCCAAAATTGTCATTTGACATGTACCTAGGACGCGGATAGTTATTACCTCTCTGAATTGTAAGGCTCAGACTTTGAACTAAGTCAGCGTCAGTAATTTTTTTAATTTCCTAACTTGTATATATAAACATGCTTGATTAGTTTATTTTACTAAATAAATAGGCAATGACAAAAGAGTTCAGTACCATTGTCTCCTCTGTTTGTTAACTGTTTTGTATTTTTTATACTTAATGAATGATAAATAAAAGATATATATGATAGAAAAATAAAAATGATATAAATAAGAAATAAATTTTCAATAGCGATTACGTATGTGTTTACGGACTACCGCTGGAAGAACAAAAGTACTAAAAATGTTATGAACTTCCAATCTAGTTTACGACTCACGTGTTTTAACACCTGACGGTTCTAAAATATCAAAATGCAAAATTGCCTAGAGAAAATGGTGACAGGCGTTCTCAACGTATCTCTTAAGCTCTTGCATAACCCTTGTGTAGGTTCCGATGAGTATGGGCAACCTGCGCGCACGCAGCCTTCTCATAGAAAATCAGTTGCCTTCAGACCACAGCGTCGATCGGTGTGGCGATATTTTAAAAGTGTGATTCGCGTGTGATTTTTTTTATTATTTTTATTAATTCAGTGTATTTTTCGGAGTAAATAAAGGTTGGTTACATTCTCATACATATGATATAAATAATAAATTAATTATACATTTTTTGTGTTACATAAAATCGTTCTATATATTTATGTGTCGTATGTTATGGTTTGTTGTCATTTGTCACAAAGCCTCAGTTCCTATGTATTTTTGTAAAGATATAAACGACAGTACAATTTGAGAGAAAGTTACCGGTGACAAATGAGGTTTATATTACAATATGATTTTATTTTAAATGAAAACAAAAGGGACAAACAAGAACAATTATTTATAATTATATATAATTACTATAATAGTATCTCCGTATAACAATATTATAATTGAATATCACCCATTAATTCATAGCGAGATTATTTCGGATAAAGACTAAAATAATTATTCTTTTAACATATTAATGGTATTATTAAACAACATATTACGTTTATTATTATTAATAATCTTCTATGAAATCAAATTTTCGTTTTTAAACGACTTTTAAGAAGTGGGTACAAAAAGCAAAGGTAGCCGATGGTTTTAACGATTATATCACAATAATAAAGTTATAAAATGAGGTTTTAGCAATATAAAATAAGCTTATTTTTTTTTGAGTAAATATAAATTGATTATAAGTCGCTTATTCTCCCGATGTTCTCCAATATACATATGTTGTTTGATACACAAGAGGCAGTGTTCTACCGGATTATTCGGATTTCCTAAGTTGGAGTCGTACGTTACGCTTGAAATAATTGGATCAAATTCTGGCTTACTAGATCTTATAGCTTTGTGTAAGTTCGTTAGGGTAGACACCACCTACTTATCAGATAGACTAGCCCTAAATAACAATACTTAGTATTGTTCTGTTCCGGTTTGAAACGCGAGTGGGCTAGTGTAACTACAGGCACAAGGGACACATTTAAATAAAACTATTTATAACGGATGAATCGCGTATATTAATTATTTTTAAACATCCCGACGTTTCGAGCACTTTGCAGTGTTCGTGGTCACGGGCAGACTAAGATGACATTTGTCTATTTGAAGAACAAAGGAAATATTATTAACAACTACCGCCAACGATTTCTCAATTGATATCTTGAGTAACGTTCCGGTTGCACGCAGAAGGCACTAACTGTATCTTTAGGTCTTGCAGTCTGTTGGATTTGGGATTTTAAATTTTTAATAAGTGGATCCCAGGTGTTAGAAAGTCTCCAACCATCTTCTCTATTGAAGTTCGGATGTTTTTGAATTTCAATAGCCTCGCGTATCATTCTAGGAATGAATCTGTGTTCTCTAGCGAGGATCTGTGGTTTATCAAATCGGATAAAATGGTTAGGTTTATCCAGAGCATGTTCACAGACTGCAGACTTAGAAGAACGCCTATTTTTGACATCTCCTATATGTTCCTTGACCCTGGTACCGATACTTCTCTTTGTTTGGCCTATGTAAGATAAACCACACTCACATTCGAGTTTATATACTCCTGCAGTTTGTAAAGGAATATTACTCTTGATAGGTCTCAAGAACTGGCTCACTTTCTTATGAGGCTTGTAAACGGTTTTAATTGAAGCTCGCTTCAAGATGTTGCCAATCCTGTCTGTAACTCCCTTCACATATGGTAGAAATGCAGGTTGTCGCTCAACTGTGGGTGGCTTGATACGGCTTCTGCGATGCTGGCGAGGCACGGGCAGCTTGTTCTGGTGGAGTGCAAGCTTGACCTGACGTAGCTCGTCCTCTAGGTGTTCAGCATCGCAGAGATGGTGGGCTCTCTGAAACAAAGATTTGCCAACGGTAGCTAACTGGCTAGGGTGGTGGTGCGAGTCACCATTGAGGTATTTGTTGGTGTGTGTGGGTTTCCTATAAACTGTGTGACTTAATGTATTGTCAGGATTCTTGATAATAAGGATGTCAAGGAAAGCTAAAGAATTATTTGCCTCTAATTCCATAGTAAATTGAATGTTTTTATTTATGGAATTAAGATGTACTAAAAATGCAGACGTCAGATCACTAGGTAATATTGTGAAAGTGTCATCTACGTACCGTTTATAAAACCTAGGTGTTATAGGTCCTGAGCGAAGAGCCCTCTCCTCCAGGTCTTCCATGAATAAATCGGCGACCACGGGGGATACTGGAGAACCCATGGCTACCCCGTCAACTTGTACATAGAATTCATCATTCCACAATAAATAACCAGATGTGAGGCAGTGATGTAACAGCTCTGCATATTCAATAGGCATGTTGTGTGTCTGTAGTTTCCTCTTGACAATTTCGATGCAGTCTTGTATGGGTAAGCAGGTAAACAATGACTGGACATCAAAACTAACCATTGTCTCGTTGTTGGTTAATTTAAGGTCTTTGATTTCACCAACAAACTGGTAAGAATCCTTGACATACGCCGCAGTGTGTCCTCGGAGGGGTGATAGTGTCCTTGCTATGTGTTGAGCCAATCTATATGTTGGTGTATCGATTTGGCTTACAATAGGACGCAGCGGAGCACCAGTTTTGTGGATCTTAGGTAACCCATACAGTTTTGGAGGCTTTGCACATGTAGGCACGAGTGATTTTTTATCCAGATTTAGTTTTTCTTGATGTTTTGATATTAATGCGGATGTCTTTTTAAGAATGTTATTAGTAGGGTCTTTAGTTACTTTTTTATAAGTTTTTACATCCGATAAAATCGCGGAAATTTTCTGGTTATAATCACACGTATCCATCACAACGGTCGCGTTTCCCTTATCTGCTCGGAGGACTGTAATGTCTTTATTGTTGCGTAAGTTCTTCAGTGCAATAGATTCATCACGAGTAAGGTTTCTTTTCGGTGGCCGGCTTCGACGTAAAACACTCGAAATGTCCTGTCGAATAGCTTCCGAGTCTTCCTTTGTGATGTTATTTTTGAAAAGACACTCCTCCACATTGCAAATAATGTCTTCAAACGGTATTTTGGATGGAGCCGGTGCAAAATTTAGGCCTTTGTTTAACACCGCAATAGTCGATTCATCTAAACTTTGTTTTGACAGATTGACAAGTGACGTACGCGCAGGTTTTTGAATTTCCCCGGTGTTGCCATTATTGAAATTTTTATAATTTGATTTTACTCCGCTGAGTTTTTCGAACTTTTGGATTTGTTTTAATTTTAAATTATTATATTTTGTAGCGGCTCGTTTATTAGTAAAATCGCAGCATTTTTGCCAATCTGTTTTTGATAATCGTGACTCGAGTTCTTTACTGAGGTTGTCAATTTGATCCGTTAACCGTCGCGCGTCAAATCGATGTTCTCGGATGAGTTGCAACAATAATTTCTTACTTGCCTGATTGAGTATTTTATCACCATGCTTTATGTCCTTCTTAGGTGCGATCCTTACACAAACCGGAATGAGATTATTATCACGGCATCTTTTCAGGAAGTTCATGGACGTTACGTATCGGGCATGTTTGACTTTTAGGTACTCCAACCGGCGAATTTGATTTGATGTTTCCAGTCCGTACTGGTTCACATAATGTTGTCTTAAATTTTCGCGATGATTACACATTTAAATAAAACTATTTATAACGGATGAATCGCGTATATTAATTATTTTTAAACATCCCGACGTTTCGAGCACTTTGCAGTGTTCGTGGTCACGGGCAGACTAAGATGACATTTGTCTATTTGAAGAACAAAGGAAATATTATTAACAACTACCGCCAACGATTTCTCAATTGATATCTTGAGTAACGTTCCGGTTGCACGCAGAAGGCACTAACTGTATCTTTAGGTCTTGCAGTCTGTTGGATTTGGGATTTTAAATTTTTAATAAGTGGATCCCAGGTGTTAGAAAGTCTCCAACCATCTTCTCTATTGAAGTTCGGATGTTTTTGAATTTCAATAGCCTCGCGTATCATTCTAGGAATGAATCTGTGTTCTCTAGCGAGGATCTGTGGTTTATCAAATCGGATAAAATGGTTAGGTTTATCCAGAGCATGTTCACAGACTGCAGACTTAGAAGAACGCCTATTTTTGACATCTCCTATATGTTCCTTGACCCTGGTACCGATACTTCTCTTTGTTTGGCCTATGTAAGATAAACCACACTCACATTCGAGTTTATATACTCCTGCAGTTTGTAAAGGAATATTACTCTTGATAGGTCTCAAGAACTGGCTCACTTTCTTATGAGGCTTGTAAACGGTTTTAATTGAAGCTCGCTTCAAGATGTTGCCAATCCTGTCTGTAACTCCCTTCACATATGGTAGAAATGCAGGTTGTCGCTCAACTGTGGGTGGCTTGATACGGCTTCTGCGATGCTGGCGAGGCACGGGCAGCTTGTTCTGGTGGAGTGCAAGCTTGACCTGACGTAGCTCGTCCTCTAGGTGTTCAGCATCGCAGAGATGGTGGGCTCTCTGAAACAAAGATTTGCCAACGGTAGCTAACTGGCTAGGGTGGTGGTGCGAGTCACCATTGAGGTATTTGTTGGTGTGTGTGGGTTTCCTATAAACTGTGTGACTTAATGTATTGTCAGGATTCTTGATAATAAGGATGTCAAGGAAAGCTAAAGAATTATTTGCCTCTAATTCCATAGTAAATTGAATGTTTTTATTTATGGAATTAAGATGTACTAAAAATGCAGACGTCAGATCACTAGGTAATATTGTGAAAGTGTCATCTACGTACCGTTTATAAAACCTAGGTGTTATAGGTCCTGAGCGAAGAGCCCTCTCCTCCAGGTCTTCCATGAATAAATCGGCGACCACGGGGGATACTGGAGAACCCATGGCTACCCCGTCAACTTGTACATAGAATTCATCATTCCACAATAAATAACCAGATGTGAGGCAGTGATGTAACAGCTCTGCATATTCAATAGGCATGTTGTGTGTCTGTAGTTTCCTCTTGACAATTTCGATGCAGTCTTGTATGGGTAAGCAGGTAAACAATGACTGGACATCAAAACTAACCATTGTCTCGTTGTTGGTTATAGGAAACCCACACACACCAACAAATACCTCAATGGTGACTCGCACCACCACCCTAGCCAGTTAGCTACCGTTGGCAAATCTTTGTTTCAGAGAGCCCACCATCTCTGCGATGCTGAACACCTAGAGGACGAGCTACGTCAGGTCAAGCTTGCACTCCACCAGAACAAGCTGCCCGTGCCTCGCCAGCATCGCAGAAGCCGTATCAAGCCACCCACAGTTGAGCGACAACCTGCATTTCTACCATATGTGAAGGGAGTTACAGACAGGATTGGCAACATCTTGAAGCGAGCTTCAATTAAAACCGTTTACAAGCCTCATAAGAAAGTGAGCCAGTTCTTGAGACCTATCAAGAGTAATATTCCTTTACAAACTGCAGGAGTATATAAACTCGAATGTGAGTGTGGTTTATCTTACATAGGCCAAACAAAGAGAAGTATCGGTACCAGGGTCAAGGAACATATAGGAGATGTCAAAAATAGGCGTTCTTCTAAGTCTGCAGTCTGTGAACATGCTCTGGATAAACCTAACCATTTTATCCGATTTGATAAACCACAGATCCTCGCTAGAGAACACAGATTCATTCCTAGAATGATACGCGAGGCTATTGAAATTCAAAAACATCCGAACTTCAATAGAGAAGATGGTTGGAGACTTTCTAACACCTGGGATCCACTTATTAAAAATTTAAAATCCCAAATCCAACAGACTGCAAGACCTAAAGATACAGTTAGTGCCTTCTGCGTGCAACCGGAACGTTACTCAAGATATCAATTGAGAAATCGTTGGCGGTAGTTGTTAATAATATTTCCTTTGTTCTTCAAATAGACAAATGTCATCTTAGTCTGCCCGTGACCACGAACACTGCAAAGTGCTCGAAACGTCGGGATGTTTAAAAATAATTAATATACGCGATTCATCCGTTATAAATAGTTTTATTTAAATGTGTAATCATCGCGAAAATTTAAGACAACATTACAAGGGACACATCTTAGTCTCTAAAATTGGTGATGCATTGGCGATATAATTAATAATAATTTCATCACTTTCACGAATATACGTAGAAATATATATTGGTCGAATGCATTAGTAAATTTAGAGCATAATTTTAAGCAATTTTCTAATACAGTTTTAAAATCAATTCTATTTAGATTAAGATACTATAGGTTGTTGAATATTCTTATTGTCTAGCAATATTATTATTCATTGCCAACTTATTGAACTACAAATATATATGTGTGCATTAAACATATATTTATAAATTTTAATTTATAATAATAGTAGGTACTTAGTATTCTTGCTTAATTATCACGCAGTCATGATTTTTATTGTGTTTAGTTTTTATACTAACTACGACATTCAAAGTCTAACAATTTATTAAATTCTTCCGTAGGAAATTAAAATGTAGTAGAATAATAAATAGCGCGCTTAATTCGCTCCGATTTGGCGAAGAAGGTTATACGAATTTGTATGATTTAAAATTCTTTAGCTATACGTAGATAGTCTGATGTATTTCATACATATAAGAAAGTTATCTCGCCAATCGAAAGGTGTTATATATATTTTTCTTGGTGGTAGTAGGCTTTGTGCAAGCCCGTCTGGGTAGGTACCACTCACTCATCAGTTATTCTACCGCCAAATAACAGTACTCAGTATTCTTGTGTTCCGGTTTGAAGGGTGAGTGAGTCAGTGTAACTACAGGCACAATGGACATAACATCATAGTTCCCAAGGTTGGTAGCACATTGATGTAAAGAATAGTTAATATTTCTTACAGCGTCATTGTCTATGGGTGATGGTGACCACTTACCATCAGGTGGCCCATATGCTCGTCCTCCAACCTATACCATAAAAAATATATTCAGTATTTTATGAATAACACGCATTACTTGAATATATATTCTGTTATAAAGAAATGTTATAAATTCTGTTATAAATCTGTTATAAATGCTATTTAATTTATGTCTGTTGATTATTGAAACATTCTTTGCTCTCTTTCTTCGGAGACTTTTGTTTACAGCACATAATTCTTAAAACTGAGGTATTACTGAAATTTTGAGACAAAATTTATTGTTCTTAATTATAAATTTTTATCAACGTTTTTAGGAATACCTAATTTATATCTGTTTAACAATTTCATAATAAGATTACCGTATCTTTTATCTTTTAATTGTTTTAGGCTCTAAATTCACAGTCACTCTATTTAAAATATATTGATAAGCATTTAAGTTCATTTTAATTATTTATTTATAGTTGTGATCGAATGTCAGGAATTGCGCGAAAACTCTTCTTCTTAAGTAGATTTATTCTGTAAGAAGGAACTCGTAACACACCACAGAAAACGAACTCGAAATGTCAATTGTGATACGTTATACCGACTACAATAGAACGCACTTGTCAAAATGGCGTGTCACTGTAAATCGAGTGAGATATATGTATATATAGATATATACATATATAGTGATTTCGTACTGCAGGACAGAGATCGTATCGATATCAGCTGATTACCTCATAGTATAATATCATAAGACATTAAACTGTGAAAGTAAGAACAAGCCGTATCCTCATCAGTTAAAAACGTGCTCGACGTACATACTGTTGAATAATGTCAACTCGAGTCAAAGATTATCTTGTCAAGAATCGTTAAGCTACCACACATTTGTTATACAGGTGTCAAAGGAGTATCGTAAGTTAATCGTCCAAAACAGCTTAAAGATATTATTTATTTGTAAGTTGTTGTCAGCGGTTTTGTTCGCGTTTTAGAGATTGGTTATCACGTGTTAGGCATAAAGATAGCCTATGTCCTTCCCTGGATATCTAGCTTGCTTCATAGCAAATTTCATCAGATTCGGTTCATTGGTTGGGCAGTGAAAGAGCGACAGACAGACAGAGTTACAGAGTTGATATTAGTATAGAAGATTTTCAACCGGCTTTATATATATTTTTTTGTTTGTTATTTCAGAACTCTGTCAGATATATGAATCGATATATGTTTGTTTGAGACAGTAATTGTCTCTCGGTTATTTGTAACGATTTCATGATAACTCCATCGTCATGGAATTTAGCATGTACATCTATTGGTCAAGAATTACAGATGACATGACACTTTGTGTCCTTCTATTCATATACGAATCCTGGTTTTGAATTCGCAATCGACGGTCTAGATTCACGCGTTCTAACCACATAGACATATCGGCTCTTGTTACATGTAAAGGTAAAATGAAAATTAGATTAATTTTGAATTTTGTATTCTCTTTTGTTGCTTCACTATGATACTCCACGTGCTCTATATATTTTAAATAGCTATTGATTTTGTTTTTTTTTTAACCATACCATACTTTGAGCTGAAATGTCCTAATTTTTAGAACGTGTTTATCTTAATCGATGATTTCGGGTTCAAACCCAGGCAACTATATATATGTGCTTAATTTGTGTTTATAATTCGTCTCGTGCTCGGCGGTGAAGGAAAACATCGTGAGGAAACCTGCATCTGTCTAATTTCATCGAAATTCTGCCACATGTGCATTCCACCAACCCGCATTGGAACAGCGTGGTGGAATATGTTCCAAACCCTCTCCTTAATGGGAGAGGAGGCCTTTGCCCAGCAGTGGGAAATTTACAGGCTGTTCCTTTACTTTACTTACTTTACCATACTTATATCTAGGCTGAAACATAAAGTGTTATACGTAGATTTATTTTGCGAACTTTGTTTTGCATATGAATAAAATGCTAAACATAATTATAATAAATAAAAAATATAATTGCTAACATGCTAAGCCAATCTTATTTTCTGACAAATACGACCATAAAATTGATATACAGCCGTGAATTAATTCAATGTTATTGAGATATGAGTTATTTAATAGTTATTTTATGAATATTGACGGGTAAAAAAAGCTTCAATCGTTCTGATTTAAATATTTATATTTAGATATTCGAACCGGTTTCGCAAACGTTAGAATAAGGGCTATATATTCAATACGTTGAAAGGCTATCGTCCATAATACTCTATTGACTTACGCAACAAGCTAATAAAGCTTTCAGTCGATATGATATTTCCTGACATACTTCAAAATCATCATCATATAACAGCCAATTTTCTCATGAATTTTATCGGTCTATTGGTGTAGACAATATGAAAAGCAGTTTGATAGTTTTAGTATTATCACTTTCAGCTATACACATAGACGTAGAGTTTGTTTTATAATATTGGTACAATGGTTACCTAAGAAACAATTAGATCGTATTTGTTTTATTTTGTGGAACATAAAAGTTACTATCGACGGGATATGCATTCCCTAACACTGTTTGTTTTGTATATCAACGATATGTTGAGCAAATATTTCTCGCGCAGAAGTAAAAGAGAGCAGAGGGAATATTGTCTCCTTCTTGCTGGTTTTAGGTGTGGCGTCTATGGTTAAAATCTTGAAGGCACAAGTGGGCTGTTACTGTTATGAAGCCTCCCATTTCTATAGCGTAGATATTCCAGAATTATTTCCCTTAACAATTACAGTAGTATTAGAATTCTTTGATATATCGAACAAGGTTCAGTTCTGGCTCTAAATCCCACTTTCATTCTATTATAGAGTATTGTTTTCATCCTTAGGTTGGTATCCCTCATTACCAGTTTCATCCCGTTGATAACGTTTTAACGCTGGGATTGTATCGATGTTGACTCTGTTTGTGTTTTGCCGTCTGTACATGCATTTGAGACCTTGCTAATGTGCGTGCGTCAAGATTAATCTTTTTACAAACGTGCTGATTTTGGAATGATCTTTATCCTGAAGTTTTTCCTATGTTGTATAATATAGAAGTTTTCAAAACTCAAGTATACTGGTTATTTCAAAGCTATACACATCAGCTATTGCCATTGTGAAGCAGAGATCCACGATGACTAAAGATTTTTAACTATTCAGTGTGCATTGTGCAGATTCCATCTTGACCATTAAAATAGTGTTACTTTAATTTATTCATCATCACGAAAAAAATAAGTGTATGTATGTAGGTGTGTATGTCAAATGTTTATATAACATATATCTAAGTTGATCATGGAAAAAAACAAATATAAAAACAAAGCGCATCCATAATAAATAATAAATTATGTATTCGTCTATTGTGTAATATGCTTTACCGATTAAGATTTTATTTATTTAAATTTATATAATGTACATTGAAAGCTACGCAATATAGAATAAAATCGATATCCTAGTCAATAACTCGGACGATGAAATAATCGATTCTTTAAATAATGGCGTTTATTTTGGTAAGTTGTTACATCCAAGGTCGAGTTAAGGTTCCAGTGCAACGTTCTATATTTAAAAGTGACATATCTGAAGCAAAATTTTTTCGTTTCTGTTTGTGTATTGAATGTGTTTTTATTTAGTTGTATGTAAATTTGTTCGATATGATGGATGGATTGTAATAGATAAGAATTTAACGAAGGAAGTTTCGATGTTCCGTTGCTCTATATAATTAAAGTTATTAGAGTAATCGTTGTTAGAGGTGTACTAATATTACATCAAAGTATTTTGCATTAAATACATATTACTTTGAGTTAAGTTATCTTGGAAAATTGTGATCGCGTTCGCCCCATACATATGGTTTGTATACTTTTATGTATACGTTTATAATTCATCTCGTCATCAGCGGTGAAGGAAAACTTCGTGACATATGTGTATTCCGCCAACCCGCATTGGAACAGCGTGGTGGAATATGTTCCAAACCTGCTCCTCAAAAAAAAATTAGATTAGGCCTTAGTCCAGCAGTGGGAAATTTACAGGCTGTTGTTGTATATAACAGAGGAGAGAAACAAAATAAACAACATTTGCCAAAAAAATTACGCAATATTATTGGCAGAGAGCTTGATTAATCTATAATATGGATTTGCGAATTGAACGTCGACGAAACTGGTATAGAATTAATACCTGTTGACTTCCAGGCAGGATATATTAATTTAAATAATTGTATTAACTAACATGACTGTAATTTTTTAAATGTTGAAAAAGAGCAACTACTGAGTTTCTTGCCGGTTCTTCTCGGTAGAATCTACTTTCCAAACCGGTGGTAGCTTCACTTAATTGTTAAATGACGTTTCAAACTTTTGAAACACTTGCTTGTAAAAGCCCACTTGAATAAAGTTTATTTTGATTTTGATTTTGATCGGAATTTCGAATTAAATTCAATTTAAAATGGAATTTATTAGTTAAGTGTAATGGTGTTGTATTATTTATATACAAAGATATATTAATAAAAAAAAAAATAAAAAAAAAAAAGATATAACAAAGATATATTAATCATAAACTACTAGTAGTGCACGACTTATCTAAGTTATTAGCAAATCGCATGAAATCAAATACGTTAATCTAATGCCTGCTTATCTTTTATATGTTTAATTAAAAATAATTATTAAAGTATATAATTAATATTAAAATTATAACTAAACGAAGAGCTGTGCTTCGTAAGCGAATAAAAGTTTTAATAATTTTGACAAAACTCTTTGGTGCAATTACAAAATTAAAAGACAATCTCTATTATTACGTACAATATTATAATCACATGCATAAATAAAGGTCAGGTTAGACTACCAGTTACACATATAGTAAATTCAACTGAACATATAATAACATATAAATAAAAATAAGTCTGCCTATTTTGGAATTGAAGTTTAACTTGTTTGACCATGTAATAATTAAATAATGAGAGTGCTTTTTATTTAATTAGGTTGTTATTGTAAGCCGTTGTGTCTTTTAAGTTGACCTTTGGCCTTCCTGTATATTCTTTAATCCTTAAAATATTTAGGGATTATGATTATTTTTTATTATAAATACAAATCTATCTAGTGATATTCGTTATACACTTACTGTATTCATTTATTTATAATGATCATAAGTACTAGTATATGTTTTTTTTTAAATCAATTATGGAACTAAATATTTGTATCAGTATTTATTAAATTGAATATAAGATTATCTGTGGGTTTTGATTGTAGAAAAAATTAACTATGGTTTGTCGAAAACTTGGTGTTATACGTTTTATTTGATTAGTCCAAAATCATTTTAATTCAAATGTTATAAAGTATGTTATTATGTTTCATTTAAATATGATGTTGTAACATATTTTAAAATATGACTAGATTTACTATATACTAATTTTCCCTACAATATTATGATGTTAAAATAATAATAATAATGAATATACATTAAATGTCACCTGATATTTTCAAAATAGTAGCAGGTATTTTTCCAACGGATTTTTGAAATACACATTATATTATACCCATTTTTTGCAAATTGACAAAATTTAATAAAGATGGAAAATTTCGAAGGAATTTCGTCTTTAACCGCAATCCACGCTGGTCAAGCCACGGATTTTGCTAATATCATCATTATAAATAAACCAGTACCTATTATCATTAAAGTTCGTTCCTCTTTTCATTGCATACGTTACACCTGAGCTATGTATCCACGTGTATTACATCTAGGTATCACTAACTAAACGGCCCGGACCCACGTGTGGAGTAAAAATCTAAATGAAGCTTTTGAATATTATAATAATTCAATTAATTATTAAGGATGAATTGAATGAATTGATATCAATTATTATTAAATATCGTATAAAATAAAGGCGCTTCCTCCCGCCTGTACGCTTAAGTTTTAAAACTATCAAACGGCTTAACTGAGTTTTACAAAAAACAACGTAATTCAAGGAAAAATTATATACGAATAATACATATACGAAGAGAAAATCCGGGAATTTCAAATTTCGAACTGGAAAAAAACATTATTATTTTAAACAGTTATATAGGGCAACATTGTAATCGTGCGATGACAGGACTTTCTAATATATTATATATACATAATTTATTTACAATGTTGCAGTATACGTACACCATGCGATGACATGTTATTTACTTAACATAAATTTCAATGTATTAAATTCAAGTATATAGTTATGTATACTATAATTACAAAGACGTTAATTTTAATTTCACAATAATGAACGAAATAGAGTGTTAAATTTTACAAAAGGGATGTGCGTGCTGTAAGCCGGATGTTGATAAATTGGTCAAGTGCGTGTTGATCGAACATTTGAATAGAATGATAGAAGCAATTATCGATATTACTTGCGTATCTATACTTAAATATAAAAAGAAAACATGAATAAAAAAAAATCGATAATAATTGTTAAAAGTGTGTGTGGAATTAGTGCCTCAAGGTATCGATATTATACAAGAAAAAAACACACACACATAAAAAAATTCTCCTTGTTTATTAATATAGATATTTCGTTATGTGGTTGGGCTATGTGCAATGCGGTATGAGTACAATGCCGCACACAATGATTTGTCCTACCACCAAACGCCATTACCTACTTTGTATACTGTTTCCATTTGAAGTCTGTGTTATATTTTTGTCTACTGTAAGGCTGAGTAAGCTGAGTGATCTGTAAAGTATGTAAAAGTAAGTATCAAGGAGAGGGTTTCGAACATATTCCACCACGCTGTTCCAATGCGGGTTGGTGGAATGCACATGTGGAAGAGTTCTATGAAGTAATACACATGCAGGTTTCCTCAGGATGTTTTCCTTCACCGCCGAGCACGAGATGAATTACAAACACAAATTAAGCACATATATAGTGGTGGTTGCCTGGGCTTGAACCCGAAACCATAGGTTTAGATGCACGCGTTCTAACCACTGGGCCATCTCAACTCTTGATCTGAGTGAACTAAAAAATATTTAAAATAAGTTACTTAAACGCGGTTGGCAACGCATTAACAATGAAAGTAATTATAAAATTCAACTTTCTCATCAATAAAGCGCTAAGTGTTAAAATATGAAATCAATAAAAACAGCTGCGGTACTTTTTATATCTATACATATACACAAATGTCGTAACTCAAACGGGTAGCTATTTGAGTTTTTTTAAATAAACTGCTTACGGTAGTTAATTGAGAAATAATATCGGTCGTGGTACCTGTAATTTGTCATACGGTATATGTATTCGCTTTTGTGTGCGAACATTTGTACACTATTTATTATGCACACTTGGTTAGTCTTTCTTAAGAAAGGAGAAACGTCATCAATCATTAACATCCTGCAAATTTCCCACTGCTGGGCTAAGGCCTTCTCTCCCTTTGAGTACAAGGTTTTGTCATTAGTGTTAACACAAATTAAGTACATTAATATTCCGTGATGCTTGCCTGTGCTTGAATCCGCAATCATCAGTAAAGATGCACTCGTTCTAACCACTGAGCCATCTCGGCTCTGTGGTTAGAACGCGTGAGAGGAGAAACGGCTAAGAGCAAATCATTATACATTTGAACTTACATAGTACAATGACATATGCATATACGAAAAGTTGAAACTAATTCAGATTTCAAGTTAATTCCGAATTTATATTTTTGATAAGTATGAAAACTTTTTCGATTAAATCGACTGTCCAAAAACAAAAGAAAGTTTAAAAATAGAACTGTTGTAACTTGATAAAACATGGCCGGAAAATTAAAATTTATGCAGTGTCAAATCCGTGTGTTATCCGTTAAAATTAGATTTTTTTTTACAAATATTGACAGCACGTCTTTTGATCTCAAAAATAGTTTCTTAATCTTAAATAAGGATGTAAAAATGAATACATTCATTCACGAAAGCACTTTAAGTTAAATTATATCGGCGTGCATTAAGAGTTTGACGCCCACAAAAATCAACCTCCGCTTACACGATGTCTTAGTGTGCGTGAGACGACTAGGAGTTAATGCAGCAAAAAATGAAAATTACATTCTTATTTTAAATCTCACGAGATTTTTTACATGCACATTTTTTTAAGTTTATACCTATCTTATAAACATTACCGGAAGTAAAGTCGCGGTTAAAACTAGTGAGCTATAAAAGCGCGGTGTTCATTACATACGCAACGAAAGCCCGAGCAACATAATATGCAGATGGTAAATTGATTAGTTTCCTTATATAACTTTCACCACAGATAATAATATAATTATTATTATATTTTCTTAATCTATATATTAAGACCTTTTTGTATACACAACAACGGGTAGATCTTTTAGTGAAAAATTAATGTAAAATCAATATTCTTTGTTATTTTTTTAAATAGTATAATAAAATAGTAAAAAAACTATAGATTCCTTTTGAATTCGTTTTATGTTAAGTAACTTAAGTTAATAGTCTATTGTACACAACAAATTAAAAATACAGAAATCTTAGGAGTAAACACAAATTAAAAAGAAATAATTCCAAAAATATATACAAATATTTGATATCTTGTACTTACCATGTACTTGCCATCTCTTCCAGAAATCTCTTTCTTTTAATTGTAAATGGCATACAAAAATTATTATATTAATTATTATATAATTTCACTAGTATTATAATAGTAGGTACCACATACCTACACATAACTTTTCTAACGCCAAATAGTACCTAATAAGTACTTAGTATTATTTTGTTCCGGTCTGTAGGGTGATTGAGCTAGTGTACATCGCAAGGAACATAGCATCTCAGATCTCGAGGCACATTGGTTATATAAGTAATCGTTAAAATAGAGTACAGCGTCACTGTATATGAGCAGAGGTAATTCCACCTCGTCGTACAAAAGCCTTAAAGAAATGTACGCGCACTAGTTTCAATAAAATATAGATTGTTAGCAAAATTACCGCCACCATCAATCATTTTCAAATTTATTTTACATAATATCCCAACAGTGTACTTAAGGAGGTCACTTCTTGTACATACGTAATATGTTTTGTCAATTTTTCAAACTGTTACGAGAGTGTGCGTTAATCTTAATACGTTTTTAGTTACCATTCTTACAGATCGACAGGAGTCGAGATGGCCCAGTGGTTAGAACGCGTGCATCTTAACCGATGATTGCGGGTTCAAACCCAGGCAAGCACCGCTGATTCATGTGCTTAATTTGTCTTTATAATTCATCTCGTGCTCAGCGGTGAAGGAAAACATCGTGACGAAACCTGCATGTGACAAATTTCATAGACATTCTGCCACATGTGTATTCCACCAACTCGCATTGGACAGCGTGGTGGAATATGTTCCAAACCTTCTCCTCAAAGGGAGAGGAGGCCTTTAGCCCAGTAGTGGGAATTTACAGGCTGTTGTTGTTGTTGTTTTGTATTCTTAGAGATTTGAGATTTCATAAAACAGGATTGTATGAAACTTGAGACTCTATAATGATTCTAAATATACATCATGGGACCGACATAGTTGATTGGTTAGAATGTGTATATTAACTGCGTCCCATGTGCTTCATTTGTAGATATAATTCCTACATATGTGAGTCTACCAATCGGGTTGGACCAGAGTGGTGAAATAATCTCCAAATATTCTCCTAATTGCCATTGTTTTGGAATGAGTCGGCAATTCTGGTAAGAGTTAAAACTCAGGACTAAAGCCTTTACACGATCGAGGCACGAGAGTGTAAACACTAACAACTTTAGTCTCCGGCCTGCACAATTCAGAGCCAGGAAGCTAATTACCTTATTCTTAGAAAAACCATTTTTTTATAAATTGAACAATAGATTATTATTTTAATCAAGATAATAAACATATGTTTAGAATCATTGTCTAATTTTTCTCATTATATTTACACCATGGATGTGAATTTTGTAGCTGACCTCAAAAACAAAAGAGCTTATCAGCTTAACCATTTTTTGTTGCTTTGATAGAGCGGAGGTAAACACATATATAAAATATCTGAGGCCGTTTAAGACGTACATTTTTAAGTGAGAAATAAAAGTAAAAAATTAGGATGTTATTACGTGCATATAAATTAATGTCATCGCCGATTTCAAATGAATTTTATCGAATCATTAAATAGATATTTCGGTAAGGTTCCATTTATGAAAATAAAACACTGAGAATACAACTACGTCACTTTAAGCGGTGCTGTCTCGTTTGAGAAAAATTAACAAATAGAGATTTCGGTAAGGTTCCATTTATGAAAATAAAACACTGAGAATACAACTACGTCACTTTAAGCGGTGCTGTCTCGTTTGAGAAAAATCAACAAATAGAGATTTCGGTGAGGTTCCATTTATGAAAATAAAAACACTGAGAATACAACTACGTCACTTTAAGCGGTGCTGTCTGGTTTGAGCAGGATGCTCAAAAAGGCGTACCCGTATTCGAAGCTATAAAACTTGAATTACAACTAAAAGTTAAATCATAATTAATTTTGATACAACAAAAACAATGTCGTTAGCACAAGCAAGACAAGGAGATTGTATTGAGTTATGAACAGAACGAAATAAGTGATTTGTTATTTAAGTATTTATAAATATAACTAGTTTTTACGACGTCAAAAAGGGGGTAGTTTGTATGGAAGTGTTAGGTACTATTCCCAAGATAAAAAGTAACTAATTTACTCTCTCTGTGCCTCATTGATTTCAAATTCAAATTCATACATTTGTGTTTATAATATTAGTGACATTAAGTTCCTAGTTGGATATAAAAAAAGCGATATTTATAAGATAAATTATATATTTTTTTATGATGATTACCATGTTATTGTAATCACATATATTTTTATCATGTCTGGGAATTTATTTTGGTTTCTTCATTTTGATTTTATAAAATCATTAATTAACATGTTTTTTATAATAAAATATTTAAAAACATTATTCAATTTATGCGTATTGTGTAGACACAATACATAACAACGATTATTCAAATTAAGATTAGTATTAAAAAAAAATAACACGGACTATGATGACCATGAATAATGAAAACAACAGTACAAGTTCTAATCAATTAAATAAAAAAATATACTAAAATACAATTGAAATTTATTTATTTGTTAAACGAAAAAAATAATAATAAATAAACAACGTAGTATTGATATGTGATTTGTTAGGATTACCCTAATTTACCAAATGATTTGGTCACTTATTACTCAAGCTATAATTGAAGAGTTTACTAGTGAACGTCTTTTTTGTTTTGCACGTGTTACCAACCTAAACTAGAACTCCGAACTGTTGCTTCTGTTCCGGGCATTGACCTGGTTTCAGAATTCGTTACTATGAGTAGAAGCTTATGTAATGAATGTTATTGAGGATTTCCTGAGACAATTTCACGAAAATTGACATACCTAATGATATTACGACGATAGTATTAAAGAATTTTATGGCATAGATCGATGGTGAAATCTTTTTGACGTAATGTTCATGACCAAAGCAATTTCAAACTTTGATAAGAATAAAGTCAATACTATGGTACACTAACTGACTGCCTGCTTCAGTGACTCAGATACAAGACAGATTCAAAATGTCAATATAGGAAAAGATGAAGGGTTTTCTCTGAAGATTTTTAATAGCAGTCCAAAATAAGAAAACTAATGGAGTGTTATAACCTCGTGTCTTGGAGATCACGCTGATGCTACAGCTGATGCTACAGATTTTATACTTCAATTGTATCTACACGTGCTTGTGTAGATACAATTGAAGTATAAAATCTCCTGCATTTAGAAAACCTGACGGTAGGACTTGTTTTCCTCTCTTTCCAAAAATTTAACACAGGAGTGCGAACATTTGTTGTAGTGCCAAAAAATTGTAGGTACTTTTTATTTAACTTGGTTATATTTTATAATATGAAATATTCTTCGCGAAGAACAGAATGATAAATCATAAGATAATGATCTTATGATGTATTTGTATACACGCTTCTGATGTAACAGAACAAGGTATCATTACATAAATATATGTATGTTATATTTATGTAATGACCATAGAAGTTTACTCTTTGTCAAAATAACACTTCAAAAATATGAAAAATTGGATTAATTTTGGACCGTTAAATTTGGACCGCAACCGTTAGTACACATATACATTTTAAATATACTTATCGAAACGTCATTATCTAGCAATTTTTTTTCATGCATTTTATAAGTTTTTTTTTTGGCTTTACCGTCATACGCGGACGTAGCCACTGGCGGAAAGTAATATGTTGTGAAACGATTATAATAAATATAAAAATAATTTATATTCCAATCGTTTGCTGATTTAGTTATCAATTTTTATGATAATATGTTATTAAAATATCTTAAAAATATTTCTAATAAGTCTGGCCATATTTGTGTATCAGCCTTGATACTATTTTAATGAATGTGTTTATTTATTATTTCAATGCTATCGTCTCGCCGAAACTATATTATGATTGATAGTGACCTCATTTTTGATTTAGTTTTATTAAAAAAAGAAATTTAAAAACAATTTTGCTCTTCAACGTTACGTAAGATAATAATTCGTATACAAATTACATATTAATCTCAGCTTGTCATTGTGATTGCTGATTGGTTTAAAAAGTATTAATTAAGTAATTATTATAATATTTGTTAAATAGTATTAAAAATGTTAATTAATGTCTATGTTCTGTAGATAGATTTAGTTAGCGTTTATTACAATAGCTAAACTAAAATACAATTATTTTATAGTTAATTTCATTTATTCTGTAATTTTAAATAAATAAATAAATAAAAATTGTTATTTTTTACTTATTAAAAATATACATATGTGACATTTGAAATTAAAATGGACCTTGTATAATAAAACATCTAAAATATTTAACATCCTGCTTTCTGGTCACTCAGGAAGCAGGATGTAAAATTTATTTAACTCAGTTACTTAATAATAATTGTTGATTTAGTGGCTATTTAATATGGCCGTAAATTTTGATGTCACAGAATTAATCGGACCATAAAAAATTAGGTTTGCCTGTAGCAGACCGAACGAAAAAAACTGTCGTTCTGTGATTGAACATTTTCCGTTATCGTATCGAATTAGCAATGCTATCGAACTGTGAGACTGAAAAAAAGAGAGCATTTGTATTTGTGTGCATTCTTGTTGAATATAGTATAGAATACTTTTTTGGCAATGACTGCTATTTGAAATCAGACAGGAGTCAATATGATCACAATATTGAGTTGGAATTGAGTGACAAGATCTATTTATTTGTGGACATTCTTATAACGTGCTAGTACCAGCGATTTCGCGTTTGAATTTAACAAAAATATTTCTTTTGCCTAAATTACTTTTTATTACATTAGATTTCTGCTAGTGATAGTCTCGTTAAAATCGGCGCAGCAATTCCAGAGATTAGCTGGCTGGCTATTCAGACAGACAGATAGACAAAAATTGAAAAAATGGTTTGTGTTTTAGTATATATACCGTCCAAAACTAAATATTATGCATTAAGTAAAAAGCGTTTGTTTTAATATTACAAATAAACATTATAATTTTATTCGCTCAAGTTCATTTAAAATTTATACAAACATTGTATAATTTCAAGTACAACTTAAACTATTTGAGTCAATTTACATACATAAGTAGAATGTAAGCTGTCGTAGAATATTTTTGAATATTTGTACAAAAACTGCACAGAGTTTTTGTTTACCTAACTTGCATTTATAAGTCATCTTGTGTATATCAGTAAAGACTTGCATTGTGGAATTAAATTTTGGTAAAATTCAAAATTATTCGTAAGGCGAACAGAGGTCTTAAACATCATTTAAAAACATTACTTAAAACAAAAAACCATTAACTAAGTAATAATTTAGACGACTACAATTAATTTCTTATATATAACATTTTATTATCTTAAATATGTATTAGTGTATATATTTTTTTATTGGACAACATAACATACATTACTCTGATCCCAATGTAAGTAGCTAAAGCAGTTGTATTATGGGAAATCAGAAGTAACGACGGTAAACTCCCCGACCCTAGACAACATAGAAAACTAATGAATTTACATCGACTCGACAAGGAATCGAACCCAGGACCTCGGAGTGGTGTACCCATGAAATCCGGTGTACACACTACTCGACCACGGAAGTCGTCAATGTATGATAAAGATATATAGTATATACACATATATATGTAGCAAGTATAAGTATTAGTGTATAAATAGATGTATGCATGTTTATGACTGTACCGCCTACCCCGATGGTGGATTTTCTATTTTTTTTCTGTTTAGTCCTAAGCTTTCTTTATATTTGCTTGTGGTGTACATTAAAGTACATTTCATTTCATGGCACTTCGTCACTAGCAATGGGCTCTTTGCGACTAAAAGGGCTTAAAGTCATTACTTCCAAGTTACTAACGGTCGGAAGGTTTAAACACGTCAGATGAACTGGAGCGTGGCGCATCGCGTAACGTTACTTTATTGTAGCGTATGTTTCTATAAATTTCCTTTCTACTATAAATTATATTAAAATTACTATTTACCAATTTTATACATATTTCTATATGTCTAAAATATTTATTTCATTGAGAATTATTAACATTAAGTCCTTGATTATATACAAATATTCATTAAAAATAGTTGCTGTATATATCTTGATAGCAAGGATGCTAGCAACGTTTTCCCGTTTAATGGATATATGTATTACTTTTAATTTTTTAATACCTAAACTTGCATTACCAAATCTGGTATTGATAGGTTATAACGGTAAATCCTTTGCTATTTTTAACCCTTTACATTTGGATGTAACAATTTAATTTATGTATAAATTATTTATATAATGTTTTGTCAATCAATATTTGTCGTATGTTTTTTTATCTCTAACTCATCATTAAAATAAAATAAATTAAAAAAAATCGTAAACTTTAATTTCGTAGTCCTTGTAATTTCGAATATCAAACAGATGATCTTCGTCAAAATTGTGTTTTAAGACAAAATTATACATATAAGGTAGATGTAATACATCGAGATCTATTAAAGTATTAACATAGTGAGTATATGTATAATTATGAGTTCCATTTTTGCTTTGTTTATACGTATATTATTAGAAATATATCCGTGTAAGGTCGTAAGTAATATTTAGTGTTGATACTCGCATATTTAGTAGCATTTCAGCTTTTTTTAATTGCTTTTAACAATTAGAGGGTTTTAACTAGGCACAATAACTAAGTGATTGCTATTACATATAAGCGTTCACTGACCCAGAAAATGTTTAGAAGTGATTAGATTATAACATGCTTTATATAAGAATCGCCATGAAATAATTGTTTGTCAGACTTTTTAATTACTTGTCCATACTATGGAAAGTTTTGAAATAAACGGATATATATTATCTAATATAAATAATTATTACGGGTACGCCCTGTTTGTATGGGTAGGGAGAGGTACTTATGCCGTTCGGATAAATTTCGGCCAGGGCGCCCAATTTCATGGAACACCAACTTGCTACCCAAGCATATTAGTGCAATTATGTGCGTAAGCAAAGGAACACTCTCTATAGCGTCAATCTCATAACCCATTTCCGATACCGCTGGATAGAGTTCAGGTGCAGAACTAACGGCTTTACGTGCTATTCGAGGCACGGGAGGTTACTACACTATCTACTTCTGTCTCCATGGTATTCCTGATTAAGTTTTTCGATAGAAAGACCCATTTAATTAGTCCAATTCGAACCCCGGAGCTCTGTATCTGAGACCAAGCTATTATGTGTGGCGGTCAAACTAGTATATATATATAATATAATTGGCTGTTGCTTGTTATACTTCTAACATCTTAATATGAGGATAATGAAGTACGGTGATGGCTCAGTGGTTAGAACGCGTGCATCTTAACCGATGATTGCGGGTTCAAACCCAGGCAAGCACCACTATATATGTGCTTAATATGTATTTATAATTCATCTCGTGTTCTGCGATGAAGGATCGTGAGGAAACCTGCATGTGTCAAATGTCATCGAAATTCTGCCACATGTGCATTCCTCCAACCCGAATTGGAACAGCGTGGTGAAATATGTACCAAACCCTCTCCATAATGGAAGAGGCAGCCTTATTCCAGCAGTGGGAAATTTACAGGCTGTTACTTTACTTTACTTTACTTTATGAGGATGATCGATTTGTTTCCCTTAATATACATTAAAAATACACTTCCTATTATTATTACACGTATGGATGTCGATCAGGTGTAAATCGAATTTCATCTCCGAAGGTGGAATGCGGCAACAAGTCGATAACTTTCACGAACGAGTTTACTAACTTATAGGTTATAGCTATGTAAGAATATTTTAACTGAGTTTCGTACTTATAACAGTTTATATAAATGCAATTAATTATTTATCTCTATATTTTGTTTCAACTGTTTGATGATATACAGAAGTCCTGTGTTTGCTAATAAAATAATGGTGCCGAATCTCTTTCGAATGTCTTTGCTGAAATTATAGTTATCATTTGAGTAAGTTTATAAATAGGCAGACGGACTATTGGATTATATGTTGGTAAGTGGTCACCAACATTTTTGGACATTGGCACAAATATTAACCATTACATAGTCAAAACGCTACTCACCTTGGAAACTAAGATATTATGTCTCTTGTGCCTGTAGATACACTGGCTCAACCTTCAAACCGGAACACATTAAGTATTACTGTTTGGCGGAAGAATATCTAACGAGTGATTGGCACATATCGAGACGGCTGGCACAAAACCGTATCACCAATTAAAAATGTTTTTCTTAATATTTAAATGAGACCAATCGGGAAGTATTAAGAGCAAACATATAAGAATCACTATTTATTTGCTACTGAAAAAAACGTATACTTAATAAGAGTGAACCAATATATGAATACGAAATTAAAAAAAAATGAACAGTAAAATATATATTCTAATAATAATAAAACCCATATGAGGGAGTGCTGGACGGTAGCAGACATGGCATACTGGTATCATGGCTTAAAGATTCTTGATGCCGTTGACAGTCTTGGCATGCCAATCGCTATTGGCTTAATTTGTAAACAACGTAAGTCTTAGGATTTTCGTTTATATTTTGCTTCATATCAGCTTCAAGGTTTCGCAGGTAAAGAACGCGGATATAATTGATTATCGTTTATTTAATTAATAATATATTTTGTATAAATCATACGTGCAAAAAAACAACAAAATATTTTTAAAACAAACCTTGTAACCTAGACAACATTGACCTTAATATTACACAGATTAAAAATTTCAAGTTCATTCGCCTAGTATGACCATTAAATTTTAATTCGCTTGTCTAGCCGTCTGATATGATATAATTATCTCGACTGTGACATTTGAATAAATCTTTATGGTCTCTTAAAATATTTTTCTTTAAAAAATAACTCAGCTACGCTTAACTGCGGAGTTATAATTTTATAAAACTAATTACTCAAAGGTAATTATGTCTAACAAGGTATACTTAAGATATTTTCCTTAAACGTATAAACTAAATAATAATGTTTAGAAACAATTAATGTTACTTGTACTCCGTCAAGGGTGTTTTCAGCGCGATATTTTGGTTTTAGAACAGTAACGTATATTAATTTACGACCTCCGTGGTCGAGTAGCGATACTCCGAGGTCCCAGGTTCGATACCCGGCCGAGTCGATTTAGAAAAGGTCTAGTTTTCTATACTGTCTTTATTTCTGATTTTCGATAAAACAAGTGCTTTAGTTACTTACAATGGGATCTGAGTAATGTATGTGATATTGTTTATATATATATATATATATATATATATATATATATATATGTGTATATATATATATATATATTTGTGTACTATTAAAATGATTTTTAGAACGGATCAATCGTAAGTACACAACAACATTTAGAAGCACTTCACTAAATTTTATGTATATGTGTGTACATACAGCTTGAATGTATATACACACATATACATAAAATTTAGTGTTCTGAATAGATCGACAAAATCTTAAATATAATTGTATAGTTACGCGATAAATGTTTTGGCTTTGAACTCATCCTTCACTTTACAAGTAATCATAGAAATCTAGATTATACAACTAAGTTTTATCTGTAAATTTGTTACAAATACTATTTAAATATATTTATCTCCAATCCAAGTTTGATTTGCTTATATTTTTCATAATAAAAAAGGTTACATTCAGATTTGCAGACGAAAGCTATAATATAAAGCCTACTTTTATCGTTCAGTAATTTGATTACTTTTTGCCGCAGGCATGAAATTGATTAGACAAGCCAGTTAGAATCAGGTCAAGAAATATAATATATATATGCAAATGAACACATATATCGTACTAACTGATTGGATAGTTGGCTAAAATGAGTTTTATAAGGGCCTTATTGCATAACGCCTTTTCCAATGAAAATTTATTTACTACTTTTCAGTGTTGTTTTGTTATTTATAATTACAATTGGTAGTGTTTGTCATTCACTTAATGCCGTTAATCATTGAGGAGTTCTCCTGGTAGTCCACCATCAGCTAGACTTCATCATAGGCATGTTTACTAACATCAATTGCTTGACGACTATCTTAAAGAAATAGAACTAAGCCCGTAAAATAGTTACTTACTAATAGGTTCTGATTACTAGTTGTGGTCTTCATCATCAGTTCCACTTCATCAAATGTCACTCTTCGTGAGCATATGACCAAGGCACTTTTAATAAAACCGAAATCACTATAGGTGTGTCTATAAAATTTGAGGAGTTCCCTCGATTTCTCCAGGATCCCATCATCAGATCCTGATCTCCTGACAATGGGACCACCTGTAAAACATGCCCTTTCAAACAAAAAAAGAATTGTCAAAATCGGCCCAGCCATCTTCGAGTAATTCGGTAACATACATAAAAAATAAAAAAAATAAAAAAAAGGCCCCGACGAATTGAGAACCTCCTCCTTTTTTTGAAGTCGGTTAATAAATGGATCAACATTTGAGTGAGTTTTCGTAATTTCCAAAACAGATACCGTGAGACTCACGGTATATTGATTGTATTGTAAAATAGGCTTATATTGTAATAGTAAATAACATAAAATGGATTTTTCGCTTCTGAGTTATTTTATTTCAAAAGGTTACACGTGCCCAACGTATCGTTACAAGTGTATTCGTACGAGTGTAAATTAATGTTATTATTCGCATACAAACAATGATTAACTTGTACGGAATATACTTGAATACTATTATGTAAATTTGGTAAGATATCATTGCAGTTAATTTACAAATTATATATTTGTTGCCACATAATCAAGAAGCGCTAGAGGCTTGTTTCGTTTAATTTTCCTTCGTAGAAATTAATCAAGTTTCCTCTTGAGATTGTTTATTTTTTCTCCGACAAGGTTCAGATAATAGAGATATTAATAAATAAAAATTTTAATAAAAAGAAAAACCGACTTCAAACAAAACATTATTTTAAAACAAATAAATGTGCACTAAATAGTAATTAAAATAATTGCGAATTCAACATATTTTTTAAAGTCCTCCTAAGTAAAATGAAATGAAAAATATTAGACTACTTAAAAATCGATTTACGATTATATAACGTAGTTATAGTAATTGTTATATTTGGATCCGGTGTCCAATCCTCCTTTTTGAAGTCGGTTGAAAAAACTTTGCTGATTTAAATTCTTTTCAACGTTGTTGCTTTTAATAAATACACAACTAATTTTTAATCTCGTCATCGATGACAATATTATACATACAAGTCTTATACAAATTATACTAGTTATCGTTCACAGCTTTGCTTGTATTTCAGGACTTGGTTGCTACTTTATTTAGGGCTTAATTTAATTTTATATTAAAATTCATCGTCAATTCAGTGATTTAAATGGCAATAAAAGAATAACGCACAAACAGACAATCTGACGGTCGCATTTAAATAATATAGATAATGTATTGTATTTATAAGTTCCCTTAAGATAATACGCATTCGGCATTGCCTCGTTTAATATACGAGTATTCTTTTAAACATAAACCAGTTGTGTTTTAAACTAGTTGTGTACTGTACCATTTATACACGTAACAGGAATAATCATATACAATATAGCAGGAATATTGTTTTGACTGACCAAATATATCAATTAGAATATATAGGTTCACTATACATATAAATGTATATTCAAAATAAATATTTTTAGTATATGAATTAATTATACCTGTTGTTAATACCTTGAGTAGAAATTATTAGAATTATTTACATCGAAATGACCTTAAATATGAGGTCCCGAGTTCTATTTCCTACAATTATGCATATTACAACTATAATTTATACGTTTTAGTATTTGTATGAAATTTTTAAATCACGATATTTTACATTTAAAATTGATTTAATTATCATTATATATTTTATAAAGTTATATACATATATGCGAACTTAAACTGCTAAGTAGTCACCACTGCTGATACCGTTACTGTGAGAAATGCTGCTCGTCAGCTGTCAGTAGATGTAGTGATGCTGGTACTAAATTTACTCCAGAATGTCTTTCAACGCTTACAGCTTTTTAGTCAATCTATACATATAATAAAATTGGAGCATCTGTTTGTAATATTAAAATAGCCCTTTTTTACACAATACATGTGTATTTATACACGGTAAATATACCAAAGTAACATTTACAGTCTGTCTGTTCCAGTTAATTTCGGAAACGACTAGACCGATTTTGACGGAACTTTCACTGGCACTGATATAATAGGGAGTAACTTAGGCTACAATTTTTTTTTGTTATATTCAAAGGCGTACAAAGTCGCGGGCACAGCTATTAGACAATACAAACCGCTTTGTCCCTGCATTTTAAAGCTGTTCAATTCAATAAAATATGTTTTTATTTACGAAATTAGTTAAAAAACCTCTAAAAATACCAGTGTTTCTAAACTATACTGTGCATGTGTTATACAAATAAACCTTCCTTTTGATTCAATTTATCTAATGTAAGAACTGCATCAATTATTTTTTACCTTGTTAATTTATTTTATTGTGTCATAATATAAAGCGAAAGCTTTCCAAACAGGTGCCTAAGAGGCCTCTTTTTTGGTTCACACTTTGACTTCCTACATGGTTGAAGCTTTACATCAAATATAATCAAAATCAGTTCATCGGCTTAGCAGTGAAAACGTATTACGTGAAAATGTTACGACGGCACCACTTTCGTATTTATAATATTAGTGCGCTGGGTTATTATGTCAACGAGGTTCGGAAATGGAAATATGCGTGGGCGTGTTAGAGCGAAAACATACCATATCAGAAAATGTAACCACTGAGTAATTATCGATATAATTTAAACTATATCACAAAATAAATACTCGAGAAAACATTATGCGGATATGTAATAATAAATTGTGATTACAATGAAAATTTCTACTTTCGTTTTTCGACTGTCTATAATCGATTCTTTCAAAGTATAATACAATTTTAGATAAATAACTATATTTTTATATGTATTGTTGAGCGTTTCGTACTTAAAATGCACTAAGCTAGCTGCTTATGTTTGGTTCCTTAATCATTGACAAAATCATACGACAATCGATCAGTTTTTATAAACATTTGTGATAGATTAACCTAATTACCAACTGTGACCAATGGTTGCTTCGTAGGAATCGCTGCGTTAAGTATAAGACTGCCTTTTGTCCCTCACGCAAATGTAACTGTATTTATTTCAGACTTGGAGTCGCACACTACAAGTCAGAAATAATAAAATGAGAGAGGGAATTTGTAATAATTGCTTGTCAATATTTCACTTTTTTTTACTGTCTGTAAATAGTGGTAGTTCGTATAAATATGATGATATGATATATCATACATATTACTGTACATGAGGTAGACATGAGTAGATTATATAGATCATAAAAAAGTTGCATTAAAAATTAATTTGGTACTTTAATGACAAATTTAACAAAAGATTGTTTTGTATTAAATTACAGAACACCTTTTTCACATTCGACGAACAGACACAGAAAGTTTCTCAAATCTAAAACAAGCGTAATGAATCTGTTGTTATAGTATCACGGTTAATGCATACAATGCGCAGTCAGAGTAAGAAAGCCTTCGTCAGTTGTCAAATTCATTCCTTTATCAAGTCTTAAGCTCTTAGTACCTTTTGAAACTAAAAATCAAAACATTGCGACGCAATATATCATTCTCAATCGGTAAAGCAGATTTTAGCTCATACTGAGCACACGAAAATAGATCTTAAGGTGACGAACCTTTTCTTACCCCGACTCTACATGTTATTCTTATATAACAGCTGTGAGCAAAAAAAGTTAACAATTAAGTTAGACAATGGCATGTATGCTTAGCCTGCGAAGATAAAATAAAAAAACATATATAATACCTTATTGTACATTTTATAAACAGTTTATGATAGGAATCGTAAGTGTCATCACTTTTTTTATATACTTTAAATCGTGTATTATCTTTAAATCTGGTCACATAAATATTGCCTAAACATATATCATAGTCTGTCTTAAATCTGAGTGGTCGTTAAACAAGGAGTGGTCGCATATTTGCATAAATTGTCCAAACACAACGATTATACAACACTTACATCAATTGGTTGTATGGCTTTGTGCAAGCCTGTCTAGCTACCATCCATCCATAAATCTTGTGTTACCGTTTGAAGTGTAAGTGAGCCAATGTAACTGTAGGCGCAATGGACATCTTCTTTCCAATATTGGTGGAACATTGGCACCGTAAGCAATCGTTAATAACTCTCATTGGGCCAATGTTTGTGTATTTACCCGTCCAATTTCTTCTGTCAAAATAATTTTAAAAAAGTCGGCTTTTACTAATACATGAAATGAATTAAATAAGTCAAATATTTATACGTGGTTCGCTCAATAACATTGCACTGCTGTGATATTCTGATATGAAGCCGTTGTATATTTCTATATTGTCGCGTCGTGTCAGATTACCGTCTCAATAATATTGTTTGTCACTATAATTTAGATGTAGTCCAGTCAGAATATTCCACCAACCCGCATTGTAACAGCGTGGTGGAATATGTTCCAAACCCTCTACTTAGTGGGAGAGGAGGCCTTAGCCCAACAGTGAGAAATTTACAGGCTGTTACTTTACTTTTACTTTACTTTACAGTCAGAATAAATATTTAATTGAATGATTTGGGAAATACGTCTTATAGACGCATTTTTTGACAGTCGATTCGTAAAAGAATAATGTCTCGGAAATACATATATTCAATCTATATTATTATAATAAATGTGAAAGTAACTCTGTGTGTCTGTCGCTCTTTCACGAAAAAACCGCTGAACCGATTTTGATGAGACGTGGTGTGAAGCAAACTTGAACTCTAAGAAAGGATATATTGGCTTCTTTTTTGCCTTACACAAGGCAACCACCGCACTAGAACGCGAGCGAAGCCAGGGGCGACTACTAGTATCTTATTAATAAGAATATTGCAATTAAATTGTGTAATATTCTTGAATAAGTGGATCATTATTCGTCAATTCGTTGAGAATGTAATAATAATCCATTTATTATAGTAATTACTGTCTTTATTGCTCGTTTTTCCCGTGTAATCTACATTCCGAATCGAGGCGCCGTAGTAACATAGCTTTCAATGAATCTTATTAAAAATGCTACACATAGCAGAAATTGAATAGTTTTTTTATTATTTTGATTTTAGATTTTATATAGGAACCAGCTACGCCCGCAATTTCTTGCGCGTTTTAATTTGACAAAAAAAGTTAAAGTTGTAGCCTAAAATTATTCCTCATGACACCAGCTGTCAGTGAAAGTCCCATCAAAATCGGTCCTGCCGTTCCAGAGATTACTCGGAACAAACAGACAGACGATCAATAATTCTAAAAAATGTTGATATTTTAATATTACAAACAGACACTCCAATTTTAATACATGTATAGGTTTTCAAATGAGTTATCTATACATGAAATAATTTGTAATGAATATTTTTTGTGGATGAAGTAAATTGTTCAAGTAACCTTTAATAATATTAAAGTACCAGAGAAGGAAGATGTTACGAGATGCGCGCGTGCTAAAGGTCAAAACGGTTTCGCACTAGACTTCTATGGAACATTACATTTTCGACTTTAATTTCAATACAAGCTAATAAGGACTTCGATCGTGTGACGAAATAATTTTACTGCATTCACGCACACACAAAAAATCCAACCCTGAGAAATTAAATAGTTCATAGTCAAAGCCAATCAATATTCTGAACTTCTGAAATTGGTAGGATAATACATTTATAAGTTTCTCTTTGTATGGTATATCTCTTGTATATTATCGGAAATATTTCGCGCTTGAATCGTTTGTAGTGTTTGTTAAATACTTTATATGTATGTATAGCGTATTTAATGTGGGACATATGAGCTGAGTTGCGCCCATATTTCTAATATAGCGATGTTTGCACTTCGCAATGCAGGGTTCAAATGACTTACGCCAAGTATTCGTTTAAGATGTTTCGACACTAAACGAACGATATTGAAAGTCGTATTACTTCTTAATATAATTATTTTTTAATAGTCTTTTGTCTATTATTGTATGGAATATAGTTTTTGAAGTTAATCTTTAATTAAATTATGATTATATTGTAATTAATAATATCTATTATTATATTCAATACCTGAATTTATGAGTCATAAAACCAAGATTTTAAATTACATTTAATGTAAAATTGTATTTTAATTGTTTCCAATTTCTTGTTTATATCACCAACACGTGTTTTAACGACACAACATATGTGTTAATTAATTTTAATATCTAAATTTTTAAATATGCGCAATATATTTTCATTGAAAAAAAAAAAGAATTTTTAATCTGCATTGTATTTAATCAGTGATCGGTCACTATACCACTACTTTCCATTTTTAAATTAAATTAACTTTGTTTTCAATCTTAACGTTTATAGTCTTCTATAAAAAACCGGTCTAAAGCCTCGATTCGTCCAAATAAAGATAGATACGTTACAATATCTAAATATTAGTAGGTATTATGAAACGGTTGCGTTTCATTCATAAATCATTTAAGCTCAAAGCCTATGCAACATAATAAATAAAAATATGAATACATTATACGTTTTATTAAAATAATTCTTCACGGTTTACATAAACAAGTTACATAAAACTTATCAATTAAACATATGAAATCGAACGTGGAAAATTTGAAGAATTACGTAGAAATTTCGTTAATATGACACGAAATGCGGTCGAATACGATTATTGAATTTCTAGTGACCCGACATGGCCTAGTGGTTAGAAAGCCGGATTTTTTAATCGGTGATTGCGGGTTCAAACTCAGGCAAACAACATTGCATTTTCTTTTGCTTTATTTGTGTTCGTAATCGTTCGTAAATATTGGATGACATTGACATCAGATTAACCAGTTATAAACACATACAACAACAACAACAACAGCTTTACCACATACAGTGAAATCATCCGATAAAGTTTCCATTTTCAAATTTGAGTTATATTATAATTATAATTAAACAACCTGAATACAGAAAAAAATGTTAGTAAAGTATTGATAAAAATATATAATTAAGTCAAAATGTAAAAAAAAATATTGTGTATAACATTAAACAAAATGTTTCAATTATAAAAAACATGCAGTAATTATCAAGAGCTATGATTATGTATTCGATTAGGTCGTTAAGCTCGTATACATTTGTGAACAGAAATTCTTTAATTTTTTTATATATACCTTGATCACAATATCGTTCATTGATTTGATTACTATTAGACAAAAGGAATACCGAATCATAAATTGTCAGGATTAAGAGATTCGGAAAAAGAGACACAACTAGTAATGAGTACACTGTTTCCTCCTAAAATAGATTTTGCACAGGACAATTTTCACAGAGCACAGTTTCATATATAGTTACAAGGTCTACCAACCAGCTAAGTCATCTTGGCTCTATGATCTATGAAGGGCAATTAAATATATCTTATGTTAATATGGTGGAAGTCACAAAGCACTCGAGTGACATTGTGAAGATCTTAAATGTTTCTTTGACATTTCAAAAGACCACAGCCCTGACCAGGAAATAACACTGATATCTCGATGTATACTTCCCGGGTTGCAACAATGGCGTTCTTCCTTGTTGTAACGCAATCGATTAAGAAGTTTTCATTTCAAATTTAATTATCTTTTAATCTTTTCTAGTAGTTCTGTGACTTAATATATCATATTGGATAATTTAATTTGACCAGAATCTTCCAAGGAGTTGCTCGAAGTCCAGCGAAGATCTGATGATGGTCAGTGATAATATTAAATATAAAACACCAAAATTTATTAAAGTAGAATATAAAAACGGCACGAGCAACAGTGACCCCGTGGATGTTCTTAAGTCATAAAAAAACATTTGACATTGTAAGAACTGTGCAGGATGATTCTCTGTGTCGCTGAGCACGAGGTGAACTGTAAGCACTAATTAAGCACACGAAACTAGTATGTACATTGTAATCGATCATAGGAAAGAAACAATCATACCTCTATGTTCATACTCTTATTTTTTCATCGGGTTGCTAAGTTAAAAAAAAAACATATATTAAACAGGTCATCAACCTCTTGCCCAATGTTATTATGGGTCGGCTCAGCATGTAATTTTTTTAAGAAAGTCTACATTATGAAGAATTGTTTTATAGGTCACAAGGACGTCATTAATGAGGCCTTCTGGATCTGACGGCCTGTAAAATCCTTCCGAATACAAACCCTTATATGTCCATAACCTTATGTACTCTTATTAAGTAAAAGTTTGATATAATATATTTTTGAAATGTTTTAATAAAATCAATTATTTAAAATGTCAAAGTCATTGAAAAGGTTAAGCAATACGGAACGAAAGTTGACACATTCATTGAGATATACGATAAATGAGTTATCAGGAAACAAAAGCAATTTAGTTGGCATTTGACATGAAACTATCTTATGCATAAATAAAAAAAAAAAAATCTTTAACTAGTCTAGTCTTGGTGATGGTATCATTCTGAACGATTTCAGCCACTATAATAATTTCTAAGAGATACTTCTTAACTGCGCGTCCAACGCTTCATTGTGTACTGTGCATAATCAGATGCGGTCTCAAAACGTACACAACCCAAAAGAGTTCAGGATCCTTTTATTTTTTTATTCTTTTCGACAGCAAGCGTGCAATTCCAATTTACAAACACCAGAATTTCTCGATTAATATTTTTTATAAATGCTTAATGACTCAATACGGAGTGTTCTCTTAATATTCAGAATATTGCTTAGCTATGATTATGGCATCTCCCACTGGTCTTCATTGGCCACAAGTCATATATACGTTCATCATTAGTGTACTCATTTCAGTTTTCGGTTAAGGTCAAATCGCTCAAACTTGTGGTTTAAGCTCTGTGGTAAATAAACGGTTAGTGGTTACAATCACACCTTAAATATTTTTGTTATTGACCTAAAACTTATGTGAAATAAGTTATACCTTTTATTTCGTAACTTTTTTGTATTTCGGACGTGCGTTGAGTGTAACTCCTAGATCTACTGATCTCAAAACCGATGCTAAGTTTATAAATGCGAAAGTAACTCAACTTATCTGTTTATCTGATGTTATTTCATAGTAAAATCGCTGAACCGAATTTGATGAAATTTGTTACTCAACAAACTTAAATTTCGGAGGAAATATACGATACATTTTTATGCCTTACATGATGAACAGGTTGGGGGACATATATTATGTGAACTTTATATAAATTGCTTAGCGATAAGAAAGTGTTAGGATAGCCTTCCTTTGGGGTTTCACACACACTCCTAAAGGATAATGTTATAATATTGAAAGGATATGAATGAATTGCAATTGCACATTCTTCAGGGGCTTATTATATACTAACAATATTATTAGTTCAGAATCAAGAAAAATCATGAGTAAATTTGATTATTTTTAAAGAATTCCGGATATAGTTCCGTCAGTACGTATCGGATAATGATTGTGAATTGAACTAAAAATACTTACACTGATAAACAACCGGTAGTCTAAAAAAGAAACTACATAAATAATGATTTCATTAAAATTCTTAAAAATATACCTTGACTCAATATGTTTATCTTAATTTAATCTGAATTTAAATTAAATAATTCAAATATTCTTAATGTTTAAACGCATTTACTGTCATTTCAATTTTCTTACTTCTGTTCTATTGTAAAAACTTATATACAATTTAATCTAATTTAGTGCATACACAATTAACTAAATATATGACCAGCTGTCGAGGCAACTTATTATGTTTTTTTTTTTTTTTTTTTTTTTTTTATGGTATACTTTGGTGGACGAGCAGATGGGCCACCTGATGGTAAGTCACCCATAGACAGGGACGCTGTAAGAAATATTAACTTTTCCTTACATCGTCAATGTGCCATCAACCTTGGGAACTAAGTTGTTACGTCCCTTGTGCCTGCAGTTACACCGGCTCACACACCCTTCAAACCGGAACAGAACAATACTGAGTACTGTTTTTTGGCGGTAGAATAACTGATGAGTGGGTGGTACCTACCCAGACGGGCTTGCACAAAGCCCTACCACCAAGTGAATGTAGATTAGACATTGGTAACATTTTGCTTTAACTAATTTATTACTAGTAGTTATTACTAGATTTCTTTGTACTAACTTGCTTTCATTTATTTTTACTTCAGATGTCTCCAATAATTTAACATTTAAGTTTTCAAAATCAGTACGAAAACTTACTATCTTAGTAATTGAAATCTAAAAATATAATAAAATTGGAGAGTGTCTGTTATTGTGTCTGTTGTCTATAAATAAAGTAACCCGATTTTAAGTTCCTGTTTTAGTATACACGGTACATATATCCAAACAACCTTTTTTTAAGTTTCATTATCTCTCTCTGGAATGGCTGGACCGATTTTGATGGAACCTTCACCGGCAGATAGCTGATTTAATAAGGAATAACTTATTAAACAACAATATCTTATTTAACAAACAGCTACAATAATTTATTTTATTAAATTAATTTGTAACGAATGAATTTAGTACGAATATATTTAGGCTCTCGTCTAAAAACAACTAATGGAAACTAAACCATTCGTAATCAATATCGATGACATACTAAAATATCTCTTACGTAAATCCATGTGTTTCTGGTATACTCGTATCTGGTTCACGAGAACGTAATATGTGTTATGAAAATATTTTAAATTTTCGACTCTAAATCAATAAATGTAGAGTTTAAATTTGAAAATTGACTGCTCATTTAGATATTTATTTTCCATTTCCCTAAAATAAAATTCACATATAAAACAATTGTCATCGTAGATTATGTTAGGCATCAGCATTTAGTGAATTTATGCTAATGACATTGAAAATTGAAATAAAATATTTACAATTGGGTTAAAATTGTTGTTTATTTTTAATTACAAAGAAAGTCAGACGTTCTTTTATATTAAATTTTTTTTTCGTAAGAATTTAAATCAAGGTCTTAATTGCATAAAAAATAATTAAAAATAGTTATCGTACAAATTATGACCTTGTGGAATGGTGGCAAGGATGCTAGCGGCATTTCACCGAATCACATTTCCGATGCTCTAGACAAAAACCTTAGGGCTATACTAGGTATTCTATTTTTAAACGTTTTATATCATTTATATTAGACGACCTCCTTAGTCCAATAGAAAGTACACCAGTTTTCATGGGTACGCCGAAAAAGTTCATTAATTCACGAAAAATTTCATTAATTTTCTAGGTTGTCCTCGTCTGGGTGTTTATGGTACCGTCGTTACTTGATTTTCCATAACACAAGTGCTTTCGCTACTTACATTGGGATCAGAGTAATGTATGTGATGCTGTCCGATGTTTTGTTTATAATTGCAAGGGTTTATATATAGTCTCTATCTTTATTATAGTACGTAGTAAACAGTCTTTTATTCTTAATCAAACATTGGTAATCAGTAATGGTCAATTATTATTTTCCCAGAGGCAGTGATTATGTTGGGCTCACTCAGTCTTGAAATCTCAATATATTCATAGACAAGTATTAGCATACATACATTGGTGGTTTTTACCCTGATGATGAGATTGTATTGGTAGGGATATATTTTAAAATGATCAAATATGATACGTTAATAACTAATATTGACAGAGTAAGTGTCACTATTGATGATACCATGGCGATTATTATCATTTGATATCGATAGTAAATATTTATCGAAATAAAATTCGTCTATATAAGCTTCAACGAGTTGTAGATGATATTGAAAATACATTTGGCGGGAATATTACAGAACTCACTCTCATCTCCAATACGGGAAATACAATAGTTATAGTGTCGTTATGTTTTTGTTCAGATTAAGGACATCTGGTGCGAATGGGTACCTAAAATTACGGGACAGTGAAAGTATTGTTTGTTTTAGTATGTAGTTAGTATCATTATATTCATTAGTTGATTCTATAGAACAAGTCTCAAGACTATCGTGCGCGCTACTTACGAATCGAACGTATCTTTTTAATTGATTTTTTTTATTGTCAACGTTATTGAACTATTGTTTAGATAATAATGCCTATTAACGTTAGAAAGATGTATAATATCATTCAACTGACTAGAAGAGATAATATCGACAATTTTGATGGCGTGTTTGATGTATTTCCGTAATATAAGTATATATACTGAACCAATGTACCTACGCATCATTTTGTAATATGAGTGAGAGTGGGATTTCCGAACGGTATTCTGTGGAGCGCGGTATTTAGGACACGCAGCGGACCGAAGCAGTGTCGAAACAAGTGGACTTAACATCGCTGCCATGTAAATTTAAACCTTATTACAAAACACATAAGTTCAAATGACAGCAAATTAAACATTGGTTGGTCGACAAAACGACCAGTATGAAAGAACTTTTAGTTTCATCCGCTTCTTGTACGATATTTAGAAGGGATGGATCAGATAAGCCTGGTTTTGCCGGTGTAAGATGCTTTACGACAGGTATGAATGAATATTGCGAAAGTTACACATAGGTGCATTTGCAAATTGATGTAATGCGAATGTTTGTAACTGAGATAGTGAGAGTAATGACCCGATGATATTTTCGATTAAGCAAGTTCATTGCCAAGTATATATTTTTATATCGATATTTTTCAATAAACATCCCTAGTGTTTTAAATGTTTCTTGAATTTTGGTTTCTATCTATTTTACATATTAGGGTGGGGAGTTGTTGTCACGATAGGTTAGCATCATTACATAGTATAAAACAAAGTCGCTTACCACTGTCTGTTCCTATGTATGCTTAGACCTTTAAAATTACACAACGGATTTTGATGTGGTTTTTTTTTTTATATTAAATAGAGTGATTCGAGGATAGAGTTTTTGTAAATAATATATAGACAATATAGTAAAGAAATACTGATAATTTTAGAAGTTTCTAATGTGATGTCTTAAATAAACAAATCCTGTAGTATATTTAGTATCAGTATTGCACCTGTGTGAAGCCGGGGCGTGTCGCTAGTGTGTTATAAAATCTTAGATCCGAAGGCTAGCGGTGCATTGACGTTGTAAAGAGTGGTTAGTACTTCTTGCAGTATAACTTATCTTGTTGTGCAAGCCAGTCTGCATATATACCACCATATATTCTACTTAAGAGCTGAGATGGTCCAGTGGTTAAAACGCGTGCATCTAAACCGATGATTGTGGGTTCAAACCCAGGCAAGTACCACTATATATATATATGTGCTTAATTTGGTTTTATAATTCATCTCGTGCTCGGCGGTAAAGGAAAACATCGTGAGGAAACCTGTATTTGTCAAATTTCATCGAAATTCTGCCACATGTGCAATCCACTGGAGCAGCGTGGTGGAATTTGATCCGATACCCTCTCCTTAATGAGAGAGTTGACCTTAGCCCAGCAGCTGGAAATCAACAGGCTGTTACTTTATAGTCTATCGCCAAACAACAATACCATAACACAACAATAGTTAATATTGTTGTGTTATGTTTTGAAATTGTACCAAGGTAAATAGGCACAAGGGATATCATAACTTAGTTCCTAAAGTTGGTGACGCTTTGGAGAAGTAAGGAATGATTAAAATTTCTAACAACGCCAATGTAGGTAGTGGTGATCATTTACCACCAAATTTGCCTGGCCACAAAACTATTTCATAAAATATAAATATATTTATACTTTTGCAACTTCATAACTAACATTACCTCACTTAACCATCAGTTTATTATCATTAATATTTTGAAATAAAATGTTTAATTATCCAAACAAATAGAAAATATGTTAATATTAATAAAATTGAATAGATGAATTTAAAAAAAGTATGTAAACAGTGCACACTTAAAAGTACCTATGCATAAATATTAAACAATACATGCTGATTAGTGTTAAGTTACACATATAATCATTAAACAATTTAACTTGAGTCAAATTAAATTTGAATAATGATTTGTTCTGATGGTCATAACATGGGAATCTTAACCCACAACTAGAATCGTCGTTTGACTGTTTATTTATTATTTCTAATACATATTTTCCGAAAAATTTTAAATAGCGAGCGAAAAGGCTACTTAGACAATATGGCGCTGCAATGGGGTCGGTGACGTCACTTGCCTGTATTGTAATATGTGGTACATATAATCCACATATACTAGGCAAACGAGGATAGCAAATAATTTAGGTCATCATAAGCCCAACCAAACAGGAGAGTTTTGTGTCATGTGACAAACTTTTCAAAAAATTCATTTTTATTTACGGATTTTTGAATAAATTAATTATTATTTTTAACTATAATAAATAACCCTTTTTAAACTAATATATATTTTTTGCATTTACAAATAACCTATTGTGTACGAGATGATAATATCGTAAAAAACATGCATATCTCGGATGGAATTCTCTCATATGTTTATCGACTTTGAAAGGTCGTATCAGCTCTATACTGTCTCTTCGAAAAGAACTGGCCTGAGCCAAACAGACAAGTAAACAATTTACATTTCACGCTCTTTGTATAATTCCATGTCATATTTTAATTTTTGCATTTTCAGTGTCAAAAATATAACCCATGTTAATTAAAAAAGCTTGCTAGTTTTATTCAGGTTCATTAGGTTAGGTATTGTCTTTTTTTGTCGTATTCTATGAATAACATAAATTTCAGTGACTTTTAATTAATTTTTTTGGTGTACATCCGAAAGATAATAACCGATTATCGAGCCATTTGGTACACAACCTTATTTTAAAGTAATAAGACTTTTACGCTCTATAGGACTTTTGATGAAATTCAATATTACTTTGAGATACTGTATCGATCTTGTATCGAAACGTCTCAATATTTTTGATTTAAAGCAATATATATAATTTAATATTTACTAAACTATTCTTATAATGCGTAATGACAATTTAAATTTGACAGAATTATGGTGAATGACTAATTTGGGCGTAATTATTTTTTTCTTTTTACTGAATCAAAATACCACTGATTTAATCAATATAATAAATGTATAAGCTTACAAAATGTAAATGGTATGTCATATATTGGTGTTATATAATATGTTATGCTACTCTAAAATTTTCCACAGTAAGCAACATGCAAAGGAAACCGGATCAAAAATCGTCTCAGAGCTTATAATATTAATTCAGTACTGATTCGCGTAACTTCGTTTCGATATGTTTTTATTTTATATCAAACATATTCGTTATTGTGTTTTATCGGTGGATGTGATTTATTGGTGAATGAGTGATCTAGTGTACTAAATACAGAGCATAACTACGTTGGTATAGTTCTTGAGAATGTATTCTAACTTCATCTTTTTTTCTCTAATTTAATTTATCGTGAAATTTCATTAGTTTCTATATCCAAGACATGATTTCTAAAACTAGCCATTATACATGTGAAATGTGAGATGCGGAATTAATCCAGTGGAAGTTGCCTATTAATGAGGTACAATTGTGTTATAAAGTTCAAATTTATTCTGTATTATATGAATCTTTACGCGACATTAAATTGTTTGCGAGATCTCGAAGCGACTTTTCATAGATACTTATTGATTGTCATACTTACCACCGCCTTGCTTATAAATTCATCCGAGAAAAGTAGGGAAAGAAATTATCTCAAATCTAAATTAATTGTTTGTTTATAAGAGTTAGTGAAAGCATGTGGTACCAACCAAATATAACATATTCTATTACAAAACAGCAATATGGGTGAGTGAGCCAGTGTAACAGCCGCTAGGGTCGATTGATGATCCTAGGAATGGTTCATATTGCTTATAACGTCTATAACGGTGGTGACCTCTTACTATCAGATATTCTTTTTTATTAGAAATGGCCAAGACACAATCGTTTCATTCTCAAGGTGTATATTCACTTCTACTGAGTGATTAGAACTAATAAAGTTATTATTTATGACGTAATTACTTGGAATAATTATTATATTAACAAGCCAAGGAATCCCCGATGCTATTTAACGCGTTTAATCTCATTAATTATACTTAAGCGATTGTAATTTTAAGATCATCGAGGTCGCTTACGATAATTATCTATGGATGATATTTACCTGAAGTTTTCTGTTTCTCGACATTAAAGTAATACGACCTCGTATACAAAAAACGACCTCACTTGGAAAATAATAAATATTTTTGGTTATTGAAAGATGGTAGATAATGTAAAACATACGCTTTAAAATAATGATATTATACAATACTAGATGAAAAACTGGCTTTGCTCTGTTGTCTGTCTGTCCGTCTGTCTGTCACCAGGCTTACCTTAAGAACCAGGATAGCTGGTCAGTTGAGATTTTCACAAATTATAGAATGTATTTCTGATGCCGCTATAACAATATTAAAAACAAAATAACATACATATTATTGGGAGATTCCCATACAACTATTGCGATTTTTTGGCCTTTTTACTCTATATCAATAATAGCAACTGGTAGGTACTTAAGATATTCACAAAATACATTTTTTACTTTTATAGTAAAAATAAAATTAAAATAAAGTTAAGGAGGGTCCCATAAATATATGTAAATACTGTGAAATTATTAATTTAGATACATTTGCGTTCATAAACGATCAGTTATGATTGTGTATATTATGTTACAAATCACATAAAAAGATAGTATGTCCTTCCAACTCCGCATACTTAGTACTATAAAGATACCGACAGATGTGAAAGCTTTAAATGGCATTAAATGAAATTGTATTTTATTCAATAAGAGGCTAATTTAACAAGCACATTTGAATGGAAATTTTACAATATTGAATTAAACTGAAAGTTACCTATGGTTCGGAATGTAGAGTCTATCGAGGAGAACCGACATGGTATTAAAATTTTATTCCTACTCATTAAATAAATTGATATGCTATTTAATTTAATTAAGCAATTATTTATTCTGCAGAAATCCATCCTTTGTATCATCTATATAATCTTTTATTAATCAATATCAATATTTTTAAAATGAGCTTTTAATTTAGTAATTGGTAACAAGCGTGTATTTTATAAATATGTAATTAATTTCGACTTATTGAAAAGAAGTGACAAAATATATAATGACGTAATATATGTGCCATAATTATAATATTTGTTGTTTTAAGTAGGACTGGGGCGACTTAAAAATGTTTTATATACATAACAGTATATAATAAAGGCAAGGTATGGCTTTTATTTTAAAAAATACCGAATAACAGTCATTTGTTTTGAATGGGTCATTGTTATTCTTTAATATGGAGAAAAATATTTGAACGAAATTTTAACTGATACTAACTACAATACATTGAAATTTAATAAAAATAATGAGTTAAATTGACAGTAGGTAATATGTCTATTTATCAAATATATACAATCTCGCGATAGAGATTATTTTAATCTAATGGTAGGTATTTAAAATATGACGGTGACATATAGCAGTCGTTTGTTACCAAATTAATAATTGATTTTTACGTGTCTCGTGTGTATTTATAATGTATAAATAGTATGAAACAAAATCGCTTTCTAATTTTTGTTCTTGCAAACCTCTTAACAAATTTTTGTTGTTTTGAAAAATATATACAAAAACTGTTTGCATACGTTTAAAAAGCCAGAGCTAGGAATAAGGAATTTATAAGTCTGTAACCTACGGAACCGTCCGCACTATCATGTTTATTTTCTGAGATTCACATAATGAGTATATTTTAGCTGTTACGAATAAGTAAAAATCTATAGACTGTTTGCGAAGATATTTTCTCTTTCTGCAATTATTACTTACTAAGGATTTTTGTATATTTTCTAATAATCACTTTTTCTTTTTCAAATTTAATAGTAATCACTACACAGTATAAAACAAATTCGCTTTCTCTGTCTCTATATATCCCTATGTGTGCTAAAATCTTTAAAATTACATAACGGATTTTGATGCGGTTTTTTTAGTCGATAGAGTGATTTGACAGAAAGGTTTTTTGTCTATAATACAATGATCGTAAAGAAGCACTGATAATTTTAGAAGTTTGTAATGTGATGTCGTAATTAAAGAAATTCTATAGTATATTTTGTATCAGGATTACTTCCATGCGAAGCCGGGACGGGTCGCCAGTTTCACTATAATTCGATAGCGGTGTGTGGTCACCTTTCCGTTGCATCACAAGTTGTTTACAACAGTTTCATATATCGTGTTAATAGAATCAATTACAATTATTATTAACGATAATTAAATGTAAACTTATAATTAGTTCTTGACATCAAAGTCAGTCTTGCGTCTATTTTGTTTCCTGTTTTTATTTCCAATCATTTGGTAGACTATGATGCCTGGAGTTAATTGGTCAATGTTATTTACACTGTAAGAAAGGTTAACGACCTCACAGGTCCCCAAGTTGCAACATGGCTAATGCAACTTTGGAGACTAAGGTGTTAAGTCCCTGTTACTAACTATAGGTGTAGTTAAGATGGCTCACACAGTCTTTAAATGATAACACAGATTGCTGCGTTATAATATATTATAAATATTCGATGGTTGTCGTAACCTACTCGTATGAATTTATACACTGCTCTATCAAGTAGGGTTTGAGTTTTCTAAGGAGCAAATAATAGTTTGTATAGTAGAGGCCAAAGATTTGTTTATTTTATTTTTCTATATTAATAAAGTTACAATACAGTAACAGCCTTCCCACTGCTAGGCTAAAGCCTCGTCTCCCATTAAGGAGAGGATTTGGAACATATTCCATCTTACTGTTCCAATGCGGGTTGGTGGAATGCACATGTGGCAGAATTTCGATGAAATTAGACACATGCAGGTTTCCTCAGGATGTTTTCCTTCACAGCCGACCACGAAATGAATTAAAAACACAAATTCACCATAAAAAACATATATATAATATAAGATCGTATTTGTACATTATTTCCGGACACTTCTCGATAGAATATACATTTTAATTTAGTATATAGCTAGGCATTAAATACAATCTTGTTCATTCAAAAGCTCTCATAAAAGCTTATTTGTATAAAGAACATTTGGTCTTTTATATTACATCAACAATTAATAATTCTGTTATGGTTAACGAAGATCGATACAAAAATTTATATCATAAAAAATGTTATACAAACTGCATCAGCCCGTATTATGCTTCCCTTGCTATCTCGCGTTACCAAAATGGCGTCTGAGGGTAAACGGGGGTGTAGACTATAGGGGCGTCAGTTGCGTCAAAGTCTTATTTAAGTGAAGACGTGTGTCGGGATAGCCAATTTGTTTCTATCAATAATAAGTGAAGCACGTATAAAAATGAAATTCGAGTAGTTATGTGTTAGTTATGCCATAGTAAGTTATTTATTTATGTTTTGAACGATGTGTATATGTTGTAAAAATAACGCAGAAGTATAGTGTTGTTTTGGGTGATAGTTTTTATCCAAATCGTGATTTAAATTCATAAACATAATACATAAATAGTATATTAATGATATTTTTGTGTGTTTTATATGTAGTAATTATTTATATTTATTAATATTTTTTATGTTATTTTTCTGTTAATGAGTCTATTGTAATAATATTAGTCAATGTTTTTTTTATGATTACGTTCATGGAAATTTTCATTCGAAAACAATTTCAAATCTTGTTTAAATTTAAGCTGTGAATTTTAATATATTTTTAAGCCAATGACGACTAAATCATTTGATAATTATAGACCAAGAGGAAGTATAATCTTGTGCTTTGTTATTGAGGGTAAATTATTAGTTATCTATCAAGATATTAATGTTTTTAATTGAAGTAATTGTATTTTATCTAATTTATAGGCCTTTAAATTACCCCAGTAACGCTTCCTCTTATTTTATTTGTTTGGGGTCATCTATTTTTATTTTTTTTAGTTCATGTATAATCAGACACATCTCTCATCTTTTCTAGTTCATGATAACCCTCAAATATTTTATCCCTTTCTATTTTTATAAGCTTTTATTTAGCTTTAGTTGTTATTATATATGGGCGATATCTTGCAGTTGAACTTTGAACCAGTTTGACTTTTGGGTTTCCCGATTGATATGAAATTTTATGACTTTGAAGTATGTACGACGATTTTTTTTAAATGTTTTTATTTTTTATTTTCAGGTTCAATATAATTGGATAGTCAACAGTAAAATGCGTGAAAGCCTCTCATGACAGTTGGAATTGAAAACACGAGCGGAGAGAAGATGGCGGTCTCGAACAACTCATTCGCGAACACATACAACCGCCTGTTTGTTGAATTAGCTGGTAAATATTAATTTATCTAAATTAATCTATACATATCAAAAAATTGTAGTTTGTTTGTAATATTAAAAAAGCCCTTTTTACTCAATGCATATGTATTTATACAGGGTACATATACCAAAATAACATTTTTTACAATTTTTGTCGGTCTGTCTATCTGTCTGTTTGTTGGTTCCGGCTAATCTCTGAAATAGCTGGACCGATTTTGACGGGACTTTCACTGGCAGATAACTGATATAATATGAAAGAACTTAGGCAGCAATAACATTTTGCTTGTTAAATTCAAACGCGTACATGGTCGCGGGCACAGACAGCTTGTTATAAATAAATTAATTTATTAATTTAAAAATAGAATATCCCCATAAGATAGATTAGTTAATGTGAATCAAACTAAACGCATAATCGTATTTGGATTCTATATGTCGTTGTAATAAATTATATTTTTTTAAACATACTTAAGATATTTCATCTGAGTATCGGCGTGTCTTTAATGGACATTTTCATGGTGAATAACAAAGTTTTTTTTTATTATAATCTGTTGTGAACTGTATTTAATATATGAGCTTGATTAGTTGTTATAGGAAGTTAATACATTATATAATAAATCAATATGGTTATTGATTTTCGAAGCATAAAAAATCGTATATAGTTTTTTTCTGGAAATGTTTCGAAATGCTACAAAAAATCATGATGTAATTTAATTAGACAATAATAATTTAGGACCGAATATTTTATCACGTCTATATTATAAAATTACTTATATACTTATACTGGTGGTAGGGCTTTGTCTTGGTTCTAGGGCTTTGTGAAAGCCCGCCTGGTACCACCCACTCATTAGTTATTTTACCGCCAAATAATAGTACTCAGTATTGTTGTGTTCCGGTTTAAAGGGTGAGTGAGCCAGTGTAACTACAGGCACAGGGGACATATCAACTTAGTTCCCAAGGTTGGTGGCACATTGACGATGTAAGGAATAGTTAATATTTCTTAGAGCTTCATTGTCTGTGGATGATGGTGACCACTTACTGTCAGGTGGCTGACTGGTATGCTCGTCCGCCAACTCTGTGATATTCTTAGGTTTTTTATAAAAAAACTCCCGATATACTTGCGTGTCGACAATTATATAAAGTTTAATGGGATTAACAATAATTAATTTGATACAATAATTAATGCATGCGAGAAAAACTAGGGAACATTATTTATACATATATATGTATATTTAACAGCTAATAGTACCTAACTGTGATTATACTACGACAATATGCAATTGTGTGACGGTAATTTTTGTTTGTTGTCCATTTAGGAAATTCCCTTGACGTTAAAAACAATATTATCTCAATATTGTCGTGAATTTAAATAAAAGAACTTAAGAAAATGTTTATGTATTATATTAAAAACATTGAAAGTATTTTCTTGGTCAGAATATTTTTGAATTTTGCTTGAAAACGAGTTAATGTTGCCTCGATCTATTTATATATTTCAGTGTAAATAAATACAGTTAAGGTATATTTTTTAAGCATTCAATGGTCAAGGCTTAAAACGGATTTCCGTATTTAACTTTTTGAACTTAAACTTAAGCTGATAAGGTACGAGCCTAATATGTCCATGTCAAGGGTTAAAGGCATTTTCCGTGATAATGATATTAATAACAAATTAATATGTTGTAAAAATACTAATTTTGGACCTTTTACGTTTTTTTTCTTTTTTTTTTTATTGCGATTGGCGAAGATATGATCGAATGAGCTCATTATTATTAGTTCGGATATTAATATTTGAAATAATTATATGTTTTGATTATAGTTGTTTTTTTGTTCTATTCTTTTTTTAAAGTAACGACTCAAATCTAATAACATTAATTAATTTGAAATTCAAATTATTTTTATAAAGATTAATGATTCAATTTATTATTACAAGGAATCAAGATTATTAATATCAAGAGTCAAATTATTATAATGAATACAACACAACACACACACACACACACAGTCACACAGAACACAGTTTTTTTGCTTAAGTTTTCTAATATTACAAATCATCGTAAATCATTATTTGAATATTATTGGAATAATATGTCATTTGTAAAATATCTGTATTGCGAGTATTTAATATCGTAGTTTTAAAATTTTAACGTAATATTAAAACAACAACGAAATTAATAATAAATTAAAAAATACCGTCTTTATTTTCAGATCCTCGAACTAATGATTGGTTCCTCATTAAAAGCCCGATACCGGGGCTCACCATCATAGGATTGTATCTATATTTCACACTAAAATGGGGTCCACGTTACATGGCCGACAAAAAACCCTATCAGCTCCAGAAGACGTTAGTGGTCTACAACTTTATACAAGTTTTAGTTAGCTGCTGGTTGTTTTACGAGGTGAGTATCCAATTAAGCCGATTAAATCTACTGTTATGTTTAAAATTATCACCTAAGTCCATTTAATTTTAAATAACAATGATCATGTTGAGGGATATGATTGAATAATGAATAAAATTGATATAAAAAAATCCCTATTAGAGTGAAGGAATGAACCACTTGTTTTTTTTTCACACACATGCGAACTATACTTCTCTCCTGAGATTGATCATCGTGGTACATATATTTAAATGTATTTCATACAGTGGCGTAATGTTTGAGATAGAAATAAAAAGAAAACGATTAACGATAATAATCAATAGGGTTCTAGCTGTAATATTTATTTTGTATTTCCAGGGCCTCGACGCTGGTTGGTTGAGGACTTACAGTTGGAAATGTCAACCAGTTGATTTTTCGTCGACACCTGAAGCGTTGAGGGTAAATATTGTTTACAACTACAACAACAACAACAGCCTGTAAATTCCCACTGCTGGGCTAAAGGCCTCCTCTCCCTTTGAGGAGAAGGTTCAGAACATATTCCACCACGCTGTTCCAATGCAGGTTGGTGGAATACACATGTGGCAGAATATATATGAAATTTGTCACATGCAGTTTTCCTCACGATGTTTTTATTTAACGCTGAGCACGAGATGAATTATAAGACAAATTAAGCACATGAATCAGCGGTGCTTGCCTGGGTTCGAACCACTCGCGTTCTAACCACTGGGCTATCTCGACTTTCTATATTGTTTACTAACTTACTTAAAAAAGTCAGATTTGAGCCATAAATGTTTTTATTATAATGTTGTTATGAACAATAAATATTTGCCACGAGATACGAATAAATAGTGAATAAATTAGATTCTTAGAAACAATCCCCTTGAGTGTGACCTTTCAACACGATTTCGTCATCTGTAAAAACTCGTCTGTCTGGCACTCTTCGTTTTACAAATAATATTTTATATTCTAGGTAGCACGTGGTGTTTACATATATTTCCTAGCGAAAATGTCAGAACTACTCGACACGGTGTTCTTCGTTATACGAAAGAAAGAACGTCAGATCACCTTTTTACATTTGTACCACCACACCGTGATGCCTATGATATCCTGGGGAGCGACCAAGTACTATCCTGGAGGTCATGGAACACTGATAGGAGTCATCAACTCCTTCGTTCATATAATAATGTACACATATTATATGCTGGCGGCAATGGGACCTCAATACCAGAAATTCTTGTTCTGGAAGAAATATATCACAACATTACAAATGGTAAGATGGCATCTTTTTTATTCCAAATAAGAAATATGCAAGTGGTAAGTGGTCACCAATGGCAATCAATTACTATCCTTTATTATTGGGAGTTGAGATGTTTTGTCTTTTGTGCATATACCAACTTATTGTTTAAAATAGGATGCAACTAAACTAGATATTTTTGATTACCGGTAGAATTTGATATAAGTGCGTGGGAGCTATCTCGACGGGTTTACACTTTCTGTACAACCAACTTAACCATTGAAGCCTTAATAGCAATTAATGAAGTGAATTGAGCACGAGCTATTGAGACAAATTATTTTAATAACATGATTCCCTATTATTAATAATGAATTTATTATACTACCAACGGATACATTATAACGACTATGTTCTAGTTCAATGACATTAATAACATCATTTTAAGATTTTGTTGTCAGTTGATCTTCAATATTAGTTATCTTTTGGATTGTCTTTCTTATATTTTAACTATCGTATCTTTAAATACAAGTGACTTAATAAATTATTTCAAATTTTTATTTAATCATCATAAATTTTATATTTTCAGCTCCAGTTCTGCATCGCTTTCATTCATTCCTCCCAGCTGCTCTTCTACGACTGCGGCTACCCTCGCTGGTCCGTCGTCTTCACCCTTCCAAACTCCATCTTCTTCTACTACCTCTTCTACGACTTCTATTACAAGGCGTATGGTAAACCAGGAGACAAGAAAAAAGTAAAGAAAGATGAAGAGGTCATCAATAAACACACGAAGTCGAATGGAATTGCAAATGGTGTTAAATCCGAAAACGGCATAGTTAATGGAATACTGAATGCAGGAAAGAAGATCGATTAAAACAAGGGTATTGGTTTATATTGTAAATATTTTATATTAATACGTGTACCATATTTTAAAGGGATTTTTTTAATGTTAATGTACATTAATTTTAACGACTTAACGTACTCGGATAAATGGTTTTTAGTCTACGAATCTGATAAAAATACTACACCAATTGAGTTTCCAAAAATATTTGAATCCTACAAGATAATGTTCATCATATCAGTTATCATTTGAAATAAAAAAAATGTTGTTTTAACAACCGCAAAGAAGTTGCAAAGCTTGGAAGTATATTTTTATACTTCTCGATTATTATAGTATTAGATATAAAAAATTTTGGTGATAGTCACACCTTGGTTACCAATTTTATAATTAATGATGGGTTTATAATACAAATATTAAACATAATCTAGTAATGATTACTAGTATGTTTGATAGGCTATTTTATTTTTGGTCATATTTACCAATAATTATATTAAGCCATATAGAATTAAGTGGGCACAGAAAATATTTATTAACTTTTATTTTGATAGATAATTTTCTGTTAACCACACAAAATAATTTGAAAATAGATCTAGACAGTTCTGTATATAAGTACGATAGTTTTAAATACATGATATGATAATAGTATTTTTTCCAAATATTTCATTTTTATTTTTATTATACTTTTTAAATAAAAACTGTGCTAATTCCATTCCGCCTCTTGAAAATTCATGTGTTTTTTAATTGTAATTAACAAACTTCATATTATTTGACGCAATGACAAGAGCCCAAAGAGTAGTATTGCTGTTTTGTAAAGCAACTAGAACGGTGCGTGAAATACCTGAAAGACATTTATTTTAATACTTTACCATATTATAATTAAACTGGATTTATCGTCAGGAGAATTCGTCTGTAATTTAACAATCTATGATTTGATTTTGAATATTTCGCTGCAGTCGAATGTGTTCTTAATCTATAATGATTCTCATTCAATTATGTAATCTGACCTGTTATAATACAGGCGAATTCTTCTGGTGAAAGGTAAATATCTTTAGGGTGGTTCTTAGAGAGATATCTTGCTATCTCCTTCAAAATAGCATTGCTGTTACTAAACAATATCTTGTTTTTTTTCGCTGAAAATAGTTTTTTGATTGCGACGAAATATTTAATGTTATGAATTTGGGCAATCACTATGTCTAGGAAATCTTTCATTACAGGTACTTAGTAAATCAAAACCAAAATCAAAATTTTTAAAAGATTTGTGTTTGATGTTTTATTTCATTAATTGTTTATATGTCTAGATTGTCTGTCAAAGCGAATAACGTGAACAGATGGTCACTAAGTACACGCATACTAGTAAACTAGTACAGTACGACACAACATAGATGTAGCATCAGCAAATTCAATAAATTTTTTTATTGAATTTGATCGATTACTGCCGTTTTTTCCAACCAATAGAACTAGCTCCCCATCACGCCATTCGACGCTATTTGTCGCTATAGGTTCTCGTATCATTTCAACCCGAAAAAGCAAGTGCATGTAAATTGACGAATATATTAGGTCATGTGATATTACAAGTGATTACGTTTGTGTAAAGATCATATTCGCATAAAAATAAATATTGATAATTTGGTACAGTGTACTTAATTCGGATGTGATCGGTTCTACGTATTTTGCCGATGCTACATGTAATTTGTGTCGTACTTACTATACGTACGTAGTGTATTGTGTATTTGACGAGCGTCAACTGTACCTATCACGCACACTAAGATAAAAGTTTGCTTGTTTTTTGTAGTGCGCCATCTAGATGTATAAATAATCTTAAAATAAAAAATAATAATAATCGAGTTTGAGGTTTTGAATGGAAAAATTGTCTTCCAAATAATATAAAGCAATACTATTAACTGTATTATTTGAATTTTGTTATTATTCTTTTTTTAAATAATCTTTCTATGAATTTTATGAGTTGTTTTAACTTTATCATTCTATCAAATATTCTTCATAATGTGATAAATTATGTATATAAGGTACTCATATCTGTAAAATACGCTGTTAGTTTTTATACAATAAATAAATACATACAATTTATTTCTGTATGTATACAGATGTATACAAATGTTATCATAGTACTAAAACTAGTGATCGGGTTCAATTACAATGTTATATACCCTCATGATTGTGTTTCATTAATCCTTTATATTCTATGGGTTTTTATATTCACGTTCCTTAAGATGACTTAATAATGCTTTAATAGAATATTTTTTATTTAATTCTTTTGACCACAGCAAACAAAATTTATTAAGACGAAAAATTTGAAGTCTTTTTAACCTACTTCACAAAAGGAGGAGGTTCTCAAATCGACTATATTTTTATATATTTGCTATATTTGTTAGCTTTCAACTAGATGAACAGATTTTAAGAATTATTTTTTTATTTGAAAATTAGTTTTTTCCGTGTGGTCCCATTTCAATTGCAGTATTCATAATAAAACTCCATAAGTCTTAAATCTACATTAAATATGGACAAATGGACGATTAACTCAATATCGCCCCAACCAATTTTGATGATTCTTTTTTTATTGGAAAGGGTAAGATCAAGGGTAGTTTGATGAGAATTTAGTTAGGTCCTGAGTATGGGATCCATGACATAGTCGCTACTTTATTTATAGAGTTCCGTTGAACTCTTAACGATCTTTTATAGGATATATGGATATTTGAGTCACCTTCCGTAACGTGGAAATGGTCACATAATGTTCATAATCGAATATGATAATAAATGGAATTCCTTAACAGCTCGCAATGAAGGGTGCGATATATGGCAGATTTTTTTTAAACGATTCTATTTTAGTTTAGGTGACGTAGTCGGCCACGAGCACGCACCTCACCAATCAAGAGAAAGAAGTGATTGAGTCGCTCGATTCCTCGAAAAACACATAAAGCCCGCCTTTGTTGCACCTGAATTCTTTCTGGATATGGCGGATTTGTCCCAAGGGAGTATGCGAGTTAGGGAATATAGAGTGCACCTCTATTTGCACAACACTTACTATTATCACTTACTAACACTTATTATGCCTGCGTAGTTTGTTGGTTTCTTTTGAAATTGGATGCCGTGACTGAAAGAACTAAGGTACGGACGACATCATCACAGATAACATGTATATTTTCTTTGTGTAATAATAATGAAAACAACTGCATATATCGGTATGAAAATATACATTCGAAACCGGAATGCGCAATCGTCTATAAATGTTGGCTATACTTTTTTAATTTTTATTGTTCTTGTACATTTCAAACAATTTTACACTAATAAATATTGAAAAGAAATATTATTAAATAATAACTATTAATAAATATTTAAAACAGAAAGCTCTCGGTTTCTCGATTGAAAACCAGTTTTTTTTTTAAAGAAAATAAGCAATATCCTTATTTAGGGAATTGCTATTTTTTTCAGCCGTTAAACGTTAATCTTGTGTTATATATGTTGTGTTATATTAAACTAGTTATGTTAGGAAAATAACTTAGTACTCATTTTCTAGGGTCTATGCCAAATGATCTTACAGTAATAAACCTTTCTTTAGAGCACTTTCAGAGTATTAAGACGTGAAGGAATTCAGAGACTTAGGGATTTATTTTAACTTGGCGGTAAGGCTTTGTGTAAGCCCTTCAGAGTTGGTATTACCCAAACGTCAATATATTCTATAGCGCCAAGGAGCAATACTCAGCAATTTTGCCTTCCAGTTTCAGGGGTGAGTTTTGTAATGACCCTTGCGCTTGACAAGGGATATACGATAAATCATCATCTTAGATTATTTTATTTATTTAACTGTCACCATCAAAAAATTATTACAAATAAATTCTCTCGTCAGAAATCTTAATTGTGGGTAATCATTACATAGTATAAAACAGAGTCGCTTACCGCTGTCTGTCCCTATGTATGCTTAGATACTTTAAAATTACGTAACCGATTTTGTTGCGGTTGTTTTTAATAGATAGTGTGATTCAAGAGGGAGGTTTTTGTATATAATATACAATACAAAGAAAATATATTACAGAAGACCTGTCAATTGTAGAAGTTTTTAAAAGTTTTTTTTTAATAGTATATTTAGTATTATTAGTGTTGCACCCGTGTCGCAAGTGATACAATAAATTGTTTTGGTCAATAAATGTCAAAAACTTACGTGGTGTGAAAAAAAATTGCAACAAAACTTGTTGTCATAAATTTTTAATAGCAAAGCTACTTTGTTAACGGTTGCCACCTGTATTGTATCTGTAGTGCCATAATCACAATTTTATTTTATTTTTATGGCCAGGTTGCCATTTTTAATATCATACAATTGATAGTAAAGACGTTACACTTAGATGAGTTTGACACCTTCTGCTCTGACGTCACGCCTACGACTGAATTACGAGTACCATCTTCTCAAATTTTGTGTCTGTTACATGGTTAGATTTATGTTCTTAAAAGATAATTATGAGTAAGATATTGGTCCCACGTGAGAAATGTATGGCGTGACCAGACACGTGATTATGATCAATTATTTTGAGTAACGCATACGTAGTGGCCAATTGTCGGTAGCAAGTCTTGGCGTGCTCTAAGTTAATAGACGGATAAAAGAGGTTTTATAGTAAAATTAAACTGGCTTGTTACTGTCATAAAACAAAATAAACGTTAACGGAGAATATTATTTAATTGAATTTATTAGTTAAAAAGAGCGTTAGTTCGGCATTATTTAGCGGACTATTTATTAAAAAAAGATATAGTATTTGAATTTATTAGATCATGGCGTTTTTCGAAAGTCATTACAGATTCGTATATCTAAGTGGTATATCTAAGTAGGTATATATCTCTTCATGTTTGTTACGAAGAGCCAAAAGTGGCCCTTAATAAACCCCAAAATGTTCCTTTAAGAACTCCTAAAATAACTCCAGAAGGTAGCACAATCTATAATTCTCGCAAGAGAGTCAAAGCTTCGAATGGGGACAAATTATTCCAGCGATTGACAGAAACAAAGAGAGGACTATATCGTTCTGCCAAGTGAGAAACGACTTGGAGTTAAAATGACATTGATTACGTTCCCAAGCTTATAATGTATATTAATTTAATAAAACATAGTTGAAAAATAACATATTTATTTGTGTAATATGTTAATTAAAAAAAAGATATAAATAGAAATAAATAATCATAATCGTGCTCTAGATCTGAACTTGACATAAATAAAAGCTTTTGGTTTACGCAACTCTGGCTTATGAAAAGTTATATGTTCTATTGTTTATAAAATAATTATATTTACATATATACATTATGTGTCTCTTAGCGCCACAAGCATAAAACATCATTTACATTGTGCTGAGGTCAGGGTACGGGTTTAATTATGATAAAAAAAAAACCAAACGAAGTATGGTTTGGTAGCTACTAATAATAATATAATAATCTAAAAGTTATTATAATAACTATAAATAATAACTAAAAGTGTCAAAAAACTCATGTAATTCTCGTGAGAAAATTGTCTCTATGCAATTGTTATAATTATATTTTGTATATCTTTGCTATAAAGGTCATTTAAAAATATATTTTAATTTGGTACAATTTTCGTGCAAAAATTTTAATAACATCATTGATCAAATATAAAGAGTTCATTTGAAATTAAAATTTATGATGAATATGTATGAATATATTCTAGTTTAGTGAATTAAAGTCAAAAGTGAATGAGTGACGTGTGACTTTTAACTACGGTTTATTTATAAACGATCAAACCATTTGTTGCTCACAGAGAATGAGTCTGTAAATAAATAATTCTCACTGTCATACTATGTATAATATACTCGAATTCTAAATATATACTCTATTGCTCTAGATATTGTATTGTATATTGTGAAAATGTAAGACTTTATTTTTACAATTTCTTACTAACCGATACGCTACTGAACTTGAAAATTGAGATATGTGTTAATGCATCTCTTGTGCCTTTAGCTACACTGACTCACTCACCCTACAAACCGAAACATAACAATACTAAGAGTGCAGTAGAGCATATTATAACTGGGCGATACCTACCCAAAAAGGCTTGCACAAAGTTCTACGTTGTAAGGTAAAACTATTCTTAATAAAATATTTAAAAAAAACCTAACTGCCTTTTTAGTTGTGGCTTGTAATATATAATGACGTATAAATCGTTTAAGCGATTATTTTTTTTTAAATATAAATAAATAACTATGTAAAATTATCATATTAATAACTACTGATTATAATTTGATAGTGAAATAAAACATTTTCAACACTTCACCTGATCTTTATTATCACAATTAAAATTACAAAATAAATATAATTTGATCATAATGTACAGTGTATTTATGTCTAACCAAATACGGAGTGTTTATTCTTAACAATAAAAAATATTAAGAATCGTTCATGGAAATATCACTAATTTGTTATTTACTAACTATATCTTAAATAAACTTAAAATATAGATATATTTTATTTATATTTATAAATAAAAATATTCTATTATAAAGTCTCAATATCGTATATTCTTCTTACTCCTGTCAGTCATAAAGTGTAAGGGTAGTTGCTTACGTGTATCAATAAAAAAAAGCTAAACTATGTATAACCGTTCGCATGCATGTGTAATTCAGGTTGTGCAAATCACAAATACAACGCACTTTCACACATACTTAACTATTTAAACTTACTTTTATGATCACGTGAATATGACATTTTACAGTTGTCAAAATGTAAAAAAATATAGTGATTGATTATCGTTTCAGTAAACGTGGTTTGAACTATTTATTAAAAATAACTAATTATAAAAAAAAAAACGATATAAAAGTTTTCCAAAATTGTGACACCATTTTTTTAAATATTTTAATATGATGACTCATTGGCGTTTAAACATACCTCAACTCGAACTTATTTCTTTAGACAATATAGAGTTGAGAGCAGAAAATTAGAGAGATTATGCAGACTTATGTGATTATTGTCTAATATTTCTATAATTCTTTACTTATTTTTTTAGCACTGCCATTCGAGACGTTCTTCCGTCTGCTGTAACTCTGCCTGTAGAAATGTAGAAATAGAATAAGGAAGAATGCGGTATTGGTGCCAATGAAAGTCGCTACCCCACTCGACGGTGGGCATTCAGAGTTTCGTACAGCTGCGATGTAATGTATTATAATGCATACGAACTGCACCTGAAAAGGAAAACAAATATAAATTAAAAAAAAATGATTTAAGTACGGAATAAGGATTATTAATTATACGCTTTTTAAATTCAGAATTGAAATCATTCTATATTTAAATTTACAAATATTTGTACAACTATAAATTAACAGCAAAGAGTTCGTATTTATTTTGAAATAAATATTTACTCAGAAATCTCAGACGTTCCAACTATCTCGATTGCTATATTAATAATACATGTAACATATAAGGAACATGTGGACTAAGTTAAAAAGCAAATGTTGGGAAGTCTTTTAAAAAATAGAACGATGTTTTAACCAAACCTATTTCTTTCATAAGAATTATATTCAGAAATTAAAAAGCTAAAGTTGTATAACTCCAAATTCAAACTCATAATCTTCATTTAATACCACGTTGTAATCACTTTGTTTTTTCCGTTACGTAATGAGAAATAACTTAAAATTAAATAAGTTTAAATTATATGTAAATGTAACATATATGTAATACATTGAATAGCCTAACATATCATTAACATACTATTATGATATTGATGTAGCATATTCTTTCATGTGAATTGTAAGAAACCACGAAATTAATCAACGAAAAAAATACAAATGAATACATAAATTTCTAATTAATTTATTCGAATGATTAATTAACAGACAGACAGTTTAAGAGTCCTTGATTAAAAGGTTAAACAAACAATGGAGATAACACTGGACAATAGCTGAGGATCAAATTTATTGTTTTGTAACCAGATAAAAATATTGGGACATTGTACTAAAGTAGAATAGGAATAAAAAAGACATTAAATGCCTTAATTGAGGTGGATTTGTTAACAGTCCAATTTAATATAAAAAATAATTAAATATTGTTAGTTATGGTATACATCTGGGTCAATATTGTAACGATATTAATATATATGATAATATAAATATCACCTTTATACTATGTTATCTATCCATATTAATAGTCATATTGTTATTAACAATTCATAAGAATAAATTAGAAATAATTACAAGCGTAATTCCTGAGTTTCTTCTGGGTAGAAGTCGAATATGCCAATCTGATAGTATCTGGTGTTTTATGTACTAATCTTGTTTAATTGCCTCATAAGGCTCAGCGAGAAAATAATTAAATTTTAAACCAAATAAAAAAAAATGTGCTAAGAAAACTGGTACTTACCAACTGAAATTTCGTCATGTATTTCTTCCAAAAGAGGTATTTGGCGACCTTTGGGCCCAAAGCGGATAGGCCGTAGTAAGTGTACATGAACACGTGAACCAGGGAATTGAGGAATCCGATGAAGAATAACGTGTCCGAAGGCCAGTATTTCAAGTAGGCCCAGGTCCCGATCATCATGACGGAGTGGTGATAGAGATGGAGGAAGGTGATCTGGTTATCCTTTTTACGAAGAACGAAGAAAACCGTGTCCAAAAGTTCCGAAACTTTGGCCGCGAAATACAACCAAATAGAAAAGAGAATCTGAAAGACAATTTTATATTAATTACGAAGTAATTATTAATGCTAATAAGAATGATACAGTTATAATCGCGTGAAGCGATTTGTGTGGGAGAATCTAATAATATTTTCTATTTTAATTATATTACATGTTTTTATTTTTTAAGCATAATAGGCTCAAATTTCTGAACTCCTACAGACTTTTTATTGTATTCCAATCATATTTACTACTATTTACTATAGATAATTAATACATTAGAAATTTTCTTTAAGCTTTATCCTGTGCTGTTGATTATTAATTTGTCGACATTTTGTATCATTTATATCTTGTTAATTATTATTCATTATATAGCTGAGATGGCCCAGTGGTAACGACGAGTTCCTAGTTCAAACCCAGGCAAGCACCACGAATTTTCATGTGCTTAATTTGTGTTAATAATTCATCTCGAGCTCGGCGGAGAATCCACCAACCTGCTCTGGAGCAGCATGGTATATACTCTAAACCTTCTTCCTAATACTATGTAATTATTATTTAAGAGTTTTAAATAACCATATTTACCTCGGTCCGTTCGGCCTCTTGGTTCATGTAACAAGTCTTCGGTACCAGCCCATGTTGTAATAAGTGTCTAAAATACTAAAAAAAAAAATCGTATAAACGTATTGCAGTTACATCAGTCATTATTGGGTTTTAAGTGCGGCAAAGTATCTCATAGCTTTGATAATATGGATAAGTCGGAGAGACAAATGGGCCAGCTGGTAGTAATCACCATAACCCGCACCCATTGGTTGTATAAGAAATATTTATTATACTATCCCTTACACCACTGGGTGACCAACCTTGAAAACTAAAATATCATGTCTCTAAAGGTATTTGGTGGTAGAATATCTGGTGAGTTAGCGGTAACCACCAAGGCAAATACAAAGGACGACTACATTTTTACTGAATTCCTTTTGAACGAAAATGTCCTCATGATACTTTGATTTGTAAAATTATTTTTCCAGTAATTATTATTTTGAAAATAACTATATGTGATAAAAATATCTTGCTTACCTTTTGAACTAAATATACGGAATAAACTACTTGTAGCGCGTTGTATAGCATCAGTACTGTTGTTAATTTATAGGGTTCTCGCTTTACCATTAAAGCGGGTCCAATCTTCAATACAAATAATAAATAAACCGCTAAAATCACCATCACCGGCCCAGGCGTTGACACGAGCGGTAGATAATCTGTTTCTTCATCTAATGACAAAAGAAAAGCATATTTAAATTTATGTAAAGTTTTTAGCTATAGACTAATTGGGTAAGTCGCTGAAGCCATATAATTGCAAATAGCAATTGTGCTTGTGTTTTAAATGCTCTAATTGATAATAACTATTTTATTTGTACGTGTGTGTTAAATTAGGATATTATTTTATAAATTAAATTTGAATTATATAATCGTTGACTTAATTTAAAGTATTTGCAGTTTTTTTTTATAAATTTTCTCATGCAAGAGAATGGTGTTTTAACTTTATCCTTGCTTCTTTATATCTTTTGCTGAAAGATCCCATACGACTTGCACGCCAACTATTGTATGTTAATGTACTGCCTTCATATATGTGACAAAAACGATTGCATAAACATCAAACTTAAGTAGATAAACGATGCATGACCGTTAAATATACAAATAAAAAAACAGCATATATATTTAAAAAAAGACAATTTTATTTATTGCCTGAAGTCACCCATACAATGCCAATAAATAATACGAAATTAAATTTGCGTTTTACGTCAGACCAAGTTTTAATTACCATACTGGATCAAAAATAATGTTTTTTTACTAACAAAATAAGAAAATTTACATAATAATAGTAGGTAACGTTTTTAGAAATAATGAAACTTGTAATTCCAAAGTATAAAAGAATAGTATAATTTAAAATCGAACATAAAATGTTTTTTTGGAATAAAAAGTGTTGACAATCAAGTGAGTTACACATTTTTATGTAAATTTCAAATTGGTTGTTTATTTAATTACTTAGAAGATTATTTAATTAAATACATCGTGTAATTCCACTGTACCACTCGTCCTCTGATCTAACTACCATCACATTACATTGTACCGCTGTCCGCTAGGTAGTTGTACTTATTAGTGTTGTGGTTTGAAGGGTTTTTATAACTACATAAGCACAAAACGTATTTTCAATAGAAAAATAGCTGTCCACGTATAACTACACTAGTGACGATGAAAAAGATATTTGTATCAAATATATCGTTTAGGTGATTTTTACTTATTAAAATAATTCAAAAGACTTCGTTAATGCGTGTTTTAGAAAGCTAAACTATGAGCTAAAGAATTATCGAGGTATTGATTTTAAGAAATCAACTCAAATCAACAAATGTATTTGTGGAAAAAATATAAGGCCCCTTGTTAAAGTCTATAAGCAAAGTTTTGTAATGATCGATCGAATAGGTTAAGATGCAGAAGCATAACAAGTAGACGAATTTATTTATAATATGAGTTAGGATTTACAAGCTCATAATTATATTTTCATAGATATCTGAAGTTCTTTAATGGATAGGATCTCATCTAAGCCTCAAAAATCATAATCAAACTTGGTGTATTAATAAATAAAAGAAATGTTTAGTTTCCAAATTGCGATGTAGTGCGTGCATATAGACAAATGCTTTTTGCATTAATTATAATATTGACACTATCAATGAACTATGCACTATTCTAACAACCCGTTACTTCCTATGGTGGGCCAAAAAGTCACACCTTAAAACCTAAAACTAACACACAATGTTGGCTTTCTCAGGATATTTTATGAGATGAGATTATTTAAAAAAAAAATACATATGCACATTTCATCTTAAAGGTCATTTTTGTTTTAAACAGATATATTTATAGTAAGTTCACATACTTCTGACTGAGTTCTTAATTTTACTAATTATATGCTCATATAATTATTATCTGTTGTTTCAGACAATACGACACTGATAGCCGTGGGATTTTTATTTAATTATCCGTGGAAATTGTCTCTTTTTTATTTCGCTTGCGATCAAACGTGAATTAAGAGGAAATACGATATTTTTTTAGTAGAGGAAGGAAGATGCTTCTGGATATTTAAATGGTCTTATTAACTATTCCTGAAACCTAAGAGGCTTTATGTTTTGTTCTTATAATTACTGGATTACAATCTTTATACCGAAATAGAGCAATGATAAATGTTTGATAATGGAATAAGAGATATATTGACAACAATAGTCACATAATATACCAAAACTTTGTATTACGTTTAACTTAAAAATTGAAAAGTAAAGTTACATTACAAAGGCTTGACGAAACAACTCTTAAAAGCGAGTGAAATCGCAGACGACAACTAGTATATAATAGTATATAATCGACTTCGTTATCAGGAAAACTGATATAAACTTGAACTTGAGAATGTTAGCATAAGTCGTTTCCAAAAAAAGTTTAAAGAAAATTGAAGACGCATTGCAAAGGAATCTAGATCAAAATGAGTCTGAAGTTTGCGCAATTGATTATCACATAACTATGAGACATAAGAAATTCTCAAAGTAAACATTAAAAACAAAAGGTATTATTTAATGCATCTTATAAAAGTACTTCTATAATCTTTACACTCATAATAACACTTGTAAACAGCAATTTTATAACTCAACAAATATTTACAATCTGATAAATTCAATATTAACTTATGGTAATGGCATTGCTTTGATTTTTCATACAAATATTTATTATTTGTTTCATTTTCGGAACAGTGTACTGTTAGCCTTATTGGCCTTGATAACGGTTTGGGGGTAAATTATTGACACTGAGTCGAGAATATGAAGACTTAGTTATACAGATGGCTTGATGACTGAGCTTCTGCAAGAATGCTCTTTGGCTTTGTACGTCAGTCAAAAGGCTTGTGTACACCGTTATGTCATAATTGGTGTATGCAACGGTCTCGTTCATCCTAAGCGACCGTTTGCTCCTATGATAGTTATCTGTCCCTTGTTATGTTAGTTATAAACGAGTATAATATAATAGGTCGGAGGGAAATTTCTGTGGAATTTTAAAGAAAATATTTGATTTTGATTTTGAAAATATGTATTCAATATTAATCAACCATATGTGCCCCGTTATTTGTTACAACTTGTTGCCATCTTTCAGGTAAATTCCAAAGACTCAGGTCGATTTTATTTTTTATTTACAAGAAAAATAACCTGCTTATTTAAATTACAACAGATTTTTTCCAAGTTTTTGATCGCATAAGAAATACGTCAATTCAAATTCAAAAAAAGAAACCTTTGCGTCATACTCAACAGTAGTCCACTTAATGCGTATACATGGAAACTAATATATATTATTTTATTCCTTCCGACGTGACGTCAATCATTAATTTTATATCATTAAATAATAGTAATACTGGGTCACTTATACTTTAAATTGGAAGACAACAGTACAAAGTATTGCTGTTTTCGAAAGGGTAACACGTTAAATGTAAGAATTCCTAGAGAGTTATAGAAGTTTCTCAATGTCCTACCGCCTAAAGTGTTAATAATAGCTTTATAATGAGAATAGACGTCTTCTAGACGTTGTAAGAGATTGTCAAAATAATAGGTACATCTACACAGACTTCTGCCCGGGCCGTCTTCGTCTGATAAGGTTTGTTAATCTACACTAATATTATAATATAATAAAAAGTATAACACCTTGCCTCATTGCCTCCACTGGTGACAGGAGGACTGGTTCGTTTTTTGCCCAGAGGATCGGAATTGGGATTCAACGGGGAAATGCTGCTAGCATTCTTGCCACCATTTCAAGCGGTCAAGATTTATACAGTAACTAGTTTTAGTTCATATTTGTATATATTTAGGCATTTAATGTTGTTAATTCTTATGTTAATAAATGTTACTCAACTAATATGTATTGAAATACAATATAAGAGACACGGGTATATCAGACAACTCAAATGCAGAAGCATACGCCATTATGTCATAAAATTGGTTTCATATAATTACAGTAATAAGGAAATAATTTCTCATAATTTTCTATAGGAATCATTAAACCGTAAACAGTATGCGATCGTAAAACAACATTGTTGTTTTCAACGGTACTACTGAACAAAGTGTGAAACTCAAACAGTGTTGGAATAATCATGACTTGATACGTTATTGGTATAAATAACAAAGCGAAACGTTCATACGCTTCTGTTTATCTTATGTGGATATTGTATGAATTGTTATAGTATGAAAAGTAGGTATGAAAAATACGTAGTTCCTAATTCGCTTCATAAATATACACTGTATGTTAAATTATTATAAGTAGTATTTTTATCTTTTGAGGAAAACCAAATCATGAGTCGACGAAAAGGTGACGTTAATGTTAATTCCGACAATAACCACAGCAGAGGTATGAAATAACTAGAAGGTCATCTCGCAGATCACGAGTCAAAAAGTGATATTTGGCATAATTTCATAATTGATAGGATGATACTAAAAACTGATTTGGACAAATTGTATGCTCTAATATGTGCTATAAACTCATGGTAAATAATTTATCTTTCGTGTATTATATATATATATATATATATACTGGAAAATAATCAAACAATAATAAAAATACTATTATTTTTTTGACCTGCTAACAAGACGCGATACAAAGAAAAAAACTAGCTTGACTAGACTATTAGACTAGATAAAAGTGACTTCTTGGCGTCACAACAGGTGGAGTAATGAGACATTCAAGATAAGGGAAGCTTAGCAGCCGGGGCATGATATGGGCGTGATAACCGATCGGTGCAGAAATGAGACTTGATATGCATGAATAAATATGTGAATATCTAACAGTGGAATAAGGGAGGCTGTGGAATGTGAATATAATATAATATACTCACATTGGGATCAGAGTAATGTGTATGATGTTGTCTCATGTTGATTTCTTTATATTTATAAAAAAAAAAGAAACTACCCGACCGTCATACGTTAACATGTTTTTCAGAATGGTTTAAAAATATTCACTTTTGGCGGTAGGCAGTATGAAATACGACCAGGTGAATCATTGTTTTGTACCATTAATTTGGTTACCGTTATTATTAATTTATTACAAAAATATAAATATTTGTAATAAATTAATTAAAAGTAATAGTATAATAATATGGATTACTAGTGGCTACTTGAAGACTCCATTGACAAAGTTCCGACCAATCGATTCAGTTCGAATGTAACAAATTATGTATTGTGTACATTATAGAGCGTTGTAGGTCGATCATAATAGAGTAAATATTTATTAATGACAAATGAGCGAAGCTAATGTTTAAAGTAACGTTAAGTAAAGTCTGTTAATTTCCCATTGCTGGGCTAAGCAATGTATATTCCTTTATGAATCTTAGCATAAAGTAAAGTTGCACATAAATTGACCTTGAAATTTTTCTGTTATTGTTCACATATCACAAAATAAACCTCATGTTAAATACGATTAAATACGTTGATTTCACAAACGCACGTTGCGAATGTTTTCATGACTAATGAATAATGACGTCATAATAATCATCTTCATATTTTTGATTATACACAAATTCCTTCGCTCTTTTTCATTCACCGTAAGAAATATAAGCCTTTCCAAATTCTAGTTTATAATAAACTATCAACATATACACATGTAAAAAAATAGTTACATGTCTGTCATATATTGCTATTGTATATGATTGCTGGTTATACATTATATACATATTTTTAACCATTATTTTAGTTGAAATGTATTATATCGTAGTTCAAACAGCGTGTTCATTTTCATTAAACGATGCAAAACGTTGCATAGGCTAGATAACGCTGATAATAAAATAGTTCTGTAATCTTATCACGATTTCCACTTAAAAATAAGAAAATTAAATTTTACTTACATTGGCTCTTACTTAAATCCCAGACGGGAAATCGTAGTCCAACATCCGCAGACATTATTGAAACGGTGGGATGATCTTCTGCAAAAACAAAACACAATCTCAACACTGAAATAAATCACAATCACACAGACTGACAATCGATTTTGTATATACGGCCATACGTGTAACACTCCGAATACTCTAATATTACATTCCGAATCAAAATATTTAGATATAAATAATAAAATCACGGTTGCAACAACGATTGACCTTACATTGCGAAAAATGACACGTTTTGCGTTGATATTAGGAAGTTATATCTTTAATGACACTTTTAACGAACAAATTATATAATATAGATTAATTAATGATTCATTTATTTATTAATGGATTGTTTCGAAATAATTATTAGTATGGATTTTATTTATTACAAAATGAAATTGTAATAATATTTTTTTCGTAAAACTTTAATGGAGATTTTAAGACCACGAAATTGTAACACACGGATATATTTTATTTTTAATCATTTTTTTAAATATATTTGTATAAACCTATATGACACTCTCGCGTTCGATGTATCCGTTAGACAAAAAGAGTGTAACATTATAAAAATATGACAATATTGCCACGATGTCTTTAAAATAATAAAGGTAGTTTAAAATACTTACAGTACCTACATACTGTCAGTATTTTATATTTTATATAAGATTATTATAACGTGCATACTTAACATCAGAATCCAATGTTATTTCATGTGATAAAGCTTGCATTTGTCGGATTAAAATCACAATTAAATAAGTAATAATAAATATTGGACAACATCACAAACACTACTCTTATCGCAATGTAAGTAGCTAAAGCACATGTGTTATGGAAAATTAGAAGTAACGACGGTACCACAAACACCCAGACCCAAGAGAACATAGAAAACTAATTAATTTTCTATGTAGATTATTTTTTCTATGTTATGATTATGAGATTGAATTAATAGAGGGCATCTCTGGTTTCAAAGTCACTTATGCACGATAATGTGTCTGTGTGTGTTTAGTTAGCTGGTCTCCATTGAATGGGCCGCTGTGCTCGCAATCAATCAACGACATCAACAAACGCCTGTAAATTTTTCACTGCTGGGTTAAGGTATCTTCTCCCTTTGAGGAGAAGGTTTAGAGCATCCACCTCACTGCTTCAATGCGGCTGATGGATTCACGTGGGGCAGAATAGACTCATGCAATTATCGGTTAAGATGTACGCGTTCTAACCACTGGGCCATCTCGGCTCTCAGTGCATCGAAGCATTGAAATAGGTGAGGACGATAGTATTATCATTAAATTGGATATATCTAAAAATTTACAAGTATTAACAAACGACCTTATGCATTATTGATGGTGTATTTTTTGGTTCTTGTTAAATATTTTATTTCATTGACGTCACGTGTTAAGTAGTTTTTACTTCGCATAATTAGTGATTTAATTCAATTATCGTCAAAATCAAAAATTTGCAATTTAATTAATGAGTTTATTTTATAAAATATTTAATTATTCAAAATGACCTCTCTAAAGTTGAACTCTTGTTTAGCAACTGGAGTTACATACTTAGTTTTTTTTTTTATCTTTTGTTTCTTAATATATGTAAATTATATTGAAAAGAGCATCAATGATTTTGTTGTTTAAATCTCGATTGTTTTTTAATCTATCCAGTGTCTGAAAGGCTAAACGTACATTGGTCACCGGTTGCGTTATCGGCAATTGACCAATGACAATGACCGCTTAGGTTACTGTCAAATCAACGATTTAGAAATTGGGAACTATTTTTTTTAAGTCAAATTTTTTTTCGCAAGTTGTTAATATATAAATCTTTTCGTCAACCATTAGTCTTTAGTCATTAGTCAATACATATACCTACATATAATTGATTTTAAGACTGCTAAGGCGCTGATCGTTTATTACAGAGAAGCGTTATAAATATTGTTATACATACTAAGCTATATAGTTTTTATAATCAATGTAAGGCAACATTTTTATAAGTGATGAATGTGAGCAGTTTTTCGTGTTACGAAAGATTTTGACTTAATTACGAATAAACTTGTACTTGACTTTTAAATAATTATAATGTCATTAAAAAAACCATTTACGTTCCTGGGAATTTAATTATCTAATGCATATAATAGTTATGTGATTAACATTTCTTATAATCGTGAATGTAACTTTTTCAATTGAATTTATTTATTTAATATATACGTATTATTTACTTTTTGATTATAAAATGAAACTGCTACAAGAAAATCTTTAAAATTTTCGTAATAAAAAATTAACTAAGTTTAATCTAATCTCTAATCGATGAAAGATGAATCAATTGTTTAAAAACCTTTTAAGAATGCATACGTTTCTATTGTAAGTATAATTTTATTGATTTTGTTTTCTACGAATTCTGTTGTATCATTTAAAATATCATAGTAAAACCGTATACAATGCCCCATAAAAGATTGTACTGACTCTATGCAGTCGAATAATACGAGAAGTTAAGTTGTCAGTCTGTCTGTTCCTACTCATTGAATCTATAATATTTTTCGTACATACATAATATGTAATAGATATTCTGTAATGTAGATATTATTATTAAATTTGTTTAAACAATAAGTTACACTAAAAATTACAATTAATTGAAAAATGTTAAGCAGCTTATAATTACATATAATTATAATTGCGGACATTAGTTATCAGAATAATAATCACCTGTTATATATTAATAAATTATGTTATATTTAAAAGCGTTGCTGTTGCCACTTGTGGTAAGTGTATTATTAGAATTTACTCGTGTTTCGAGAATATATGTATGACATATATATGCAAAACTAGTCGAAATCAAGTAACCAACTGAGTTGTAGCTAAAAATAATTAATATATTGAACGCATCTTTTGTTTATTATTTAATTACACACATATAAACACACAATAACACTTCCACACATATGCACGCCTACATGCACACACTTTCAAATTTATGTATAATCTAGTTTACAATATTTTGAAAAATACTCTTATCGGGTCACTGAGTTTGTGTAGTTAACGAACGAACGAAATTCAGTCTTTAAAGATAAGGTACATAACATTATTATTAAAGACTAAATTTTCCACTGCTGGGCTTAAGTCATACTCTTTATTTGAGGAGAAGGATAGTAGCATATTCCACCACGCTGCTCCAATAGTGGTTGGTGGATTTACACGTGTCAGAATTTTGTTGAAATTAGATACATGCAGGTTTCCTCACGATGTTTTCCTGTACCGCAGAGCTTGTGATGAATAATAAACACAATATAAGCACATGGAAATTCAGTAGTGCTCGTCTGGGCTTGAACCCGCAATCATCAATTAGATAACCACTGTGCCATTTCGGCTTTTTTAATTTAATAGATTCATTTTATTTTCTATGTAACTGCATTATTGGTTTGTAATAATAATAATAAATAATATTTGAAGTTATCAATCAATAGCTTAAGTCGTTGCGATATTAATCGCAGTATTTTAAGGGTCGCCTAGAGATGTAAGGAGTCGCAGGTTCAATTCCATCCCCTTGAGATATTGTCTTCCCTCGTAGTTTGATGCTTTATTGGATTCGTAAATAAGAATACATATTAGTAATTCTTAAAAATTTTTTCAAAAAATTAACATCTGCAGTTTATTTAGTAAGATAAATTGTACCACAGTTACGACTACATACAAAGAGCTAGTCTGAAGGCTACGCGGTAAGCGTTTCATTCACGGTGATTATATTGGCAAATGGCATGTAAATATTCAAATGCAAATTAGTACAAATAATGGAATCTGTTACTGCGAATTTGTCTGGGGATGTTGTTAACTGTTCGTCAAAAGAGGATAAGGTTTCACTTATGGTTTAATTATTTTTTTTAGTCTAGAACGTATTGGATGTTTTTTTTATTAAATTAGATCTAGATAGTTATAACCCTATATGTAGGCTCACAACGAGATGAATTGCAATAAAAATGAAGCCTATATATATGATATAGATGAAAATCAATCGTTGGTCAAAATTCATAGAATATTGAGCTATGCATTTCGGTTCCTAAGTAAATGGTTGCATATAACAATTGCCTACGGTATTGATAGTAGAATATATTTTCCCTCAAAAAGGAAATACAAACCTTATTTGATATTTGTATTAAAAAAAGCACTACAATAAAATAAAATATAAAGAAGTTTTCTAAACACACATCTTTATCGCATCGTATACACAATTTTTTTTCTTAAATTTTAAATTTTCAAAGCTAAGATTAATGCAATAAAATCATTTAAGATAGAATTGGCTTTGTTTGGTTTTATACTACTTATACAAAATTAAATTAAAAAAATATATCTAATGTCAAAAAAATAAATTAAAGTAAAATAAAAAATAAAATACTTACTTTTTATTAAGTGTACGTCTTTATAGCTTTAAATATATTTTAGAACTGGCACAATAAAAAAAAATCACTGAGCCACATTAAAAAAAAAACTTTAACTTTAAAAGTGTGCGCTCAGAGGGAATACTTAAATGTTTATGATCGATTGTGGTTAATTCTGGCGGTTTTATTTACACGAGCTGTACACTCAAAAAAAATATCAGGGATTTTACAATTCTCAGATTTTCATGTGAGTATAATTATGTTAATATCCGATGGTAACGTTATTATGTGATATTCACTTCTTTGCTTTAAGTCATTGTGTAAACGGAAAAGCCTCTTGCAAATTGTGCTAAACAAAATATAAATATACCGTAATAAAAAGTAAGTAAGTAATAAGTTAAATAAACCAATCCAATTGATATTAGTGACATAAATAGGCATTTTTATTTTTTATCAAATTAAATAAAAATATTTGTGCTAATATCAAACATTTAAGCTGAGATAGCCCAGTAGTGAGAACTCGTACAACTTAACCGATGATTTCGGGTTCAAATCCGGGCAAGCACCACTATATATATATGCAGGTACAGGTATAATTCGTGCTCGGCGGTGAAGGACAACATCGTGAGGAAACCTACATGTGGCTAATTTAATCAAAATTCTGCCACATGAGCATTCCATCAACCCGCATTGGCACAGCGTGGTAGAATATGTTCCAACCCCTCTCTTTAATGGGTTAGGAGGCCTTAGCCCAACAGTGGGAAATTTACAGGCTGTTACTTAACTGTATCAAACATTGCATTTAATTAAAGTAATTTGAATGACTATTTCGAAAACTATTCAAATAATCAAATCAATTCATTCATTATCATTAATCACTTAAAATCATCTACTTAAAGAAATCTGAAATTGATATACAATGCATAGCAACAATCTCGATCCATATTCATCAGTACAATTTAAATATATTAAATTTTGTCCTGGAATTCTTGTTATAGAATATAGGTTAAAGTTAAAAAAAAAACCGATGAATGCGAGTCCTAACCCAGACGAGCACCACTGAGTATTCATGTGCTTAATTTGTTATTATAAAATGCGGCGGTGAAGGAAATCATCGTGAGGAAACCTGCATGTGTCTAATTTCTTCGAAATTCTGCCAAATGTGTATTCTGCCAACCCGCATTACAACAGCGTGGTGGAATATGTTTCGAACCACCTCAAAGGGAGAGGAGGCCTTAGCCTATCATAGGGAAATTGACGGGCTGTTGTTATTGTTGTTGCTTGAATGGAAATTGGTCTTTCAGCATCATCATCATCATCATCAGCCCGTACCCGTCCACTGCTGGACATAGGCCTCTTCAAGTGCACGCCACTGTGGTCTTTCTCCGGCTACTCGCATCCAGCTCCTGCCTGCCGCCTTGCGTAAATCGTCACTCAACCATGCCTTGGTCTTTAGCCTAAATTTGTCTTTAGGCTTCTGTATTGCGATTCTGTATGTATTCAAAGCGTATTGTAATTGAAATGGTGACAACTCAATTACGGTGATACGCCATTTTGATGCGTGTATCCTACTATTTTTTTAAATATTATGGTCAATGTTGCAAATCATTTTTTGACACGCTCGGGTTCTGTGGTGGGTTTTGAGATTATTCTTACGGAATACCTCTACAGTTGTATTATTAAAAGGCGATATTAACAGCGTTGTCAAAATTCCTTAAGAGGTTGTATTTGTGGAAAAATATTTGTATGGAAGCTAGTAATTTTAGATAGTCGTAATATCAAATATTGGCTGGTTCCCATTCTTCAAATTTAATTCCTGGAATGTAATATTTTGCACGTAGTTCTTAAGTTTTAACAATAAATAAATATGTTTTTGTTCTAAAAAATAAACATTTTTTTAATTAATAATTTAATTACGTAAATTTCAAATTATATCTGAGTTTTGGGTTAAAATATAAGTTAATGTTTTGGTGTGCCTACAACTTGTAGTCATTTTCATTGTTACATTGTAACTTTGTTTTTAGCTAATAACTTTAAATCTGAATGCTGGTTACCAAATTGGATTAACTCTTTAAAAAAATGGTGGGTTTCTGATTCATAAACCCATAGGACATATCATACATTGCTTTGGTAGACTAGTGGTAAAATTATACTTAAAATATTGAAAACGTCAAAAGAGTATGACGTTAAATGAATGAAACGATTAAAAATTTAACGTCATCGAGGATATTATTACAGTTAAGAATTAAGATTTATTTAATAATACAAAACAAAGGTGCACTGTAATATGCAATTTTTTTATTTACGTTTCAGGATAGTTCTTAAATAGAACAACTTTACTGTTAATCTCATTAACTATATGATCTTAATTAATCATTTAAAGTATTTAATAATATTGCGCCATAACCCTATACTTCATCTGTTTTCATCAAATATTTATAATCCAATTAGTGCTATATGTATATGTAGTCACTATATCAATACTGAAATGTTCATAATACATTGTTGAAACTCGTAATTCTTAGATTTTCATCTAAGTATATTTGTATAACTTCAAAAACATCCGTTTTGAGTGTGGTATTCATTTATTTACTTCAACTGTCATCGAAGTGGAAAAGCCTAGTATTGTTAGTCATTGCGTCTTTCATTTTACCGGATAGATCGCTAAGAAGTTGTACAAAGTATCGTGTTCTATTTTTAAATTGTGAGTAAACCAATGTAATTACTGGCTCAAAAGTACATCGTAGATGGCATATTGATGACCTAACATCATAAGTGTTTTGTATTTGTCGAAGTCACTATTGGTGTAAGGCAACACAAAAAGGTATGATTGAAATCACTTTTTGTGCCTTCTAATTATCAAGTCAAGAAAATTGGCTGTATTAATTTTGGCTAGCATATGGGGCCGTAGAATATGCGATATTAGATTGGAATATTAACTTGCAAAAAACCTACCACCAAATTGGCAGTGTTTATTAATGCCATTGATCCTGCAACTGAAATCTTTCCAATCGCTAAGGACTTTCTTTCTCTATGGGTTCTACGTAGACTGTTAAAAATGGGTCGTTGGTATTTACTACTATGGACATAGGTATTGTAAATATAAATTCAAGAGGAGTTTCATTGTGAATATCATAAAAATCCAAATATTCTTTATTAAAGTAGGCTAATAGAACCACTTTTGAAATGACATGTTACACATTGAGTTAAATGTAAAGCTAACTTTTTTTATGGTATAGGTTGGTGGACGAGCAGATGGTCCACCTGATGGTAAGTGGTCACCATCACCCATAGACGCTGTAAGAAATATTGACTGATGAGTGGGTGGTACCTACCCAGACGGGCTTACACAAAGCCCTACCACCGGATCATTAAGTTGATTCTACCGAAATGAATCGACGAGAAATTCAGTAGATAAACTTTTCCACAAACTTGATTGTAGAATATGAATAGTATAATTTGATGTCAGTAAAGTACAAACAAATTATATACTTCTTTTTCGTAGCACGTCCACTGCTGGACATAGGTCACCGCCAAAGATCGCCACAACGTCCGGTCTTGTGCAATCCCGAACCATACCAACCTTGGGACATACCCACGCTGCGTCATTCGGTCCATGGTCGCCACTCGAAGACTCCTCGGCCTCATCAGCCGTCAGTTCGAAGAACAGACGGCCACTGTCATTTAAGTGTAGCAATGCATCGGGCTATTTCGGTAACCTTACTTCTTCTGCAAATCGCCTCATTTCTGATTCGATCTCGCAATTCCGAGTATAGCTCTCTCCATTGCACTTTGGATGGCCTTGAGCCTTCTTATGAGGCCAATTGTGAATACCCACTTTTCAGAGCGATAAGCCATCACTGGCAACACAAACTGGTCAAAGTCTTTTATCTTAAATTAAATAACATATCCTGCGTACAAAGCAAAATACTACGATTGAGCTTTTCTAAATTTAATATTATATTTGATTATCGAATAACCATGTCTTAATTGTCATTTTTTTGTATGAATTTTAAATTTTTTCATGGGTCGAGTTTTAAATCACCTGAGGAATCTTAAAATAGAAGGGAATAACGTGCCTGAGAAGGATGTATTAACTTTGCTAATTTGAAAACTAGATATTATTTGTCTACCTTTCTTGCTAATAAAACGGGTCTGATCGTTTCTTTCAAAAAGATCCATGTTGTTATAAATATAAATAATATCGTTGTAAGCATACTGTAAAGCAACTGTTATTATACCCACTTTATTAAAAACACCCCGATCCATTTTATAACCAATTCATAAATAATTCAAATGAACAAAATTTGAAGACGAGTAATAAGATCTACTTTACCATTAAGGCGACTCGTTAGAGCAATGGTTGAATCGCCGGAGTGTAGTACAGTTGTTACAGCTTTTTTGCTTGACACTTCATATGTCAAAAGTATAAAATTTATAAACATAAAATTGACAACTTAATAAATTTAATATTTTCACACTGAAAAAAGATTTTAAAGAATATTGTTAGAGAGCTTAACTGAATATACAAAATTCTCAATTATTAAGGCGGTGTCTTCCCTTCGATGATCAATAATATAATACATGTTAGTTCTATAACAAAAGCTCGTGCACTATTTAATCTATGATTCTATACCCAAGAAGAACAACTTAAGGAGTTGTATCATTTTAACGAGAAAGTTTTCAAGTTCTTTTCCAAAGAGATTTACTTGGTGGTAGGGCTTTGTGCAAGCCCGTCTGGGTAGGTACCACCCACTCACCAGTTATTCAACCGCCAAATAACAGTACTCAGTATTGTTGTGTTCCGGTTTGAAGGGTGAGTGAGCCAGTGTAACTACAGGCACAAGGGACATAACATCTTAGTTCCCAAGGTTGGTGGCACATTGACGATGTAAGGAATAGTTAATATTTCTTACAGCGTCATTGTCTATGGGTGATGGTGACTACTTACCATCAGCTGGCCCATATGCTCGTCCGCCAATCTATTCCATAAAAACAAAAAAAACAAAAGCTAAGGCCTTGTGAACGATTGTGAGTTTAAATTGGTTGTAGGGCTTTGTATATCATTGTCTGAGTAGCACAATAGCAATACTTAATATTTTGTGTATTAGAGTGGAGGGTGAGTGCGCCACTGCAGGTATCTAAGCTCACAAAGTTGCTGATGCATTGGTGTGATGCCAATGCCAATGTCTAATGTATGATATTCACCCCGTATAAGACCCATTGCCCTAACTACATAAACAAAATTAATGTATGACTTAAAATGTTATAATTTAGCCAAAAAAAGTCAAGTACATACGTAACGTAACTGTTTTTGTTTTCACATTATTTTTTTTTGCTGGTAAATAAAGTGTCACTTATAATTTGGTTGGTTTATTATACTATTGTAATAACATACGAAACAGAATAAGCGCTGTTTACGTTGACACACGAATCCATTGGTAAGCTCTTATAAGTCGCACTCACCAGAATGACGCTCTTTACGTTTGACGTCAACTTGATTAACGCAATGGGTATACGAATCATTTTGTGGAACTCATACTAGGCACATAAGTATAATTAGGATATAATGCTACGTATGATTTAAGTGTAAGGAAAAAAGGAGTGAATTTTGGGAAAGAAGTCCTTTTACACAGCTTAAAGACAGAAGAAAGAGGAGTGTAATACTCCCTCCATACGACCCTTTTTCTATCCCTCTCACACTTATCAAATTATATATATTTATCCTTTACTACAACGTTATTTTCATATCGAAGTCCTCGAGGATGACGGTACAATATTTTAGCAATTGTTAAGGATTACGCGTTGATTTTAAGATATTCAAATAGAATATTCTTTTATTTATTTATTTATTTTTGGGAAATAATACAACAGAACAGTAATGTGAAAAATAAAGAGTCGAGATGGCCCAGTGGTTAGAACGCGTGCATCTTTACCGATGATTGCGGGTTCAAACCCAGGCAAGCACCGCTGATTCATGTGCTAGCTATGTGTAGTTTGTCTTTATAATTCATCTCGTGCTCAGCGGTGAAGGAAAACATCGTGAGGAAACCTGCATGTGACAAATTTCATAGAAATTGTGCCACATGTGTTTTCCACCAACACGTATTGGAACAGCGTGGTGGAATATGTTCCAAACCTTCTCCTCAAAGGGAGAGGAGGCCTTTAGCACAGCAGTCGGAATTTACAGGCTGTTGTTGTGAAAAATAATATAAACCAATTATGTTTCCACCAATTTCTAATAAAAATTAGAAACAGGACAAGAATAGTTAAAATGAACATTTAAACAATAAATTTCAAAGTCAAAAATCAATTAATTAAAAATTTAAAACATAAAAAATAACAAAAACAATTATAACATAATACAAATTAAAATTTATTGTTTTAACAATTCATTCATGTTCTTTTTAAAACTTTAAAGGGAACATGTATCATATCCACAGTACTATTTTTTTATTATGTATTATGCATATTGCACGAACATTTTGGATATATTTAGTTATTATAGTGGGAAAATCCAAAAGAGCATAATTATAATCGCATACAAAGTTTACATATGTAGTAAAACTTGCTATTTAACAATTTAAATAGACATATTTAATAAAACTTGAATCGAACGTTTCCTTGTTAAATTTTATTTTAAAATATAATTATTTATAGACCAGAACCCTTTGCATTATAAAGTATTCTTACGTAACACATATTTTCATAAATGTTAAAATTTATTTAAATTTTATCAAATATTAACATCAAATGGGTTAAACACAAAATTAGAAAGGGTTATTACTGAATTTAATACATATTGATTATTTGGGGTTAGAGGCGTGGACGTCTGGAGATGTAGCCTACCGTTATCGCACTGCCTTACGCCACTAGTAAGTAAGTTGTGGGGGAATTTCAGTTCAAGTCCATTCATTCAATACCCATACATGTATACAATTTAAAATATACATAATTCGACAGCAGTTATTGTAATGATCATAATATTGTATTCTCTAATGTTGCAAACGTACAAATAGACGCTGGTAATCTTTTATCCAGCTTACAGAAATAATCGTTATAAATACAGTTATAATTTCCAATCATTTTCATTTCATATGAATGTCTTAACCATGTATTTAATTATGTTAATTTATACTGTTACGAATATTTTGAACTATTATGCTTGTTCTATTTTTAATAGTTTGTCTGATGTTTAATCATGAGTATATATTTATTTTGCAAATTACTTTTTGACGTCTTACATTATGATTACATTCATAATATTTGATATTAACATTCTCGAATGATAACCTTTGTATCTTTATTATAATATAGGTAAGAAAAAGGATCACATTATAGTAAGTACACCCCCCCCCCCCCCCCTGTCTGTAGACAATAATAAAATGTCGAATAAATAATAAAGTTGCAAAATTTTTTATTTTAGTATAATTTCAATCCTGTAGTTTTAAAGACGTTTTATCTAAATTTATTTATATGAAAAAATATATACATATACATACCGAGAAGGCTATGGAAGATGGACAGTGAAATAGACACATAAGTGATCCCATAAGATTACCGATTATTTTCATTGGGACATGCGAAACTTTAAAAGCCTACTCATAAAAATTGGAAACTTTGATTATAAATATTTATAGCATACGCGAAAAAACGTTACTGAAAATTGAATGTATTTGACCTCTTGCCATATTTCCTGTTTTTATGCGAGTACAAATACGCACGTCTTAGATTATAATATTTATTAACAAAAGAACATTATTCAACATTATCGAATTAGCAAATTAGATATTTATTTATAGTACTTGCCTTATTAACTTAACATTGAATTATTAACTGTGCAATGTACCTTATACATTGAATTATAGGTGGTTACTGTATATTTTATCAATAGGTACAGTCAGGGTAAGAAAAGGTTCGTCACCTTAAGACATATTTTCGTGTACCGATCGAGAATATATGACACTGACAGACATATTTTGAAAATTCAATAGAAGATATCATATGTAATTTAAATTTGTAATGATTAATTATGCCATTAAAAAGATCTCATGTTGATATAAAACTAGACGTATTTCGAAGATGTTACACTATTTTGAACCAAGTTATCATATTATGAAAGTTTAATTTTATATGTTGTTGTCAGTTGTCATTTTAGTGCCTTGGTTTCAAAAGGTACTAAGAGTTTTCGACTTGATATAGGAATGAATTTCAAAACTGACGAAGGTTTTCTTACTCTGACTGTACATATGAACAAGAAAAATGATTATTATATTATTATATGATATTATGCCGAGCTGTGTACCTTTAGGTAGCAGGCTGTAGGACACTTAAGGAAGCAGCTATCTCACTAAAAATCACTGTAAAGCGATGGCTAAGCTTGAGGTCTATTATTTGTTTATTTGTTTATTGGGAAACAAACAGTATTACAGTCAATCAATTGAAAATAATTCATACAAAAATAAATACATAAACCAATTAGGTTTCCACCGATTACAAGTTCATTTGGAGCTAAGAAGAATAAATAATAGAATAAAAAGAATAATAATAATATAAACACACGTTGGCCAAAATAGAAACCACAGATTAAAATTAAAATATAAAAATTGATGACATTGAGCAAAATAATAATATGATCAATGAAAATTAAGACAATTATTCAAAAAAATAAAAATCATGAGTTAAACATAAATTATCAAAAATAAAATTAATTAATTACAATTTACAGGCATTACTAATTTCTTTTTTTAAACTTTTTTTTGTACACATTGTAAAATCTATATTGGAAAAACATTTATTATACTTATCACAGGCACGGAAAATAAAAGTATTTTGAGCATATTTGGTTTTTATGATAGGTAAATGAAAAAGGGACTGATGACGCGTATTAATTTTAGGACATCTAAAGCATACATTTTGTAACAGATAGGGTGAATCTACAAAATTTTGAAGTATCTTAAATAAAAACAATTGATCTCTTTCCATGTGACGGTATTCTAAAGATGGAATGTCTGAAATATTCTGATTATGCGGCAAAAACTTGTAACTCAAATGTTTAATAAATTTGCGCTGAATTTTCTCTAATTGCATAATATGGCATTTATAAAAGGGATTCCAAGCAGTTGAACAATATTCGAGGACCGATCTAACAAACGAATTATATAAAAGTATTAAAGTATTTGCGTTTTTAAAATCCCTACCTACTCTTAAAACAAATCCAAGCATTCGGAAAGCTTTAGCTGTAACGTAATCAATGTGGGACTTAAAAGTTAGTTTGCTATCAATGTAAATACCCAAGTCTCGCACCTCGGTAACTCGTGCAATAATATTGTTATCTAGATGGTAATTGAAGTTAATATCTTTAGTTTTACGAGTGAAAGAGATAACATTACATTTCTTTACATTTAAACACAAATAGTTGTCTGAGAAGTACTTACATAATCTGTCTAGGTCATTTTGTAGGAGTTTGCAATCAGAAGTTTGAGTTACTCGTCTAAAGATTTTCACGTCGTCAGCATATAGAAGAATATTTGAATTCTCGAAAACTATTTGTATATCATTAATAAATATATTAAACAGTAGAGGACCGAGGTGCGAACCCTGGGGTACACCGGAAGATATAGGCACGAAAGAAGAAGTATGTCCTTTAATTGTTACAGCTTGACTACGATTCTCAAGGTAAGAAAACAGCCATTGAAGTAGATCGCCATGTATACCTGATTTCTCAAGTTTATGTACTAATAATGCATGTGGTATTTTATCAAATGCCTTAGTATAATCGGTATACACGACGTCTACTTGGTATCCTTGATCCATTCCAGTAGATATATGGTGGATATCATAGGTTGCTTTCCATGGATTTTCTGTTTATAAACCCATGTTGCTGATTAATTAACATTGGCCTAAGACAAGGGTAAATTTGGTCATAAACAATTTTTTCGAAAAGCTTCGCTATAATTGACAATTTTGAAATTGGCCTATAATTTTCAATATCATGCTTGTCACCAGACTTATATATTGGTACAACATAAGAGCGCTTCCAAGCGTCGGGCATAATTCCAGAACTTAACGATTTAGAAAATAATATTAAAAGTGGATAAGCCAAAGATTCATAACATGATTTCAAAAAAATAGGCGGCAACCCATCCGGCCCCGAACCCTTGTCTATTTGTAACGTTTTCAAATATTTCTTAATGATGTTAGTACTCAGTGTAACAAAACCAATCGATAAATTACTGCAGCAAGAGGCATGATTACTCGATGTTATTCCGGGGGAGCCAAAGCTGGTAACAGGCTCTGCATAAACCGACTTAAAATAGTCATTAAATAACTGACATATTTTGTTACCATCATTACCCACCTCATTCCGAAAGAACATATGATCAGGTATACCAGCAGCAGCCTTTTTCGACTTAACAAAAGTCCAGAAAAACTTACTGTTTTTATTAATTTTTATCTCAGATTGATATATGTATGTATTATAACAATCAATTTGCACTTGTTTTTGACGATCCCGTAAAAGACTGAACGTGTCGTAGTCTGATGATCGGCCATAGATCTTCCATCGCCTATGAAAGTGCAATTTGTTACGAATAATTTTGATTAATCCGCGAGAATACCAAAAGGGGAAATTTTTATCGCCTTTCATAACTTTTGTTGGAACATGTTGAGATATTATAGAATTAATAGTTTCATAAAACATATCAACGGCATCGGAAACATTACAAGCGCTCAATAAGTCATACCAATCGGTTCTGGCTATAATGTTATTGATTTCGTCATAGTTGGCTTTTTGAAATAAGCGAATTTTACGAGGAACTGAAAAGTTTTGGGTAGTATTGGAAAGATTTAATTTAATATTAAGTATCGGATGGTGAGCGTCTTCATTAACGAGATAAAAGTCACTTGGGCATACTGTACAATGTGTGTTACAAATTACTAGATCTAAGTATCGTCCGTTAACATTAGGAACACAGTTAAACTGCTTTAAATCAGTAAAGTTAAAAAATAAATATGGAATCAATACCTGGGTCGTTATCATTAAAATTACGTAGATTCATAAATTTTCCAACTCTATCCCAAACAGCATTAGATATGTTAAAATCACCAACTACTAAATAAATATCATCAGGATACAATAATACTTCATTCGAAATAAGTTCAAAACAATCACAAAGACATTCACTATGGTAACTGCCATGAGGGAAATAACAACAATAAACATGAAATCGTTTTGATATGGGTTCTAAGTCAAGTGCGATAGAGACCTTAATTATCTCGGCTGCATGATTTTTAACCACAATTGATAATGATGAACGAACCGATATGTCAGACTTCACTGCAATTAAAACGCCAGCACCCATATAGCCCAGTCATATTAGGTAAAAAAAGGGGTCAACCTCGGAATGAAAGATAATAAGCTGCAAATTGGTATGAACCTTTGTTTTGTCATTCTAAATGTTGTCTCAAAAGTCACAATCGTTATCGTGTCCGCGTCTCAAGATATTCAAGGTCAAAGGTCACAAAAATCGGTTTTTCGCGAATATCTGGCTTCCTATTGGTTAAATGAGATTTGCATTTATTATAAAAGTTGTAGTCTATAAAATTCCCTACAACTTTTGTTTAAACTTTTTTTTTCATATGACCAACCGTTTTGAAGGTAGAGCGCGAAGAGTGCACATCGTACAGTCATATACGGCCTAATGCAAGGTCAAGCGTGAGTTATGGTTATCAGTACGTTATAAAGTCAATTATTTACTTGGAAATTATAATTACTAAACAATGCCCATTATTTATGTACTAACTATTAATTATTTATATTTAAATAAAGTAAGTAACTTGATTATTTATATATAATTATTCATATTTAACTATTTAAGTATAAAATATTATTAATTCTGGATTATATATTTTAGTTTTATGTTAAGTTAAAATGATAGTAAAAGTATATATTTTACACATATATTTATTTATTATTAAATACGGCGAAATATACATTAATCAAAATGTGAGTTCAAATATCAAAAGTATCTTTGTTGATTTTAATTGTAATGAAATTGGAAATGGAAGCTAATTATCTTCTTCTTCTTCGTCGTCTTCTTCTTCTTGTCGCTCAAAAATGTTCGATTCATTGTCATCATCGGCTGCTTCATCGGGATTACTTGGATACAGTGAAGCGTTGAGGCAAGCTTGCACTGGCCGCAAGCTAAAGAACATTGTAGTCCTGATTTTCTGCATCCACAGCGGGAACCACAACCATTTTTGCAATTGCAAAATATTACGTTTAGTAGTTCGGCTGGTGCTGGAGGTAATAACGTTCGTATGGGCTCCAGGATTTCATTTTCAAGCATCCAGCCGATGATGACAATGAATCGAACATTTTTGAGCGACAAGAAGAAGAAGACGACGAAGAAGAAGAAGATAATTAGCTTCCATTTCCAATTTCATTACAATTAAAATCAACAAAGATACTTTTGATATTTGAACTCACATTTTGATTAATGTATATTTCGCCGTATTTAATAATAAATAAATATATGTGTAAAATATATACTTTTACTATCATTTTAACTTAACATAAAACTAAAATATATAATCCAGAATTAATAATATTTTATACTTAAATAGTTAAATATGAATAATTATATATAAATAATCAAGTTACTTACTTTATTTAAATATAAATAATTAATAGTTAGTACATAAATAATGGGCATTGTTTAGTAATTATAATTTCCAAGTAAATAATTGACTTTATAACGTACTGATAACCATAACTCACGCTTGACCTTGCATTAGGCCGTATATGACTGTACGATGTGCACTCTTCGCGCTCTACCTTCAAAACGGTTGGTCATATGAAAAAAAAGTTTAAACAAAAGTTGTAGGGAATTTTATAGACTACAACTTTTATAATAAATGCAAATCTCATTTAACCAATAGGAAGCCAGATATTCGCGAAAAACCGATTTTTGTGACCTTTGACCTTGAATATCTTGAGACGCGGACACGATAACGATTGTGACTTTTGAGACAACATTTAGAATGACAAAACAAAGGTTCATACCAATTTGCAGCTTATTATCTTTCATTCCGAGGTGAAAGCCCTAATATGACTGGGCTAATACTATTACCGAGCTTATCATAGTTACGGTCATGTCGATACACTGAATATCTAGAATCAAAAAGTTCTTCACTAAAAATACCCTCACAAAGCCATGTTTCGCTTAAACAAACAATATCATAATCAACATTTATTATTTTCCTGAAAAAGGAATTAGTTTTAGTACGTAAGCCGCGTACATTTTGATATAAAATTGAATAATTTTTAATCACCGTAAACACAAAGAATAAATATCATGTTACTAATTTTTATAAATATATTCACAGGAGAGAGCGTATTTAGGTATGTGTTAATTATTAAAATCAATATTTTTTTATGTCCAAAATCGTGTCCAAAATAGTAACATAAAATAATTTGACGTTCCATAGTTGAGCTCAAAATACTTGATTCCAAAAACAGAATTATTAACATATATAAAACAATATAAAATATTTGAGATAGACAAACAAAGCTACTTATACATTTTTTTTTAAATCACTAGACTTCACGAAATGCAAAACCGGACTTGTGTTAGAACGCCGGGCCATAATACTGCAGTTTTTGACCCACACGAACTCATAATTTTTTTCTTTTGCCGCTTTCTTCACAGATTGCAATAAGGCTTTATTTAGACTAGTGAGGTGATTATGTGACAATCCTAGAAGCCCAATCTTAACCGACAATTATGCGATTGTCTTTTTACAGTTTGTACAATTGTACAGTGTCGGTATCGGTTTTAACGAATACTTTATGGCTCTCCTACACATAAGGTTAAGTCACAAACTCTCAAAAGACTGCTTTCGTGAACTCAATCCCTAAAAAGACAGTTACTCACCATTACTCTTTGGCTATCTAAGATAACGGAGTCCATCATTAAGTAACAGCTCCTGCGGTACCTTTCGAGGTACATATAGGATATAAAATACTGGTGCTCAGAGGAGCAATTTTTCGTAACGTTTTCACCTCTGTTGGTGATCTTTTAGTTTACCTCACTCATAAATAGGCTGAAGCAATTGCGTCTGGGAGTTATTAGCAGTCAGTTTAGATATTTTGAAGATTGATTGATGATTTATAGATTGGGTATGGGTTAAAGTGCTTTTTTCGAAGCTTCCTTTCTATAGCCGAGATTGCTCAGTGGTTAGAACGCGTGCATCTTAAGCGATGATCGCATTAAACCCGGGCAGGCAGCATTGAATATTCACATGTGAAGGAAAACATCGTGAGAAAACCTGCATATGTCTAATTACTTAGAAATCCTAGCAAATGTGTATTCCACCAACCCGCATTGGAACAGCGTAGTGGAATATGTTCCGAACCTTTTCTTCAAAAGGGAGTGATAGCTTTAATCCAGAAGTCGGAAATTTACAGGCTGTTGTTATTATAAGTGGAGACCAATTTCTACCTAATCAATACGGATAATATTTTTCCAATGACGCCTTAGCCTTACTTAAGCGTCACGTTCCCAAGAATGAGGTAGAATTTTTCTTTAAAATTATACCTATAATAGACCTGCGATCTAGATAGATAGATAAAGTCTTTATTTGGATCACACCACGTGAGTAAAACTAATAAGAGAAAAAAGAAATGACAAAAGTAACACAGAATTTAACTTAATTTATGACGTAGAAAGAAAAAAAAAATAAAAATAAACAAAAGAAAAATAACTAACTTACAAAAATATTTTATTTAATCTACGTATATCTATTAAATATAATTAGATGCAAAATGAGAATTGCATTATTATGGTAACACACAGAAAAAAAAATGAACAAAAATTAACTGTAAAGTGGTGTAGCATCCAAAATGGATAACCTCTCAGTTGAAGCTGGTATCTATGCAATTGGACGTTGTTTTCTCTGTATGGGCTTCTCAGGAAAGCTTGCAACTGGATCACTAGCAATTAGGCAGGTCAAGAATCAATGGCATGTTTAATGTTCAAAATTAACAAACATTGGACTGAAATCAGGTCTACATATTAAACAAAATCTTACTAAACCGCAAACCAATTTAACCCCTATAATACTTCAATCTTAATAGTAAAATAAATTTAAAATCTCGAATCTCTTGAGTCAAGGATTTTTCAGATTGCCTTTTTAACCGACTTCAAAAAAAGGAGGAGGTTCTCAATTCGCCGGGGCCTTTTTTTTTTCACGGTCTCGTGCTGTCTGCAATCATATATATCGTCTTTCCACTGCATATGGTCTACCGCTGTAGCTTTTATATTTTTATAAATATAATGAATATATATTTTTTTCGATTAATTTTAATATTTGGCACCAGCAGTAGGTTTTTTTAAAAGTCGTGGACTTTTCGTTGAAGGCAATATTTGATGTTTACCTTTTGCTTCAAATAAATATCAGGCGTCTCATTTATAACTGTATTATAATCATGATTATAACTATATAGTATTAAAAAAGGCCCCTAATGCATTGTATGCTATTTTATACAGATTTCATCAATGGACGCAGTGATTCATTAGGAAGTTATTCAAACAATTGTTGATAATGTTGCAATAACATGCTGACTGAGAGCATTACTGGCGTGAACCGTGCAAAGCGTATTGGTTTAGTAACAATAAAAAATTGTAAACATTTTATGTTGACAATTATTCTACCAGTTGGAAACCGGTACAGGTAGCTCTAATCTAAATTAATATTATGAGGAGATATTATAAAAAATGGATTTTTATGCTAGGTTTATTTGTCTTATACAAATAATTTCAAAACTACTCGATGGATTTAAAATATGACTATACGTAAGTTATTCTGGAAGAAAAACTTTAGCATAGTAGCAATAAACTCCAACTCGTAACGAACGTAATGAAGTAAGCCTAAGGCGTCATTGGATGACGTATACTTAATACGTCACCCAATGACGAGGGCCCTTTAGTTGTTTTCAATCGACTTCAAAAAGGAGGAGGTTATCAATTCGTCTGTATTTTTTTTTATGTTTATTACCTCATAACTTTTTACTTTTTACTTTTTTTTGTTCGAAAGGTAGTGCTTCCCGTGGGGTCCCATTTTAATTTTATTTTTTTCTGATGATGGTATCCGTATGAAAACGACATAAGTCTTAAATTTGCATTATGTATATTCGCGACAAATAGGTGAATAACTGATAAAATTTTAAAAAAAAGAAAAACCGACTTCAAACAAAACACTATTTTAAAACAAATAAAAATGTACTAAAAAGTAATAAAAATAATTGCATATTTAACATATTTTTGAGAGTCCTCCTACGTGAAATGAAATGAAAAATATTAGACTACTTAAAAGTCGATTTACGGTTATATAACGTAGTTATAGTTATTGTTATATTTGGAGCCGGTGTCAGCCAACCCTATACTATATCTATCTAAAAGCAATACGAGAATACGTTAAGAAATATGTTTTTGTGTTTACTCAAAATTGGTTAGCACAATTTTGATGATTCTTTTTTTATTATAAAATATATATACTTCAAGGGTAGTTTAGTGAAAGTTTGGTGAGGTTCTGAGCATAGGATCCATGACAAAATAACGGAACGAAAGGGAACGGCACAATTCTGAGGAGCACGTTAGCGATACTCGGTCGAATCTTTTATATTTATAGGTTATTTGGATATTTGAGTCACCTTCCGTAACGTGGTTATGTTCATGTAATTGTCATAGTCGAATATTATAAGCTACTAGCGACCCGCCCCGGCTTCGCACGGGTGCAATACTGACACTAAATATACCACAGAATTTGTTTATTTACGACATCATATTGCAAACTTCTAAAATTATCAGTGTTTCTTTACTATGGTGTTCATGTATTATACACACAAACCTTCCCCTTGAATCACACTATCTATTTAAAAAAAACCGCATCAAAATCCGTTGCGTATTTTTAAGGATATAGGGACAGAGAAAGCGACTTTGTATTATACTATGTAGTGATGGAACTCCTATACGGCTTATAGTTAGGGTGCGATTTTGGGCACAATTTCTTACTGTCTTTAATCAAATTTTGTGTATATGATGTGATGCCATATGATGTACGACATATGTATATTAGCTCTTTTGCAAAGTTTTTTTACTGAGGTCGATTACAACTCTTTCGAGGGTGGTACCTTGTAGTTTATACCGCATGTATTAAAGCCGCATTTTCGAAAATCTATTTTTGCTATTTTCGCAAGGTTATTTTGAAATTGTCCTCGAAGTAGTTATTGACTCATATAAACGGCACGCTAGTCAGTCTACATCAGTTTCACTTAAAATCTAAAAATAAATAAAAATTAAAAAAAAAGAAAAACCCTATTTTAAAACAAATAAATATGCACTAAAAATAGTAATATAATTACGTATTCAATATATTTGTTAGAGTTCTCCTAAGTAAAATGAAATGAAAAATATTAAACTATTTGAAAGTCGATTTACGATTATATAAGGTAGTTATAATTATTGCTATTTTTTGGGGTTGGTGTCAGCCACAGGCACTCAACAATCAAAGAAAGATTCAGTTAAAAAAATTTTACTTTAACTTATGAATTCTTTATTAGGCAGTTTTTGTGACATCAAGTCGGGTGCCTTCCACCCGATGTGACTTATAAATCGGAATAGCCCAAGTTACTCCTTATTACATCTGATATCTGCCAGTGAGTGTTCCGTCAAAATCGGTCCAGCCGTTCTAACTAGTACAGGGCCAGAGATGAGCCGGAACAAACAGACAGACAAACAAAAATTGTAAAGCTTTTTTTTTATATATGTACCATGAAAACAAATATTGCATATATTCAATTGTAATAAACGGCCAAGTGTGACTCATGCATGGAGGGTTCCGTATCAGAACAAATTTATTGTTAATGAAATTGAAATTATTTTATTTTATATTTGAGTTGATTGAAAGAAACGTAAATTGCGGTTTATGATTTTTGACGTATTAAAAAAAACTATGTACTTGGAAGTTTTTATGGTAATGTATTTTTTATGTCTTATCACTCTTTTGTTGTAGAAGATACAACATGTTTACACATTTTACTATTATGGAAGTGGCTCTCGCGCTAAGTTTAACATACAAATATATACAGGGTTATTGGTAATTCGACGTGTATCCGTTAGGAAGTGATAGGGGTGACTATTTGCAGTAATTTTCACCCATTAGCATAATCCAAAAGTGAACTATTTTTGAGTTATCACGTTTATTAGCGTTTTAAAAAATTGCCAAAAGGCAACTACAAATATTTATTTATAAAAAGTATCAATAAAAATCATTTTTTTTCTTTTGTTTTATAAAAACGATTAACAACTGGGTATTTGTCAATATTTAAACAATAATTATCGGTCCAAATTTAAAAATACGAGACGGAAAAGGAAATTAATTCAATATTTTTTTGACTTTTGTGTCTCAAAAACGCCTTAAAAACAAAAAAAATCATTGTGAAACTTAACCTGCAGATTATTTTAAAAACATAACCGTTTTCTTAGCTGTCCAAAAATGTATAAAAAGAAGGAAATTATTTCAAATCTATCGAAATAAAATACCAAATTTGTTGTTATTTCATCTATTTTTTGTGAATATCTTCAAAGGGTTCACAGAATACACCTACGTACCAAGTTTCGACAGTATGGTTCTTGTAGATTCGGATAAAAGATGACATATGAACTGACAGACAGACCGACGGACACGATGAATCTATAAGGGTTCCTTTTTTTTCATTTGGGTACAGAACCCTAAAAAGCGGTTATTTTGAAATCACTCTATGATGTTACTACAATTTTACTATATGTGACTTAAGTGATCCGATATTAGGTTTGAAAGGTTTTTTTTACGACCGCATTATTACAAAATCGGTTATCGATACAGGTTGGGGTAGTTTCTTAATTCTTGAAGGTTAACAAACAAAAGAAAGCGTTATCCATGGGCAGGCCTTAGGCTTTTGTTTATTGCTACATTTGCGCCGACGAAGCTGTCGTTGCAAGTGTTGTTATAATTACTTCAATCTCTATCAATATTTATAATTATTAGACGTGCTTATGAAATTTTCAGGTCCTATATCTCGAAATTGAGTTGGTTTTAGTTATTTTAATCTGGATGATAAAAATAATTTGGCTTTAAAAGGATACATTTTCCAAGTCATTCCTGTTTATACAATTAATTCCAATATATAAATAATTTACGTAAAAATAGATTGTTGTATTAAAAATATAATCATTTTCAATAAATGGCAAATATTCATAACGACATAAACAATGTATGTATTATGCACGTGTTTGTTAATTAATCATTATAAATAAATATTAAGTAGATTGATTAATGAAACAATTACAAAGCATTCAACAATTAGCAGTTCGACCATTTAGTACTTATTTTAAACATAAATAATAATTTCACACGTGTAAAAATTTTAAAATAAATCTATATAAAAATGGATGAAAATTTAACACTAGACAATGTTACCATGGAAAATATGTGGAAGTACAACGGTGAACGTAAGTTATATCAATTTTTCGATGGAATGGAAATTTTATAACTACCTTTCATACTTCTAAACGATATCCTATTAGTGTACATTAACATCATGTTCTACCCGTATTATCAATGTATCCAACATGCTCGACAAGATAGGTCTAATATGATCATCATTCATTTCACATCATCACGTAATCAACCCGTTTTTGTCTACTGCTGGACATAGGCCTCTCCAAGAGCACGCCACTGTGGTCTTCCTCCTGCTAATCGTATTCAGCTCCTGCTTGCCGCCTAGCATATATCGTAACTCCACCGTTCCTGAGGACGTCTTACACTACGTTTGCCGAGACGCGGTCTCCACTCTAGAACACGTTTTCGCCAACGGTTGTCAGTTCTACGACAAATATGAGCAGCCCACTGTCACTTCAGCTTACTAATCCGGTGGGCTTTGTCGATGACTTTGATTCTTTGACGGATTACCTAATTTCTGATGCGATCCCTCAGAGAAACCCCGATCATAGCCCTTTCTATAGCACGCTGAGCGACTTGAAGCTGGTGGACCAGCCTTGTCCAGTGTCCACGTTTCGGCTTCATGACGGGTTATCATTCATTTCCCTTCTACAAATATAGCCATATACATGAGATTCCAATACTACTTTCGCTCACGATATTTATCAAATTTGACCTTTAATGATGATAGTCGGTCTTGGAAATGGTTTATCGAATGGCGAGTCATCACACTTGGCCAAATATATATCGACGACCTCCGTGGTCGAGTGGTGTGTACACCGGTTTTCATGGGTACGCCACTCCGAGGTCCTGGGTTCGATTCCCGGCTGAGTCGATGTAGATTATTATTAGTTTTCTATGTTGTCTTGGGTCTAAGTGTTTGTGGTGTCGTCGTTACTTCTGATGTTCCATAACACAAGTGCTTTAGCTACTTACATTGGGGTCAGAGTAATGTATGTGATGTTGTCTCATATTTATATTTATATATCTGCACTATGAAATATTAATTATGTCTCACCTAACCTAACCTTGGCAACGAAGATGTTAGGTTCCTAGTGCCTATAGTTACACGTGCTCACTAACCCTTGAAATCGAAATACAAGAATATTAAGTATTGATATTTTGAGGTAGAACATATGATGAGTATATTGTCTAAAGCTTGCATATGAAAAACTTATTTATATATTTAATTTTGAAATTCTAGTCTCAGAAATGATAAAATTTTTTTTTTTTACATCATCGGTCAATATGAAGACATTGTTAAGAATTGAAGCAAAGTTACAAAATATTGGTTGTGTTTTGACTTTGTTTCAGAAAGGCGGAACAATCTTTAATATATATATCCTCCTGCCCTTATTTTATTTGGGGTCAGCACAGCATGTATACTTATCTGTCAGACGTCATCTCACAAGTAACATTATTTCTAACCATATCGTCTTTTACGCAATCCATCCATCGTTTCCTAGGTCATCCTCTACCTCTATATCCATCCACATCCATGCTCGTGAAACAATCTTTAATTTGCCCTTATATTTGTGATCCTTTCGAGTAACCACCAATGAGGTAGCTGATCCATCGAACGCACTCGCTGCACTTTTCAATGTTATTCATAATATATACAATTTTTACATTATACTTTATTGTTTTCAGTAAATTACGTCAGTCAATGGATGTTGATGAATACGCCGATACCTTTAATTATCATAACTATTACGTATCTATTATTCGTAATAAAAATTGGTCCAAAGTTCATGAAAAACCGGCCCCCGTTCGGTTTAAGTAATGTTCTTCTTATTTACAATGCCGTACAAGTTGCGTATGCTTTATACTTATGCTATCAAGTAAGTACAATTTGTTTTATTACTTAATCATTTTTTAAATTAAAATACATATTTGTATATTCTGTTAATTCATTCTGACTTACAAAATTGTAAGTTCTTTATCTTCCTAATTAAATTGTTGTATATGTCTACAGAACTCACGATTGTGTGATTATATAATTTTAACTGATGACTTATTTAAAATAAATTTATTAAGTAATTTATAGAATATTAATAACATTTTCAGGGATCAAGACTAATATGGCAAAATGGTTTAATAGGAAAATCATGTTTAATGGAAACTCAAGAAAGTCGTTATATAGTAAGTAATGGTACCCTTATAAACCAATTAGAAATGAACGTTGAAAGAATTATTGTTAATTTGAATTATATAATGAATACCGATTAAAATTAAAATCTATCTATCTATTACAAAATATCTTAATAAATCTGATAGAACTATAACGAAATGCCTACAAACATAAATTCACAGAATTACAAAACGAAAAACATACGGTATTATATTGACAATATTTAGGAAAGAAATCACTCAAATATAATAGCATTATAAAATTACATTAAAACTATCCATAAAATGTTGATGACTTCTATCTATCTTATCAAGGCCTAATAATAATAATTTTGAGTGATTAATGATTATGTAACATATTACATTATTTTAACTGATCTGTTATTTATTTATTTTTTCCAGATCACTTCAAATACATACAGTTATTTCTTTGCAAAAGTCACTGAACTCCTCGATACAGTATTCTTCGTTCTACGCAAGAAAGATAACCAAGTTACCTTTCTCCATGTCTACCATCATCTCACTATAATGTGGTGCACTTGGTTTAATCTCAAATACGAGCCATCGTATAGCACTATATTCCTGGGCACTCTGAATTCATACGTCCATGTCATCATGTACACATACTACGGCTTGTCCACTTTTCCTGAATTGGCGAAGAAGTTGTGGTGGAAGAAATATATAACCTCTTTGCAATTAGTAAGTGATAAATATTGATTTATTATTCAATTTTTTTTTTACCAAGGCGGATGGGCTAAGAACCACCTTAGGGTAAGAGGTTACCACTCTGGTCTGTATCTATGATATTATGGCCATTTATATCTTTTGTTATTTCTCTTGTTGGCGAAAGCATTGAAAGTATAACATAAGACCAATATCTATAAACAAAGGTGAACGCTTAACTTCAACTTGCCTATTTGCTTGTCTGTCAGTTATCCTTGAATATCTTAATCACCGTTTTTGATGGTAGCGCTCTGTGCCCAAGGTAGGTACCATCCACTCATCGAATATTCTACCGCCAAGCAGCAATAATTGGTACTGTTTTATTTTGGTTTGAAAAGCACTAAGCCAGTATAACTACCGGCTCAAGAGACGTAATATCTTCGTTCCTAAAGTTACTAAAGAAATTTATTATTAAATAGTGAACTTGCTTCAAAAAAAATGTTTATGACTTCTATTTCAAATGGAATGCTGTAATTTGCATATCAAAGCAGGCAGGGTACTAGCACGTCAATGTGATGTATAAAGACAACAGTAAACACAATTTCGGAAAAGATCCTCAAGGAAGACTTGTATTGACTGTCATTAAATCTGAGAAACACTGATCTCTATTTATATATTTTAAATGTCAGTCAAAGCCTTCAAAATGCAAAGGAAATGGGGTGCTTTCATTCAATGTATACATTTATATATATTTTTATTTATATAATTATATTTAACAATGTTTTCGAAAATAGTGTTCAACATACGAACGACTTATATGACATGAGGCGGTGGAATCGAAGCGTAGCCTTTTTAGAATACGTCATTAAATATTCCAAAATTTTTAAAACAGTATGCATTTCTGCTAAGTCCTTATATTTAAAGAAAAAAATCCTGAATTCTGATAATAGAATTAAAGCCACATGGGATGTTATTAGTAGTGTTAGTGGAAAACCCAAAAAGGAAATGATACCAATAGAATTGAACACAGGTAGTAGATACACGAGTTCTGAATTAGAGGTTGCTAATTTATTTGAATCATTTTTTGATAAAGTACCCCATAAAATAACATTTCATTTAAAATCATCTACATCAAATGCAGCTAGGTTATTAAATAATAGTGTTTCTAAATGCGTTATTGATTTTTCATTTGAAACGATTTCTACAATAGATGTCATAAAAGTATTTAAAACTATAAATATTAAAAAAACTAACGACATATGGGGCATTTCGGTAAAATTTTTTAATAACATCATATACGATATTGCTCCGTATATAGCAGCAATTTTTAACAAGAGTTTGGACACGGGTTCATTTCCTAACTTGTTAAAATGTAGTAAAGTTTTACCACTTTTTAAAACTGGAAACAGAAGCGATCCCGGTAATTACAGGCCTATTTCAATACTCCCATCCTTAAGTAAAATTTTCGAAAAAATTATTTTAAATCAACTTCTCGTCCATTTCGGTACAAATGCTATTTTTCATGGTGAGCAATTCGGTTTTAGAAGAGGTCGCTCGACAACTGATGCGGGAATTGCGCTTCTCAAACATATTTACGATGCTTGGGAGAAATCACAGAACGCTATTGGAGTATTCTGTGATTTATCTAAAGCATTCGATTGTGTAGAACACGAAACGCTTCTTTATAAGCTCAAATATTACGGTGTTAAAGGTAAAGCTCTTGATCTCATCGCTTCATATTTAAGTCAAAGAATCCAGCAAGTTTTCATTAATGGAATAAAGTCTTCTGGATCTACGTTAAAAATGGGAGTTCCGCAAGGTTCAATTTTGGGTCCCTTTCTATTCCTAGTATATATAAATGATCTTCCTTTCTATGTTAAGGGTATTTGTGATATAGTGTTGTTTGCTGACGATACTTCGCTGATTTTTAAGGTTGACAGGAAAAAAAATGACTATGACGATGTGAACGGTGCATTATCACAGATACACAATTGGTTTACAGTAAATAATTTAGTTTTGAATGCTCAAAAAACAAAATGTGTAGTTTTTACCCTACCTAATGTTAGCAAGCAAAATTATAATATATCTTTAAATGGTGACCGTCTTGAAGTAGCTGATACTACTGTGTTTTTAGGAATAGAATTGGATTCCAGACTTCAGTGGACTTCTCATTTATCATCCCTAACAGGAAGACTCAGCTCCGCAACATACGCGGTTAGAAAAGTTAGACAACTAACTGATATTGATACCGCTCGTTTAGTTTATTTTGGTTATTTTCACAGTATTATGTCATATGGCATATTACTTTGGGGTAACGCTGCAGATATTGAATCTGTCTTTATTTTACAAAAGAGAGCAATTCGGTTTATTTATAATCTTGGAGCTAGAGACTCTCTTCGGGATGTTTTTAACAGAGTAGGAATACTTACTGTTGCGTCGCAATATATTTACAACAATATCATGTATATTCACAGTAACATTGATCACTTTGATAAAATCAGTGATAATCATTGTATATGCACTAGAAGTAAGGATAAACTTATAACGCCAAGTTTCCGACTCCGCAAAGTCAATAGATCCTTCTTGGGGCAAGGTATCCGTTTCTATAATAAAATTCCGCAGAAATTTTTAACTTTGCCGTTTAGTAAATTCAAATCGTTTGTTAAAAATACATTGGTAGAAAAAGCATACTATTCGATACAAGATTTTGTAGATGACAAAAAAGCGTGGAGTTAATACCTGTTGACTTCCAAGCAGGATACATTAATTGAAATAATTGTATTTAATTAACATGACGTTGTATTTTTTAAATGTTAAAAAAGAGTAACTACTGAGTTTCTTGCCGGTTCTTCTCGGTAGAATCTACTTTCCGAACCGGTGGTAGCTTCACTTAATTGTAAAATGACGATTCAAAAGTGCTTATAAAAGCCTACTTGAATAAAGTTTATTTTGATTTTGATTTTGATTTTGATTAATAGTTAAAGTTTTTAGTTTTAAATTATTAAACGTTTTTATTTATATAAAACGTCCACTGAGTTTCTTTTACCGGTTTCTTTTCAAGTCAGGTAATTTGCTTTTCCGAACTCGTGGTAGTGTTTCATTTGAAAATCAGCTAGAGTGTAACGTTTCTGAAATTAATATTTTTATTTGATTTGTTTTACCATTTGGATTTCTTAATGTTTTTATTTTATTGTTTAAATCACTAAATAATAGCTTAATTTTAATTTATTCTTTTTTTCCAGATTCAGTTCGTGCTGATGTTATTACAGTCAGCAGCTAGCGCCATCTTTCCCGGATGTCCGCCATCTTACACATTAATGATAATGATATACATAAACGCTTCGTTATTTATTTATTTATTCGGTAAATTTTACATTAAATCATATTTAAATTCGAAGGACGCGAAGTGTAATATCAAGACAGACGTAAATCGCTGCTACATTGACAAGATTAAATAAAATTATTATTAAAGCTATTGTTTGTTATATGGACACATTCTTACGTAGTTCGTTTTAGTTTTTAAATATGATCTTTTATTATGGTATAGGTTGGCGGACGATCATATGGGCCACCTGATGGTAAGTGGTCACCATTACCCATAGACAATGACGCTGTAAGAAATATTAACTATTCTTTAAATCGTCAAAGCGCCACTTAGGAACTAAGATATTATGTCCCTTGTGCCTGTAGTTACACTGGCTCACTCACCCTTCAAACCGGAACTTAACAATACTGAGTTCTGTTGTTTTGCGGTAGAATAACTGATGAGTGGGTGGTACCTACCCAGACGGGCTTGCACAAAACCCTACCACCAAGTAAATCCTTGAAAGTTATTACTGGTTAGCCTGAATTTTATTTATTTGGCGGATCCATGAGTAATTATGAAAAGTATGATACAGTAATTATTGTATAATAAGGAGAACCCGACTGCTCGTTTGACCTGAACACTTCGTATGCCATTTGAAAAAAGAAGTTACAAATGAGTTTTCTGACGTGTAGGTTGTCTTATCAGAAGAGCTAGCGATGTAATATATATATAATAGAAGAAGTGGAAAAGAGACCAGCTGCCTATGATAAAAAATTGAAAGAGTATTCAGATGTTCACGTAAAAATTAAAATGAAGGGAAGGGCGTGGGAAGAAATTAGTACCCAGTATTCTCTTAGCTTTCTTTTTCTCCCGAGTCTCACGAGTTCACAGAGAACCACCGTCTCTAAATCCATAGTGGCAAATGACATTTCGATTTCGAAAATGTTTTGTCACTGTCTCTATTAATGAGCGCACTCCACTTTGGAAACGTGACGTGACAATGACAAACACTTCAAAGTCACCGTCACAAAAATCACCAGTGCGCGCTAGCTCTAATAGTAGAATTCATATGACAAATGACAAGTGCCTGATATAGTCGTGTACTAGAATGAAGAATATTTTAATATTAATCACTGAAAACATGTGCATGTAAATCATTCGATCAATATTTATGAAGTAACGGATCAAGTTACATGTTATTATGTTACTTAAGTGTTATCAAAGAAAAAATTATAAGTTCCTCTAACTTTCATAATATTATATTCAGACTTATTATTGTTACATGAGAATTAAACCAAATTCCGTTTGAAAAAAAATGAGTAACTACTGAATTTCTGGCCGATTCTTCTTGGTAGAATCTACTTTCCGAACCGGTGATAGCTTCACTTAATTGTAAAATGACGATTCAAAAGTGCTTGTATAAGCCTTCCTAAATAACGTTTATTTTGATTTGATTTGTTAGACGATGCTTCGCTTTAATATCTTTTGATTTTTATTCGTAAACGCTAAACATACCTATTACAAATGTTGAAAAAAAAAAGCTTAACATCGACATATTTTTTTCCATAATAACTTTTTTTTATTTGTAAAAAAGCCTAAGTTCTATATTTCTAACAATCAAAAGTGAAAACTCCATTTATCGTATAAAATGTCATCCTACGTTAAAAACCCGTCAATGAAACTTAGTTACTTATGATTTTCCAAAACATCCGTAATTTATTTACATGTGGGTAGTATTCGATTATCGATTACCAAATTTAAAAATTCTGAAAAGACAAAATTCTGTCTAAACTTTCATACCCCTATTTTCATCACCGTACATTAGGATATTAATCGTAGGCGTTCTTAGTACATGTCAAGTATTGTCAGAGTAATTAATTGCTTAAATCACATCGCGCGTAATATTCCAAGGCTATGTTTTGGCATTGTTTTATTACGCCCCTGTTCCGTTATTCTATAAATACCCATGTAATGAAAGTAGTACTTACTGACGGAAATTATTTTATAAATATTATACATTTTTTTTTTACATTAGAGCTAAGATGGACCAGTGGTTAACACATGCATGTTAACCGATGTTTGCGAGCCCAAACCCAGGCAAGCACCACTGAATATTCATGTGCCTAATTATAACAACTCATCACATCATCAATTCATCTCGAGGTCGGCTTTAAAGGAAAACATGGTGAGGAAACCTGCATGTGTCTAATTTCAAAGAAATTGATTTTTTCCACCAAACCGCATTTGAACAGCGTTTTGGACTATGTTTTAAACTTTCTCCTCAAAGGAAGAGGAGGCCTTAGCTCAGCAGAGGGAAATTTATAGGCTGTTGTGACATTTTTGTGACATACAAATAATATCAAAAAAATTTAACGACAGAGTACAAATACGTCTTTGTGTAAATATGACATGTATCTATAAATTATATATTATTATAGATTTATATATCATGTTTTGCACACATAGTTGTTAATATGACAACTTATGGAGTGGCCGTAATAATTTCGATACATACTTGAAAAGTGAGTTTCGAGTTCGAGTTTCGAGTTAAGGCCTATCGGAGTCCGAAGTAACAGCCTTTTGTCTCTTCTCTTTATGGAGAAGTTTGGGAACTTATTTCGTCACGCTACTTCCATGCGGGTTAGTATCACATATGTGATATATTTCCATCTACCATGAAACATTTAAATTTTGTAATTTATATAGACGGACTCAAAAGGGCTTCTGCAGTCTAGACTAACATTTCTTATAGATAGACTCTATAAGAAATGTTAAGTATTCCTTACATCTCTCATGTTCCACTAACCTAGGGAACTGAGATATCACGAGTATTGTGTGTTATTGCTTGGCAGTAGTTCCTAACCAGGCGAAATTACACATAGCTGTACCACTGACAGACGACGTTAACTATTTACACGTAACGATAATATTAATACACGCAACCAAATACAGTGTTACCGTAAATCAAAGTTTAATAGTTCAGGACAAATATCTAATGAGTAGCCTATCTACCATGATTTTCATAAATCCCTCTAGCAAGTAAATACTTCATGATATCTTCAACGAAGAGTTCGATTCAATTGAGTATTACAATATTCAAATGTTGCTGACACAACCTAGGTAGGTACCATGTACAGAATTGAATGTATCGAACAGTATGGTGGAATAGGCCCCAAAACTTTTTCTCGAAAGAGTTTTTATATGTTAATTTTTTATTTTTAAACTTATTATATCATGTTATTTCATTCAAATTTAATTGCATAATTGTGTGAAGACTCCACACAATGATTTTGCAATAAAAATAAGTAAATACTTATTCGTATTTAAAGTTATTATAATATATGTAACTATACAGCAAATTAACAAGAAATTTAATTGATTTTCACAAGTCATAAAGACCTTATTTTAGTGTTAATTTTAAACGAATAAAGGTGTATCAATAAGAAAAATTAATAACGTTATATGTATAGAGCAAAAAATGAGGCCACATGCTTAAGTGAGGTTATTTTTGTATACAATAAACCATAATAACTGTAATTATTACGTAAAATAAGTAAAGCGACTGCTTGAATTATTTCAATTAACATCAAATAAATGATAGCATATAATTTTTTTCGTCATCATGTCAAAAAAATGAAATTGAAATAGCTATTCCATGTGGCCAAAGAGCTAACATAATTTTTGATAACTACAAAACAATTGTGAACTAGTGATCCTATCAATAATTTTTTTCCAATCTGTTAAAGTGACATTTCAATAGAGTGTGTATCTTAACACAGGGCTCATGTATATCTCACATGCATTTGACTACTCTCGTCCATCAATTGTTTTTTGATTTACGAATTGTTTATAATACATGATATGATTGACCATCTTATTTATATTACATACAATTAACTAAGTAACATACGCGACTGAAATTATAACATTACAGCGACATCTAGTGGAAATTTTCCTCATTAAAACGGTCGTATTCATTGCAGGAAAAACACAATTACCAAGTTGAAATGTAGTTCACAATATGAAATTTAGATAGAGCCTGAAATGATTATAAAAGTTAACTTTGATCATTTAGAATAGAGGATGAAATTTAATTAATTAAATAAACTTAAACATAAATGCCATTTAATAACAATTGTATAAAATTTATATTTACATCAAAATGTTTCGGTATGAGTTAAATGTATTCTTAAAGTAGTCATCTGATTAGTATTACTTTATACAGTGTTAAGGATTCCGACATTATGAAAATAATTTGTTCAGGATTTTTATAATATAGTTAAAAGTAACTTCAAATAATGTTAGGCACTTGTAAGTAAATAATAAAAGTATAAAGATATTTATAGACATACATTTTGATACTGATTAAAATAATTTGTAATTAGAGAAATCCAATAAAAATATGGAAAAACTGAGATTGTGGGTTAATAAAACAAAAGAGTGTAGAAGTCACGTCGTACCCTCAAGGCACGCCACAATAATACAGGATTCTTCAAACATACGAATATTAGAGCAAACTTACGAATTAACTAGTAGTTCTTTATCGCCTGCTTGTTTCAGCAGACGACTAATTTATCCAACTATCTCATTGTCTTTGACCAGCTTATTAGGTCCCAAATGTTAAACGTTAAGGTTTTAGGTTCTGAATTGTCAAATCCAGGATTAGAGAGTCGAGCTTATAAGATGTAATTTAACTATTCTTTGAAAACAAATTCAGTTGGTTTATTTCCCATAATTGCGATTAGTATTGCGTAATATTGTTTTTCTTTCTGTTACAATATTTAAATGGGACTTTAATGTTTAGTTTTGATTTTAAGTGCTTTCACCTTCTTTGAATTTTTTTAATAACTAGTACATATTTACGTGTTTTAAACTAACGTTTTTTTATTTTACTGCTCACTATATAATAATAATGAACGTCAATTTCTTCGATCATTTTTTCAAAATAATCTGGGAACACCGTGTTCTGAGCCCACATGCGCGTGTGAAAAGGAGGTGGACTCTTTCGGTTTACATGGTCTCTCTTGCCCAAGGAGTTCAGGTAGGCTTTTCCGCCACGGTTCTCTTAATGACATAATAAAAAGGGCTCTTGCCACCATCGAAGTTCCTGCTCTTACTGAGCCTCGTGGAATTAGTCGCGATGATGGTAAGAGATCTGATGGATTAACATTGGTTCCCTGGGAACGAGTTCGGGCCCTTGTGTGGGACGCTACATGTGTTGACACGTTGGCCCCATCTCATATCCGAGAAACAATGTTAAGAGCCGGTGCCGCTGCAGAAAAAGCTGAAGCCAAAAAAAGAACTAAATATTCGTGTATTATATCTAATTACTTTTTTGTTCCATTTGCTGTCGAAATGCTTGGCCCTTGGAGTAGTGGTGCAAAAAGCTTCATCAAAAGTATAACACGCGAGGTGTTATTCATGTCTCTCATCTCATATCTCATTCCCTCCACCGGTGACAGGAGGGCTGGTTCGTTTTTTGCCCAGAGGATCGGAATTGCGATTCAACGGGGAAATGCTGCTAGCATTCTTGCCATCATTCCACGCGGTCAAGATTTATACAGTAACTAGTTTTAGTTCATATTTGTATATATATATATATATATGTATGTATATATAATAAACAAATGAATAATAGTAATCTCTTATTGATTTGTTTATTAGATTAGAATCTCGTACAGATTAATATTATTGTATTTATATAAAATGAATGTGTCCACTTAACCTTTAAGTACCGACGTGCGGTCTCACAGGCCCCGACAGGTATACGAATTGCTAGTTTACCCCTTTCCCTGCACAATATCGAATCCAGCTTTTCAGTAGCTGCATGGTTAGCGCCTTCATTGATATTGGAACAGGGAATATTGTTGTAGAGGGCATATTTGGTGAGTAATCACCTTTTGAAATTCCGACGCGGCCTCACAGGCCTCACGTCGGTACTAACGTAAGTTTTTCTATTAAATTATATTCTAAATAATATGTTATTTTTAAAGATATTATGAACTATAGATACGCCAGGGACTTCTGCCTATTAATGAAATAATTAAAAAAAAATAATTAATTAAAAAAAATACCCCCCAGGGTTTTTCCCTACTAACATTAGGTATATATAACTTTATTTGGTTTTTACAAAGGATTTAACGATCTGGTCTCATCTTCTGAAGAAGGGAAAAGCAGTCAATTTAACTTAATTAATGCTTCATAACGACGAAACAAACAGTAAAGACAGAAATTATATTTTTTTTATAATTCTATGAAAGGCGGTGTAGATAAATAATTTGATACACATGCAGTCGCCGAGCAAGACGGTGGCCTATGTCAATTTTCACAGAATTTTAGATATTTGTTGCGTCAATTCTTATCTTTTAAATAATATTAATACGGGAAAACATTGTGATAGAGATATATTTGTAAAAAAAGTCAACAGTTAGTATTAGAAATTATAAAGCAAAGATTTTGTAGCCTAAGGTTGCAAGTGTACGTAGAATGAGTTTGGCAAGACTACTTGAAGCTTTGGAAGTCAAGAATTGTGTCTCCTCAGCTTCATATTTTCTTTCACATCAACCTAAATTCAAAAGAAAATCGATCTATGCATACTATTCGTGTAATAAATACGTTTGTTTGTAGTGCGCTAAACAAGTGTGACCTGGCAGGGCTTAAAATTTGAGGAGAAGTTGGACTGTGGATGTTTTTTTATTCAGAAGGTTTATGACAATATATTATTTTTTATCTAAGAGGTATATTAGTCATAAGTTAGAAATGCTATTTTTTGCTATTCTGAAAGGAGTATTTTTTGTGTTTTGATTTTTTATATCGAATGGTCTAAAATTTTCCCGAAATTGAAGGCAAATAATATTATTGTGTTAAAATTACATGTTTCATAAAGTAGAATTTATTTCTATGTTTATTTTTGCGTAAAACCCTTTAGTTTTCAACATAATCTAAGGAAAAATATTCAACTCATACTTTTGATATAAAAAACTGATATTATATACGCGGCCTCTCAGGCCTCACGTCGGTACTAACGTTACAAAAAATGCACGTCGGTACTTAAAGGTTAATAACTCACATGCTCGTTCACTTAATCTGTAGGTAATTATAAATTATTAAATGACTATTAAGACTGATTTTCTAGATATTCCAATATTTTTTCTTAAAAATATTTTTACACGCTAAAGAAAAGCAGGGCTTCCTAATAAGAGTTGTTAAGTTTATGATCACTAGAAGTACCCAATCTTCTAACCTTAACAATTGTACATTTATCCAAAAACTATTTTCTCTTGGTGGTATCACCCACTCAACAGTTATTCTACTGCCAAATAATAGTACTCAGTATTGTTGTGTTCCGGTTTGTAGGGTGAGTGAGCCAGTGTAACTACAGGCACAAGGGACATAACATCTTAGTTCCCAAGGTTGGTGGCACATTGACTTACATCGTCAATAGAATATAATAATATATAATATAGAATGGAATAGTTAATATTTCTTACAGCTTCATTGTCTATTTGCTCGTCCGCCAACGACCATGTACCATAAAATAAAATAAAATGCAAATGCATTTTTTATAATCTTATATCATATTTTTAAAAAACGAAGATCATTTATAACTCCCAAAAAAAGAAAAGGACCATTAGTTATTTCTTGTTGCACCCCATATAGCACAAATTCAGAAGATTTGTTTCCGTTAATTTTAGTCGTTCGCAGTCGGAACCTAATTATTTAATATTTAGTCATGATAATAAAATTAAATTTTGGCCTATTGAGGCAATAAAACATTTGCTCTTTCGTATCATAATTACAGGCTGATGAAAGCACATACGAATTTGAGTATGTACGCTACGCTATAAATGTTACTTTACGTTAGTAAAATTATTTTAACATTTATTTAATTTATCGCCATTTGTTTTATGCTTCAAATTGCTTCCATATTTAAATGTATATGTATAATTTACTTTATAAACAGAAATCTATAGTAACAAGGTCGTTTATTGTATCGACAATTTTGTTTCGATTTCTCTTCCTCGATCCACCTCGATCCAGCATTCCGCTATTCGTATTACTCGAATTCCTGTCAAACTACAAAACCACTACGCCATTCCTACCTAAAGGTCAAAATGGTATCTTGATCCCGCTCGAGGCCTAACCCTTACACTGATTGATTGTATTAGAATTGATGAATATGAACAATAAACTCAATAACATCACTGCTTCTGATGAGCCTTTAAAAGATAAAGAAAAGATTAAATATTGCACTTTTTATTACATTTAGTTTGATTGAATTTATTCGGATTAAATAATATATATGTACAGGTGTTTTTGAAACGTTGATAACATTTCTCCTAAGCCCTATATTTTCGGTACACGTGTAGCAATTTGGTAGCCCGGCATAGGATCCTCTAGGGAAATCACTAATAAACGTTGCTACACTATGTGTTTCACACTCGTATAAAATGCGAATGTTGCATGTACCTGAACGATGATCTATACCAAAGGTTTATAAATTACTTGCTCTTAAAATATATGTAATAATTGTAACATAGGCATACACAAATATATGTTTTAATAAACTGGTCTACTATTCTATAAACACTTCTTATTTAATTCGTGGAACATTTGAAAAACATTTTGATGTGTATTTAATATATTTTATCATTACGAGTCAATTGTCAATATATTATGTTATTTGATGGTAGAAATTTCCGCAACACGACTGGTTAGTTACGATCTTCTCATATATTACACTACCAAGCAGCAATTGTAAGGATTGTATTCCAATTTGAAAACTGAGTGAGCCAGTGTAACTGTAGATAAAGGGTAACTAACATCTTGCTTACTAAAGAGACTCTTTATGCAATGTAAGGAATGATTAAAATTTAATACGGCACCAATTTCAATAGGCATTGGTAACTTTTTGTCATCAGGTGTCCCTACACTTTTGCTTAAGTATACTAAATAAAAAAAACTACTTTCTAACAAAATAGGTCCATACATATGAAATTTGCATTTTGTCGTACTGACCACATTGATCTGAAATATCTCCTCTTTGGTGTTCCAAATTTAAATTTATATTTTAATAAAGGGATCAATGAACTACCTATGCATGCAAAAGTATATACAACAACGGTGCATACTTTGATTAATCATATACATTATACAAAAACAAACTTTTTATTGTTCTCTTAAAGGGCCTATTATATTACCACAAGTTTACCGATATAAAGACAATGTAGTCTCTATAAACTCAAGTCACGATTTTAACTATTTTATTTAAATTACAAAATTTCAAGTCCTCATGAATTTTACGTTATTGCATACCTCTAAAACAATTTCATTTATCGTAAAATTGTACATTTTATTGTAAGCCGTAGAGTACGCCCTTTGAAACTAAATTTAAGCTCTGTACAAGTCAGAGAATTTAAATGGCAGAATTCATTTAAATTTCATCTTATATAATAATCTTTTAAGTACATAATCTAATTTTCGATTATATTAACCAGGTCGTAAGGCTATGTACTAGATCCTTTGTGCAGGTACCCCGCAATTACTAGTTTAATTACAGGCACATCTATGATCGTATGGTTGATAGGACATTCAGGATATATTATGGAATAGCTTATAATTGTAATGGAAATGATTACGAGTGCTTTGAGTTTCTTTCCAAAAGGCAGAATGCCTCACTTTTTTTGAATTTCGAATCGATTATATCAATTACAAAAAGTCATAAAAACCAATAAATACATTTATTTTTAAAGCTTTTCAACTTAGAGAAGACCAGTCCCAATCAAATAAATACATCCTTTGTTATCCTTTGTACTAATTTAAATGTATCCTCAGCTTAACTTAAATGTCTTTTAACTGAAGCAGTGTTATCTCCTATGAATTCAGTGCGCGTTGCGAATTAATTAGGTAGACGAAATTACGTAAATTATCACTCCGGTACGTTGCAGGGTGAATTGTTATTTAAGATAACACAGGGTGACTTATTGCGATTAAGGTAAACGGTTGAATCGTGAAATTGAATGGGATGAATGTGGTTTATTTCGAGCAATACAAATAAAATGGTTGAATGGATAAAATCTTGACTAGTATAATACATTATAATGATAACCTTCGAAAATCGAATAGAAAATCATGAATAATCGTGATCATGATTTTTATCCTTATATTTGTATGTTGAATTAAATGTTTTGATTTAGAGACGGATATATATAGTGCGATATTTAAATATATTTTAATTGATACTAATAATGTTAATGTTAGTAATGGTGACTAGCCTAGAAATCTGACCTAAGAAGATGAACTTGAGATATCATTATACTGCGAAAAGTCATGTATATAAAAATAATAAACCAATTTTAGTATTTGATGGCTTACCATCAAAGATTGCTAAAAGCCTTAGGCTTTGGGCAATCTCGCCTAGGTAGGGCTACCCATTCCATTCAACAATACTTGTACAGCCTTGTTGTATTACGGTCTGAAGGGAACTTTAACTACAGGCACTAAAGACATCAAATGTTACTTTTCAAGATTCGAGGCGCATTAGCGATGTAAGGAAAGTTTAATGTTTAAATTTCCATTGGCGATGGTAACCACTTACCTCAAGGTTGATTTAGCAGTCTGCCGACGTAAAAAAGTAAAACTATAAAAATTAGTTATTTTTATGCGACATTATTATATAATACTTATTACGAGTTCAAATTACCCATTTTTAAGAACATTGACTTTACCTAAAATGATTCCATATATTATTATGGAATCGACGGGACTCTTCATAATAGGCTATTTGACTGGTTTTTAAAATCCATTTTATATTATTTAGTAGTGGTTAAGGAACCCAGTAAAAGTAATTTTTTTTATTTCTAGTACATATTTACCGAAAAATATCATATTAAAAATTCCATATTTAAATAACACGCGAAAACGCTACTTGGACAATATGGCGCTGCAATGGGGTCGGTGACGTCACTTTGCTGTATTTTAATCTGTGGTACATATAGTAGAAAAGCAAGGTTTTCAAGAAAGTAACTTAATCATAAGCCAATCAGGAGCGTTTTGTGACACGTGACAAACCTTTGAAAAAATGCATTTTATTTATTGATTTTTGAATAAATTAAGTATTATTTTCAAGTTTCGTTAGTAAATAACCATTTTTAAACTCATAATATACACTGATTACAATAATTCACTATTTATTTTTCGCATTGTCAAATAGCCTATTTCAATTAAAATGGTATCCCTAACGTTCATACGAATTTTCATTCACTTCTTCATAATTTGTGCAGAATCGTTTATCCGATATGCATTACACACTTATTGATTGTAAAAATTAAAAGTATATCGAGTTCTGAAAAGAAAACCCAAGGAGAACCATTGAAAGAAAATTTGCTTTTGTTTTTATGTTTTTTAATTTGTTTTTGCTTACAAAATATGTTCTATATAACAATGGCATGTTATCAATCCTGCACTCACTAATTGTGCAAAAATATTTCACCCATAAGCGTTTCTTTAGAAGCTAAAGAAGTTTGAATGCTTTCATCGACATGATCAAAGGATCATGTCGTAAAATAGTATTCATTGTTCCACAAAGTCAGTCTTATGTAGTCGAATATCATTAATAGTTTGGGAAGCATTGTTTTGAAATCACTTGGGCAGACCGTTTATCGTTACTTACGTTGATATGCTGAACTATAATCCAATGCTTTAACATATATAACCTGTGTCCATTCCTAAGTTATGAACTAAAATAAAACATAACAACAATACCAACCTGTAAATTGGACGAGAAGGTTTGGAACATATTACACCACGCTGTACCAATGCGGGTAAAACACGCGGTAAACACACAATCTTTCTGTAGTTGTCAATCAATTTTAGAATTCTGGAAGTCACAAAAACAAAAATTTTAGATATAAAAAGCAGAGATATGTAGAGGTGTAAAATGTTACCATAACCAATTAATTTTTAACATTATATTAAATAATGATATTTAACATAACAAAATAATAACTATAGTAGGAAAGATATTATAAATAAAATTTTAACAAAAAGAAAAACCGACTTCAAACAAAACACTATTTTAAAACAAATGAATATGCACGAAAAAGTAATAAAAATAATTGCGTATTCAACATATTTTTTAGAGTCTTCCTAAGTTAAATGAAATGAAAAATATTAGACTACTTAAAAGTCGATTAACGATTATATCATGCAGTTATAGTTATTGGTATATTTGGAGCCGGTGTCAGCCACGGTGCCCTTGCCCCAACAATCAAAAGAAAGAAGCGATACGAGCCCCTTGATTGATCCAGTATATTATTGTGTAAAATGGTAATTTGTAAAAAACATATTTGTTAAAGTATTCTCGTATTGTTTTTTGATAGATATACTGTAGGGTTTTATTGGCTGACACCGACTCCAAATATAACAATAATTATAACTACATGATATAATCGTTAATCGACTTTTAAGTAGTCTAATATTTTTCATTTCATTTAACTTAGGAAGACTCTAAAAAATATGTTGAATACGCAATTATTTTTATTACTTTTTCGTGCATATTCATTTGTTTTAAAATAGTGTTTTGTTTGAAGTCGGTTTTTCTTTTTGTTAAAATTTTATTTATTTTTTGATTTTAAGTGAAGCTGATGTTGACTAACTAATTATTTTTAATATGGATAGATTAAGCGTTCCGTTTATATGAGTCAGAAACTACTTCGAGGACAATTTCAAAGGAAACTTGCGAATAAAGCAAAAATAGACTTTCGAAAATGCGGATTTAATACGTCACGCGGCGTGAACTACAAGGTTCCCTCGAAAGAGCTGTAATCGAACTCAGCAAAAAAAACTTTGAAAAAGACCAACTATATTTCGTACATCATATGACATCACATCACATACACAAAATTTGATTAAAGATAGTAAGAAATTCTGCCCCATATCGCACCCTAACTGCGAGCCGTATAGGAGTTCCATCACTACATAGTATAAAACAAAGTCGCTTTCTCTGTCCCTATATCTTTAAATCTACGCAACGGATTTTGATGCGGTTTTTTTTTAAAAGATAGTGTGATTCAAGGGGAAGGTTTGTGCATATAATACATGAACAATATAGTAAAGAAACACTGATAATTTTAGAAGTTTGCGATGTGATGTCGTATATAAACAAATTCTGTAGTATATTTAGTATCAGTATTGCACCCGTGCGAAGCCGGGGTGGGTAGTAAGTTGATTATAATATTCGACTATGATAATTACATAAACATAACCACATTACGGAAGGTGACTCAAATATCCAAATAACCTATAAATAAAAGATTCGACCGAGTATCACTTGGTGGTAGGGCTTTGTGCGAGCCCGTCTGGGTAGGTACCACCCACTCATCAGTTATTCTACCGCCAAATAACAGTAGTCAGTATTGTTGTGCTCCGGTTTGAAGGGTGAGTGAGCCAGTGTAACTACAGGCACAAGGGACATAACATCTTAGTTCCCAAGGTTAGTGGCGCAGTGACGATGTAAGGAATAGTTAATATTTCTCACAGCGTCATTGTCTATGGGTGATGGTGACCACTTACCATCAGGTGGCCCATATGCTCGTCCGCCAACCTATACCATAAAAAGAAAAAAAAAAAAAAAAATGAAAAAGTATCGCTAACTTGCTCCTCAGAATTGTTCCGTTCCCTTCCGTTCCGTCACTTTCGTCATGGATCCTGTGCTCAGAACCTTACCAAACTTTCACCAAATTACCCTTGAAGTATATATTTTATAATAAAAAATTATCAAAATTGGTTAACGTGATTTTCAGTTATTCACCTATTTGTCGCGCATATACATAACGCAAATTTAAGACTTATGTCGTTTTCACATGGATACCATCATCGGAAAAAAAAATAAAAAAAATGGGACCCCACGGGAAGCACTACCTTTCAAACAAAAAAAAAATTATCAAAATCGGTCCACCCAGTGAAAAGTTATGAGGTAACAAACATAAAAAAAAAAAAAAAAAAAAAAAAATACAGACGAATTGATAACCTCCTCCTTTTGGAAGTCGGTTGATAAAGTAGGCACTTACACTATTAAACTATTACGTTTCAAAGGAGAATAAAGAAAAAAAAATATTCTACTTTTATAAATAAGTATATAAAACTTAGCCACCAAGCTACTTCGATGTAAATTTGCGAAATATGTCCTACCTACGACGTTTTTGATGCAAATTTCTTTACTACATTTTCTTTCACTGCCAAGCACAAGGTTACGTAAATATTTATGAACTACCAAAGTTGTTTTCTCTCATTTTTCATTGCTCTGTGCTACCTTTGAGCTAGCCGTTCTCTGCGCTTGTCATATCTATGCTTTCATGAACCAGTGTTAGTAATAACTACCTTGTGTGTTTCAGACCCATGCCTATGAACCAAAGGTTAAATTCAAACAAGCCCCAGTAAGCTCCAGAATATACATTGATGGAAAACTAAAGTTGTTGAAACGTTAAAGTAACAAATGTAGATTATAAAGTGATATAAGGTAAATATTTATTTTATTATACCTTAAATAAAATTACTTGAAAATTTTCAATACATCCAACTTCCATTGAAATTAATTTGTTTAGCCTGACTAGAATAATACAAGTTAAGTGTGATTTTTATTTATAAAGAAATATATATGTCGGCGTGAAACCACGAATTTAAGAAAAACACGTGTCCAGAAATGATTATTTTAATAATTTAAAACTGTTTGATTGTTATATTAAATTTTTTTAGTTAATTTTGAAATGTTAAATTGCTCTGAAATATTTTAGTGTTTGTAAACAGCTGTGATATTGAGTGAATAAGTCTACCCACCTATTTTCAACCGACTTCCAAAAGGAGGAGGTTATCAATTCGTCTGTATTTTTTTTTATGTTTGTTACCTCATAACTTTTCACTGGGTGGACCGATTTTGATAATTTTTTTTTGTTTGAAAGGTAGTGCTTCCCGTGGGGTCCCATTTTTCCGGCGATGGTATCCATATGAAAACGACATAAGTCTTAAATTTGCATTATGTATATGCGCGACAAATAGGTGAATAACTGAAAATCACGTTAACCAATTTAAAGACACCGGCTCCAAATATACCAATAATTATAACTACATGATATAATCGTTAATCGACTTTTAAGTAGTCTAATATTTTTCATTTCATTTAACATAGGAAGACTCTAAAAAATATGTTGAATACGCAATTATTTTTATTACTTTTTCGTGCATGTTCATTTGTTTTAAAATAGTGTTTTGTTTGAAGTCGGTTTTTCTTTTTGTTAAAATTTTTATTGTTATAAAAGATCAAGCGCCCGCCGGCATCGACAGGCTTGGTCGAGCCGTCGGGGCGCTCGGACCGCCTCATATTGGAATAAATCAGAGACGAATATTCCCTGAGTTTAATTTCAAACCTCCGAGTATGGATAAAGATCGAAACCCTGACACTCGTGACGTCAACTATGCTGAAGTCGTGTTTTTTAAAAACGGACTCGTACATGCTGCTCCGTTATAATATATACAATATATAGTTAATATGTATATACAATAGTTAAAATATTTTTATAAAAAGATTGAATTATAACAAAATTTTAAAAATTGACCTTCATAACGAAAGAAATTGTTAATGTAATTGTATTTGTATTCTAATATTGCTTAAATTTACGGGCTATTTATTTTCCTTAAATTCAATTAAAACGTCTTAACAATAATATTAGTTTGTGTTTGTATTACAAATCGTAACTTTCTTGATCCTATCATCAAGATGATCCTCGCAATGGCGACTGTTTTATTCTGTCTGTAAGCGAAACTATCGTAATATTACACGTCATAGCAATATTCTCCAGATCAAATCAGAAATTTGCTGCTATAAGATAATAATTACTTCAGATGTTTACAAAAAAACGAGCAACAGATTTTTTCACACTAATATATATAGTAGAAAATAACTGTATTATTATATGTAAATAATTAATAAGAATGATTCCGCGAAGTCAAAGTCGCACTTAGTATTATATTTATTAGATAATTATTAAAAAACCTATGTTATTTAATTTACTGTTCTTCAATCATGATTCGTTTTGACGTCGTTTGAAAATTGATGTCAGTATAAGTATGTTCAAGTGACATGTTTATTTTTTTACGTTAATTGAAAAAAATTCACTCAGAACACGTCTCTCACTTTGACCCGATTTCCATCGTAATTTCCAAGTCCTTTAAACACTCATTCAAAATTCACATCAGACGATTTACCGGATTTGTCGAACCGCGAAATTTCACCTTTCGAAAGCTCTCGATTTATTATATACAGTTGATTTCAATTTTATATCAAATTAACATACACGTGAAAATATTTTATAATAAATAGGAATCTGTGGTGGGAAGTCCGAAGTTGTTTTCGATATATATATATGTACATTATAAATTATATAACAAAGAAAAAGGTTTGCAATACATTAAAACCGTTTGAAATTAATTAAATGACAAGAAATAAAACTGGTTTCAAATATCCTGTGATAAATTATAATAGTAAATAATAAGAAAAATAAATTATATTAATGTTATATTTATTAATCTTATATAATGAAACAGAAGAGAGAAAGAGAATCAAAGGGAGAAGTCACTTAGGGATAACAATTTTTGCTTGGCTTCTTTTAGTTCAATATATAGTAAGCCGCTTAAAATAACTTTTAATAATACTAAAGAATGGTTAAACAAATACTACATTAATATTCCAGTACTGCATGGCTTTTGTACTACAAAATAATATTCTGTTCCAGCAGCTTACCCTACCACCTCCGATTGGAACCTAAAAAGTTTAACTTAAAAGAAGCACATGGAGATACAACGATGATTACTTTGTTTTAGTTTGATGACCTCTGATTTTTTTATGCTATTGGTTGGCAGACGAGCATATAGGCCACCTGATGGTAAGTAGTCACCACCGTCCATACACACGCCGTAAGAAACATTAACCATTCCTTTTATCGCCAATGTGCCACCGACCTTGAGAACTAAGATGTTATGTCCCTTGTGCCTGCCACTTTACGATTTAAAATGCCGTTTTGGTTCTGTTTCAAATAAATAAATATTAAATGACATATCTATCCTGTTGACCCAGCTTCAGATAAACAGGAACATCAAATAATTAACAATATTTAATATGGTTTACAATATTTATTTTTACAGTTTTCTTTACAATCATCCATTATCTTCCGTATTTAACGGCTTAAGATTAACAATTCCCATGTCAAATTTAATAATATTTTATTTCTACTTTTATTTATAAAAATATACCAAAAAGTATTCATTACATTCATACCTATAATTCTGTGACTGAATATAGCTCAACAGCTAGAAGTTATATAACATTTAATGATTATTTATAAATATTATATTTAAAATACTTTATAGGCTTACAATCCTTAAAGAAATACGTAATTGACTAATGTATATACATATGATTAGCGTGCAAATAAAAGAACAAAAGAACATATTTCTTGCTGTAATAATTATCACAATTATAATAAAACTTTTATACATTTCTTACCCCAAGTGAATTAATCAAGAAGGGAATCCTCCACGCCGTCTTCAACTGTTATAAACATCGTTTTTATTCAAATCAGAAAACATCATAAACGACACTTTTACAAAGAAAATGAAACAAACATTAAATTTAAATTAATAAGAAAAGAAGGTTAAGATTTTAATTATAATCACAATAGCTAAATTTTAATTGTATTAAGGACATAATTATAACAACATTAATATTATAACTTATAATTTAATTTGTAGCGGTTTTTAAACGGTAGAGCAAGTTATTACGTTATAGAATACTTAAAAATGACAGACTCATGCTCTAGATCGTTTCCTAACAAAAATAAGGTATACGATCTAAGCATATTTTAAAGTATTTATTATGTACAAATAAACAATGTATAATTTTTTTATAGTAGACTAGAAAAGGGTGCTTATTTCAATAACATGCGATATTAATGTCACGATGTATTGATTAATATTTATATTATAATTTTATTCATATAATAGCTTCCATAGCTTCGCACGAGTGCAATGCTGATAGCAAATATACTTCAGGATTTTTTAATTTAGGACACCATATTAGAAACTTTTAATATTGTCAGCGTTTCTTACTGCATTTTACATGTACTATAAACAAAAACCTTGCTTTCGAAACACTCTATCTATTCAAAAAACACCGAATCGAAATCCGTTGCGTAATTTTAAAGATCTAAGCATACATAGGGGCAGACAGTAAGCAACTTTGTTTTATGCTACGTAATGATAATGATTATTCAAATTAGATCTTGAAGGCAGTTTTGAATCATTTAATTAGTTATATAAGGTAAGAGATTATTACAAAAAAATAATAATAATATATTATTAATAATATGCGTGGGATAAGAAATGCTGGAAGAAAATCGCAAACGCAATCTTCTTTGCATATATAATAAGCAATTTTCAGTCAGCTATCATCATCCCAGTTGTGTATACGCCGGTGCGAGTGAAGATGCTGGAGTAATCTAATCAGAAATCTCATACAAATGACGTTATATTATGAAAACCAGCTTCCTTTACAGCGTATTATTATTTATATTTAAATGAAACCTCTTTGCATAAAGTTTATTTAAATTAATGAATACTAACACTCTTTTTTGTTGCAACCTGGCCACTACGCGGTTTTATTTATATATAATTCAGGATTTAATGTTAATAATTCTTATGAATATATGACGGTGGCTGCGATAGATCAGTGGTAGGCTCGTCATCAGTAGGATATTCTGGTACAGGGTTCAGGCAATTTAGTACAACGATACAGTATGACAATTATGACAATTCCTGTATTATATTCAGTAACAAATTATAAAGTAGGTATATTATTTTAGCAGTAATTATCACAGTCCCGTTTGGAAAGCCCGAACTGTATCTCTCCTTCTTATAATATTTAGCATCCGACTCGTCGCTCTCGAAAAGAATTAATAGAATGTGACATTTGCCCCTTCAAACGATTCCGATCACGTGACTCTTTATGTCACGGCGTTTACACCTCACAGATACAACAAAATCATCTAAGTTAATAATTATTCGTAATCGACGACAAATATATATATATATATATTGATTTATCGCTACATATCTAAAGGTGTGAGGTGTAAATATATATATATATATATATATATATATATATATATATATATATATATATATATATATATTGATTTATCGCTACATATCTAAAATTATTACAATTTATGTAATGAGTAAATCCATAAGTTCAACACTTGAAATCAATTTAATAAAACCTCTGAGCTTTAATTACTCTATAGCCTTTAATATTTAACAGAAACTGGAATTCGTTTTAAACGTTCGATATGATAACGTTTTTAACATATCTATGCTTGTGATGCGTCACAAAAATGTTTCTTGTTGAATGTTCTAACAAGTAGGAAGATTAAATATTAATCCTGGATGGGTTGTATAGTCTCCAAAATGGTAGGTCTTTGTCAAAGCCCGCATAGGTATGTCGCATCCTTCTTTCATCAGATAATTCGACACCTACCCATATCACGAGATGCGATAGCAAAATAATTAATGTAATACAGAATTTTTTTTTTAATTTATGCCCGATAATCCTGTATTGCAGGATCAATAAATTATTCTGTTGCCTTATTCTATTAAATATTCATCTATTTTAATTGTTATTTAATATATTAGGGGAATTGTACAAAATTTAAACCCAATAGTAATAATATTTTTTGTTAGTATATTGAATGAACTGCCTTTACCCGCGCGAAATTTATAAAACTAACTTCTTACCTCCGTTTTACTCCCTTAGGTGTGGAGTAAATCTTAGCGGATATCTACACCCTATAAAGAACCTACCTGTCAAATTTCAAGCTATTAGATGTTGAAAATCAAAAGTAGCGACTGTACCACAAAAACTCAGATCCAAGGCAACATAAAAAACTAATGAATTTTCTACATCGACTCGCATCGCCGCGAATCGAACCCGGGACCTCAACTCACTCACTCTCGAGTGGCGTACCCATGAAAACCGATGTACACACTACTCGACCACGGAGGTCGTCGTCGTCGTCGATTAGTATTTGGTTTTTACATATAAAATATAATATAGATTAAAATGATATGTTACATCAATTACTTACCTACGTGTGTCACTGTATCGCAATTGTTTGTCATAAATAAACATTTCGTGAGCAATGGTAAAAAGCATTTTCAGGTAAATTACTCGCAATTTACAAAACAACGTTTACACAGTACCCGACAGTTAGCCCATATTAATTAAAAGAGCTAATTATTTTTAACAGTTTATTAATGTATCATGTTTATCAATAGGTCATTAAACACTTGGTAATTTCACATACATTAATATACTATTGCAATTTAAATATGAAAGAGAAATAATAACGGTATTACATAGTAGCGGTTATAAGGAATTTCTTTCAGGTGACTTGAGGGAAAAGAAGGTGGCCTAAATACGGTTTATAGGTACAAGTTTACTACATTATTTTTTATGACATAGCTTAGCGGACTTGCAAGTTCGCCACCTGATGGTGAGAACCACTGTCCTTTGACTGTAGTCTATCAAAAATATATCAACCATTCCTTGTATAGACTTTGCACCATAAACCTTGAGAAAAGTATTATGCTCTTTATGCCTATAGTCAGACTAACTCACTTAATCTGAAATACAAAGATACTAGATACTATGCTTATGCCTGTAGATACACTGACTCATTCAAACTGAAGTACAACGATGCTAATTATTGCTGATTGGTGGAAGGGTATCTGGTAAGTGGGTTACCTTAGCAAGCGAGCTTTTTTTATACAGTCTTTCTACTAATAAGGAATTAATATTACATGTAGTATAAAATAAAAATAAAATAAATAAATAATATGTGTCACGCAATTCATGGTAATTGATATAATTTAAGAATTTTAACAATTATGTTGTAAATGCAGAGTTTTACGTCATAAAACCAGAAATATTATATAAACGCTGTTCGTTTAGCTCACTAAGTATACTCTATTGAAAGGAACATAAAATCGATATTAATCGTTTAATACCATCAGCAAATTAGATAATTGGAAAAGCGATTTCAATGTCCTGGGCGCGGGGCTTAATAACTAATGCTTTGCAGCCGAGCCCAGTTTCATCACATTATGGAAACTAAAATTGATTAATAAAGCCCGGATACAATAGTCAAAAAAACGATTCGTTGAAACGATTTTCAGGATAGCACACTGTAGTTTATTAACACAAGAATTAATAACATTATATGCTTAAATATATACAAATATGAATTAAAAATAGTTACTATATAAATCTTGACCGTGTTGAATGGTGGCAAGGATGCTAACAGCATTTCCCCGTTGAATCGCAATTCAGATCCTCCGGGCAAAAAAACACTTGGCCCTTGGATTAGTAGTACAGTTGTTTATTTAAGGCTATAGTTAGGTACTATCCACTCATCATAATATGTTCTCCAATACTTAGTATTGTTGAGATCCGGTTTGAAGTATGAGAAAGCCAGTGCAACTACAGGCATAAGGGATATAATAACTTCCAAGATCGCTGAGGTAGGGCGATGGTTCACTTAGAATTAGGTGGCGCGTTTGCCGATTCATCTACTCGTATTATTATTATTATTGCTTTAGATTAGTGAGCTAGCACGAGCACTAATCTAAAGCAATATTTGAAAACTTTTCCAAAGTCACTGGTTACTAATACTGCACTGGTTGCTTTCAAATATTAAAAAATATGACATGGTTTAATCTTTAAATTCCTCTTGATAATAATTATACTTGATTAAAATTAACTTTAAATTTATTTGGAATAAATTGACAAAATTTACACGTATTCTATCTGAGTATTAGTGTTAATTGTTATAATCTGTCATTATTTATTAGCCATGTTCAAAATGTTGCCAGAAATTTTAGAACACCTGTAATAAATTAGGCAATTACCTGAATACTATTCATGACTTTTGATTATTATGAACTGGAGACGTGCCCCGGCTTCGCACGGGTATACTAAGTTAGTACATAATTTGTTTATTTACATCACATAAGAAACTTCTAAAATTATTATTGTTTTTTTATTATACTGCCAATGTATTACAAAAACATTCCTCTCGAGTCAGTCTAAAAAAAATCCGAATCAAAAAACATTGCATAGTTTTAAATATCTATTTATACATAGAGATAGACAGAATTAAGCGACTTTGCTTTATATTATGTAATGATACTCGTTGAATACGTCTGGGTTTTGACAAATAAATGAAAGAACAGCTGGAAATAAGATATTTCTTAAGAAGACAAATTTAATTTAATTTAATTACGATTTAATTTTCTAAATGTGAGATTCGCTCTGTTTTCGGTTAAATTTATGTTGAATTAAGTTTTTTAGAGAAAACACGCAAATTCGAAACAATAAACCTTTCGAATGTTTAGTTATTCTAATACATATAATAATATAGTAAGCATATTTTTCAAGCTAATAAAACAATAATATACCTTAACAGAAAATTTTATAAGTTTATAATATCGACCCAACTTTGGAATTCGAATACATTATTATTTATTATTTTAATGTTTATGTTGATGATTTTCTTTCCAAATTTTGTTTCTTTTAATTTGTAATTTTAAATGCATATTGTGTCTATTTTGCTTTGAAATGTATGTAACACCTATAATTCAGACAACATTTAGATTTTAATATTAGTTGTTTAATTATGTTTTACTCGCTTTTGTTAATGTATGTCTTGTTGGTGTTAATAAATAAATAAATAAAGTAAATTCAACCCTCGGGATTAACACGCAGCCTATATCGACGATACAGACAGACAACATATTATAAATTATATATTGCAATACATTGGTTTCGACTTTGCATTAATTTGCATGACCTTAAAATCGATTTTATTTCAATTTTTTTTCTAACTTGTTTCCGCCCGCTTCTTCGCTTGCATGAGAGGGCACGATATCGTCGATGTTAGGCACTATGTGTCCTTTTCTATACTTACAATGCGTATGTGACAGACAAAGAAGGCTAGAGTTACTTTCGCATTTATACTATTAGTATAGATTATTATTTTTATAGTGAGATCAACCATTTCACGTTTGGCATAAATATTACGGAATATAGAATTGAAAAAGTTTAGAGGTGCTATAATTTAATTGAAAATGTTTCAAGTGTATGCTCTTCGGGTAAAAGGTAATATGCGTTACGGTGAAACGAACAACAAACATAATTAGAAGATTATGATCTCCAAACTCTTTACAATATCATAACAAAATGTTCTATATTAAACTTTTCTCTTTATAATATCATTTGAAAAGTTAGAAAAATAACGAAAATAAAATAATTTACGTAACACACAGATTTACTTTCGCATATAGACTTTAAATGTATATTTGAAGATACTTGTTTTCCTTGCCATTAAAAAACAAGCACACATCCTCCAATTTGAAACGTATAATATAGTGTTAAGAAATGTGAATCTTTCGATAAAAATATTTGTCATCCCTGAAACTCCCCGAGGAGCTGAATTTTGTGAAACTCCTTCGTAACTGATACTTCGTCCCTACTCAATAAAAGAAACATCAGGCAATTTCAAGTCTGTAAATCTTACTATTCCGATGAGATCTAAGTTAGGTTTTTTTTATAAATATATAATAATAATAACAAACAATTTCTATATAAATATTTTCAAAAGAATGCCGTCGTATTAATAAAATTTTTAATATAAAAACATTTCTAATTCGATCACTCAATTTTATTACGTTTAAGGAAAAATTTACCAAAAAAATAAAAAAAATTATTATTTTTTTTATTTTTTTGGTAAATTTTTGAAAATTAAATTTCCAATAAGATTGTACCCGAAATCTCAAATAAAAATATATAAACAACTTGATTCTCATTAAAAACGAACGAAATATTCCCATCACGTCTGACGCCATCACAATTTTGCTACTTATTTGCGTTTGTCCAAAAAATGTGATTATTAAAAACAACTTTATCTCTTCGATATTAAGCTTAGATTCGCGTGCTTATACACTGGTTATGAGTTTCCCAGCCGCCAAAGTAACGTTGTACCCCGCGATGCCAGAGGCTGCACAAAATTTCCATTTTCCACACGATTTACCACAAATTAATGCTCTGAATCCGTCGGCGCCTCGCCAATTTATGTGAGGATCTGCATCTAACCAACAAGAACTAAATTTTTTACGGACGAACGCTGATTGCTATTCGCCAAAATATTTTTCAAGAGAGCAGTTTGAGTTCTGGCATTGGTCCGTTTAAGGTGGGGTCAAGTATAATAAATAGTGCTAATTAAATTAAATGCAAAATTGTTCCAAAACATATTTTTCAATTTATGACATCCATATGCGCTTGTTATATAGAGTATTTCAATTTTACTCGAATGTAATATAAGTGTAACTAAAATATTAACACACGATAGACACCCTTTATGATTTCACAGCAAAAAAATATCAATATATGTATAAGAAGGGATATCGTATCGTATGATATAAACATCACACCGTAGCGTAAGTAGTACCTTCACGAATCAAAAGTAATCCTATATAGAGGGATTATTATGCTTATCTGATGTCTAAGACGGGATAAGTCAAGTAATACTAATGGACGCTAGCACGTTAATCCTATTATATATTTTAATACGTAAGTTAGAAATAAATAAGGCATCTTATTCTCGTTTAGGTAACTGCCTACTTCAGTGGTGCTTTCGTTGGTCATATTATGTAGTTAATGGTGTTTACATTTACATGTATAATATTTAAAGGTTATGTTATTAACTATTCCTTTTGCCAACAAAAAGGAAAAGGCTAAAGCCTCTTCTTCTTATGAGGATAACAATATTGAAGTGTCACCACGGTCACATGAGGCGTGCAGATTGTCTCACGATGTTTTCCTTTACCACCGAGCACGATATGAATTATTACAATAAAAATTATATGAAACTTCAGACGTGATTAAACACACGAAATTAAATTAATATTAACTAATTCGAAGTACAGGACCATATTGGGTAGATGCCCTCTTATTACCATTTGAAAAAAGTATTTATTTTCATTTTGACGAACGCTTTACTTCCATTTTCGTGTGAGCCGTAGTGACGTTTGTATCGTAAGTGCGCCGCGATTTAAATATAGCTGATGTAACGTATTATATTATTTTTCTATCCTACAAATAATACAATCCACGTGTTCTTCACGAGAACCAAGAGATCGTTTCCAAGTAGAAAGTGACCTCGAGAGTAAGAACCCTGATCTCGAGTTACTTTTTTTGTATTAATAAAACTTTTTTATATTAATCTTAAGTGGTCTGCGTACTTGTCTCTCGTCCATATAATGTGTAAAACAGTTTTTAAATAGCTTCATAATTTTTTTTTCTAAAGTAATACAGTTTGATAAATATATAATTATGTAGTATTAATTTGATCGTAACCCTTCTCTCGCCTTAACAAGGCTAGGAGCTTATTATATTAATTTTATATAAAAAAAGTTGAAACATTATATCCTTATAAAAGTTTAGTAAGTTTTTAAACTAAAATTACTGTTCAGTTTAAACTAAAGCTGAGTGGTAATACAAGTAACACTAGATAATGTTTCAGTAGTATAAAGTTGAAACTAAACTTATATGAAAAAAGCACCCTTTTGAGATAACACAGTTGTAATATGTTTACGATTTATGTAATTTTGAATAAGTCTTATTTATAAAGCATATTATTCGATATAAGATTTTATAGATGATAAAAAAGCGTGGAGTATGTACCTGTTGACTTCCATGCAGGATATATTAATTTTAATAATTGTATTAACTAAAATGACTTTTTATTTTTTAAATGTTGAAAAAGAGTAACTACTGAGTTTCATGCTGGTTCTTCTCGGTAGAATCTACTTTCCGAACAGGTGGTAGGTTCACTTAATTCTAAAATGACGATTCAAAAGTGCTTGTCAAAGCCTACTGGAATAAAGTTTATTTTAATTTTGATTTATCTCTCTGATAATGTTTATGTCAGTGCCTTGTCATCTTTATAAAAAATAATATTAATTAACTTTTCAGTTAGTTATTTTTTATTGGTTGAAAAATCAAGGTGCCTTTTAGATATATTATTTCAAAGTCGCATGAAAGTTGTCTCTTTCGTAAATATCCAAAAAACAACTTAATAGAAAATTCCCGATTTGGACGAGTAATAAGGTTTCACTTCATTATATTTAACTAAATATTTATAGATTTGTTTATATAAAGACGTAAACAAATCGTATCATACAATAAATGTTGCTTCAAATGATAGAACTCTTTAATATAAAATTGCATCTTTCAAGAAGTAAAAGGTTATAAACGTGACCTTATTTTTTTATTATGATACTATTACTATTCTTCAATAGTTTCGGTTTTCGATAGAACGGGATCAAAATAATTTTGCTATTTTTTTCGGCAACATAATAAAAAAGTGTATTCTGAAAAATGGAATACATAGACAACATTACATACATTACTGATCCAAATGTAAGTAGCTAAAGCACTTGTGTTATGGAAAATCAGAAGTAACGACGGTACCACAAACACCCAGACCCAAACCAACATAGAAAACTAATGATAATCTATATCTACTCGGGCGAGAACTGAACCCAGGACCTCGGAGAGGCGTACTCGTGAAAACCGGTGTACACACCACTCTGTACTCGACCACGGAGGTCATCAAAGGGGAAGGAGGAGCACAAAACTAGTTGATTTGAGTCTTATTTTGTAGAAATATATATTTATCTTTACCGTGGTAAGCCGCTTTTAATATTAAAATTAAAAATTAAAATTCAATCTATATTAAATCCCTAATGTATCTCACTAAAATTATTATCTGAATAAGGATTAAAGATGAATTCGAGGAAATCGCTTCGCAAATACCCTTTTACTAATCCGTAATAGACTAAACATTTATTATGACAGTACCACATATACCCCAGAGGCATTCCCTTGTGGCAATCATAGCTAGACGTAGGTTCCTGCTGAGTGTCATCAACACTTCGCTTGATAGCGAGGAGTACTGGTCGAAAATGGGCTACTTCTTCCAAAACGTCATAACGTTAGGAGGAGGCAGTGGAATAAGGATGCTGCTATAATCCAAATCCGCTGAAGAAAATCACGGAGGTGGAAAAATACTACGTTAATCTTCTCCCTCCTCCTCATTAGACGCCGCAAGGACCAGGGTGTCACGGAAGAAAACCAACCTGTAACGTTCGCCAAAGAGACAAAGAGGTATCGTCAGATTTATAGTGAGTATTTCGGTATATTCGTGTGCAAAAGGCATCCTGGGTAATGGCGAGTCCAACATGGGGTATGTATCCCCACATCACGTGAGGGGAACGCGTAAACCAGTGAAAAAAGGATATGGACACATGTTATTGCGGTGTTTTCTGTAGAACTTTTTAAGACTTAAAATTTTTTAGTACTTTGTTGCTGTACGTCGTAAGGCTTAGCCAGTAATACGCAGGTAAGCATACGAATATTTCGTACGAAAAATTAACAAAATATTTATCGCTCTTTGTATTAGTGAAAACTGCAACAAATATTTTGTAATTTAAAATAAATTAGTGGGATGCAGGCAGAGACAATAAGAAACTTTTGAACCTTTTTTATAGAAAAAAAAATTAAAATATTTTTTTCTTATTATTATTACTTAATAAATTGGAAATAAGATATTTGTGTTTTATCTCATAACTACTAAACTGGTGAACCGAATCAACAGGTAGTCGATGTATATGTATGTTGAGTTAATTATGGTTTAATTCAACGGTGTGTACGGAATACAACCTATAACGGCTATTTATCAACCGACTTCCAAAAGGAGGAGGTTATCAATTCGTCTGTATTTTTTTTTTTTTTTTTTTTTTTTTTTTATGTTTGTTACCTCATAACTTTTCACTGGGTGGACCGATTTTGATATTTTTTTTTGTTTGAAAGGTAGTGCTTCCCGTGGGGTCCCATTTTTTTTATTTTTTTTTCCGATGATGGTATCCATGTGAAAACGACATAAGTCTTAAATTTGCATTATGTATATGCGCGACAAATAGGTGAATAACTGAAAATCACGTTAACCAATTTTGATAATTCTTTTTTTATTATAAAATATATACTTCAAGGGTAATTTGGTGAAAGTTTGGTAAGGTTCCGAGCACAGGATCCATGACAAAGTAACGGAACGGAAGGGAACGGAACAATTCTGAGGAGCACGTTAGCGATACTCAGTCGAATCTTTTATTTATAGGTTATTTGATATAAGGTGACTCACCTTCCGTAATGTGGTTATGTTTATGTAATTATCATAGTCGAATATTATAATCAACTAGCTACCCACCCTGGCTTCGCACGGGTGCAATACTGATACTAAATATACTACAGAATTTGTTTATATACGACATCACATCGCAAACTTCTAAAATTATCAGTGTTTCTTTACTATATTGTTCATGTATTATATACACAAACCTTCCCCTTGAATCACACTATCTTTTAAAAAAAACCGCATCAAAATCCGTTGCGTAGATTTAAAGATATAGGGACAGAGAAAACGACTTTGTTTTATACTATGTAGTGATGGAACTCCGTTCCGTTAAGTTAGGGTGCGATATGGGGCAGAATTTCTTACTATCTTTAATCAAATTTTGTGTATGTGATGTGATGTCATATGATGTACGAAATATAGTTGGTCTTTTTCAAAGTTTTTTTGCTGAGTTCGATTACAGCTCTTTCGAGGGATCCTTGTAGTTTACGCCGCGTGACGTATTAAATCCGCATTTTCGAAAGTCTATTTTTGCTTTATTCGCAAGTTTCGTTTGAAATTGTCCTCGAAGTAGTTTCTGACTCATATAAACGGAACGTTTAATCTATCCATATTAAAAAAAAATAGTTAGTCAACATCAGCTTCACTTAAAATCAAAAAATAAATAAAATTTTAACAAAAAGAAAAACCGACTTCAAACAAAACACTATTTTAAAACAAATGAATATGCACGAAAAAGTAATAAAAATAATTGCGTATTCAACATATTTTTTAGAGTTTTCCTAAGTTAAATGAAATGAAAAATATTAGACTACTTAAAAGTCGATTAACGATTATATCATGTAGTTATAATTATTGTTATATTTGGAGTCGGTGTCAGCCAATAAAACCCTACAGTATATCTATCAAAAAACAATACGAGAATACTTTGACAAATATGTTTTTTACAAATTACCTTTTACACAATAATATACTGGATCAATCAAGGGGCTCGTATCGCTTCTTTCTTTTGATTGTTGGGGCAAGGGCACCGTGGCTGACACCGGCTCCAAATATACCAATAACTATAACTACATGATATAATCGTTAATCGACTTTTAAGTAGTCTAATATTTTTCATTTCGTTTAACTTAGGAAAACTCTAAAAAATATGTTGAATACGCAATTATTTTTATTACTTTTTCGTGCATATTCATTTGTTTTAAAATAGTGTTTTGTTTGAAGTCGGTTTTTCTTTTTGTTAAAATTTTATTTATCTATATCTATACATGTAATAAAATTGGAGTTTCTGTTCTGTGCCTGTGTATGTAGACACGATATATACATACCTCAATATTTTTTACAATTTTCATCTGTCTGTCCGTTTGTTCCGGCTAATCTCTGGAGACCTCGAACATTGTAGAAAATACTAACAGTTCTTACCCACCAGTGGTTTTCAAAGTATAATAAAAAAAAACGATTCCCATTTTGCTAAAATATGCAGTAAATATTTGAAAAGCCTATCCTATGATATGGAAATGGAAATATAAAGAACCTTATGGATTACATAACTACTCGTGTGTGTATGTAGTCATTCAGGCGCATCGTAGATTCCTCAAATTTTCGGAGCTCAGAATCCCTGTTGGCGACATTTTCGTTTTACTGTATTGTTACTTAAGGGTAAACATGCATGAAAGACAAGACAGTAGTTTTAATTATTTTTCAGTGTATATAATAAGTAAAAGTAAAAAAAAAGTAACAGCCTGTAAATTTCCCACTGCTGGGCTAAGGCCTCCTCTCCCATTAAGGAGAGGTTTTGGAATATATTCCACCACGCTGTTCTAATTTCAATGTAATTAGACACATGCAGGTTTCTTCACGATGTTTTTCTTTACCGCCGAGCACGAGATGAATTATAAACACAAATTAAGCACGTATATAGTGGTGCTGAACTGGGCTTGAACGAACGCAATCATCGGTTAAGATGCACGCATAACCACTGGGCCATCTCAGCTCGTACATAATAATTGCAATAAAATTAATTTAATAAAATTAATTTGATAAAGTAATATTATCTACTACTGATATATATGCACCAATTGTATTTATGATTTATAACTGTATTTATAGTATCCAGAAAATAGTAATATCACTAAAACAAATAGTCCCAACTAGTTTATCAGTACTATTATAAAGTGTCTTTTAAGATTGACAAAAAAAAAAAAAAACATTATCTCAGTTGAAACTAAAGAGAAAAGAAAATTCTTTAATTATTTTTATATTTTATTTATATCAAATACTATTGCTCGCCCCGGCTTCGCACGGCTGATGCTTTATATGCCACAAAATTTGTTTATTTACAATATTACAGTAGACTTCTAAAATTACTAACTATATTATTCATATATTATATACAAAAGTCTTCTCGACTCTATTAAAAAAAATCGTATAAAAATCCGTTGCGTAATTTTAAAGCTATAAGCTTATATAGGGACAGACAGCGGTAAGAGACTTTGTTTTATACTATGTAATGATTGTGTCGTAGAAAAGAAAAATATGAACATTACTTTATATATATAGTAGTTAGGTACCGCATTACATATACATACATAATCAGAAATTAGTCGAGCATGTGTTAGAAGCCTTACTGAATGTAGCCGAGCGGACCGATAAGTGGCCAAGAATTGGGGCGGAGCTCATTTGGTTCGGATTAAGAATTAATTTGCCCGAGGGCTTCAATGGTGCGGCGATTAATTTCTCGACGCTCGTGGATAAGACCATTCAGCTCTTTCCGATTGAATTTTAATTGGAACACCTGATTTAATTCGGCAGAATCCCAGGTAGAGGTGAATTCACTTATTAAACACCCTGTATTATTTGCCTGTATCAAATTATATCCAGTTATAACTGGTTCTAACTGGTAGCAATTAAAGCAATACAAAATTAAGCGATTTCTTGATATTGGTTACATACTTTTAATAATTTTATATTATTCAGATAATTTGTTACAAAATCGGTACATTTTTACTATGATTAGTATGGCAAAGTTGTTATATAGGTATAAAATTATAAATATATATATTATAAAAGTCATATGATTTTAAATAAAATCTATAAATCAAAGTGCTTAATTTTATGAAGAGTTAGACTCTATAAATAAGAATAATAAAATTGTTTTAATAAAGCTTTGTATTTCTATTTTATCTTCTAGCAAGGCATCGTATATTTACGTGTAGTGATACGATTTTATCGGGAAGAGCTAATTCCAAGCGGGCAAAACCGCAAACCGCTAGTTAACATATAAATACAAACATACAAAAGCAAGCTCACTAAACAAAGTTTTAAGACTGGTTTATGTTTCAACATTCAAGAGTAGTAAGGTATCCTATACAATGAAACGAGAAATTCTTGCATTTATGTAAATTTCTATGTAAAAATATGTTTTCGTGTATCTCGAAAACGGTTCCAACTGTTGCCCTAAAATTTGGCATTTTTGAACAAACGAAAAATTTACAAATTAAAATATAAAATGCTCTGTGTGATAGTTACTCTATATATAAATAGGCTTAGCAAGTAGAGGTTTTGATTTTATGATTATATTTAATAATAATAATATGTTGAATACTTTACATATTGCTACCCGGGGCAACTGTGATAATGAAGTAATAGTAACTGGTCAGACTGTTGTTCCGACAGTATCTCTAAGCAACAGATGTATGATGCCTTCAATTGGAAGCTACTCCATATCAAAGCATCACACAGAACATATTTACTCATAGTTTTATTGCTGGCAGGAAATTTTCAAAAACAACATACAAACGTGTTTATAGAATTCTATTCGAATATAATCTATTTCAATTGTTTGTGCCTTTACTTTCACTAAAGGAGGAAAACTTGATCCGTAGCAAATCACAAAGTCTACTTTTCTAACAAATATGGACATAACTTCGGAAAGTCAGAAGTGTGTGCCTTGGGATCGAACTTTCACGTTGTGGTCCAGCACTCTCAACAATAGATTATTGAAAATACAACAATATATAAACTTTAAAACGACACGATAGCAAATTTAGGAATATTCACACTATCAAACTGTATATTCTAGTGTTGTAGTAGGAGTAGTGCTGAATAAAGATTAAACCTTGACTTTGGATATACAAAAAATGAGTCTGTTAATTAAAATCAAATAACGAAAATGACTATAATACTAATATTAATTTTAAATTAATTTTATGTTTAATAACTGAAAGGCTTACAAAATAATCTACATATATCATCGACATAAATGACAGGTATCGTGTCCTGTGGTAAGTTAGAGTTTGTTCTTATTGACCCATAAGGGGAATAATTCAGCCGACTTAAGTATTTCTTTTAAGGAGAATTAAGGTAAAATCGTAAATGTGTTCTTCACAAAAAAATTCATATGCACTTGTACACTCTCTAGAATAGTACTGTGTGATAACCTGAAGACGTTTTGATAATTATGTTATATACATGAAGGTATTAAACGCAACACTATTCATTCGCTTCGCTCGAGTGCTGTTTAGGTAATACGCTGAAGGAGTTTGGTGATTTATTAATTGAATGAAACGAAAAATATTACAGCTTCATTCGTATCTAATGTTATATATCTATATGCCCTTTATACTGTGTCTAGTGGAGACGAGTTGAACTGAACCTTTGTGAAAAAGACTTGAGAGCTCATATATCAATGTATTACACGGCACGGCTACGACATCATGACCGCGTGCATGAGAAAAGGCACTAAATGTGCTAATTGCAGCTGATATATGGATCTTTTAAAATGTGTCCTAATTCAATCCTATGTATTATATGTTACTGTAAAAGATCGAACTACGTTCAATATTAAGATTTAAGAGTAAGTCCTTCATAAGGATTTACCGACATAAGTTGGTAGATGTAAGTATAGTCTGATAATGGAACAAAATGTTTTTGGTCTTCTACTATTCGATATTAGTATATTCTAGGTTATACTGCTGTCAGCCGGTAGAAGTTGGTTTTAAAGCAAAATACAATTATAAATCTGAAGGATAATGGAATACTTTATAAAAATAATTATTTTGTACGTGTGTGTTGTTGTGACGATTTTTGAGTGTATTTGATCGGCTTCCAGGACTCGCTAACTGAAAAAAAAATATCCGTACGAAAACAGGTCAATCAATTAATCCATGTCTTATCTAAAAAATATTCCTTAAATTTTAAACAACTGATCTTATAGAGCTTATCATAAAGAATTTTTACGAAGAAACTTCTGTTGTTGAAACTTTCTAGACCAAAATTAATATTTTATTCGTTTCAAAAATTTATTAATATTCGTACAGAAGGAATTTAACGACATTGAAGAGTTCAAATGAAATTGACTTGATTTACCTGCGGGAGGAAATTATTTCAAATGCCTGCGTTGAAATTCTAAATTAATGGGTAATTTTGTAGATTTAATCAAGAATATGACAAAATTTTGTACGAAGGTTGAATTTGACTTTTGCAACAAAAATAGAACAAGATTTACGATTAATTCCCCAATAATAAATCATATTACATAACTCATTGTAAATTATACATAAAATCTTAGCAATGATTACTTAAAACAGAGTGCTTTTAAAAATAGTAAATGGAACATATACCAATTCCTCAGATGTTTTTGACTAAGAATCGCAAATTCGCAGACTCCTCGTTGAAACTCCAACATTTATATTATATATAATTTATCATGCTCTATTGAAAACCAAAATAGAATAGAAATTCTTCCTTGCTTCGTAATATATTCTAAGACACCTTAGAGTCGACCAGCTATGACAAAGTGTCTGAATAAACCTTCCTCCACACAAGTAGTGAAGAGACGCGATGTATCCATAGACTTTAGCATTGTGAGAAAAATAAAGCAAATTTTTTCAAGGTCAATGACATCATAAAATTGTTAGTATAATTACAATATAATTAATAATTTGATGATTTGATTTTGGTCGCCTATTGACTCACTCTTTTCTTCTATTTAATGATCATACGAACTAAAATAAATGAATCAATATGACTTTGATTGGCGTTTCAGAAGCTAATGGTGAATATTACTGTGTTGACAGAATGAAGACTATATCTCAAATGATCACAAAAGAGGAAAGATACAAAAAGGCATATGAAAAGTTGTAAGTAATTTCATTTTACTTGACG